>NC_133324.1:254974462-256192676 GCF_042186555.1 Aquarana catesbeiana | reverse complement strand
TCACTGCATAACAGGTGGTCTGAGATAATGCAATGGTTGGGAATCTGCACAGTTGGTTTGTGGCCATGTTCACATTTTTTTTTTTACACTTTGTTTTGTTAATAATAAAATCCTTGTAACTTTTTTTTTATCTTTCAACCTAATCTAAATCCTTGAATGTAGGAGCTCTACTCTACACCATCCTCACTCTGCTACCACTGACCCAAGATGTAGTGATATGTCAATTTTAGACGTGCTTCGGGTTAACCAAGATCGTATTCTTCATCCATGGCAATATCACACTCCCATAATTATGTTGGAAGGCACAGCTTTGGATCTGCTAGAAAGCATAGCCTTCGGTGGGACAGAAGTCTTGAATTTGCTTGCCAAGGCAGCAGATTAAATTATTACACAATGGAATCATAATTAAGGTTTTTTTGATGTAGACTAGGAATAGTCTGAGTTTTCACTGGGTTGTGAGATGGAGCAGAATTAAACTATACTATTAATCTGAAATCTAAACCACAGACCATTTCACTTCGCCTTGTGAATAGAAGTATTCTCAGCAAGACTCCTTTCACACTGGGGCTGCGGCTGCATTAGCGCTAAAGCGCTGCTCAAGCAGCACTTTTCGGCCACTAGCGGGGCTCTTTTAAACCCAAAGAAGGCCGGTTGAAAAGCTTTGGAAACGCTCTCCATTCATTTCAATAGACAGGGCGTTTTGGGAGAGCTAAATACAGCGCTCCCAAACCGCCCCAAAGATGCTGCTTGCAGGACTTTTCCAAACGTCCCACAAGCGCACTGCTCCAGTGTGAAAATTCACACTGAACTGAAAGTGCTAAAATGCCTGAAAACCGCCTCAGTGTAAATGGGTCTTGATTATAAATTACCTTCTACTTCTTGCAGCTGTCTAGTAACATTAGTTTTGTCTGTCACCTATATAGTGGCACTCAAAGTGCCAATATATCTTATATTGTTTGCTGGCGGAGCGGAGTGCCACTGTGCTATGTTGGAAAACGTATACTTTTTAAAGCTCCATTTTTATCCTGTTAAGATCGACTATAAATATATGCAGTAGTTAATCTGTAAATTAAATGTTGAAAAAAAAAAAAGTCCCATATGGCATTTTGTTCCATTTATTCCATTCACATCTGAGCGTTTCGAATCGTGGGCGGAAGCGCCTCAATTTTTAAATAGCGGGGCGCTTGTGTGATGCCAGTACTTAATGGCATCCCAACCGCAGAATGATTTTTGACATGATTGTCATGCGTAAAACCACAACGTGTGACACTGTCGCTCAAGAGAGCGATAAGTGCTGCACATTGTGTTTTTCCACAATTGCAACGTGATTTATCGCAGCAAAAGCGTGCCGCAGTTTTTGAATCGTAGGCAGAATTGTGGAGATTTGGATCACTCAGGTGTGAACGGAGCCTTAGGGAAAACTGTTCTATGTTTAAAACCTTATATTCAGCATAGGGAGATGATCTTTTCATTTGATTAATCGTTCTTCCCCTTAGGCTAAGTTTACAGGGCCGTGACTTTGCCAGGCAACTAGAGTACTAATTTGACGTGGCACAGGAACCTTTTCTAAAGTCAGAACTACTTTAGTAGTGCTACTTTAAGACCGCTGTTGTTGACTAACATGGGATTTCACATGTCATGTGACTTGGGGTCTCACAAGTCAGATCCCAAGTCGCAACAGTGTGAACTGAGCCTTAACCCTCTACATTTTTTTTTTTATGTAGCCTTTTTCTAAACTGCATAAACATTGCAAAATGAATTTATTCTTGGTGTTTTGGGGATAATGGTTGTACCTGAACTCTTGTAAGTCAGCATTCGCTACATGTGCTGTTTGATTTGTGTTCTTATAATGGTTGTACTCTGCAATGTGGTCTATATACTGACTCAAAGCAGTTATCTTCATCTTTATTTAGCAGACTTTTTTTGTGTAAATGCTGGTCTGATCTCAATTGTGTATTAGTTTATTTTAAACATCCATAATAACCTGGTTTATGCTTATCATAGAATAATCATGGTAATTTTTAGTATGCTGGCAATGTAAATATGTGTAGTGTTGCTCGGGCATACTTGGTTATTCAAAAAGGCAAAGAATGATGTACAAAGTACAAATTTCATATTTCCATTGATCCGTTTTAGTGATCTGCGATCAAATTGGATGTTATCAATTTTGATATATTTTGAACATTCTCTTTGTGCTTGCATTGAATTTGTGAATTAACCTGTTGGTGTGAAAAGATGCTGTGATGGCACTTGAGCTGTTGGGTTTCATGGAACACTGCAGAAAAATTGCCATGCAACTCACACAGCATCCAAAGTGAGAACTGAATTGTACAGTGCACCCCAAATAATGCAACATGTTTTATCTGCACCACCAAAACTCCCCTAAAAAATACACTCCTCTGGTTTTATCAATCTGTTACTTCATGGAGTTGGTGTCTGGTGCAGCACCACTCTACTCCTCAGGAGCGAGTCCTTGGACTAAGCGTGAGCAACAATTTAAAATTTTTGTAGTATTATTTATTCTTTGGTTGTGGTTCATTTCTCTATTACAGATGAGATGTTCCTCCGTACTGCAAGTAGTATAGTGATGTAAAAATGAATAGTTCTCGTAGTGTTGCAATTTCTTTGTAGCAATCATGATCTGACGCACAAAATTGTATTTTTTATTGTATTTTAAAATAAGCCATAACCAGAAAATTAAATGTGACACGTGCCAGACAAATTTAGGTACATATGATTTTGAAAGGGCTTTTCTTGACTTTCAACAAGCTAGCCAGAAATGGGATATCATCCTCCCCAAACTGCCACCTTGTAATTGGGCAAAAAATCAGAACACAGAAGGCAGCTCTCTGGAGATATGACATACGCTCTGTACAGTAGAAACACAAACACACAAGGGCTCGAAAGGATCGCACCCCAAAGAGATCTTTTGAATCAAAGGCACCCACTCAGATGGAGAGGTGGGCTGGATGGCGCCACAGGAGACCTGAGCCGTGCACAACGTGCACCATCCAGCTGGCCTCTCCATCTGAGTGGGTGCCTTTTGAATCACAAGACGTACCCTGTGGGCTGTGATACTTTCTACCCCTGGTGGGTCTGACGAGTGCTATATTTCTTCTTAAATGTAAGTTACCAATTGTCTCAATCTTGTTTGGTTTTGTAAATGCTTCAGATTTCAGGGGGTATTGTCTCAGTGATGATCTGAGAACGATACGCTTCTGCTGCACACTGTTGGTAGAAACTCCTAAAAGGCAGACTATCATGGAAAAACTAAAATCCTATATAATGGCCCTCAACCTATTTGTGGATCTCTTTATATTGCTACAATTGGCATAGGAAAAAGGAGTCGGAACCAGGGCTAAGATGAGAGATTTTTTTCGTATTCTTTCAAAATTAATCTGTAATGATGATGATTTTTTTTAATGCATATTAAAATCTTACTGGTTCCATCATGTGATCTTTTTGCAGTTATGAATATGCACTTGTTGAACACTTATTAAAAATAAACAGTAATCGTTTGTAAGTTTGATTTGATTAATACTGAATGTCAAGGTTTTAAAGTAATAGATTTGCTTAAGTCTCTTTTGCACAAAATAATATAAACTGAGAAATGTTTTTTTATTGCTTGGATATTTATATAGAAATATACCTGTTTTTTGTTTTACATTGTTTCTTGACTTTTTTGAGTAGTGATCTTTTTTAATGTATTGTAAAAAAATACAATAAAATAATGTATTGTCAAAAAATAAAATTATTTTTATTTGTAAGCATTTTGTCTTCTTACACATTTTTAAAATAACATGTAAGGGCACAAGATTTGAAGTCCAGTGTGTGTGTGTATTGTATTGGCACCAATGACAAAGTCAGAGGCAGATGGAGTGTCCTAAAGAACTATTTTAGGGACTTAGGAGCTAAATTGAGGAAAAGGACCTCCAAGGTAGTATTCTCAGGAATACTACCGGTACAACGAGCCACACCAGAAAGGCAGAGGGAGATTAGGGAAGTAAACAAGTGGCTGAAGAGCTGGTGTAGTAAGCAGGGGTTTGGGTTCCTGGAGGACTGGGCCAACTTCTCAGTCGATAACCGGTACTGTAGAAGGGACAGACTGCACCTAAATGAGGAGGGTGCAGATCTGCTGGGAATGAAGATGGCCAAAAAGTTAGAGGGGTTTTTAAACTAGGCGATGGGGGGAGGGTCCAGAGGTAGAGATAGTCAGCGCGGAAGATATTCCAGAGGGTAGTACTGGGGGCATTAGTGGTAGGTTGACCAAAGCACAAAAACACAAGGTAAGTATAGTAGCAAGTCCTAGTTGCAATCTCGAAACACCCAATACGAAGCATGGCGGACAAGATGGGTGAACTAGAGATACTGTTATACGAGGATTTGGATTTTGTGGGAATTTCAGAGACCTGGTTCAACAGCTCTCATGATTGGCTGGCAAACATTCAAGGGTATACCCTTTACCGCAAGGATAGAGAGGGTAAAAAAGGGGGAGGGGTATGCCTATATATCAAGAATAATGTACAAGTGAATGTGAAAGATGACATCGCTGAGGGAGCTAGGGAGGAGGTGGAATCCTTATGGGTAGAGCTCCAAAGGGATGAAGTTAAGGGGAAAATTATACTGGGAGTATGCTATAGGCCCCCTAACCTGAGGAAGGAAGTGGAGACAGATCTCCTAGCACAATTTGGATTAGCAGCAAGGATGGGAAGTGTTATCATAATGGGGGATTTTAATTATCCAGACATAGACTGGGCGGAGGGAACCGCGCATTCATTTAAGGCTCGCCAGTTTCTAAATGTCTTGCAGAACAATTTAATGGGTCAGATGGTAGACGCACCAACTAGAAATAAAACATTACTGGATCTACTGATTACCAACAATATAGACCTGATCACGGATGTGGAAATACAGGGCAATTTAGGTAACAGCGATCACAGGTCAATTGTTTTCAGTATAAATCACACAAATAGGAAACCTAAAGGGAATACAAAGACACTGAATTTCAAAAGAGCCAACTTCCCTAAACTACAAACCTTGCTAAAAGGCATAGATTAGGATAAAATATTAAGAACAAAGAATACAGAAGAGAGATGGGTTTCCTTTAAGAGTAAAATTAAATTAATTAAATAAGGGCATTAGCCAATGTGGGTAATAAATTTAAAAGAGCGAACAAAAGTCCTGGATGGCTTAACTCCAATGTAAAAATGCATATAAAAGCAAAAGAGAAGGCCTTCAAAAAAATACAAGGTTGAGGGATCATCCTCAGCATTCAGACTTTATAAAGAATGCAACAAGAAATGTAAGGGTGCAATTAGGACGGCTAAGATAGAACATGAAAGACACATAGCGGAGGAGAGAAAAAAAATCCCAAGAAATTCTTTAATAATGTAAACAGTAAAAAAGGGAGGACAGACCATATTGGCCCCATAAAGAATAAGGAAGGACATCTGGTTACAAAGGATGGGGATATGGCAAAGGTATTGAATTTATTCTTCTCCTTAGTCTTCACGAGTGAATCAGGGGGCTTCAGTAACCAAAACTGCAGTGTTTATCCTTATGGCACAACACAGGAAGTACCTCCATGGTTAACAGAGGACAGAATTAAAATTAGACTTGGGAAACTTAACATTAATAAATCACCGGGACCAGATGGCTTCCATCCGAGGGTACTTGGGGAACTCAGTCAAGTGATTGCCAGACCGTTGTTCCTAATTTTTACAGACAGTCTACTAGCTGGAATGGTACCAGCTGATTGGAAAAAAGCCAGTGTAGCACCAATATTTAAAAAGGGCCCAAAATACATCCCTGGGAATTACAGACCAGTTAGCCTAACATCAATAGTATGTAAACTCTTGGAGGGGATGATAAGGGACTATATACAAGATTTTAGTAATGAGAACGGTATCATTAGCAGTAAACAGCATGGATTCATGAAGAATCGTTCTTGCCAAACCAATCTACTAACCTTCTATGAGGAGGTGAGTTGCCATCTAGATAAAGGAAGGCCCGTAGACATGGTGTATCTGGATTTTGCAAAAGCACTTGACACAGTTTCCCATAAACGTTTACTGTACAAAATAAGGTCCGTTAGCATGGACCATAGGGTGAGTACATGGATTGAAAACTGGCTACAAGGGCGAGTTCAGAGGGTGGTGATAAATGGAGAGTACTCGGAATGGTCAGGGGTAGGTAGTGGAGGTAGAACACATCACCAGAGGGTGACTGCCAGTTCTTATGTAGCCATGAGGCGTGGTCATCCGGTGATCTCACCATGAGACTCCGCCCCTTGTGACGGCATATGACATCACAAGGGGTGGCATCTCATGGTGATGTAACTGCCCCTTGTGACGGCATGTGAACGTTAAGGAGAGGGCGGTTAGGGGAGGTTGAACCTCCCCTAACCGAAGCAGCTCTTAAATGATCCTAAAAGCCTATGTGTATACGTGGACACATAGGTTTTTATGGAGTTGAGTTTAGGAGCTTTGGCAAAAAAAAAACGTCAAAAGCTCCTGAATTTCAAGAACTGGCAGACATTGCAGATGACACAACGGTGGGAGCCAGCGTCGCAGGAGGACCGGGTCAGTGGCGGAGAAGAAGCAGCAGTGGAGGGAGAAGAGCAAGGCACGGAGCTAGGACAGGGGACTTTCTTTACTTTCAGTAAAGGACTTTGTACCCCATACTCATTCACATGGGAGGGCCAAGATCTGGGGGCCCTCTTGTTAAAGGGGGCTTCAAGATTCTGATAAGCCCCCCAGAACCACCACCCATGGTTGTTGGGAAGAGGCACTTGTCCCCATAAACATGGGGACAAGGTACTTTAGGATGGGTGTACTCGCTTGCCCGTCCCCCCCTTTCCTGACCTGCCGGGCTGCATGCTCAGATAAGGGTCTAGTATGGATGGGGGGGGCCCACTCCAATTTTTTTTTTTTTTTTACCCTGCAAGAGCCTAATGCCCTGTACACACAGTCGGATTTTCCGACAGAAAATGTGCAATCGGAGCTTGTTGTCGGAAATTCCGACCGTGTGTGGGCTCCATCGGACTTTTTACATCAGAATTTCCGACACACAAAGTTTGAGAGCAGGCTATAAAATTTTCCGACAACAAAATCCGATCGCGTCAATTCCGACCGTGTGTGGACAATTCCGATGCACAAAGTGCCACGCATGCCCAGAATAAATTCCGAGACGGAACTGCTCGGTCTGGTAAAATTAGCGTTCGTAATGGATATAGCACTTTCGTCATGCTGCAATGTTTTAAATTCTCTTCTTCTTTATAATGTTAGAAGAATGAAGTTGTTTTGCTGCTCATATTCACACAGAGTTCTCACAAACTTCTTTCTTTATTATTTATCGTGATTTCATGAATATAATATTTTTATTTGTCACATGTACCGAGAAAAAATAATTTTTTTGATGTTTTTAGATTAATTTTATTTATTTTTTTTTAAATCCTGATCTTGTGTTATTATATATTTTTTTAAAACTCCAGAACAGTGTGTTTTGTGTATCACGTTACCACAACACCATTATTATCTTGTATTTAATCTCAAGGAGATTGCTTGGTGTTGGTGTCTCTTGTTAATTTCACATTGTATTTTTTAAATGTACCTGCCTCCTCACAAACCAACTGTCCTTTTTGAAGGAAAACACACATAGGCGAGTATAATTAAACAAACCAAAAATTTGTTAAGGGGTCCTAACCAAAGAAAGAGGGAGGCAACGCTGGAGAAACAGCAGAAATTGGCGAAGCAAAATGGTGGCCTGAGGAGTCCATATATAAGGGAGTACAATCTGGTCCAGAAGTCCAAGAGATCATGAACAGCAGCAGATGACATACATGTCCCCAGGCTGTGGTCATACAAGAGCCTGCATCTTTTGTCAGACCAGACTGAACCCAGGTCATCACTTTCTTGTCTTCCTTCCACGCTGTGTCTGTGGTGGTGGAGTTGTGGCAGGAGGAGGAGGATGATGCAACTCACACAGGTGGGTATTGGGTGTGATTTCACCCCTCACCCCCTTAGTTAATGTCTTATAAAGGATGTCCTCACACATGAGGCGTTGGCCCTCCTGCATGTCCTGCAGTTTTTTGGCAGCCATGGAGGCAAAGTCCTCTTCACGAGTGGGGGTGGCTCTGAGGGACGCAGAACCCTCCTGAATCAGCCTGAGTGCTGAATCCTCCACGTTACTCCCCTTGGGTCTTTTGTTTGGAAGGCGGAGGGGAGAGACCTGCGATTCTGTGAGGCTCCTACTGGGCCCGGCCACCTCCTGGCTGCCACTTACCCCGGCCACCTCCTGGCTGCCACTAACCCCCGCCGCCTCCTGTGTGCCACATTCCACAGCCTCCTCCTGGCTGAGGTCTTCCTGTGTATGAAAAAGGGACATCGTTTTAGTTTTTTTCTTCATCAATCGCACACAATTTTCATCTCATGATTGTTGCAAATTGAATGTTAAGAAATATAAAAGCCTATCATTCTGAGCCCAGCATTTTTCATTCTTTACCCAATTATTTTTACCCACTACTGTCTATTGATATGTAAAACACTTTATTAAATCGGCAATTAGTGATCAATAATGACATCCAGTAAACATCATTTATGTTTTGCCAAGAAATCTGTAGAACAATGCTATACCTGACTCAAGCTGGCTCCTCCACTTTTTCCTGGCTGGAAGTCCCAGGTTGGACTTTGGAAGGAAGGATTGAGAGGAATTCCCTGACTTCAGTCTGGTCTGACAGAAATCGCAGTCTCTCATAGTACCACAGCCTGGGGACATAAACATCATCTGCTGCAGCTCCTGATCTCTGGGAATTCTGAACCTTCTTGCGCTCCCTAAGATAAGTGCTCCTCAGGCCACCAATTTTGGCTTTTACATAGGGGATGGTTGCTGTGGAGACCACCGGCTTCACCAACTCCAGCAGTTTCTCCAGCGCTGCCTGCCTCTTTTGTTTATGATTTATAATGCGGGTGTTTGACCTGCCACAGACAGGGCAGCACCCTGTACTTGTATATGAACAGGGGGAGGAAGTTGTGGTCATTGAAGCCATCCATTTTATCTGCAATACACAAGACAAACCCTAATGTCTGGCTAAAGTCTCCTAATCTTGTCCCAATATAGGCCTCAATCTCTAAGCAGTATAGGCCCAATGTTACCTTCGTTATCACGATCGGCGCTTCCTATACGCCTTCCTCCACTCACAGATCGTACATACGACGCACTTGTGTTATGCTTTATATACACTGTGCATATCTGAAACTCCGCCCGCCCCTGACGTTCTTTCTAGTCTATTCCCTGCCCCTTCTCGTTTGGCGCAGTGGGGAAGAGCACATGGCGGAGACAGAGCAGGTGCGTGCTAATTACAGCAACGAGGAGGAGGAAAGGCCGGAGCCATAAACGATCACGGAGGAGACGATTTAAGGCATCAAATATGTCCTTTGTGGAGATGTTGGAGATGGTGGACATACTGAAGAGGGCCGACTATGACGGGAAGTATGGACCTTACCCCAACCCCAATGTGAGAAAGGCCAAGATCATGGCGAAAGTTGTGAAGAGTCTGCACCGTAATTTTGGGGTACGGCGATCCAAGGATCAACTGAGGAAGCGGTGGTCGGACCTCAAATTAAGGGAGCACGATCAGTATAGAAGGATCAGGAGAGTGCTGCAAAAAAGTAAGCAGTTGTGCTGTGTTCCTATTCTTTATTTTTAGAACGTTTGTGCTGCTCCATGTGCTTTTCTTTACTGTTGTACAGTTTAAAATGGCAACTTTCATGTTCATGGACACATTATTCATTCGTAAGAAACATTGTTCGGCCAATAAAACACCATGTTTTGTCCAGATGCATTTCAATACATTTTTTCTGGCCTACTTCTCTTAAAATAAGTTTGTTGTCTAGATGGGTTTGTAACTAGAATGCAAACTAGATTCTGTGTAAGGAGAGGGCACTCAGCAGCTGTTTACACATATGGACGCTGGAGCACTAGTGTGGGACACAAGAACACCCTTTTTATTAGGGGGTCCCACACAGGTGCTCCAGTGGATACTATAGGGGTGTCTCCATCTGTGAAGCTTGTACAAAACAGGTAAGTATTCAAGCTTGACAAAGGACAAAAATATTTCTTCATCTTGCAACTCTGCCAAAACAGACAATTGTACCCCACGTCCAAGCAATGTTTCATATTCCTATTTCTGCCATCAAATATCTGTGTGCTAAGTATACCTATAAAGACTATAAAGGGATAAAAGACTCTGAGGTCACCACTCATCAGAGGAGACAACAGACCCCCCACCTCATGAAGAAGGGGAAATCCCCCAAACCCAACCAGAGGAGGAGGAGGGAGACGTGGAAATTGTCACCACAACAGGTGAGTGTCTGCGACCACAGGCTCAGGTAAGAGATGGATGCCGGCATATTTATAATACATGCTGTGTTTTTGTTTTTTATATATTTTTAGGTGATCGTGATGTGGAAGAAGGTAATTTCACCAGTGAAAGTGCCCAGATCCTCATCGAGAGATAATGTGGTGTAATAGGGACTTGGAAAACATCAATGTGGTTCAAAACAAAATGAAGAACATCATTGATGTTTTAGGGAGAATGTGAAATCCCTAACTTATTTCTCCTTTGTGTTTTTGTTTTTCTGACAATTTTGTGACATATATTATAGAAAAGCCAAATTTTGAAGATGCACGCAGTGTGTCAACATGTGCTATCTGCCATCACAGGAGATCAATGTACGCGTTTTGTGGGTGCAACCCCTTCCTCAATAATAAAGTAGCTGAGAGGAAGGGGTTGCACCCACAAAACACGTCCCTTGATCCCCCATGATGGCAGCTAGCACATATTGACATTAGGCAATTTGTGTGCATCTTCAAAATTTGGCTTTTCCAGGGGTGACTTCACCCCATCTGCTGAACGCAATATCAAACACAGTTTATAAATACTCATGTCTGATATTGCCTTCACTTTCTATAAAAGTTGAACTTTGTAAGTTCCAGAGTTGTGTATTTCTTTTTGGTTTTAAACATGCCTGTTTTACCTTAAAAGGCAATTTCTATTTTTTAATGTGACCTAAAAAATTGTTATACATCAAACAGGTTGGTTTGTTTTAAAAACCTTTTATAAATGCACGTGATTGTGCTTGGATTAAAAAGATTGAGAATCAACAATGTGTGGCTTCTTCTTTCAATGCTCAAAATAATTTTTTGTTGTAAAGTTTGTGTTTTCAGTGACAATGGGGGTTATTTACTAAAGGCAAATCCACTTTGCACTACAAGTGCAGTTTTACTGCACTTGTAGTGCAAAGTCTATTTTCCTTTAGTAAATAACACCTTATGGGGCATACACATGGTTGGACTTTTCGGCTACAAAAGTCCGACAGCCCGTCCGACAAACTTTCGACAGACTTTTGGCGGACTTGAGGCGGACTGTCTAACGAACGGACTTGCCTACATACGATCACACAAAAGTCCGACGGATTCGTATGTGATGACGTACACCGGACTAAAATAAGGAAGTTGATAGCCAGTAGCCAATAGCTGCCCTAGCGTGGCTTTTTGTCCGTCGGACTAGCATACAGACGAGCGGATTTCTGGGTCCGGCGGAGTTATGATGTAAAGATTTTATAGCAAGTTCCAAATCTAAAGTCCATCAGATTTGTGACTGGAAAAGTCAGCTGAAAGTCGGGGGAAGCCCACACACGATAGGATTGTCCGCCGGATTTGGTCCGTCGGCGTCCATCAGACTTTTGTAGCCGAAAAGTCAGACTGTGTGTACGCCCCATTACAGTGCTTTATAATTTGACACAATCACGCCATTTTCAGGACTCCCCAAATTTCAGTCATTGTCAGCTAAAAGAAAGCCAAGCAGTAAATCTAAGCAAATATTTGTTCAGTTTAAAATATATTTTTATTTAAAAAATGTCTCAGACATTGTCTGGCATATCGATGGCCCCCCTAAAGTTGTGGAGAACACAGCAACACAGGATGATGTGATTCAGTTTATATTCCGCCATGTGTATGGGTGTAAGAAATAGGCGGAACCGGCTGGTCATTATTCCAAGCGCATTCTCCACCACTCTTCTGGCTCTGGCCAGTCGGTAGTTAAAAACCCTCTGGTCCGGGGTGAGGGTCCTCATAGAGAATGGCCGCATAAGATGGTCCCCCAGCGCAAACGCTTCATCTGCAACAAAGACGAATGGGAGTCCTTCCGCGTTGTCTTCTGGAGTTGGCAAGCCCGAGCTGCCATTCTGGAGACGTCTGTAGAACTCTGTGTGGGCGATGACTCCACCATTTGACATCCGGCCATTCTTCCCCACGTCCACATACAGGAACTAGTAAGTAGCCGACACCACCACCAACATCACAATACTATTGAACCCCTTGTAGTTGTAATAGTATGACCCCGAGTTGGGTGGTGGGACGATGTGGACGTGTTTCCCATCAATTGCCCAAACGCAGTTAGGAAAATCCCACCGCTGGGCTAAGTGGGAGGCCACAGTCTGCCATTCCTGTGGGTTGGAAGGAAACTGTGGAGTCAAACAAGAAAAATAAATTAATCATTTTGCACATAAACATGGAAAGCAGATTAGACACGAACATTCTTGGCCAACTTCAGTATAACACTTATTTTAGGGAGTATTTAAAGACAAAGGTATAAGGTCCACCTATCAGATTCCTCCCCCCACCCTCTCATGGGCCATTTTAGGGGGGGGAGATGTTTTGGCCAGGTAACCCTCTCCACTTCATTGAGAGATGAATGCCTAAATAATGTGTATTACTTTGGCCAGCCCCTCAATACTTACACTATTGCCAGCCCACTGGACAGGTAAGAAGTGTCATAATGCAAAGATATAAATACACACTGTACAAATTTTAGCACATTTTTACATTGTGCAATTACCTATCAAGATAATATAATAGGATACAAAAACTTTAAACAGTACCATTTGAAAGTATTCAGGCAGGCCCTTGCACTACATGCTTTGGGGAATTCATCCCTAAATATGACCACAAAAGAGGTGGGTATAGTGTGTATGGGTTTAGCAAAGTCAACAGATTGGTATCAGCTGTGTTAGCAGTTGGGGGAGGGAGGGTTCCAAATGATTTTGGGACCCAAAAAAAAAAAAAAAACGCTGGCACTCTGCCAGAATTTAAAGCACAAATCACAATTTTACACATTTTAAGGGGTATTTAGGGTAAAGCACTACTATGGAGCTGACAAAATACATTGTTAATTGAGTAGACGAGGTGGATATAGGCCCAGGAGAGCATGCTGGGGAGGTAAGTGAAGGCAAATATGCATGAAGGACAAAAAAATAATAAAAAATCCAGCATGCATGAGGACAAAGGGGACATTCACAGCATATGGCAATCATGGTAATTAGGGAATGAGAAAAGAAATACAATACATTAGCAAACATTAAATACAATAAAATGTGATGTTAAAGGATAAATCTTACCTTAATATACTCCTTGTGCAGGACCTGAATTATGGCAGAACAGGTCTCCGGGATAAGGATCCCCAGAGCCTGGGGGGAGATGCCTGTCGAGAACTTGAGGTCCTGCAGGCTTCTCCCCGTCGCCAAGTACCGCAGGGTGGCGACTAGCCTCTGCTCCGGAGTGATGGCTTGCCTCATGCAGGTATTCTGCCTGCTGATATAAGGGGTCAGCAAAGCCAACAAATGGTGAAATATGGGGTCCGTCATCCTGAGAAAGTTACTGAAATCATCAGGATTATTCTCATGGAGCAAAGGCATGTGACAGAATTGGTCACGCTGTAGCAACCAATTCTTAGTCCATTAACTCCTCCTCGCCCTGTTCATGGACTGGGCTTGTGTCAAAGTAAGGACCCCAACACCAAGCCCCCGCACAGCATGAACTCTACGATGAGTACGTACACACAACATGGCTGGAAAACGGTCGGCTGGTCAGAACGAAGTAACAGAACGCACTGAAGAACAGCAAGGCCTGTGAAGAGCGGCCTGAAAATAAGTAACGAAATGACAAGAACACAATGACAAGTCAATGGGAACGCGCTGCACGCACTGAAGGCCAGATACAAACCCACAAGCACAAACCGAACAGCAGAAATACTATCTGAAAACCACGAGTCTGAAAAAGCGCGAATCGTCTCTCACCAAACTTTTACTAACATGAGAGTAGCAAAAGGAGCCCAAAGGATGCCGCACTTGATACTGAATTGCCCTTTTATAGTCTTGTCGTACGTGGTGTACGTCACCGAGTTCTTGGCATTTGGAAATTCCGACAACTTTGTGTGACCGTGTGTATGCAAAACAAGTTTGAGCCAACATCCGTCGGAAAAAATCCATGGATTTTGTTGTCGGAATGTCCGATCAATGTCCAAACGTGTGTACAGGGCATAAGAGTACAAGTCGCATGACAAAAGTTGGATCAGTTAAGCTGATGATCCCGACTTCCATTCAAATCAATGGGCTGAACTTGTTAAGACAGCTCTCATAGGGAACCGTTCATTTTGACATGTCATGCGACTTGTGCTCTGGAAGTTGGAGCACATGTCGGACCAGTGTGAACCAACCCTCAATGTTGATTATCTCCTGTCAGGTGAAACAGCGTTTATAATAAACCGGTGTGCATGAAGCCTTATATGCCTTGTGCAGAACATCTTGGTTTTATTGTGCTCATCCCAATTTTTTTATAAAAAAAAGTGCTGATTGGTTGAGGTTTGTTTTCAAAATATTTAAGAGTCAGATTTATAGAGACACGGACTTGCTTACCAGTTCAAGATCTTGCTTCTCTGTTCTGCTAGCTACAGAAAATAAAACTTTGAGGCCTCGTGCACACTAGATGTTTTTATAGCAGCTGTTTTTGGCTTCAGACATTTTTTTTTCTACAGTCAATAAACTCCCCATCATGTTATCCTATGTGTCCATGCACACATAGGCTGTTATCAGCAGTTTTTGGCTGGGGCGTTTTTTTTTTTGTTTTGTTTTTTTAAACCTCAAACTAGTGGGTGCTGAGAGGAGTTTTTTATTTGTTTTCAGCTGTAAACATACTCTAACATCAAAAAACCCCAATAAACGCTCAAAAACACAGCTTGCCTGCGTTTTTTGATGATTTTGATCCATTGAAAAAAAAATAGGATTTTTACGTCATACTTGCCTGTAAAATTATTTTCTTTGAGTACATCATGGGACACAGAGTCAGGCAAATTTTCATTATTTGCTTGGTTATACTTCATCATTAGGTGAATGGACACTCTTGCCTGTGCTGTAGTCTTATCAGTTGTTCTCAGTTATCTGCAGAACCCCACTCCCATGCAGAAGAGGAAGAGAGCGAGGTGTTGTGACAAAATGAGAGAAGTTTAGAGGTCTTTTGAGGCCTCAGGCACACTGGACATTAAAATAACATTATAAAAATGCCAGTAGCTTTGCAGTGGGTTTTTCAAGGTTTTTGCAATAGCGTTTTTTAGCGTTTTTTTCCCTTTTTTGAAAAAAAATGTTTTTTCTTTTTCATGCATCACCCACACAGCACCCTGCAGGAAATGCCTTAGCGCTGTAGTGTCCAGGATTTCCACTCTGTAGGGTCCAGTGCCCAGATGCCACGTTGCAGGCAAAACCTTGCAGGATCTTGAGTCTTCTTTGCGAGGCTCGGGTACCATTTATCTTTTTTTTTTTTTTTTTTTTTAATTCTTTATTTATATTTTATAAATACAAAACAAACATCATGCATCAACACAGCTTAAAACATCTCTAACACCCCCTTTAGCTAATGTCCCACCCCCACCCTCACCTATCTTGCAGATACTCAAACTGAAAAAACAAAAACACTGTTATCCTCTAGTAATTTTCTATCGTTGTCCCCTTTGTACTTTAACGCGTAATCTCCTCAACATGACTCCACGTCTTTTTAAACGTCCGCCACCCTTCCCATTTGTCTTTTCGTTCAGTCACATCGTCAAACTCTGTCTCTGTCCAATCCATACTCTCTATATTATAAATTTCGTTGACACAAAAAATCCAATCCTGAATTTTAGGACTTTCCCTTTCCTGCCATCTTTTTGGTATCTGACTCTTTGCAGCGTTAAGTAAAATAGGAACAATAGATGTTTGATGTTGTTTGGCTGACTCAGCTGTCCCATGGAACAGACACGTCCATGGGTCTTCCAAGATAGTTTTATTGGTAATTTCTTTTATTAGCTGTAAAATTTTCTTCCAGAATATTTTAATGATGGGGCATTCCCACCAAATATGTGCCATTGTTCCTATGGCTTTACACCCTCTCCAACATTCCACGGATATCTCCAGCTGGAATTTGCTAATTTTGTCTGGTGTCGCGTACCACCTAGCTAGGCACTTAAAATTTGTTTCAATCATCTTAGTGTCTACTGGAGAACCGTGTGTCATTTTCAAAATTTTTTCTAAAGTGTGTTTACTACATTGTAAACCTAGTTCATTTTCCCATTTCTTGACGTAAGACGGAACATCCCGTTCCTCTCTAGACAATTGAATTTTGTAAAGACGTGAGATATTATTCATTGATTTTTCTCTCTTACAGAGCTGCTCCAGTGGCCTGTAGTCTTCTTCCATTTGTCTAAGTATAAAAGCCTGTGTCAAATGGATCCGATTCCAGAAGGCCCCTGTGGGACACAGCAGGCTCTAAACAGACACTTGCAGTGGTTAATTTCTCCTTACCTGGGTCATGTGAGTCAACAGGTATTGCTTGACAGGCTAAAGGTGCTTAGCAGGATAGTTGCATAGGGGCTTGGTGAGCCCTATTAATGGGTCTTCTTCTAATGTTTTTGCAATAGTGTTTTTGGGTGTTTTGTTTTTTTTTTTTAAAAAAGACTTTTCTTTTTCATACATCATGGGACACAGAGTCAGGCTAATATTCATTACCTGCTGGGTTATACTTCATCATTAGGTGATGGAGGGGGGCACGGGCGGGGGGAATTTTAATAGCTCAGTTTTAGAGAGATTTAGTTTAAGGAAGTGGTGTGACATCCATGCTGATATGTCAGTTAGTAATGAGAGAGGAGACTGAAGAAGTGAGGTGAGAAGTAGACAGATAGATTTGGGTGTCATCAGCGTGTAAGTGGTATTGGAAGCCGTGGGCCCCCCCGTTATTAAGTGACCAAGGGAGGAGGTGTAGATAGAGAAGAGAAGGGGTCCAAGAACAGAGCCTTGGGGGACCCCCACAGAAAGGGGCAATGGAGAGGAAGAGACAGAGTTGTAGGTGAAACTGAAGGAGCGTTGTGATAAATAGGCAGAGAACCAGGATAGCGCAGAATCTCGGAGGCCAAAGAACCAGGATAGAGCAGAATCTCGGAGGCCAAAGGAAAGTAGCTTATTGAGAAGGAGCGGGTGGTCAACAGTATCAAAGGCCGCAGAGAGGTCAAGTAGTAGGAGTATGGAGTACTGGCCGTTGGTTTTAGCAGTTAGTAAATTGTTAGTGAGTTTTAGTAAGGCAGTTTCCGTGGAGTGCTGCGAAAGCCAGACTGTAAGGGGTCAAGAAGGTTATTTTCACTGAGGTAGGAGCTAAGACGGTTGTAGACTAAGCGTTCTAGAAGTTTAGAGGTGAATGGGAGCAATGGGTCTTAAGTTGTTCAGGTTGGTAGGGTCCAGTGAGGGCTTTTTAAGAATGGGAGTGATCTGCGCATATTTTAGAGGGG
Organism: Aquarana catesbeiana; assembly: GCF_042186555.1. Classification (NCBI taxonomy): domain Eukaryota; kingdom Metazoa; phylum Chordata; class Amphibia; order Anura; family Ranidae; genus Aquarana; species Aquarana catesbeiana. Next base: position 256,175,029 of record NC_133324.1, on the reverse strand, counting down.
AGGGGAAGATGCCACTAGAGAGGGAGAGATTGAAGATGTGGGTGAGGGAGCATAGGATAGAAGAAGAGGGTGACCGTAGTAGTTGTGAGGGAACAGGATCCAAGGGACAATTGGTTAGGTGGGCATCCCAGAAAAGTTTTGTAACCTCTTCAGTAGTAGCCAATTCAAAAGAGGAGAGTGTTGAATGTGCTGCTAGGCAAGGTATGTTGGGTGGGGAAGAAATACGCACAGTGGAGATGCCCTCAAGAATTGCATCGATCTTGTCTTTGAAGTGATTGGCAATCTCTTGGGCAGTAAGTGAGTTAGTGGGTAGAGGGGGTGGGGGACAAAGCAGAGTTAAAGGTTGAGAAGAGCCGACGGGTACTGGATGACAAGGAATTAATAAGAGAGACAAAGTAGGCTTGTTTGGCAGCATGGAGGCATGAATTGTATTTTAGAAGGGCAGATTTATATAGGGTGAAGTCTTGCAGGCATTTAGTTTTACGCCACAGTCGTTCAAGAGCACGGCAATGTCTCTTGAGATTTCTAGTGTTGTCAGTTTGCCAGGGTTGTAACGGTCGGGGCCTGATTCTGCGTGTGGTTAGAGGAGCAAGTGCATCTAGTGATGATGAGAGTGAACTGTTGTAGACAGAGGTGGCCAGGTCAGGACAGGACAGGGGAGAGATTATGTCATATAGGTGGTCAGTAGCAGAATAGAGAAGAGAAGGGTTAAAGTGGCAAAGGTTTCTACAAGTAATTGTTTGCTGCTTGGAGGGATGGGTGGTTGGAGGCAAGGATACAGTGAAAGTAATGAGGTTGTGATCAGAGAGAGGAAAGGGGGTGTTGGTGAGGTTGCCAGGGTTGCAGAGATGGGGGAATACAAGGTCAAGCGTATTACCATTGGAGTGAGTGGAAGTATGTGTCCATTGGGTTAGGTCAAAAGATGAGGTTAAGTCCAGAAGTTTAGCTGTAGTTGGGCTGTTAACATTGACAGGAATGTTGAAGTCAGCAAGAATAATGGTGGGTATTTCAGAGGAGAAAGTAGGGTAGCCAGGCAGCAAAGTCATCAAGAAAGCGCGATACCGGTCCTGGAGGCCGATAAATTGCTGCAATCCTCAGAGAAATGGGAGAAAACAGAATACAGTGCATCTCGAAAGAAGAGAGGGATAGAGAGGGAGGGACAGGAAGGACTTGGAAGGTGCTTTGTGGGGATAGAAGGAAGCCAACTCCACCTCCTTTCTGGCTGTTGGGTCTGGGGGAGTAAGTCCAATAGAGACCACCATGGGAGAGGGCAGCAGGAGAAGCTGAGTCAAAATGTTGAAGCCAGGTTTCTGTTATGGCAAGTATGTTAAAGCCATGAGAGATGAAGAGGTCATGTACAGATGTTAGCTTGTTACAGATGGAGCGGGCGTTCCAAAGGGCGCATGAGATTGGTGGGCTGCTTTGAGGGAGCAGGGGGATAGAAATTAAACTGAGTGGATTGCGGTGGTTGCCAGAGGGGGAGGGGTATTGGATATGTGGCTTGCATTTGGAAAATGGTGGACCAGGATTAGGAGAAATGTCACCTGAGACTAGGAGAAGGAGGAGGGCGAGGAAGGCAAGGTAGGAGTAGGATATGCATGAGCGCACGTGTCTAGTGGCCCTGGTGTTTGTCAGCATGTGGGTGCAGCAAATGCAGGAGATAATGGATGCCATAGTAGGGAGAGGGTAGGAGTGAGGGTGATATGTGTATTCTGCAGGGAAGAGAGGAGGGGTAGAGTAAAGATAATTTGAGGATAGAAGACACCAATGTGAGAAGGAAGAGAATAAGGAGCACGTTAGTGGATACAGAGTGGGAAACTAACTTAATATAAAATAAATGTCAAAAGCTGGTTTGCTTGTCGTCTTGCAGAGTGGAGCAGAGTCCTTCTTGTATCTTCATCCAGCTTTAGTTATCCTGCTTTCGTTAAACTGCGTTGGTGAAACTGCGCATCACTCGTGATAGAGCCACTCAGGACAAAGCCATGATGTCTGCGCCTTGCCCTTGTCTGCGCCACCCCATAAGCTGCTTTAAATTTATAGGGAGACTAAGCAGGAATGCATTTCTCAGTTGGTCATTATTGGGTCTGATGTGAGACACCTGAATATGGGGAAGAGATGGCCAGTACCAGACCAGCTACAGACACAGGCTAGGGTTGTAAAGCTAATTACCTCTCTTGATCACTCAAGCCACATGAAGTTGAGAATCAATCACCAGTAATATTGCTATTGCAGTGTGTTTGTTATAGAGCTAGCATTAAATATAGAAGTTTAAAGATATGGCAGCAGGAGACAATTACCAAAAATGTTACAGCAAAGTCAGTTCAGTAGAGATGTACAGATGGATAGGAGACAATTACCTGTAAAAGAGCAGAGAAGACATGATCAGAATTGATAACTGCGTCGGTGAAACTGCGCATCACTCGTGACAGAGCCACTCAGGACAGAGCCATGATGTCTGCGCCTTGCCCCTGTCTGCGCCACCCCATAAGCTACTTTAAATTTATAGGGAGACTAAGCAGGAATGCATTTCTCAGTTGGTCATTATTGGGTCTGATGTGAGACACCTGAATTCGGGGAGGAGATGGCCAGTACCAGACCAGCTACAGACACAGGCTAGGGTCGTAAAGCTAATTACCTCTCTTGATCACTCAAGCCACATGGAGTTGAGAATCAATCACCAGTTATAATACTATTGCAGTGTGTTTGTTATAGAGCTAGCATTAAATATAGAAGTTTAAAGATATGGCAGCAGGAGACAATTACCAAAAATATTACAGCAAAGTCAGTTCAGTAGAGATGTACAGATGGATAGGAGACAATTACCAAAAATATTACAGCAAAGTCAGTTCAGTAGAGATGTACAGATGGATAGGAGACAATTACCAAAAATGTTACAGCAAAGTCAGTTCAGTAGAGATGTACAGATGGATAGGAGACAATTACCTATAAAAGAGCAGAGAAGACATGATCAGAATTGATAACTGCGTTGGTGAAACTGCGCATCACTCGTGACAGAGCCACTCAGGACAGAGCCATGATGTCTGCACCTTGCCCTTGTCTGCGCCACCCCATAAGCTGCTTTAAATTTATAGGGAGACTAAGCAGAAATGCATTTCTCAGTTGGTCATTATTGGGTCTGATGTGAGACACCTGAATATGGGGAGGAGATGGCCAGTACCAGACCAGCTACAGACACAGGCTAGGGTCGTAAAGCTAATTACCTCTCTTGATCACTCAAGCCACATGGAGTTGAGAATCAATCACCAGTTATAATGCTATTGCAGTGTGTTTGTTATAGAGCTAGCATTAAATATAGAAGTTTAAAGCTATGGCAGTAGGAGACAATTACCAACTGCGTCGGTGAAACTGCGCATCACTCATGACAGAGCCACTCAGGACAGAGCCATGATGCCTGCGCCTTGCCCCTGTCTGCGACACCCCATACGCTGCTTTAAATTTATAGGGAGACTAAGCAGGGATGCATTTCTCAGTTGGTCATTGCTGGGTCTAATGAAAGGCCGACACCCGTTTTGGCAAATGAGTGGGGTTCTGTAGATAACTGATAAAACTACAGCACAGGCAGAGAATACAGAAAGTTGTAACCTGGCAGGATTAAGGGCTTTGTTTACATTTGTGATTGGGAGTGGTAAAACTCCACGGTTGAGTTGCATTTTTACAGTACCTGCCATGAGGCTTTGCTTCACTGCTGCAGCAAAAATTTTACTGCCTGCTGATTATGACCCATTCACGGCCCCCAGCACTGCAAATATGCCTAGCGCTCGCAGTCGTTTGCTATTTAAGAGGTTAAAGCAGGCTGTGAGAAGGCAATGCAGTGACTCATTGTCTGTCTAAAGCTTTCTAAAGAGTGGTCTCAATTTGATTCACTCTGTAAGGAGCAAAGTATGTGTAAACTAGACTTTTTCAATAGACCAAATAAGTGACGGGGGGGGAGGGTTATTTAAAAAAGGTAAATTCACGTTGCACTGAAAGTGCACTTGGAAGTGCAGTTGTTGTAGATCTGAGGGGGACAGATTGGATGATAAAATTAGCAGAGCTTCCCCTCATTTCAGATCTTCCCCTCAGATTTACAGCGACTACATGTGCATTTGCAGTGCACTTGTAGTGCAGAGTGGATTTGCCTTTAGAAAATCAATCCCACAGTTTCTTATGGGTTTTTATATACTTAATGTGGATCTGTCATCCCACCACTTCCCACATATCCCCTTAACATTGATTTTGAGACAAAGAACCTACAACTCAATCATTTTACATTTGACACCCATTCCAGGCTTTTTCCAGCAGCAACTCTTTAATGAATCCCAGGTTGGGGAAGAGGGTTACATGGGTACTGCTTTAGGCAAGGTTAGCTAATCCGTTGTTCTGCTTAAACACACTAATGTGCCACCTTGCCATGGCTAGAGCATATATATCCGCAGTCAGGCCGAGGCTAAAGTAGTTGGGTTAGTGAGTAGTACACCTGATTTAATTGCAGGCTCTTTGTCTGATTAGTGGGGCAACTGTACACATTTTTTTTTTGTGCTTAATTTTAATGTTAAAACCACTAGCACTTGTAAACTTTACAAGCAACCAATGCCAACCTTTAAAACGATACAGAAAAAAGAAATTGACTCCTGCGCACAAGTGGTCAACCAGATAGATAGAAGAACGACACAGGCCTTGCTGCCCTCAAGGATGGGGAATCCTAGCAGACAAAGAAATAAAAAGAGAAAGGGGCGCACCGGCCATGTGCATTATCTTTTGTAAAACATTTATTGAATAAAATGATAAAAGAAATTACTCACAAGCAGTTGTAAAATCAGGTGCCATAAAACTCGAGCAACAACAAGCAGCAAGTATGTTCCTCTAAGACCTTTGGAAGGCTTCGCTCATCATTACAACCACTTGCTGCTTGTTGTTGCTCGAGTTTTATGGCACCTGTTTTTACAACTGCTTGTGAGTAATTTCTTTTATCATTTTATTCAATAAATGTTTTACAAAAGATAATGCACATGGCCAGTGCGCCCCTCTCTCTTTTTATTTCTTTGCCAACCTTTAAAACCCTCTAATACACAAGGTGTTAAACTTGACCATCCTAGTCCGATGTATGGGTGAAATATTAAAGTGGTTCTAAATTCAGAATTTTTTTTTTTCTTATCTTAATGCTTTTAATACATTAATATTAAAAAAAAAAACTGTGTGTAGCAGCCCCCTTAATAATTACCTGAGCCCACTCTAGATCCAGCGATGTTGCACGAGAGTCTCGGTTGTCTGGGACTCCCCTCCTCATTGGCTGAGACAGCAGTGGGGCATCATTGGCTCCCATTGCTGTCAAAGTCAGTGAGCCAATGAGGAGGTAGAGGGGGCGGGGCTGAGGCCGCATAATATACTTCTGGACACATGGAGCAGCAGCTCAACTTGGGTGCCCCTCCATAGCAAGCTGCTTGCTGTAGGGGGAGGAGGGAGGGCCAGGAGTGCCAAAGAGGGACCCAAGAAGAGGATGATCTGGGCTGCTCTGTGCAAATTTTTATACAAAATAAAAAACAAGACTTTAGTATCACTTTAAACATTACTGTAAACATAGATAGAATCGGCATCTTTATGCTTAGCTCAAGTATACAGTATCTCACAAAAGTGAGTACACCCCTCACATTTTTGTAAATATTTTATTATATCTTTTCATGTGACAACACTGAAGAAATGAAACTTTGCTACAATGTAAAGTAGTGAGTGTACAGCTTGTATAGGTGTAAATTTGCTGTTCCCTCAAAATAACACAACACACAGCCATTAATGTCTAAACTGCTGGCAACAAAAGTGAGTACACCCCTGAGAGAAAATGTCCCAAATTGGGCCCAAAGTGTCAATATTTTATGTGGCCACCATTATTTTCCAGCACTGCCCTAACCCTCCTGGGCATGGAGTTCACCAGAGCTTCACAGGTTGCCACTGGAGTCCTCTTCCACGCCTCCATGACGACATCACTGAGCTGGTGGATGTTAGAGACCTTGCACTCTTCCACTTTCCGTTTGAAGATGCCCCACAGATGTTCAATAGGGTTTAGGTATGGAGACATGCTTGGTCAGTCCATCACCTTTACCCTCAGATTTTTTTAGCAAGGCAGTGATCATCTTGGAGGTGTGCTTGAGGTTGTTATCATGTTGGAATACTGTACTGCGGCCCAGTCTCCGAAGGGAGGGGATCTTGCTCTGCTTCAGTATTTCACGGTACATGTTGGCATTCATGGTTCCCTCAATGAACTGTAGCTCCCCAGTGCCGGCAGGACTCATGCAGCCCCAGACTATGACACTCCCACTACAATGCTTGACTGTAGGCAAGACACACTTGTCTTAGTACTCCTCACCTGGTTGTCTCCACACACACTTGACACCATCTGAACCTAATACGTTTATCTTGGTCTCCTCGGACCACAGGGCATGGTTCCAGTAATCCATGTCCTTAGTCTGCTTGTCTTCAGAAAACTGCGGGCTTTCTTGTACATCATCTTTAGAAGAGGCTTCCTTCTGGGACTACAGCCATGCATTTCATATGGTCTGGGCACTGACAGGCTGACCCCCCACCCCTTCAACCTCTGCAGCAATGCTGGCAGCACTCATATGTATATTTCCCAAAGACAACCTCTGGATATGACGCTGAGCACGTGCACTCAACTTCTTTGGTCGTTCATGGCGAGGCCTGTTCTGAGTGCAAACTGTCCTGTTAAACCACTGTATGGTCTTGGCCACTGCGCTGCAACTCATTTTCAGGCTCTTGGCAATCTTATTGTAGCCTGGGCCATCTTTTTGTAGAGCAACAATTCTTTTTTTCAGATCCTCATAGAGTTCTTTGCCATGAGGTGCCATGTTGAACTTCCGGTGACCAGTATGAGAGAGTGAGAGCGATAACATCAAATTTAACACACCTGCTCCCCATCCACACCTGAGACCTTGTAACACTAACGAGTCACATGACACCGGGAAAGAAAAATGGCTAATTGGGCCCAATTTGATCATTTTAACTTAGGGTTGTACTCACTTTTCGGTTTAGACATTAATGGCTGTTTGTTGAGTTATTTTGAGGAAACTGCAAATTTACAGTTATACAAGCTGTACACTCACTACTTTACATTGTAGTAAAGTGTCATTTCTTCAGTGTTGTCACATGAAAAGATATAATATATTTACAAAAATGTGAGGGGTGTACTCACTTTTGTGAGATACTGTACATATTCCATACCTGTAGGACTGCTATAGAAGCTGAGATTCACTATAGTAATTGCCGCTACTGCAAGGATTGCCGTGGCCTCTTTGATCCTGTGTCTGAGACTGTGGCATTACCACCCCACCTCATAAGTTTTTCTGCATGAAAAGAGACTCCTAAAAAAAGTGTAAACACAATTAAAACCCATATCTAATAAACCTAAAACAATCTGCCTGCACTGAAAGGGTTAACTGCTTGTTTGGTCTAGGGATCCAGAAAAAGCACTTGTACTTCCCCGAACCTAAGCTTTGACAGTGGGCTGTCACTAAAAAATTCTCACATCCAAAGCAGAGCTATCAACCATGCATAGGTCTTGATTAGAGATGGGCTCGGGCGTATTTGGGGTCCTAGTCCCAACCAAGAAGCTGACCCTGCACACCACTAATGACAGGCAGTGAGACATTTCCCAATCTGTGCAGCTGGCAGACTGGGAGATGTCTCACTGCCTATCATTAGTGGTGTGCAGTGTCGGCTTTCTGGCGGGATCAGCAGGTCGGTTGGGACTAGGATCCCGAACACATCCGAGCCTATTTTTAAGTCTTGATAAAGTCAAAGGAACTTTGCTTTGCAAATTTCCTAGAGAGAAGAAAAGCGGTTAACCCTTTCACTGAGGGTACAGCTGCACTGCACAGGAGAATTTTTAGGTTTTCTGGAGTTTATTTTTAAAGTCTTGGGATATAGGATGGCTAATAATTTGGGACTCTTAAGCCCTGTACACACGGGCAGAATTTTGGGAGACATTTGCTGGTTCAAAAAAAAATCCTGGAAAACCAATGCCAATGGCAGAAACTGCTAATCAGTTTTCTGGTGGGGGGAGGGGCAAGCACCCTCCTGTCAGAACACAACAGCTTAGCTATCTCCCCCGCTAAGCTGTTGTGTTGTGACAGGAGGGGCGAGCACCCTCCTGTCACAACACAACAGCTTAGCGGGGGAGATAGCTAAGCTAACCTTGCATGGGTTAGCGGCTCTGACCTGTGCTGACAAGTTTTTTTTTTTTCATTCAACCCAAGGGGTTGCCTAGAGGCTATTCACACTGGTATCTGAATGGTACTGGTAAGACATTAATTTACTTTGCTTGCTTTGCTTTGCTTGCCCTTGCTAGGTCGGCCTCCTTTTCATGGCTTATGATCCCTTTCCGTTTGGCTACCAGACCCATTTTATTGGTCAAGCCTAACTCCAGCCAAAACAAAAGGTTGTTTTGGATGGGATATGAAAGAGTTTGGGGTTCTCCAAGTATTTATTGTACACACACATACACACCCCCCACTCAGGCAAGGTTGTCGATGTACATTTGGACAATTTTTGAGGGTCAAATGAGGATATCTTGTTTTTGGTAGCTATCCATACATCCTCCCTCCGCGTGTATGCAATGTTTGTGGTTAAAGAATATTTTTTCTGACCTTTTCCTCAGAGCAAACACTCAATTTGTGATTTATCATGATTCATTTCCTATGTCTTGGCCTGATTCCATGTACAAGCCGATATGAAAGTTTTATGAAGATTAATTCTGCACTTCAATTTCAAGCAAAAAGATACATTTTGTTGTGCTAAGCTTTTGCTTAATCTCTTTCCAGTTCCTAAACTGCACACCAGTGATTCAAGAAAATTGGGAACAATCAAATACCTTCCTGTGTAAGCAGTTGAAGTAATTGCTAGAGCACCTGAACTTAGTGCTCTAGAAGACAACATATGCTTCTTCATTACTGTAGATTGAACTCTTTTTTAATAGTTAAATCGAGTCATTGAGCAAAAAAATGGAGAAAGTAATGGAGGAACTATGCCAAAAATAACTACGTAAAAGAAAACCTAGAAAAGTGATGGCAGTTCATTGAGTCTGCCTGTTATCTTCTTTTTTTTTTTTTTAACTTTGAGTATAGATCTATGTTTGTCCCAAGCATGTTTGAAGCCCTTTACTGTTGACTAGGGATGAGCTTTCTGTTCTGTTCATGAGTTCGACTCGAACTTTGGCTGTTCGTTCATCAAAAACCGAACACTATGGGCCGTTCGCACCAAATTTGAGCGGGGCATAACGGCCCATAATGCACTGCGGGAGCACAGTGCATTGCTGTATGACGATTGGCCAAAGCATGCACCATGACGTGCATTCTTTGGCCAATCCCAGCGCCCTCACCTAAGAGAACCATATTTGGCCGAAGGCAGGGTGCCTTTTGCCAATCATGGCTCAGGGGGACTAAGTCCACGCCCCACACTATATAAGGCTGCCTGCACGTCGGCCCCATGTAGTGTGTTGTTGGCGTGGACGGAGAGAGATTTAGATTGAGCAGGCAGGTTATTCAGTTAGCTGCAGTGTATTTAATATATATATATATATATATATATATATATATATATATATATATATATATATATATATATATATATATTAGGGTTGTCCCAATACCACTTTTTCAGGACCGAGTACAAGTACCGATACTTTTTTTCAAGTACTCGCCGATACCGAATACCGATACTTTTTTTTTATGTCACGTGACAGTGTTTTTTTTAATTTTTTTTTTAACAGTGCTTTTTTTTTTTTTTTTTTTTGGGGGGGGGGGGGGGGGGGTTGAACGGTGTATGTGTGTGTGTGTGTGTTTTGTTTTTTTTTTTTTTTTAAATTTACAATTTTTATTTTTTTACAATAATTTTTTTTTTATTCTTTATTGCAATATGTGTTTTTTTGTTTTTGTTTTTTTTTTAATCAGCCCTGTTGGGGGGCTTTGGTGAGATATCAGGGGTCTTAACAGACCTCTGATATCTCCCCCTTGAGACAGAGAAAGAGACAGAGGATAGAGATTCCCCAGTCCCTTTCTCTGCAGCCTCAGCTGCACTGAGAATGAATGGAGAGAAGACAGCGGCTCCTCTCCATTCATAAACTGACACATAGTAATCACAAGAGATTACAATGTTTCAGTTATGTGAATGGACAGTCAGCTGACTCTGTCTATTCACAAAGGAAGGAGGAGGAGGACGGCGGAACGGAGGGGGAGAACGGAGGGGGACAGAGAAGGAGGGGGACAGAGAAGGAGGGGGAAACGGAGGGGACAGCGGAGAGGCACAGGGAAGGAAAGAGGAACGGAGGGGGAGAACGGAGGGGGACAGAGAAGGAGGGGGGAACGGAGGGGACAGCAGAGAGGCACAGGGAAGGAAAGAGGAACGGAGGGTGACAGCGGAGAGGCACAGAGGAGGAAAGAGGAACGGAGGGGACAGCGGAGGGGGACAGAAAAGGAGAGAAGAACGGACGGGGACAGCGGAGAGGCACAGAGGAAAGGAGGGGACATGGAGGAGGATGCAGTGACAGTCAGCGGTGAGTGATCACCGCTGTGTCACTAAAGCAGCTGAAAGCCGCTGGGGGAGAAGCTTGTATCTCCCCCATGCACCGATCACAGCTGACTTTTAGGTATCGGGGAAGCATCGGGAGAATTTGCCCGAGTACAATTACTTGGGCAAATGCTCGGTATCGGTGCCGATACCGATACTAGTATCGGTATCGGGACAACCCTAATATATATATATATATATATATATATATACACACACAGTCTTATGTGTGTGTGTGTGTATATATGTATGTGTGTATATATATATATATATATATATATATCCACTGCATACAGTTTAGCTATATCTGACTGTAAACCGTTCCTGGCGTACTTTTTCTAATATACTTCTGGCAGGCAGGTTATTCAGTTAGCTGCAGTGTATTTAATATAAATATATATATATATATATATATATATAGACAGTCTTGTGTATATATATATATATATATATATATATATATATATATATATATATATTATAATATATATATCCACTGTATCCAGTTTAGCTATATCTGACTGCAGGCCTTTCCTGGTGTACTTTTTCTAATATACTTCAGGCGGTGTACACAGTACTGTGCACCCATAGTGCAGTTGCTACTATTTTTCTGGTGGTGTACACAGTACACCCATAGTTATTACACTTCTGTTGGTGTACACAGTACCGTGCACCCCTAGTGCAGTTGCTACTTCTTTCCTGGTGGTGTACATAATACATATAGTGCACCCATAGTTGTTATTACACTTCTGTTGGTGTAAACAGTACCGTGCAGTTGCTACTACTTTTCTGGTGGTGTACACAATACAGTACATCCATAGTTTTTATTACACTTCTGTTGGTGTAAACAGTACCGTGCACCCATAGTGCAGTTGCTACTACTTTTTCTGGTGGTGTACACAATACAGTACACCCATAGTTGTTATTACACTTCTGTTGATGTACACATTACCGTGCACCCCTAGTGCAGTCGCTACTACTTTTTTGGTGGTGTACACAGTACACAATACATACAGTGCACCCATAGTTTTTATTAAACTTCTGTTGGTGTACACAGTATCGTGCACCCCTAGTGCAGTTGCTACTACTTTCCTGGTGGTGTACACAATACATACAGTGCACCCATAGTTATTACTTCCGTTGGTGTACACAGTACCGTGCACCCCTAGTGCACTTGCTACTACTTTTCTGGTGGTGTACACAATACAGTGTAGTGTGGTTTTGCTAAACAAAATTTACAGCATGTCCGGAATGCCACCAAGGAGAGGCAGATGCTCACAGGCCACTAAAAGAGGGCAAGCAGGCTCTGTGTCTACAGTCGACAGTGCTGGTCATGGACACGGTCCATCCTCAGCACGTATCCATGGGGCACGCTTGTCCTTTTTTTCTGCAGCTGGCCGTGTTATTGAGCCACATGCAGAGTTGGTGGTATGGATAACAAAGTCCTCCTCATCCTCTGTCACCCAGGCTCAGAGTAGTTTGCCTGCCAATGCAGCTGTCAAAGTGGCCTATTCCATTGGCTCTATGTCAGCAGTCACTCCTTCCCTAGCCCCACCATCATGCACGGAGGAGTCCTCTGAACTATTCGACCACAGTACATGCAGGAGGATGCACAGCGATTTGAAGGCTCCGATGATGGTACCCGGGTTGAGGAAGGGAATAACATAAGCCTAGAGAGAGGGGGTGCCCAAGAAGGTCAAGAAACTGGCAATCATGTTCCCTGCGCTGCAGCATACTGCCAAGTTTGCTCCAGTGATGAGGGAGGGGATGATGAGGTCACTGACTCTACTTGGGTGCCTGAGCTAAGCAGGTGCAGGGCGCTGCTGACTCCCCACATATTTTGAAAAGTTCTTTGGTGTGGGCCTTTTTTGACACGTGTGCAGCAGATCGCACCATTACTGTTTGCAACATATGTCTGAAGCGTATCAAGCATGGCCAAAACAGCAGCCGCTTGGGCACCACATGGTTGACCAGACATATGCAGTCCCATGCAGTCCGTTGGCAACAGCACTTAAAAGACCCACATCAAAGAACAAGGTGGACCTCTCCTTGCTCCTCATCAGATGGGATCTCCAACCCCACTATACCTCCAGTCCTCTCAGAAACCTGCACTGAGAGGAATAAAGGTATAGAAATTGGTGTCCCAAGTACTTGCGGCCAATCTGCTAGCGGTACACCAACATCGGATTTTAGCAGGCAAATTTACCTACCCCAGTTGCTAAACCGTCAAAAGAAATTCGGTCCCAGCCATCCACATGCTCAGCGTCTGAATGCTAGCTTGGCCAGATTGCTAGCACTGCAACTGCTGCCTTTTCAGCTGGTAGACTCTGCCCCCTTTCGTGAATTTTGTGGAATGTGCGGTACCTCAGTGGCAGGTTCCCAAACGCCATTTCTTTTCATGGAAGGCCATTCTGGCTCTCTCCCAGCATGTGGAAGGCAATGTCTTGGCCTCGTTGGAAAGGGCAGTCAGCAGTAAGGTGCATATAACTGCTGACTCATGGTCCGCCACCACACCTCCAAAATGCTAGTGGTGATTTCTCCACAGCTCTCTCCTCCACCCCCTCCTCTTCTTCTTCCTCTATGGCCTCTTCCTCTGCAGGTTTCTCCTCTGAACCAGCGGTGCTCCATAGGCGTTCAAGGGGCTACGCAAGCACTCAGGCAAAAAGATGCCATGCGGTGCTTGAGTCGGTCTGCTTAGGGAACAGGAGCCACACTGGGGCAGAGATTCTGTCAGCTCTGCAGGGGCAAGCTCAGAGGTGGTTGACACCACGCCAGCTTCAGCCAGGAATGGTTGTATGCGACAATGGCACCAACCTCCTCTGCACCCTCCGACAGGGACACAACCCATGTTCCCTGTTTGGCTCACATCCTGAATTTGGTGGTGCAGCAGTTCTTGAGCAGGTACCCTGGCTTACAGGATCTCCTGAGGCAGGCCAGGAAAGTCTGTGGTCATTTCCGCCGGTCATATAATGCCAGTGCTCGGCTGGCTGACATTCAAAGAGAATGCAACCTGCCCAAGAACCGCCTCATTTGTGACATGCCCACCAGGTGGAACTCAACATTGGCAATGCTGTAGCAGCTGCACATGCAGCAGAGGGCCATCAATGAGTACCTGTGTGAATATGGCACCAGGACAGGGTCAGGGGAGCTTGGCTTTTTTTGCCACGCCAGTGGCTACTGATCAAGGATACATGCACTGTCTTGTCACCATTTGAGGAGGCCACAAGGACAGTTCATGCATCAGTGATACTGTCCCTCTTGTCTTCCTGTTGGAGCACACGCTTCGTGGAATAATGGACAGGGCACTTGAGGCAGAACAGCGGGAGGAAGAGGAGGACTTCCTTACCTCTCAAGGCCCCCTTTATCTAGATACTAGTATTCCTGCAGGCCCACTGATCACACAGGAAGAAGAGGAGGAGGAGGAGGATGATTATGTCAGCATGGAGGTGGAGGATAACACTCAGCAGCAGTCTTCAAGGGATCATTTGCAGTCCCCAGAAACCCATGGAGTTGTATGTGGCTGGGAGGAGGTGGTTGAGGATCATGTAATTCTTAGTGGCCCAGAGGACTCAGGATAGAATGCCTCTGCAAACTTATGCTGCATTGCCTCCCTGATCCTGCAAAGCCTGCAAAAGGACCCTAGGATTCGTGGTATCTAGGAGAGGGATCATTACTGGCTGGCAACCCTTCTTCATCCACATTGCAAGGGTAAGGTTTCAGAACTTATCCAGCCTTCGCAGAGGGAGCAGAGGATGAAACATCTTCGGGAGGCCTTGCAGAAAGGTTTGTGCAATGCGTTTCCAGAGCCTGGGAGGTTACAATTTCCTGGTGCTGGACAATGTGTTTCTGAGGCTTTGTTCAGTCACAGAAAGAGCGGTGGAGAAGGTGGCCAGCTGACTAGTGCCTTCAGACAATTCTTCAGCGTCCTCAGAGCCCAGGTCTGATCGGTTCCAGCAACCATCGCCAGCGTCTGAATTATGGTGCAGGAATATCTAGGGGCAAGATCAGACTTGGAGACATTTTCACCAGAACATCCACTGGGTTACTGGGTCTTTACAATTATACAATTGAGCTACTGGCCTGTCCTGCATCCAGCGTTCCTTCTGAACGCACATTCAGTGCTGCTGATCACAGAGTGCACCTGTCCACAGACTCTGTTGATTGGCTCACATTCATAAAAATCAATCTTGGATCACCAGCTACCAAGCACCTGATGCTGATGTAACCGATTGATTTTTCTATGGATGTGGGATCCCTTGAAGACTGCATATGCTGAGTGACTATCCTATTATGTTGAGTGACTATCTTATTCCTCCTCAATCTTCATGATAGCTTCTAGGAATATTTTCGGTTCAGGGCACCACCACCACTGGCTAAGGCCCAATTTTTCTGTCCCTGTTTAACAGGGCAGTGTAATTACAATTTTTGATCTAATATTTCACAGCAGGGCCTGTTCCTGCCCTCAACAAAAGTATCTGTGAGGCTTTACAGTGTTGTGCCACCACCACCGCCTAAGGCCCAATTTTTATGCCCCTTTTTAACCACTTAAGCCCCGGACCCTTAGGCTGCCTAAAGACCAGAGGATTTTTTGCGATTCGGCACTGTGCTGCTTTAACAGGTAATTGCGCGGTCATGCAATGTTGTACCCAAACGAAATATGCGTCCTTTTTTCCCACAAATAGAGCTTTCTTTTGATGGTATTTGATTGCCTCTGCAATTTGTATTTTTTGCGATATAAACGGAAAAAGACCGAAAATTTTGAAAAAAAATTATATTTTTTAATTTTTGTTATAAGAAAAATCCAATAAACTCAATTTTAGTCATACATTTAGGCCAAAATGTATTCAACCACATGTCTTTGGTAAAAAAAATGTCAATAAGCGTATATTTATTGGTTTGCGCAAAAGTTATAGCGTCTACAAACTAGGGTACATTTTCTGGAATTTACACAGCTTTTAGTTTATGACTGCTATCTAATTTCTTGAGGTGCTATAATGGCAGGGCAGTACAAACCCCCCCAAATGACCCATTTTGGAAAGTAGACACCCCAAAGAAATTGCTGAGAGGCATGTTGAGCACATTGAATATTTAATTTTTTTGTCCCAAGTGATTGAATAATGACAAAAAAAAAAACATTTTTACAAAAAGTTGTCACTAAATGATATATTGCACACACAGGCCATGGTTATATTTTGGGAGCCTAGCCGCATACAGGGCCCGAAAATAAAGCACCGCCTTTAGGATTTCTAAGGGTACAAATTTTTGATTTCACTCCTCACTACCTATCACAGTTTTGAAGGCCATAAAATGCCACAACCCCCCCCCCAAATGCCCCTATTTTGGAAAGTAGACACCCCAAGCTATTTGCTGAGAGGCATGTTGAGTCCATGGAATATTTTATATTTTGCTACAAGTTGCTGGAAAATGACAAACTTTTTTTTTTGCACAAAGTTGTCACTAAATAATATACCGCTCAAGCATGCCATGGGCATATGTGGAATTACACCCCAAAATACATTCTGTTGCTTCTCCTGAGTACGGGGATACCACATGTGTGGGACTTTTTGGGAGCCTAGCCGCGTACGGGGCCCTGAAAACCAAGCACCGCCTTCAGCATTTCTAAGGGCGTAAATTTTTGATTTCACTCCTCACTACCTATCACAGTTTTGAAGGCCATAAAATGGCATGATGGCACAAAACCCTCCCAAATGACCCCATTTTGGAAAGTAAACACCCCAAGCTATTTGCTGAGAGGCATGTTAAGTCCATGGAATATTTTATATTTTGCCGCAAGTTGAGGGAAAATGATATATTGCTCAAACATGACATGGGCATATGTGGAATTATACCCCAAAATACATTCTGCTGCTTCTCCTGAGTACGGGGATACCACATGTGTGGGACTTGGTGTGTATTTTGCAGCTCTCATTTGTTTTTAAAAAGGAAGAAAGAAAAGAAAAATTTTTTTTTTTTTTCAATTTTCAAAACTTTGTGACAAAAAGTGAGATCTGCAAAATACTCTCCATACCTCTCAGCAAATAGCTTGGGGTGTCTACTTTCCAAAATGGGTCATCTGGGGGGGTTTGTGCCATCTGGGCGTTCCATGGCCTCCAAAACTGTGATAGGCAGTGAGGAGTGAAATAAAAAATGTACACCTTTAGAAAGCCTAAAGGTAGTGCTTGGTTTTCGGGGTCCTGTATGCGGCTAGGCTCCCAAAAAGTCTCACTCGTGGTATCCCCATACTCAGGAGAATCAGCAGAATGTATTTTGGGGTGTAATTCCACATATGCCCATGGCATGTTTGAGCAATATATCATTTAATGACAACTTTGTGCAATGAAAAGAGAAAAAAAATGTGTCTTTTTCTCGCAATTTGTGTCAAAATATAAAATATTCCATGGACTCGACATGCCTCTCAGCAAATAGCTTGGGGTGTCTACTTTCCAAAATGAGGTCATTTGGGGGGGGGGGGGGGGGGGTTGAACTGTTCTGGCATTTTATGCACAACATTTAGAAGCTTACAGTGGGGACGGAAAGTATTCAGACCCCCTTAAATTTTTCACTCTTTGTTATATTGCAGCCATTTGCTAAAATCATTTAAGTTCATTTTTTCCTCATTAATGCACACACAGCACCCTATATTGACAAAAAAACACCGAATTGTTGACATTTTTGCAGATTTATTAAAAAAGAAAAACTGAAATATCACATGGTCCTAAGTATTCAGACCCTTTGCTGTGACACTTATATATTTAACTCAGGTGCTGTCCATTTCTTCTGATCATCCTTGAGATGGCTCTACATCTTCATTTGAGTCCAGCTGTGTTTGATTATACTGATTGGACTTGATTAGGAAAGCCACACACCTGTCTATATAAGACCTTACAGCTCACAGTGCATGTTTTTTTCCACACAGTATTTGCGCAGCAATTTTTCAAACGCATTTTTTTTTTGGGAAAAAACACACTTTTTTTATTTTAATGCACTAAAACACACTATATTGCCCAAATGTTTGATGGAATAAAAAAGATGATCTTAGGCCGAGTACATGGATACCAAAAACGACATGCTTTAAAATTGCGCACAAATGCGCAGTGGCAAAAAACTACCTATATTTGTAAAAGCCTTTACAGGTTACCACTTTAGATTTACAGAGGAGGTCTACTGCTAAAATTACTGCCCTCGATCTGACCTTCATGGTGATACCTCACATGCATGGTGCAATTGCTGTTTACATATAATGCCAGACCGACGCTTGCGTTCGCCTTTGCATGAGAGCAGGGGTGCTTTTTTTTTTTTTAATTATTTATTTTGCTTTTTTATTTTATTTTTAAACTGTTCCTTTTATTTTATTTTTTTTTTATCATTTTTATTGTTATGTCAGGGAATGTAAATATCCCCTATGATAGCAATAGGTAGTGACAGGTACTCTTTTTTGAAAAAATTGGGGTCAATTAGACCCTAGATCTCTCCTCTGCCCTCAAAGCATCTGACCACACCAAGATCGGTGTGATAAAATTCTTTCCCAATTTCCCAATGGCACTGTTTATATCCGGTGAAATCTAAGTCATGAAATGCTCGTAGCTTCCAGTTTCTTAGGCCATAGAGATGATTGGAGCCGTTCTGGTCTCTGATCAGCTCTATGGTCAGCTGGTGGAACCAACCGGCTGCATTTTAAGGTTCCCTGTTGGGACAGGAGAGCCAGAGAAAAACATGGAAGACTGTGGGAGGGGGGGGGACATTGTAAAAGCAGTCTAGAGGCTAATTAGCCACTAGGATTGCTTTTACATGAAAGCCGACCACTGGCTGAAATGAATGATACCAAGATGATACCTAAACCCGCAGGCATCATTCTGGTATAACCACTCAAAGTCCGGCAACATACCAGTACGTTGCTGGTCCTTGTTGGGCATATATTGTAATCTTTTTTTTCATGCAGCCTGTGGGCGGAACGAAAAAAAAGAGATTGATCGGTGGGTATGCCAACCATTAGAATACCTCCCTTCATCCTCCCACTTCTAATGATGGGCATGCATGCACCATTTATATATGCCGAAGCATGGGGGCATCTGCCCGCAAAAGTTAGGAACAAATCGCTCCTCTGCCCCTGCTGCCCCTATGCTTCAGCATATATGCTCTTTTTTTTAACTGTGGTGTTAAAATCACCTCCTACGGCTTTGGAGTCGCAGCTTTATGTATCGCGGGAGCAAACGCTATTGCTGTAAAGATAAATAAATCCGCGCTGCAACTGAATGGCGTACCTGCTAAGCAAATGATGGTTAACAATAAAACAAAGTAACATTACAGTATAACAGTGAGACCTTACCATACCATACCTGCAAAGCAAATACAAAAAAAACATAGTATAAAATAAAACATTTTTGTTATGCAACCTGTGCCTAAAATATATATATATGCCGAAGCATGGGGGATCCACCCGCAAAAGTTAGGAGCAAATCGCTCCTCCGCCCCTGCTGCCCCCATGCTTCGGCATATATGCTCTTTTTTTAACTGTGTTGGTAAAATCACCTCCTACAGCCTTGGAGTCATGGCTTTATGTATCGTGGGAACAAACGCTGTTGCTGTCAAGATAAATAAATCCACGCTGCAACTGAATGGCGTACCTGAAAACAAAAAAAATGGTTAACAATAAAGCAGAATAGAATACAGTAAAAAAAGAGCAGAACAATAGAGAGAGAGAACAATAAAACAACAACTATTTGTGTTTTTTTTATATTTTACTTATTTTTTTTTTTTTTTACACTTTTTTTGTAACTGTAACTGTAACAGTTCGGTTCCAGGTTCAGGTCTCTCAAAATGCAATGGCATCTTGGGAGACCCTGTGTAAGTGTGTCCTATTCTGTGAAGTTCTGTACCCTATGCTAATACTCAACTAGTCTATGGTAGCGTTCAAAACATTCACCAATGCAAGGACCAGGATTGTCAGGACAGCGTGGCAATAATAACGGGTGTCACGCCTATATCCGCGTTTTCTACAGACACAACATCTTTGGGGGGCTCGTTGGGTAGGGGTACCAGGGAGGACATACGGAAAATGCCTCTCATGCAGCCGGCTTACTGCGTTTGGTTGGGGATGGTGAGGTGAAGCACCGTCTGAATACAGAAGGGCTCTGACGATCTCTTCCTGGAATGTAAGGAAGGATTCAGTCCATCCTGAAGCTCTGTATAGCACGAGCGTTCAGCAAAGCCAATTGAAATAAACAGACACTTTCTTGTACCAGAGTCTGGCCTTACGGGCAACTAGGTACGGTGCCGACAACTGGTCGTTAAGGTCCACCCCTCCCATATTTTAGTTATATTCGTGGACACGGGTTTCTCCACAACACCAGTCGCCATAGGAATTTGGGCCGTCGTGTCTGCATGAAGGGAGGAAAGAACAAAAACATTCTTATTATCCCTCCACTTCACAGTGAGCAAGTTATTACACTTCAAGCAGTCTCTCTCCCCCAGCCTAGGACGGGAATCCACAAGCCGCTGGGTAAAGCCCCGGCGATTAGATCGCACGGTGCTACATGCGCCAATCTGATGATCAAACAAGTGACTAAAAAGTGGCATGCTCATGGCCAGAAAATTTAATGAGGGACTCATCAACGCAGACAACTTGATGGGGAGTATACAAGACTGCAAAATGTTTGTTGAAGTAGTTTATGAGGGGCCGAATTTTGTAGAGCCGATCATATCCAGGGTCTCCACGAGGACGACAGAGTTCATTGTCATTGAAGTGCATGGACCACAAGATCTGCTCGTATCGTCCCCTAGCCATGGAGGCAGAGAAGAGGGGCATATGGTAAACTGGGTCAATGGACCAATATGACCGCAACTTACTCATTTTAACTATGCCCATCTCCAGGGAAAGACCCAGAAAGGTCTTAAATTCGGAAACCATAATTGGTTTCCAATCTCTGGCGGGGGAGGACTGGGAATTAGCGGCGATGAATTGACCAGCATACAAATTACTTTGGTCCACAATAGATCTATAGAGATCTTCCGTGAAAAACAGGGAATAAAAATCAAGTGATGTAAAATCAACTGTTTCCAGGTTGGCCAGTGAATGGGGGAAGTACGGGTTCTGCAGAAGTGGTGGGCACCCAGGATTGCCGAATTCTGCAGGAAGGACACTATGGGCAGGATGGGCCTGTCTTTGTCTTCTTGGTGGCAGCGGGACACTACTTGTGCTTGCCAGCTTGAACGTCACCAAGTGTTACTGCAGTGCTGGATGTACAACCAGGGTGTACTAGGCCACTGGTGCTTGCCAGTTCACCAGAAGGATAAGTGGCACTAGTACTTCTCTGCTCCATACTGAGAGCCCTGCGGTTCTTGCACCTCAACAACAGAAGAAGAAGAATGGGGACAGGTACGCCTAACCTTGGCAGGGACCTCAACTCCGTCGTCAGTGCTATCTGTCATGGAGCCGCTGTCGTCTATAGGATCGTATTCTGAGCCTGAATCTGACAATTGAGTGACTTCCTCTTCACTATCTGTCATGCTCAGAAACGTGTAGGCCTCTTCACTACTGTACCTTCGATTTGCCATTTTGGGCTCTAAATTTACTGGTACAGTAGTGAGATTGACAGGAAAAAAAGCACTTGACTGTCAGCAACTGTATAAAATGCTACCAAAAAAAAAGTTAGCGATCGCAGGGATCAGTCATGACTCTATGAACGCTGCAGTTATGTGTTTAGTGTTTTGTAAGTGACAGTGATCGATCGATACTGCACTTGGGTGGGCTGGGCTGGGCGGAGGGGCAAAACGCAGGTGCTAGCAGGTATCTGGGCTGATCCTGCTAACACTGCATTTTTGGTAACCGTTGATCTGTTCAGATACTATACCACTAAGGGAGGTGTATGCTGCGTGCGTGGGTGTTAGCGCTACTGGCACTAACCTCACGCTGCCTGGGGCGACACAGACCCTATCTGACCCTAAAACCTGACTGATATCACCCACCGGGCGATCAGGGGGTTAAACCTTTATTGGGTAATAAAAGGCGGGTTTAAAAATAACACCTATATAACACAATAATACCTAAATAACTAACAGGCTAACTAGCGTCACCAGTGACACTTATACAGTGATCACTGGTGAAAGGGTTAACTAGGGGGCGATCAGGGGGTTAAAGTATCTCTGAGGCTTTACAGTGTTGTGCCACCACCACCACCGCCGCCTAAGGCCCAATTTTTATGCCCCTGTTTAACAGGGGTGCGTCATTACAGTTTTTGATCTAATATTTCACAGCAGGGCCTGTTCCTGCGCTCAAAAGTATCTGTGAGGCTTTACAGTGTTGTGCCACCACCACCGCCTAAGGCCCAATTTTTATGCCCCTGTTTAACAGGGGCGCGTAATTACAATTTTTGATATAATATTTAACAGCAGGGCCTGTTCCAGTGCCCACCAAGAGTAAATGTGAGGGCTTACAGTGTTCTGGTACCACCAACACTTAAGGCCCAATTTTCCGCAGAGTGTATAGGGCAGGCTGTATAGTATATACAGGTGGTCCCCTATTGTCAGGAAATGTTCCATCTGCTGGTAATATCTGTCATTTGGCATGCAGTACTGAGTTCCACCAGCAGGTGTCTCCTGGCAGTTTGGAACTGTCAGGAGAGCTTTTCCCTGCTGATGTTATGTCATCTTTGGGCCGCAGTACTGGCGTCCACCAGCGGATGGATCCTGGCAGTGTGGAGCAGACTGCCTACAATCAGGTGTCACTTGAGGCCAATCACAGGCCTATAAATACCTGGCAAGCAATTACATGTTTGCCTTGGTTTCTTCCTTGCGCCCTCATAGCTTGTGATCTGATCCTGATCCTGATTCTCAACCTGTTCCTGTGCCCTGAACCTGTGACCTGTGTATCTGATCCTGTCTCCCTGTCCCGATCCCTATCCTGTCCCACCTGTTACCTTGCATCCCTGCCTGCAGTCTGATCCATCCATCCTCTCCCTGTCCTGTGTTCTTTACCCCATCTGCTGATCTCCCTGTGTATGATCTTGGTCTGGCTTACGTTTATGTCTCTGGAACATCCCCTGTCCATCTGCTGATCTGCTGTGTATGACCCTTGCCTAGATATTGTTTATGATCCTGGTATTTCCAATTTATTGTACTTATCTGTCTGTTGTTATTTGTGGGTCTCTGTCTGAGGTTGGTTATTGTACTGTGTCATATTGGAGGTGGTTGTATTATATTTTTCACTTACTTTAATAAATTATTATATTTTCACTTATATACATTTTGGTGTCCTCTGTCGCAGATCACATGGTTCTGGTCACACCTGTTCATGACACCTATTTTGAAACGAATCCGACTAGAAACGGAGGGAGACAACAGGAAGTGAGAGGAAATCTACCACTAGGAAGGGAAATTCTCTCCTGTAAGAGTTAATATGGGAAAAAGGTGTCTCCACTGAGGCTTTATCACCAATCCTTGTTTCCCTAATAACCCTAATAATGGGACAGAAAGTGAGGTGAAATCTTCTGAACAGGGGCACAGACAGCAAAAAAATGTTACGGGGTGATGATAACCCTCCCCTATGTTATCCAAACAGCTTAAAAATAGATTTTTTGAGAGTGCGCATGCGCAGGACTTCCAACATGGCCGTGTAAGCCGGGAGCTCCGCTCTGCCTGAGCCAACAGGCCGATCCAGCACCGGAGCCAGCCCAGCGGGACGCCCGTGGACAGCGGGAATAGTTCGGGGAACACCCCTGGAGCATTCCTATGCTAATCAGCTCAGTCCGCCGCGATCTGGGACCGCTATTCTCCGCCAAGGGAACACAGGCCAAATCCAAGATGGCAGCCGCGTCTCAGACACGAGACACACACACAGGGGGACAAGCAGAATACAGGCAAGTCATTGCCCCAGCTACTTTAGCTTTCACCCCCCAAGCTAATCCTAGCAGCTCCCTTAACGCGACCCCGTTGCCTGCATCCACAGAATCGCTCATAGAGCGATCGATAGACAATTACATGCTGACTCCTTTGAATGCTACTCCGGTGCATCCGGAAGTCATTATCCCCCCAGGAGGCCCAGACCAAGATATACCACAAAACGCAGGAGACTTATTCATCAAATTCTCTGAGTTACTGGAAAGGGGTCTGTCTATTACGGCCAGCAGGATCACTGATGACATACGAGCTGACTTTCTAAATCTGGGCTCCAGGATGGAAGCAATAGAGCATAAGCTTGATATCACGGTGTCCAGGGCTAACCAGAATACTGACCACATACACGTAATACAAGAACAACTGGATGTGGCACTTAACAGGATCAACGACCTTGAAAACCGTTCCAGGAGGGACAATTTCAGGGTCAGAGATATCCCAGAATCTACCACAGACGCCCCCAAAGCTATACAGGACCTCATTAAGACCCTCATCCCTGCCCTATCTCCACACAAATTGGAATTTTTTGCATTTTTTCTTTCATTCTTTCTTCCTCTTCCTTCTCACTAACCTACTCTCTCTGGTTGCCAGCCCTCAGATGATGCCAATCCTTCCGACAGCTCCAGGTCCCAGGTTCCTCACCAAGCTGCACCCAGGAACGATCCAACCCATGCAACAAAGGGTAAGTGATGCCCATGTCAATGCACCCCTTCTCACCCAAGTCCATGCCTACTAACACCACAATTCCCCCATCACTCAGAATAGTATCCACTGGCAGTGGTGTTGCTGCAGGAGACACACCTTCCGATACAATATAACCCCCCCCCTTTCATGCCCAATATCCCCAATTTTATCTAGCAAACACTGATGATAAAACAAAGTGGGTAGCAATACTATTTGCAAAATCCTGCCAATTTAAGACCTTGCAGGTTCACAAGGACACCGGGGGCAGATTTATCATGGTTAAAGGGTTGTTGGAAGATCATATGTATGCTTCCATCTCTTACTACACTCCCAACAAGGGACAAGCTCAATTCTTCCGAAAAATGTTCCAAACTATAGAGCCCCTGTTAGAGGGAACAGTGATCTATGGAGGAGACTCCAATATCGTGTTCGATCTAAGCCTCGACAAATCTAGACCGCCCTCAACTCAACTCACATGCCCCAAGAAAATTAGCACTAGAATACAAAAAAATTAAATACCGACAGGGTCTTGCTGGCATTTGGTGGGAACTTAATCCATCTAGCAGGGACTACACACATTTCTTGATCCCCCATCAATCATTTTCCAGTATTGACCACATTTTTATCTCCGCAATACATATTCCCGCAGTTATAAAAGCCTACATCAGGGACACAGTCCTCTCGGACCATTCCATGGTTATCCTAGTTTTACAGCGCCACCTTACCAAACCCCCCCTTCCACATTGGAGAATTAAGGAATCTTTACTTAAGGATCCAATTCCAGGTGACAATCATTGACAAAGCACTGAAAGAATATTTCCTCCTAAATGACGTAGAGGGAACCTCGGCTGAGACTATATGGGCGGCCCACAAAGCTACGATCAGGGGAAAGCTAATCCAAATAACAACACAAATTAAAAAAGAAAAAGCCTCAGACGTAGCGAAACTCGAGAATGATTTTTCAACTTTATGCAAACAGCACAAAAAGGACCTGACAAAGGTCCAAACTGCCCAATTAGATGCCGCGAGAGTGGCATTAAACTTGGCGCTCATGGTCAAAGCCGAGGTTTCCCTGCGTTGGAATGGAGCGAAATTTTATCAGCAGAAAGATAAAATGAGTACTATGTTAGCCTCTATCTGAAGAAGTCTTTTTGACGAAACATGTCTTGGGCATGGTTACACGGCATTCCATTGCACTGACATTAGATGCCGCTGTCTGAGGAGGACTACACCGATCGGATGGCTGGGCCTTAGAAGGTTGGGTGAGAGATACACCAGTTTACACTTCAGGTCCGCTGTGACCGCGGTGCACCGTTGGATCACTGATCCTGTTGCTTGCTGTGCTTGCTGTGCTTGCTGTGGATTTTTTTAAAGGCTTTTATGTTTCAGTTTAAAAGTGAGTGTAACCATTGAAGTGTGTTTGAAGTGATTTTAATAAATCTGTCAAAATGGTATCACGCTATGTGGAGCACTTTATTCATTTTTTCACATATGGAGCTGGCTTGATTGGATTCACGGTTCATCACATGCAACCCAGGTGTGGTTCAATTGCTGTTTTGCCGAACACAAGAGTGGGAGGCTATACAATCTGGTGAGTGCGCTCTTTCGAGGGAGTGGTGTCACTATCACGGTGGTGTGGTGGAAGAGTAGAAGATTTTTCACACAAGAAGATTGAAAAACAACTGTTGAACTTATTCATTCATTTCTTTTAATTTATTATTTATAGTGACACTTTTCACTGGGTGTTAAAGAAATTTCTTTTCATGATAAAAATAATATTTTTCATGACACTATTATTATTTTTATGTATAAGTAGAGGGTCATAGGCATTATGCTGCTCTGACCCATTATTTTACACAATTTATATTAGCGCCGCTATCTCTATCTGTACACGTGTGGGAGGTATAGTTTTGAGATTCTGATCAGTTTACGTATTTATTTAAGTGGCAGCTTTTTTCACTGTACACTGTGTATGTACACACATTTTGTATTCATTTACACATTTTTTATATAGCTTTGCACTTTTCTTTGGCGCAGTGGAGTAAGAGAGATTCAGGGGCGGTTTATTTGTATATCTCTTGCTACAAACCATTGTATACATTAGACTACCTGTTATGGTGCCCCCGAAAATCTAGACCCCCAATAATGTCTCCTACCCTATCCCATTCCATGAAATTATGGGATGACATGAAACATCTATCTGCACTGACATCAGACATTCACCTGTTGGCTCATATATTTCATAATCCCCTCTTTTAAAATGTGATTTTATCAGATTTCCCACTTCCTTACCTCTATCTGGAAAAACAAACCCGCCCCCCCAGATTTCTCAAACTATGAACGTTGGTGTGGCCAGGGATCAGAGCAAAAGGGGGGTATATCCATAATCTTCACATCACTATCAGAACCCACCTCCAAACTCCCGTATATGGAAGCTTGGGAAAAGGACTTGCGGGAAAACTGGGACCTGGAGGAATGACATAAAAGAGGAACAAGAGCATATAAAGGTATTTTGAACATTACAATGATAGAAGCAAACCTGAAAGTACTAACCAGATGGTACCTGGTACCAACAAGATTAGCTATGTTTCCCTCCACCTCCCCGCTCTGCTTTAGGGACTGCCAAGACCAGGGATCCATGCTTCACATATGGTGGGAATGTCCAAGAATCAGAGGATTTTGGAACAAAATATTTAATCTTATCCAGAGAGTCTCAGGACTCGCGATCCCAAAAACCCTCAAATCGTGTTACTGAATGCGCACATCCCCAAGATTCCTAAATACTCCCAAAGACTGATAGCATTTATGCTTTTGGGAGCGAAAATCACCATCGCTAAGGCATGGAAGAAACCAACAGTATCCCTCTTAGCCGCTCAGAGGAAGATCTCTTGGATCATGTCCCAAGAAAAACTGGTCAACACCATCCTGGATAACACAAAAGTATTTGAAGCAATCTGGGAACCCTGGGCTGGGCACTTAGGCATATCCCTCATCCCAGGAAACATCGCAGTATGAACGATTATACACGCTATTGCTACTGGCAACCTTCCTCCTTAACCCCTCTTTCTTCTGTTCTTTCCTTTCTACTCTTTTCTCTGCTATAAGGTTAATAAAGTTCATGATAGATTTAACCGGTTTTATATCATCTGACAGTTAAAGTATACTCATCCTCCATCTTCACTCTGGCAAGAACATCTGAGCTCTGACCGTTGGGGTATTTCTTGCCTTACGAGAAATTACAACAGCAGTTTACAGAACTCCCCCAAGAGGGCAATCATGCTTCTCGGGATAAGCACTGTTGTTCCCGGGAGGCAGGGCGAGTCCTGACCTCGTAAGAGCACTTATCTGGAAGTCCGATAAGGTCAGCACCTGACACAGTGTGATCCCCTACGGGGTGTAAGGTCTGATCCAAGTCTGTAGTGCTCGACTGTACTTGGTGTTTTGAATTTTTGGGGTTTTTTTTTGTGTTTTTCTCTTTTTATTCAGCTGCCATGTTATTCTCATGTGAATAATTCTGTTGTTATTCTGTGTTGATTCAGAGTGAAAAGATGGAATTAAGATGTATTGTACTGATTTACAATAAACAATTTACAATAAAAAAAAAAATAGATTTTTTTGGCTGGAGCTACACTTACAAAATGTACCTGTTCCAAATTACAAAGAGATTCAACTTCAGAACAAACCTACAATCCCTATCTTGTTTGTAACCCAGGGTCCGCCCGTGTACTGCTGCTGTTCAGAGTATAAAGGGCCTGGGGCCCCACACTTTTTTTTTTTCCTTTTTAATTTGGGCGCGGGGTTCCCCTTAATAACCATACCAGACCCAAAGCCACAGGGCCTGGTAATGGGCTGGGGGGGGGGGGTAATATTACATTACAGCTGCAAGCAGTTTTAAATGACTTTTATTCCTTTAGAAATGTCATTTTGTGCAGGGACTGTTCTAAACACGGGAAAAATACGCCACTTTTACAGGCATACTATAGACACCCCCCAGGCACGATATTTAAAGGATTATTTCACTTTGATTGTTTCACTTTAAGCATTATTAAAATCACTGCTCCCGAAAAAAGGCTGTTTTTAAAACTTTTTTTTGCATTGATACATGTCCCCTGGGGCAGGACCCGGGTCCCCAAACACTTTTTATGACATTATTTTGCATATTAGCCTTTAAAATTATAACTTTAGATTTTTCACGTTTGAGTCCCATAGACTTTAACAGTGTTTGCACAAATTTTTTGCCTGTTCGCATGTTCTGCCGCAAACTGAACCGGGGGGTGTTCAGCTCATCCCTACTGTTGACTGGCTCACTACTTCTGCTGGAAGTTTATTCCAAGCATCAACTACCTTTTCAGTAAAATAATACTTTCTAAGATTAGTTTTGAACTTTCCTCCAGTTATTTAGGTCATGTCCCTGTGTTCTTGATTTTGGTTTCATATTGAAAATACTGCCCTCTGGAACCTTACTTATCGCCTTTATGTATTTAAAGGTTTATGTCTTGTCTCTCCTTTTGCCTTCTTTCTTCCAGACTGTAGATATTAAGTTGCTGAAGTCTCTCTCGATGTTTTTTTCCCTTAGACCCTTCACCATTTTTGTCACCTGACTTGTTCTTTATCTTTTTGTAAATAAGGTCTACAGAACTGGACACAGTATTGTAAATGATGTCTCACCAAAGAGCTATATAAGGGACTATAAGGGACTCTATATAGGTTTTCTCAACCTTTTCAACACAGAGGAACCCTGGAAATAGAATTCCAGTCTCAGGAAACCCGTTAAAAATTACTATATCTACAATTCATGATACATTAGTATGATGGACAGTGGGAAGAATGTTCCCCTTACAGATAGCTAAAAAGATCAATCGTGTCAGTGGGATCTTATCTAGGGATGAGCCGAACACCCCTTGGTTCAGTTCGCACCAGAACTTGCGAACAGACGAAAAATTTGTGTGAACATGCGAACACCATTAAAGTTTATGGGACACGTGAAAAATCAAAAGTGCTCGTTTTAAAGTGGTTGTAAACCTCTATTTCAACTTCAGCTAATTGCAGTCCTTATTAACCACTTAACAACCGCCCATAGCCAAATGAATGCTACAGGGCGTTTGCTTAACTCTGGGAGGGCGTCCAGGGACGTCCTCCCAGAATTCCGCTCTCGCGCTCCCCCTGGGGCACGCACTCGAGACCGCCGGGTCCAGAGGACCTGGCGCTTCACGGATCTCGGTAAATGGCCACTAATCGCGGCCGTTTACCATGTGATCGCTCTGTCAAATGACGGAGCGATCACATGTAAACAAACCGGCATCATGTCATGACGCCGGTTCCTCTCCTCCCCTCTCTGTACCGATCGGTACAGTGTGGGAGGAGAGGGGGAGAGGTCGGATGGTAGCAGCGCTGTGGGCTGCATCTGTAGTGCCCACAGCGCTGCACAGTGACAATTGCCATCCATCCATCCATGCTCAGCCATCCCTGCAATACTCTGCCATACCCCGCAATACCCCGCAAAACTCTGCAATACTCTGCCATACCCCGCAATATCCAGCCATACTCTGCAATACCCTGCCATACTCTGCAATACCCCGCAAAATTCTGCAATACTCTGCCATAACCCGCAATACTCTGCCATACCCAGCCATACTCTGCAATACTCGGTGATACCCAGCCATACTCTGCAATACCCAGCCATACTCTGCAATACTTGGTGTTACCCAGCCATACTCTGCCATACCCAGTCATACTCGGTGATACCCTGCAATACCCAGCCATACTCAGCCATACACAGCCATGCCCAGCCATGCTCAGCCATGCTCAGCCATACTCGGCTGTTCTCACCCTCTGTATGTGGCCAGGCTCACACATGTGGTATTGCTGTACTCAGGAGGAGTAGGAGAATCTATTTTGGGGTGTCATTTTTGGTATGTACATACTATGTGTTAGAAATATTGTATAAATGGACAAATTTGTGTTAAAAAAAAAAATGCGTTTTAACCACTTCCCGCCCGCCGTCATACGACGTCCTTGACTTTGTGCGGGGATATCTGAATGATGGGTGCAGCTACAGGCATCATTCAGATATCAGCTTTTTCATCTGGCGATTCCCTAAACCATAAGAACGATCATAGCGGCTGTTACACTGCTTGATCATTCTTACGGGAGGCGAGAGTTGACGTCCCCCCCTCCCGCCGCCCTCCGGTGCTTCTACCGACTCACCGCTACGATCAAAGCCAGGATCTTTTTTTTTTTAATTTCAGGATTCCCAGCCTAGAGGTGAGATGTGGGGTCTTATTGACCCCATATCTCACTGTAAAGAGGAACTTTCATGCTATATTCCTATTACAAGGGATGTTTACATTCCTTGTAATAGGAATAAAAGTGATAAAAAAATTTTTTTTTTGGAAAAAAACATCAAACTAAAATAAAGTAAAATGAACAATAAAAAAAAAAAATTGAAAGCACCCCTGTCCCCGTGTGCTCGCATGCAGAAGCAAACACATACGTAAGTCCCGCCCACATATGAAAACGGTGTTCAAACCACACATGTGAGGTATCACTGCGATCAGTAGAGCGAGAGCAATAATTTTGGCCCTAGACCTCCTTTGTAACTCAAAACATGTTACCAATAAAAAATTTTAAAGCGTCGCCTATGGGGATTTTTAAGTAGCGACGTTTGGCGCCATTCCACAAGCGTGTGCAATTTTGAAAGGTGACATGTTAGGTATCTATTTACTTGGTGTAACTTCATCTTTCATATTATGCAAAAACATTGGGCTAATCTTACTGTTTTGTTTTTTTTAAAGCACAAAACAGTTTTTTTTGCAAAAAACGCGTTTGAAAAATTGCTGCGCAAATATCGTGCGAGATAAAAAGTTGCAATGACCGCTATTGTATTCTCTAGGGTCTTTGCTAAAAAAACATATATAATGTTTTGGGGTTCTATGCAATTTTCTAGCAAATAAATGATGATTTTTACATGTAGGAGAGAAATGTCAGACTTGGCCTGGGTGCTCCAGAACGCCTGAAGGTGCTCCCTGCATGTTGGGCCTCTGTATGTGGCCACGCTGTGTAAAAGTCTCACACATGTGGTATCGCCATACTCAGGAGTAATAGCAGAATGTGTTTTAGGTGTAATTTGTGGTATGCATATGCTGTGTGTGAGAAATAACCTGCTAATATGACAATTTTGTGAAAAAAAAACGAAAAAAAAAACTTGATTTTGAAAAGAATTGTGGGAAAAAATGACAACTTCAAAAAACTCACCATGCATCTTTCTAAATACCTTGGAATGACTTCTTTCCAAAAAGGGGTAATTTGGAGGATATTTGTACTTTTCTGGCATGTTAGGGTCTCAAGAAATGAGATAGGCCGTCAGTAATTCAGGTGTGATCAATTTTCAGATACTGGCACCATAGCTTTTGGACTCTATAACTTTCACAAAGACCAAATAATATCCACCGATTTGGGTTATTTTTACCAAAGATATGTAGCGGTATAAATTTTGGCCAAAATATATGAAGAAAAATTACTAATTTGCAAAACAGAAACAAAGAAAAATGCATTTTTTTACAGATTTTTCTGCCTTTTTTTCTTTTATAGAGCAATAAATAAAGAACCCAGCAGTGATTAAATACCACCAAAATAAATCTCTATTTGTGTGAAAAAAAGGACAAAAATTTCATATAGATAGTGTTGCATGACTGAGTAATTGTCATTCAAAATGTGAGAGCACCAAAAGCTGAAAATTGGTCTGGTTATTAAGGGGGTTTAAGTGCCCAGTGGTCAAGTGGTTAATTAAGCTACTGATCGCTGCCTGTTAAAGTCTCCTTACTTTTTTCTTCTGCTTGTATTTCATCCTGCAATGTTTGATTGAATTTACCAGTGCATGCGCTTCCCGTCCATTGCGTCACGGAAAGCTCTGTGTGCCGTTCCCATTTCAACATCATGCTGTGTCTGAGAGTTCCGCTCGCTGCAGCACAGCTTAGTAGACACACGAGACTGGGCAGTCATTCCCATCTTCCTTGCTTGGTTGCCGTAGTAACGTTGGTCAAGAAAGAGGCTGAGTAAACATACAATCACGCACGCGCGAGATTTCAGCAAGGGGAAGCAAGGAAGGGCAGAAATTACGTCCACGGGAGACTCAGAGAACAATACACAAGATGGTGCAGCCTAATCCCGGAAGAAGAATTTATTAAAAATGATTAAAACATAGTAAGTAACAAACGTTTTTGCATATATTAGACTGGGCAATATTGTAAATAATGTTACACATTACATGACATAAAAAGCATGATATGAAGTGCAGAGTTTACTTCCTCTTTAAAGGCTTATATGCAAGTTATTGCTATAAAAAGTGTTTGGGGACCCGGATACTGCCACAGGGGACATGTATCAATGCAAAAAAAAGTTTTTAAAACTGCCGTTTTTTCAGGAGCAGTGATTTTAAGAATGCTTAAAGTGAAACAATAAAAATGAAATATTCCTTTAACTACTTCAGCCCCGGAAGGATTTACCCCCTTCCTGACCAGAGCATTTTTTGCGATACGGCACTGCATTGCTTTAACTGACAATTGCGCTGTCGTGCAACGTTGCACCCAAACAAATTTGACGTCCTTTTTTTCCCATAAATAGAGCTTTCTTTTGATGCTATTCGATCACCTCTGCGGTTTTCATTTTTTGCGCTATGAAAAAAAAAAGAGCGACAATTTTGAAACAAAAGTAATTTTTTTAACTTTTTGCTATAATAAATATCCCAAAAAATATATAAAAAAAACAAATTTCTTCCTCAGTTTAGGCCAATATGTATTCTTCTACATATTTTTGGTAAAAAAAATCACAATAAGCGTATATTGATTGGTTTGCGCAAAAGTTATACATCTACAAAATAGGGGATAGATTTATGCCATTTTTTTTATTAGTAATGGCAGCGATCTGCGATTTTTAATGTGACTGCGACATTGCAGCTGACAGATCAAACACTTTTGACACTATTTTGGGACCAGTGACATTTATACAGTGATCAGTGCTATAAAAATGCACTGATTACTGTGTAAATGACACTGGCAGAGAAGGGGTTAAACACTAGGGGGCGATCAAGGGATTAAATGTGTTCCCTCAGTGCGTTCTAACTGTAGGGGGGATGGGCTCACTAGAACATGACAGAGATTACTGCTCCCGTTGACAGGGAGCAGCAGGTCCCTCTCGTGTTGCTAGGCAGGACTGGGAAATGGCTTGTATACATAGGCATCTCCCCATTCTGCCTCTCCGCGTCACAATCGCGGGCGACCGGCAGACATAGAGTCCGCGGGGCACGCTCATGCGGTGGGCGCCCACTAGCCCATGATTTAAAGAGGATGTACAGGTACGCCCATTTGCGCAGCCATGCCATTGTGCCGACGTATATCATCATGTGCTGAATGGCAAGCGGTTAAATATCATGCCTGGGGGGTTCCATTAGTCCGCCTGTAAAGCAGAGCATTTTTTCCATGTTTAGAAAAATACCGCAGCAAAATGACATTTCTAAAGGAAAAAATGTAATTTAAAATTGCTCACAGCTGTAATGTATTGCCAGATCCCGGCAATATACATAAAAAATTATTTAAAAAAACAGCGTGGGTTTCCACCCCACTCTCCCTCCAGTCCATACCAGGCTCTTTGGGTCAGGTGTGGATATTAAGGCGAACTCCACGACTATTTTTTTTTTAAAAAGGGCGTGGGGCCCCCCCCCAAAAATCCATACCAGACCCAAAGGGCCTGGTATGGACGGGGGGGAACCCATGCCATTTTTTTCTTAATTCTGTCATAGGACACCCCTTAACCACTTCAATACACTATATTATATATTGTACA
Organism: Aquarana catesbeiana; assembly: GCF_042186555.1. Taxonomy (NCBI): domain Eukaryota; kingdom Metazoa; phylum Chordata; class Amphibia; order Anura; family Ranidae; genus Aquarana; species Aquarana catesbeiana. Next base: position 256,141,039 of record NC_133324.1, on the reverse strand, counting down.
CTATCTACAGCGACTGCGTTTTCAAGTGTACTTGCAGTGCACTTGTAGTGCAGAGTGAATTTGCCTTTAGTAAATCAACCCCAATGCATCATTCAGTCTCCTGCTATTATGTTGTCTGAGAATGCTTCTATATCACCAACTATCCCTGTATACAAGGGTGTGTAATTGCTTTATCTTCTTTACCCCCCCCCCCAGCAGCATATACTTTCTTTTTCTCCCGCCACTGCTGTTCCATTCAGCCGCCAGGAACAAAGGACATTTCTGTGAAAGCTGCAAGTCACAGGAGTTGTAACATACACAGGGCTATGGATTTTGACAGCACTGTGTGATCACATTCTTCTCTATACCTGGATGTACTGGGTATTTTCTTTATCTCATGGGGCTGGACAAAGTAGCAGGGGAGCAAAGGTAAGTATGTGCTGAGGAGGAGTGGGGGATTAAAAGCAAATGTGATGCTTTGCCTTGAATCTTTAAAGCATAGATCTGTGTTAAAGGACTTTTAATCAGTGGCAGCCGCTTATTAGGGGCACAGGGGCCGCCCCCTAATCCATGTGCCTGGCACCTAATCTACATGAAGGGCGCCGAACGCATGTATTCCAATGTTTTTTAATTAGCTTCAAAATAAGGGTGGGCTGAGGCGCAGATTGTGGTGTGCGGTGGCGGGCTCGAGCGACCGGGGAGGGGGCTTAGTGTGGGGTAGCAGGCTGGAGCGACGGGGGGGGGGTGTCTGTGGTCAGGTCTGTGTGCCGCCCCCTGACCGATGGAGCACCAGCCGCCACTGCTTTTAGTACAGTTGATCTTTAATTAAACACCTCACCCCCCTGAGTGTAGCCTGCCTGGTAATATGTTTACACACATGAAGAATTGAAACCTACACACCAAGCCAAACCTACACACCAAGCCCATACACACCAAGCCTGTTGTCAGCCCACAGGACAAATTATAAACAATATATTGAGGTCAGCAATATGGTGTGATGAAATTAAATGGTATTAAAAAGCATAAAAATAGTCCATAATGTCCATACATAAGTAAACCTTAGAAGGCAGCTCAGCAAAAAGCAAGAAGCAGCTCTGGAACAACTGAGAAGGAAGCACATCACGTCCCGGAAAATGACGTCATCATCGGCTCCCTGTGTGTTCCAGGACTCCAGAAAGCATCGGAACCCACTGCAGCGGTCCTCCCGAGTGCATTACCGCCGAAGCCATTCTGATGTCCAGCTTTACAGACGCTCTTGCACTAGAGTGCCCAATGCCTTTTGATCTTTTATCCTTGTGAGTACCAGTATTCATACCTGTATTAAATTACCATACTTACTATGCTTAGATTTGCACTTTCGCTTCCTCCTCTCTGGTAAATATGCTTACCTTCCTGCCCACTCCAACGAGATGCACTGTGCTTCACACATGTGTGATATTTCAGTTTTTTTCTCTTTAATAAATTCATGGACATTTCTAAAATTTTGTTTTCACTTTTTCATTATGGGCTACTGAGTGCAGATTAATGAGAAAAAAAATATTTAAACAACTGTAGTATCAGGCTGCAAAATAACAAAATTGAAAAAAGTACTTCATATAGTACATTCATACTTCATGAATGCACTATATACACTATACACTAAAGTATTGGGACGCCAGCCTTTACACGTACATGAACTTTAATGACGTCAATATTGAGTTGGCCCACCCTTTGCAACTATAACAGCTTCAACTCTTCTGAGAATGCTGTCCACAAGGTTTAGGAGTGTGTCTATGGGAATGTTTGACCATTCTTCCAGAAGTGCATTTGTGGGGTCAGACAATCGTGGACAAGAAGGTGTTTTATTGGGGTCAGGACTCTATGAAGGACAGTCATGTTCCTTCACCTCAAACTCACTCATCCATGTCTTTATGGACCTTGCTTTGTGCACTGGTCCAAATCATTTGGTGGAGGGGGGATTATGGTGTGGGCTTGTTTCTCAGGGGTTGGGCTTAGCCCCTTAGTTCCAGTGAAGGGAACTCTTAAGGCGTCAGCATCCCAAGACATTTTGGACAATTTCATACTCCCAACTTTGTGGGAACAGTTTGGGGATGGCCCCTTCCTGTTCCAACATGACTGCGCAGCAGTGCACAAACAAGGTCCATAAAGCATGGATGAGCCAGTTAGGGGTGGAGGAACTTGACTGGCCTGCTCAGAGTCCTGACCTCAACCCAATAGAACACCTTTTGGATGAATTAGAGTGGAGACAATGAGCCAGGCCTTCCCGTTCACATCAGTGCCTGACCTCACAAATGCTCTTTTGGAAAAAATGGTCAAATATTCCCATAGACACACTCCTAAACATTGTGGATGGCCTTCCCAGAAAAGTTAAAGCTGTTCTAGCTGCAAAGGGTGGGCCAACTCAATATTGAACCCAACGGACTAAGACTGGGATGCCGTTAAAGTTCATGTGCGTGTAAAGGCAGGCGTCACAATACTTTTGGTAATATAATGTATATATACTGTATATCTCATGTAAGCATCCTATACAATGGGTCAGATGAGGTTTCCAACATTAAATTGGGTCCTAATGGGTCATGAGCTGCAAAATATTTCATCTATAGCATTAAAGAACTCATTAGTTTTCAAAAAAGTTTAATTTTACAGCAAGTGGCTAATTATCCAAATCACATTAGTCTAACTTTTATAACTGCTCAGAATACGGAGTTTCTTTCTTGTAAGGTTTGACAACATTATTTGCAGTAATCTGCTGCTGATATTAGACATTAAAATATAGTTCTTGACACTTTAAGCGTTGAAGAAGTACATTAGGAATACAACCCTTTGCAGATTGCTTTTTTTTGTGGAGATTCATCTTTTCTTCCTGTGTGGATGACGGGTTTCACAGATACAAGTAGTGAGGGAAAAATCTGTCAAACAAGGAAACAAAAAGGCAATACAAAACTGAAAGAGGTTCTAACCCTTCTGTTCTCTACCCAAACCTAATCAGAGTGTTTTAGCTGGAGTTTAAATTTGAACTGGAGCTTCTAGAAAGCTTTTTTCAGCGGTTTATTCTCTGATACGAGAGAGGTATGAATTCTCTGGTGCTTTATATAGTACATTGTACCATTTCCATCATACAAAGGATTTGTAATGGAAGACACAGTCTAAAAGATCAACATCTATTTCTTACAAATTCACCTGTGATTCAGCAGGCAGAATGGTATACCTAAGGACAACTATGTGATCCAATGGCTTAGTACAGCAAATATTTCATATTAAGAGCTCCATTTCCTTGGCTTGTAATAAGAATTTACTTAGCTAGTACATTTTTCTTGCCATGTTTTAAATGACAAAAAAGGTCAAACATTAATGGCACAAATCAGAAGAGCCTGTATTTTTTTCAATAATATTGCTTTATATCTCCATCATTAGGGACTTGCTGTTATACTATTTGCAGTTTTGCCAAGGAAAAGACCATGAATCTTAAACAGGCATATGGTTTATTGGGGAATATAACTTTAGCCATTATCTTTTGGAAACTATAGCAGGAGTAAATCCTTGTATTTAGTTTATAGCCCACAGTCATTACTTCCCTCATTGACCAAATATTTAAAGTGTCTGAAATATTTAAACCCAGTTTAATCATTTTAAAATTGCAGTGTATATCACCAAGAAACTTCACATTTAAAATAAAGAAGCAATAAAAGTTTGATGTGAAGCATATTAAATTTCTCCAGTCGTATTAGGCTCTCCGCATCCTGTTCTCAGGGATTTAGGCAAAATATGGAATAAGGAATGCTCATGTAATAGACATGTGCCCTTATTAAATATATTTGCAGGGCATCAGGAAGCAACGTTATTTTTAATTCAGAGAGGATTCGTTAACGTAGCTGTAAACCGTAACTGAATGACATTTAGTTTGCTAACACACTGTGTATTATAAACAAATGCCATTTTTCTTTTATAATAAAATACTTCTTTTGAAACTTTTTTTTATCCTGTGTTGCAGCTTGGCAGGAGCCGCTTCCTGCCCAAGTAGACGCACTCCAGTGATGGCTGCGGGTCTCCTGATTTGTGACAATAGTGGACCATGCCTGCGTAATGTGTGTTGAAACTGCCTCTTATAGTCTGTATTGGAGGTCCACGTGATAGGGTGACAATGCCAGAGAACAAATGAGAAACACCAATTACAGGAAGTAATTGAATAATGACCCACTTGGATGGATCACTAGATAAATTAAACTAGAAAATAAACTAGATTTAAAAATATTGAACATGAGTTTTAAAATTACATTAACTACTTGACTAGCGGGAGCAAGGTCTTGACTTTACTTAGGCCATCCATACAGAAAATGTATCATGCCTCTTACTCCTCCTAAGCCAGAGGGGAAAACTATTTTACTTAGCAAGAGTGTCCCTTGCACGGTCCAAAGGGTGATCTCTGACCCAGAAGGGCCATACATTATCTTAGTGCTAGAAAGTTTCCAGATAAGAATGGTATTAGCCTGTGTGTATGTTTCTCGACCTTTTCATGCTCAATTATTGTGTAAAATGTTGGTCGTGTTGGCCCCATTTATGCACCTCCCTCTACTCCTGGCTGGCGATTTTAATGCCATTCTAGATAGTGGACTAGATAGCTGCTAATCCTTTAAGGCTTCCACCCACAGATTTTTTAGCCTGGGTGTCTACTACCCAACATAATGAGTTGTGGCGGTGGAAAAATCCAGGGGTTAGAGGCTACTCCTTTCTATCTCGCACACACAAAACAGCATCACGAATCGATCTTGCTTTCGTTACCCCCCAATGCTTAAATCTGCTACATGCTCTCACTTATTTGGCAAGGGGGTTATTGGATCATGATCCTTTATTAGTCACCCTCTCACTGGGGGCTAGAACTGGAGGAGGTGCATGGAGGTTATCGCCTGGTTGGCTACAGGTGGAGCAGGTGACATAACAAGTACAAACGCTTATGTCTGAGTTCTGGGAAAATAATGCTTCCTCTGCTGTGGATACGGTGGTATATGAGATTTGGGCCAAAGTATTGTAAATGGGTATCCTTGTTATGCAGTAAACCTAGAATGGCGTTAAAGATTGATTCTTCCATCTCTCCCTTTTTTGACGTGGATAGGGGAACCAGGCAGAGGTGCCCTCTATCCCCCTTCCTTTCTCCCTAATGATTGAACTATTGGTAGTGGTGCTACATTCCTCTCCTGCGGTTGGGGCCTTCAAGGCGATAATGAGGGGACACTATATTTCTGCCATTAAGGCGGTCCGTAACGCAGACACTACAGAGAGGGAAAGGTTGCAGTCGGAGGAGCGCAGGTTGGAGGTGGAATATGTAGCTGCTCCTGGGGATGCCACTTTTGCATCCTTGAAGGCAGCTAAGCGTCAGTTTGCCTTGTTGGACACGAACCTCGCGCACACTACCTTGCTACATAGGGCTGAATCACTCTTTGAAAAGGGGGACAAAAATGGTAAGTTATTGGCCATGCTGGTGGCAGATCAGAGGCTCCTGTTAGTGTACCCTGTATTCGTTCTCAGATGGGGGATATGCTTACTGACCCTGAGGCTATTATGCATCACTTTGTTGAATACTATTCGGATTTATATTCTCCTAGGACAATGATAGAGCATGGTTGGACCAGGATATTACTCTAAAATAATTACTCAAATGAATCTCCAGGCTCGGATGGTTTTCCAGTGGAGTGGTACAGGCAATATTCAGACACACTGGGTGCACAATTGAGAACTTTGTACTTATCCTGTTTTGAAAATGGGGCTCTGCCTTCCTTTATGCTGGATGCTTATGTGGTGCTCATACCTAAGACGGGTAAGGATCTAACATGTCGTTCCTCATATAGACCAATAGCACTCCTTAATGCTGATCTTAAAGTTCTCACAAAGGTTCTGGCCACTAGATTATCTATAGTGCTTCCATCCCTGGTTGATGTGGATCCAACTGACTTTATAGTGGGGAAGTCCACGGACACCAATTTATGTCGCCTTTTTACCCATTTGCAGATCTCTCACAATACCACTGGGACTAGGGCTGTGGTTTCACTGGATATGGCCAAGGCCTTTGACTCCGTCGATTGGGGTTATATGGTCAGGGTTGGAGCATATGAGATTTGGGCCAAAGTATTGTAAATGGGTATCCTTGTTATGCAGTAAACCTAGAATGGCGTTAAAGATTGGTTCTTCCATCTCTCCTTTTTTTGACGTGGATAGGGGAACCAGGCAGAGGTGCCCTCTATCCCCCTTCCTGTTCTCCCTAATTGGAACTATTGGTAGTGGTGCTGCATTCCTCTCCTCCGGTCGGGGCCTTAGAAATTGTAAAACTTAAAAAATGTCTGGCGCTGTAAGCAGATGACATGCTGCTGTTCTTAAAAGATCCGGGTATGTGCGGTCCTCGGCATTTTGGATAATTTTGCAATTTTTTCCGGTCTTAAAGTTAACTGGGACAAATCCAATATTCTTCCATTAGATTCTGATACCAGGGCTGCAGCAGATCCTGGGTTGTCATTACAGTGGATTACTAAGTTTACATATCTGGGGGTTTGCATATCTGCTAGGGTTGCTGATTATTTTAGTCTGAACCTGCAGCCCTTGTTAGATCTTTTGAAGAGGAAAATTGAGATGTGGAAGAATCTTCCCCTTTCTGTGATGGGACGAATAAACCTTCTAAAAATGAAGATACTTCCGGTTTTCCTCTATTTTTTACGTAACTCGCCTGTTTGGATCCCACGCTCCTTTTTTTGTTGAGTCCATGGCATCTTTGGTTCTTTCATATGGGCGAACTTCCCTCCCAGAATAGGCCTTGTGGCATTACAGGGGACAGGGAGGCCTGGCGCTTCCTGATCTCTTTACATACTTTTTGGCTGGCCAGGGAGTTTTTGCCCAGAGATGGCTTCTTGGGGATGATGGGGATTCTGCCACGATCTTAGAGGCTGCGGTGTTGGGCCCGTATGAGAGTCTGTGTCTCCTTGCTTTTAGGGGGCCCTGGGGCCCAATTTCCTCTGACTGGCACAATGCAAGCCACTGTTAAAGCTTGGGATTGTGTTCAGAGGTTGCTGATTCCTACTTCTACTGTCATATCACCGGCCTCGCCTTTGTGGGAGAACCCACATTTTCACCATCTGCTCACTATATCGGATCCAATAATATGGGTGTCCTGAGGGATTAAAACTTTGGGTGACATCACCAGAGGGGGCGAGCTCTTACAGTTGTCAGATCTCAAAGAGAAGTTTGAGCTCCCAAATCCTTATTTCTTTCACTATCTCCAGCTATGTCACACTTTTGTGTCCCAGTTTGGCTCCGGCTAAGCTGGATATTAGACCTTCAATTTTGGAGAATATTCTCTTGGATGACTCCATGAAAAAACCTTTAGCTGAATTATATAAGGAGCTGTTTTCTGTCTCGCCTCCTTTGGTGATCAAATGTAGGGAGCAGTGGGTGGCAGAGGTCCCGGATTTGGGTGGAGAAGAGTGGGACGATATGGGGAGTGTTCCCTTCACTCACTAGAGATCGATTAATTCAATTTAAATTCCTACACAGGATATATTACACCCCAGCAAAGTTATCTAAAATGTACCCAGGTACATCGGCTGAATGTTGGTGCTGCTCACTGTCCCCGGCCAATTTTAGTCACATCATCTTTTGGCATTGCCAGGTGGTCAAGGAGTTTTGGTCTGATGTTGGGCGCTGTATATCAGAGATTATGTCTATACCTGTGCCCTTGACGGTGGCAACATGCTTACTTCACTTGGTGGAGGGCTTGGCACTTACTAGGGCCCAAAATACCTTAATTAGCCTGTTACTCTTTTATGCGCGTAAGGCACTGATCCTTTATTGGGAAAAACCTGTGATGCCCTCACTGTCATACTGGAAAGGGCTTGTAAACAGAGTGATTCTGTTCTATAGAGCAACATACATGAGCAGAGGATGTCCAAAGAAATTTGAAAAGTTTGGAAGATTTGATTGGACAGGGATCTTTCGGTAGCCTAATGACTATATAGACTTCACTGAGCTGGAAGGGGAGGTCTGCCTGGGCCTGGATATTGGAGTATAGGGCTCTGTTGTTCCTGCATTCCCACTGGGATTATTTGGAGACTGGCTGCTGTTACAATGGCTGTATGTAGAGATTATTGCTGGACTCATTACTATGAGCACTGTACAGTTGCTATTTTACTATTGTTCTGGGGACCTTGAATCCGGGAGGGTGGATTTGCCCACAGGGTGATGAACCTGGATTGGGAGGGGGGTGTTAATGTTATGTTATGTTATGATTGATGGCACTTTTACCCCCTTCCTGCCCAGGCCAATTTTCAGCTTTCAGCAGTATTGAACTTTGAATTACAATTGCGTGGTCATGCCACACTGTATCCATATGAAATTTTTATCAATTTTTTTTGAGACAGATAGAGCTTTCTTTTGGTCGTATTTAATTGCCTCTGGGTTTTTTATTTTTTGCCAAAGACCGAAAATGTTGAAAAAAAAAAAAAGGTTTTCTTAGTTTCTGCTATAAAATTTTGTAAATAAGTAATTTTTCTCCTTCACTGCTGGGCACTGATGAGGCGGCATTGATGGACACTGGCACTGGCATCACTGATAATCAGTGCTCTGAATATTTGTACAGGTCTCCCCTGTGAGAAAATGCTGTTGATCGGCTCTCCTCTCCTCATGTGCTGTCAGTGTGAGGAAAGAAATGCTGATAACTGACATTTCCTTGTTTACATGTGATCAGCTGTGATTGGACACAGCTGATCACATGGGTAAAGAGGCCTGTCATCAGCTCTTTACTGAAATCAGTGATGCACCTAGTCCCAGGAACAGAGCGCACCACCGATCGCCACGCCACGCTGGGTGTGCAACTGAGGCAAAAGTGGGACAACATCATATGATGTCGTCTCAGAACAAGGAAGTCGCTGCCTGTCATTTGTCAATATGGCAGGCGGGACGTTAACATGTTAAAAGTGGCCCTGTCATTAAGACGTGCAACTTAAAGTCACCCTGTAAAAGAAGATAATGTATGCTTACCTTTCTGGTAGCCTACTTCTTAAAATTCTGCTGTTGCAGAGGGAAGCAAACTGGGAAGCAGGCCGAGAAGTGATGGAAGGGAAGGAACTATAAACCCAGAGAATAGCAGGTGATGCCCATAGGTGGGCACAGAAGCCAACAATATGTGAAGGATATCAGAGAACTAGGAGAAGCACAGGCAGCAAAACTGCAGGCTAAATAGTGACACAGGTATGTACGTCCACAGTCCCAGAGCTGTAAGATGATCCAATGACTACTCTTAATAATACTACAAATGACCACCATTCATAAAATAAGTGTTCATGCATACCACAGTGATTACATGGTACAGACAGACCCAATCATAGCCCATCCCTACCATGTGATTAGCTGCGGCCAATCACAGCTAGTAATCACAACAAAACAAACTGAATGAATTGATTTTATTGCGTAAAATGCTTGCTTATAGCAATGACATTCATTGCTGTAAGCAATCATAATGTGTAAAAAAAAAAAAAAATAAAATATATATATTTATTTATTTTTAACACACAGTGATCAGAGCAATATAATGTTACCATACTAACATTGTACTACTCTGGGGAAGTAATTGGGGTATATATATTTTATATATATATATATATATATACCCCAATTACTTCCCCAGAGTAGTACAATGTTAGTATGGTAACATTATATTGCTCTGATCACTGTGTGTTAAAAATAAATAAATAAATAAATAAATAAATAAATAAACAAAAATGTAATAAATAAGAAAAAAAAGTTGCACTGTCACCAGTGTCCCTGATCACTGCCACGCCAGCTATATGATGATGATGTACTGCACTGGTGACAGTATGTAAAAAAAAAAAAAAATGTGATTTTGTTTTTTAAATTTCTTAATTTTCTAAAAAAATTATGACAAAAAAATTACAACTTCCAAAAACTTGCCATACCTCTTACTAAATACCTTGGCCTGTCTACTTTCCAAAAATGGGTTATTTGGGGGATATTTGTACTGTCCTGAAATTTTTGGTCCTCAAGAAATGAGAAAGAACGTCAGTACATCAGGATTGATTTATTTTCATATATGCAGTATACAATGGGGAAAAATTATTTAATCCCCTGCAGATTTTGTAAGTTTGCCCAATTACAAAGAAATGAAGGGTCTATAACTTTTATCATAGGTGTATTTTAGGTCATTGAGACAGAATATCAACCAAAAATCCAGAAAAAACACATGATACAGATGTTATAAATTGAGTTGCAGTTCAGTGAGTAAAATAATTATTTGATCCCCAAGCAAAACAAGCCTTGTTGGCAAGCACAGAGGTAAGACGTTTCTTGTAGTTAGTGACCAGGTTTGCACACATCTCAGTAGGGATTTTGGTCCACTCTTTATTACAGATCTTCTCAAAATCCTTAAAGTGGTGTTCCGTCCGTAATTATACTTTTTAAATAAAAATACCCCTATAATACACAAGCTTAATGTATTCTAGTAAAATTAGTCTGTAAACTAAGGTCTGTTTTGTTAGTTTATAGCAGTAGTTTGTTATTTTATAAACTTACAGCAGGATGTGGCCATCTTAAGTCTGGGCATCTGAAGCCAGACTGTATTTCTTCCTGGATCTCATCCTTGCAGATATCGCACATGCTCAGTGCAGCACAAGCAGTGTAATAGGTTTCAGGTTAGGTTTCCATAGCAACGGCAGTGTCAGAGGAAGTTGCCGTGCCTTCCCAGAAGGCATTGCAAACAGGAAATGATGCAATGGGCTGTGGCCAGGGAGGAGGAAGTGAAAAATGAATACAGCAGATATACAGTAAGTGCTGAGAAAAAAAATAAAAAAAATCCAATTTGTTTACAGTGCACAGTTTAGTGAGAGATGCTGAAGAGTTGTAAAAGTGGGTGAAACTCCACTTTAAGGTTTCATGGCTGTCGCTTGGCAACTTGAAGTTTCAGCTCCCTCCAATAAATTTTCTATAGGATTAAGGTCTGGAGACTAGCTAGGCCACTCCATGACCTTAATGTTCTTCTTGAGCCACACCATATAGTTCTGTATGCGTTACTGCCAGTTTAACGACATATAGTTCCAGTTTAAGGTCATATAGTTCTGTGTGCGTTACTGCCAGTTTAACACCATATAGTGTGCGTTACTGCCAGTTTAACGCCATATAGTGTGCGTTACTGCCAGTTTAACGCCATATAGTGTGCGTTACTGCCAGTTTACCGCCATTTACTTCTGTGTGCATTACTGCCAGTTTAACATCATATAGTCCTGTGTGCGTTACTGCCAGTTTAACACCATATAGTTTTGTGCGTTACTGCCAGTTTAACGCCATATAGTTCTGTGTGCGTTACTGCCAGTTTAACGCCATATAGTTTTGTGCGTTACTGCCAGTTTAACGCCATATAGTTCTGTGTGCGTTACTGCCAGTTTAACGCCATATAGTTTTGTGCGTTACTGCCAGTTTAACGCCATATAGTTCTGGGCGTTACTGCCAGTTTAACGCCATATAGTTTTGTGTGCATTACTGCCAGTTTAATGCCATATAGTTTTGTGTGCGTTACTGCCAGTTTTACGCCATTTACTTCTGTGTGCATTACTGCCAGTTTAACGGCATTTACTTTTGTGTGCATTACTGCTAGTTTAACGCTATATCGTTTTGTGTGCGTTACTGCCAGTTTAACGCCATATAGTTTTGTGCGCGTTACTGCCAGTTTAACGCCATATAGTTCTGTGCGTCACTGTATGTTTGGCGCATTATTTTGCAGCATAATATAGTGTATCCATGGAGTGTGTCTGTGTAGCGTGAGTACTCAAATTAAAATGCACCAAACTCCTCTTTACATTAATTAAAGTGCATCTATGTACAGATTTCAACTTCTTCTTTATATTTGCTCATAAGTACCGCCCTCTCCCTCCCAATAATGTCTAGGAGGACAACAAGGAGAGGCAGACATTCCCTTGGCACTGTATTTGGGCCAGCAACAAATATGTCCACAAGCAAAGGTGGACATTATTATTATTATTATTATACGAGATTTATATAGTGCCAACAGTTTACGCAGCGCTTTACAATGTATAAGGGGGACAACACAATTACAGTACAGTTCAATACAAAAGGTACAGGAGGGCCCTGCTCGTAGAGCTTACATTCTAAAGGGGGGAGGTGGTGGTACAAAAGGTAATAGCTGCAAAGAATGATTTGATGGGGGTGGCTCAGGGACAGTTATGTGGGTGTGGGATAGGCTTCCCTGAATAAATGAGTTTTCAGGGATCTCCTAAAGGTGGACAGGGTAGGGGCTGATCGGACATCCTGGGGCAGGGAATTCCAGAGGATGGGAGAGGCTCTGGAGAAGTCCTGAAGGCGAGCATGGGAGGAGGTAACAAGGGAGCTAGAGAGCAGGAGGTCCTGGGAGGAGCGGAGGGGGCGATTTGGGCGATATCTGCAAATGAGGTTGGTGATGTAGATGGGGGCGATGTTGTGAATGGCCTTGTATTTTATAGTTAGCATTTTGAATTTTACACGGTGGGGTAGGGGAAGCCAGTGAAGGGATTGGCAGAGAGGAGCAGCAGTCACGGATCGATTAGTGAGGTGTATTAGTCTAGCAGCAGCATTCATAATAGACTGAAGGGGGGATAGCCTGCTTAAGGGTAAGCCATTAAGGAGAGAGTTGCAGTAGTCGAGGCGGGAAATAATCAAGGAGTGAATAAGTTGCTTTGTGGTGTCATTAGTCAGGAAGGGTCGAATTCTGGAGATGTTGCGGAGGTTAAGGCGGCAGGATTTAGTCAGTGAATGGATATGGGGGCTGAAGGAGAGGTCAGGGTCAAGGATTACACCCAGGACCCTGGCATGTGTGGAAGGACCAATGGTTGTGTTGTTGATATTAATGGTGAAGTCACAGGAGGGGGACCGTGAAGGAGGAAATATAGCAAGCTCAGTTTTAGAAAGATTAAGTTTGAGGAAGTGGTGTGACATCCATACCGATATGTCATTCAGCAAGTTTGAGATCCGTGAGGAGATAGAGGGGGTGAGTTGAGGAGTGGAGAGATAGATCTGTGTGTCATCAGCATTGAGGTGGTATTGGAAGCCATGGGAGGTTATCAACTGGCCCAGGGAAGAGGTATAGAGTGAGAAAAGGAGAGGCCCAAGGACGGAGGCTTGGGGTACCCCAACAGAAAGAGAAAGGGGAGCGGAGGAGATGGAGTTGTAAGTGACACTGAAAGTGAGCTGAGATAGGTAGGAGGAGAACCAGGATAATGCAGAATCACGGAGGCCAAGGGAGTGTAATTTGGTGAGGAGCAGCAGGTGGTCAACTGTGTCAAAGGCAGCAGAGAGATCTAAAAGTATGAGTATGGAGTAGTGGCCATTGGTTTTGGCAGTTATTAGGTCATTGGTGAGTTTTAGTAGGGCAGTTTCAGTAGAATGTTGTGGGCGGAAGCCAGACTGTAGGGGGTCGAGAAGGTTGTTGTCCGTGAGGTAGCGACTCATTTGGTCATGAACAAGGCGTTCGATGAGCTTGGAGGCAAACGGGAGCAGGGAGATAGGTCTTAAGTTATTCAAACAGGTGGGGTCTAGTGAGGGTTTTTTGAGTATGGGGTAACCAGTGCATGTTTGAGCGGGGAAGGAAAGGTGCCGGAGGAGAGGGAGAGGTTGAAGATGTGGGATAGGGAGTTAAGGATAGAGTGGGAAGGTGGTCGCAGTAATTGAGAGGGGACAGGGTCCAGGGGACATGTAGTGAGGTGGGCCATGGAGAGGAGTTTATCAACTTCTACTGTGGTAACTGGGCAAAAGGAGGAGAGTATTGAGTGTGGTGTTGGACCTGATATGTTGGGTAGGGGAGGAATTTGAATGCTGGATATCTCCTTGCGAATTGTTGATTTTGCTATTGAAGTGGTTGGCAATATGTTGAGCGGTAAGCAAGTTGGTGGGCGGGGGCAGTGGGGGGTGAAGTAAAGAATAAAGGGTAGAAAAGAGTTGACGAGGTTTGGATGAGAGAGTTTTGATGAGAGTGTTGTAATAGGTTTGTTTAGCAGTGTGGAGGCAGGAGCTGTTTTTGAGAAGGGCAGATTTGTAGAGGGTAAAATCTTGCAGGGATTCCCTGAAGACGTTCACAACGAAACATACGTCGGAGCGGTACGTGGTCACGTGTCCTTTTTTAGCCTTCCAAACATCCGGATCTTCTGGTTGTATCTGCGTACAGGGTGGAACGCACGCTGAACATGATGCGAACTGATGCGATGCGACAGGTCTATGACAACAACCTTACCCTGACATGCGAGCAGCCCCAGTGCCGGGTAGGCACCTACAAATGTAAGAGGCCATTTGGCTATTTCTATGATATTTTAATTTTTAATAAATGGTTTTACGCTATGGAGACTTTGTTTGTTTCCCATATATCCTTACCTTGAACGAGTGGGACGGGAGGAATCCATGCCTAAAGCAACATCCAGTTGTTCAGCCTTCCATGTGAGCAGGCACAATCCTGCATAAGTGCTAGTGACTGTCTTTTTAAGTAAAGGAGTCATTGGTATCTGGTAAGCAGATATCTATTACTTCATGGTGTATTTTTTCTTCTTTGGTGACGGAATTCTTTATATCAACGGCAAGAATTTGGCACATATATTTTGAAGACATCACTTCTGTTTTGAAATATTCACTGGATTGGGACAATTTATCACTATTATTACTATCACATATTGTTGATATTTCATTTTTTTCAGGTTATTTACCTATTATGATTGCCAATTTTTTATATTAAGCACTTTTTTGGGGTTTTTTTTCATATTTTACCCAAACCAATTTTTTGTATTTTTTTGTAGTTTTAGCGCCCCCTATATTAGTGTTCACTTTTGATTCTTTTGTTTCAAATTTGGGGAGCAGCTTGGTATATGTGTGGTTAAATTATACACCTCTTATTTTTGGCAATTCTGTTTATGATCTTATGCAAATCGCAAATGTTTTTTTAATTTTTCACTATTGGCGCGGAGGTTGCTATTTTCCACATCCTTCCTGAGGACTGGTGTCCAGAACTGGACAGCATACTCTAGGTGCGGCCGGATCAGAGTCTTGTGGAGCTGGAGAATTATTGTTTTATCTCTGGAATTAATCCCCCTTTTAATGCATGCCAATATTCTGTTTTGTTAGCAGCAGCTTGGCATTGCATGCCATTGCTGAGCCTATCATCTACTAGGACCCCCAGGTCCTCAGTGTATGGATTGCATTCATATTTTTGCGACTCAAATGCATTATTTTACATTTTTCTACATTGAACCTCATTTGCCATGTAGTTGCCCACCCCATTAATTTGTTCAGATCTTTTTGCAAGGTTTTCACATTCTGCGAAGCCCTGCTTAGCTTAGTATCATCCGCAAATACAGGGATTGAACTGTTTACCCCATCCTCCAGGTCATTTATGAACAAATTAAACAGGATTGGTCCCAGCACAGAACCTTGGGGGGCCCCACTAGCCACCCCTGACCATTCCCACCCTAAACCTTCCTCCTCCTCCTCATCCTCTATCACGCAAGCAGAGACAAGTGTACAGTCACCTGCAGTTGCCAGAGTGGATAAACCTGCCTCCTTGTCCACATCTATTCCTGCCATAGCACCAACATCAGCCATTGAGGAGTCAGCTGAGTTATTTGACCACAGCGTCGGCCACTTGCTCCTTGATGATGTGCAGCCATTACTGGATTCAGATGTTGGTTCTGAGGTTGAGGATGACAAGAACATGAGCCTAGAGAGAGGGAGGAACACTGGTAGACAAATTGCCATTCATGTTCCCCAAGCTGCAGCGTATTGCCAAGTTGTCTCCAGTGGTAATGAAGATGGAGGAGATGGCGAT
Source organism: Aquarana catesbeiana (assembly GCF_042186555.1). NCBI lineage: Eukaryota > Metazoa > Chordata > Amphibia > Anura > Ranidae > Aquarana > Aquarana catesbeiana. The sequence goes on along the minus strand of NC_133324.1, from coordinate 256,125,213 downwards.
GATGATGATGAGGTCACTGATGCGACTTGGGTGCCAGATAGAGCAGAGGAGGAAACTGAAGGTGAGGCAGCACAACCCCAAGGAGGCCGACATCAAGAAAGAGTAGAGAGCAGCCACCCTATTCCATCACATTCTACAGCTGTTATCTCCCGGCCCACTCCCCAAAGCTTAGCTGTCTGGGCCTTTTTCAGCACATCTGCAGCAGATCACACTGTTGTTTTCTGCAAACTGTGTCTCAGGCACATCAAACATGGCAAAAGCACCAACCATTTGGATACCACATGCTTAAAGCGGAGTTCCACTTAAAAAAAAAATTAAATAAAAAAAAAAAAAAATTAAAAGTCAGCAGCTACAAATACTGCAGCTGCTGACTTTTAATAATTGGACATTTACCTGTCCAGGGGTCCATGTGGGGGAACAAAGCCCCGCTCATCTCCCTCTCCTCTCTGTGACACCAGCATTGTAACTGTGGGCGCTCAGCTGTGGCTTCACAGCCGGGCACCCACTGCGCATGAGCGAGCCACGCCACGCGCTGTGACTGGCCGCGCAATCATCTGGGACCTGTGACGTGTCCCAGATGATTGCCGAGAAGGAGGGGGGAGAGGTGATCTTCCTTCCGGAGCCGAGGGTGCCCCAGAAGGAAGTGGAAGCTGGGACCCTCTAAAAAGAGGGTATCCGCCCCCCCCCCCCAAAAAAAATGACATGCCAAATGTGGCATGTCAGGGGGTCACCTTCCCTTAAAGTGGAAGTTCCATTTTTGTGTGGAACTCCGCTTTAACAAGGAATTTAACATCCAATCACTCAGCCCATTGGCAAGAGCACTTAAAAGCCACACAAAAGGAGCACAAATCGGTCCCTCCTCCTCTTCCTCCTTACCCACTTCAGTCTGCCCCTGCTATACTGAGTCATTATCTCTCAGCAGCCTCCACTGACAGGGATGATGGTATAGCACAGGGTGTCCCAGGTCCTAGCAGCACATCTGCCAGCAGCGCACCGCCAGCTGTAGACTGTAGCCGGCAAATTTCTCTGCCCCATCTGCTGTAGCGGAAAAAAATACAGTCCATGCCACCCACATGCCCAGCATCTAAATGCAAGCTTGTCAAAGCTGTTGGCTCTCCAACTTCTGCCTTTCAGCCTGGTGGATTATGACCCTTTCCGTGAATTTGCACAATGTGCTGTACCACAATGGCAGGTTCCCAGTCGCTACTACTTTTCATGTAAGGCCATTCCATCTCTCTACCATCACCTGGAAGGGAATGTTCTGGCATCATTGGGCAAGGCACTCAGCTGTAAAATCCACTTTACTGCTGACACGTGGTGCAGCAAGCATGGACAGGGACAATATATTTTGTTTACAGCACACTGGGTAACACTGCTTGCAACTTGAAAGGATGCAGGACAGGGCTCGGTGCTGCAGCTTGTTGTGCCCCCATGTCTCCATACAGCTGCTGGTGATGATGCTAGACCTGTGAGCTCTACCCCCTCCTCCTCCGCCACCTCCATGCCCCCTCTGCAGAATTGTCCTATGAACATCAGGTACCCCTAAGCGTTCAAAGGGCTATTCCCAGAGTCAGGCTAAAAGGTGCCATGCAGTGCTTCAGCTGGTGTGTTTAGGGGACAGGAACCACACCGGAGCAGAGATTCTTGCAGCTCTGCGGGGACAGGCCTAGAGGTGGTTCACACCACGCCAGCTGGAGCCAGGAATGGTGGTGTGCGATAATGGCTCAAACCTCCTGTCCGCCCTTAGACAGGGAAAGTTGACACATGTGCCATGCCTGGCACATGTCCTCAATTTGGTGGTGCAGTGTTTCCTAAATATGTACCCAGGGTTGCAAGATGTGCTAAAGTTGGCCAGAAGAGTCTGTAGCCATTTCAGGCGGTCATACACAGCCAGTGCTCGGTTGGCTGAAATTCAGCAGGAAATCCACCTGCCCGTAAACCGCCTGATTTGTGACATGCACACCAGGTGGAACTCGACTTTGTCAATGCTGCAGAGGGCTGTCAATGAGTACCTGTGCGAATACGGCACGACGACAGGCTCAGGCCGCCTCTGCTTTTTTTCCCCACACCAATGGCTGATCATTAAGGATGCATGTACTGTATCGTCACCATTTGAGGTGGCCACAAGGACGGTGAGCCATGACAGTGCATGCATCAGTGACACAATCCCTGTTGTGTTCCTGCTGGAGCAGAGGATAAAAAGGAGGATTCTAGCACTTTCCAAGGCTTCAAAGAAGAGGAAGACATGCGTCAATCTGTAAACGATGGTTTTTCAACCCCAGGACCCTTGTGAGTAGTACGTGACTGGGAGGAGGAAGTTCCAGATGCTGTCATCCTGAGTGACCCCGGGGAGTCTGCTTCTCAAGCCTCAGCAAATTTGAGGCACATGGGCAACCTCATGCTTCAAAGCTTGTGAAAGGACCCAAGAATATGTGGCATAAAGGAGAAGGATGATTACTGGTTGGCAACCCTCCTTGACCACTGTTAAAAGGGGAAGGTGTCAGAACTCATCCTGTCCCCAGAGAGAGTGCAGAAGATAAAATCTCTTGAGGACACGTTAAAGAGGATTTTATTGAATGATTTTCCTGACTCCAGTAGGTTACAGTGTTGTGGAAAACGTCATTATGAGTCTTCTGTTGGTCAAGAGAGGAGCGTTGGAGCAGGCGTCTGCCTAAGTGAGACATTTCAGAATTTTTTTAGTCCTTGCCGCCCAGGGCTGTCAGCTTCCACATCCCATCGGCAGCGTCTGCATCACATGGTGGACGATTACCTCGGGGCCAGCACAGAGATGGAGAGCTTTCCAGCTGACGATCCACTTACTTACTGGGTCATGAGACTAGACCACTGGCCAGAACTTGCCCAGTATGCTGTTGAGTTGTTGGGCTGCCCTGCATCCAGCGTGCTTTCAGAACGGGCATTCAGTGCTGCAGGAGGTTTCGTTACTATTCATAGAACGCATCTGTCCACAGACTCTGTGGACCATTTGACTTTTGTAAAAATGAATCAGTCCTGGATTACCAGCTATGAAGCCCCTGATGCCGATGTCACTGATTAAGTCTTTTTTGGATGTGGAATCTCTGCAGGACTTAAAGGCTGCCTACAGTAGCGTTGAGGGTGTTCAATAATTTCATCTGGAAGAATGTTTTTGGTATAGGTTTCATGGGCACAATTAACACCCAAAGACCAATTTTTCAGCACCTGTTTGACAAGTGCATATCATTGCAATTTTTTTTGCCTTTATCAAGAGCACCTCTATAGGGTTACGGTGGGAAGGCGCCCCCAACACCCAAAGAGTAATTTTTCTGCACCTGTTTGACAGGTGCATATCATTGCAATTTTTTACAGCAAGACCAATTCTTGCTTTCATCAAGATTACCTCTATAGGGTTACGGTGGGAAGTCACCACCGACACCCAAAGACCAATTTTTCTGCACCTGTTTGACAGGTACATATAATTGTAATTATCTACAGCAAGGCCAATTCTTGCTTTCATCAAGAGTACCTCTTTAGGGTTACGGTGGGAAGGCGCCACCGACACCCAAAGACCAATTTTTACGCACTTGTTACTTCTAACTAAGCCAAAGTGACACCAGAATGTATCCAAGAAATCTCTAATCTTGTTCCCAGTGCACTACTGGCTCCCCAGCTGTTGCTGAACAAAATAAAGGCAGCTTGCAGGGAAAATTTGATTTTTTTTCGGATTTATAAATGCAATTATTACTGCAGCAGATTCTAGACATGGTACAGATCTGCCACTTTACAGGTAGACTAAGGGGACCCCCCCCCCCCAAGCACTATATGGAAGGATTTTTTTATTTATGAGCTTTCACTTTAAAAAAAAAAAAAAAAATCACTGTTCATTTAAAAATGACGTTTTTCAAAAACTTTTTTTTTTTATTGATACATGTCCCCCAGGGCAGGACCCGGACCCCTATAACCATTGTATGCCTAATTACTTGCATATAAGCCTTCAACGTGGGCACTTTTGATGTTCGAGTCCCATTGACTTTAATGGGGTTCGCTATTCGGGTTCGAACTTTTGTGGTGTTCGGATGTTCTGGTGTGAACCGAACAGGGGTCCGTTCGGCCCATCCCTATATAACAGCACATACCATTTACCGATATGTACAATTTTTAAAAAACCCCATTTGAGAAAATTAATAAAATAGCAAAAAAATATATATGGCAGGGGTCTCAAACTGGTGGCCCTCCAGCTGTTGCGAAACTACAAGTCCCATGGGGCATTGCAAGGCTGACAGTTACAAGCATGACTCCCACAGGTAGAGGCATGATGGGACTTGTAGTTTTGCAGCAGCTGGAGGGCCACCAGTTTGAGACCCCCGATATATGGTATGCATACAATGATGATGTATATAGAGAGCATGATTGCATCCTACAGTGCTTGACGCGTTTAATGGTGGAAACCACTTCCTCAGGAGCTGACGCATCCAAATGTCTGCAAGAAATGTACAAACACTAAAATCATCTAGTTTTTGCTCAAACATAAAAAAAGAAATAAAAAAAGGAGTAGGATTGGATGAAAAAGAGAGAAAGTATATCTAGTCCTGATTGCTCACATGGAGCTACGGTTCAAGGGTATGTGGTACTGTGAAACAGGGGCCACTCGGGCAGATGTCTGTAGATGTCTGTCCCGGGAGTTGAGGTAACAAAACCACCCACAAAGCAAACCCAGAGAGAGAAATATCTATGGTGTATAACTGCAATATGCAATTAGTGGACCTCCAGCTGTTGCAGAAGTCCCATAAGGCATAGCAAGACTCTGACAGCCACAAGCATGACACCCAGAGGAAAAGGCATGATGGGACTTGTAGTTTTGCAACAGCTGGAGGTCCACTAATTGCATATCCCTTGTGTGTAAGATAGTGACAGAAGATGTTATATAATAGCTCCAAAGGGGGTCTGTAAAGATTAATTAAAATAAATAATAAGTGACTCGCATATAGAATAGAGCTATAAGTGATATATATTTTTTTGCTATTTTTTAAATTTTCTCAAATGGAGTTTTTTTTATATATTGTACATATAGGTAACTGGTATGTGCTGTTTTATCAGTTTACGCTTATATGAACTGCATTGTATCCATGTACAGTTGTGCTCATAAGTTTATATACCCTGGCAGAATTTATGATTTCTGGGACATTTTTCAGAGAATATTAACTTTTCTTTCACTCATGGTTAGTGTTTGGCTGAAGCCATGTATTATCAGTCTACTGTGTTTACTCTCTAAAATCAAGATCACAACAGAAACTACCCAAGTGGCACTGATCAAAAGTTTACATACCCTGGTGATTTTGGCCTGATAACATGCACACAAGTTGACATAAAGGGGTTTGAGTGGCTATTAAAGGTAACCATCCTCACCTGTCATCTGTTTGCTTGTAATTAGTGTGTGTGTCAATGAGTTTCTGGACTCCTGACAGACCCTTGCATCTTTCATACAGTGCTGCACTGACGTTTCTGGATTCTGAGTCATGGGGCAAGGAAAAGAATTGTCAAAGGATCTGTGGGAAAAGGTAGTTGAACTGTATAAAACAGGAAAGGGATATAAAAAGATATCCAAAGAATTAAGAATGCCAATCAACAGTGTTCAAACTCTAATCAAGAAGTGGAAAATGAGGGGTTCTGTTGAAACCAAACCACGGTCAAGTAGACCAACTAAAGTTTCAGCCATAACTGCCAGGAAAATAGGTTGGGATGCAAAGAAAACCCACAAATAACTTGAGGTGAAATACAGGACTCTCTGAAAACATGTGGTGTGGCTGTTTCACGATGCACAATAAGGAGGCACTTGAAGAAAGATGGGCTGCATGATCGAGTCGCCAGAAGAAATCCATTACTACGCAAATGCCACAAAGTATCCTGCTTACAATACGCCAAACAGCTCAGAGACAAGCCTTAAACCTTCTGGCACAAAGACATTTGGAGTTAGAAATTGAGCTTTTTGGCCATAACCATAAATGCTTCATTTGGAGAGGAGCCAACAAGGCCTATGATGAAAGGTACACCATTCCTACTGTGAAACATAGAGGTGCATTGCTGATGTTTTGGGGATGTGTGAGCTACAAAGGCACAGGAAATGTGATCAAAATTGATGGCAAGATGAATGCAGTATGTTATCAAAAAATACTGGAGGAACATTTGCATTCATCAGCCAGGAAGCTGCACATGGGACGTACTTGGACATTCCAACATAACAATGATCCAAAACACAAGGCCAAGTCGACCTGTCATTGGCTACAGCAGAATTAAGTGAAGGTTCTGGAGTGACCATCTCAGTCTCCTGACCTCAATATCATTGAGCCACTCAAACGTGCAGTTCATGCAAGACAGCCCAAGAATTTACAGGAACTGGAGGCTTTTTGCCAAGGGGAATGGGCAGCTTTACCATCTGAGAAGATAAAGAGCCTCATCCACAAAAGACTTCAAGCTATCATTGATGTTAAAGGGGGCAATACACGGTATTAAGAACTGGGGTATGTAAACTTTTGATCAGGGTAATTTGGGTAGTTTCTGTTGTGATTGTGATTTAAAAAGAGTAAACACAGTTGATTGATAATAAATGGCTTCAGCCAAACACTAACTATGAGTGTAAGAAAAGTTTTTGTGTTATCATTCATATTCTCTGAAAAAATGGCCAGTAAATCATAAATTCTGCCAGGGTATGTAAACTTATGAGCACTTAGAGAACTATATATATAGGAAATTACATATATATTTACTGTCAAATTCTATATCACTTTTCCATGACAATAAATGTGTTTTTATACATCATATTTAGCTGTCTGTCAATTGCCTCATTCAAAGTCCCAAAATTCTTCTTTCCTTTTACCTAATTTAGGGATGGATGTTGAGACGTGCCTCATTTAAAATTCCCACCAAACTCCTTCCCTGTACATAACCAAAATTGAGCTCATGTTTTGCTTGGGAATCAAATACTTTTTTTCTGGATTTTTGGTTGATATTCTGTCTCTATCATTTAAAATACACCTATGATAACAATTATAGACTCTTTATTTCTTTGTAAGTGGACAAACTTACAAAATCTGCAGGGATTCAAAAAGTTATTTTCCTCACTGTATACCATAGTTTGTGGGCTTGATAACTTTCGTACAGACTAAATAATATACACTGATTTGGGTTATTTTCATCAAAGAAATGTAGCAGAATACATTTTGGCCTAAATTTATTAAGAACAATTATTTCAAAACTTTCGGTCTTTTTTCTTTAGAAAAAAATGAAAAAAACACAGGGGTAATTGATAAGAAAGCTCTAGTTGTGTGAACAAAATGATAAAAATTTAGTTTGGGTACAGTGTTGCATGACTGCGCAATTGTCATTTAAAGTGCAACGGCGCTGAAAGCTGATAATTGGCCTGGACAGGAAGGGGGTAAAAGTGCCATATTGAAGCGGTTAAAAAAACTTTATGAAAGATATAAATATTGTACTCGAATTAAGAAAGTAAAAGCTGCGCATAACAAACAGATCATGATTCTCACCGGACATTCTCCATCTGCATTGCAAGAAAGAGAAATGCGAATGTTAATTTTTACTAATAAAAACCCTTTTACGCTATGGATACATTTTCTCTGCACAGGTGAGGCTGCTTTGTGCATGGGTCACCCTACATTGGGCACAGGTGAGGCTGCATTGGGCACAGGTGAGGCAGTATTGGGCACAGGTGAGGCTGCATTGGGCACAGGTGAGGCTGTATTGGGCACGGGTCACGCTGCATTGGGCACAGGTGAGGCTGAATTGGGCACAGGTGAGGCAGTATTGGGCACAGGTGAGGCTGCATTGGGCACAGGTGGGCACAGGTGAGGCTGTATTAGGCAGGCAGGCAATGCTGCATTGGGAACAGGCAGGCCACATTGGGCACAGGTGAGGCTGCATTGTGCACAGGTGGGCACAAGTGAGGCTGCATTGGGCACAGGTAAAGCTGCATTGGGCACAGGTGAGGCAGTATTGGGCACAGGTGAGGCTGTATTGGGCACAGTTGAGGCTGCATTGGGCACAGGCAGGTCATGCTGCATTGGCACAGGCAGGTCACGCTGCATTGAGCACAGGTGAGGCTGCATTGGGCACAGGTGGGCAAGGTGAGGCAGTATTGGGCACAGGTGAGGCTGTATTGGGTACGGGCAGGCCACGCTGCATTGGGCACAGGTGAGGCTGCATTGGGCACTGGACATGCTGCATTGGACACAGGCAGGTCACGCTGCATTGGGCACTGGCCACGCTGCATTGGGCACAGGTGAGGCTGCATTGGGCACAGGTGAGGCTGCATTGGCCACAGGAGAGGCTGCATTGGGCACTGGACACGCTGCATTGGGCACAAGTGGGCACAGGTGAGGCAGTATTGGGCACTGGTGAGGCTGTATTGGGCACGGGCAGGCCACGCTGCATTGGGAACACACAGGCCACATTGGGCACTGGTCACGCTGCATTGGACACAGGTGAGGGTGATTGAAGTGCCAACACCAGGTGTTTGGAGTATCTTTATCTGTTGATTGTTAAACTTTCTGTAATACATATATTGCTATTGTGGTGTTGGATCTGGGCCTGTCTTTCTTTCTTTCTTTCTTTCTCTTTCTTTCTTTCTTTCTTTCTTTCTTGGGAACACATAGGCCACATTGGGCACTGGTCACGCTGCATTGGACACAGGTGAGGGTGATTGAAGTGCCAACACCAGGTGTTTGGAGTATCTTTATCTGTTGATTGTTAAACTTTCTGGAATACATATATTGCTATTGTGGTGTTGGATCTGGGCCTGTCTTTCTTTCTTTCTTTCTTTTTTTCTTTCTCCTTCTTTCTTTCTTTCTTTCTTTCTTTCTTTCTTTCTTTCTTTCTTTCTTTCTTTCTTTCTTTCTTTCTTTCTTTCTTTCTTTCTTTCTTTCTTTCTTTCTCCTTCTTTCTTTCTTTCCTCCTTTCTTTCTTTCTTTCTTTCTTTCTTTCTTTCTTTCTTTCCTCCTTTCTTTCCTTCATTCCTTCTTTCCTCCTTTCTTTCCTTCTTTCCTCCTTTCTTTCCTTCTTTCTTTCCTTCTTTCCTCCTTTCTTTCCTTCTTTCTTTCCTTCTTTCCTCCTTTCTTTCCTTCTTTCCTCCTTTCTTTTCTTCTTTCCTCCTTTCTTTCCTTCTTTCCTCCTTTCTTTCCTTCTTTCCTTCTTTCCTCCTTTCCTCCTTTCTTTCCTTCCTCCATCCCTCATTCATCTCAGACTCAAACCACACCCCCTTTGAGCCACGCCTACTATTTAATATACGCCCCGCCATTTTTTTTGGTGGGGGGGCTGTTTGCAGGTGGGGGGGGGGGGCCATACAACATTTTGCTATGGGGCCCTGTGATTTCTAGTTACGCCCCTGGGTGAGACTATATATTGTGCATCCTTACTATATTTAGGCTTGTTTTACATTAATGGTGGCATCAGTGTGAAACCTGTTCATTTCTAGTTGACAAACTAATCATGGGTCCAGACCCCTTTACCATAAGGCACAGTGCCAGCAACAGGATTAGAGGGGTCAGGACCAGGTGTAAAATGTTCAAATTCTTATGATGTTTTCCCAGTTGCTTTCTGTCTTCTGTCTTCAGCTCTTCTGTCCACTTTTGGATAATTGAGACATGCTGGGCCACTTTTTGCTGCATGTGCATGCAACTCAGAACTGCATGAAGGCAGCCCATAGAAGTGGATGCAGATGTAGCGTGCACTTGCTCTTGCCCACGTGTCAAATTTTAACATGCGACTGTCCTTGCAGCCATTGCATCTGCGTCCACGTCTATTGTCTCAGAGGCCCTCTGAATAAGCCCTAATCTAACAGAGGCAGAGCTCGTACAAAAATATTGGCAGGGCATCATGTTGTCTAATAACCACCCTGACAACAGGAAATCAAGCTGCAAACCTAAAAAAAGTGCCCAGTTAACTTTTTTAATACCATCAAATGCACACTATGATACAACAATAAAGTGTGGATGAGTCAAACCTAGATGTCAGAGATATGTGTTCTTTGAACTTTGTCCTAAAAAAAAAAGAGTTAATTACCTGGTAACTCAATTTCCATTAATCGTTTGGGAAGCACACGAAAAAGAGGGGCTCCACCCACCTAAAACAGGAAAAACATCATCCACAATCAAATAAAAATAGCACAGTTACCTAGTGTCCTCAGTAGTAAGGAAGAACCGAAGGCAACTAATGGAATAACATAATTACATAATAACTCAGTACAACACAGAATGTAGGGCACAAATCCCTGCAGTCCTGGAAGTTTCATGGAAATGGGGTTACCAGGTAATTAACTCTTGTTTTCCAACTTCATCTTCCAGGACAGCAAATAGAATGACATTATAGAAATAACCTATCAGCGGAGGCTTTTGATTCTGGCAACTATTTCACAAGGCTTAGTCCGACCAGGTGGTAACTCTGTAGAGCTGTTGAGGCAAAACCACTTATTCTCTGTCTATACTGAGGCCAAAGACCTGTGAAATGACTCAAATCCACTGGGAGGTTTGACTTTTAAAATTATGTACAATGTGTCTTGAAAAGGGGAATGGGATCCACCTGCCTACAGTGTATTTAGACACCCGAGCAACTGACTTGGGTCCTGTAAATCGAACCAAAAGGCTACTTTATTTTTTCCCATAATTTGGATTGCTTAAGATAAAATAGTATGGCTTTGCTTCCTATGTTAGGATGAGTTGGAAAATAGGGAAGGAATCAACCAATACCTAAACCTATAACTTAGATCTATTATAACAAGTAACCAGTCTGTGATAAACGTAAAGTGGGATTTCATGAAGGCTAAGTATCTAATTGCAACACAGTCCTAAAAATAATGTCCGTGTTCAACAGTGTACAAAAGAAAGACATTCTGGATTGCTAAATAGTCACTAAGCCATGCAGTGGCCTTAGAGTGTAAGATTGGGCCCGGGAGCATTATATAATTGTTGAGTGGGCGTATCCTACGAGGAGTCTTGCACTGGCTGTGTAGCATGGTAGCACAAAGAGGGTTTTGGATATTAAGGACTGTAAGGAAAAACCTTTTATTTTTCCCCAACATGGGGATTGATATGGTTGGTCTCCACACATTCCACGGTGGGATCAATAAAGACAATCAGAACATTCAAAGGCCAGCCTCCATTTCATGGGTATATGTAAACACCAAGCATTCACACATAGTGTAAAACTGTCATTAAAAATGTTATTAAGAACTATATATACTATAGACTTACGATGTCTGCAGAATTAAATCGCTTTTTTTTTAAACAGAATCCTGGGAATCACACAGTCCACATCTTGGTTCAGAGCACACAATGACATCACAAGCAGAGGCTCCACTTGAGGCGTTTCATCATAATTGACATTGTCTGGGGTTAGGGAGCTGTGCCTGGTCATTGCGCCTATAGACATATCGGTAAAAATGAGAAATCCTTCAAGTAATTACTCTGTAATTGTAATCGCAATGTGGGTCCCGTTGAATGGATATATTAAAGATGGTACTCGGTGTGTGTTCCAAGCCTTGTTTCGAGCACCACTAAATTTAAAGATGAGAGTGGGAATTCCGGGTTTGATGTTACAATGAGGCTTGAGGTGCATTCCGAGCGCCATCTTTAAATTTAGTGGAATGTGTGGAGACCAGTTAACAGCTATACAGATGGGCGCAATCTACCAAAGAGTGATTGGAAATCACAAACAGCTTAGTATTTGACTCTATACTCACGGTATATGAGTCCACTAGCTCTTGTAAGCATGTTTGCTGCACTGAAGTTGGTGGATCACTGAGTGATTTTGGGGCCACGGATATATTTTGTTTATGTGCCAACATTCCCTTGGACTTATTATTTATGTGGATGCACATTGTGGACTCACATTGGTGTTATTAGGTTTTGGATTTTCTCCTTTAATCAATTTTAGAGGTGTCCATGTTCACTTAATTTCAGCATATGTATTCAGTTTATTGTTTGTAGTGATTTGCTATATAAGCACACACAGGTATGATTTGTTTTCCCTTTTAGAGCTGCACAATTTCTTTATGTTTCTAGTTCAGGTTAGGAGTGGGTTATTGCCCAAATCCAAGTACAGAAAGTCCTGATTAAAGCACAGCAGACCCCACTAGGCTGTCACCTCCCCTTGCTGAGAAAAGGACAGTGTAATGGATGGTAATAAAGGAGTAAGCAGACCCCAGTAGCCCCGCATATGCCCAAGTAATATAAATGTAGGAAGGAGTTAACAGGTTGCAGCTTCTGCTGATCTCTGAGTTTGCAAGCACTCTTCTCTGCAAATTGTCAGGTGTTAGGGATTCTGCCTCCAAATTACTACACTAATGGTGTACAGGAACACAAAGCACATTCACCCTGTGCTTGTAAGAGGCACACAAACACCCATAGCAACCAAAACCCAAATCCCAAACCCAAAACATCTTCTGAATGGTAACCCCACAGTATGGGTATGGTAGGAAGGAGAGATACAGGAAAAAATTTCAAACAACCTACCTTGGAGCCATATGCTAGATTCATAGCTGCTGTCAGGCAGAATCAGACTGCACAGTGTAGCTTTGCTGACCAGATGGAGTCTGCTGTAATACTCCTGGGAAGATCCAGGTCCACTACTGCTCCACTCCCCACCCATTTGCACTCCCATCCTGGTGTCTGTGGATGCTGGCACCAGGGTATACTCACAAGCCAACTATATTGCTGTCCATTCAGGGGGACCTGCTACATAGCAGTCTGCATTCTGTCCTGACCTTTGCACCATAGATCACCTGCCTCAGCAGGCATGCACCCCTCATCTGGAAGTAGTCAGGGACTCCAGATGCCTCTGTTTCAGAATCACTGATCCCTGGGGAGTGGCGTATGAGCCTGCTCCAGCCATGCAGTTCTCCCTCCAAATGATTTGGGCAAGCCAGCGGCCATTATCCATCCATACCAATCAGCAACAACCATCAGGAGCTCAGCCAGCTACAGAGGACTTGGGGCTTGAACAAATGTGTGTAAGATAGGGTTCCACTAGGGCCTTGGCGCCCATGGGGATAGCTGCTTCTCCTCCGGCGGAGAAGGAACCTTGGGAAAACCAAGAAGGTAATAGGGAGGGAAGGTCCTACAACTAGGATACTTACAAAAGTAGCCTAGAAAACCCCAGATATGCAACCCCTCCAAGTCCACTGTCCTGGAAACATGGGGAAGCATATACTAGGAAACCCCTGCACCTAGCATGAAGGCCTAAGGCAAAAGTAACAAACCATTTTGATGTTCCTGCTAGGACAGAAGAAACACAACTACTGAGGGACACTAGATGACTGTGCCCTTTTTATTTGATTGTGAATGATGTGTTTCCTGTTTTAGGTGGATGGAGCCTCTCTCTCTCGTGTGCTGTCCTGGAAGATGAAGTGGGAAAAAATGTAAAGAAGTGTTGAATAATCCTTGTTGTGGGCAAGGGACATCCAAAAAGTATTTAGTATAAATTAGCATAAAATAAAATTATATGTAGATATGAGAAAAAATATTGAATATATTGCAGCTTACCAATTACCATTCCTTAGATGTGGTGGCTTTTTTCCTTAATTTTCACTTGGTGATTCTGGTACATTTAACAAAAAAGCATGGTTTTTGTAGATTTTACATACACATTTATTCACTCTTTAGACTTCTCTACAATCCCATATTTCGTATACCTTATAGTCTGGAATGGTTCTTATCCTAGGGTCCATGGGGTCAGATTAAAAGAAAAAAAAAAACTACATTCACTATACAGCCCTCCCCCTTGTCTCAATCAATAGTTTCCCATTGAAAGAAAATGCACCCTGTCACTGCTTATAGTGCTAGCTCCTAAGCGTCTCTTGACTTGTTGTTGGCCCATGTTTACCACTTACATTTTTAGCTTCATTCTTTGCACAACTGCCATCTTGTGCCACTTCAATATAGCAAGCGCTAGTTCTAATTTCCTAGTAGTAGTAGTAGTAAAAGTAGTAGATTTGAGCAGAATTAAAATGTTTTGTTTCATTTGCACAGGATGAATGTATCTCATTTTTGTAATGAGTAGCCATTAATTTTTTCATTAAAAGTAGTAGTAGTAGTTTTTTTTTTTTTTATTTAGACTGTTTACTTCATTCAAACTGTGTGTATGTCTTATATGTATGAGGCATTCAAATTTCAGTAGAATAAAGTACAAACATTCAGGGCTTTTTTTCTGAGACAATAGGTGCAGAAACACTTCCTTTCCGAGTCACCCCCTGTCTCCACCCCTTACCTACCTCCTGCATCATTCCTTGATTCCACCCCCTACCCACCTCTTAGTACTGCCCCTTTTAGAGAATACAGAACCAAGTAACAATTGTGGTTCCAAGTCATTTGTTAATGATAACAAGAAAAGCAGTAAAGTAGTTCCCCTGCAGCCAGTAACAATAGATCCCCCCAGCAACAATGGACCACCCGCAACACAATATCTCCTCCCCCAGTAACAAAAGATCCCCAGCAGCAATAACAGATCTCCCTGCAGCCAGCATCAATAGATTTTTCAGCGCCTAGCAACAATAGACCCCTCAGTAACAATGAATCACCCGCAATAAAAAAATACCTCCTCCCCCAGCAACAATAGAGCCCCAGCAGCAACCACAGATCTCCCTGCAGCCAGCCTCACTAGATCCCTCCTAGCAACAACTGACCCCCAGCAACAGTAAACCCCCCCCTACCAGCAACAGTAGACCCCATTTTGCAAAACTAGATCCCCTGCAGCAAAAAAAGATCCCCTAGCAGCCAGCATCAATAGACCCTGAACTCCTTTCCATTACATACATACATTCAGTGCTGTAGGAACTGGAACTGCATTCCACTGTGTTCCTGCTGAAAAAAAGCCCTGTATATATTCATTGCATGCAAAGTTGTGTTTACAGTATATGAATATTTCTGGGGAGGGGGTCCATAGCGTTCATCAGATTCTTAAGGGGCTATGACTCAAAAAAGGTTAAGAACCACTGGTCTATAGAGTTTATTCCCAAAATGCAAGAAACAGGCTTAAGGCCGGTTCACACTGGTACGCTATAGGAAACCCTGCAAATCCAGTGTAGGTTCCAGCATCGCACCTGACTCACAGGCAGTTTACACTGGGAGTGTCAATACAAAGTTAATGACACTCCAAGATTGGTTCACATATCGCAGTGCAAACTGTCAATTCGGACAGGAATCGGATTCTGGTGCAGACAAAAAAAAAGAATCCTGCACGAGTTTGGTCCGAATGCGATGTCAATTCAGTATGGCTGAATTTGCATCGCACAGACATTGCATGTGATCTGCATCTGGCATCGCTGCAGTGTGAATCGGCCCTTAACCCTTTCATGACTAAGCCTAGTTTTGAAATTTGGTGTTTACAAGTTAAAATCCGTATTTTTTGCTAGAAAATTACTTAGAACCCCCAAACATTATATATATTTTTTTAGAAGAGAGTCTAAAGAATAAAATGGCGATTGTTGCAATATTTTTTATCACACGGTATTTGTGCAGCGGTGTTTTAAACGCAAATTTTTGGAAAAGTGACACTTTCATGAATTTTAAAAAATCCAAACAGTAAAGTTACCCCAATTTTTTTGTATAATGTGAAAGATGATGTTACGCCGAGTAAATAGATACCAAACATGTCACCCTTTATAATTGCACGCACTCGTGGAATGGCGACGAACTACGGTACCTATGAATTTCCATAGGCGACGCTTTAAAAATTTTTTACGGTTACCAGGTTTGAGCTACAGAGGAGGTCTAGGGCTAGAATTATTGCTCTCGCTCTGACGATCGCGGCGATACCTCACATGTGTGGTTTGAACACCGTTTACATATGCGGGCGCGACTTTCGTATGCGTTTTCTTCGCTGCGCGAGCTCGCGGGGACGGGGGCGCTTTAAAAATTTTTTTTTTTTTTTTTATTTATTTTATTTATTTTTGTACTTTTATAAATTGTGTTTAAAAATTTTTTTTTTTTTTTTACTTTTATTGCTGTCACAAGCAATGTAAACATCCCTTGTGACAGTAATATGTGGTGACAGGTACTCTTTATGGAGGGATCGGGGGTCTAAAAGACCCCCCATCCCTCCTTTACACTTCAAAGTATTCAGATCGCCGAAAACGGCGATTCTGAATACTGTGTACTTTTTTAAATTCGGCGCCATTGGCAGCCGAGTAAACGGGAAGTGACGTCATGACGTCGCTTCCGCGTTCACAATTAGAAGGCTGGAACGAAGCCGCTCACAGCTTCGTTCCAGCCCGCCCCCAGCCGCCGGAGATTCCCGAATGGACACCGGGCCTCCCGATCGCACGGGAGGCCCGGTAACAGCGGCGGGAGGCGGCGGGAGGGGGGGATGTCCCCTCCCGCTCCTCCGGTATAACAGCCGAGCGGCTTTTAGCTGCATCGGTTGTTATATTCGGGTAGCCGATCGCCCGCTGAAAACAACGGTACCGGGATGATGCCTGCAGCTGCGGGCATCATCCCGGTATAACCCCGGAAAGCCGAGGACGCATATGTGCGTTCGGTCGGCGGGAAGGGGTTAAAGTGCTACTAAACACACACTGTTTAATTTATATTGTCCCTTCTATTTCTGTATATGTATGATGGCACTGTAATTATTTTAATAAAAAACAAAAAAAACATCTTCTTTTCCTTTCTTACCGTCTTTCCTAACCGATATACAGCTGTCACATGACTGTCAGCGAAATTAGGCTGTACACAAAGCACACAGCCAAATCTCCTGTCTCTAATAATAATAACATTTTGGTCTAATCATACAAATGCATCTTACCTAAAAACCCACTCATCCAAGTAAACAGACATCAGCACCATTCCTTACGTTCCCAGCTCGGTCAGCATCTCTGCCTCTCTTTGCAGTCCGCCTTGCTTTTATTTCCAACATCTCAAAAGCTATGACAAACAGGAAGTGATGGCTACAACAGCCAATCACTCCCTCAATACATAATGACATCACAGGAAATGACCATATAAGGACATGACCAAATAAAGACATGACTTTCAACATAGGAAAATACAACAACCAATGAACAATGACTACAGGAGTCTTGTGGACGTGTCTGAGCAGAGACAGGGTGCATGCATGTTTTTAGAAGCCACATGGCTTTCAAACATGGACTCCGTCTCCGACTATAACAACTCAAAAGACTCCTGTATTTCCGCTGAGAGGAATCCCTGTTATACATTGTTCCAGAGAACAATGTATACCTGGATTATTCTACTGTCTCTGTGGACGAGAGATTATCGGCAGGCGTACACTCATGGGGCCACAAATATGTTGATCAGGCACACAGGGGCAACATGAGCGCACACTCGTTAAACCGATAATGTCTTTGCAGAGCGAACACACCCCCACCAGATGATTGTTCTGTGCATTTGCACAGGGGCCCTTAGCTGGCGGACATGTCCCCACTCCACAAACATTTCTCTACATCCCCAAAGAGTTTTTCACTACCAAACGGATCTCAACCAGCGTCAGTCTGCCCCAGTCAGCTCTTTAGAGCGGCCTGCGGGAGTGCTAACACTGGGAGACTATGACAATACATAATAAAATACATCTTCATAAAATTTCCACAACATGACCCAGCTCTTTCCCAGCCTGTCTGCAGGGAAACATAACCAGGAGGAGCTTCTAGTCCTCTGCTGTTAGTCACTTGTTCAAAAAAAAAAAGCAACCTTTGGAATATGGAGGGAAAATAAATAATTAATACCAATAAACTTAAATTGTCATACAAAGATATATTTGAAATAAAATCTTTATTATTTTTTGGCAATAACACGCATTTCTGCCAGTCACAGGCTGTGTCACGCCCCTCCAGCCTGTGTCTTAGAATAAGAGGTGAAGCCTCCAACAATCGAATATCCCACCCCCATTGCATTTAGCTGGTTTGTGGGCATAAAGGAGGAGGGAGGGGGCTGTCATTTACCACTGTGTATATGACCACACGTGTGACTCTATAGGTCACACGGGCTGCTCTGATGTGATCTGAGGAAATGCTCAGCATAGAAACCCTCTGAAAACTGAGCATGTGTAGAGCTGCCAACACTGCTCTGCAGAATCCCCAACTGCCTTGGGAACATGAACAAAAGGTAGAAATGGAGAGCAGCAGGATCAACCAGTTTTCTCATTCATTCATTGACAGACACAGCCTTCTTTATTGAGAATGGTAGGCTTATTTCATCTCCGCAGGAGTAGGACTAGGCAGAACAAAAAAAAAAAACCTTGGCTACGCCCATGGGCTGTCCTCCATCAGTATATGACCCCCCTCCCTGTTTTTTTTCTGCCTAGTCAGGAGTAAGGACCTAGTTCCCTGCTGGGATCTCTAGTCCTGGGAATTTTTTTGTTGTTTTGTTATTTTCTCTTTTTCCTGGATTTTTTCCGGTGAGATCTACAATCAAATGCCGGGCTGGGTGACGGGCTGGACTATTGATCCAGTGATCACCCCAGTCTGGCCAGCGAGCGCGCGCAGACCCAAGCTACGCGCTAGGTCGGCCGCAACATAGCCCCACTGGACAGGGGCTGGCCCTGCGAGTTAAACCTCTCGTGGGGTCGCATACGACCAGGTCGCAGCCTGTGTCACAGCTTTCCTCATGGCCGACAGCCCCCCACTTCGGTGGCAAGAAGGATCTGTCTGGGAGCATTACCTGTGCTTTTTTCTGGAGAGGTAAGGGGTCCCCTCCTCTCCTTCCCCGGAGTGGTGTGGGGCACGGGTACTCCCTGGGGTGGTCGGTCCCTCCGGGGGTTTCCTCCACCCCCCTCCCGCCTTCCTTTCCCCCTTTCTCCCCCCATCCCAGGAGAGGCCCAGGCTCCCGGCCTAAGGGCTTTGGGACATGGTTCCCCTTTTCCACCTTCGATTGTTACTGGGGGGGCATCTAAGGTTAGGCCAGGGAGGTGAGTGGTTGCCGTAATTCAGGCCGTGGCTTTGCTGCCTACCAGCTGGGGGGCTACTCTTGCGGCCAGCGGCTGAAAATTTAGGCCGTGGCCTTGCGGCCTACCGCACTCGCGGCCGGCGACTGAAAATTTAGGCCGCGGCTTTGCGGCCTACCGGGCCGCTTTTTTTGTACCTATTGGGCCGCGACTTCTGGGCCTCCTGGATCGGCTACCCTGTGAGGGGCCCTGGTCTGTGCCCCTGTGAGGGGCCCCATAACGCGCCCCCTGTGAGGGGCCCCAGTATTTGCCCCCTGTGAGGGGCCCTGGTTTTCGCCCCCTGTGAGGGGCCCCGGTTTTCACCCCCTGTGAGGGGCCCTGGTTTGCGCCCCTGTGAGAGGCCCTGGTTTGCACCCCCTGTGAGGGGCCCTGGTTTTTGCCCCCTGTGAGGGGCCTCCGGTCTGCGCCCCCCTGTGAGGGACCCAGGTATTTGCCCCCTGCATGGGCCCCGGTATTTGCCCCCTGTGAGGGGCGCCCGGTCTGCGCCCCCCTGTGAGGGGCCCCGGTCTGTGCCCCCTGTTAGGGGCTCTGTTTTGTGCCCCCTGTAAAGGGGGCCTTGGTCTGTGCCCCCTGTGAGGGGCCTTGGTCGACATCCCATATGTGGACCTCGGGCGGGGGGGTTTCCAGTTGGTGGCCCCCTCCCCCTGTGTTTTTTGGGGTAGCGCTTAGGCATATAGCCTAGTATATGGCACCCCTGCCCTCCCCTCCCTCCTATCTGGGTCTGAGGACGTGGCCCACCTTGCGGGGTGGTGGCTACGCTCCCTATCTTGTAAGGGAGTGAAGATGACTGGAGTAGGGTGCGAAAAAGCGCTGGTTATCGCACTTATTACATCTGTGCAGGAACCTTTCAAGATGGGTGATGCAGCGGTGACTGCGCGGAGAGCTGATACCTCATAAGCCGTCTTCTTGAAGACTGGGAGGGTCTAGAGTGCATTTGTGTTTCTATAAAAAAAAAACGCTTGCTGTGAGGTACCCATTTGGGAATTCCCCTGCCTTTGCTGCATTGCCAGACCTATGGTCTAGGCACTGCAGTATGTCAGCTACGCCTCTTGGCCGTAGTTCCCCTGGTTGCTGAGCTTCTAAGGTCTGCTCAGTGGTGCTTAGACAGGTATTTTGGGGGCTACCCTGGATGTCAATACTTCCAATGGGCGACTTCTGCCGGACTTGCTGTTCTCCCCGGGGGGATGTGCAAGCTCCATTGCTGCAGAGTGTGGTTGTCACGATTCCCATGTCAGGAACAGTTTAAGGCCCTGACCTGCCTTTTGTGGGTACAGAAGGTCAGGATGGAGTCCGTTAGCATGGCGGTAGCACCCCTTCATCATAGGGACCTTCTGATTTCTATCAACATCATGAATGCTTGTTTACGCATTCCGTTATGTGTCCAACTCCAGCACTTCCTCCGTTTTGCTGTGGGTGCGGCGCATGATCAGCGCATAGTCTGGCCACTACTCCTTGGGTATTCACGAGGTGTTGGCCCCAGATCGGGCGCGGTTGCATCTGTGGGAGTTTGCGGTCCTGGCTGCCTGGACGATCTTCTTTTGCCACTCCTCAGCTACCCCGAGGGGCAATATAGTTTCTATACAGACCTTGACTGATTTGAGTAGGCATCTATACTATCTTAAGTCTGCTTGGGCCCTTCCAGAATGTCGGATTATCTAAGCCCGAGCTTCAGCTCTGGCCAGCGCATTTTCTTCTCTTGGACAAACTCCAGAAGTTGCATGCTGCGTTTTTTATTTTTCTGTCCGGCAGGTAGACCCACTGCGGACCTGCGTGTGGGTGTTAGGTCTGAGAGTTTCTACCTTTTTGAAACAATTCCATTTGCACAGTTCCATACAAGCTCTCTTCGGGGAGATCCTGGCATGAGACAAATGCCCGAAGTCTTGGGACAATCGGATTTGGATATCCACGGATCAGTATCTGGTCCTTGATTCCGAGTTTCCATCTATGTCATTTCCACTACTGGAATCGTGCAGTTTGTGGACTCAAGTCTATACCGCTTATCAGCAATCATTTATCCGCTTTGTTTGTATTTTATTTTAATTTATATTTAATGTTGTTCACCACTAGGATGTTTTTGGTATGGTCATATTAATCCATCATGATCACGTTCACTTATTAAGCAGCGCAGCCTATTCTATATAGCTATTTGAGGTGGGGGTTGTCTCACATTTGTTATAAATATATCAACAGATCCGCGCTTCGTGCTCTTTTACACCTGCAGCCCCCCTATGTAAGTAGGGAACACCTCAGTGATACCCCAAAAAAACTAAAAATCAAAATATAGGGAGTGGCGCTGTGTTAGAACAAAGGGTGTGACTGTAAAATTAACAAGTGCTCTGGTGCGTGATATAAACGCTTCTTAGAAATGAAGAAATATATTATAATGTGAAACTCCCAAGAATCAATGTATCCATATATGTAATTAGTGAAAATTCTTATTTAGTGGTAGAGGGAATTTTCAACTATGTGTGCAAACAGTAACACAAACTTTAAGTTATCACCATTATATAACATGTGTTGACAATGGTATATATAAATCTACTAATTAGTAAATATAAAGTGACAAGTGCCAGGTGGTGCTATGTATAAAAACTATGGTTATCAAACCATTGTGCAATAATGTGCAAAAAACATTTAAAATTATAGATCATTAATTATGTGTAAAATCCACAACTATGTATCGAAAAAAATCCCATATACTGTTTATTGCAAAGTGTTCGTAACTGTAATATAATGTGCCATGCACCAAATCCCCGTAGAAATCATGCAGAAGGTTCTTCTTTGGTGGTAAAGAGCCGTGCTGTAATTGTTGGCAATCACCCCCCAATGTGGTTACACTCACCGGAGCGCTCCACCCCTGCAGGGGTATGAGCGTATGATGTTGATCCTGTTGGTCTCTCCGATTATATGGGTGCCAGTATCCTTCCACGCGTCCCAATCCAAAGCAGCTACTTGCATACAGGGAGATGGGGACTCACTGTCCCTTGATGTAATGCAGGTCCCCACTAGATATCCACTTTGATGTTAAAAAATGAAAAATAAAAAGTTCCACATAGCGTGACTCTGTTTAAAATGGATTCATTTATTTATATTAAACAGTCCAGTCATATAAGACTGATTTCACACTGACGGATAAAAAACACTTTAAAAATAGTGTTCCCAGAAAGGAGAGGGAGCTCACAGGCTCGTATACTCTCCACACAGTCCGGGGACGCAGCGCTAACATAAACCGCCGCTTGCGTTCCACCGGTCGGATATCCGGAACCACGATCCACAGAAGTGACGTTGTACGTGCCAAGATAGTCCCGTCTTACGCGTTTCGTCATACAAACGTCATCGGAGGCGCTGGAGGGGACCTGCATTACATCAAAGGACAGTGAGTCCCCATCTCCCTGTATGCAAGTAGCTGCTTTGGATTGGGACGCATGGAAGGATACTGGCACCCATATAATCGGAGAGACCAACAGGATCAACATCATACGCTCATACCCCTGCAGGGGTGGAGCGCTCCAGTGAGTGTAACCACAATGGGGGGTGATTGCCAACAATTACAGCACGGCTCTTTACCACCAAAGAAGAACCTTCTGCATGATTTCTACGGGGATTTGGTGCATGGCACATTATATTACTGTCATGAACACTTTGCAATAAACAGTATATGGGATTTTTTTCGATACATAGTTGTGGATTTTACACATAATTAATGATCTATAATTTTAAATGTTTTTTTGCACATTATTGCACAATGGTTTGATAACCACCTGGCACTTGTCACTTTATATTTACTAATTAGTAGATTTATATATACCATTGTCAACACATATTATATAATGGTGATAACTTAAAGTTTGTGTTACTGTTTGCACACATAGTTGAAAATTCCCTCTACCACTAAATAAGAATTTTCACTAATTACATATATGGATACATTGATTTTTGGGAGTTTCACATTATAATATATTTCTTCATTTCTAAGAAGCGTTTATATCACGCACCAGAGCACTTGTTAATTTTACAGTCACACCCTTTGTTCTAACACAGCGCCACTCCCTATATTTTGATTTTTGTCTCACATTTGTGGTTGCAGCAGCAAAAATTTTTTTTTGTTTTTCATAGACACACCATTTGAAGGTTAATTTGAGGGATAGCGCAGTATTTTTTTGATTTAGAAGTAGCTTATTGAGACACGAACATACAGCAGCAATCCCTAAATGTACATTTCATATATGTTTACTCACATCAATTCACGAAGATTTTCGTATATAGTCACAATTGTTTGTTATCACTTACACTTTAATCAACTTTGAACCTAATTTTTTAGGCTTGTTCAAAACTTTGCCCTTATTCCAATTCACTTAATGAGACTATCTCCCTTTACATATCGGTATCAATTTCTTTTCCTCTGGGTGGAGATGTCTCCCATACAATAATATGGACATTTTTGATTATAGGGCATCGAAGACAGTCAATACGGATGGGGTCTTCGAGATTTATAAGGATGGAGATAGGGATCTGGGAGGCCTATTCATGAGACTGAAAAATCGAATGGTCTCGGAAATACATACACAGTGGGATGTAGCGTTTTTGGAAACCTACATCCGCTTAAAAATGGTTCCCAGGAGCTTAAGGTGGGAGGTCTGCCCACAGAAAGGAGAGACTGAACTGGAGGAATGGTTCCGGTATTTCAATGGCGCTGGCATTGACTTCCTCCAGTTCTTGATATCTCGCAAAAAAGATAAATTAACAAGACTGGACCTGGAAATTAAGACCCTTAAAGATAGTCTTCTTCCCTATAAAGATAGTGAAGAATACAAAGAAAGACCTGTTCTTTAATCAAAACTCTTGACAAAGAGGAGAAGGAACAGAAAATCAAGAAACGTAAAAAATACAACAGGGATTATGATGACTATCAGGTGAATTTGGTCTTTGAGTGGCGGAAAAAAATGGTGGCTGAACAAACGGCCAACTCTGATCCCCATATGGAGGCTATCACTCAGGGAGAGGAATGTTCAGGTATAGCTCCCGCGACATCTCAACATTTGCCTACAACACATTATACACAACAGACAACAACAAAAAAAACAATGAATAACATCAAGGGCGATAAGAAAGGGAGGAGAGTCTCTTATCAATCTCCACAAAGGGGGATGGGTACATCTAGAGGGGGATACCCTAAAAAAACGATAGTGGACAATGCTCCACCGTCATTAAGAAGGAATGTTCATAATGAACATGGTTCTCCACAATACAGGGGCCCATACCGGGACCAAGGAAGGGAATATCAGTACCCTAGGAGGGAAACTGACAGAATGCCGTATTATGATCATGGCCCTATTAGACACTATGACCATGAGTACCATCAGAGGGGTCGCACACACTCCGAAAGAGATGATGATTACGGTTATGATTATAGGATTGACCATACACCATCATCCCTCACCATCTGGGAGTGGCCGCAGTGGAACACTATCTGAACAAATTTTCCTCCTTACATGAACAACAACAGGCATACATAATTGAATTACTTGAATACGCAGCTGGCCATAATTATTTTTGGTTTAGTCATCAATTTTATCGACAACAACGTGGCGTAGCCATGGGGGCAAAATACGCCCCCAGTTTGGCCAACCTATTTATGGCCAAGTGGGAGGAGGACGTCATCTATAAGGACCGGAACCCTTATCTCAGGTTCTGGGCCAGGTATATAGATGACATCCTCCTCCTATGGGATGTGTCCATCTCCCAACTTGATGATTTCTTTTCCTCAATTAATGATAACAATAGGGGGATCAAGTTTGTTCATGAAAGCAGTTATGAGAGGATCAATTTCCTTGATCTAACCATATCCAAAGAAGGAGGTGTTTTTAAAACCATTTCTTATTTTAGGAAAACTGATCGGAATTCTTTTATTCGCATCGGAATCGCATTGTCATCATGACCCATGGCTCAAATCCATCCCGAAAAGCCAGTTCATAAGAATGAGGCGTAATTGCATAGACATCAGTGATTACTGGATTCAGGCTGGTATCATATCCAATAGATTGGAGGAGAAGGGATATGATAGAAACTCTTTGGTTGAAACAATGGAACAAGTGGAAACCATTGATAGAGCCTCTTTGTTGAATGAGGCTCCTAAAGGCGATTCGGGGGGACCTTCATTACCGTTCATTACTGGTTTTTCCACGCAACATTACCAGATCACAAAGATCTTACGGAAGCACTGGCACCTCTTGGAGAATGATAAGGTTATTAAAACGATTTTGCCTAACAAACCACAAATCGTATTTAGGGGGGTCCCCTCGTTGCGGGACAGAATTGCCCCTAATGTAGTGGACCCACCTACCCAAAAGGTTTCCTTCTTTCAGAACTTATCTGGCTACCATCAATGTCGAAGGTGTCAGATTTGCTCACTCAATAAAAGCAAACAGAGGAAAACTGAGTCCTTCACATCCTTTAGTACATTGAGGGTCCATAAAATAGAGCCTTTTGTCACATGCAGTACAAAAGGGGTGGTGTACTTATTGCAATGCCCATGTGGGTTGCAATATATAGGCCGGACTAAACGCCCCATGCAAGTCCGCCTAGGAGAACACATCACAAATATCAAAAATGGCTACCAGTACCATTCGGTGTCTAAACATTATGCGTTACACCACAATCGGAACCCTGCCAACACTTTATTTTTAGGGATAGACAGATACAGTGCCCACTGGAGGGGTGGATCTCTTGTCAGGGAACTGTCCAGATTAGAAATGGTTTGGATCCATCGAGTCCGGTGCTATACCCCTCATGGTCTGAACATCAACACTGATGTAAACGCTTTCATTGATAATGGGTATAGATTTATGCCAAGGGCCTTGTTCTGAGATCAAGATGTCCGGTAGGGGTGGGTATTGTATGGGTTAACCCTCCCTGTACTCTCGGTTCTGGATGGACATTGAGGTATTTCCAGAATGCCTGGTACACAACACATTAAGTAGACATTCTGTAAAATTATATTGGTGTACTAGTTCACTAGATATCAAGGAGCACGTGATGTCTCCTATTAGGAGACCTAGCCTGCACACCAATTTTGGAGGTCAGATTTAGCTCCTTTTTATTAGATGTACCACTATGGGGAATTAGTTTTTTCTCATAATGTCTGACCAACTAAGTTTTTCCACTAACACTTATGCAGGTCAATGTGGATGACCAGTGCTCTTGTTATGTTCATAGATCCGAGGGAGTTAGTCACTATCCCTTTCTTCTTTCTTAAATAAGCCAATTAGAATTTTTAATTTAATTTTTCACTACAAAATTTCCCCTCACTTGGGTCTAAAGCAGTTTGATTGTTTTATATATCAACATTTAGCACTTTTCGTTTAGTTAGTTAGCAGTCCATTATGAAATGTCAGCAGGGGTGGTGTGACCCCCGTGCTCACACTGTTTTTTTATCTTTAAAAAATCCGATTACCCTAATTGAAAAGGGGGTTTTTAATCTCATAGTATCAAGGAAAACTTTTTTTCAATTTAAAAAATAGACACCATATGTTACTAGGGTACCCTTATGGATTTTAAATCTGATCTGTAGACTTTTTCATGTCTATGTCATTTATACTGTCAGCATGTTCAGCTGCGGCATATTCAGATTGGTCTTTTTTAATATCATTAATTTCTAAGGTAGAGGTATTAGTTCTCATGCTGATGGCAGAATTGATTTTCCTAATCCGTTCACTAGATAGACATTCTCCTTATCCGGGTAGAGGTATCATTCCTAATAATGGAATGCAAGTCCCGGTCGCCCAATTCAAAGATGGCGGCGACGGCTTCAGACGCCTTGATCTCAGAGGGGGGCGTTCCTATGCCTTGTATTGGACCTGTTTAGGTGGTGTGTCAGCACACCGCTTGTACCCCAGGAAGACGACAGATTTGTCGAAACGGCGTAGGGAGGAGCGGCGTGCTGACGTCACCACCACACCACGCTGATCCCGGAAGATACGGGCAGCAGCTGCGAGCCGGCCGGCTTATACTGTTTTTAGAGGCGTTTTTTAACCAGTCACACTGTAAGTGCATTTCTTATTATCTTTTTTATACAATAAACGAAAACTGTATCACGCAATGGAGCATTTCTTTTCATATCTGTTTTTGGGATCTGAGCGTTAATACCCCAATCCAGTGGAACTCCTGAGCGGGGACCTGTGAGACACTTCATAACAGAGACCCAGTGGCTGGGGGACACAGCCACTTGCTGGCACGATCTCTGTGACAGGAGATCTGTTGATCCGGTAAGGGGCAGTTTTGTCTGAGGTGGAGGAACTTCCTATATCATCACGCTCCCCAGGGAGACAGTTTTTTGCATGCCTCACTCTGTTTGAAGATTGGTGCTTTCTTCCTTTATCAGAAAAGTTGTTTTTTTCCAATAAGGACTGTTGTCTGACTGTATGGACTTATTAACATTACCTGGTCCTTGATTCCGAGTTTCCATCTATGTCATTTCCACTACTGGAATCGTGCAGTTTGTGGACTCAAGTCTATACTGTTTATCAGCAATCATTTATCCACTTTGTTTGTATTTTATTTTAATTTATATTTAATGTTGTTCACCACTAGGATGTTTTTGGTATGGTCATATTAATCCATCATGATCACGTTCACTTATTAAGCAGTGCAGCCTATTCTATATAGCTATTTGAGGTGGGGGTTGTCTCACATTTGTGGTTGCAGCAGCAAAAAATTTTTTTTGTTTTTCATAGACACACCATTTGAAGGTTAATTTGAGGGATAGCGCAGTATTTTTTTGATCTACAAAGTGGATGGGTTGGCATCTGTGGGTGCCTTTTTTGGCCTCAAGCTTTTTGCAGGCTGCTGTTAAGAGGGTCTAATCCCTCTTGAAGGGGTATCGTTCAGGTTGGTTTCCAGCTTGTCCTGTTTGAAGCTCCTGTTACCTGGTTGGCTTTTGTGTTAGCCTTGGGATTTTTCACTGTCCCAACCCTCATGTTCAGCACTGCTTTGGGACGTCCCTACCGTTCTCAATAGAGAAAGCTGTGTCAATGAACAAATGAGAAAATAGGATTTTTTACTTACCGTAAAATCCGTTTCTCTGAGTTTATTGACAGACACAGCACCCACCCATCTATGGAGTTTTTTGATACTTCTATCACTGCTTGCTACTAAACTGAATACCTAGAGCAGGGAGGGGGTTATATACTGATGGAGGACAGCCCATGGGCGTAGCCAGGGGTTGCTTTTTTGTTCTGCCTACTCCTACTCCTGCGGAGATGATATAACCCTACCGTTCTCAATAAAGAAGGCTGTGTCTGTCAATGAACTCAGAGAAACAAATTTTACCGTAAGTAAAAAATCCTATTTTGTTGCAGAATACAGAAAACAAATCTCATAGTGACTGAGTGAGTATGAACAGCAATGTAATACACCATTTATTGATAGTTTATTATGATGTGGGTTTAGTGACACTTTAAAGACATGGCTTAACATAAATAGTTGTAATAATGACACAAGGTATACATGTTTTTTTTTCTTTTTTTTTTATGTAAATTAGTATTTACAATAACCAATGTTAAGCAGATCTTTTTTCTGATCGGTTTTCTTTTCTGATTTTATTTCTCAGTTTGTCATTGTAAGTAACGATAAAAGAAGAGATATTCTTGTTCTGCCTTAAGTAAATGTTGCTCTCTTCTTTTTACCATCTATTTCTAGTTTTTCATGCTGATTGCAAAGATTGGGAAACTTGTCCAAAACACTTGATTGATGTACTCTATTTAAGACGTATGCAGGCTGCCACATCATTGGCCTCCCTGCAGGGAACCTACTTTCAGCCTGGAGAATAATTTGTACACATGTAACTCACTTCAGAGTACTGTGTATGAAAACTGATGGGTAATCTAGTTACAGCCTACGAAGAAGATTTGTTAGTTTGATGCCGCAGAGTACTGAAGCTGCAAATTCTCTGCAGTTCTTCATTTTGATAATAGCTCACTTTAACTAAGCAAGGTCTCTGAAGAGTGAACCATTGTACAA
Source organism: Aquarana catesbeiana (assembly GCF_042186555.1). Classification (NCBI taxonomy): domain Eukaryota; kingdom Metazoa; phylum Chordata; class Amphibia; order Anura; family Ranidae; genus Aquarana; species Aquarana catesbeiana. The sequence continues at coordinate 256,096,260 of NC_133324.1, read as the reverse complement.
AGAAAATGGATAACCATCTAACTGGCGGGTGTTGGGAATAAGAACAGAAAATAGTCTGCTGTTTGTTTTCAACTGTCCAAATATTGACAATATTTATTAGGGAAAGAGCTGTGGTAATAACATTGGGGACCTGCCGAACACTTTGAACCAGGGATGAGTGCTGTGTGGCATAATAAATAATGCACATTTTTACGATGCGCCTTATTAAAGAACAAGATGGATACAGCTTTATGAATGAAAGACTTCTAATTCGATTGTGGGTCAGTGCCCCTGCGTTTGGGAGATAATTTCCTTTATGTTGGAATGGTATTTATATTGGTTAAAATTCTAATTACAACATTGTACGGTGTATAGTCCTAAATTATTAGCCATGTAAGGCTAGATTAAGATTAACAGAAGTTGCCTAAATTTCCTTTAAATGGTTACAGAGAAGCAGGAACAAAAACAGTAAAAAAAAAAGCCTATAAAGATTGACTGAACAAAAGTAGTCACACAAAACATATGCAGTAAAACATGTGCTCTTTTAGGCCTCGTTTACACCATGCTGTAGAGACGTCAGTTTTTTTGCACACGTTCTGCAAGGGCACAACAAAATCAAGGGTTTGCTATGTGTGTTCACACCATAACGTGCAGATTTTTTCTGCGCAGGAATCTGCAACGTGTATGCAGTTTTCTACACGGGGAAAAAACTGACATGACATCAACATTGATGTGAATAGGGCACATAACTGACGTGCATGAAAACTGGTGTCAGTGTGCATGAAAACTGATGTGAAACTGATGTCGGTTTTCCCTTCAGGTCCCATCAATTTTCATGCATGTATGGTGTGAACCAGCCCTTAAAGCGGACCTTCAGTCTCTCGAGGACAATCCCACTTCTCCACCCCTCCTCCCTTCCTCTACAGTAATAGAGCATTATTTTTTTTTTCTCCTTTGTTATCTGGCCGGCCTCCCCATGCACGTCACTCATCTTAGGCGAATGACGTACACACTGCCTGCTTAGCCTCCCAGGATATGTACATCACATATGCCAGGAGGTATAGCCTTTTATTTAAGGAAAGGAGGAGGGGCAGGCCTATCGGCACATCATTGAGAGGCCTACCCGCTGAACCTGGAAGCAGATGGAGCTGTCGCTGGGCTTGAGAGGATCTCAGCGGGACAGTGCTGGATACACTGGATGGGTGAATATCTCAAATGTGCAGATACCACCTTCAGGTAAGTGGGGCCAAAAAATAAATAAAATGGTGAGGTCGGCCTTATTAAGCCTCCTTCATATTAATGTGTACTTACAGTAGGTGTACATTCGTGCAAAGGACCAGGTTTGCCTGCACAGGATGCAAGGTGTTCTGTGCATTCACATGTAGGCAGTCTAATTCATATCTACTGGGATGCAATGGCATCATAGACAAGGCTGCTGCTCCCAATTTGATGTCCATCTGGGGGTGGGTCCTTAAAACTCACACTGTCTGTTCAGGGACGTTCATCTGCACGGATGTCAAATTAGGAGCAGCGGCTGTGTCCCAAAAAACATCAGTGCGGCCGCACAGAAGACCTTTGCATCTCTTGCAGGCAAACATAGCCCTTCACATGGATGTACGTTTAAGTATGCCCATATAAGAAGAAGGATTCAGTGATTTTATGTTGCTGGGTTTCAAGTGGCTATACGGGGATAATGCTGGCAACTGCAGGCATCATCCCAGTACTGTTTTTTAGAGCAGGTGGTCAGCTCTCTTTTAAAACCAATCCTAACTAGCCACTGGATTGCTTTTACAAGTAGCACCCTTACTGTCACCTTCCGCGGCTTTCTCTGGTTCTCCCGTCCCACCGAGTGCTTCCGACGGCTAATTAGAGAGCCGAACAAAGTCCAGATTGGTTTTGATCTTGGCTATGGTTACCCAGAGGTGATGATCTGGCATCACTTCCAGTTTACCCGCATGTCAATGGCGCCATTTTCAAAAATTAAAAGCATTCGAAAACATAGATCTTGGTGTGATCAAATGCTTTGAAGGGCAAAGGAGGGATTTGGGATCTCTCCATAAAGACTACCTTGTCACATGCCTGTTTACATTCCCTGTGACAGCAATAAAAGTGATAGAAAATAAATTTAAGAAACGGTGTAAAAATAAAATAAATTAATATTTAAAAGAAAATGTTACATAGTTACATAGTTACATAGTAGGTGAGGTTGAAAAACGACACAAGTCCATCAAGTCCAACCTATGTACTACATGTAAAGTGCCCCATCCCCCTGTGCTCGTGTGCAAAGGCGAACGCTTGGGTCGTTCCCACACACACACAAACAGCGATCATCCCACACATGTGAGGTATCACCCGGAACATCAGATTTTAAAATGTCGCCTATCGATAGTAAATTTACGTTGTTTGTCACCATTGCATGGGCATGCACAATTTTAATGGTGTAACACCATCATTTATATTTTACAAAAAAATTGGGTTATGTTTTGTGTTTTTTTTTGCAATGAATTCCAAAAAGTGTATTTTTCCCCTCCAAAAAATGTGTTTGAATAACCACTGTGCAAATACTGTGTAATATAAAAATTGCAAAACCCACCAATTTACTCTCTAGGGCCTCTGCTTTAAAAATATATAATGTTTCGGGGTTTTAAGTAATTTTCTAGCAAAAAATACCAGTTGTTACATGCAAGCATCTTTGTTTCAAAAAGTGTCAGAAAAGGCCTGGTCTCAAAGTGGTTATAAAGTGATCAGATTGCTGTAAATAATATAATCAACATATGTTAGGAAGTGAAAGAACCTTATTCCTATGTAAAATATATACAGTAGGGAAAATAATTATTTGATCCCATGCAGATTTTGTACATTTACCCACTTACAAAGAAATGAAGGGTCTATATTTTTTACCATACAGTAGGTGTATTTTAAATTATAGAGACAGACTATCAATCAAAAATCCAGAAAAAACACATAAAACAAATGCTATAAATTGAGTTGCAGTTCAGTAAGTAAAATAAGTATTTGATCCCCAAGCAAAACATGACTTAGTACTTGGTATCCTTGTTGACAAGCACAGAGGTAAGATGTTTCTTGTAGTTGGTGACCAGGTTTGCACACATCTCAGAAGGGATTTTGGTCCACTCTTCTTCACGGATCTTCTCTAAATCCTTAAGGTTTATTTTGACAACTTGAAATTTCAGCTCCCTTCATAAATTTTCTATAGGATTAAGGTCTGGAGACTGACTAGGCCACTCTATGACCTTCATGTGCTTCTTCTTGAGCCACTCCTTTGTTGCCTTGGCGGTATGTTTTGGGTCATTGTCATCCTGGAAGACCCATCTATGACCCATCTTCGGTGTTCTGGCTGAGGGAAGAAGGTTCTCATCCAAGATTTTACAATACCTGGCCCTGTGCATTGGCCCCTCAATGCAACAAAGTCAGTCTGTACCTTTAGCAGAGAAACAGCCCCAAGGAATCATGTTTCCCCTTCTGTGCTTGACTGTAAGGATAGTGTTCTTTCTTCCTCCAAACACTTGAGTAAAAGCTGAAGTTTGGGTATGAATTTTTGCATAGATACATTGGGCCAGCTTGAATGTAAGTATTCATGCGCTATACCTGCCCAATTCCCATGGAAGATGAAAATCACTGTAGTAAGCACTGCTACCACAGCGATTGCTGCTGGCTTACAGCTGCCCTGCTGCTTATTGAACATAGGGGTGCTCCCTCGGTACTGGACCTGAAAGCTAGAAGCAATCACTGTAGTAGCTGTGTCTACTTCAGTAATTTCTAGCTGCCATGGGGATTGGCTAGATATGGTATATACTTACTTACATTGGTCCAAGCAGGACCAATGCAACTATGCAAAAAATCCATACCAGGAATTCAGCTGTAACCAGTGATTATAAACAAATATGCAACCAGTGAAGCCAGAGGGAAGTCAGAACTCATCTTCAGTAGAGGAGAAAGTCCACAAGTGTTAAAATGAAACCAAAAGTTGACAGATGTGACACACACAGATTTGGCTTCATATCCACATGTATTTCCTGGATCTCCTAGTGGGCAGTAGTAGTGGTTGAATAATAGCTGTATACACTGTGAAATGTGATCACATGACTATACATACCATCCTGACTATATTTTTATTTATTTATTACAGGTACTTATATAGCACTGTCAATTCACACAGCACTTTACATATATATTGTACAATCACATCAGCCCCTGCCCACTAGGACCTCACAATCTAAGATCCCTAACTCACATTCATACATGATTTCTTAGAAGTATTTAATTGCCCTTAACTATCTTCTGTCACCCATACACGTTACACTTACCAGTCCACCTCTTCAACTTCGCATGGGAACCATTTTAAACATATCTGTAAGTTATTAATTGTTTTTTTTTTTGGGTTTTTTTTTATATAAACCTAACTGTTAGTTGGATTTGTTGCCTTTTTGACTATAGTTATTAGATGTGTTAATTTCAAGTAGCAGCAGCAAAATCTTCAGCAGAGTATACAGCCACAGAAAGATATATAATTATTAACCACTGGGTTAAATTGACACTGATTAGCATATTAGCTACACGTGATGAATACTATATTGCAGCTGCAGGGAAAGACTTCAACTGCAGATATTAAGTGAGACAGAACAAGGCCACCATTGCCCACCAAAGTTCTCTTACTTATTAACATGATGCTGGAAAAGAGCCCCGGAGTGACAAATTGCTGTACAGACAGCGAGCGCGGAGTGGCCTTGACAGAAAATTATGCAGTGTTGTATGTTTTGGATTCATGTGTTTTATTCTTTTGTCTCTGGCACATTTTTCTATTCTCAACAAGGTTAATATAAATGAGGAGGGATACAATATGCAGGGCTAGGAAATGTGTACATGGCATACTATATTTTCTTTGCAAAACAGCTTATTTTTACTTTAACTCAATCAATTCAAGACATTAAAAAACAAATGGCATCTGTATCTTTATTGCTGCGCAATAATGGTGTTATCGGAAGAACAATTTTTCTATTGCCCCCCCAAATCCAACATTAATCCTAAGTGTATAATTTTCCTGGTGACCCTATAATCTTATGTGTCTTGTGATAGTTATATGTACTGTATAATTGAACTGAGAGACACAAGAGAAGCAACAGACACCATGCTTGCCTTGGACACTCTCTTATTATAAGAGCCTTTTGTCAATGGGCGTTTGTGTCAGAACTACAAGTACAACTCATAAAATTAGACTGTCATCAAAAAGTTAGTTTATTTCAGTAATTCAATCCAAAAAGTGAAACTCATATTTTATATAGATGCGTTATACAGATGCGATTTGAGGACCCATTTCATCTGCTATCGTTGGTCCACTGTGTTTTATCAAGTCCAAAGTCAGCGCAGCCCTCTAGCAGGAAATTGTAGAGCACTTCATGCTCACCTCTGCTGACCAGCGTTATGGAGATACCAATTTAATTCTCCAGCAGAACTTGGCACCTGCCCACCCTGCTAAAAAAAACAATACCTGGTTTAATGATCATGGTATCACTGTGCTTGATTGGCCAGCAAACTTGCCTGACCTAAACTCCATAGAGAATCTGTGGGGTATTGTCAAGAGGAAGATGAGGGACACCAGACCCAACAATGCAGATGGGCTTAAAGCCACTATCAAAGAAAACTGGGCTACCATAACACCTCAGCAGTGCCACAGGCTGATCACCTCCGTGCCACGCTAAATTGATGCAGTAATTCATGCAAAAGAAGCCCCAACCAAGTATTGAATGGATACTATACTGTACATGGACATACTTTTCAGTAAGCCAACCTTTCTGTAATAAAAATCCTTTTTTATATTGGTCTTATATAAAATTCTAATTTTCTGAGATACTGAATTTTGAGTTCTCACTAGCTGTAAGCCGTAATAATCAAAATTAAAAGAAATAAATGCTTGAAATATATCACTCTGTGTGTAACGTATCTATATAAAATATATGAGTTTCATTTTTTGGATTGAATTACTGAAATAAACTAACTTTTTGATGATATTCTAATTTTATGAGATGCACCTGTACTTCTCATACAAGTCTATGGGAATACAAAAGCAACTTGAAACGGGACAAATGCAAGTCAGAAGGAGGTTAACTTGAAAGCAAGCTCATTAACACAGTCCAAAGCTTGCCAACACTGGTCCTAACACAGGGGGTTATCTAGAAGAAAAAAAGGACAACTTAAGAACTGCACACAGTCTATTGATGGAAGCTGAACTGAGGCTATGATGCTAACCATAAAAGTGGTCTATAATATAAACCATTAAAAGTGTTATGACAGTTTGATAAGCGCCATCACCCTATGTTACAGTGAAGAAAGGTAGGTGTTCTGCAGTCTTAACATACTTTCTGTCCAAGCGTGACACTGTTGCTCCTCCATAGATATCGTGCGGGGAGTGAACATTTTCACCCTAGGACAGAAAGCATGTTACTGGATCAGCAGTTTAAAATAATTATAAAAAAGCAAAACTAATGCAACTATCACATCTAAGGGTGGTAAAATATATATGATTTTTGCTGTTGGATCTAGATACACATTAAGTCATCATGCTGTATAATTATGTACATATTTTTTTACTGCTAAGCCTACCTTAACAATGGGTCATCTCTAGAAATTATGAGCAAATATCTGCCTTGGTCAGCGAAAACATATATTTGTTGCATATATTATGGGAAAAAAATATTTCAGAGAATTGTGAATTCCAGATTCTTGTCTCTTGTCTTTTTGTTGACAATGGAGCTATCAACAGCCTTTCTTGTAAGAGTTAACCAAACAGGATAGGTACTGGTTATTTGTTTGTTGGGTTGTCATGCTTGAGCATGTATGAGCTTTGGACATATAGTTATAGTGAAACCTTCAAGCTGAATTTATTTATGGCTTTGTTTAATAATAAAAAAGTTGCTGGTTAGCTGGGTGTATATATTATCACGGGATGCATCATCTTTTGTATAAATTGGATAATACAACTATAAATTGCTGTTGCAATATTCATGACCACTGTCCTCTAGCAAAGTCCACATTTCCAATGACAGTAAACTGTCACATATTATTTGCTAGGGTGGCAGAGTTCAAATCTGTATTTCTCATATAAAAAAGAACTGCAAATTTCTACTGCATTAATATATGTTTTTTTGTCAAAGTGGCAAGAATAAAACTAACAAATGCAGACGTGCAGAAATTTAAGATTGGGGTGAGCCAGGCAGGCAGATGTATAAGTCAGGGGTTAAGGAGAATCAGGCTTGTTCTGATCTGCCCATCATTTCTGGAGAGAATATTTATCTAAAGGATGATCTGATTGCATAGAAATAAATATTAATGATTTACTTGTGACATGTTACTATAACCTTAGCAGGCTCCCTATTTAAACTAAGGCTGTCAGTTGCATTGCTTTATAATTCACTTCCACCTTCAAAAAGAATTACTGAAGAAGAAGAGCACATTATTCTAAGAAATGTGTTCCATAGTTGTAACAAATAATTTAACATTGTAACAGAGATATGCTAGAAATTGCACATTGCTTTAGTTAGTAGCACTCATTTTGGTTCGTTAAACAAGGGTAGGAACCAGTGGCAATCAAACGGTTTTACCATTTCTATAGTCTTCTTAGTGAAAGATAAATATGGTTTAGTTTTTTTTTTTTTTGGTTATCACATTTTGCTTTTTCAAATAGACCTAATTACATAGTTACAAGCTGAAAAAAACCATTAATTTCATTGAATTCACCTCCTTCTCCACAACATTTAATTTTCAGAATCCTAAACCTAGAGCCAAGGTCAGAAAAAATGTAAAATGTCGAGAAATATGCTCTGATGGAAAATACTATTTCCTGATCCTCAAAGTCAATCTGATATTCCCCTAAATCAACATCCTAAAATTGTAAAATGTATTTCTTATAAAGATAAGCAGCCATTTATATTTTGTGCTTTTAGAAACACACCCAGAAATATTTCAAACCATCTACTAAAATTACTAGATCCAATTCCTGTGGAAAACTAGCTCACATATTCACAGATTCTACAATAAAAAGTCATCTTTTACAAGGGTAAAGCTATTCTTGTCCAGTTGAAAAGAAAGCCTTTGTAGTAACCCTAAAGTGCTGAAACTTCCATTGAGTTTACTCTGTGCCTGAATATGTTTTATATAAATAAAAATGAGTATTAGGGTTATTAAGAAATATTAGGCTAATGTTAGTTTTAGATGCACTCGATGCGGCTGTGGTCACCTCATCCCAATAACTGAGTTTGAAGTCTTTGGTGAACTGAAGTCGGAGTACATTCTACTACAGTGTCCAAGGCAGCAGGGTGAAGAGGAACCGCCACAAGCCATAAGCATTACAAATTGTAGTATTTTTTATTTATTTGTTCCCTATCTCTTTGGAAATTCCACAAAATAATATAGCAGCTAAGGAAAGGAGTCACAAGTCTTAGGTCAAAGGAAAGTGTGTGGGCAGCATAGTGGCTGACTGATTAGCACTCTTGCCTTCTAGTGCTGGGATTCTGGATTTGGTTCCCCCTACTGGAAAGTGTTTGCCTAAATGTTACATATTTGTCTGTGTTTTGTAGGGTTTTATTTCACAAACCCCAAAAATATACAGTATATTGGTAATTAGGTACAGTATAAACAAGGCCAACGTGACTCACCTTTGAAAACACTAGAACATGTGTGCAGAAAAATGGCAGTAGGTGCTCTGGACTTATGAGACAAAATTTGCAATATGTGGCTGTTACAGAGGCCTTTATTCCTCAAATGCCTGGAGACTGGTACAACTTTTGAACAGTACATTCTTTGTTTTAGAAATAAACATTTCATTAAGGGAAAATGATTCCTAGAGCACTATGAGTTAGCTAAAAAGCAAAAGTAATTCATTTTATGACTGGTCAAGGCATTGAACTGAACTGTTCAATGAGGAAAGGGTCACTCCTATGACTCTTTTAGTTCAGTGTGTACATTTTAGCTTTATCTAGTGATCTCTGTAACATGCTACAGTATTTACAATGCCAAGGTAATGCATATGAAAAGAAACCAACGGTGGCTGAATACAAGACTACATAATGTTCATATACAATATTTATTAAACAGATTGTTGGAAAACCACTGTACTTTCCTCTTAAGTGAAATATAAGAGATAGAGGACTCCATAATAGCCCACCTGGTTCCTAGGCTTTGGACCCCATACTTCTCATGCTACAAAGTAAAGCTGCCACTGTTTTTTTTTGTTATTCCTCTAAAAGCCCATTCCCAGCCTACTGCCTCAACCCTGCAGGATTCTTTTTTTTTTTTTAATTCTGCAAATACATACTTTAATTCCTGATCCTCCCACTGGTCTGGTGAGTACATGTTTCCTTCTTCTTTTGCACTGGTGGCAGTGCAGTTACCAACTTTAGCTCATGTAATGACAGCACTGTTAGCCAAGGGAAGTATGATGAACAACTGCAACATACAGGCATATACAGTGTAATACTGACATATAATCACACACATAGGTTTGACTTGATGGACTTGTGTCTTTTTTTCAACCTCACCTACTATGTAACTATTTATGTAACTATGACGGCATTGACTCACAGGAAGTGGGCTTGATGACCCTGGAGGAGTGACATCCACTAGAAGACATTACTTTTTGCAGGGCACAGTGCCAGATAAAAAAATTCTTTAATTACCAGGAATTCTGCTTTATTATAAATGTTTAAAATAATAAATACATATAAAATAGTTTTTTTTCTTTAAACAAATCAATAGTGTTAAAAACACAGAAATAAAGAAGTGAATTGCTTCAGCATTTCTTTTCTGGAAAGAGCTAAAAGCTCAGCGTCAAGAGTATTTTATGCCACCGACTTCCAGATTATATATTTCCCACTATAAAGCATACTACTGCATTTGTGGCGTCAGAACAATGTCTTTAGAAGCACATAATAAACCTCCAAATAAAAATCATGGATTTTAATCAATTGCCTACAATATAAACAACCACAAGCACCTTTTCTAATAAAAGTAGTAAACAAACTTTAAGTTCTCGATGGAAGCTGAACTCTGCTCCTTCTAGCGTGAAGTGTTCATTACTAGAAAATAAACACTGAGCTCTCGCTAGTAAGAAATGATGATGATAATTTCAAAATCACATTTGCAGCAGTAAACAGTTCCTAGCTGCATAACTGTAGCTTAAAATGTGATCTTCCGACTCCACTAAGCTTTCTAGTGCCAAGAATTTCGAAACACTTTAACTGTGCACACATTTTAAGAGAATGGAGGCTACTGCTGTTGTCCGAATTATTTGACAATTTGTCACAAGCTAGTGTGTGACAAAGCCAGCACTACATGCACAGGCCATTAAATTTAAAGCAGAAACAAGATAGCAGGCCATATATTGGCATGCATTCCTTTTCTGTCTGATCACATCATATATATATATATATATATATATATATACAGTGGGGACGGAAAGTATTCAGACCCCCCTTAAATTTTTCACTCTTTGTTATATTGCAGCCATTTGCTAAAATCATTTAAGTTCATTTTTTTCCTCATTAATATACACACAGCACCCCATATTGACAGAAAAACGCAGAATTGTTGAAATTTTTTCAGATTTATTAAAAAAGAAAAACTGAAATATTACATAGTCCTAAGTTTTCAGACCCTTTGCTCAGTATTTAGTAGAAGCACCATTTGATCTAATACAGCCATGAGTCTTTTTGGGAAGGATGCAACAAGTTTTTCACACCTGGATTTGGGGATCCTCTGCCATTCCTCCTTGCAGATCCTCTCCAGTTCTGTCAGGTTACATGGTAAATGTTGGTGGTTTAAGTCAGGGCTCTGGCTGGGCCATTCAAGAACAGTCACGGAGTTGTTGTGAAGCCACTCCTTCGTTATTTTAGCTGTGTGCTTAGGGTCATTGTCTTGTTAGAAGGTAAACCTTCGGCCCAGTCTGAGGTCCTGAGCACTCTGGAGAAGGTTTTCATCCAGGATATCCCTGTACTTGGCCGCATTAATCTTTCCCTCGATTGCAACCAGTCGTCCTGTCCCTGCAGCTGAAAAACACCCCCACAGCATGATGCTGCCACCATCATGCTTCACTGTTGGGACTGTATTGGACAGGTGATGAGCAGTGCCTGTTTTTTTCCACACATACCGCTTAGAATTAAGGCCAAAAAGTTCTATCTTGGTCTCATCAGACCAAAGAATCTTATTTCTCACCATCTGGGAGTCCTTCAGGTGTTTTTTAGCAAACTCCATGCAGTCTTTCATGTGTCTTGCACTGAGGAGAGGCTTCCGTTCGGCCACTCTGCCATAAAGCCCCGACTGGTGGAGGGCTGCAGTGATGGTTGACTTTCTACAACTTTCTCCCATCTCCCGACTGCATCTCTGGAGCTCAGCCACATTGATCTTTGGGTTCTTCTTTACCTCTCTCACCAAGGCTCTTCTCCCCCGATAGCTCAGTTTGGCCGGACATGCACTGTGAGCTGTAAGGTCTTATATATATACAGCTGTGTGGCTTTACTAATCAAGTCCAATCATTATAACCAAACACAGCTGGACTCAAATGAAGGCGTAGAGTCATCTCAAGGATGATCAAAAAAATAGACAGCACCTGAGTTAAATATATAAGTGTCACAGCAAAGGGTCTGAATACTTAGGACCATGTGATATTTCAGTTTTTCTTTTTTAATAAATCTGCAAAAATGTCAATAAGTCTGTGTTTTCTGTCAGTATGGGGTGCTGTGTGTACATTAATGAGGAAAAAATGGACCTAAATGATTCTAGCAAATGGCTGCAATATAACAAAGAGTGGACATTATAAGGGGGCTCTGAATACTTTCCATCCCCACTGTATATATATATATATATATATATATATATATATATATATTAATTAATCAAGTCCTTAAGACCAATCCACCCAAAAAATATTTTAATTAAAGGTGGAAGTCAGAGGGCTGGGACAACCTTGGTTTCTCTTATATCTTGGATAGTACAGCAATGAGCTCTCCCTAATTTACATCTCTGTTCATATCCACCTGGGAGCTGATAGACAGAGCCCACAGAATCGCCAAACCAAACTCTCTCCCGGATTCAGTCCCATGAGATGTTTTGGCAAGAATCATTTCTTTCACGTCAAAGGAAGAGCTATGGCGGCCGATCGCAAAGCAGGAAATTTACCTGACCGCTTCTCTCATATCTCAATCTACGCCAATCTCACAGCTGCGATGCTGGTGTGGCCGAAACAATTTTCCTCTATCACAGAAGCAATAAGAAACAAAAAAATTATCTAGTCCCCGCCCCAGGATAACAAATTGAGCAACTAAAGGGCTACCAAAGTTCTTCTACTGCAAGTAGTTCCCCAAACAGCTGTTAAGTAAAAGACTTCCGGTCTAAATTCTATAGGTTGTCTTATGCCTTGTACACACGGTCGGATTTTCCAACGGAAAATGTGCGATCGGAGCTTGTTGTCGGAAATTCCGACCATGTGTGGGCTCCATCGGACATTTTCCATCGGATTTTCCGACACACAAAGTTTGAGAGCAGGCTATAAATTTTTCTGACAACAAAATCCGATTACGTCAATTCCGACCGTGTGTGGCCAATTCCGATGCACAAAGTGCCACGCATGCTCAGAAGAAATTCCTGAGACGGAACAGCTCGGTCTGGTAAAATTAGCGTTCGGAATGGATATAGCACTTTCGTCAGGCTGCAATGTTTAAAATTGTTTAATACAGCGCACTCTCTTCTTTATAATGCTAGAAGAATTAAGTATTTTTGCTGCTTATATTCACACAGACTTCTCACAAACGTCTTTCTTTATTATTTATCGTGATTTCATCAATATATTTAGATTTGTCACATCGGAAAAAATATATCTTATTTTTTTTTGTTTGTATTGTTTTCAAGCCTGATCTTATTGTTAATTTTTTAACATTTTTTTTTATTTTAGATCCTGAATATTTTTGAGTGTGTTTTGTGTGTCAAGTTACCACAACACCATTATTATCTTGTATTATTTAATCTCAAGGAAATTGGTTGTTGTTGGTGTCTCTTGTTAATTTCACATTGTATTTTTGAAATGTACCTGCCTCCTCACAAACAAACTGTCCTTTTTGAAGGAAAACACACATAGGCAAGTATAATTGAAATAAAAATTCCTTTATTAAGGGATCCAAGCCAAACAAAGAGGGAGGCAATGCTGGAGAAACAGCAGAAATTGGTGAAGCCTTTGACCCCCAGGGCACACATCAATTATTTTACTGCAAAATTGGTGGCCTGAGGAGTCCATATCTAAGGGAGTGCAGTCTGGTCCAGAAGTCCCAGAGATCATGAAAGCAGCAGATGACATGTATGTTCCCAGGCTCATACAAGAGCCTGCATCTTTTGTCAGACCAGACTGAACCCAGGTCATCACTCTCTGGTCTTCCTTCCACGCTTCCTTCCATGCTGTGGCTCTGGTGGTGGAGTTGTGGCAGGAGGAGGAGGATGGTCCAACTCACTCAGGTGGGTTTTGTGTGTGATTTCGCCCCTCACCCCCTTAGTTAAGACTTTATAAATAAGGTCCTCACACAGGAGGCGTTGGCCCTCCTGCATGCCCTGCAGTTTTGTGGCAGCCATGCAGGCAAAGGCCTCTTCAGGAGCGGGGGTGGCTCTCAGGGATGCAGAAGCCTCCTGAATCAGCCTGAGTGCTGAATCCTGCACGCGACTCCCCTTCCTGGGTCTTTTGTTTGGAAGGCAGAGGGGAGGAACCTGCGATCGGTCAGGCTCCTACTGGGCCCAGGCTTCTCCTGGCTGCCACTTAGCCCCGCCTCCTCCTGTCTACCACTAACCCCCACCTCCTCCTGGCTGCCACATTCCACAGCCTCCTCCTGTGTGGCACATTCCACAGCCTCGTCCTGGCTGAGGTCTTCCTGTGTATGAAAAAGGGACATAGTTTTAGTTTTTTCTTCATCAATCAGACACACAATTTTCACCTCATGATTGTTGCAAATTGAATGTTAACAAATATAACAGACTATCATTCTGAGCCCAGCATTTTTCATTATTGTCCCAATTATTTTTTCCCACTACTGTCTATTGATATGTAAAACACTTTATTAAATCAGCAATTAGTTATCAATAATAACATCTAGTAAACATCATTTATTTATTGCCCAGAAATCTGTAGAAGAATGCTATACCTGGCTCCAGCTGCGCTCCTCCACTTCTTCCTGGCTGGAAGTCCCAGGTTGGACATCGGAAGCCTCAGCTGGGGTGGAAGGAAGAGTGGAAGGAAGGGTTGAAAGGGATTACCTGACTCCCGTCTGGTCTGAAAGAAATCGCAGTCTCTCATAGTACCACAGCCTGGGGACATAAACGTCATCTGCTGCAGCTCTGGATCTCTGGGAATCCGTGACCTTCTTACGCTCCCTTAGATAAGTGCTCCTCAGGCCACCAATTTCGGCTTTTAAATAGGTGATGGTTGCCGTGGGGACCACCGGCTTCACCAACTCCAGCAGTTTCTCCAGCGCTGTCTGCCTCTTTTTTTTATGATTATAATGTGGCCACAGACAGGGCAGCTCTCTGTATTTATCTATTAACAGGGGGAGGAAGTTGTGGTCATTGAAGCCATCCATTTTATCTGCAAGACACAAGACAAAACAAACCCTAATGTCAGGCGAAACTCTCCTAATCTTGTTACAATATAGGCCTCAATCTAGAAGCAGTATAGGCCCAAGTTTAGATCTTACCTTCCTTATCACGATCGGCGACTCCGATACTCCTTCCTCCGCTCACAGATCATACGTACTACGCACGTGTGTTACTCTTTATATACACTGCGCATGCGTGAAACTCCGCCCGCCCCTGACGTTCTTTCTAGTCTATTCCCCACCCCTTCTCGTTCGGCACAGTAGGGAAGAGCACATGGCGGAGACAGAGCAGGTGCCTGCTAATTACAGCAACGAGGAGGAGGAAAGCTCGGAGCCTGAAACATCCCAATCCAGAAGGAGATGATTTAAGGCCTCAAATATGTCCTTTGGGGAGATGGTGGAGATGGTCGACATCCTGAAGAAAGCTGACTATGACGGGAAGTATGGACCTTACCCCAACCCCAATGTCCGAAAGGCCAAGATCATGGCGAAAGTAGTCAAGAGTCTGCACCGGAATTTTGGGGTACGGCGATTGAAAGATCAGCTCAGGAAGCGGTGGTCGGACCTGAAATTAAGGGAGCACGAGCAGTACAGAAGGATCAGGAGAGTGCTGCAAAAAAGTAAGTAGTTGTCCTGTGTTCCTATTCTTTATTTTTATTACGTTCGTGCTGCTCCATGTGCTTTTCTTAACTGTTGTACAGTTTAAAATGGCAACTTTCATGTTAATGGGCACATATTCGTTCGTATGAAACATTGTTCGTTCGGCCTAGAAAACACAATTTTTTTGGCCATATGCATTTGAATAGATTTTTTATGGCCTACTTCTCTTAAAATAACTTGGTTGTGTGGATGGGTTTGTAACTAGAATGAAATGCAAACTAGATTCTGGGTAAGGAGAGGACACTTAGCAGCTGTTTACACATCTGGACGCTGGAGCACTAGTGTGGGACCCGAGAACACCCTTTTTATTAGGGGGTCCCACACAGGTGCTCCAGTGTATACTATAGGGGTGACTCCATCTGTGAAGCTTGTACAAAACAGGTAAGTATTCAAGCTTGACAAAGGACAAAACATTTTCTTAATCTTGGAACCAAAATAGACCATTGTACCCCACTTCCAAGCAATGATTCATATTCCTATTTCTGCCATCAAATATCTGTTTGCTAAGTATACCTATTTTTTTTTACATAGGGGATAAAAGACTCAGAGGACACCCCTCATCCGAGGAGACCACAGACCCCCCCACCTCAGGAAGAAGTGGAGACCCACCAAAGACAACAGGAGGAGGAGGAGGAAGGAGATGTGGTGGAAATAGTCACCACAATAAGTGAGTGTCTGTGACCACAGGCTCAGGTAAGAGATGGATGCCGGCATATTTATAATACATGGTGTGTTTTTGTTTCTATCTTTTTAGGTGATCATGATGTTGTGGCTCCAGATCATTTCACCTCTGAAAGTGCACAGATCCTGATCGGGGAGATCATGGGGTGTAATAGGGACTTGGAAAACATCCAGAAAAACATCAATGATGTCCAAAAAAAAAATGAAGAACATCATTGATGTTTTAGGGAGAGTTTAAAACCCCTCCAAATCCCTTCCCTTTTTTGTGCTTTTTGGGCTCTTAAAATTTCAAACATTTTTTGACATATTCTCGAAAAGCCAAATTTTGAAGATGCACACAGTGTGTCAACATGTGCTATCTGCCATCACGGGAGATCAATGGACGCGTTTTGGGGGTGAAACCCCTTCCTCAATAACAAAGTAGATGGGAAAAAGGGGTTGCACCCCCAAAACATGTCCCTTGATCCCCCGTAATGGCAGCTAGCACATGTTGACATTCGGCAATTTGTGTGCATCTTCAAAATTTGGCTTTTCCAGGGGTGACTTCACCCCATCTGAACGCAATATCAAACACAGTTTAGAAATACTCATGTCTGATATTGCCTTCAATTTCTTGAAAAGTTGAACTTTGTAAGTTTCAGATTTGTGTCTTTCTTGTTGTTTTTAAACATGCCTGTTTTAGCTTAAATGGACATTTCTACTTTTAGTAATGTGATCCAAAAATTGTTATACAACAAACATGTTGGTTTCTTTTAAAAACCTTTTTATAAATGCACATGTGATTGTGCTGGTATTAAAAAGATTGATACTCAAGAATGTGTGGATTATTGTTTGAACGCTCTAAAAATTTAGTTGTGCTCAAATTGGTGTTTTCTGTGACAATGGGGGTTATTTCCTAAGGGCAAATCCACTTTGCACTACAAGTGCAGTTTCAAGTGCACTTGTAGTACAAAGTGTCTTTGCCTTTAGTAAATAACACCCAACATTGCTTTGTAATGTTACACAGTCACGCCATTTTCAGGACTCACCACATTTCTGTCAGGGTCAGTTAAAAGAAACACAAGCAGTAAATGTCACCAAAGATTTTAGTAGTTCAAATGATTTTTTTATTTTAAAAAGGTTTCAGACATTGTCTGGCATATTGATGGCAAAGTAATCAAGGTATCTTAGACGGACCTCATGGGCACTCAGGGGGGCAAGCCAGGACGGGCACTTTCAAGCGCTGTCAGGGTTGGTTCATTATGAATTCCAGCCTCAAGTCCAACTGAGCCAGCATAGTTGGCAGAATTTTGCCGTAAATAGTTGTGTAGAACACAGCACGCCAGGATAATATGATTCAGTTTGTACTCCGCCATGTGTATGGGTGTAAGAAATAGGCAGAACCGGCTGGCCATGATTCCAAACGTGTTCTCCACCACTCTTCTGGCTCTGGCCAGCCGGTAATTAAAAACCCTCTGGTCCGGGGTGAGGGTCCTCATCGGGAATGGCCGCATAAGATGGTCCCCTAGTGCAAACGCTTCATCAGCAACGAAGACGAATGGGAGTCCTTCCACATTGTCTTCTGGAGGTGGCAAGTCCAAGCTGCCATTCTGGAGACGCCTGTAGAACTCCGTCTGGGTGGTGACTCCACCATTGGACATCCGGCCATTCTTCCCCACGTCCACATACAGGAACTCGTAAGTAGCCGACACCACTTCCAACATCACAATACTATTGAACCCCTTATAATTATAATAGTATGACCCTGAGTTGGGTGGTGGGACAATGTGGACGTGTTTCCCATCAATTGCCCCTCCGCAGTTAGAAAAGTCCCACCGCTGGGCAAAGTGGGAGGCCACAGTCTGCCATTCCTGTGAGTTGGAAGGAAACTGTGGAGTCAAACAAGAAAAAAAATTAATCATTTTGCACCTAAACAGGGAAAGCAGATTAGACACAAACATTCTTGGTCAACATTAGTATAACATTTATTTTAGGGAGTTTGGAAAGACCAAGGTATAAGGTCCACCTATCAGATTCCCCCTCCCCTCCCCACCCTCTCATGGGCCATTTCTGACATTTTAGGGGGGGGGGGGGCTCTTGGACAGGTAACCCTCTCCACTTCATTGAGAGATGAATGCCTAAATAATGTGTATTACTTTGGCCAGCCCCTCCTTACTTACACTATTGACAGCCCACTGGACAGGTAAGAAGTGTCATAATACAAAGATATAAATACACACTGTACACATTTTAGCACATTTGGACATTCTGCTATTACCTATCAAGATAAGAATAGTATACCAAAACTTTAAACATTACCATTTGAAAGTATACAGGCAGGCCCTTGCATTACATGCTTTGGGGAATTCATCCATACATCTGACCACAAAAGAGATGGGTATAGTGTGTATGGGTTTGGCAAAGTCAGCAGATAGATGATTGAGGATAGATAGAGAATTGGTATCAGCTAACTTAGCAGTTGGGGGGAGGGAGGGTTCCAACTGATTTGGAGACCCCCCAAAAAAAGCCTCTGGCACTCTGCCTGAATTTTAAGCACAAATCACATTTTTACACATTTTAGGGGGTGTTTGGGGTAAAGCACTACTATGGAGCTGATAAAATACATTGTTAAGTGACTACATGAGGTGAATATAGGGCCAGGAGAGCATGCTGGGGAGGTAAGGGAAGGCAAATATGTATGAAGGACAAAAAAAAAAATTACATAAAAATCCAGCATGAATGAGGACAAAGGGGACATTCACAGCATATTACAATCATGGTAATTAGGGAATGAGGAAAGAAATACAATATATTATCAAACATTAAATACAATAAAATGTGATATTAAAGGATAAAAATCTTACCTTTATATACTCCTTCTGCAGGACCTGGATGATGGCAGAACAGGTCTCTGGGATAATGATCTCCAGAGCCTGGGGGGAGATGCCTGTCGAGAACTTCAAGTCCTGCAGGCTTCTCCCCGTCGCCAAGTACCGCAGGGTGGCGACTAGCCTCTGCTCCGGAGTGATGGCTTGCCTCATGCAGGTATCCTGCCTGCTGATATAGGGGGTCAGCAAAGCCAACAAACGGTGAAATACGGGGTCCGTCATCCGGAGAAAGTTCCTGAAATCATCAGGATTATTCTTACGGATCTCACGGAGCAAAGGCATATGACAGAACTGGCCACACTGGAGCAACCAAATCTTGGTCCATGAACTCCTCCTCACCCTGTTCATGGACTGGACTTGTGTCAAGGGAAGGACCCCAACACCAAGCCCCCGCACAGCACGAACTCTACGAGGAGTACGTATACGCAACATGGCTAGAAAAGGGTCGGCTGCTCAGAACAAAGTAACAGAACGCACTGAAGAACAGCAAGGCCTGTGAAGAGCGACCTGAAAAACAGTAATGAACGAACAAGAACACAATGACAGAGTCACGCGTAACTCGCTGCACGCACTGAAGACCAGATACAAATCCACAAGCACAAACTGAACAGCAGAAAACGATCTGAAAGCCACGAGTCTGAAAAAGCATGAATCGTCTCTCACCAAACTTTTACTAACACGAGATTAGCAAAAGAAGCCCAAAGGGTTCCGCGCTTGGTTCAGACCTGCCCCTTTCTAGTCTAGTCGTACGTGGTGTACGTGACTGCGTTCTTGGCGATCGGAAATTCCAACAACTTTGTGCGACCGTGTGTATGCAAAACAAGTTTGAGCCAACATTCGTCAGAAACAATCCATGGATTTTGTTGTCGGAATGTCCGATAAATGTCCGATCGTGTGTACGGGGCATTACTGTTTCTATTACACGTTGTTTTACTATTGTATTTGTAATCTTTAAGATCTTGGCTGTCCTTAGCTGTATTTGGTACATCTCCCACTGTATGGCTGAGGCATACCCGATTAGCAGAACATTCTGATTCAGGACGTAACTACTCCTGACCATACTATATTGTTTCCTGCATTCCTCTCAGTCGTAAAAGATGTAATTAAAAATTACTTAAATTACTTCTTTGAATGTTAAGGGCTTAAACAGCCATATAAAAGATCAATGCTTTGGAAAGAAGCCCTATCACAAAAGTGTGATATCTATTGTCCCCAGGAAACACATCTCACTTCGTTCAACCCCCCCGAGTCTGCCATTATAGATTTTTTCACTGCTTCTTTGCAAATTATGGTAACAAAAACCAAAGGTGTGATGATTGCAATCAAGGAAACCTTTTCACAGGAATTTGTAGATTTTAATCCCAATGGCAGATACATCATTTTGGGTGCCAAGATTAACCACAAACCTTTTACACTAGTATCAGTTTACTCAGCGAACACCAAACAGAAAACATTTCTCTGCAACCTTTTTAAACGTATCTGCTCAGTAAAACTGGGCCGTCTAAATATGTGTGTAGACTTTAATGCAGTGTCTGACTCCACCTTAGATTCCTCCAGCCCTAATAGGAGACGTACCAATTACCTACATTTAGTGATAAAGGAAGCATGTCTATATGATGTCTGGAGAACTTTTTTCTCACCTGCACTTCATGTATATTCCAGAATTCCTTCACATGGAGCAATCCACTCTCTTACTGATGTCTGACTCAAAAATCCTCTGGTCAGATCATGCCCCAGTCTCATTGTTACTCTGCTTAGACCAAAAATCTCTCCCTGCTAAACTGTTAAGACTGAATTCCCATCGTATACATAACCCTAGCCACGAGCAACATATCAGACAGGAACTAGTATGCCCCGTACACACGGTCGGATTTTCCGATGGAAAATGTCCGATCGGAGCGTGTTGTCGGAAATTCCGACCGTGTGTGGGCTCCATCGGACATTTTCCATCGGATTTTCCGACACACAAAGTTGGACAGCAGGAGATAAAATTTTCCGACAACAAAATCCGATCGCGTCAATTCTGACCGTGTGTGGCCTGTTCCGACGCACAAAGTGCCACGCATGCTCAGAAGAAATTCTGAGACGGGACAGCTCGTTCTGGTAAACTTAGCGTTCGCAATGGATACAGCACTTTCGTCACGCTGCAATGTTCAAAATGGTTTAATACAGCGCACTCTCTTCTTCTTTATAATGTGACAAGAATTAAGTAGTTTTGCTGCTCATATTCACACACACTTCTCACAAACTTATTTCGTTACTATTTATCGGGATTCCCTCAATATATTTTGATTTCTCACATCTGACAACATATTTTTGTATATATATTTTTTTTTTTTTGGCTTTAATGTAGATTCTTTTTTTGTGTTTCTATTTTTTTTTTTTTTGCGATTTTGATTTGTACTCCCGAAAATGTTTGTGTGTGTTTTTTGTGACAAGTTCCCACAACACCATTGATATGTTGTTATATTTAATCTGTAGGAGATTGTTTGGTGTTGTTGTCCCTTGTTAATTTCACATTGTACTTTAGAAATGTACCTGAATCGTCACCAACAAACTGTCCTTTTTGGATGAAAACACACACAGGAGAGTATAATTTACCTAAAAATTTTTATTAAGGGCTCACAACTAAACAAAGAGGGAGGCATAGCTGAAGAAACTGCAGAAGTGGGTGAAGCCTTGGACCCCCAGGGCAGACATCAACTATTTAAAAGCAAAATTGGTGGCCTGAGGAGTCCTTATCTAAGGGAGGGCAGTGTGGTCCAGAAGTCCCAGAGATCCGGAAAGCAGCAGATGACATCTGTGTCCCCAGGCTGTGGTCATACGAGAGACTGCATCTTCTGTCAGACCAGACTGAACCCAGGGTCATCACTCTTTGGTCTTCTTTCCACGCTTCCTTCCACGCTGTGGCTGTGGTGGTGGAGTTGTGGCAGCAGGAGGAGGAGGAGGAGGATCGTCGATCTCAATGACATCCGTCTTGGGTGTTAGTTCCCCACTCAACCCCTTACGTAGGACTTTATAAATCAGGTCCTCAGAGAGCTTGCGTTGACCCTCCTGCATGCCCTGCAATTTTGTGGCAGCCATGCAGGCAAAGGCCTCTTCAGGACTGGGGAAGGCTCATAGGGACGCAGAAGCCTCCTGGATCAGCCTGTATGCTGAATCCTGCACGGGACTCGGAGTGGCCTTCCTGGCCCTTTTGTATGGAAGGCGGAGGGGAGGGACCTGAGACTCAGTCAGGCTGTGACTGGTCCCAGGCTTCTCTTGGCTGACACTTAGCCCCGCCTCCTCCTGGCTGCCACTAATCCCGCCTCCTCCTGGCTGCCACTAATCTCCGCCTCCTCCTGACTGCCACATTCCACAACCTCCTCCTGGCTGAGGTCTTCCTGTGTATGAAAAAGGGACATAGTTTTAGTATTGTTTTCATCAATCACACACAATTTTCACCTCCTGACTGCTGCAAATTGAATGTTAACAAATATAACAGACTATCCTTCTGAGCCCAGCATTTTTCATTTTTGTCCCAATTCTGGGTGCCCACTACTGTCTATTGATATGTAAAACACTTTTTTCAATCAGCAATTAGTGATCAATAATAACATCTAGTAAACATCATTTATTTATTGTCCTGAAATCTGTAGAAGAATGCTATACCTGGCTCCAGCTAGGCTCCTCCACTTCTTCCTGGCTGGAAGGCCCAGGTTGGATATCGGAAGCCTCAGCTGGGGTGGAAGGAAGAGTGGAAGGAAGAGTAGAGAGGGATTCCCTGACTTCAGTGTGGTCTGACAGAAATCGCAGTCTCTCGTAGTACCACAGCCTGGGGACATAAACGTCATCTGCTCCAGCTCCTGATCTCTGGGAATCCGTGACCTTCTTGCGCTCCCTAAGATAAGTGCTCCTCAGGCCACCAATTTTAGCTTTTAAATAGGGGATGGTTGCTGTGGGGACCACCGGCTTCACCAACTCCAGCAGTTTCTCCAGCGCTGCCTGCCTCTTCTGTTTGTGGTTATAGTGGGGGTGTCTGACCTGCCACAGACAGGGCAGCTCCCTGTACTTGTCTATGAACAGGGGCAGGAAATTGTGGTCGTTGAACCCATCCATTTTCTCTGCAAGACACAACACAAGACAAACCCTAATGTCAGGCAAAACTCCCCTAATCTTGTTACAATATAGGCTTCCATTTCGAAGCAGTATAGGTGCAAGTTTAGATCTTACCTTCGTTATCACGATCGGCGTCTCCGATGCTCCTTCCTCCGCTCACAGATCATACGTAAGACGCACGTGTGTTATGCTTTATACACACTGCGCATGCGTATAACTCCGCCCGCCCCTGACGTTCTTTCTAGTCTATTCCCCGCACCTTTTCGTTCGGCGCAGTGGGGGAAGAGCACATGGCGGATAGACAGCATGATCGTGATAATTGGAGCAACGAGGAGGAGGAGAAGGAAAGGCCTGAGCCTGAAACGTCCCGATCCAGAAGGAGATTTAAGGACTCAAATATGTCATTTGGGGAGATGTTGGAAATGGTGGACATCCTGAAGAAGTCCGACTATGATGGAAAGTATGGGCCTTACCCCAACCCCAATGTCCGAAAGGCCAAGATCATGGCAAAAGTGGTCAGGAGTCTGCACCGGAAATTCGGGGTACGACGATCGAAAGATCAGCTCAGGAAGCGGTGGTCGGAAATTACGAGAACATGAGCAGTACCGAAAGATCCGGAGAGTGCTGCAAAAAAGTAAGTAGTTGTGCTGTGTTCCTATTCTTTTTGTGTTTATTACGTTCGTGCTGCTCCATGTGCTTTTAGGAACTGTTGTACAGTTTAAAATGGCAACTTTCATGTTCATGGGCACATTATTCGTTCGGATCAAACATTTTTCGTTCCAAATATAAAATACCATTGTTTAGCCCATATGCATTTGGCCACCATTTTGACGCCCTATACTTGTCTTAAAAGAATTGGGTTGTGTAGATGGCTTTGTTACTAGAATGAAATGCAAACTAGATTCTGTGTAAGGAGAGGACACTCAGCAGCTGTTTTCACATCTGGACACTGGAGCTCTAGTGTGGGACAAAAGAACACCATTTTATTTAGGGGGGCCACACAGGTGCTCCAGTGTATACTATAGGGGGGTCTCCATCTGTGAAGCTTGTACTAAACAGGTAAAGTATTGCAGGTTGACAAAGGGCATTAAAAAAATTACATCTTGGAACTCTGCTAAAATAGATAATTGTACCCCACTTCCAAGCAATGTTTCATCTTTATAGTTCTGACATTAAATATCTGTGTGCTAATTATACCATTTTTGTTTGACATAGGGGAGAAAAGACTCGGAGGACACCCCTCATCTGAGGAGACCAGAGCCCCCCCCCTCTGGAAGAAGGTGAAATCCCCCCAACACAAGCTGAGCAGGAGGATGAAGACGTGGTGGAACTAGTCACCACAACAGGTGAGTGTCTGCGACCACAGGCTCAGATAAGAGATGGATGGCGGCATTTTTTTTAAACCAAATTTATTTTGGGGTTTCTCTCTTTTTAGGTGATCGTGAGGTTGTGGATGAAGATACTTTCACATCCAAAAGTGCCCAGATCCTGATCGGGGAGATCATGGGGTGTAATTTACAATTGGAAATCATCAAGCAAAACATCAATGATGTTATTCCAAAATATAAAAACATCATTGATGTTTTGGGGCGAGTTTAAAACCCCTCCAAATCACTTTCTTCTTTTGTGTGCTACAATGTGCTAAATGTTTTTGTGATTTTTCCGAAAGCCAAATTTGGAGGATGCACACAGTGTGTCAACATGTGCTATCTGCCATCACGGGAGATCAATGGACGCGTTTTGGGGGTGCAACCCCTTCCTCAATAATAAAGTAGCGGTGAGGAAGGGCTTGCTCCCCCAAAACACATCCCTTGATCCCCCGTGATGGCAGGTAGCACATGTTGACATTGGGAAATTTGTGTGCATCTTCCAAATTTGGCTTTTCCTGGGGTGACTTCCCCCATCTGAAGGGTATATCAAACACAGTTCCTAAATACTCATGTCTGATATTGCCTTCAAGTTCTACCAAATGTGAACTTTGTAAGATCAAGATTTTTGTCTTTCTTGTTGGTTTTACACAGGCTTGTTTTCTATAAAATGGACATTTTGATTTGGGATAATGCCACCACAAAAATTGTTATACAACAAACATGTTGGTTTGTCAGCAAAACCTTTGGTAAATGCACATGTGATTGTGCAGGTATTAAAAAGATTGTTAATCAAGAATGTGTGGATTATTGTCTCAACGCTACAACACTTTTGGGGTGATGTAATTGTTGTTTTATGAGAAAATGGGGGTTATTTCCTAAGGGCAAATCCACTTTGCAATACAAGTGCAGTTTCAGTGCAGTTGAAAGTGCACTTGTAGTGAAATGTGTTTTTGCATTTAGTAAATAACAGCCAACAGTGCTTTGTATAAGGTTACACAATCACAACATTTTCTGGACTCCACACATTTCTGTCAGGGTCGGCTCAAACAAACACAAGCAGTAAATGTCCACAAAGATTTATTTATTTTTTTTTTATTTGAAAAAGGCTTCACATATTGTCTGGCATATCGATAGCCCCCCTACCCGCAAAGAACTCCAGGTAGCGTAATCGGACATCACGGGCACTCAGGGAGGGCAAGCCAGGACGGCCACTTTCAAGCGCCGTCAGTGTGGTTTGATGTAGGATTCCAGCCTCAGACCCAACTGAGCCAGCATAATTGGCCGAATGTTTCCGTAAAAAGTTATGGAGAACACAGCACGCAAGTATTATATGGTTCAGTTTATACTCTGCCATATGGATAGGTGTCAGAAATAGGCGGAACCGGCTGGCCAGGATTCCAAATGTGTTCTCCACCACTCTTCGGGCTCTGGCCAGCCGGTAATTAAAAACCCTCTGTTCCGGGGTGAGGGTCCTCATCGAGAATGGCCGCATCAGGTGGTCCCCCAGCGCAAATGCTTCATCAGCAACGAACACAAATGGGGGTCCTTCAACATTGTCCTCTGGAGCTGGCAAGTCCAAGCTGCCATTCTGGAGACGCCTGTAGAACTCCATCTGGGCGATGACTCCACCATCGGACATCCGGCCATTCTTCCCCACGTCCACATACAAGAAGTCGTAATTAGCCGACACCACCGCCAACATCACTATACTATTAAACCCCTTGTGATTATAATAGTACGACCCCGAGTTGGTTGGTGGGACAATGTGGACGTGTTTCCCATCAATTGCCCCTCCGCAGTTAGGAAAGTCCCACCGCTCTGCAAAGTGGGAGGCCACAGTCTGCCATTCCTGTGGCGTGGAAGGAAACTGTTGAGGGAAAAACAATAAACATTACTATTTTTACTCTGAAACATGGCAAGCAGATTAGACACAAACATTATGGGGCAACCTCCAGATAGCATTTATTAAGGGGAATTTAACAAGGCCAAAGTATAAGGTACACCTATCATATTCCCCCTCCCCCCCCCTCTCATGGGCCATTTCTAACATTATGGGGTGTGTGGAAATCTTGGACAGGTAACCCTCTTCACTTCATTGAGAGATGAATGCCTAAATAATGGGTATTACTTTGAACAGCCCCTCCTTAGTTACACTATTGGCAACCCACTGGACAGGTAAGAAGTGTCTGAATACAAAGATATAAATACACACTGTACACATTTGAGGACATTTGGACATTCTGCTATTACCTATCAAGATAATAATAGGATACAAAAACTTTAAACAGTACCATTGGAAAGTATACAGGCAGGCCCTTGCACTACATGCTTTGGGGAATTCATCCATATAAATTTGACCAGTAAAGAGGTGGGTATAGTGTGTATGGGTTTGGCAAAGTCAGCAGATAGATGATTGAGGATAGAGAATTGGGATCAGCTGACTTAGCAGTTGGGGGGAGGGAGGGTTACTAAAAATTATTTGGGGACACCACAAAAAAAAGTCTCTGGCACTCTGCCTGAATTTAAATAAAAAATAACATTACCAAACATTTTAGGGGGTGTTTGGGGTAAAGCACTACTATGGAGAAGATAAAATACATTGTTAAGTGACTACATGAGGTGAATATAGGGCAGGAGACACCATGCTGGGGAGGTTATTGAAGGGCAAATATGTATGAAGGACCTTAAATAATAATTACATAAAAATCCAGCATGCATGAGGACAAACCGGACATTCACAGCATATTACAAGCATGGTAATTAGGGAATGAGGAAAGAAATAAAATATATTATCAAACATTAAAGACAATAAAATGTGATATAAAAGGATAAAAATCTTACCTTCATATACTCCTTCTGCAGGACCTGGATGATGGCAGAACAGGTCTCTGGGATAATGATCCCCAGAGCCTGGGGGGATAGGCCTGTCGAGAACTTGAGGTCCTGCAGGCTTCTCTCTGTGGCCAAATACCGCAGGGTAGCGACCAACCTCTGCTCCGGAGTGATGGCTTGCCTCATGCAGGTATCCTGCCTGCTGATATAGGGGGTCAGCGAAGCCAACAAACGGTGAAACACGGGGTCCGTCATCCTGAGAAAGTTCCTGAAATCATCAGGATTATTCTCACGGATCTCACGGAGCAAAGGCATATGAGAGAACTGGTCACGCTGAAGCAACCAATTCTTGGTCCATGAACTCCTCCCCACCCTGTTCATGGGCTGGACTTGTGTCAAGGTCAGGACCCCAACACCAAGCCCCCGCACAGCACGAACTCTACGAGGAGTACGCATACGAAACATGGCTAGAAAACGGTCGGCTGCTCAGAACGAAGTAACAGAACGCACTGAAGAACAGCAAGGCCTGTGAAGAGCGACCTGAAAAACAGCAACGAGCAGGCAAGATCACACAGAAAACTCTGATACGAACTGACTGGACGCACTGAAGAGCAGATACAAACCCACAAGCACAAACTGAACGGCAGAAAACGATCTGAAAGCCACGAGTCTGAAAAAGCGTGAATCGTCTCTCACCAAACTTTTACTAACACGAGATTAGCAAAAGGAGCCCAAAGGGTGTTGCGCTTGGTTCTGAACCGGCCTTTTCTAGTCTCGTCATACGTGGTGTACGTGACCGCGTGGTTGGCGATCGGAAATTCCGACAACTTTGTGCGACCGTGTGTAGGCAAAACAAGTTTGAGCCAACATCCGTCGGAAAAAATCCTAGGATTTTGTTGTCGGAATGTCCGAACAAAGTCCGACCGTGTGTACGCCCTAGTAGAATTCTTGATTCAGAATGTCAACTATGTAGACAAGGTCCACACCCTCTGGGCATTTCACAAGGCCTTTATGAGGGGTCTCTTTATAAAACTGGGAGCTCAGGAGAAACACAGGAGGAAGCAGGAGATTTATGACATTACAAAAGCCATTACCACATTGGAAGCTCAGAATAAAGCCCAATAATCCCCAGTTAAGGACAAACAACTAAAAGAACTTTGTCAAAAACTCTTATGCCTTGTACACATGGTTGGATTTTCCGACTAAAAATGTTCGATGGGAGCCTTTTGTCGGAAATACCGACCGTGTGTAGGCTCCATCGGACAATTTCCATCGGAATTTCCATCATACAAAATTTGAGGTCTGGTTCTCAAATTTTCCGACAATAAAATCCGTTCACGTAAATTCTGATCGTGTGTAGACAATTCCGACGCACAAAGTGCCGCACGTGCTCAGAATAAATTATGAGATTGAAGCGATTGGTCTGGTAAAACTACCTTTCGTAATAGAGATAACACATTCGTCACGCTGCAATTTTTAAAATAGTTTAATGCAGCGCATTCTCTTCTTCTTTAGAATGCTAGAAGAATGAAGTTGTTTTGCTGCTCATATTCACACAGAGTTCTCACAAACTGATTTCTGTATTATTTCTCGTGATCTCCAGAATATAATTTTTTGGTTTCATCAGATCTCAAGAATAATTAATTGTTTTTGTTTTTATAGTGATATAATTTTTTGGGGTTTTTTTTTTAATCAAGATCTCCTGTTTTTTTTTTTTTTAGTGATCTCCCTAATATTTTTTCTCGTTTTGTGTGTCAAGTTACCGCAACACCATTATTATCTTGTATTTTTTAATCTCAAGGAGGTTGTTTGGTGTTGGTGTACCTTGTTGACATTGTATTTAGGAAATGTACCTCCCTAATCATAAACAAACTGTCCATTTTGAAGTAAAACTCATAGGCAAGTATTTATTAAAAAGAAATATACATTTATTCTGGGTCATAACAAAATAAAGAGGAAGGCAACGCTGGAGAAACTGCTGAAATTGGCGAAGCCTTTGTACCCCAGGGCACACATCAATTATTTGCCAGCCAAAATTGGTGGCCTGAGGAGTCCACATAATAGTGAGCGCAATCCAGTTCAGGACTCCAAGAAATCAGGAACAGCAGCAGATGACATATCTGTCTCCAGGCTGTGGTCATACAACAGCCTGCGTCTTTTGCCAGACCAGACTGAACCCAGGCCATCACACTCTTATCTTCCTTACATGCTTGCTTTTAGGCTGTGGCTGTGGTGTTGAAGGTGTGGCAGGTGGTGGAGGAGGAGGAGGAGGATGGTCCAACTCACACAGGTAGGTATTGGGTGTGATTTGGCCCCTCAACCCCTTATTTAATGTGGGATAAATGATTTCCTTACACATGATGCATTGGCCCTCCTCCATGTCCTGCATTTTGCAGGCTGCCATGGAGACAAAGGCCTCTTGAGGATTAAGGGGGGTTCTGAGAGCAGCATTAGCCTTTGGAATCAGCCCAAGTGCTGCCTCCTCCACATTACTCCCCTTCCTAGCCCTTTTTTGTGGAAGGCGGAGGGGAGGGACCTGAGATTGTGTCAGGCTACTGGGCTCTGCCACCTCCTGGCTGCCACTTACCCCCGCCACCTCCTGGCTGCCACTAACCCCTGCCACCTCCTGGCTGCCACTAACCACTGCCACCTCCTGGCTGCCACTAACCCCTGCCTCCCCCTGGCTGCCATATTCCACAGCCTCCTCCTGGCTGAGGTCTTCCTGTGTATGAAAAAGGGACATAGTTTTAGTATTTTGTTCATCAATCTCACACATAATTTTCAGCTCTTGACTGTTGCAAATTGAATGTTAACAAATAGAATAGACTATCATTCTGACCCCAGCATTTGTCATTCTTGTCCCAAACCTTTTTGGCTACTACTGTCTATTGATATGTAAAACACTTTATTAAATCAGCAATTAGTGATCAATAATAACATCTATTTCACATCATTTACCACAGACAGGGCAGCTCCCTGTATTTAAGTGAATGAAGTGATTTCGCGCAAATAGTGATATAGGATACAAAATAAATGATCCCATATGGGATATAAAGATGAAGAATATTTTAAGTATTTTAAAAGATGAATAAATTGTGTATTAGACGTCTATCTACAATAACCATAAACAAGTGATATGTGTAGATGATGTAATCTCAATCTTGCCGTGTGTACTCAAACCACATCCTTAATATACTCATGTGCAATTGGATGTGTATCACTTTGTGTAAGCCGAAAACAAACATCAAAAATAAAAAAATATATGATAAAAACACAGCTTCAAATTTCAATAAGGTAGTGACAAAAAAGTCCAGTAATTGCTACAGTGAATGGGGAGTGGTGAAGTTCTGTTGCTGTTAGAATAGGTGGAGATGATTATTCATATATAATCCTGTTGTGGCTCCTTCAACAATTTGGTCTCCCAGAACTCTTACATCAATGCTATAAATAGCAGGCAATCACTGTCTGGGATATCCACTGACCTCCCTGGATAGTCGGTGTGGTCTCTCTGGATGATGGATTTAACAGTATTCCTTCTTAGGGTACAGCCGTGTGGTGCCAGATCAAAATGGTATAAAGAGGTACCTCAGTGTAAGAAAGGGGACAAAGAGAAAGAGAAGCCTCCAAAAGTGTAGTATGTCAGGGCTAAAAACGTATTTATTTAAACATAATAGCGTGGACTATTACACAGAAAAGTTAAAAATAGCACAGGGAACAAAACAGGCGTTGTTCCTCACCTTCTCACATCACTTCCGGTCGCGGCTCTCCCGGCCAATCCCTACACGTTATGTTGCCTCTCGCAACTTCATCTAGGGAAAGTGCCCAGATCCTCATCGGGGAGATAATGGGGTGCAATAGGGATTTAGAAAATATAAAGGAAAACATCAATGATGTTCAACAAAAAATGAAGAACATCATTGATTTTTTAGGCAGAATATAAAAAAATTGTACCGTTTTATGTGTATTTTTGATTTTTAAAATAAGTTTTTACGTATTTTAAAAGCCAAATTTTGAAGATGCACACTGTGTGTCAACATGTGCTATCTGCCATCACGGGATATCAATGTACATGTTTTGTGGGTGCAACCCCTTCCTCCCAACTCAATTAGGTGAGAGGAAGGGGTTGCACCCCCAAAACACGTCCATTGATCCCCCATGATGGAAGCTAGCACATGTTGACATTAGGCATAGGATCAGGAGGGAAATCCTTAGTTTGAATCCCAATTTGTGTGCTTCTTCAAAATTTGGCTTTTAAAGGGGTGATATCACCCCATCTGATGAAGGCAATATCAACACTGTTTGGACATACTAATGTCTGATATTGCCTTCAATTTATCAAAGAGAAAGGAAAAACAGCAAAGGCGCCTCTTAGTAAGATCGTAAAATTTAATGACACAATTCCATTAAAGCACTCACATATAAAGACTGTATAGTCCGGCGTAGGTAGGTTCAGTAAAGGCCATATCTGTGCTCTTAGATGGAAAAAAGCCTGGTTCCTCTACGCTGCCTGCTAGTATAATGCCGACTTCCGGGACTCGATCGTGGTCCAGAACGAGGCTTTGGAGTCCATCAGGCAGTCGAATGGAGGGCTGGAACGCAGATTCGATGATGGCACTGTACTGCCGTAATGGCGGAATAGGTGTTGTTTTTTTCATCCATGTGAACACCTTGTGAACACCTTGTTATTGGAATAGTCCTGAATGTCCCGCCTAAATTTCCCTAATTTACTGTATATAAGCTCATTTTCTTGCTTCTTAGTGTTATTTTTAAGGATGTCTATCCAAGGGGAGGGAATTTTTTGTCCTGCATTAATTATTTCTGTGGATAGTGTTTGTACAGCTTTTTGGAGTTGTTCAAACTTCTTATCTCTGTGTTTGACTAATATAGTCATCCAATTGGTGGTGCAGAATTCTGCCAAACTCCCCCATTCCTTGGCATCATCTGTTTCCAGGAAGGACCAGTTTTTTAGAATACGAAGACCCCGAGGTGAAATTCTGCTTTTCAAATATTGATTTAGAAAATACTTGTCCCACCATTGCGAGTTAGTGGAGTGTATGAGGCGTTCAAGTTTTTTGAACTTTCCGCATAAATTATACCATACATTTTTGTCCAGAGAAACATCTGGGCTAAAAATGGACAGAGGTAAAGAGCTGTATAATTGCTCTAGGATACTGAATTTTAAAGATTCTATTTCTGTAATAAAATCCATCCCTATGACGTATCTAACAGTTTAAAAATAAAATGAAAATGGCTACAAAATTAAATAAATATACATAAATACATATATGTATACATATACACATGTATATCCGTGGTTGTGTGGAGGTATAAAGCTATCACCTGCTCAGATATACAAGGGTAGACTGATGTAACATTATGTGATAAATTACCATCTATAAAAAATATACATATATATGTGCGACAATATGTGAAGAATAAAAATTAGAGTTAAAATATATTAACCTGAATTGATCCCCGAATAATGTGAAAAAAATTAGAAAAGGGGGTGTTTCTAAGAAAAAACCTTTAAAAATTGTGGACGGTAAATGGCATGGGTTTAAAAGCACTGATGATTGCAGCCACTAAACATTTAGCTTCAAATACACAAGGAAAATACAACACAAGAAGCAGCGCAGGTTACAATGTTAACAATAAGCCTCAATACACATTAAAAAGTCCTTTGAGCACTGGAAGCTCTTCGTGAGATGTGTACGGTCTGTTAGCAGGGCAGCCTTAACAGGGGGTGAAGCCACTCCAAATATGTAAGAGAAAGGAAAAACAGCAAAGGCGCCTCTTAGTAAGATCACAAAATTTAATGACACAATTCCATTAAAGCACTCACATATAAAGACTGTATAGTCCGGCATGGGTAGGTTCAGTAAAGGCTATATCTGTGCTCTCAGATGGAAAAAAGCCTGGTTCCTCTATGCTGCCTGCTAGTATGATGCCGACTTCTGGGACTCGATCGTGGTCCAGAACGAGGCATGGGAGTCCGTCAGGCAGTCGAATGGAGGGCTGGAAAGCAGATTCGATGATGGCACTGTACTGCCGTAAGGCAACGCGTTTCAGAGCATGCGCATTGCAGCGCGCTCCTTTTTCAAGCTAGGGAGGATTGGTGTGTTTGCGGCCTATTTAAATGCTCACCTGGCACTGCCGCCTAATGGACATGATGGGTAATACAAAAAGGAATAACAATTTAAAGATATATAAGGAGAAGATGAAATTTAAATATAAAACTAATAAAAATAGGAATAAAAACAAGAATTAAAAATGATGTGCTTATGCACAATATCAATATAATACCAGCCTTATTTAAGCATTATAGTCAATATACATGTATATATACATATATATTTTTTGTGTGTACACACTATAGGCAGAAGTAGTATTTTTAAAAAACCATTACTGTCATTATTATTATTACACATATTGTCACAAACAATATAAAATATATGTATGTATTTCCTCACATTGAATGAATATGAGTTTTTGGCAGAAGAAATAAAATAAAGAAAAAATTGAAGAAAAAATATGTAAAATAAATAAGATTAAATAAAGGAAAAAAGGGGGGAGAAAACAGGACCATTTTATGCACAATAATCCTTTGGGACATGTATATATGTAGATATACATACACATATGCATGAACATTATTTGTACAATCACTGAGGGGGAATGGGTAACGTAATCGTAATTGATCGACTTATGTATATACAAAGAAAGTCTATATGGATGATGGTGACTATGGATAACCAAATAGCTAAATGTATTATACTAATATTGTGCATAAGCACATAATTTTTAATTCTTATTTTTATTCCTATTTTTATTAGTTTTATTTTTAAATTTCGTCTTCTCCTTATATATCTTTAAATTGTTATTCCTTTTTGTATTACCCATTATGTCCATTAGGCAGCAGTGCCAGGTGAGCAAATACACCAATCCTCCCTAGCTTGAAAAAGGAGTGCGCTGCAATGCGCATGCTCTGAAAGGCGTTGCCTTACGGCAGTACAGTGCCGTCATCGAATCTGCGTTCCAGCCCTCCATTCGACTGCCTGACGGACTCCCATGCCTCGTTCTGGACCACGATCGAGTCCCAGAAGTCGGCATCATACTAGAGGAACCAGGCTTTTTTCCATCTGAGAGCACAGATATGGCCTTTACTGAACCTACCCACGCCGGACTATACAGTCTTTATATGTGAGTGCTTTAATGGAATTGTGTCATTAAATTTTACGATCTTACTAAGAGGAGCCTTTGTTGTTTTTCCTTTCTCTTACATATTTGGAGTGGCTTCACCCCCCTGTTAAGGCTGCCCTGCTAACAGACTGTACACATCTCACGAAGAGCTTTCAGTGCTCAAAGGACTTTTTAATGTGTATTGAGGCTTATTGTTAACATTGTAACCTGCGCTGCTTCTTGTGTTGTATTTTCAATTTATCAAAGTTGAACTTTGTAAGTTCCTGAGTTGTGTATGTTATGTTTTGAAACATGTCTGTTTAACCAAAAAAAGGCTATTTCTAATGTGACCAAAAAAATGTTAAACACCTAAGATGTTGGTTTGTTCAAAAACCCTTTTCGAAACGCACATGTGAATGTGCTATGAGTAAAATGTTTGCTACTCAAGAATGTGTGGCTTCTTCTTTCAATGCTCAATAGCAGTTTTTGGAGTAAGTTGGTGTTTACAGTGACAATGGGGGTTATTTACTAAAGGCAAATCCACTTTGCACTACAAGTGTACTTTCAGTGCAGTTTCCAGTGCACTTTTGCAGTGCACTTTTGCAGTGCACTTGTATTGCAAAGTGGATTTGCCTTTAGTAAATGACACCCACAGTGGTTTATAAATGGCCACAATCAGCCCATTTTCGTGAATCCACAAATCTCATTCATGGTGCTGAAAATGATGAATATTTTTATCATTAATGCATTACAGACATTAACAACAAAAACATTGTATGTGTGTGTAGCAGACCCACAACATAATATTTCGCTGAAGAAGAGATTGTCACCTCATGTATCAAATAAATTACGTTTGCACTATTGAAAAAAAAGGCCAAAAAAAAGCCCATTGGAGAACCTAGGAGACAGCTAAAAGAAACCCAAGCAGTAAATCAAATGAAATATTAGTTCTGTTTCAAAAAGATATTTATTTAAAAAATGTCTTAGACATTTGGTGGCATATCAATGGCCCCCCTACCCGCAAAGCACTCTAGATACTTTTGGTGAACTTCATGGGCGCTTTGGGGGGGCAAGCCAGAATGGCCAGATTCAAGAGCCTTCAGTGTTGGATCTGGTAAGAATCCGGTCTCAGGTCCAACTAAGGCCACATAGTTTGCTGCATTTTTGCGCAAAACGTTATGTAAAATGCAGCAGGCAAGAATTATGTGATTAAGTTTATATTCCGCCATGTTAATTGCAGTGAGTAATAGGTGGAACCGGCTGGCCATTATCCCGAAAGCATTCTCCACCACTCTTCTGGCTTTGGCCAGCCGGTAATTAAAAACCCTGTGCTCCGGGGTGAGGGTCCTCATTGGGAACGGCCGCATCAGGTGTTCACCCAGACCAAATGCTTCATCAGCAACAAACACAAATGGGAGTCCTTCTACGTTCTCTTCCGGAGGTGGCAATCCCAAGCCACATCTCTGGAGACGCCTGTAGAACTCTGTCTGAACTCTGTGTGGCGATGACTCCACCATCCGACTTCCGGCCATTCTTCCCCACGTCCACATTGAGGAACTCATATGTCGCCGACACCACTGCCAACATCACAATACTATTAAACCCCTTAAAGTTATAATAGTATGACCCCGAGTTTGGGGGGTGGGGCTATTTTGATGTGTTTCCCATCAATTGCCCCTCCACAGTTGGGAAAGTCCCAACGATCAGCAAAGTGGGATTCAACAGTCTGCCATTCCTGTGGCGTTGAAGGAAACTGTGGAGTCAAACAAGAAAATAGAAAATTAGTCATTTTGGACATAAACATTGCAGGCAGATTAGACACAAACATTCTTGGCCAACATCAGTATTAACATTTATTTGAAGGAGTATTTAAAGACAAAAGTATAAGGTCCACTTATCAGATCCCCCCCCCCCCTGATGGCCCATTGTAAAAATTTTAGGGGGGAGATGTTTTGGACAGGTAACCCTCTCTACTTCATTGAGAGCTGAATGCATAAATAATGTGTTTTACTTTGGCCAGCTCCTCTGTTGGCAGCCCACTGGACAGGTAAAAAGTGTCATAATAAAAAAATAGAAATACACACTAATTAAAGCACATTTTTACATTCTGCAATTACCTATCAAGATAATAGGAGAAAAAATACTTTAAACAGTACCATTTTAAAGTATTCAGGCAGACCCTGTCACTACATGCTTTGGGTAATTTATCTATAAATATGACCACAAAAGAGGTGGGTATAGTGTGTATGGGTTTGGCAAAGTCAGCAGATGGATTGGTATCGGTTGACTTAGCGGTTGGGGGGAGGGAGGGTTACAAATTATTTTGGTAACCAAAAAAGCCTCTGGCACTCTGCCTGAATTTAAGGACAACAATAACATTTGTACCCATTCTAGGGGGTGTTTAGGGTAAAGCACTACTATGGAGATGACAAAATGCATTGTTAAGTGACTAGGCTAGGTGTGTATTGGCCCAGGATAACATGCTGGGGAGGCTAGTGAAGGCAAATATGCATGAAGGACAAAAAAGGAGCATTAAAAACTTCCAGCATGCATGAAGACAAAGGGGACATTCACAGCATATTACAATCATGGTAATTAGGGAATGATGAAAGAAATACAATACATTAGCAAACATTAAATACATAGAATGTGATGTTAAAGGAGAAATCTTACCTTAATGTAGTCCTTCTGCAGGACCTGTATGATAGCAGAACAGGTCTCTGGAATAATGATCCCCAGAGCCTGAGGGGAGATGCCTGTCGAGAACTTGATGTCCTGCAGACTTCTTCCTGTCACCAAGTACCGCAACGTGGCGACTGGCCTCTTTTTTGGAGTGATGGCTTGCTGCATGCAGGTGTCCCGCCTGCTAATATAAGGGGACAGCAAAGCCAACAAACGGTGAAAAACGGAGTCCATCATTCGGAGATAATTCCTGAAATCATTAGGATTATTCTCATGGATCTCCCTCAACAAAGGCATATGACAGAATTGGTCACACTGGAGCAACCAATTCTTGGTCCATAAACTCCTCCTCCCCCTGTTCATGGACTGGGCTTTGGTCAAAGTAAGAACCCCAACAACAAGCCCCTGCACAGCACGAACTCTATGATGAGTATGTAACCACAACATAGCTTCAAAACGGTCAGCTAGTCAGAACGAACTAAACAGAAAGCACTGAAAAACAGCAAGGCCTGAGAAGAGTGAGCTGAAAATCATAAACGAATGGACAAGAACGCACTGAAGATCAAATACGTACTATAATAATATGCACTGACAAACAATTGCAAACCGACTACACGCACTGAAAAACAGATTTGAACCCACAAGCACAAACTAAAGAGCAGTAACGAACGGAAAAGAACGAGTCTAAAAAGCGCAAATCGTCTCTCACCAAACTTCTACTAACACGAGATAAACATGAGATTAGCAGAAGGAGCCCAAAGGGTGGCGCACTGGCTATTGAACTTCCCTTTCTAGTCCCGTCGTACGTGTTGTATGTCACCGCGATCTTGATGTTCAGAATGTCCGACCAACTTTGTGTGACCGTGTGTATGCAAGACAAGTTTGAGCCAACATCCGTCGGAAAAAATCCATGGATTTTGTTGTCGGAATGTGCGATCGTGTGTACGAGGCATTACAATGCTTTACCTCACAGTACAATATACTTTTAAAACAACTCAAACTAAAAAATTACACGGCAAGCAACAAAATATGCACATACCTCTCAAATCAGATCAAACAGGACTAGTAAATGTGGAATAGACTTCCTAATGGACAAACAAGAGAAAAGACTCACTAACACAGTCCATAAAGAAAACAGGATTGCAGGATACTGTAAAGATCTCTATCATTTAAACGCCACGCAAGACACCCTAGCCTCGACCTCTACCCAAATCCAAGATTTTCTATCCTCCCTAACACTCCCAAAGATCTCCAAGGAACACCTCACACAGCTATTCTCTCAGTTCACCTCATAGGGGATTTCCAAGGAAATCTCCTATTTACCTATGCATAAAGCCCCTGGCCTGGACAGGTTTGGCAATGAGCATTACAAAAATTTAGCTCAATTTTATCTCCCCACTTAAAACAGGTCTACAATTCAGCAGCGAATGAAGCCTCATTCCCTAAAGAAGCCTTGGAAGACCTAATAATGGTGTACCAAAACCCAGAAAACCCTCTACACATCCAGCCAACTTCGATCCTATTTCTCTTCTTAACACAGACATTAAAGTTTATGCTAAAATGATCACAGCTAGACTGGAAAACATTATCCCTTTTCCTATTCACCCAGACCAGGTAGACTTTGTAAAGGGTCGCCAGACTTCTAATGGCACCAGACGCATATTAAACCTGCTTCAATGGGCTGAATCCCATTGAATGCCTTCTCTGCTCCTCTTTGGACATGTAGAAGGTGTTCGACTGGGTTTATTGGCTTTATCTCCGAGAGGTAATGCAATCCTTTGGCCTCACAGAATTGATTAATTTGGCTATCATACCCTATACTCCTCCCTCCAGCACAAAGGTATATACATCAAGCATACTATCACATCCTTTTGATATCTCTAACGGCACCAGACAGGGCTGTCCCCTATCCCCCATAATCTTTGTCCTGGTCATGAAACCGCTTGCCCAAGCTATTTGAAGTGATTCTAAAGTCTCTGATATCTACAAAATCCATTAAGGTGAGTGTATCTAAATGATCAAAAATATATAAGCAAAGTCCATAATAATGACAATGTGAGTATGGAGAAACTCAGTAATCAGGAGAGATGCGAATGAGATGTTCTTGCAGCCCAAAAACTTGTGATATTACTGCTGCCTACCAGATCAGTTGTACCTCAAATTATAGAGATCATGGGAGCCTGTTGCATCAGCCTGCCAGCATCAAAATCCTCCACCTGTCTTTCAATCCAGGGATTGTGATTACAATCACCCTCAACGACCGCGCTTGTTTTTCGGAGATATATGTTTTTGAGCTTTTTTGTATTTAGGCTTACACACGCAGCTGCACTTTTTTCACTTAGTTAGTGCAGAAATTTCCTTTATAGCTACATTGTATCATAAATACTTTTTTCTTGCGGCTTTCTATTTTGTGTGTTTTAATACAAATTTATATATAATTCGTTTCACATATTAGTTTTACACATACATTTAGTGGCACACATTTTTCCGCATTATGGATATTTTTGAATACCATAAAAATAGGAAAATTGATCCCGAGGAAGTCTTTGATCAGGTTACTTTGGAAACGGATAACTTAAGAGGGATATTTAATGGGACTCAAAAATGTCCTGTTTGCAGAACTACATGCCACCTGGGATATAGTCTTCCTAGAAAGATATTTAAAGGAGAAGATGATTCCCAGAAGTTTACGTTGGCATGTATACTCAGATAAGGGGGACCCAGAACCCCAAGAATGGTTTCAATACTTCAATGGGGTAGGTCTCGCCTTTTTGGAGTTTTTGGTGTCTAAAAAACGCAGCTGCTAAATTGCAGCAATAAAAAATTGACATCAAAGATAAGCTTACCCCATTTAACAAAGAGGGGTTGTACCAAGTTTACATTAAAGAACTTAGAAAAATTTTGGTAGAGGAAGAAGAGGAACAACGGATTAAAAAAAGAAAAAAATATCTCAGGGACGTTGAAGACTATAGGACTAGCAACGTTTTTAAATGGCAGGAATTGTATAAGGATATTCAGGGATCTAATATAGTTTCTGGGGATACTGAAAATATGGAAGCCAGCGGGGGAGCTCAAGTACACCCTCTCCTTGAAAATAACATTAGGGAGGTGGATCCACAGACCCCACTACAGCGGGACTTGGGACCACCGAAGGGAGGAGGGGGATGTCCCTCCTATCCGATGAAGAAAAAAGTCGCAAATAATAAAAACCATCCATATCCCCCCAAAAATCAATATCAATACCCCATTACTAATAACCATTCTAGAAACCCGGGTAAAACACAATATTCTGGAAATAGGAAACAGAACACCACATACTCCATATAAATCTGGAAATCAATACCCTCAGGGAAGATCATCCCAAATGGATCACACAGGGAGATATGATGATCCATCGCAGAAAAGACCCTATTGGAATGAACGACAAGAGGGTCCCCGAAATTCTCCCATTCCCCTGTGGAGATATGAAATACAGATAGAAAATCGATAAAGGTCACTTCAGGAATACTATGAGAGTGATTATGAGGGGGAATGTTCCGCCTATAGTTATGAACCCCAGCGTGAATATGCTTCCAGACCACATGAAGGACCACCCAGTGCAGCTCCACTTAGACAGAAGTTGGACAGTTTTTTAGGGAAAGGTCAGAACAAAAAAGGAAGATTAAGAGAGGATGCAGGGGAGGGAAACGGAGTAACTCCCAAAAAAAGAAAGAGATAAGAAATGAAGGGATTTTTAACTTGAGTGAGATTACCTTGACAGATACAGAACAGATGACTTTAAATCAGGGTTTAAAAGGTGCGCCTAAACAAGGATTAAATACGTTTAAAATCTTTATAGACATACAAAAATATATGGGAAAATTAAGCATCAAGCGATATTTTCTATCCAATCCTATTGTTAATAACTGTAAATCTCAGATAGAAAATAACACCAGAGTTTTTTAAAGGGACAGAGAAATGCTTCCCTTTTTAACCCTCCTGGGAAACCAGCACCTAGTATTACTGTTTTTAAAAATTTAGTGCTGAAAGATTTGCAGACGGTCAAATTTAAATTAAAAAACCAGAGGGAGATTGAGGAAGGGGTGAAATCTCTATGTAAAAAGAAAGATCTGATAATACGTCCTGCGGACAAAGGAGGAGGCATTGTACTCCTCAAAAAAACATGATTATGGGACGTGGCTTGCAAGCTCTCGTGATGGCAGCTTAAGCCGAGAGCTCTCCACAGCCGACCAGAGAACGCCAGCATTCTGATAGGAATCCGTGACTGCCAACTCTCAATCACCATACACCACTCTGCGGACTCCCCGCCGACAATGTCCCGCAAACGAACGGAAGATCAGTGCCACAAGAAGCTCACCGCATTCTTCCTTCAGCCAGTGCCGAGAAAGGAGCTCTCCCAAGATGGCGCCGCAGCCCGGACCT
The DNA here is from genome assembly GCF_042186555.1 of Aquarana catesbeiana. Taxonomy (NCBI): domain Eukaryota; kingdom Metazoa; phylum Chordata; class Amphibia; order Anura; family Ranidae; genus Aquarana; species Aquarana catesbeiana. The sequence goes on along the minus strand of NC_133324.1, from coordinate 256,054,848 downwards.
CTCCATCCTCCTACACAGACCTCCCTGATGCTGATCCGCACAACCAGAACGGTGGATTAGCAGCTGCATCTCCCTGCCACTCGCCTCCGGCCAGCCTGGCCTCCCAAAGCCCAGCTAAAGCCAGGATGAGGATGGATCCTAGCCACCAGGCTGCAGTGAGTACAGAATCCCTCACAGAGACTGCTGCATCACATCTGCAGTCACCCATAGCGGCCTTTCCCACTACAGGCCAGCCTGTACTAGATACGACCATGAAGGACATGTTATTGTCACTGCAATCCTCCCTCATGGCTAACTTCTCCTCAGTCATCAATAAATTTACATCTGATATGCAATATATGGATCACAGGGTACAGTACATAGAATACAAAATGGAGGAGTGTACTGACACAGTAAATGATCTAGTTGATGCGTATGCAGAACAAAAAGATGACACCTAATGGATCGAAGGGAAACTCGCGGATCTCAAAGACCGCTCATGATGCAATAATATAAAAATGCGCAGGGTCCCTGAATCTGTTCCACCCGCTGAGCTCCAAGAGTATGCCACCAGCCTTTTCTCTGCTCTAATACCTGAGCTGCTGCCAATAGAGCTTATTATAGATGGCATACATAGGATCCCTAAACCACGGCACCTTGAGGACTCGATTCCCAGAGATGTCCTTATGAGAATCCACTTTTACCAAGCCAAAGAGCTAATTCCCTCAAAAGCCAGAGCACTCGCTACCCTACCGGTGCCATGTAATGACATCCAAATCTATGCAGATCTCTCACAACATACCCTCCAAATGAGGAGACAGCTGTAAATGGTTACCAAAGCCCTCAACGACCACAAGGTGGCCTATAAATGGCATCACCCAGCCACTTTACTGATTACCAGGAATGGCCACACCATCTCCAACATCGCGAGTGGCATGAAACTCCTCCACTCGTGGGGAATCATTCCAGAGCCTCCAGTGAAGGCCCCAGGTGCCTCCACCTCCACCAAACCACCTCGTCATGGGCAGCACTGTCAGGGAAATTTCAAGACCAACTATAAATGAATGTTCCTGTCTACCACGTTCCTAGACAACGTAATCCCTGGTTCGGCCAAATGCTTGAATCCACACAGTTACTGAACTTTTCCACCAGTTTAGTCAGCGACTCTCAGCGTTTTTCACTGCTGACCATTTCTCTCCTCCCTCCCCTTTGTTTTGTTTCTCCCTTTTTCCTTACAGGACAACAAGAGCATGAAGACCCAGCCTTCAACATATATCAGCACTGCACGCTACTACTCTCCTTAGTGCTCATTCAATGCAATCTCCATATCTCCATTCTCCATACTACGGTCTGCCGCCTGATCATCCCCTCCACATCTCTTCTGGAACTCCTTCAACAAGGATAGTCCCGTGACCATCTCCCCTCCACCTGGAAGCCTGCCCTCCGTAAGCTCTGCAACTATAAGTTCTTCCTCAACTACACACTGCCCTCCAACTCCAGATCATGACTCTCACTGTTCTCTCACTCAACGCAAAGGGTCTCAACCACCCAGCAAAAAGAGCTTCAATGTGGAAAACAGCCTTATCCCTTAAATGCGATGTCCTTTGCATACAAGAAACTCACTTTGACCAAGCAGCGACTCTTTCTTGCACTCACAAAAACTTTCCCCACATATTCAAATCTTCCTATACGAAGAAACAAAGAGGAGTCCTTATCGCTATTCAAGATTCTGTTTCATTCCAACTACACAAATGTATTGCAGACCAAGAAGGTCGATTTAATTATTTTAATATGCTCTATTGACAATACTCAATACACGTTGATATCCCTATAAGCTCCTAACCACCGCCAAATGCCATTCTTAAGACAGACCATTAAGAAGGAAAAAAACACCAACAGGGCCATCTCCTACTCTGTGGAGACTTTAATCTAGTACAAGATAACAAAATGGACACAACCTCAGGCCCCAAGAGACACGAATCACCCTTGAGCAACTATATGGCTACCAACGATCTGTACGACGTGTGGAGGTGTTGTCATGCTGACGAACGAGACTACACATATCTATCCCCGCGTTACAACACCTACTCACGAATAGATGTTTTTGTAACAGATAAATGGTTATTGCAAAAAGTATCAGCCTCCGCCATCCGCACTGTCACTTGGTCAGACCACGCCCCTATCAGCATTACCCTATCCAGCAAACCTTCCCATCCTAACACATACCTATGGCGAGCCAATAATTTCCTTCTACAAGACCCCATGCATGCCGCTACGCTCCTCAAAAACCTGGAAGATTTTCTTTCCCTTAATGCTGACTCTGTGACAGACCCAGCAACAGTGTGGAATGCACACTAGGCAGTAATCAGAGGTACCTTTATTCAATTAGGCTCTTGAGCAAAGAAAAAGAGGACGCAGCGCTTAGACGAACTGACAGCTGATCTAGCAACCCTTAACAAAACAAATCCTTCCTTGCCTCTCCAAAATAAAATCTTCTCCCTACGCCAGGAACTCAGATCCCTATTACTAACATCATTCGAGAAATCCCAAAGGAAACTTAAAGCTAAAATGTATTTCACGGGCAATAAAGGAAAGCTATGGCCTCAAAAATTAAAGGGTAACGCCTTAAATCTAAAATTCACTTCTTCTATCACCCGACTACCAACGAAAAAATCCTCAAACCCCAAGCTATGGCTGACGCGTTTAGCCTATACTACAGTAGTCTATACAACATCCAAGATGACCATGATACCCATCAACCCTCCCAAGAGGACATCCAAGCTTTCCTCAATTATATCAAACTCCCATCTCTATCCCAGCAACAACTCTATTCATTCTCTATCCACAAATTACCAAACTCCAAATCACCTGGCCCAGATGGATTTACTGGCGAGTACTACAAAAAATTCCAGCACTTTCTAGCGCCACTCTTATGTAAAGTTTATAATAACGCTGCCTCCTCTTCCTCTTTCCCCTCTGAAATGCGGAGTGCACTTGTAGTGATGATACCTAAACCAGGCAAAGACCCTACAACACCAAAAAACTTCTGACCAATATCCCTACTTAACATTGATTTGAAAATCTATGCAAAACTCATAGCAGAAAGATTGATAGATATCCTCCCAACCCTAATCCACCCCGACCAATCAGTATTCACTAAGGGGTGACAAACCTCTGATGCAACACGTCGCATAATCAATATCATCCACCACGCTGAGTCCTCTGGAACTCCTTCTCTGCTCCTATCTTTGGATGCAGAGAAGGCATTTGACAAAGTTCACTTGAACTACCTAGCCTCAGTTCTCACTAAATTCGGTTTCAATGGCCAAATTCTCAAAGCAATCATGGCCCTATATACAACACCATCAGCACGCGTATACACGTCCAATATCCTCTCCTCTTCCTTCCAAATAACTAATGAAACTAGACAAGGGTGCCCCCTGTCACCCCTAATCTTCAACTTACTAATAGAACCCTTAGCGGAACATATTAGAACGAGCACTCAAATATCTGTGGGTCCCCATGAACACACACGACCACAAGATCAGCCTATTTGCTGATGATGTAATTTTAATGTTAACCAATCCCATGACATCACTACCCGCAGTACAAGAAACGCTTCCTGGTTCAGCAAAGTCTCTTACTATAAGGTCAATGACATGAAATCTTCTATCCTTAACCTAAGAATAGACGCAACTTCTAGCAACCTCCTCCAAAACCTTTACCCCTACGTATGGGCGGACAATGATATACCCCATCTAGGAATACAGCTGACCAAATCCACTAAAACTCTATTCCAAACAAACTATATTCCATATCGTACCAAGCTACAGCAAGACCTTACCAACTTAGCGAAATTTGAATTTTCATGGATAGGAAGGCTAGCGGCATTCAAAATGCTTCACCTACCCCAACTTCTCTATTTATTCAGAACCCTAGCAATCCCACTCCCAACTACCTACTTTAAATCGCTTCAATCTATACTCACCAAATTTATATGGCAAGGTAAAAAATCTTGCTGTGCCCACGCAAAGCTCATCAAACATCGATCAGTAGGAGGAGAAGGTTATATTGATTTTGCTGACTACTACCTAACCTCTTTACTCACACAACTTAAGGAATCAATCTGGGGAACCATAGAAGCGTCCTATGTACCAGGTCACTCCCTCTACCCCTGGCTCACTAGTACAGTACTGAGAGCTAGAATACTTACGTATATTCCTCCTACCATGAAAGACTCGATTAAAGCTTGGAATATACTAATCCAATCAGGCCACTCCAACCCCCATTCCACCACCCTAAAGATCCCTATCTCAGCGCTCCACCACCTCATGGATTCAATATCCTTCACAGCATGGCAATCAAAAGGGATAAACTACATTGATGACCTCTTCAGCAATGACAACATAAAACCCTTTCCTACAATCCAACATGAATTTCATCTCCCAAACTTGGACTTCTACAAATACATTCGTACAAAACATTGCATATCAACATTCCATCTATGGCCATACAAAATCCCCTCATCAGCTTGGATATACTACACCACCAGTACACTACATACTAAAGGAATATCTATCTTCTATAAGATTCTACAGCAAAAATGCACCTTTACTAAATGCACCTTTACTGCACTTATACCGACATACAATGGACTACAACCTGTAATGCCACATTTAAAGTCACTACCCTATGGGAACTTACTATTAAACTACTGCTCAGGTGGTATCTAACTCCTGACAGAATCTCTCGATTCCACCCTACCACTTCTGATTTATGCTGGAGACACTGTGACCACAAAGGCGACCTCCTCCATACCTTCTGGGGATACCCTAAACTGACAGCATTCTGGACATCCACATTCAGACTCATATCCCAAGTCGCTCAACTCCACATCACTCGCTCTCCTGCCCTAGCACTTCTATCTCTGGGAATCGAAACCCTCCCTTACCACATACAACACATAACGACCCATATCCTCCTAGCAGCCAAACTGACCATCACAAAACGATGGAAAAATCCTGTCCCTCCCACCATACGAGATGTGATAGAATTAACCCAACTACACTACGCCCATTAGGGATGAGCCGAACACCCCCCAGTTCGGTTCGCTCCAGAACCTGCAAACGGACCGAAAATTCGCACGAGCGTTAGAACCCCATTAACGTCTATGGGACTCGAACGTTCAAAATCAAAAGTCCTAATTTTAAAGGCTAATTTGCTTGGTATTGTCCTAAAAAGGTTTGGGGACCCGGGTCCTGCCCCAGGGGACATGTATCAATGCAAAAAAACTTTTAAAAACGGGCGTTTTTTTGGGAGCAGTGATTTTAATGATGGTTAAAGTAAAAAGAAAAAGTGAAATATTCCTTTAAATATCGTACCTGGGGGGTGTCTATAGTATGCCTGTAAAGTGGCGCGTGTTTTCCGTGCTTAGAACAGTCCCTGCACAAAATGTCATTTTTAAAGGAAATAAGTAATTTAAAACTGCTTGCGTCTTTAATGTAATGTCGGGTCCTGGCAATATGGATGAAAATCAGTGATACAAACGGCATGGGTACCCCCCAGTCCATTACCAGGCCCTTTGGGTCTTGTATGGATATTAAGGGGAACCCCGCACCCAAATTAAAAAAGGAAACAGCAGTATACAGGCTCTGTACTCTGAACAGCAGTATACAGGCGGTGCAAACAAGACAGGGACTGTAGGTTTGTTGTTAAGTAGAATCTGTTTGTAATTTTGAACTGGTACATTTTTAACGTGTTTAGCTCCAGCAAAAAATCTATTTTAAGCTTTTTGGAAAACATAGGGAAGGGTTATCACCCCTGTGACATTTGCTTTGCTGTCTGTGCTCCTCTTCAAAAGATTTCACCTCTCTTTTTGTCCCAATGACAAATGTTTTTTGTGAAACAAGGATTGGTGATAAAGCATCAGTGGAAAGGAGAAATGTTTTTCCCATATTAACTCTTACAGGAAAGAATCTCCCTTCCTAGGGGTAGATTTCATCTCACTTCCTGTTGTCTCCTTCCGTTTGCAAGTAGGAGTCGTTTGTAAGTTGGATGTTTGAAAGTAGGGGCCTGCCCTATATACTTAGCAGAAATTTGGGCCTTAGGTGTTGTTGTTGCCACAACACTGTAAGCCCTCACAGGGCCCTGCTGTGAAATATTAGATCAAGAATTGTAATTACATGTCCCCGTTGAACAGGGGCTGAAAAATTGGGCCTTAGGCACTGGTGCTGGTGCCACAACACTGCAACCCCTCACAGATACTCTAGTTGGAACGCAGGAACGAGCCCTGCTGCAAAGTATTGCATCAAAAATTGTAATTACATGCCCCTGTTAAACAGGGGCAGAAAAATTGGGCCTTAGGCACTGTTGCTGGTGCCACAACACTGCAACCCCTCACAGATACTCTAGTTGGAACGCAGGAACGAGCCCTGCTGCAAAGTATTGCATCAAAAATTGTAATTACACGCCGTTGTTAAACAGGGGCAGAAAAATTGGGCCTTAGGCACTGGTACTGGTACCACAACACTGCAACCCCTCACAGACAGTCTAGTTGGAACGCAGAAATGAGCCCTGCTGCAAAGTATTGCATCAAAAATTGTAATTACACGCCCCTGTTAAACAGGGGCAGAAAAATTGGGCCTTAGGCACTGGCGCCACAACACTGCAACCCCTCACAGATACTCTAGTTGGAACGCAGGAATGAGCCCTGCTGCAAAGTATTGCCTCAAAAATTGTAATTACACGCCCCTGTTAAACAGGGGCTGAAAAATTGGGCCTTAGGCACTGGTGCTGGTGCCACAACACTGCAACCCCTCACAGATACTCTAGTTGGAACGCAGGAACGAGCCCTGCTGCAAAGTATTGCATCAAAAATTGTAATTACACGCCCCTGTTAAACAGGGGCTGAAAAATTGGGCCCTAGGCACTGGTGCTGGTGCCACAACACTGCAACCCCTCACAGATACTCTAGTTGGAATGCAGGAGCGAGCCCTGCTGCAAAGTATTGCATCAAAAATTGTAATTACACGCCCCTGTTACACAGGGGCAGAAAAATTGGGCCTTAGGCACTGGTGCTGGTGCCACAACACTGCAACCCCTCACAGATACTCTAGTTGGAACGCAGGAAGGAGCCCTGCTGCAAAGTATTGCAAAAATTGTAATTACACTCCCCTGTTAAACAGGGGCTGAAAAATTGGGCCTTAGGCACTGGTGGCTGCGCCCAGAACCAAAAATGTTCTTACAAGCTATCAGCGTGATCATTGAGGAGGAAGAGGATAATTACTCAGGATAGTCACTCAGCATCAGCATAGGCAATCTTTGAAGGGATCTGAGATTTCAAAAAAAATTATTCGGTTACATCAGCATCAGGTGCTTGCTAGCTGGTGGTGATCCAAGACTGATTCATTTTTATGAAGAGTCGGTGGACAGACGCACCCTGTGATCGATTACAAAGCCTCCAGCAGCACTGAATATGCATTCCGAAAGAACGCTGGATGCAGGACAGGCCAGTAGCTCAATTGCATACTGTGCAAGCTCTGGCCAGTGATCCATCCTCAAGACCCAGTAACCCAGAGGATTTTCAGTGGGAAAGGTGTCCAAGTCAGATCTTGCCCCTAGGTATTCCTGCACCATGTAAAACAGACGCTGGCGATGGTTGCTGGAACCGATCATACCTTGGGGCTGCGGACTAAAAAATTGTCTGAAAGCATCAGATGGCCACCTTCTCCACCGCTCCTTCTTTGACTGACTGAAGCCTCAGCAACACGTTGTCCAGAAACAGGAGTTTGTAACCTCCCAGTCTCTGGGAACGCGTTGCATAGACCTTTCTGCAAGGCCTTCTGAAGATGTTTCATCCTCTGCTCCCTCTGCGACGGCAAGATAAGGTCTGCAACCCTTTACCCTTGTAACGTGGATCAAGGAGGGTTGCCAGCCAGTATTGGTCCTTCTCCTTCATACGACGAATACGAGGATCCTTACACAGGCTTTGCAGGATCAGGGAGGCCATGCAGCGTAGGTTTGCTGAGGCATTTGGTCCGGAGTCCTCTGGATCACTAAGGATGACATGGTCCGCAGCCACCTCCTCCCAGCCACGTACAAGTCCATGTGTTTCTTGGGACTGATCCCTTAAAGACTGCTGCTGATGCTGAGTGCCAGGCTCCACCTCCATACTGACACAATCTTCCTCCTCCTCCTCGTCCTTGTCCTCTTCCTGTGAGAGCTAAGGAAGTCCTCCTCTTCCTGCCTCTGCTCTGCCTCAAGCGCCCTGTCCATTATTCCATGCAGCGTGTGCTCCAACAGGTGGACAAGGGGGACAGTGTCACTGATGCATGCACTGTCATTGCTCACCATCCTCGTGGCCTCCTCAAATGGTGACAGGACAGTGCATGCATCCCTGATCATGGCCCACTGGTGTGGGGAAAAAAAACCAAGCTCCCCTGACCCTGTCCTGGTGCCATAGTCGCACAGGTACTCATTGATGGCCCTCTACTGCATGTGCAGCCGCTGCAGCATGGCCAACGTTGAGTTCCACCTGGTGGGCATGTCACAAATTAGGCAGCTCTTGAGCAGGTTAAACTCCTTTTAGAGGTCTGCCAACCGAGGACTGGCATTATATGACCGGTGGAAATGACCACAGACTTTCCTGGCCTGCCTCAGGACATCCTGTAAGCCCAGGTACCTGCCCAAGAACCGCTGCACCACCAAGTTAAGGACGTGAGCCAAACAGGGCACATGGGTCATTTGTCACTGTTGGAGGGCAGAGAGGAGGTTGGTGCCATTGTCACAAACCACCATTCCTGCCTTAAGTTGGCGTGGCATCAACCACCTCTGAACCTGCCCCAGTGTGGCTCCTGTCCCCCAAGCACACCAGCTCAAGCACCGCATGGCATCTTTTGGCCTGCATACTTGCGTAGCCCCTTGAACGGCTACGGAGCACCGCTGGTTCCAAGGACAAAGCACAGGAAGAGGCCATGGAGGAAGAAGAAGAGGAGGGGGTGGAGGAGAGAGGTGTGTCACAATCATTAGTAGTGGCATTTTGGAGGCGTGGTGGCGGAACAACCTCCAACACTACTGCACCTTGTCCTGCATTCTTCCCAGCTGCCAGCAGAGTCACCCAATGCGCGGTAAAACTTAGGTAACATCCCTGTCCATGCCTGCTGGACCATGAGTCAGCGGTAATATGCACCTTACCGCCCTGTCCAGCAAGGCCAAGACATTGCTTTCCACATGCCGGTAGAGAGCTGGAATCGCTTTCCGTGAGAAAAAGTGGCGTTTGGGTACCTGCCACTGAGGAACCGCACATTCCACAAACTCACGGAAGGGGGCAGAGTCTACCAACTGAAAAGGCAGCAGTTGAAGTGCTAGCAATTTTGCCAAGCTAGCATTCAACCGCTGGGCATATGGATGGCTGGGAGTGAACTTCTTTCGGCGGTGCAGCAGCTGGGGCAGGGAAATTTGCCTGGTACAATCTGACATCGGTGTACCGAAAGCAGATTGCCCACAAGTACTTGGCTGTGACACACCTAATTCTACACCTTCATTCCTCTCAGTGCAAGTCTCAGAGAGGACTGAAGGTATATATAGTGGGGTTGGAGATCTCAGCTGATGAGGAGCAAGGAGAGGTCCTCTTTGTTCTTTGGTGTGGGTCTTTTAGATATGCTTGCCAATGAACTGCATGGCAGGTCAACATATATCTGGTCAAGCATGTGGTGCCCAAGCAGGAGATGTTTTGGCCACGCAAGATACGCTTGAGACATATGTTGCAAATAGCAGCGGTGCGATCTGATGCACTAGTCTCAAAAAAGGCCCACACCAAATGAATTTTGGAATAACGCGCAGAGACAGCAGCGCCATGCACATGCGGAGCTTTGGGGTGTGATGCAGTCAGTGTGCTGCCCTTAGGCTGGCCCCTGGAGGGCATCCTGCCTCGTTGGTGATGTGCCTCCTCCTCCTCCTCTCTCCTATCAGGCACCCATGTTGAGTCAGTGACCTCATCATCCCCTCCCTCCTCATCACTGGAGCAAACCTGGCAGTATGCTGCAGCAGGGGGAGCATGACTGCCAGATTGCTGTCCTTCTTGGGCACCCCCTCTGTCCGTGCTCACATTACTGCCTTCATCTAGCTCAGTATCATCATCAGAGCCTTCTAAACGCTGGGCATCCTCCTGGAGCATGTACCCAACACTGTGGTCAAACAGTTCGAGGGACTCCCAAGGAGGACATGGTGGGGCTAGGGAAGGAGTCACTGATGCCATTGAGCCGAGGGAAGAGGCCGTGCTGGCAGCTGCTTTGCCAGACAAAGTACCCTGAGCATGGGTGAGAGAGGATAAGGAGGACGAGGACGGCTTGGTCATCCACTCGACCAAGTCTTCCGCATGTTGTGGCTCAACAGGGCCAGCTGCTGAAAAAAAGGCCAAGCGTGTCCCATGGCCACGTGCTGATGAGGATGCACCGTCTCCACGACCAACACTGTTGCCTCTAGACACAGAGCCTGCTTGCCCTCTTTTATTGGCTTGTGACTGTCTGCCTATCCTTTTTGGCCTTCCAGACATACTAATGGCCTGTAGCTGCACTAAGCTGGCATATAAATATATATATATATATATATATATATATATATATATATATATATATACTGATACTGCAGTTAGCAAAATCAACTGCCTGCCTGTAGTATGAGAACACCACCAACCTTCTACAGGTAGCTTTAGCTGAACACTGTGCAGAGCTCGCAAAAAACTAACTTGTAGCTTATTTAGCTGCCTGCGGTAGTGATAGGATCAGGAAAACACCACCAACCTTCTACAGGTAGCTTTAGCTGAACACTGTGCAGAGCTTGCACTACACTAACTTGTAGTTTTAGCTGAACACTGTGCAGAGCTCGCAAAAAACTAACTTGTAGCTTATTTAGCTGCCTGCGGTAGTGATAGGATCAGGAAAACACTACCAACCTTCTACAGGTAGCTTTAGGTGAACACTGTGCAGAGCTCGCAAAAAACTAACTTGTAGCTTATTTAGCTGCCTGCAGTAGTGATAGGATCAGGAAAACACCAACCTTCTACAGGTAGCTTTAGGTGAACACTGTGCAGAGCTCACAAAAAAATAACTTGTAGCTTATTTAGCTGCCTGCAGTAGTGATAGGATCAGGCAAACACCACCAACCTTCTACAGGTAGCTTTAGGTGAACACTGTGCAGAGCTCGCAAAAAACTAACTTGTAGCTTATTTAGCTGCCTGCGGTAGTGATAGGATCAGGAAAACACCACCAACCTTCTACAGGTAGCTTTAGCTGAACACTGTGCAGAGCTCGCACTACACTAACTTGTAGTTTTAGCTGAACACTGTGCAGAGCTCGCAAAAAACGAACTTGTAGCTTATTTAGCTGCCGGCGGTAGTGATAGGATCAGGAAAACACCACCAACCTTCTACAGGTAGCTTTAGGTGAACACTGTGCAGAGCTTGCGAAAAACTAACTTGTAGCTTATTTAGCTGCCTGCGGTAGTGATAGGATCAGGAAAACACCACCAACCTTCTACAGGTAGCTTTAGCTGAACACTGTGCAGAGCTCGCAAAAAACTAACTTGTAGCTTATTTAGCTGCCTGCGGTAGTGATAGGATCAGGAAAACACCACCAACCTTCTACAGGTAGCTTTAGCTGAACACTGTGCAGAGCTCGCAAAAAACAAACTTGTAGCTTATTTAGCTGCCTGCGGTAGTGATAGGATCAGGAAAACACCACCAACCTTCTACAGGTAGCTTTTGGTGAACACTGTGCAGAGCTCGCAAAAAAATAACTTGTAGCTTATTTAGCTGCCTGCGGTAGTGATAGGATCAGGAAAACCCCACCAACCTTCTACAGGTAGCTTTAGGTGAACACTGTGCAGAGCTCGCAAAAAACTAACTTGTAGCTTATTTAGCTGCCTGCAGTAGTGATAGGATCATGAAAACACCCCCAACCTTCTACAGGTAGCTTTAGCTGAACACTGTGCAAAGCTCGCAAAAAACTAACTTGTAGTTTTAGCTGAACACTGTGAGGAGGACACACTACACTAACTTGTAGCTTTAGCTGAACACTGTTCAGAGGACACACTACACTAACTTGTAGCTTTAGCTGAACACTGTGCAGAGGTCGCACTACACTAACTTGTAGTTTTAGCTGAACATTGTGAGGAGGACACACTACACTAACTTGTAGCTTTAGCTGAACACTGTGAGGAGGACGCACTACCCTAACTTGTAGCTTTAGCTGAACACTGTGCAGAGGTCACACTAAACTAACTTGTAGCTTTAGCTAAACACTGTTCAGAGGATGCACTACACTAACTTGTAGCTTTAGCTGAACACTGTGCAGAGTTTGCATCATACTAACTTGTAGTTTTAGCTGAACACTGTGAGGAGGACGCACTACCCTAACTTGTAGCTTTAGCTGAACACTGTGCAGAGGTCACACTAAACTAACTTGTAGCTTTAGCTGAACACTGTGAGGAGGACACACTACACTAACTTGTAGTTTTAGCTGAACACTGTGCAGAGGTCACACTAAACTAACTTGTAGCTTTAACTGAACACTGTGAGGAGGACGCACTACACTAACTGTAAATCGTCTAGCTGCCTGACTGTGGTACTAATAGGATTAAAAGAACACCAGCAATTTTCTTCAGGTAGCTGTAAATACTGTAACAAGATAAGCCTGTCTGTCAGTAGGAAGATAACAGGAACGGATCTAGCTAAACTGAATACAGTGTATATATATGTATATATATATATATATATATATATATATATATATATATATATACAACACCTGAGATGCATATATATATACACAATACACTGTAAGTGCAGCTAACTCACTGACTGTCCTGCCTCATCTAGCTAACTCAAATGAAATGACACTGTCTCTCTCTCTCTCTAAGCACGCTGGAACACACTACACAGGGCCGCCGTGCAGGCGGCCTTATATAGTGTGGGGCGTGTTCTAAACCCCCTTAGCCATAATTGGCCAAAGCCACCCTGGCTTTGGCCAATTACAGCTCTCTCTACTGACGGCTCTGTGATTGGCCAAGCATGCAGGCCATAGTGCATGCTTGGCCAATCATCAGCCAGTAATGCCGCAGTGAATTATGGGCCGTGACGCGCCACACGAATTTGTATCATTCGCAATTCGGCGAACGATTGAACATGAAGCTCATCCCTAACGCCCATGAACAAATCACAGCTATTCACTCAGACAAACTAAAACAATTCACTCACAAGTGGCAACCATGGATTAAATGGAAAATGTTAAACCTATGACTCATGTACACCACAATATTGAACTCCTGTAATGTTACTACAATTGATGATACTGTCCTGTTCTCCCTCTTTTCCTCTCAGTATCCTGTCCTTTGAAAGAATCAATAGGGGTTGAGGGGGTGGTCTCCGGCGCTGCTAGACACAGTGTGTTCCCAATATGGGGTGCTTGCAGTAGAAGATGACCTTCACCTCTTTCTAAACAAGTAATTGAATGCACCTATCGTGCTCCAACATACATGTAACTCCGATTTTGACATCTGTATTCAATTGCTGTATACCTTATACCGTATGTGACAGATACTGTTTCCTCTGTTATTTCTGTGAAAATCAATACAAAAACTATTGAAACAAAAACAAAAGCTTTGAATGGGCATTTATTACTACATTCTCTTCCCAACACTGGTGGGTGAATAGGATAATGAGGAAACACTGGAAAATCTTGACAGGGGAGGTGAGATTTTGGGTCCACTTCTTCCTAACAAACCAAACATTGTCTATAAAAGAAACAAAACAAAACTGAGAGATAAATTAGCACCTAGTGCAATAGATCTACCGCCCAAAATCAGTATGTTTGGTAGCTTAAAAGAATTTTTTCCCTGCAGGAAATGTAAAGTATGTAGGACATCTCAAACTATTAGAACCTCTTCTTTTGTCTCATATAACATCAAAGACTTTAATAACTGTGGGACAGTAGGAGTTGTATACCTGCTTATTTGCCCATTCGGGTTACAGTATGTTGGAAGGACTACACGGGCTCTTAATGTTAGGATAGGGGAGCATTTAGGTAATATTAGGAGGGGTTTCATTGGGCACAGTGTGTCCAACCATTTCCGTTTATATCATAATAGAAATACTGCACTCCCTAAAGTAATAGCAATTGAAAAATACACTCCACACTGGAGAGGTGACAATCTTAAAAGGCATATATCTCATTGTGAAACTAGATGGATATATGACCTCCAATGTTATAGCCCCTTAGGAATGAATGTGGAATGGGATGTCAATTGCTACATTGATAACAGATGATTTTCCCAAACACAGAAAGTTTTTTTATTGTTATCTGTTCTGATATGTCTTACTCTTTATATTATATATTTGTTCCGGCCAGTGGCGTAGCGTGGGTTGTCAGCGCCGGGGCAAGGCAAATAATTTGCGCCCCCTAACCTGCGGACTTTTAGCACTCCCCCAGTTCTGTCCCTTCCCTTCCTACAATAGTACTAACCAACCTGATTCCTATACTGACCACTACACTGTCCACTATACTGACCACTATATTATACTGTCCACTATATTGACCACTACACTCTACTGTCCACTACACTGACCACTATACTACACTGACTACTATACTGTCCACTACACTATACTGCCCACTACACTGCCCACTATACTGCCCACTACACTATACTGACCACTATACTGTCCACTATACTACCCACTACACTATACTGTCCACTATACTGACCTCTATACTGTCCACTACACTATACTGCCCACTATACTGCCCACTACACTATACTGACCGACCTCTATACTGTCCACTACACTACACTATATGGCCCACTATACTGCCCACTACACTATACTGACCACTACACTGACCACTATACTGACCACTACACTATACTGACCACTATACTGTCCACTATACTGCCCACTACACTATACTGTCCACTATACTGACCTCTATACTGTCCACTACACTACACTATACTGCCCACTATACTGCCCACTACACTATACTGACCACTATACTGTCCACTACACTATACTGACCACTATACTGTCCACTACACTATACTGACCACTATACTGTCCACTATACTATACTGACCACTATACTGTCCACTACACTATACTGTCCACTACACTGACCACTATGCTATACTGTCCACTATACTGCACTGACCACTTTACTGTCCACTACACTATCCTACCTACAGTACTCCTATACTGACCACTACACTGCATGACTCTAGCTGCTCTTCTACTCACTCTCCCCCCCAGGCCAGCAACACGACTCTCATCACGAGGGAGTCTCACCTTTTCTTCTTTGTTTTCCATCGGTCCGGAGGGGAGCAGGAGGAGGAGACAGCGGCGGCTCACAATCTCAAATTTTTGTGTCCCCCGTGCTCCGCCATGTTCAGTCTCCGGCACCTTGTGATTGGGCGTATGGGGTCATGTGCGGGGGCGGGGCTGGCCTGTTAACGCTCGCGCTTGCTCCTGGAGTCCCACCTCCACACATGACCCCATTTACCCAATCACAGGGTGCCGGAGACTGAACATGTGCAGAGGCGGGACTCCAGGATGTACCGCGATCGTGGACAGGCCAGCCGCCCCGCCGCACATGACCCCATAGGCCAATCACAGGGCGCCGGAGACTGAACATGGCGGCCAGAGCGTGGGGACACAGGGCAGTGAATTTAGGAGGAGGCAGCCAGTAGTCACACACTGGCGTGGAATTTCGCCCCCCTAAATGTTGCGCCTGGGGCCACGGCCCCCTCCGCACCCCCCACGCTACGCCACTGGTTCTGACATCATCATTGCTCTTTATATACATCCTCCCTACTTCACATTGGAACACTATATTTGTCTAGATGTTTTTTATTTATCTCTTTGTATACTGGACAAACAAGGTTTTTTATATTTTTTATATATTCATGTTTTTTATGAGTAGATTGTGATATATAGGCACATAGTTTTATGTGTTCAATAGACGTATTGTGGCACATCTATTTGTGCTCGTAAATAGGGGTAATATGCCCATTCAGGGGTAAAAAAAAAAAAAAAAAAAATTTTTAAAACAATTTTATAAATGTATTGTATTATTAAGGTGAAGACCTTTTGAAGTAATTCTAATACTTTTTTGAAGTTTTTTGGCATCTTTTTCGGATGAATTTGCCAGGAAAATATCCAATTTATTTAGTGACAACGGGAGGAAGTCTAATGAATGTTTACTTCCGTTGTCTCTCCTGCCTCCTGGGTATATATAAGAGTGATGTGCTCACGTCGAATCATGCCTCCGTTCCCAGTTGATGCCTTCTATGGAGAAACGCATCGGTTGGAGCAGCTGATTCTGACATTTTATCCAGCTATTTGGTTTGATCCCGAGCTGTTGCTTCATTCGTTTTTTCAACCGTTCCTGTTTTCGTTTTTATGATTGCTAGATTGCTAGCTTGCTGTGAACATTTGCTGTGAAGTTTTACCGAAGTTTTTTAAATTGCTGTGAGCTGCTGTGAAGTTTTTTGGAATAAAAAAACCCTTTTCGAAGTTTATCTGCACTATGGAGCTTTTTTCTTATCTCCCTTGAGTGTTAACCGCTGAGATCATCCATGAGAAGCGATCTGAATCAAGGGTGATTATAACTGTTCCTGTGTGTGGATTCCAAAAGGAGAGATGAGTTAGGTGCGGTCGTTGGGGGGTGATTGTAATCACGATCCCTGGATTGAAAGACAGGTGGTGGATTTTGATGCCGGAAGGCTGATGCAACAGACTCCCATGATCTCTATAATTTGAGGTCCAACTGATCTGGTAAGCGGCAGTAATATCACAAGTTTTTGGGCTGCAAGAACATCTCAATCCCATCTCTCCTGATCACTGAGTTTCTCCATACTCACATTGTCATTTTTATGGACTTTGCTTATATATTTTTGATCACTTAGATACACTCACCTTAATGGATTTTGTATATATCAGAGTACTTTTGCTTTAGGTCCTTGTAACAGGTTGATGGTGCACACCACTGTTCACATAGGCATTTTTTGGTGGCATTTTTTGGTAGCATTTTTTTACTTTATTGTATCACTTTTGCACAATACTATATATATCTTTATATGAGTTTGTATGGTTGTATTTAATCATCTTCACTGATTAATTAATGGTTGCGCGCTTGTTTTTCAGAGATATATGTTTTTGAGCTTTTTTGTATTTAGGCTTACACAAACAGCTGCACTTTTTTCACTTAGTTAGCGTAGACATTTCCTTTGTAGCTATCTTGGGCTGGTAGAGCAGCAGTCACAAAAATGTCATTATTACCAATGATTCTATATTATTTTTGAACACTCCCTACTTCCCTCATTACATTAGGAACTGCAATTCACTCTGAAGCTCTTTATCTGGGCATCACAACGCTGAAGATTCAGGAACAAAATATTATACAGAACTAAATCATCAACCTGGCATGGGAGTGCCCAATGTAAAATTGTATTACCACGCAGCCATACTAGTCCAAGGTAAAGTATGGTGGTCCCCATCGACCGAAAAACAATGGAGTTATATAGAACAAGCAACAATTGGCCATCCCCTTAAAGGCCTTATAGCAGCACTGTAAATGGGCCTCTCTATCCCATCAATTCCTTACCTCACCATGAGAGCAGCTACAAGATCCTGGATATTTAGCAATTCCAAGCATCTACAACAGTTTTCCTGTAATTACAGTTACCTTCCACTTTGCTCTAAAGAATTCTTTACCAATGACCTTTCCATTAGCAACTGGATAGACTCAGGTTATCCACCATTGATCACCTTCAGACTTACAATTGTGCTTCAATCTCCCGCACGGGGACTTCTACAAATACCTTCGTGTCAGACATATTATCAACTCCATCTCTAAGGAAGAAATAGTAGTGCCAACGCACCTTCGCTACTTTATTCTAGACCACTCCACTAGACAAAAGGAAATCACATATTTTTATCAAATGTTTCTGTCTCCCTCATCTATCTATCACCTTTAGCCTAGGTTCACACTGACAGCGGGATTGAAATTGTGCGAGTTCAGCTAAACTCGCACGATTTCATACCTGCATGTCAGTCCGACTTCGGGAGTGATTTCAGAGACATCTGTGCGGGTTCCTGCACAGATGTCTATACAAATCACACCCTGAAGTCGGAAAAAGTAGTACAGAAACTACTTTTGGGAGTCGGACGGTGACATTGCCGGCAATAGCCGCTGATTTGGCATGCAAGGTTGGCACGGCTGCGCAAATCGCTGTAGGTGTGTACCACCAGAGGCATGCGTGCACCTGCAGCGCAACGCCAGAGGCGAAGCGCGTGGCCAGCGGCCGTGATGTCCGCCAGCCACCCATGATCGCTCCACAGAGAGCCAGAACAGGGATCTGTGTATGTAAACAAACAGATCCCCATTCTGACAGGGGAGTAGAGAGAGATCTACTGTTCCTAGTGATCAGGAACAACAATCTCTCTCCTCCTCCAGTCAGTACACTACCTCCCTAGGGAACACTTAACCCCTTGGTCGCCCCCTAGTGTTAACCTCTTCTCTGCCAGTGACATTTATGCAGTAATCAGTGGCTATTTTTAGCTCTGATCGCTGTATAAATGTCAGTGGTCCCAAAAAAGTGTCAAAAGTGTCTGATCTGTCTGCCACAATGTCACAGTTTGAGGCAGAGAAAATTCCCCTAGTGGACTTTTAAGGCACATATAAAGGAATATTTAGGAGAGTATGTAGAGTAAAACGTCAGTTTATTCGTTACAAAAAAGTTTCTCAAGTAAATATCAAACAAGTGACATAAGTGAAAACAGGGAATGCAGTTCTATAGATATAAAACTAGTGATACCAATACGCTTGTTTCGGAGTTGCTTTTTGCCTCCTTCTTCAGGGGTGATTGTAAGCTTTAAACAGAGATTTATTGGTATCTATAGTTATTGGTTATGCATTCCAAGAGGTTTAAAAGAAGACAAACATGTTGACACATACTGCCCATCAGACGCGTCCCCTGAGCATGGTGTATAGAGCTTTGATGGAGTGTCTCCAAAGTATTTATATAGCCTCCATCGAGGTAGAGGTAAATAGGTAGACAAATATGGGGTAGTTTTACTTCCTTTCAATAGGAATAAAGGCCCATTAATCAAGGGCGTATAAGAGTTTCGATCTGAGATCACACTGAGGCCAAATGCGGATCCTGGTCAGCCTACAGTATAAGGATCAGCAGCTGGTGATGGAACTAGATCCGGTGAAGCCCAAATAATTTTGTAACGGCAGCTCACACCGGCAGCGTCCTGCAATGTCACAGGCTCGCTAAAAAATTGTAGATTGCCGCCAATACTAGTAAAAAACAAGTAAATAATAAAAATGCCATAAATCTATCCCCTATTTTGTAGACGCTATAACTTTTGCGCAAACCAATCAATATATGCTTATTGCGGTTTTTTTTTTACCAAAAATATGCAGAAGAATACATATTGGCCTAAAATGATTAAGAATTTTTTTTTACATTTTTGGGGGGATATTTATTATAGCAAAAAGTAAAAAATATTGTTTTGTCGTTTATAGCGCAAAAAATAAAAACCACAGAGGTGATAAAATACCACCAAAGGAAAGCTCTATTTGTGGGAAAAAAAGGACATGAATTTTGTTTGGGTACAACGTCGCACGAACACGCAAATTGTCAGTTAAAACTAAGCAGTGCCGTTTCACAAAAAATTCCTTGGTCATTAAGGGGACAAATCCTTCCGGTCCTTAGGTGGTTAAAGTGCAAATTACTTTCCTAAAAGGCTTAAAAAAAAGTTAATACATTTTCTGTTCTATGTTCTTTACAGATATACTGTATGTTACATTTTTGTGTTCCAGTTTTATTTGTTAGCTGAGAAAGAGGCATTTTATTTTTTTTAAAGATGTTTACATTTACATTTGATGCTGCTTTAATAATATTACATTTGTAACAATTTATAAAAAAAATGTTAAGTTGTTTTGATAGCCTGTTTCATGAGACTATTCCTTTTTAAAAAAAACATATTATTGTATTATTATTATTATATAAAAACCTTCAAACATATATCAAATACATTTGGAAAATACGTTTTACCAACTTAAAAAAAATTGAGTAAGTTACAAGAGAAAGTAAGTTAATATCACTTAAAACTATGGTTCCAGACAAGTAATAGGGTAGCACAGTGGTGTAGTGGTTAGCACTTTCACCTAGCAGCAAAAAGATCACTGGTTCAAATTGCGACCATGACACTACCTGCCTGGAGTTTTCATGTTCTCCTTGTGCCTGTGTGGGTTTCCTCCTACACTCCAAATACATGCTAGTAGAGTAATTGGCTACTGTCTAAATTGGCCCTAGTATGTGTATGTATGAATGTGAGTTAGAGATCTTAGATTGTAGGCTCCTTGGGGCAGGGACTGATGGGAATGTACAATGTATATGTAAAGCGCTACGTAAATTGGCAGTGCTGTATAAGTACCATAAATAAGTTAATGTATGTATTCCTAACTTAAACCTATAGTCTATAAACTGAAAAAATTGAATAGGCTTTACTTAAACCTATGATCTAGTAACTGGAAAAATTGAGTTGGATTTACTTGAACCTAAACTTATGTTATAGTTTTCTTGTTGATGTTAATGAGGTTTTATTATTAAGTGATGAATTGCGGTGCTTTACTAAATAACAAGCCACTAAGACGCAAAAATTGTACAACACTACCCTACCAGGAAGATCCAAATTTAGGAACTCCAGGTAAAGATAGAGTTACGACAATTAATCTTCCACTATATTGTGCAACCAGAGGACACAAAGAAACCAATATTGCATCAATAAAAAAGTATAAATACAGATGACGTGAAGCCCATATAGATTATTGAGTATGAGAGGAGTGTTTCCACCCAATGAAATTCCTCACACTGATGAAAAACAGGGGAAAAAGGATACAGGTCAATGGTAGATATGTAGCAAAAATCAAAATAATAAATAACCAATTGTAACAAAAATCCAAAAAAACAAAAAACACACATCCCAGGTGTCACATATCATCCAGAGAGTATATCCAGCACAACAAAGCACTGATGCAAAATAATGCTAATAAGGATACTTTAAGAATGCTCCACAAATGTAGCAATTTAAGTTCAAATGAAAACAATTAATTAAAGTAAATACGTGCATGAATGTATACAGTGCAGCATAAAAAATCTGAAACTCAATGATAAGTGCACCAAGTGAAAATACAACAATATGTGCGGCATAAAATTACAACTTCAAAAACTAAACTGACACCTAGTTTTCAAACAGGTGAAAATATCAAATAAATAGTGTAAAAATTATTGATAAATATAGCACATAAAAAGTCCTATAAAAAATCCCATACACATTCAAATCCCACCGTGATAATAAATACAAGTAGTTAATTTATATGGAACGTGTCAGAATGGATTCCTCCAGGTGTAACCAATATTGTGAAAAATGTGAAAATAAAGTGCATCAGGTTTGACAGTGAATAAGTCACATCAAAATCCCATAAAAGGTCGCATATACAGTCAGATCCCCATCGTGGCAATCAAACAAAGAAGAGTGTCCAAATAAATTTCTCCAGATGTTATCGATATTAGAAAAATGTGCAATAGTGGTGATGGTTCCCCCAGCCTCTCACCTCACGGCTGAACGATAACAGCCAAGCAAGCCAGCAACAATAACCCAGGCAGCTCCCGACCTCCCTGCTGACAGATTCCCTCGAATTCTCTGGGCTTCTATTTCCAGATGGCTCAGGTAGACTCAGCTCCAAGAACATAAAGAGGGAAGGACTCCATAGTATAATAAAATAAGACAATATTTATTTAAGCCTCTATTCACTTACATGTAAAACATCCACAATCAACGATAGAAGGACTGCAGCAGCTCACTGCGCACCGATCCCGGCTGTGATCAGAGAGCTGAGTGCAGCTGAATGACCCGCCTCTCTCCTCCCTGACGCATTGCGTGACTGTCACGTCACTTTCTCAAAGGGTATGGAGACAGGCGGAGGCGGATCGCTCTTATGGCAGGGGGTAGCCATAGCAACCCCTATGCCACGAGCGTAATGGCAGAACGAACAGGCGCTCCTTATACATAAGGACATAGTAAATTAAACTGATGATCCAATTAAATTAAATTAAATACAATCTCAAAAACTCACACACTTAACCATCCTCAATATACTAGATATTAACTTTGTTTTCCATACAATTAAAAATCAGGATCTTAAAACTATTAAATACATAATAAAAATAGTAAGAAATATATAAAAAGTGGGGGAAGAGATGGAAAGACCCCCTCTAGTGATCAATCGTAATATTGCACATCCAGGTACTAACATCTCAAGACAAACATAATATATTAAATACCACATAAATATTGTGAACATTTTTTTTCTCATTCAAATATAAAATAAATCTATTAAACAAGGACCAATGTGGAAATATCAAACATTCTAGTAACCCTAATCTATAAAGAAATGAAGAGGAGATCCAATAGGGTATTTTGTCCAAGAATAATGATCCTAACATAAACATAATGAAAGCATATAAAACCAGAGAAAATAATAAAGCAGCAGATGCCTCTAATAATTAGAAATAAAACAATTAAGGTCAAACTCCACATTATGACCCAGAGGCGTTAAAGTACGGAGCTCATGAATCCAGCAAGATTCTGACTGACTCAGTTTTAACACTTTATTATCTCCCCTCCAATG
The DNA here is from genome assembly GCF_042186555.1 of Aquarana catesbeiana. NCBI lineage: Eukaryota > Metazoa > Chordata > Amphibia > Anura > Ranidae > Aquarana > Aquarana catesbeiana. The sequence continues at coordinate 256,032,115 of NC_133324.1, read as the reverse complement.
GGGTTTGTATTTCTCAATTCCCCATACTTTCAATGAGGAGGGGTCTCTACTATGATATTGGTCATAATGTTTTGACAAATTATGTTTCGGATAGCCATTCTTTATATTTTGGGTATGTTCTCTGAGTCTTTTCCATAATTCCCTTTTTGTTCGTCCTACGTACTGGATCTGACATGGACATTCCAACAGGTACACTACTCCCTCTGTTCGACAAGATATAAATTCTTTAATCTGGTACTCTCTATTGGTAACTGTCGATTTAAAATTGCACTTCTTCTTTTTTATCTCATCTGTATGTCTGCAGGTATAGCAAGTCTTGTAGGGATAGAAGCCCTTTCCATCAAAGAAGGAGAACTCTCTGCGAGGGGGAGGGTCTAATACATTTTTTGCTACCAGGTCCCTCAATGTGGGCGCTCTTCGATATGTAAATTTTGGTTTCTCTGGTAGTAGCATTCCCAGATGCCTGTCTGCTTTCACTATATTCCAATATTTTCTAAAAATTTTCTATATTTGCTTATGTTGCAAGCTATAATCCATCACTAATGGTACAATATTCGCAGAGTCAGTTTTTCTGCTTGAGTCCTCTATTAGTTTACTTCTGTCCATGGCTTCTATGTCTCTAATTTTTTCTTTTATAAAGTCAGAGCAATATCCCTTTTGGCTAAATCTTTGTCCGACAAATTCAGCTTGTTTTAGAAAAACCTCTTGTTTTGTACAATTTCTTTTCAGCCTGGTCAACTGGCCCCTTGGGTATATTGTTTAACCAGGGGGCATGGTCTATTGGCAGGTAACTATTCCTGTCAACTTGTTTAAAAATGTTTGTGTGATAAATGAGGTTTTATTGATTTTTGGACTCCTCTATTTTAGTTCCTGGCTATCTTCCAGATCTGTCTAGGAAAATCCATTCTTAATTGAGACTGACACCAAAACATCAAGGCATTTTAATATTTGCATAACTCCTCCCAAGAGGCAGCACACTGCTTGCACAAGTGCTGATTTTTTTTTATATAACTTCTTTGTTTATTTTAGAGAAACAGCAGTGCAAAATATAATGGATGAACACATCACTATAAAGTACCCCTTATAAGATACAGATCATAAATACAATAGTGACACAGTGTAGCAGTCATAAAATCTGACAAAATATAGGTATAGGTTATCATAAATGTGTGTCATGAGCCCTGTCTGCAGTAGTTACATCCAATTTGTCATACAAATGGCTACTGTTTCCCAGAACATTCTTTTATATTTATTTTTTTAGTTTACAAAAGGAACTGAGGATATACAGTATGTTTAAACCCAATGGGTAGTAAGAGCAAGAAGGAGAGAGAAAGAGAGAAGAAGAGGCAGAGAGAGGGAAGAGAAAATAAGGGGAAAAGGCAAGGGGAGGAAAGCAAGGGAGAATAGTTAGGTAGAGAAAAGGGGAGTCCACATCCCCTCCCTAACTCACAATGCCACAACAGCAGGACCAGCAAAAGGAGATCATTGTGCAACCTAACGTTAGGAGGTTAGTGGTGCCTGCTCTTTATAAAGAAGCATGCTGTCCAAATCTGCCAGTGCTTCTCCTCCTGATCCTTCATAGCCATAGCGATCATTCATAGCCATAGTAAGGTTTTCCATTTGTTGGATTTCTGCAATTCCATCATGCCAATATCACCTACTATGGGGAAATAGATTTTTTCATAGTGCTAGAATTCCGGTTTTAGCTGCCGTAAGGAGATGTTTCAGTAGGGACTGTTTATATTTTTTGTTGGATAAAGGGTGTCATGAAGTAGAACACTACTGAATTTCTCTCAAGAGACAGGCCTATAATTGTTTTAATCATGTGTTCGGCCATATCCCAAAAGTCTCTGAGTTTTGGGCATTACCTGAAGATAAGCAGCAAGGTGGTTTTAGATTCCAGGCAGCGCCACCACTCAGTGGCGTAGCGTGGGGGGTGCGGGAGGGGCCGTGGCCCCGGGCGCAATATCTAGAGGGGCGCAGAAGTCCCGACTCCCGCTATCCCGATTCCCGACTACTGTCATTCCGACTTCCGACTCGGCACTCCACACCTGGGAGTACCGAGTGTGCCATTGTCTGCGCCCCGCCTCTGCCGCTCTCCATGTTTCTGTGCTAGTGCTGCCGGAGCTTCCCCAGCTGTCCGGCCTCAGCGATGGACACTCTCTGCGATTGGCTGCTCCAGTCATGTGTAGGCATGGCGGCAAGCAGAGCTGGCTTCGGCGGTTGATCGCGGGTCACTGTCCAGGTCTCATCGCTGGCTATGCTTCCACCACACTCCGCAGTCCACATATGAGAGACAAGAAGAGCCCAGGTGAGTGGTGGCTTTGTACTGCTGTGCTGGGGCCAGGCTGGCTGGAGACTAGCAGGCTCAGCAGTGAATAGGAAAAAGATCAGGTAGGATGAGGTTGGCCGGGGTGACACCTTCTCTGCCAGGCTGAAATGAGATGGAGTGAGGAAGTTTATCTGAAGTGCCGCTCTTCTACCACTTCTGGGACACTTCACATCCTGGGAAGAGGGCACATTCCCACAGACTGGGAAACCAGAATTGCCAACATGTACCCATAGCTTTCTGCTCTGTGCTTCATACATGGGGTTCTGTGTATATATAGTGCATGGTATGATGGGGGGCAGTATATATATAACACATGGAGGGGGGCAGTGTGTATATATATATATATATATATATATATATATATATAAAATACATGAGGGGGGGCAGTCTATATATCATACATAGGGGGGTCAGTGTATGTTTAACACATGGGGGGGGTCAGTATATATTATACATGGGGACCAGTGTATATATAATATATGGGGAGTCAGTGTACATATATAAAATTCAGTGTATATAAAATATATGGGGTAATGGGTGGGGTTAGTGTATATAATTTATGGGGGTTAGTGTATATATAATATATGGGGGTTAGTGTATATATAATATATGGGGGTTAGTGTGTGTATATTTAGTATATGGGGGTTAGTGTATATATAATATATGGGGGTTAGTGTGAGTGTATATAATATATGGGGGTTAATGTATATATAATATATGGGGGTTAGTGTGTGTATATATAATATATGGGGGTTAGTGTGTGTATATATAATATATGGGGGTTAGTGTATATATAATATATGGGGGTTAGTGTGTGTATATATAATATATGGGGGTTAGTGTGTGTATATATAATATATGGGGGTAAGTGTGTGTATATATATTGTATATGGGGGTTAGTGTGTTTATGTATAATATATGGGGGTTAGTGTATATATAATATATGGGGGTTAGTGTGTGTATATATAATATATGGGGGTTAGAGTGTATATATAATATATGAGGGTTAGTGTATATATAATATTTGGGGGTTAGTGTATATATAATATACGGGGGTTAGTGTGTGTATATATAATATATGGGGGTTAGTGTGTGTATATATAATATATGGGGGTTAGTGTGTGTATATATAATATATGGGGGTTAGTGTGTGTATGTATAATATATGGGGGTTAGTGTGTCTATGTATAATAGATGGGGGTTAGGGTGTGTATATATAATGTATGGGGGTTAGTGTGTATATATAATATATGGGGGTTAGTGTAAATATAATATACAGGGTCAGTGAATATATAATATATGGAAGGTAGTGTATATATAAAACATGTGAGGGAGGGCAGTGTGAAATACATGGGGTGATGGGGGGGATCAGTGTATACATAATACATGGAGGGGCAGTGTGTAATTCATGGGGTGTTGAGGGGTCAGTGTATATATAATACATGGGGTTATGGGGGGGCAGTGACACAGATGCATTTTTTTAATTACATGCATGTGCTTATAGGGTAAGGGGTTTAATACTGTACTAGTGGAAGGGAGTACTAAAAGACCATGAGTTAGGGGGGCGCAAATTACTTGACTTGCCCCGGGTGCTGACAACTCACGCTACGCCACTGCCACCACTTATTAGAGACCTGTGGGAACATGCAGTGAAGGACTGCAGGGGTCTTGTACCACCTAGTTTGTAACCCTCTTCTTGATACTTACATGCTATAGAAGCTTTTTGTGCAAATAGAACACTGGTTTCTTATTAAAAGCTGTGAGAAAGTAATATTTAAATCTGTTTCCCATTACTGTAGGAAAGTGAATTTTGGTTGGGCCCCCATCGCTATCAGGAGTCATACAGCAATGACAAGATTTGCATTACTGGCTCTCCATCCAGGAAAATTTGTTCAAGTGAGGATAGTTTCCTCACTGTGGCATTTTCAATCAGTAGAGTGCAAAGGCATGCTCCCAACTGAGGAGCATTTAGAAAGTCCAGAGAATTTGAGAAGTTAATCTCCACTTCTTAATTTGTCATCAGACAATTGTAAGAGGAGAAATGTAGCAGTAGGAAGACCCCCTGTTGGATAAGGATGTTGAATTGAGGGTCATGTCTGCTATATTGAAAGTCTGATGTTCCTAGCATGGAAGTCAGATAACTAATAAAGGGTGGTGGCTTTTCAGAGGAGGCAAGGTGCTGTGGTGTTATAGAAAGCTATATACACCTCCTCCCGCAAGCCATGATCTGCCTGCATTGATAAACACATGCGCGCTGGAACCCCTTGTTCAGAATTGTGTTGGTTATGTACATTTAACTCAGTGCACACTCAAATAAAAAAAAAACACTGATAGACTAGGAGAAGCATTTATGACAGAAGACACAGAGGGGGTTATTTAAGAAAAGGCAAGAGGGGAGGCTCTGCTGATTTTATCACCCAATCATGTGCAAGCTAAAATGCTATTTTTTATTTCCCTTGCATGTCCCCCTCAGATCTACAGCGACTGCACTTCCAAGTGCACTTTCAGTGCAACTTCAAGTGCGATTTGCACTTGTAGTTTGCACTTGTAGTGCAAAGTGGATTTGCCTTTAGTAAATAACCCCCAGAGTCTTTCCAATCATACAAAGTCTACCTGTCAGCATTTTTGTAAAACACAAATCTAGTTCTGCTTTAACTCACTTCCCCCTTCCCCTCACCAATCCTCACTACTACCCTACTTGGTTGATATAACCATGAAAGAAAGCCTTTGGAAAGCTCCAAAACAAGTTGGCAGAGCTTACATAGGGCTGCAGGCTCCTGTCTTGACCCAATCTGACAAACCTAAGCCTGTCACCAGGCAACAGTGAGTCACCCATACCCTGAAGTATCGGGTATTTCACTTTGCTATCAGTGACTGAATAGGGTGGCTGGAAAGCATAGGAAAGGTGGCAAGGGAGCAAAGGAAATGATTTAGATGATCAATCTACTACTGTATGTACTACACTGGCAAAGAAAAGGGTTATTTTACATTAACCCTGCCTGTCACTGGGATACAAACTGCCCCTAGAATTCATAAAGACTGTTGCAGGCAGATTTTGTGAAAGTGTCTCTCATGCATTCTAAAAGTAGTGCAGCATACACTACATTTAAATACCTGTCTAGAGCTTGTACTGTACTTGAATTTGGCTCATGCTGTGCCACCTTTAGAATGCATATGATACACTTTTGCAAAATCTGTCTGAGATTGTTTTTCTCTCTGTACGCCAAAAGAGAGTTGGTTTTAATTGGCTCCACTTTTACATTTGGCATATTCAGTGTGATACAATGTAAAAGTGGCGCATTTTAGAACTACTGTACCTGAATTTGGTGCACGAGTCGCTGTCAGAATCTAAAAGTGTTGCAAATGCTTTATGAATTTGGCGCAATACATTAACAAGAGGGATTATCGCCAGAAAAGTGGTGGAGCAGCTTTATTAAATTCCTCCTTGAGTGGGAATCTCTCCTACAGTGACCAAACCCACAAACACCCTGCCTATTATTCAATCAAAAGTTTGAAAAAAAAAAAATCTGTCTAGAGTTTTACTTTAAGTAGGGAAGTATATGTTCTGAATCTTAAAGCTAGTGTCATTTTTTTTTTTTTATGTTACTAGAAAATTAGCCTTAATTTAACTGGCAAGGAAAGGCTGATGAGCACTGAGCACTTGTGTTTCCCCTTAGAATAAAAGCCTCTTCATTTTGGAAGAGTTGCATTAGTATGCTATGATTATAGTCAGCTTTATCCAGGGACTTATGCTTGGCTGATGAATATATGTAAGAATATGGTTTGTACTCCAAGCAGATGTTTCATTACTACTTTGGAAGTGTAATAGATGCCATACTTATTATGATAGATGAGAATGACGGTACAGTGCATCCTCTGCAGGTCCTGCCAAATTCTAGTTTCCACAGGCAAAAGTAACGTCAGCTTTTCTATACTCAGTAGATTAGTCAGCACAGTGTTAATACTCCTCATGTGTGCACTTATTACTTTATAAAATAAAAACTGAATGTAATTAAATGCTTTTGTCTAGAAAAAAAAAAGAAACTGAACGAAGGTCACACATTTCTAATTTATCTGCTTCTGTCAAATTTAAACAAAGTGGGTTAATCCACAGAAATATTTTTTTTTCTATATTTAAAGTAGATAACACATAGTAATGCTTTAATCAAATCTATTTGTTTTTTTAAAGTTGAACCTCAGCCACACAGTAAAATATACAGGGGTTTACTGTTTTACCTACCAAAATATTTTGTCACTTTGCTAAGCCAGTCTTCTCATTTGCATAGCTCTGCCGCACTGGACAGGATGATCGCTCTTTTACTTCCCAAGTGCTTTTTACAACTTCCTAGATCACCTCCCTGCCCACCGGACAGAGATAGACAAGCAATGATCAACACTTCAAAAAACCTAAAGTGATTGTAAAGTCTCCTTTTTTAAATTTTAAAATAACAAACATGTTATACTTACCTGCTCTGCAGTGTCCGCCCGTGCATTGTGGGTGCACAGGCACGGCCCCCCTAACCCTTCCAATGCCCTCCCTATCAGGTAGCCCGGGCGCAGGAATTACAATTGCGTGGATAGGCGGGGGGTGTGTCTTTTGAAGCACCTGATTAGAGCCAGAGGCTCTAATAGGCTTCAAAATAGGGTGGGCCCGGGGTGCAGAGAGTGCACCCTGATCCCACCCAGTAGTGTGACACTAGCGAATGAATATTCGCTATTCTGCCATATTCTCTTCCCGGCCAATCAGGAAGCCCCTATTGGCCAGGGAGCCTTATGACTCCCTGGCCAATCGTGTCTCAGGACACACTTCTGGGTTTCAATCGGCCGGAAGAAGAATGTCTTTGTCTTCGCTGGAGCTCTTCCTTCTCCCTGCCGCCATGTCTCCTCCATGCCTCCACTAGGTAAAGTTATCGCCGCTGCCTGTGTCTCCTGTGGGGGGGTTGTTGGTGCTGCGGGTGATCGCCGCTGCCTGTGTCTCCCATGGGGGGGATGTTGGTGATGCGGGTGATCACTGCTGCCTGTGTCTCCCACGGGGGGGGGGGGGGGTTGTTGGTGCTGCGGGTTATCACCGCTGTCTGTGTCTCCCACAAGGGGGGGTTGTTGGTGGTGCGGGGGTTATTACCGCTGCCTGTGTCTCGGGGGGGTTGTTGCTGCTGCAGGGGTTATTGCCGCTGCCTGTGTCTCCCACAGGGGGTAGTGTTGGTTGTGCCACCCCCCCCAAAATTAATAAGCACCAGCTGCCACTGCTACTCTGTGCAGTGGCAGGAGATTTTCACAGAGCAGCCCAGATCCTCCTCTTCTTGGGTCCCTCTTTGGCTCTCCTGGCCCCTCCCTGCTGTTGACTGCCCCCACAGCAAGCAGCTTACTATGGGGGCACCCGAGTCGAGTTACAGCTCCCTGTGTCCATTCAGACAGGGAGCACCTGGCCTGGCCCTGCCCCATTCTCTCCTCATTGGCTGACTGACTTTGATTGACATCAGCGGGAGCCAATGGTACGGCGCTGCTGTCTCAGCCAATGAGGAAGGGAGTCCCAGGCTGCTGAGACATTCCTGCAACATCTCTGGATCCAGGTGGGCTCAGGTAAGTATTGGGGGGCTGAGGGGGGCCGCTGCACACAAAAGGATTTTTATCTTAGTGCATAGAAATGCATTAAGATAAAAACCTTCTGACTTTACAATCACTTTAACCACTTTGCGACCGCGTGCTGTCGTTTGACGGCAGCAGTATAGCACTCCTGCGCGAATCACCTTAGCTGTACAGCGGCCGTGCGTGTGCCATGTGATGTAGGAGCCAATGCGCATGGCTGGTGGCTCCTACATCACACGGCACACGCGCCGTGTGATGTAGGAGCCAATGCACGTGACCGGTGGCCAATTTCTCCTGGGAATGACAGAACAGAGATCTGTCGATGTAAACAGGCAGATCTCTGTTCTGTCGGGAGTGGAGACAGATCATGTGCTTCTAATACTTAGGAGCAACGATCAGTCTCCTCCCCCAGTCAGTCCCTTACCCCCACGGTTAGAAACACACTGAGGGAACACATTTAACCCCTTGATCGACCCCTAGTGTTAACCCCTTTCCTGACAGTGACATTTATACAGTAATCAGTGGCTATTTTTAGCTCTGATCGCTGCATACATGTTAATGGTCTCAAAATAGCGTCAGAAGTGTTTGATCTTTCTGCTACAATGTCACAGTCCCGATAAAAATCGCAGACTGCCACCATTACTAGTAAAAAAAAAACTGGTAATAAAAATGCCATAAATCTATCCCCTATTTTGTAGACGCTATAACTTTTGCGCAAACCAATCAATATACACTTATTGCAATTTTTTTTACCAAAAATATGTAGAAGAATACATTGGTCTAAACTGAGGAAGAAATTTGTTTTTTATATATATTTTTTGGGGATATTTATTATAGCAAAAAGTAAAAAATATTGCTTTTTTTTCAAAATTGTTGGTCTTTTTTTGTTTATAGCGCAAAAAATAAAAACTGCAGAGGTGATGAAATACCACCAAAAGAAAGCTCTATTTGTTGGAAAAAAAAAGGACTTCAATTTTGTTTGGGTACAACGTCGCACAACCACGCAATTGTCAGTTAAAGTGACGCAGTGCTGTATCGCAAAAAATGGCCTGTTTAGAAAGTGGGTAAATCCTTCCGGGGCTAAAGTGGGTAATACAACTGGCAAAGGAGGATCACATCTGCTTCCTAAATTATGGCCAAATGAGATCACACACCACCAAACTGGACATTTCACCCAGCGGTTTGGAACCTTACCACCAAATTCACTTACATGTCTACAAAAAAAGAAGCAGTGCTGACCATTGATGACTAATTCAATTTCATATTTTTCTATCAAAATTAAATGAACTGGTTGTGAGAGGCCTGTGTAGCTTTTCTTTGTGGAAACGTAATTGGATAAATGCAGCGATGCTGATGGATTATCCAATGAGGAGGCTGGAGAGATGACATAAAATGCTTAATAAGCCCCCGATTTGATGGGTTAAATCGCATGACAAGTGACACCCTATTGTCATCAATGGAACTGTTCAAATCGGTGCAACGCCGAATTGAAAAAGTAGTCCCCGCACTATTTTTGGTGATTCAGGTGCGACTTGCGTAGATATCTGTGTATGAGGTTGCACCAATGTCAGCCAAGTCACACCCGAAGTTGCACTGACATGCGGCTATAAACTTGTGCGATTTCAAATGAAGTTGCATGATTTCAAAGCTGCATTCAGTGTGAACCTAGACTTAAAGAATCAGGAAATAAGTATTTCACCTATTTTGATGTGCAGTGTGGTAAATGCATGTAAATCATAAGACCAGCTATACAGAATTACAAATCCTAGGGCAGATATAATGATATTTAAAATATAGTTACATAGTACATAAGGTTGAATAAAGACAACAGTCCATCTGTTGTGTTCTTTAAAGTGGTTGTAAACCCTTTACACCCACTTTTCACTACAGGTAAGCCTATGATAAGGTTTACCTGTAGCTACCATGGATATGATATCTCCTAAACCTGCACGGTTTAGGAGATATCCCCTGTATCAGCATGTGCCGATGTTATCGGCATATGCGCACTGAAGAAACGGCTCGTTTGTGCCGTTGCTTGAGCTGATGTGCCGTTACTGGCGGCTCCCGCGGGAGTGACATCATCGTGGCTCCGACCAATTACAGCGCCGGAGTCCGCAATACCCAGAAATAACTGCAGGAGACGTGTCGCCGGGCATAGCAGTGTGCCTGGACTGCTGCGGAAGCTTCAATCTAAGGTGAGTTTTTCATAATGAGCTAGTATGCTATGCATACTAGCTCACTATGCCTTTTTCCTGGCCCATCCTCCCATCAGCACATAGCGGGTTAACACCTCCTTTGGAGCCCCCAATGGTCACATGTTCCAAGCTGAATATAAAAGACAGCCCCCCCCCCAACTAAGATGCTCTTTTTTTGGTCTGCTCCAGGCCACATGTTGATTGCAGTTGGTAAGTAATTTGTTTGCTGCATCACCCCTGCCGAACCTACCCCTCCATGTTCAGCCTCTCATGGAGTTGGAAGACCCTGAATGCTGAAGTTAAATATTTATAAGAAGTGGGTGCCTTTTTGTGCCAAGGCTGCAGGCGAAATGATGCTTAAACAGCATTGATATATTGTACAGGTGTGGTATTATAGCAGCTCTGTAATGTCATCATTGCCTCTCCCTTTGTTTTTTTTTTTCCTGTCTTTTTATATGCAGTGCACCGCACTGCTCTCCTGGCTTCATTGTCAGTCTGAGAGCGGCTGTGAATGGTGTCACAGAGTGTGGGAAGATGGGAAGCACAAGATGGGAACCGCCAGTTGCCATGCAATGGTGTAAATGATCTTGGAGGTCTGCAGTTGTGAGGGCTTCTTTCCCTCTCTCTCTGCAGTCCTGCCAGGTAAAGGACTTCCCTCAGATTCTGACTGAGTCTCCTGTCTGTCCTGGTTCCCCTGCTATGCTGTGTACTTCTGTGGGTTTGACAGTCTGACTGGTTTTTGACTCTGACTGTGTCTGCCTTTGGAAATGCTGTCTGAAGCGCACCTGCAGATACTTCTGAAGTGAGTGGATGAAGGCAGATGGCTCTTAAAAAGACAGGGTTCCATGTTTTTTTGGGAGAGGTAAGATCCTTTTCTCCATATATTTTGTGCAAATATGAGCTTGCCACACCTGTTAGTGGCACAGAAGATTAGCAAAGGTAGGAGGGGGCGACGTGGGACATGGTTCTTAACAGCTTCAGATCCGGGCCATTGCCAAATGACGGCAACAGCGCGGATCTAAATTGCCGGGACGACGTCTATTGATGTCGTCCCGTGCATGAGCGGCCTGCGCGCCCCCTGTAGGGCGCGCTCGGTGATCAGCGAGTCTATGAGACTCGCCTGATCACAGATCAGAGTAAGGGGTTGGTCCCGACCCCTTACCACATGATCAGCTGTCAGCCAATGACAGCTGATCATGTGATGTAAACAGAGCCGGTAATCGGCTATTTTTCCTCCTCGCGCTGACAGCGCGAGGAGGAAAAAAAAACCCGATCACCGGCGGCCGTGATCGGGACATCAGTCCCGATCACGGCGATCTTCTAACACAATGCAATAGGCAGCAGTGCTGCCTACCAGTGCCCACCAGCGTCACCCATCAGTGCCCACAGTGCCAACAATCAGCGCCACCCATCAGTGCCCACAGTGCTACCCATCAGTGCCCACAGTGCTACCCATCAGTGCCCACAGTGCCACCCATAAGTGCCCACAGTGCCACCCATCAGTACCACCCATCAGTGCCACCCATCAGCACCCACATCAGTGCCACCCATCAGCACCCACATCAGTGTCACCTACCAGTGCCCATCAGTGTCACCTACCAGTGCCCATCCGTGGTACCCATCCGTGGTACCCATCCGTGGTACCCATCCGTGCCACCCATCCGTGCCACCCATCTGTGCCACCCATCCGTGGCCATCAGTGCCGCCTTATCTGTCCCCATCAGTGCCGCCTTATCTGTCCCCATCAGTGCCGCCTTAACTGTGCCTATCAGTGCCGCCTTAACTGTGCCCATCAGTGCCGCCTTATCTGTGCCTATCCGTGCCCATCAGTGCAGCCTATCAGTGCCCACCAGTGCTGCCTCATCAGCGCATATCAATGAATGGTCTTTCCCACAATGATAGAGCGTAAATCACCCGTTGGAGGATGGTCTTTTCCCACAGTGATAGAGCGTAAATTGCTTGTTGATGGTCTTTTCCTGTTAGAGCGTAAATCGCTCGTTGATGAAGGATGGTCTTTTCCCAACAATGATAGAGTGTAAATCTCTCATTGATGGAGGATGACAGAGACCTCGTCAGAGAACCAATTTACAGTAACAGGTTCCCTAAGCTTTATCCATATAAAATGGTTGTTGTATGTCTATGCACTGCACTTCCAGGGGTGGTTGCTTCCCTCTTGTGTCCGGTGCAGCAAGTGTCTTTGCCTTTTTATAATTTGGTTGCCTTCAATAGACTTGTTCACACCAGATGCAGTCCAGTGAATTTTTATTTCTGCATCAAGAATGCATGGTTAGTGTTTATTTTTGATTCCAATTACCTAATTCACACCAGTACAGCGCATTCTAGTGCCGTCAACAAGAGTAGAATGTTGCATTGTTTCTTTATAGGAACACATCGGGAAAGTGGCAAAACGCATGTAGAATTCATCAAAAACACTCATGCAGAAACACACTGGAATGAAGAAACTGGTGATCTGGCCATCAGGCTTGCACGAAATCTATACAGTGACAGATTTTGCCTGCCAACCAGCAATAGAGGTAACTTCGATTATATTAACTTCAGAAATGGCATTACATTCAATATTGGAAACTGCAAGAATTGGCACAGTTTCTGGAAAGAGTGGAACCTGGCAACTGACTTTTGGTTGATGCTTTTGATAGACCTAGTATAAGCGCTGGTGCACTCAGTCACTGCTAGGAGAGCATTGTGGTTATGCCACTGGAGAGCAGGCGGAACTTCTACACAAGCCTTTGACATTTCCTTTAATAGGAGGTTATTGTTCGGCCAAACGCTGAACAATGCAATTAAGCGAATGACAGGAGGAAAAATCTGGACTGTAGCCACAGACTAGTGAGAGGAAGCCGCCATCCTTCACTCAAGCCCACTGAACTTCAGAGGGTGCAGGAGGCCGAATCTTATACAGGCTGCAGATTTAATAGATCACAATGGAGGTATCTCAAAGTTACTTTTGACATGAAATAAGTCCAGAGCAACCTGCTAAGATAGCTGGAAAGTCTTTTTTAAAGGTGTGTTCAACCAGTCTCTTCCAGTTGGGGCCAGGGGGCCTAAGTGAAGTAGATGATTGTAGCTTCCTTCTGGAGGGTTTGGACAACAATCGCCAAAGACCAGTGGGTCCAGAAGACAGGTGGGTGGACAATGGAGAACAGATCTCAGAAGAGAAAATGTTTGCTAAATTTTTATACTGTTACAAGGCCATCAAGCCAGTGATGCTGAAAACATAGAATCATCTGGGGGCCTTTCTCACCAGTTTTTCTAATACCTAAGGCAGGAGCCTCCTGACCTGTTTCAGTTTAAAGGAATGGAATGTGTTCATATACATCAAGAGGATCAAGATGGAGTCCATGCAGACAGTCACAGGTACAGTTCAGCAGGAGGACCAGTTGGAATCAATCGGACAACTCATACTTCCATATACCGATCAATGCCAAACACCAGAGGCGTGTAAGATTTGTGGTGGCCAGAGCTCACTTCTAGTTATCTGGCTTTCACAGAATTGGCACAGCCCCAAGAATCTAGCATTGCAAGCCTTTCAAAATTTTCAAGGGGTTGACAACAAGACAGTAGTAGCCTACATTGCCTAGAAAGGGGACACAAAGTCTTTTTCTTGTATCTTGCAAAGAAACTTTTCGTGGGGCAGAGAATCACTTAGTCAATTAACGTTGGTCTTCTTGCCAGGGAAGCAAAGCCAATTATTAGTTCGGTTAGGCAGAATATTTTTTTCAACAAGTGCCTCATACCAATATGAGACGTTCCAGCAGTAGTTCTCAGGGAGACTTCACTGAACATGCAGCTTCTGATATTTGCAACAGGATACCAATGCAAAGACTCCGTCATACAAGAGGTTCACAGTGCCATGGAATTCTGTTTGACCTTTGTCTCTGGTCAAATGAAATCCTTTATGGCAAGGTCAGTTACAGCTCCCCAATCCAATAAGACTACTTTTAATAGCCTGGCTATGGAATAGGCTACACTAGAGATCCAGGGATTCTTATCTGAGGTTGTTCAGACACTGGTGACCAGAAGATCATCCATGAACGCTACATAGGAGAGGATATGAAAGAAGTCTGTTTTTTGTCTGCTCAGCAAAAGCTTTCTTTCCTGTGTTACCTGCTCTAGCCAAAATTTTTGACATTTTACAGTCAGAGCTAGAGGTTGGTCTGTCTTACAACTCCATTTAAGGTATAGATCGCTACCTTATCTTTTCACAGGCTGCAGATGGGTGCAAAAGCCAGTGACTAGATGCTTTTTCCAGATGACGATCCATATGACCTTGAGGTAAATCCTGGTTCCTTCTGTGGGACTTGGGCTTGGATTTGGGAGCACCCTTTGCTCCAATAGGTTTCATTTCTATTGAACTACCTCACAATAAAACTAGTTCTGACAGCAACTACTTCAGACAGATATTGAAGATTGCAACACTTTCCTGCAAGGGCCCTTTGGTGTCTTTTTCATTTTCCTTTTTACCAGAGATAGATATGGTATCCCTATCACCAAAGCTCAATTCTAAAGTGGTATCCAATTTTGGAGGGACTACTTCCCAGTTTTTCTGGAGTCTCCACATGAGAGGCACTGAGTGCACAGCAGGAAGACTTCAGTTTTCTTACACATGGTCGAGTTACTAACAGTGTACTTGGTCAACAGAGGAAAGTGTACAATCTTTTCATTTAGTCATCAGGCTCTCAAGAGACATCAACTCTTGGGTTACCAGGGTGATTAGATTGGCTTGCAGGAAGCACGCTTTTCTGCTCTGAAACAATTGCAAGCCTATTTGACTAGAGGGGTGGCAGCCTTTGGAGCAGTTATGCCAGGATTGCTTGGAAGATATAGGTAAGGGCTAGCTTGAAGGTCTGGTGTGGTCTTCTTTCAACCTTACAAACTAAATATGCGACCATCAAGTTTGGGAGAAGAGAGATCAATTCTTTCTGGCTTTAGCAGCTTTTCTTTGATTGTCAGTGTCTCTTTTCATTTTTTTCTCTCCAACCCTATATTGGCTTTGGTATATCCCGTTATGTGCTGATGGGAGGATGGGCCAGGAAAACAGAAATTTGTAATCACTTACCGTAATTTTCCTTTCCTGGCCCATCCTCACGTCAGCACAGGACTCTCTCCCTAGTGGCCTGTCGCAGGCCAGGTTATCGAACATCTTAGTTGGGGGAGGGGCTGTCTTTTATATTCAGCTTGGAACATGTGTTAACCCGTTATGTGCTGACGGGAGGATGGGCCAGGAAAGGAAAATTATGGTGATAATAATTTTCCGTTGTCTTGCAGGTTTTTTTCATTTTTTTTTTTTTTTTTCTTCAGCCCCGAACCATTTGGCTGGCCAAAGACCAGAGCGTTCTTTGTGATTCGGGATGGCGTCGCTTTAACTGACAATTGCGCGGTCGTGCGACGTGGCTCCCAAACAAAATTGACGTCCTTTTTTCCCACAAATAGAGCTTTCTTTTGGTGGTATTCGATCACCTCTGTGGTTTTTATTTTTTGCGCCATAAACAAAAAAAGGGCGTCAATTTTGAAAAAAACGCATTATTTTTTACTTTTTGCTATAATAAATATCCCCCCCAAAAAAATATATATAAAAAAAAAACATTTTTTTCCTCAGTTTAGGCCGATAGGTATTCTTCTACATATTTTTGGTAAAAAAAAATCGCCATAGGCGTTTATTGATTGGTTTGCACAAAAGTTATAGTGTCCACAAAATAGGGGATAGTTTTATGGCATTTTTATTAATTTTTTTTTTTTACTAGTAATGGCGATCAGCGCTTTTTATTTATTTTTTTTTATATCGTGACTGCGACATTATGGCGGACAGATCGGACACTTTTGGCGCTATTTTGGGACCATTTACATTTATACAGCGATCAGTGCTATTAAAAATGCATTGATTACTGTGTAAATGTGACTGGCAGTGAAGGGGTTAACCACTAGGGGACACTGTAGGGGTCAAGTGTGTCCTAGGGAGTGATTCTAACTGTGGGGGGGCTGGGCTACGTGTGACACGACATTGATCACGACAAGGAGCTGTGATCAGTTTCCTGTCACTAGGCAGAATGGGGAAATGCTTGTTTACATCAGCAGTTCCCCGTTCTTCCTCTCCGTGAGATGATCGCGGGTATCCCTGCGGACATCGAGTCCGTGGGACTCGCGATCACACTCATGCAGCTCGTGGCAGCATGCGCGCACCCACGAGCTGCGTCTTAAAGGGCAACGTACAAGTACATTAATACACCTGTACATGCCCTTCTGGCGATGTATATCGGCGTGAGCCGGTGTGCAAGCGGTTAATGAGTGAGCTGTCCCCTCTGCCCAGTCAATATCCGGATAAATTCCCCCCATTATAATGACATTCTCTGCCTTGCTGCCATTTCTAACTGTGATAGGGGTTCCAGCTCCTCCTCCTCCTTCAAGTTGGGAGGCCTGTAGCATACCCCTACTATTAATTTCCCACCCACTTCTTCTCGTTGGAGTTCTACCTACAAGGATTCCACCGCTCCTCTCATCCCACTGACAATGTCACTCCACTCTACCCCCCTTACATCATTTTGGATATAAAGACACATCCATCCCCCTCTTTTACCTTCCCTTTACTTCCGATACAAGGAATACCCCTGAATATTTGCCCCCCCCCCCCCTTGTAATAGCAGCTCATTATTTGTCATTATTTGTTTTTCTAGAGTTCTAAAACTAAGGTATATATAATTTGTCTAATATTTACAAGTTTCAGTTTACCTGTTATGATTTACAATTTTCACTCTTGATTTGAGTCCCCAGCACAGTATTATTTCAATGGTAATATAAACCATTTTCTTGTTTTCTGTCATTTGTATCTGTAGTTGATGGGAAAAAAAATAAGGGCTGGCATTTAATAATATCAGTCTTTTTTCCCATGAGGTTTTTATTGGAGTCAGTTTTTATCTACTTCCTAATATCTGATGGTATCAATTTTATAACTTTTTCTTGTGACAATCACTGTATATCGTTTTTATTAATGACATCCATTCATTGTGTACTATTGTGAAGCTGTGAGTGGCCACCACTATCACATGGTACAGGTGCCCTGTCTGTACCATGTTATCACTGTGACCAATCTCGGAGATCAACACCTCAAATTGATTGGCTATAAATGAAAGCCATTCATTGTGTACAGCTGTCATGTGATCGCTGTAATTGGTCACGGTGATCACATTGTACCAGCAATAGATCAGTACAATGATTTGTTATCCACTGTGTCTGGTGGACACAACGGGTGACAGATGGCACTGCAGCGTGACCCCTAGGGCATGCGCCAGGGAGGACGTCATATGATGTCCACTCAGGATGGGAGAGCTCCCGCTCGGCTGTTATTTGTCTATAGGCCAAGTGTAAAGCAGTTGAATTAATTTGGTGTCAGTTAGTGTCAGTGTGTTTTAGGTAGGATGAAAAAAAACTACACACCATTGTTTCTGAGCCCTGCTACAGGTACAAACAACAAATAACATACACGTACAATATGTGGTATCGCTGCAATCTTCAGGAGCAGGAGAATTTATTTTGGGTTGTTCTTTGGTGGTAAGTTATGATAATAGCAAGAAATATACAGCTTTTGTATTTTTCACACTACTTTGGAAAAAGGTTGCAACCTTCCCTGATTAAATTGTATTTTGTTCTTTTTTTACCTCTATGGGATTTTGCAGGCGACCAAAACAACAAAAACATATTTTTGTTTAAAATTTTTTACTTTAATGCACAAATGTATAAAACTACAAAACAGCCACAGTTGGCTCATAGAAAGTTGACATTCATGTACATATACATATTTAAGCGGTACTCCCCAAAAACCACATAAGTTGAAAAGCTTTGGTATTCCACAAAGTTGCTCATTTTGATGGCATCAGGCATCCAACGCCTTTTGAGATTTATTAAATTGTCTCTTCCTCAAGGATATAAGAGATTTTGCCCTAAAAAGAAAATGATTTCCAAAGCAAAGTGAACAATACTAACACATTTTGTCTAATTGGGTGGACAACACAGTTTCCCTTCTCCTGCACACTCTGCTATAGAACTACTCAACCAACCTTGATATTATGGCTAAATCCAATTTAAAGTAATTTTTTTTTGTAATTGGTTTTAAGTTTTTGTTGACACTGGGGGATTTTCGGGGCAAAGAGTGGGAGGACCTAATGTTAGGATATCGATCAGATAAGGTCTGAACGTTGAGGTTTGTTTTACCCTCGGTCATGAAGGGGTCAAGGGCTAGGTGTTAGGGGGAGGTTAAATGACAAGAGTTTATTTAAGAGATTGGGTTTTTGTTGACAATGGGGGATTTTCGGGGCAAAGAGTGGGAGGACCTAATGTTAGGCGTTTATGTAAGAGATTGGGTTATATTATAAGGTTTGGGTAGTTGTGAAGAATTAGGCGATAGGGTCAGCCTAAGGGTTAGGTTAGATACAATTTTGGTTCAGTTTGGTGATGAATTGTGGTCAATCTAAGGTTTGGGGTGTGTAGTTATTTTAGGCATTAAAAAAACCCATGCTGTTCAATACCAGCCTTGGGTTTTTGGTGCAGAATAAACTTAATACCTCCACAGCAACAGCAAAAAATGCAAGGAATTAACAAAGAGCTGTTCAGGCACAATGTTTGCATTAACTTCTAAACTCTTCTAAACTTAGAACATAGAGTATATGCTGCTCCTAATTAACCCAGGGGCACAATCACTGCACGAGCATAGAGGGCATAAAGAGGGATGTGAGATGTCTACTGGTCATACCTGGTGGAAATCTGCGTCAATTTTCTATATATTCCCTCTGTTAATAAGGTGCAGACCTACGCAAGTTTCTGTTTTACTCTAAATTAGAAACTGGTGCAGGTGACACAGATAGACCTGAAACAGGTCTTTCTGCTTTGTTAATGTGGTGTATACCACTTCTGATAGTTTCCTGTGCCTTAGAATTAATTGATAAACAAAAAGAAGACATGTTACAACCTTAAATTTTTTTTCAGTGATAAAATGAATGGAAATGAGCTATCTAGCTGTAATTGGATGAATGTGTGTCTCAACTAACTAATTTACAAGGTGGTATAAGATAATATGAACCATTTGTAGACACGCCAATGATCTGTGTGCTTCTCTGAGTCTGAGAATAAATGATATAAAAAGTTTGCAGAATCACTGCTTCTTGCTGTTTACAATCATCTTCGGAGTAAAACTCCTACAGGTATATTCAAATTATGTACCATCTGCTGCTTAGCTATCTGTCGTTTCTTTCTCTTGTGAACATATTTTCTGGATGTTGCCAATCATTTTCCGTGCTATCTAATCATCACATCTACTCGCTTAATTAAAGAAAATTCAAAAAGTGAACTTTCATGAGTTTACACCATAAGTTATATCGCATGCCAAGCACAATCTCTGTACACAGTCATTTACACAGGAACAGACTCCCATTACAATGATGTAAAGTATACATAGATGACAACCATTTAACCTGTGTGACCCTGTTACAGGAAGTGAATTAAATCCGCTATCATAAGCAGCTAAAGGCCATCAGTAAATCAGAGTGTGCATGCATTGCTTTACAGTGGATGTTCTGAAAAGTGAAGTGCACCCCAAACAGCACAGCAGCTAATGTTGATGAACCATTAGTATAGGCTGAAGAAGTATTATTAATGGTACCATAGTCAGGACTTTGGATAACTTATGCTTATATAAATAAATCACTAGTACAACCAGACTTCTATCAAAAAGGCAGCAGTTCTTTATTACAGGCTTATTAATAATAAAAAAAAATGATAGCTTTAAGTTATATTTCCTATATATACAATATCACTTTAAAATGTGACTAACTTTACATACCAAATAAATAATAAATTAATAACCCAGCTATGAAAGCTCAGGTTAAATAACAAAATTATTACAATTTCATCTCCTCTCAAAGAGAGATACAATGGGGGTGATTTACAAAAGCCGTGCACCATCAGTAGAGGTGCACGGCGAGGCGCAACACACATTTCCATATTTACAAAATGGTGCACCGGTAACAGAGCTCGAATCCCCCATTTACTATAGTGATCTCAACGCATGGGAGAATGCAATCTGTGCGCCACCATGGACATAGCACGCGGCATCTCCAATTCAATATTGACAGAAGATGGAGGGGCCAATATTATGGGGTGATGTGAGGAAGTTTAGTAACAAATATGCCCAAAATAGAATGAGAAAGTAACTTTTTCAGAGAAAGTCTGCTGTCCCTGCAAGTATGTTTAGAACTGCGTGAGATCAATGTAAGCAGTGCGCATATGCAAGTGGCTCTTGTGCTTGTTCACATGAGTTTGTTCACTGCGCAGCCAAAATCTTAGTAAATGTTAAGCAACGTACATGCAATTGCATGGGTTGAACGGGAGCACCTCTAAATTTGACATTTTTTTTTTTTTTTACTCTGGTTCACCTTTGTTTTTTTTTTTGTTTTTAAGGAGATTTGCACACAGGTCATGTTAATATGCTATGTTGCCAACATGTGACATGCACCTTGTTAAAATTATGTAAAAAGACTCTCGCCCCTCTAGCTCCTCCTAAAAGGGCATTTAACCTTCCCCCTTTAATGCATATGATTTCCCTGGGTTAGCTTTTGGTTTTAAAACAGAGGAACAGAGCTACCGAATTTGGACACAGCATATGCCAGCCGATTAAAAAAGCGGCAAAAGCTATTAATATTGATCCAACCCACCCAGGTTACCGTGTGTTTGTCCCATTGCCATCAGCGAAAAGATATAGAACACTTATCGCTTAAAGCATAGTTTTTTTTTCTAGGGCCGTATTGTCCATAATCCCATCAGGTACAGTGTTTTAGGAATTTTATGTAGAATTCTAATATTCTTTTATTTATTTTTAAATAACATTTTATATTTTGATATCTTTAAATAGATATGTGGGCATGTGCTAGGAGTATGTACTGTATGTGTGGTTTTGTTGAGAAATGTTTTATTGCTGCTGTAAAAAGTACCCGGAAAAAAATGTTGTATGTATACAATGACAATAAAGTATATCTATTAAAGGGAAACTCCACACTCCATTCTCCAATGCTCGTCTCCCCCTCTAATCCCTTGGATTTCCATGGGCTAACTTTTGCTTTTAAAGGGTAACTCCACTCTCCACTCCATTGTCAAAAGGCTCTGAGCTGCCTTCACCAATCCAAACCACATCATTTTTCAGAGCATACAACAGGGCCAGCTAGGAAAGGGGCAAGAAGAGCAATCGCCCAACCCCCTCCTGAATCATACAAGGCCATATGCACTCAACATAGTTGGCTGTCTTTGGGGCATGTTGGGCTCAGCACAATACTAACCACAAAGCACCTTGTACCCACTAGTTTAAAGGGGCTTTCCACATTCTGTAAAGCCCCCTGTCTGCAGCCCCCCACAACCCCAGCCTAGGGTTGTGTGGAAGAGGCCCTTGTCCCCCTGAATATGGGAGCAAGGTGGTTGAATTTTGGGGTGCCTGAGCCCCTTCTGCCCCCAAGCATCCACCCCCCTTTCATGGGCTGGCTTGCTGTGTGTTTGGCTAGGGGTTTGTTAGTGTGTGGGAGGGACACAATATTTTTTAGTTTGGGGTGGTATTTTTCACGTGGGGGTTCTCATTTTAAGCCTTAACAGACCCAAATGGCCTTGTATGTATTCGGGGGGGGGGGGGGGCAGGTTATTTTTTGTTTTGAGTTAAAATCTTGCAGCTGCAATGTAGATTTGTTAGTTTTCTCTAAAGCCATACTTTGAAGCAGCATCTTGGATACATGCTACAGATGCAACACTTTACAGGCAGAGTAAGCCCCCCCCCAAGTTACTAGCTTTTAAGCAATTTTGCATTTTTAAAGTCACTTCTCCTTGCTTCGTTTTTGTGGTTGTCCAAATTGGTGACATTGATATATGTCCCTCAGGGTGGGACCTGGGCCCCCATGCCCATTTTAAGGCCAATAAATAGAATATAAGCCAGCCAAGTGGGGACTGGCAAAATTCCCATATACTGCAATGGTATTTGTTTCACTTTTGCCCATGTTAGGCTCTTTGTTTGTCTCATCTCTAATTTTGTAGCATGCTGGATGATGTGCTTACTTTTGGACAGGGGGTGGCTTATTTTGTACTAGCTGCATTTGGGTTTGTCTGGGCATGCTCAGGGACTTTGTTTTTTTGCTGTGGCTTTTGGTGTGTGTGAAATGCATTTGGGTTGGTCTGGGCGTGCTCAGGGACTTTGGTGTTTTTTTTTTTTTTTTTTGTTTTTTTTTTTTTGTGCTTGTGAACAGTACTTGGACTTTTCTGGGCATGCCCAGAGAGTGTGTTTTGGGTTAGTAATTTAAGGACATCCTTAACAGGTGTACACACTTTGAAGTAATGTCTCGACACTGGCTGAACTTGCATTTTGTGTGTTTCATGGACTGTGCATGTGTTTTTCAATTGCTTCATTAGCACACAAACCTATGTTATATAAAGCTTGCAGATAGCATTCTTTACCTTGCCCTGAAAAGAGGCCAGATTGCTTGAGTGTGTGTGTGTCTGTGTGTGTGAAGAGTTCATTTGGGTGTCCTTATAGAGTTTGTAACACATGTATTTTCTCTTTGTATTTTGTTTATGTTCTTGCAAAACAGATGTGTTTTAGAGCATGTATTTTTTACTTTTGTTTATTTTTTTGGGGGAGGGGATATTTTTCCCTGAAATATTTTTAATTCAATCTGATTTTATTGAAAAAGAAAGAACATACAAGAAAAAGTACTTCACATAGACATCATTAGTAGTAGTAGTGTTGATAACAATAGATCCAATGTAGTCGCAGGATACATATTGTAGTACGTTATATGTGCAGATCACAAGGAAAAAACATTGTTTAATTAGCATAATGAAATATAACAAGGATAATCAGAGAGCCCTCACTATGTACTGGAGGGGATTACAGGTAAACTTCGTGTGTGTTTACAATCAACTTATTCCAGGAATCTGTTATGTTGTGTAGGATTAGCTTGTGCGGGCCGTATTCTGCGTCTAAATTTTAAGGAATACATTGCTATGCAAAGGAGAAGGGTTTGGGGGAAAGTAGAGAAACAGAAAGGTTAGGAACTGGAGTCGCTCCAGCATGGTCATGGGGCGGTACCGTCCAGGTTGCCCTCTGCCCAGGGGATGAAGTCCGATGAGTATCGGAACATGGACCACGAAGTCCATGTAAGAGAGAACTGGTTGTCTTTATTAGATTCCTCAGCCAACAGGCGTTCAAGGTCCCTGATGCGGTCCACCTCAATAGCCCACTCCCCCAGGGAAGGTATAGTTCTTGACTTCCAATATCTTGGGATCACCATTCTAGCAGCAGCCAGGAAATGGCGTAATACATCTTTTTTAATGGATTTGAGTGTGCCCGGAAGTATGGACAAGAGAGCTATCTCGGGTGAAGGAGAGAGAGCCGTCGCCATCAGCCTGCAGTATAGTAGGAAGATCTGTTGCCAGAATTTTTGTATGGGTGGGCATTCCCACCAAATGTGGAGCATGGTGCCCCTGGAGTTTAAACATCGCCAACAAGTATCTGGATTTGTCAAGTTGAAGCGATGTACTGTCGAAGGGCATCTATACCACCTCGTCACCAGTTTAAACCCCTTTTCTTGAGTTTTAGTGGCTAGGGAGAGCTTGTGTGTTAGAATAAAGCATTTTTGCCAGTCAATGGGGGAGATGGAGTGTTGGAGATCTTTTTCCCAAGCCTTTGTGTAGGGTGGGAGATCAGGGTGAAGAGCATTCAACAAAAGGGAATAAAGCTGTGATACCATGTGTGTTGGAGGATCGTTTTGGAGGAGCATATCCTCGAATCCTGTGGGTTCAGCTAGAATATCTTGTATTGAATGGAAGGTTTGGATATAGGAAGTCAATTGTTGTTTCTGAAGCCATTGCATAGGGTATCTAGAGAGCGATTCGGGAGGAGTATCTGGCATTAGAGTGGGGTCTGTACGGAGAACCTGAGAAAGCCTCCTATGGTCTTCTTTCCGCCAGGGTCCAAAGCTTGTCACGTGCATAGCCGGTGGGAAGGCTGGGGTCCCAAATAGGGGGGTCATAGGTCCCGAAGGATTGGATATGTTACCTCCAGAGTTTAGGCGATCCCAAATTTGGATCGTTTGGCGGGTGAGGTCACAGAGGGGGAGTGAACCCCTACGAATTGCGGGTGTGGTCCATGGAAGAGCTGAGAGATCAATAGAGTTCATATGGCTTTCCAAGTGAACCCAGAGCTTAGTCGTATGGTTATGGAACCAGTCCAATATGCGAGTAAGTATTGCTGCCTTATGATACAATGAAGCGTCCGGGGCCCCAGCTCCCCCTCTCGCTTTCGGAAGAGATAACGTTTTGTATCTAATTCTAGGACGAGCTGAATTCCAAATAAATTTAGAGAACAGCTGGCGCAATTTCCGAAAATAGGAGTTAGGTATGTATATAGGGATTGTCTGAAATAGGTACAAAAATCGGGGAAGGACATCCATTTTCAGGGTGTTCACCCTACCAAGCCAGGAGAGCCGTTTAAGTGTGTAGTTAGACAAATCGGCCTGAGTTCTGAGAAGTAAGGGGGTAAAATTCTTGGAAAAGAGTTGGGATACATCCTCCGGTATCTGAATACCGAGGTATCTGATGGAGGTGGATCCTGTTTTAAAGGAAAAGGCAGTAGAAAGCCTGCGTAGGTCCGACTTTGGCAGAGAAATATTGAGAATTTCCGATTTGTTATAGTTTACCTTAAAGTTACTGACTTCCCCGAATCTCTGGAACTCCTGCATCACCGAGGTTAAGGACAAGTGTGGACGTGTCACAAATAGAAGAAGGTCATCTGCAAACAGAGCAAGTTTAGTTTGAGTGGGTCCGACTGTTATTCCGTGCACAGAGGGATTGTTTCGCAAAGCAATGGCTAAATGTTCCATGGTGAGAACATACAGGAGGGGAGATAGGGGGCATCCCTGTCGTGTCCCGTTAGAAATAGAGAATGCCGACGACAAAGTACCATTCAGTCTTATCCTAGCGGATGGAGAGGAGTATAGGGACATTATCCTTGAGATCATGTGGGCTCCCAGTCCTATTTGTTGTAGAGATAACCGAAGGAATTGCCAATCTACTCGGTCGAATGCCTTCTCTGCATCGACTGTTAAGAGGCATAAGGGAATATCGTGGGTTCGGGCATAGTTGGATAAAAGAAGGGTTTTCAGGGTGTTATCCCTTGCTTCTCGGCCACTCACAAATCCTACTTGATCCAAGTGGATCAAACTGGGCAACAATGGTTGTAACCTGTTGGCTAATACTTTAGCGAAAATCTTTAAATCCACCCCGATCAAAGATATTGGCCTATAATTTGTACATAAAGTCGGGTCCTTCTCTGGTTTTGGAATAAGGGAAATATGAGCCTCAAGTGTTTGTGGGGGAAACACTGAGCCCTCTGATACAGAATTGAATACTTTAGTGAGGAAGGGAATAAGGAGGGGAGCAAATAATTTATAAAACTTTGGGGTAAAGCCGTCCGGCCCTGGGCTCTTGCCAGTTGGTGTACTTGCAATGGCTTTCGCAACTTCATCTGCTGTTATAGGTGTTTCAAGTTCGGTAATGGTGTCCTCATCCAAAGTGGGGAGCGCGGTTTCCCTGATATAAGAGGACTTGTGCTCCTCTGTAGTAAAGGGGGAGCCTGATGATTGGGCCACAGGTATGTTGTATAGGGATTGATAAAAATCCCTGAATGTCTGCGCAATCTTAGAAGGTGAGGAGATTAATTCTCCATGTGGTCCTTGGATATGGGGGATGAAGGTAGAGGATTTTTTTGGGTGTAGGGAGTGGGCCAGTGACCTGCCACACTTGTCTTGGAATTTATACTGATGGAAAGCAAGTTTGTCCGCAAATGTACGTGCAGATGTCTCATATAGTCCTCTGAGGTGTAATCGGGCTTTGGAAACCTCAGTGAGCGTTTCGGTTGTTGGGGAACGCTTATGGTCAGTTTCCAGGTTTCGGAGCTTCTGGATTGCATCCACTATAGCGGCTGAGCGTTCCCTTTTCAGACGAGATCCTAATTGAATGAAGGTTCCACGTAATACTGCTTTCAGTGCCTCCCATTGGATGGGGAACGACGTGGTATCTTGTGCGTGGTCCCCAAAAAAGTTAGAGATTGTTTCCGAGATATGTGTAATACAGTCCGAGTTAGCTAGCAGTGAGTCATTCAAGCGCCATGTCCACTCCTTGATAGGTGAGGAGGGGAGCGAGAATGTCAAGTATATAGGGGAGTGGTCTGACCAGATCATAGAATCTATTTCACACTCGGGAGACCAGTCTAGACAACTGTGGTCACTCAATAGATAGTCTATGCGACTATAGGTCTGGTGTACCTGAGAAAAATGTGTGTAGTTACGAGTCTTGGGGTATAATACCCTCCAAACGTCTACAAGGCGTAAGTCGTATAGTACTCGTTTCAGGGCCCTCAATTTGGGGAATGAAATACGTGACCTTGAAGTGGAGGAATCTAAGGCTGGCTCCAGGGGAGTATTAAAATCTCCACCGAGGATGAGTTTGCCCTCCATGAATTCAGATAGGATCCTCATATACTGCAAAGCCGATGGAACTTGGTTAACATTTGGCAAGTATATATTAGCTACCGTAAATTTGACTCCCCACAGCAAAAATTTCACAAAGACATACCTTCCCTGAGGGTCGGAGAGGTGATCGAGCAATTCAACGGGGAGGCTTTTGTGGAAAGCTACAGATACTCCCTTAGTTTTCTGAGATGGATTAGTACTATGGATCCATCTGTTAAAATATCTGTTAGAGCAAGGGGTGGAGGCTGATTGAAAGTGCGTCTCTTGTAAGAGGAGTACATTAACTTGGCATTTATGCATTTGGTATAGTATTTGTCCCCGTTTAGAGGCAACATTGAGTCCATTTACATTGTATGAACATAATTTAAGTCGAGGGTGAGACAACACTGTATAGGCCATGGTGGAGCGAAGAAATAGGAAAGAATTTGAAAGTCTAGAACAAGAGGGGGAGGCGGTTGGGGAAGATACGGAAAAGAGAAGGTAGTTGCAAAAGGGGAAGAGGAATGGAGAATGGCTAGTTAGAGGACACCTGGGAAAGGTGTCTCAAAACAAAATCTAATGTGTTCGCAACAGCAAAACACTCCGTGAAATATCACGTGCTAGGCACAAATCGTGCCAAACCTATTTGGGGGGGGGGGGGTCGGATTAGAGAGGTCTGAGTTGTGATCCCGACAACATAACAGGCATATATAACGTATATGTATGACACCCGTCAATCATAGTATATTGAATACTTGATATTTTAGGTTATAGAAGAACATGTCATATATCTAATCAGTGTTCAAAAAAAAAAAAAAAAAAACACTTAAACACCCATAATCAGTCAGCAAGCAATAGTATGTATAATAAACATTTAAATGATGTAACATTGAGGAATTCAACTAGTTCTATGGTGTAGGATAAGTTAGGCCCTGGACTGAGAGGAGACCAAGAAGCCCATAATAGGTAATAAGGTATCTTCTGGAAGACTCCCAGTCAGTCAGCGGGTCCCCAGGCCCAAAGAGCTAGAAAGGCACATTGGTTACAGGTATCACCCCAGAGACTTAGTGGTGGGCTCCACTCGGGCCAGGCCGCATCCCAAATAAATTTAGAATCATAGGGTTCTGGAGAATTGTATAGCAGAGCAAGGTCTCTTAAGGAAACGATGCTCCTAGCATTCAATTTGGTCGTAGTATGGTCCATGTGTGGATAAGTGTACATTTAAAGCTAGGGACGTCCGGTGTCGAGTGGAGCTCCCACGCAGCCATAAAAAGCAGTAACATTACCACCGTCTAATCTACACCCTTTTTTAAATGTAACTGTAACTGTCCCATTAAGGGCAACATAGCACCCCCCCACCTCCTGAGCTTAGTAGACTTCTATACTATCCCTGTAAATGGAGTGGTATAGTTAGTATGAGTTCATAGGAGGGTACAGAGAAAACACGGTATCATTGCAAACCTGGACCAGTCCCTTAATGAAACTGTGGAGTGAAAGGTGTAGATCCATTGTAAAACATTGAACAGGTAGATCAAGTAACAGTGTTGACTCACGTGGGGAGCCAAATCAGTCTTCCGGGGATGTTGGACGTCTTGCTCTAGGACCAAAAGAAGCAGATCTAGATCTTGAGCGTCTGCGACGTTGTGGGAGAGGGCCCTGTAGTCGTTGACGATCCTCTGGAGGGTCTAGCCAGTTCGGGATGCTGATAGGGTCTTGTGCGAGGAAGGTGAAGAAGGCAGGAAGTTGTTCAGGGTCTGACAGAACAAACTTACAGTTGTCGTCTCGGGTTACCTTGATACTGAATGGATGGCCCCAGGTGTAGGAAGCCCCTGCTTGACGTATCAAATCCAAAAGTGGGCGGACCGCCCGTCTCATGTATAAGGTGTTGCGGGAGAGGTCCGGATAGAGGTGTACCGTAGATCCATCGAATTCTACAGGACCTAAGCGCCAGGCCTTACGCATAATCTCTTCCTTGAGGGTATAGTAATGGACCCGGCATAGGACATCGCGGGGGCGGTCGCTGCGGTCTCCCCCCATGCCTCCCACTCTATGTACTCTGTCCAGTTCAATAGGGGATGTAACTTCCCTGCCCAGGACCTGGTTGAGGATAGAAATGACAGTGGGTTTTAGATCAGTACCTGAGGTTGCTTCCGGCACTCCCTGTATCCTAATGTTGTTCCTGCGGCTCCTGTTTTCGCTGTCCTCTATGCGGAGTTGGTGTTGCCGCAAGCGGGATAAATGTGAGGTGGTTGCAGATTCGAGGGCCACAATACGAGCCGCATGGTCATCTTGGGTAGTAGCCAGAACGGATACAGCATTCTCTGTCGTTGAAACCCGATGCTGAAGGGCTTGTAGTTCTACATGGAGGGAGGCTTCCATCTTGGACGCCCAGGATTCAAAGTCCGCCCTAAAGGCAGAAAGAAGGGCTGTAGTCGCAGAGCCGGCTGATCCGCCCGAGGCCGGAGGAAATAGCTCCGCAGGGCCATCTTCGGAGGGGGTGTCAAGGGGCATAGCGGCCATTGAAGGGGCCGAGGGCTCACCCGTAGCGTCCTTGTGTTTTGAGGAGTCCATGTGAGCCAGAGAAGGAGGTTTAGGCTTGCCTGGGGTGCGACTGGCCGCCAGTTTGTCTTTTCCCGTGCGGGAGTCGAGCGATGATGTACGTAGTAGGTAGCGTTGGATTGTACCTTGCTGCAGCTCAGCGGAGTCAGAGGAGTGAGAGCTTGAGGATGACATAGAGATTCCGGGTGTAGGTAATTTGCAACACAGCCTGATAATGTCGGGAGAGCACAGAGCTCAGTAGCCCATTTCTTCAGCCGTCCATCGTCAGCCAGTAAACATGATATCTACTATGGGGGATAGGACGGTCGCCACCTGCGACTCTGGAGCCAGGACTGCTGGTTTTTACACCACAGTATGAGATGGAGATGTGTTGCAGAACTATGGCGAGGTAGCAAACTGTCAGCCAAGGAGTATTTATTCTGGGAGAAGGGTTACAGGTGGCAGCTGGGTCCTCTGGGCAGTTCTTGTGACAGTGTAGATACACAGTGATCCAGGAGCTGTTTAAGGAACAAGTGCCTACACTGCAGCAGGGTGAAGCAAGATGGCCGCTCCACGTGGCCTCAGGGTTATTGTTATAATCCACCCCACGAGTGGGGGTAAATATTAGTTTAGTCCCTTTCTGAGGTCACAGTCTGCTATATCAGGGCACCCTGGTGTTTAGATTGGCCCTGGATTGAGCACAGGAGAGATGAGGAGGCTACTGAGGTGTAGTAAGATGGCCGCCACTTACTGTGTGAGATGGTAGTCTTCCAGGCTGGCATGCAGGAGTGGCACAGGGGAGAGTGCAGGCTTCGGTCAGTAGGCTGGGCTGCTCTGGTGTCTGTGTGGAGGTAGATCCAGGTGCGGAGTAGCCAGGAAGGCCTGGATGTGCAGGCCGGGTGCACCAATATGGCCGCCGCTCCCCCTGCCAAGGCCGAAGCCGCGGCCTGTAGTTAAAACGGCCGGACCACGGGACCGCCGTGTCAGCGGCCCCAGGCTAAGCCGTCCCGGTGTTCGTGTAGGGGGAGAGCTAAGCGTTGTGCGGCCAGGGAGATCCGGATGCGGCCTGTGCGGGCCGGGTGTACCAATATGGCCGCTCCCCTTGTGAAGGCCGAAGCCGCGGCCTGTAGTAGATTCGGCCGGCTCTCGGGATCGGCGTGTTGGCGGTCGCAGGTGACACCTCGGTGTGCAGGGGGACCCCCGGTTCAGTGGCAGTGGTGAGGTGGTCCTGCTAGGGGGAAAAGGATGAGGTTATTCCCCAAAACGGCAGGAGCTCTCACTGGGCACGTCTGATCAGGTCTCCAGCCGGCCACGCCCCCCCCCTGAAATATTTTTGATGTTGTCAATGTGTGTTGTTTGTAGGTTGTTAGTTTCACTTTGATTTGTCTGTGCTGCATTGCAAAATCTTCCTCAAGATGTTGTGACTAATGTTTAAATCCTTAAAAGAATGTCTGTTTGTGGGCACAGTCCATTTAACTCCTGTTAATTTCCTCTGCAAAATGGTCAGACCTCAAAACCATATTCTGTTAGTGTCTCAAATTAACATACATGTGTTTCTTGCTTTCCTTGCTCTTTTCCAAGTCCTGTTTTGTTGACCAATACAATTTGTAGATATTTTTGTTATGTGTTTTGTTAATAATTTGTTTTGCAGATACATGCTCAATCCAAGTAATGCATTTTACACTCCCCCCCCCCCCCCAAACAATTTTCATGCAACAGATTTCCCAGCTGCAGCTTAACTAGGCTGATTGGCATGGCACAACAAAAAAAGGTGTGATTTGTCTAAAAGCTACTTTCCTCCTGCCTTCATGGTAGCATATGCATGGATTGTGCATATGCTGCCATGGATATGCACCAAGAAAGGAAAATTACAGAGAGATAAGTATTACATTTTCCATTTTAGTGCAGTGGTTCTCAGCCTCAGTCCTTAAGTACCCCCAACAGGACATGTTTTGGGAATTTATCTTAGCTAAAATAGCTGTCCAAAATACCAAACCATTGACTCTGATTTAAAGCACCTGTGCAAGATGAAGGAAAACCTGCAAACATGGCCTGTTGGGGGTACTTGAGGACAGGGTTGAGAACCACTGATTTAGAGCACTGAGCTAAAATCTAGCTCAAGACAATCCCATTCTAATTGTGGGCATTTGAGGGAAACCAAGTGAGTGTTAGAACCCTTGCTTGTCTTTTTTAGGTTGGGCTTTGTGTCTGTCACATAGCTAAACAGGAAGTGAGGGTAAAACCCTACCAATGTCTTTCCTTGGGGACACACAGGTCAATCTAACTAGTGTCCCCATTAGGCAAATTGCACTCTAGCACTTTGTTTTGTACACCCCAAATTTTAGTTATTTTGGGGTTTATTAAAGGCAAATCCACTTTGTAATACAAGTGTACTCGCTGTAAATCTGAGGAGAAGCACTGGTGATTTTATCATCCAATCATGTAGAAGCAAAGATGCTTTTTTTTTTTATTTTCCTTGCATATCCCCCTCGGATCTCCAGCAACTGCACTTCCAAGTGCACTTGTAGTGCAAAGTGGATTTGCCTTTAGTAAATAAACCCCAAAGTCCAAGCTACCTAATACTTTGGGGCGTACACAGCAAAGTGAGTACAATTTACCTAATGGGGAAACTATTTAGATTGACCTGTGTGTCCCCAAGGAAAGACATTGGTAGAATTTTACAGGACAGGAAGTGAATAAATTTGTGACAGGCCAGTGAATAAATTTGAATTAGAAACTGGCAAAATTTGTGAGGTGTCTTCACCCTATCAAGGGTGCAGACATCCCCTTAAACTGACAAGACTTCTAATCCCTCTGCACTCTATCTCCAAGCAAAAATAAGAAAGAATTTCATTTAGCTTAACTTGCAAAGACACATTCCTAAGTTCAACTGTGATGCATGTCAATGACCCATTTAGACCTTGTTTAACCACTTCAATACCAGGCTATAGTCATATGACGTCCACAGATGGGATCTCCTATCCTGGGCGATTGGGGATGAGGCATGTCCCTCGGACACAGCCCATCCCAGATACGTGTAAAGAGCCAATAAAAAATGGCTCTTTACCACGTGACCGGCTGTGTCCAATCACAGCTGATCACAGAATGTCAACAAACCGCGTTATCGAGATGTAACCAATCGTGTGTGAGGAGATTGCGGTAACATTTTGTTTCGCTTACAGTGTACACCAACCACACTGATTGCCCCCCCCTAATAAAGAAGACCTGTCACCAGCCATCAAAGTACCTTTCACCACCCCTAGGAGTACCTGTCACAGTTCATCTGAGTGCCCAAGTACCCGAGTACCTGTCACAGTTCATCTGAGTAAACGAGTATCTCAGTACCTGTCACAGCCCATCTCAGTACCTGTCGAGTAACAGTCACCAGCCCATCGGAGTACCAGAGTACCCATCACCAGACCATCAGAGTACCCATCACTAGGCCATCAGAGTACCCGATGGAAAAAACAAAAAATGGGAAAGGGTTATACTTATAATTAAGGAGTACCAGATTGGGTTAGGCATGTGAATGTGTATGACACACTAAATCATAAACCCATAACTGGAGACAAGCCAAATACCTGCTGCGATTAGGTGCGCTTCCCTGGACCATAGCATAAATGAAAAAACAAAGGACCAGAGGGTCAAAAAACAGGGTCAATCAAAGAGGAGCACACTGGATACCAGTATAAATTGGAACAGTTTATTAGAAATGAGATAAAAAAACAGTTTCCACCCACGTTATAAAAAATGGAACTAACCTCCACCACTAGAGAAAGTGACAAAGTGCAAAAGGACAGATGTACCACCTGGTACCCCCTACATACATGCCAAATATCCCCATACATGTAAAAGTAATATGCAGCCAGTTGCCGAACCCGCTCTTGGTAACAGTATATGAACATGCAATGGACAACAATTGTCAATGTATAAACAAATAGCAAGAGCTGGGCTGTATGAAAAATTAGAATGACATGTGGAGAAGGACCTATATAGATCCTACCAATCTGGGAAACGTGGATAAAAAGTCACTGAAAACCGGGTAGTTGAAAATCATGTAGAGAACCGATAGTTGTAAGGATATTGATACTTATGATAACAATCTTGTGATCTGCCCTACTTTCATAGAGATGTAATTGACAAGTAAAACAGTCTGGAAAACGGCATATCAAAATCTATGAATACAGCCATGCACGTACCTTCCGTACCTCTACCCCCTCTGCAATACAATGTGGAAGAAGGGGGGAGGAATCACCAGCTGATCTCAAGATGTGAGCAGGGACTGGCAGGGTGAGGTTAGCCTGCGACATTTCAGGAGATTCCCCTCGATAGGGGCCACATCCGAATCCAGAGGTCCTCATAGTCAGGCACTTGTGGGGGACTTCCACTGGCAGACACCAAAAAAATCCCTCGTAGACGCCAGGCACCACAGCCGTATGGCGTTGAAAGCGAAAGTGTACCCTGATGGCTCACAGCTGAGACAGGACGTTCAGCAAACCAGCGCGGCTGGATAAACAGGAACTAGTGTGAATCAGTCTCTGATATGATCAAGGCTGGGAGGGACATATGAGACCGGAAGGGTCAACGTTACCCAGTATAGACATAAAGCCTGGAACTTCCTGAGAACAGCCCATGCTTGAGGGCAAAATAAACGGAAACCATGAATAAATGGGGGGGTAAAGAGTCAGTCTAGGTGGTAGCTGTCAAAGATTGGGGCGTCTAGCTGACGCGTTTCAAACGGCTGACCGATTTTCTTCAGAGCTCTTGCTATTTGTTTATACATTGACAATTGTTGTCCATTGCATGTTCATATACTGTTCCTATCAGCTAGACGCCCCAATCTTTGACAGCTACCACCTGGACTGACTACCCCCCATTTATTCATGGTTTCCGTTTATTTTGCCCTCAAGCATGGGCTGTTCTCAGGAAGTTCCAGGCTGTATGTCTATACTGGGTAACGTTGACCCTTTGGTGTCTGCCAGTGGAAGTCCCCCACAAGTGCCTGACTACTGAGGACCTCTGGATTCGGATGTGGCCCCTATCGAGGGGAATCTCCTGAAATGTTGCAGGCTAACCTCACCCTGCCGGTCCCTGCTCACATCTTGAGATCAGCTGGTGATTTCCCCCCCCCCCCTCTTCCACATTGTATTGCAGAGGGGGTAGAGGTACGGAAGGTACGTGCATGGCTGTATTCATAGATTTTGATATGCCGTTTTCCAGACTGTTTTACTTGTCAATTATATCTCTCTATGAAAGTAGGGCAGATCGCAAGATTGTTATCATAAGTATCAATATCCTTACAGCCATCGGTTCTCTACATGATTTTCAACTACCCGGTTTTCAGTGACTTTTTATCCATGTTTCCCGGATTGGCAGGATCTATATAGGTCCTTCTCCACATGTCATTCTAATTTTTCATACAGCCCAGCTCTTGCTATTTGTTTATACATTGACAATTGTTGTCTATTGCATGTTCACATACTGTTACCAAGAGCGGGTTCGGCAAATGGCTGCATATTACTTTTACATGTATGGGGATATTTGGCATGTATGTAGGGGGTACCAGGTGGTACATCTGTCCTTTTGCACTTTGTCACTTTCTCTAGTGGTGGAGGTTAGTTCCATTTTTTATAACGTAGTTGGAAACTGTTTTATTATCTCATTTCTAATAAACTGTTCCAATTTATACTGATAGCCAGTGTGCTCCTCTTTGATTGACCCTGTTTCTTGACCCTCTGGTCCTTTTGTTTTTTCATCAGAGTACCCGAGTACCTGTCACCAGCCCATGCCTCATAGAATATATGTTGGGGTGTTTGCTTTCCAAAATGGGGTTAATTTGTGGGTAATTCCACTGTCCTGGTGCTCAAGGACCTTCAACAGTGTGATAGGTAGGAATGAAATGAGATGTGTAATTTATGCTCCTAGAACGCCTGAAGGTACTACTTCAATGTTAAACCTCTGTATGTGGCCAGGCTGTGTAAAAGTCTCACATGTGGTATCATCATACTCAGGAGGAGTAGCAGAATGTGTTTTGTGGTGTCATTTTTGCTATCTACATGCTTTGAGTTAGAAATATCTTATAAAAAAAGCTCACCATGCCTCTTACTAAATACCTTTTCACTGTCTACTTTTTCAAAAGGGGGTCATTTGGTGTGATGGTGTGGTGTGATCAATTTTCAATGATTTGTACTATAACTTTCACAGAGACTAAATAATATTCCCTAATTTGGGTTATTTTTACCAAAGAGATGTAGCAGTATAAATTTTAGCCCAAATTTATGAACAAAAATTACTTATTTGCAAAATGTTATCATAGAAACTAAAATAAATGTTTTTCTTTTTCAAATTTTTCTCTCTTTTTTTCACTTATGTCACAAAAATAAAAAAACAGTGGTGATTAAATACCACCAAAAGAAAGCTCTATTTGTATGAAAAAATGATAAAAATTTTGTTTGGGTACAGTGTTGCATGACTGAGTAATTGGCATTCAAAGTGTGAGAGCGCTGAAAGCTAAAAATTGATCTGGGCAGGAAGGGTGTATAAATGTCCTGTATTGAAGTGGTTTATAGAAAACACCAGTTGCCTTTACTATAAACATTTGTTAGTCCAGTCCTGGAAATCTGCATCTGTTTTGCTATTAATTTCCATAAAAATTGGGTTCCTGCAGCTAGATGCACCACCGCTGTGCATGTGAGATGCGCAACTGCTGTGTGCATGGAGGTATGTACCCAAGGTGCATATCTGGTTCCTGGAAGCGGTGGCCAGCACACAGGAATGACATCATGCCCCTCCAGGAAGTTGCTTGTACTGCTGCTAATTTCTTCCCACCACCATGCCCCGCTCACTGTTCTCTGAGGAAGAGATGATCCTTATTTGTAAATTTAAGATAATTTTTTATTTATTTTTACATGGGGTGGTGTTTGTGTGGGTTATGTGTGTATGTCTAAATGATTTGGCCTCAAAACAAACACCTACTTCCTGTGTACAGATTCACTTCTGGGCCAATGTATATTGCTTGTGTGTGTGTGTGTGTGTGTGTGTGTGTGTGTGTGTGTGTGTATGTGTACCTAGAGATAGAGATATCTATAGATGTAGGTTCTTGTGTCCACCAGCAGAGAGACGTTGGGTAGATGCCACTCTCCCAATTCTGGAGGCATAATAATGGTCTAGCACAAGGGTCTTCAAACTAAGGCCCTCCAGTTGTTCAGGAACTACAATTCCCATCATGTCTAGTCATGTCTGTGAATGTCAGAGTTTTACAATGCCTCATGGTATGTGTAGTTCCGCAATAGCTGGAGAGCCATAGTTTGAAGATTCCTGATCACTCTAGCATGTTTTGAAAAAAGGTGGTTTTTCATGTGCCTGATATAATGCCCAAGAAATATCGTTTGGAAAATACAACAGCACATCTACAGTCCAAATTTTGCACTTAAGATGGTCATACACTATGCAATCTGATTGGCCAATCTCTGCACAACCCAATATTTAGGCAAAAAAGGTACAGTAATAGGAAGACGCACTTGAACAATTCATTCAAATTATAGGAAATCAAACAGGCTCTTGCACTAAATCTAATTTATTTAAGACGAATGAGTGAGTGATCTAACTGATTGCAATGTATGGTCACATTTAAAGATCAAGATTGAAAATATGAATTTTTTGGGTTTAGAAACACTTCTCTGTTCCTTGTAATGTATTGAAAGATTTGGATAAAAAAAGAAAACACATTTCAAGATATATTAGAAGTGATAGGAATGAGATTAGCATCAAAAGGGTTAATTAACTGAAAACACCTACTAATTGTGAGTATTTATCGCTATTTGCACTTCAATGTGCGCCGGTTTGCACGTTCGAATAATGACTTTTCCGGCGTACCATTTAATATATGAACTGGAGCCGTGTATTCTCAGTAAATCACCCCAATGCCTCATAAACTGAACTGTGACAGGGAGGGAGGGTGGAACAACCTTCTTTCTTCAGCCAGCACCGTCTGTCATTTCTATGACGCAGTCTTCTTGTATTTATACCCTCCAGGTTGAGCTAAGTACCAATAATAATAAATGAACCAATCAAAAGGTACTGTATATTTCATTTACTTTAACCTATTAAAAACTCTCTTTTTTGCCTCCACGATCCCATAGGTGGTCGGGAGGGGGGGGGGGGGGGACAGTTTTTTGCCCCACCTCTCACCTTTCATGGTACCGTAGTTAGGACTTTGTATAACTTATGCTTATATAAATAAATCACTAGTAACACCAAACTTGGATCAAAAAGGCTGCAGTTCTTTATAGGCTTATTAATAATAAACATTTTTACAGCTTTAAGTTATATTTCATATATAACCAATATCACTTTAAAATTTGACTATTAACTTTACATACCAATAAATAATAAATTAATACTAATAATAACCCAGCTATTAAAGCTCAGGTTAAATAACAAAATTTATACAATTTCATCCAGACCCCAGGCTCATTGCCATGAGGCTGGAACCCCCACCTTCAGTGCGGCCAGTTCGATACAAGACTGCAGATCTAAATTAAAAATGTCCAAGGCAATATATGATACGCCATGTAAAGAAAGCATAAATTTAGCTAAGGTCTTATTAATTATTTTTCGGATTTTTTCAAAATGCCTAATTTCTTTCGAAATTAGCCAATTCAAACATGGAACAATCTCGGAATAAACCAAGATTGCATCCGGGAATACAGAATGAAGGCTCAGAAAATCTAACTTCATTTGGGAAATAAAATCAAAAGTTTTGTAATGGCCGATATCATTGCCAGCTAAATGCAGAATAATGATTTGAGGAGACGGCCAAGATAAATACATTAACAAATGTAACGTTTCCCTTAAATCAGACCATTTCCAATAACCCAAGCATTATAGTTGACACCTGAAAAATTAAAAAGAAATATTAGGGTGTGCATAGCACTGATAACAATCCGATTTCCACCCACCAATATGTTTGATATCTGCACCAGAAAATCCCAACTTATGCGGTGGCGGTGCGATGTTGGTCTATTGAGTAGGGTGGGCCCACATCCCAGATTTTCAGGGAGAAATGGAAATTTGATCCTCTTAGGGGACTTTAAAGGGGACACCTACTCATAAGTAATAGAGTATAATAAAGAGTGTAATAGATGTAGATATGATTGCAAAAGTATGGGTGTTTATTGGGGTAAGGATACGGGTAAATAGGGGGGTACAATAGATGAGGCATAAGGTACAGGATACAAGTTATAAACATGGAAACATGGCAATACAACATGCAAAAAGATCCACAATCATGGGACTCCAGGTGTGTATGGAGCACACACCCAGAGAGTACCCGACGCGTTTCGAGACAAACTCTTCCTCAGGGGTGTCTGATAGGGATCAGCAAGCACAGAGGTATGTCTATAAATTAAAGAGACAATAATGAACAAGCTATACAGTAATGTATGTACAACAAGGTCGGTAACATCATAGGATAGTGTAGCTATACTACTATGGGAGTGTGGTAATTTGTACAAGGTGAGAAACATTTGAGGTACTAACCATATTATGTTGCTTGGAGGGCATGTGTTACTGCATTGTATCCAATGAAGCACTCAAAAGAAAGGGGGGGTTATGGTTGGTTGGGGGGATAAAAAGACACACCACTGGACCTCCACGGATCGTTCGCCCCCAGTCCACATCAGGCCCGTGACACCCAAAACCCGGCGGGTTTTGGGTGTCACGGGCCTAACGTGGACTGGGGGCGAACGATCCGTGGAGGTCCAGTGGTGTGTCTCTTTATCCCCCCAACCAACCATAACCCCCCCCTTTCTTTTGAGTGCGACGAAATACGAAGGTGTCCAAGTCCAAGAAAACACAAACATTTACTCAGTGCAGTTTGAAACTGATACCTAGTCAAAGGTAAACCAGAATGGTGCAAAAATAGGTGTCCCGGAGCTAAAGTCTGTGTCGCTAAAAATTGCCGCATTAAAGAAACCGCGCAAATAATTGGATTAGAGATAGAGCCCAATCTAATCCACCTATCTTTACCCAATTGATCTATTTTACTGCGTAAAAACTGGAGATAATCAAGACCCAAGAAAAAATCCTCAAACAATAATCCTGCTGTATCTAAAGAAGTGGAACTAATCCTGACATCCTAAAGGCTCGAAAAAAGCAAAGGCAAAGTGCAGCTTTGAACAACGCTGATTCATACTGGGAATAACATATTGACTCTGTCGCTAAACAGATACAGCTAAAAAGATCAGAGGTAATAGGCAGTCTACAATCTGCTACAAAATTACCTTTTGCGATAACCTTTAATGTTTGTTGAACCCCCAAAAAAAAATGGCAAGAGGGCATACCTTTCAACTTATAAAAAAAAAAAAAAGAAACCCCAGATAACATTTTTTGAATATGCAAATAAAAATAATTATGTGACAATAAAAAATCCAAAAAGGCTAAAAGTAAACTTTCCGAAAAGAGGGCAAATAAATTTAGAATGTTCTAAAAAACAATACCACAGAGACCACACGGCTTCGTAACTTGCCCACGTGATGAGTGCGATCGAATTCCGAATAGCCGAACAAATAAATTAGGCTCCATAAGAAATTCTGGCAGGGGATACCATCCTGGTCTGCCTCCGGCACCAAAGCAAAGATCCAATCTAACTGGAAACGTGATGAAGCATCAGCCACAGTGTTTAAAGAACCTGGAACATATTTAGCTTTTAACCATACATTTAAAGTCAAACATTTAAAGACCAGTTGATGTAACAGCAATAACTGGTAAAGACTTTGATGACAAACAATGGCATGGACTACACCTTTGTTGTCTGAATGAAGCAAAATGATTTTTAACGATTCTTAAAAGCCTCTCCTCACAATTCCAAGGCCACCAGCACAAAGAACAGTTCCAATAAAATGATGATTTTTGTAAAACCCTTAGTATGCCACACCTCCGGCCATTTACCTGCAGACCAGCGTCCCTGCCAAAAGGCACCATAACCAATTGCCCCCGAAGCATCTGTATGCAAATTTAATGCCATAGCTAAACAAAAAGGTGCCTGCCACAAAGAACAACCATTAAACAAATCCAAAAATAGTTTCCAAATAAGTAAATCATCCTTAACAGTGGCAGATATGCAAACAAAATGCCACAGAGATGTAACACCAGCAATAATCAAATACAATCTCTTAGAAAAAACTCTACCCATAGGAATAACCCTAAATGTAAATGCCATAAGGCCCAATAAAGATTGAATTGTTTTCAAACTAACTTTTTGAGTGGAAGTAACAAAGTCCAACAATAACCGAATTTTAAACACCTTAGCCATAGGGGGGCGGAATTCCATTTTTTTGTGTGTCTATAGTGACACCTAGACATTCCAGACAATGCGTAGGAGAATTTTTCCGGTGCCAACGGAACACCAAAATTATTGCAAAGAACCTTAAATTCGGTAAATAAATATAAACAGTCATCCGAGTTATCTTTGGAAAACAAAAAAGTGTAGCGCTAATATAAAAAATCATGAAAAGAAAAATATATGCAATATAAAAAATATAAAACACAAAACACGTACAATTATGTGTATAGTGTGAGTACCATAAATTCAGTAACTACTGGTGCATCATCAAAAACCCAGATAAAAATTACGTGATATGAATCCCATATGTATGAAAAACTTCAGATGAAGATCGTGACGGTGAACAGATAAAGTCCTGAAATGAAGAAAACACGACCACCAACAATGAGGCTTACCGGAACGTTTGAACCCAAAAGAACATACGTTCGATGGGTCAAACAAGCTTGTGTTGTAAAACAGCCAATGAGAATGTGGAGTTCTATGGAAGTTGCAACAGGAAACTACGACCATCCATGGACTGATGTGTCTCTTGGAAGTGGTGCCCCGATATGCATGCGTAACAATTGGGTTAAGATTGGAAGAACAGAAAAGGCCACATAGTGTAATTCCATATATAAACATAAAAAATGTATTAAAAAGAAGAAAAACTCACATTTGAGTAGATAAAACAGTGCTGTGCAATATAAAATGGCGGCAGTGGGGTCCTACCGGATGCATTTCTTCTCCTTGGACATCGTCTGGGGGATCCCCCCACTGCAGCCGACAAAGTATATATAGGCAATATGACCTCAAAATTAAGAGTCAAGTCCCCAGTATGTTTAGCATGGAGAAAATTTTACTTCCGTTTTTTGGGCAAAATGGCCGATCGGCATGCATTCCACACCTCGCTATGAACCTTATAATATGCTGACCTGAAACTACTTCTGATGGAAAAACATGCGTTCCACAATATAAAATGTAATTCATATCTAATGTTAAATAGCATCGTGCCATTAAGTAGCGGGTCTTATGAGGGGACATATAGAACCAGGTAAGAGGCATAGTTAATGAGAAAATAAAAGGGTAACGCTCAGAGGCGCGACTGCGCAATGATATAATGCACCTCAGCAGAGCCAGCAGCTTGTATTCCAGGTGCGCCGATGTGTGGTGATGTCATGCTTCTCACCGGCATTTTTAGCGTGCGCTCCAAAAACACAGTGATGCTGTGATGACATCATGCGTCTCAACGGCGTCTAAAACGTACATTCCAAAACCAGGAAATAGCTCGCAACGGACACAACTACACTAGGTCACATGACAAAGACACATGATCCAAAGATGGCGGTCCCAAAGATAAACTATGAAAAGTATAACATAATAATATATAAATATTTAAATGGGCACATAAAAATGACTCGGGCCTAATAATGACATATGTCAAGACAAACTGGAAAAAACTGTCCGTAATAAAAAACGGGAAAACTGTAAAGTAATCTCCGTATTTCGCTAATAGATATCATAAGGTATAAAGAGTGTGTCAAACTACAAACAGACCTATGTGTAAATTAACACATATATAATATGGACTATTATAAGAGGATCGTAAACAAACCACACCAAACATTAGTAACAAAAATGAAAAAGTAAAAATAGTAAAGAGAGAGAACATATAATGAAAAATGAATGGATGAATAAAACGTACATATCTAAATGTGAATATTAAGCCTTTTTAATAAAAGAATTAATATCGAGTTTGACATTCATACTAAACGGAGAATATGATTGGAGCTTATGTATTCAGAAGGTCTCTAAACGGGAGACACCTCTGGTCATAGCACCACCCCTCCAGGGGGAATATATCTATCGATTACCACAAACTGCGTTCCCTTAATCTTGCGATTATGGTGCAGTTTGTAGTGTCTGGAGACAGTATGCTTGGTATCACCACTTTTGATCAAAGCTTTACCGACCAAATAAGAAATCATCCAAGTAGTGTCAATCTGGGTCGAGGGACTTATTACAACTGACAACACAGTCCAAAAACATTTAGTTAAGAACTCCGCTATCTTTGTTTTGGGTAATGTATAAGCTATGGCCGCATGTTTTCTAGTATCACGGGAGTCACCGCTCCTAAGAAAAGACTCCTTCAATGGATTAGTTTAACCAGCAGCCATTTTTTAAAAACATCTAGCTGCAGGGTGTGCACCCGAACAATACGCACACTCATGCTTATATCTAAAAGTGACCGGCCACTTAAAAATAAAGCACAAGCCTTTGCGGAATCCAACAGGGGTTGTAACATCGGTTTAGAAAACTGCAGTTTCAGAGGTAATAGCAGGTTTAACCAAAGACCCACATCTTTCATTCCCCATTTTAGAGAATGGTGCACTGCCAACTTTTTGTCAAAATGATTCATCGTAGTAAAACCAAGCCTGTCCATGAAAATTTTTATAAGCTTCCAAAATAATTTCAACATGTTGGAATAGCTCACTACAAAGTTCACCCAGAACACTTGCAAAGATAGAAAAGGATTGTAACCAATTATGAAATGAGCAAGGAACTGATCTTTTCCTATCATCGTCAAACTTGTCATCTTTTTTGTCAAAAC
This sequence comes from Aquarana catesbeiana, assembly GCF_042186555.1. Classification (NCBI taxonomy): domain Eukaryota; kingdom Metazoa; phylum Chordata; class Amphibia; order Anura; family Ranidae; genus Aquarana; species Aquarana catesbeiana. Next base: position 255,988,986 of record NC_133324.1, on the reverse strand, counting down.
GATTCTCTTTTGACAACGGCAGTAAAGAGAGAATGTCGCTATAATCACCTCTCCAGATTTTTTCTTTGCAAGCTGCACTAAGATGAATACCCAATGGGGAAGTCTCACAAGACAATTCTTCCTTCAAACAACCTTCAGGCACTAGCGTAGAAGAAACAACAGATGACATAGAAGGAGTAACACATTAACACATAGAGATTTTGTAACATTAGACTCTCTGGACAGAGTCAGCGTGGAATTGGATGAATCAACTTGCCACGCTGACACAATACCATTAACATCTACAACAGCAGGAGATTTCATTTCTTCAACAATTGCAGAAAATTTTTGCGCCAAATTACACAATATACAGTCAAGTCCATAAATATTGGGACATCGGCACAATTCTAATCTTTTTGGCTCTATACACCACCACAATGGATTTGAAATGAAATGAACAAGATATGCTTTAACTTCAGACTTTCAGCTTTAATTTGAGGGTATTTACATCCAAATCAGGTGAACGGTGTAGGAATTACAACAGTTTGTATATGTGCCTCCCATTTTTTAAGTAATGGGACAGATTAACAATCATCCATCAAACTTTCACTTTTTAATACTTGGTTGCAAATCCTTTGCAGTCAATTACAGCCTGACATCTGGAATGCATAAACTTCACCAGACGCTGGGTTTCATCCCTGGTGATGCTCTGCCAGGCCTCTACTGCAACTGTCTTCAGTTCCTGCTTGTTCTTGGGGCATTTTCCCTTCAGTTTTGTCTTCAGCAAGTGAAATGCATGCTCAATCGGATTCAGGTCAGGTGATTGACTTGGCCATTGCATAACACTCCACTTCTTTCCCTTAAAAAAACTCTTTGGTTGCTTTCGCAGTATGCTTCGGGTCATTGTCCATCTGCACTGTGAAGCGCCGTCCAATGAGTTCTGAAGCATTTTGCTGAATATGAGCTGATAATATTGCCCGAAACACTTCAGAATTCATCCTGCTCCTTTTGTCAGCATCATCAATAAATACAAGAGAACCAGTTCCATTGGCAGCCATACATGCTCACGCTATGACACTACCACCACCATGCTTCACTGATGAGGTGGTATGCTTTGGATCATGAGCAGTTCCTTTCCTTTTCCATACTCTTCTCTTCCCATCACTCTGGTACAAGTTGATCTTGGTCTCATCTGTCCATAGGATGTTGTTCCAATACTCTGAAGGCTTTAGATGTTTGGCAAACTCTAATCTGGCCTTCCTGTTTTTGAGGCTCACCAATGGTTTACATCTTGTGGTGAACCCTCTGTAATCATTCTGGTGAAGTCTTCTCTTGATTGTTGACTTTGGCACACATACAGCTACCTCCTGGAGCGTGTTCTTGATCTGGCCAACTGTTGTTGTGAAGGGTGTTTTCTTCACCAGGGAAAGAATTCTTCGGTCATCCACCACAGTTGTTTTTCATGGTCTTCCGGGTCTTTTGGTGTTGCTGAGCTCACCGGTTTGTTCTTTCTTTTTAAGGACAAAAGGAGAGTGGTCTGGGTACTGTCTCTTAATATAACACAACTCCATCCCTGTAAATCATATAATACAAAAAAAGGGTTCGCCCGTGGGACTTTAAATGAGTTGGTCATAGAGGTCATAGCAAATAGTATAGAGTTTTATTGAATTTCCAAAAACATGATGAGAAATGAGCATAAAAACATCATAAGACATTGTTTGACCATTGAAGTGTTGATTACAATAATATGGTACATAATATACATATACAACTTTTGTACTCGACGCGTTTCGCGAGCTCCACTCGCTTCCTCAGGAGTTGGTGTATATGTGGAATATCTAAAAGATAGTAGGTATCAATAAAGTATGACATTCAATGGTAGTTATGGTCAAAAAACGGGTTTGTCTGTGTCCTTTCTCATTTCAGTATACAACATGGACATTAGAATGATACTTATATCTTTATACTTTTTTACCTCGCCATTACGGTGATTACTTTTAGATCCATTATATTTTACTATCAACGTTGCTCTTTTACTGTATATGCTTAATGAGACACACCAAGGAACACTATCCCCTTTTCAATTTCTTTTTTTCACATACTCGCACTCTTCACACTTCTCTCATTTCCTCTTTCTCCTTCCTGTTTTGTATCCATGCCCACCTTCTCATAGGTCCCCTTCATATATTAGTGATATTACACAATTTATACTCCCAAGTCATTATTAAACTTCATTTTGACATAGATACATATATAACCTTATTACAGCTAATATGACCCAGGTGGCTAATTGGACATCTCAGGATACACCACACTCCAATCCTCCTCCTTGCCATGTCCGCCCTCTGCTGGGTCCCTGTTTTGGTTGCTGCGGGTCACGCCTCTTCAGCTCCAGTGTGGAGGATTTTCTGCTGCTGCCTTAGTAAGTCAGTCCTATGGACCATTTGACCATATGTAAGTATGGGAGACCTCTATGAAGCCACATACCTTTTTTTTTTTTTTTTTTTTTTTTTTTTTACCATAACTACCATTGAATGTCATACTTTATTGATACCTACTGTCTTTTAGATATTCCACATATACACCAACTCCTGAGGAAGCGAGCGGACCTTGCTATGACCTCTATGACCAACTCATTTAAAGTCCCATGGGCGAACCTCTTTTTTGTATGATATTTCTTTTTAAGGATGTTCCAAACAGTTGATTTGGCCACACCTAATGTTTTTGCTATCTCTCTGATGGGTTTGTTTTGTTTTTTCAGCCTAATGATGGCTTGCTTCACTGAAAGTGACAGCTCTTTGGATCTCATATTGAGAGTTGAGAGCAGCAGATTCCAAATGCAAATAGCACACTTGAAATGAACTCTGGACCTTTTATCTGCTCCTTGTAAATGGGATAATGAGGGAATAACGCACCCCTGGCCTTGGAACAGCTGAGCAGCAAATTGTCCCATTACTTTTGGTTCCTTTAAAAAGTGGGAGGCACATATACAAACTGTTGTAATTCCTACACCGTTCACCTGATTTAGATGTAAATACCCTCAAAGCAGAAAGTCTGCAGTTAAAGCACATCTTGTTCGTTTCATTTCAAATCCATTGTGGTGGTGTATAGAGCCAAAAAGATTAGAATTGTGTTGATGTCCCAATATTTATGGACCTGACTGTAGCAATATCAGTTGACTCACCTGATGGACCTACACCTACCATGGGGACCGCTTGCATCACACGGTTAGTTGACGCTACTGTAGGAACAGGTAGAGCTTGAATTTCCATAGCAACGGCAATATCACTGGCAACATCAGGCACATTCAAGTCATGCATTTGGTCACCTATTACAGAAGGCTCCACAGGCATTATAGCAAGCTCCCTCTCGGGAGCCACACCGACAGTTGAATTTTTAAAATTTTATTCATAATAAAATGATTTCTTGTAGGAGCAGAACTCCTAGGCATCCTCACCTTCTTTTTTCCGCCTGTCATTTCCCTAGGAGGGGTCCAGGATTCAAACCGGTGAGGTCTCTTCGCTGAACGTCTATTAACAGACTCGCTCTCCATTGCGCATGCACCAGGTTCAATCCTCAGAGACAGTCGCTGACTCCGAACAGTGCCCGAAGCCTCTTGAGTGACAACCGACAAGGGAAGAGGTGGGTTCAGTCCTTGAGCTGACAAGATTGTCTGACCCGGAGTAGGAAACAGAAGCTCGGGGGGGCAGAATAAAGACAAAGGCGGAACACTCTTTGTCTCCGGTGTAACAGCAGGTACTGCAACCTTGGCAGGCACGGAAGCCCGTGGACCCCACGGCAACGATAAACACAGCTGCATTCAATCTTCGGCGCCCTCCGATCCAGCCCACTCCAGTATTTGTCTCAGGAACGACTTCATCTTGATCCTAAACAACCTTCTTTCTTCAACCAGTGCTGTCTGTCTTTTCTATGACGCAGTCTTCTTGTACTTATACCCTCCAGCACAAGCTAAGTACCGTTAATATTTAAATAACAACTTTAAAATTAAAGCAGAGTTTCACCCAAAAATGGAACTTCTGCTTTTCGGAATCCTCTCCCCCTCCAGTGTCACATTTGGCACCTTTCAGGGGGGAGGTGGGAGAAGATACCTGTCCAATCCAGGTATTTGCTCCCACTTCCAGGCATCGTTAGCCGCAATATCCGCGGATATCTACGCCATGTCCGGCACCTCCTCCGTCCCCCCTGCTGTCTTCTGGGAGACAAACAGGTCCCAGAAGACAGCAGGGACCAGTGGGATCGTGCATCGCGACTCGCACATGCGCAGTAGGGAACCAGGCTTTGAAGCCGCAAGACTTAACTTCCTGATTCCCTTACCAAGGGAATGGAGGCACCTCCAACCAAGAGCCGAGGGATAGATCGGCTTCGGGTGCCGACATCGCGGGCGTCCTGGACATGTAAGTGTCCATATTTTAAAAGTCAGCTGCTGCAGTATTTGTAGCTGCTGACTTTAAAAGAAATAAAAATTTGGCCGAACTCCGCTTTAACCAATCAAAAAGTATTGTATATATTTAATTTACTTTAACCTATTAAAAACTCTCTATTTTGCCTTCCACGGTCCCATAGGTAGTCAGGGACGATGACAGTTTTTTGCCCCACCTCCCACCGTTCAATCTGTATTCACTTGTGAATTTTATACTGGAAAATGTAAGCTACTTAGATTTTATTAGATTGCACTAATAGGTTCTGTCTTCGGTATGTGTACAATCATTACAACTTGTCTTCTTAAATCTGAACAGACACAATTCAAACAACAGTTACAACTGCTTCATGGTGAATGCCATTCTGTATATAGTCCCAGAATAGTGAAAAACATGCATCTTTCCCTGCTGGCCACCCCACCAAAATTGTATAATCCGATAATACTCAAATAACCCTCAAATCTTTTTCTTCCCTTGTATAGCATGCCCCAGTATTTTTTTTTTCCCTGACCTGCCAGGGTCTGATATGGATTTTTGGGGGGACCTTAAGCCATTTTTTAAAAAGTTTTGGCTTGGGGTTCCCCTTAAAATCCATACCAGACCCAAAAGGCCTGGTATGGATTGGGGGGATGGGGGCTCACGCCATTTTTTCTCTTGCTTTTTCTTTGCCAGCAATTTTCATTTTACATTCAGCCGTCAGCGGCCACTTGTTCCATAACAACTGGCTATTCAGTTTGTGAAGGAGAAGAAAAAAATGCATGTAAAAATGCATAAAAAACGCAACACTTATATTTTTGACACCAGTCCATTGAAGTCTTTTACACGCAAAATGCAATCTGTTGTGGGGAAAAAAGTCCCTGACCCTTTCAAAAAATGTAGCAGCTGAAAAACGCATAGATGTGAACGTGTCCTATAGGAAACCCTGTTAAGTGGACTTCAGTGCATTTATGCACAATGCACTGAAACAATGCATAGGTGTGAACCTAGCCTTAGGGATAGCTGAAGACAACCCCCCAGAACTACATATCCCAAAAACACATTCCCTGTTCTCCATATGTGGGAGGTTCAAAGCAAAGCATTGTTTTGCTGTGAAATAAATCAATGTATGCATTTGCAGTGGGACAGATAGGGGTTGGGTATGTAGTCAAGCAGACAGGGTAACAATGCTGGTTGGAATTTCAACACAGGACCCTGTTTTCCTCTCAAACATGAAGTTACAAGCACGTTACATTTTTAACAGGTCAACACGTGTTTATCTGTACTTATTATTAGGGATGGGCCAAACACCCCCCCTGTTCGGTTCGCATCCAGAACGTGTGAACAGCCAAAAAATTTGTTCGAACAAGTGAACACCGTTAAAGTCTATGGGACACGAACATGAAAAATCAAAAGTGCTATTAAAGGTTAACATGCAAGTTATTGTCATAAAAAGTGTTTGGGGACCTGGGTCCTGCCTCAGGGGACATGTCTCAATGCAAAAAAAGTTTTAAAAACTGCTGTTTTTTCGGGAGCAGTGATTTTAATAATGCTTAAAGTGAAAAAATAAAAGTGAAATATTCCTTAAAATTTTGTACCTGGAGGGTGTCTATAGTATGCCTGTAAAGTAGTGCATGTTTCCCGTATTTTATAACAGTCCGAGAGCAAAATCACATTTCTAAAGGAAAAAAAAGTTATTTAAAAGTGCTAGCACTAGTGCCGGCTATTAATGAATTGTCGGTCCCGACAATACACATAAAAGTCATTGAAAGTAAAAAAAAAATGCGTGAGTGACTTCGACAATTTGTTGATAGGCAACTCCTATCCGCATATTGATTAGTGGTTCCAAATTAATAACTACTGCAGTAGGGAACAGACACAAAAGATACGCTCAGCATCTTTCCAAATAACTGTTCTGCTTTATTATGACGCAATTAAAGGTTTTTATACACACGATTACATAGGTATCACATTAATATAGGCAGACTAATTCTAATCAGGACTCAAAAGAATGCAAACGTACTGAAAACATTATTACGCTGTGTGCACAGTGAGAGCAGTGTGCAATACATACAAAATAGAATACAATTATATACAGAACTTACAAATTTTCATTACAGTCTCCTCTCTTTTGATCAATATTTTGATCACTAACCATACCTGCTATCACCTTTAACCTGGAACCTCCACACGCTTATCTGGAGGTAGTCCTGGCCAAAGAGGCAAAAAACACCATTGTGGAGAAAATAATAGATGAGCAGCTTTTTCATTACAAAATGGCTTTTCATTGTGAAAAACAAATGATTGATAAGACGTATTTACAGAGTACTGGCTGTACACTCCTGTGGCCAGAATGGCCTTCTAGCTTAATTGTTGGCATGCTGACTTATCAGCATATGTAAACACAGACAATTCTATATAAAATGGAAGACGTACAAAAGACAAATATGACTTCAACATGGCTAAACTACTTTTTAAATATATATATCCCTTACAATTAAAGTAATTGAATCAAAAAGTACCCTAGACTGTGATCACAGGAGGGAAACAAACCAAACACAGAGATTTCTTTAATTTAGTCATTTTTGCAGTGTCTGGTGTAGATTCAGGTGACTTTTCCTTCAAGTTTTGCAAAACTGTACATGAAATAGATGCTGTATTGAGTCTCCAAACATTCCCTTATATATAAATGTCTCTTAACAATCCACAAGTCACCTGGCTTTAGTTTTAGATCCTTCCTTAGGTTCTGGAATTGGGGAGAAAACACATAAATGAGTTTGTTAAAAACCTTAAAAGATCAGCAACATTCTCTGTGAGATCCGAATGGAGGACTTCAGCTGCTGAGACAAAATATAAACAACTGAGTAACACACTCCCAAACCAAATCCCATAGGGAGAGAGTCCAAGATCCCCTTAGGGGCTTGATAAAATATAAGAAAACACTCAGGCAAAAGTTTTCTAGTTTCTTACTCTACTTTGTCCGCTACATTGTAGACAGTAGGGGGTGTAAAAATAAAACCGCAAAACTTCTAGTAAGGACTCTCCTATAAAAATGATTTCCTCTGTTACTCTCTGTACTTATAAACTACTTCTGATAACACTTTTTACTGTGGCCTTTGCAGTAGCATTTGCCACTGGACATCCAGAAAACATGTCCATACAGACAAAATGCATACTCTGAAAGCCTGACTTGGGCATCTGGATATATCTTTTTGTTATCTCTGGAAGGGATGTTCAGCTGTTCAGCTTTTGGTAACACCTTTGGTAACAGGTAAAACAAGAAGCGGTATGTTATAAAAACAACTGTGGTGAACCCTGGCTCTATCCCATGCTCATTTACTAAGGCAGCCATAACTGCTTGTGACTGATGACATGGTCCATGTGTCAAGCTGGAGGGAAAAGAGTGGCTGGCAGACATAAATGATCACCTTTTCCATAGTCCTGTTTTAAAAGAAGTTGCCCCCTGTGGACCACTTGTTCTTCTCGTTCTGGGGTCTTTAAAGTTGAATTATTAATCCCAGCTATACTGGGCCAGAACTAGGGTGGAATCTGTGAGTTGCACAGACCCAGCAAGTGTCCGGGGCTGTAATGCAGCATCCTTATGCCCTGTACACATGATCGGACATTGATCGGACATTCCGACAACAAAATCCATGGATTTTTTCCGACGGATGTTGGCTCAAACTTGTCTTGCATACACACGGTCGCACAAAGTTGTCGGAATTTCCAATTGCCAAGAACGCGGTGACGTACACCACGTACGACGAGACTAGAAAAGTGTAGTTCTGAACCAAGCGCGGCACCCTTTGGGCTCCTTTTGCTAATCTTGTGTTAGTAAAACTTTGGTGAGAGACGATTTGCGCTTTTTTAGACTTGTGGTTTTCAGATCGTTTTCTGCTGTTCAGTTTGTGCTTGTGGGTTTGTATCTGCTCTTCAGTGCATGCAGTCAGTTCGTATTGGATTATTCAGTGTTTTCTTGTCCGCTCGTTGCTGTTGCTCTTCACAGGCCTTGCTGTTCTTCAGTGCATTCTGTTACTTCGTTCTGAGCAGCCGACAGTTTTCTAGCCATGTTGCGTATACATACTCCTCGTAAAGTTCGTGCTGTGTGGGGGCTTGGTGTTGGGGTCCTTACCTTGACACAAGTCCAGCCCATGAACAGGGCGAGGAGGAGTTCATGGACCAAGAATTGGTTGCTCCAGTGTGACCAGTTCTGTCACATGCCTTTGCTCCGTGAGATCCGTGAGAATAATCCTGATGATTTCAGGAACTTTCTCCGGATGACGGACCCCGTATTTCACCATTTGTTGGCTTTGCTGACCCCTTATATTAGCAGGCAGGATACCTGCATGAGGCAAGCCATCACTCCGGAGCAGAGGCTAGTCCCCACCCTGTGGTACTTGGCGACGGGGAGAAGCCTGCAGGACCTCAAGTTCTCGACAGGCATCTCCCCCCAGGCTCTGGGGATCATTATCCCAGAGACCTGTTCTGCCATCATCCAGGTCCTGCAGAAGGATTATATTAAGGTAAGATTTTTATCCTTTAATATCACATTTTATTGTTTTTAATGTTTGATACTATATTGTATTTCTTTCCTCATTCCCTAATTACCATGATTGTAATATGCTGTGAATGTCCCCTTTGTCCTCATGCATGCTGGATTTTTATGTACTTATTTTTTTTGTCCTTCATGCATATTTGCCTTCACTTACCTCCCCAGCATGCTCTCCTATATGCCCTATATTCACCTCATGTAGTCACTTAACAGTGTATTTTGTCAACTCCATAGTAGTGCTTTACCCTAAAAACCCCTAAAATGTTTAAAAATGTGATTTGTGCTTTAAATTCAGGCAGAGTGCCAGAGGCTTTTTTTTTGGGTCCCCAAATCATTTGGAACCCTCCCTCCCCCCAACTGCTAAGTCAGCTGATACCAATTCTCTATCTATCCTCAATCATCTATCTGCTGACTTTGCCAAACCCATACACACTATAGCCATCTCTTTTGTGGTCAGATGTATGGATGAATTCCCCAAAGCATGTAGTGCAAGGGCCTGCCTGTATACTTTCAAATGGTACTGTTTAAAGTTTTTGTATACTATTATTATCTTGATGGGTAATAGCAGAATGTACAAATGTGCTAAAATGTGTACAATATGTATTTATATCTTTGTATTATGACACTTCTTACCTGTCCAGTGGGCTGTCAATAGTGTAAGTAAGGAGGGGCTGGCCAAAGTAATACACATTATTTAGGCATTCATCTCTCAATGAAGTGGAGAGGGTTAACTGTCCAAAAGATCTCCCCCCCTAAAATGTTAGAAATGGCCCATGAGAGGGGGGGAGGGGGAATCTGATAGGTGGACCTTTATACATTGGTCTTTCAAAACTCCCTAAAATAAATGTTATACTGATGTTGGCCAAGAATGTTTGTGTCTAATCTGCTTTCCCTGTTTAGGTGCAAAATGATTCATTTTTTTTTCTTGTTTGACTCCACAGTTTCTTTCCAACCCACAGGAATGGCAGACTGTGGCCTCCCACTTTGCCCAGCGGTGGGACTTTCCTAAATGCGGAAGGGCAATTGATGGGAAACAAGTCCACATCGTCCCACCACCCAACTCAGGGTCATACTATTACAACTATAAGGGGTTCAATAGTATTGTGATGTTGGCGGTGGTGTCAGCTACTTATGAGTTCCTGTATGTGGGCGTGGGGAAGAATGGCCGGATGTCCGATGGTGGAGTCATTGCTCAGACGGAGTTCTACAGGTGTCTCCAGAATGGCAGCTTGGACTTGCCACCTCCAGAAGACAATGTGGAAGGACTCCCATTCGTCTTTGTTGCTGATGAAACATTTGCGCTGGGGGACCATCTTATGCGGCCATTCCCTATGAGGACCCTCACCCCGAACCAGAGAGTTTTTAATTACCGGCTGGCCAGAGCCAGAAGAGTGGTGGAGAACACATTTGGAATCATAGCCAGCAGGTTCCGCCTATTTCTTACACCCATACACATGGCAGAGTACAAACTGAATCATATCATCCTGGCGTGCTGTGTTCTACACAACTTTTTAAGGCAAAATTCTGCCCACTAGGCTGCCTCAGTTGGGCCTGAGGCTGGAATTCATAATGAACCAACCCTGACGGCGCTTGAAAGTGGCCGTCCTGGCTTGCCCCCCCGAGTGCCCGTGAGGTCCGTCTTAGATGCCTTGATTACTTTGCGGGTAGGGGGGCCATCAATATACCAGACAATGTCTGAAACATTTTTAAAATAAAAAAATAATTTGAACTACTAAAATCTTTGACATTTACTGCTTGTGTTTCTTTTAACTGACCCTGACAGAAATGTGGTGAGTCCTGAAAATGGCGTGATTGTGTAACATTACAAAGCACTGTTGGGTGTTATTTACTAAAGGCAAAGACACTTTGCACTACAAGTGCACTTGAAACTGCACTTGTAGTGCAAAGTGGATTTGCCCTTAGGAAATCACCCCCATTGTCACAGAAAACACCAATTTGAGCACAACAAAAGTTTGGCAGCGTTGAAACAATAATCCACACATTCTTGATTATCAATCTTTTTAATACCAGCACAATCACATGTGCATTTGTAAAAGGTTTTTAAAACAAACCAACATGTTTGTTGTAAAACAATTTTTTGGGTCACATTACTAAAAGTAGAAATGTCCATTTAAGTTAAAACAGGCATGTTTAAAATCAACAAGAAAGACACAAATCTGGAACTTACAAAGTTCAACTTTTAAAGAAATTGAAGGCAATATCACACCTGAGTATTTTTAAACTGTTTGATATTGCGTTCAGATGGGGTGAAGTCACCCCTGGAAAAGCCAAGTTTTGAAGATGCACACAAATTGCCGAATGTCAACATGTGCTACCTGCCATCATAGGGGATCAAGGGACGTGTTTTGGGGGTGGAACCCCTTCCTCCCAGCTACTTTATTATTGAGGAAGGGGTTGCACCCCCAAAACGCATACATTGATCTCCCGTGATGGCAGATAGCACATGTTGACACACTGTGTGCATCTTCAAAATTTGGCTTTTCACAAATCTGTCAAAAAAGAAGAGAAATTTTGAGATTACAAAAAGCACCAAAGAGGGAAGGGATTTGGAGGTGTTTCAAACTCGCCCTAAAACATCAATGATGTTCTTCATTTTTTTTTTTTTTAACATCATTGATGTTTTTCTGGATGTTTTCCAAGTCCCTATTGCACCCCATGATCTCCCTGATCAGGATCTGTGCACTTTCACTGGTGAAATGTCCTGGATCCACAACATCACGATCACCTAAAAAGTTAGAAACAAAAACACACTATGTATTATAAATATGCTGGCATCCATCTCTTACCTGAGCCTGTGGTTGCAGACACTCACCTGTTGTGGTGGGTCTGTGGTCTCCTTGGATGAGGGGTGTCCTCCGAGTCTTTTCTCCCCTATGTAAAAAAAAAATAGGTATACTTAGCACACAGATATTTCATGGCAGGAATAGGAATATGAAACATTGCTTGGAAGTGGGGTACAATTGTCTATTTGGGCTTCCAAGATGAAGAAATATGTTTTCCCTTTGTCAAGCTTGAATACTTACCTGTTTTGTACAAGCTTCACAGATGGCGTCACCCCTATAGTATACACTGGAGCACCTGTGTGGGCCCCCTAATAAAAAGGGTGTTCTTGTGTCCCACACTAGTGCTCCAGCGTCCAGATGTGGAAAAAGCTGCTGATTGTCCTCTCCTTACACAGAATCTAGTTTGCATTACATTCTGCTTACAAACCCATCTACACAACAAAATTTGAATAGAAGTAGGGCAGAAAAAATGTATTCAAATGCATATGGCCAAAACAATGGTGTTTTGTAAGCCGAACGAACAAGGTTTCATACGAACGAACAATGTGCCCATGAACATGAAAGTTGCCATTTTAAACTGTACAACAGTAAAGAAAAGCACATGGAGCAGCACAAACATAATAAAAAGAAAGAATAGGAACACAGGATAACTACTTACTTTTTTGCAGCACTCTCCTGATCCTTCTATACTGATCGTGCTCCCTTAAGTTGAGGTCCGACCACCGCTTCCTGAGTTGATCCTTGGATCGTCGTACACCAAAATTCTTCTGCAGACTCTTGACAACTTTCGCCATGATCTTGGCCTTTCTGACATTGGGGGTTGGGGTAAGGTCCATACTTCCCGTCATAGTCGGCCTTCTTCAGGATGACAACCATCTCCAACATCTCCCCAAAGGACATATTTGAGGCCTTAAATTGTCTCTTTCTGGATCCAGACGTTTCAGGCTCCGGGCTTTCCTCCTCCTCCTCGTTGGTCTAATTATCTGACACCTGCTGTGTCTCTGCCAATATGCTCTTCCCCACTGCGCCGAACGAGAAGGGGCGGGGAATAGACTAGAAAGAACATCAGGGGTGGGCGGAGTTTCACGCATGCGCAGTGTATATAAAGCGTAACACGTGTGCGTCTTACGTACGATCTGTGAGCGGAGGAAGGAGTATCGGAGGCGCCGATCGTGATAACAAAGGTAAGATTTAAAATTGGGCCTATACTGCTTATAGATTGAGGCCTATATTGGGACAAGATTAGGAGACTTTAGCCTGACATTAGGGTTTGTCTTGTGTTGTGTCTTGCAGATAAAATGGATGGCTTCAGTGACCACAACTTCCTCCCCCTGTTCATAGACAAATACAGGGAGCTGCCCTGTCTGTGGCAGGTGAAACATCCTCATTATAATCATAAACAAAAGAGGCAGGCAGCGCTGGAGAAACTGCTGGAGTTAGTGAAGCCGGTGGCCCCCACTGCAACCATCCCCTATTTAAAAGCCAAAATTGGTGGCCTGAGGAGCACTTATCTTAGGGAGCACAAGAAGGTCACGGATTCCCAGAGATCAGGAGCTGCAGCAGATGACGTTTATGTCCCCAGGCTGTGATACTATGAGAGACTGCGATTTCTGTCGGACCAGACTGGAGTCAGGGAATCCCTCTCCACTCTTCCTTCCACCCTATCTTCCACCCCATCAATAGACAGCAGTGGGCAAAAATAATTGGGACAAGAATGAAAAATGCTGGGCTCAGAATGATAGTCTGTTATATTTGATAACATTCAATTGGCAACAGTCATGAGATGAAAATTGTGTGTGATTGATGAAGAGAAAACTAAAACTATGTCCCTTTTTCATACACAGGAAGACCTCAGCCAGGAGGAGGTGGCTGTGGAATGTGCCACACAGGAGGAGGCTGTAGAAGGTGGCAGCCAGGAGGAGGCGGGGCTAAGTGGCAGCCAAGAGGAGGCACGGGTAAGTGGCAGCCAGGAGAAGGCCAGACCCAGTAGGAGCCTGACCGAATCGCAGGTTCCTCCCCTCCGCCTTCCAAACAAAAGACCCAGGAAGGGGAGTAATGTGCAGGATTCAGCACTCAGGCTCATTCAGGAGGCTTCTGCGTCCCTCAGAGCCACCCCCACTCCTGAAGAGGCCTTTGCCTGCATGGCTGCCACCAAACTGCAGGGCATGCAGGAGGGCCAACGCCTCCTGTGTGAGGACCTTCTTTATAAAGTCCTAACTAAGGGGGTGAGGGGTGAAATCACACACAAAACCCACCTGAGTGAGTTGGATCATCCTCCTCCTCATCCTCCTCCTCCTGCCACAACTTCACCACCAGAGCCACAGCGTGGAAGGAAGCATGGAAGGAAGACCAGAGAGTGATGACCTGGGTTCAGTCTTGTCTGGCAAAAGATGCAGGCTCTTGTAGTACCACAGCCTGGGAACATACATGTCATCTGCTGCTTTCAGGATCTCTTGGACTTCTGGACCAGACTGCACTCCCTTACATATGGACTCCTCAGGCCACCAATTTTGCTGTAAAATAATGGATGTGTGCCCTGGGGGTCAAAGGCTTCGCCAATTTATATTGTTTCTCCAGCGTTGCCTCCCTCTTTGTTTGGTTCTGAGCCCTTAATAAAGGAATTTTTGTTTCAATTATACTCGCCTATGTGTGTTTTCCTTTAAAAAGGACAATTTGTTTGTGAGGATTCAGGTACATTTAAAAAATACAATGTGAAATTAACAAGGGACACCAAGCAATCTCCTTGAGATTAAATAATACAAGATAATAATGGTGTTGTGGTAACTGGACACACAAAACACACCCAAAAATATTCTGGAGTAAAAAAAAACAAAAAAAAACAAATAAAGATCAGCCTTGAAAAAAATACAAACCAAAAAAATAATAATAATATTTTGTCAGATGTGACAAATCAAAATATATTGAGGGAATCACGATAAATAATAAAGAAAGAAGTTTGTGAGAAGTCTGTGTGAATATGAGCAGCAAAACTACTTCATTCTTCTAACATTATAAAGAAGAAGAGAGTGCACTGTATTAAACTATTTAAAACATTGCAGCCTGACGAAAGTGCTCTATCCATTCCGAACGCTAATTTTACCAGACCGAGCTGTTCCGTCTCGGAATTTCTTCTGAGCATGCGTGGCACTTTGTGCGTCAGAATTGTCCACACACGGTCTGAATTGACGCGATAGGGATTTTGTTGTCGGAAAGTTTTGTAGCCTGCTCTCAAACTTTGTGTGTCTGAAAATCCGATGGAAAATGTCCGATGGAGCCCACACACGGTCGGAATTTCCGACAACATGCTCCGATCGCACATTTTCCGTCGGAAAATCCGACCGTGTGTATGGGGCATAAGAGTCGCCTGGTCTGCTTTCATGTGGGAGTTTTAATGTTAGTATGGCTACCTCAGCAAGAACCTGGAAGGTTGAAAACAGCCAATCAAATTAACTTTACATGCTTGATTGGTTTACCTGCCGAAGTAAAAACAAACTTCTGGCCCTTCAAATGGAACCAAAAGCTCTCTATATCTCGACTATCTATATAAATATATACTCTTTTTATAGCTCACAGGCTTTGCTAAAACATGGAGCTCTGCTTCTTGAGCTGGGGTAAAAGATCCAATGACTTTAACCACTTGACCACTGGGCACTTAAACCCCCTTAATAACCAGACCAATTTTCAGCTTTTGGTGCTCTCACATTTTGAATGACAATTACTCAGTCATGCAACACTGTATCTATATGAATTTTTTGTCCTTTTTTTCACACAAATAGAGCTTTCTTTTGGTGGTATTTAATCACCGCTGGGTTCTTTATTTTTTGCGCTATAAAAGAAAAAAGACCGAAAAATCTGTAAAAAAAATAAAATTTTCTTCGTTTCTGTTATAAAATTTTGAAAATTAGTAATTTTTCTTCATATATTTTGGCCAAAATTTATACCGCTACATATCTTTGGTAAAAATAACCCAAATTAGTGTATATTATTTGGTCTTTGTGAAAGTTATAGCGTCCACAAGCTATGGTACCAATATCTGAAAATTGATCACACCTGAAGTACTGACGGCCTATCTCATTTCTTGAGACCCTAACATGCCAGAAAAGTACAAATACCCCCCAAATGACCCCTTTTTGGAAAGAAGACATTTCAAGGTATTTAGAAAGATGCATGATGAGTTTTTTGAAGTTGTCATTTTTTCCCACAATTCTTTGCAAAATCAAGTTTTTTTTTTTTCTTTTTTTTTTTTTCACAAAATTGTCATATTAGCAGGTTATTTCTCACACACAGCATATGCATACCACAAATTACACCCCAAAACACATTCTGCTATTACTCCCGAGTATGGCGATACCACATGTGTGAGACTTTTACACAGCGTGGCCACATACAGAGGCCCAACATGCAGGGGAGCACCTTCAGGCGTTCTGGAGCACCCAGGCCAATTCTGACATTTCTCTCCTACATGTAAAAATCATAATTTATTTGCTAGAAAATTACATAGAACCCCAAAACATTATATATGTTTTTTTAGCAAAGACCCTAGAGAATACAATAGCGGTCATTGCAACTTTTTATCTCGCACGATATTTGCGCAGCAATTTTTGGAACGCATTTTTTTTGGAAAAAAAACAATTTTTTGCTTTAAAAAAAAACAAAACAGTAAGGTTAGCCCAATGTTTTTGCATAATATGAAAGATGAAGTTACGCCGAGTTAATAGATACCTAACATGTCACCTTTCGAAATTGCACACGCTTGTGGAATGGCGCCAAACTTCACCACTTAAAAATCCCCATAGGCGACGCTTTAAAATTTTTTACTGGTTACAAATTTTGAGTTACAGAGGAGGTCTAGGGCCAAACTTATTGCTCTCGCTCTACCGATCGCAGCGATACTTCACATGTGTGGTTTGAACACCGTTTTCATATGTGGGCGGGACTTACGTATGCGTTCGCTTCTGCATGCGAGCACACGGACAGGGGTGCTTTAAAAAATTTTTATTTTTTTTTATTGTTCATTTTACTTTATTTATTTTAGTTTGACACTTTTTTCCAAAAAAAAAAATGTTTTGATCACTTTTATTCCTATTACAAGGAATGTAAACATCCCTTGTAATAGGAATATGGCATGACAGGTCCTCTTTACAGTGAGATATGGGGTCAATAAGACCCCACATCTCACCTCTAGGCTGTTCCTGAAATAAAAAAAAAAAAAAAAAAAAAAAAAGATCCTGGCTTCGATCGTAGCGGTGAGTCGGTAGAAGCACCGGAGGGCGGCGGGAGGGGGGGCGTCCCCTCTCGCCTCCCGTAAGAACGATCAAGCAGTGTAACAGCTGCTACGATCATTCTTATGGTGTAGGGAATCGCTGGCTGAAAAAGATGATATCTGAATGATGCCTGTAGCTGCACCCATCATTCAGATATCCCCGCACAAAGTCAAGGACGTCGTATGACGGAAGGCGGGAAGTGGTTAAAACGCTTTTTTTTTTTTTTAACACAAAGTTGTCCATTTATACAATATTTCTAACACATAACATGTACATACCAAAAATTACACCCCAAAATAGATTCTCCTACTCCTCCTGAGTATGGCGATACCACATGTGTGAGACTTCCACAGCCTGGCCACATACAGAGGCTGGGTATTGCAGAGTATCGCTGAGTATGACTGGGTATGGCAGAGTATGGCTGGGTATTGCAGAGTATCGCCGAGTATGACTGGGTATTGCAGAGTATGGCTGGGTATAACCGAGTATGGCAGAGTATGGCTGGGTATGGCAGAGTATGGCTGGGTATGGCAGAGTATTGCGGGTTATGGCAGAGTATTGCAGATTTTTGTGGGGTATTGCAGAGCATGGCTGGGTATGGCAGAGTATGGCTGGGTATCACTGAGTATTGCAGAGTATGGCTGGGTATTGCGGGATATTTCAGGGTATTGCAGGGTATGGCAGAGTATTGCGGGGTATTCCAGGGTATGGCAGAGTATTGCGGGGTATTCCAGGGTATGGCAGAGTATTGCGGGGTATTGCAGGGTATGGCAGAGTATTGCGGGGTATGGCAGAGTATTGCGGGGTATGGCAGAGTATCGCGGGGTATGGCAGAGTATTGCGGGGTATGGCAGAGTATTGCGGGGTATTTCAGGGTATTGCAGGGTATGGCAGAGTATTGTGGGGTATTCCAGGGTATGGCAGAGTATTGTGGGGTATTCCAGGGTATGGCAGAGTATTGCAGGGTATGGCAGAGTATTGTGGGGTATTCCAGGGTATGGCAGAGTATTGCGGAGTATGGCAGAGTATTGCGGGGTATTCCAGGGTATGGCAGAGTACTGCGGGGTATTCCAGGGTATGGCAGAGTATTGCGGGGTATGGCAGAGTATTTTGGGGTATTGCAGGGTATGGCAGAGTATTGCGAGGTATTGCAGGGTATGGCAGAGTATTGCGGGGTATGGCAGAGTATTGCGGGGTATTGCAGGGTATGGCAGAGTATTGCGGGGTATTGCAGGGTATGGCAGAGTATTGCGGGGTATTGCAGGGTATGGCAGAGTATTGCGGGGTATTGCAGGGTATGGCAGAGTATTGCGGGGTATTGCAGGGTATGGCAGAGTATTGCGGGGTATTGCAGAGGGAATTGCAGAGTATTGCACAGCATTGCAGGGCATGTAAAGTAGTAGGGATGGCTGAGCATGGATGGATGGATGGCTGGATGTCTCTGTGCAGCGCTGTGGGCACTACAGATGCAGCCCACAACGCTGCAGCCATCCATCCATCCGCCTCTTCGGTCACTGTGTACCGATCGGTACACAGGAGGAGAGGAGAGGGGGAGGAGAGGAACCGGCGTCATCAGATGACGCCGGTTTGTTTACATGTGATCGCTCCGTCATTTGACGGAGCGATCACATGGTAAACGGCCGCGATCAGCGGCCATTTACCGGTATCTGTGATGCGCCGGGTCCTATGGACCCGGCGATCACGGATGCTCTCGAGTGCGCGCCCTAGGGGGCGCGCGAGAGCAGAATTCTGGGAGGACGTCCCTGGACGTCCTCCCAGAGTTAAACAACCGCCCTGTAGCCGTCATTTGGCTATGGGCCGGTTGTTAAGTGGTTAAATACAGAGTATCCTTCTGGGTGATTTACTACATCCTCAGTATAAAACCGGGAATAACTCTACAAAACATGAAATATCTGGGTCTTCAGGGAGTGTGTCCTGCACTGGGCTCACAACAGCTGATTCCTACAGTATGTCATCAATTTAACACATGTGGTTTTTCTTTGTCTCCAGCCTCCTCCAATAGAGGCAATAAGGTGGCTGGATACAAATGTACGCATTTTTCATTGTTAGATTTGTGCATAAACAAACTCATATTTTAAACCTTTCATTAGACGAACATTTGCTGCGCAGAATGTCGGACCATTAAAAATTAAATGTTTGACCAAAATAATATCTAACTTTGTCTAATAGCACCTTTGCATAAAAGCTACAGCTCTGATATGTTGGGATGAACCCTTCATTACTTATTCCAGCTTGCATAAATATATTACAATGGCTTGTTTTCTATCATGCTGTTTGTATAAGAACTCCAGTCTCATGTTTCAAAATGACAACTTTTTCCTGGCAATATTATAATAAATGATAACAATACCCTGCGGTCATGCAGAGATGTCCATAAATCCAAAATATTCTTCTGCTTATACCACTGCACTTACAAGGAAAAGGGACACATCATTTCACAATCCACATATTCTGCTTTGGATTTAAAAATATATAAAAACAAAAGAACTAACAATCTGTATGATGGACCAGAAAGTGCTCAGCCAAATCAAAAACTATAAAACAACTGGCTGCAGGTGGCATCTATCCTAACAGGGTGTGTGGACTTGATGTGATGGGTCTGTTATATTTAAATTTTATCTATTATTACTCTCACATCACAAACTGCACATCAAGTTATTATCAGCCCTTAAGATTTCTTTTTTGTAGAAAAACTTCTTATGTATCCCATCCATCGTAACAATTAACAACCTCATCTTAATCTTTTTTTTTTCCACTCTATAAATGTAAAATTACAAAATTGTTATCTTAATCTAAACTAATCCCATTTTTACAAATTCCCCCATTACCCTGGACTTCATTTCCAACCAAAAGTTGTCTAAACCAGTTTCAATATATCTATATTATTAATAAAATTGTTAAACTCATATTAGAAATGAATATTTCAATTATAATTTCAATATCACACACTAATATATATCCACAGATACATTTCCTTAAAGGGGGACATATTACTTAATTTCCCTTTTATAAATGCACTGTTTCCACTATCAAAGGATATTCAATTTGTGTAATACACTGTTAAATGTAAGCTTCATTTTACCATATTTGGAAAACCGATTCAAAAATAATTGTGATTACATTGTTTATCATTAGATTTGTTAACCCGGCACATTTTGTTATAGATGTTTTATCCAAAAAACTGAAATTGGCATGGTGTCCTTCCAGCTTATCACTGACCTCTCATCCCAGCCACATTCTTTCATGAGAGCGCAAAGGAGGGGGTCACATCTGCGTATATGACACACAAGAGATAGAACTAAAGGTTACAGCATTCACACACATACACGAATATCTCTCTAAAATTGCTTACATTTTTTCCATTTGTACACAACACATGCATATTGTTCTCTCAATTTCTTTTAACTCTTTATATTTCCTTGCTAAACTTCTGCTTTCCTTATTTTGTTCTGATATCCTTTGCATCCAATGTATTGTATTACCATACTTCACATACTGTACCTTCTTTGATTCTATGATCAGACGCTCATAGATTTATCACATTCAGTGCTCATCCCATCTTCCCTCTCTGACAACATATAAAGTATTCTGTTTTAATTCTCATTTCTCTGTTTCTGACTTTACAAGTTGTGGTGCCTGACCCCACATTCATCCCACAACTTAACATGAAAATGTCCCTTTCTGTCTGGTGTTAATTGTCACCCTTGATCCATCCACCTCACATAGATAGCTGTTTCTCTAGCTGTTTACTCTGCATGATTCTTAGTCCCTGTGGACTTTGGTAACCCAGTTACCCATTGTGGATCACTGCCCACTTTAACCATTAATCTAGGGGCTCAGTATAGGTGGAACAGCATCTTAGGTTCATATATAGCGCTTCTCTTGCACTGGGCATTTTTGAGGGTCTCTTACCCTTCATTCCTTTACTTAATTTAATGCCCATAATGACTGGCCAGTCTTCTCTGCGTGTGCCTATACCCTCTTGCCTCTAAACTACTTCATCTAGCAGATGTACTACATATACCTGTGAACAGCACTATTCTTCTCTTTCTTGTCTATAAGACTCCGATGGACAGTAGACAGTGAAAACATAACATATAACCACCAATCAATACAGTTCAATTAAGGGGCGTAAAATAGGTACTCAATGAAGTCTGATAACTCAAATGTAAGCAAAGGCTTACCTCAGCTGGCTGATTATCAGAAATTCCTGGATCGTCTCAAGCTCCTCGTTTCGGATTCTCAAGGTCACCTGTAAAAACCTCTAGGCAAAGCTCACCACTTGACTTCATCTATTTGTTGATAGGCAACTCCTATCCTCAAACTGATTAGCGGTTTCAAATTAATAATAACTACTGCAGTAGGGAACAGACACTAAAGATACACTCAGCATCTTTCCAAATAACTGTTCTGCTTTATTATGCGCAATTGAAGGTTTTTATACACATGATTACATAGGTATCACATTCATTTTACAATTGTACGTTTATGGTAACAAGGGAGGAAGAAGACGAATGGCTAACCTAAGTTAAGAACAGTGCCACATCCTGTATTCAAGACAAAGACAAGAAGGGTTCTCCAAAGTGGACTTTTAAGGCACTCAGTAATATCTTATGTAAAAAGTATACCAAAATATACAAAATAATGTAATAGTAGACAAATTTTATTTATGGATAAACAGCATTAAAAAATTGTAATGAAACATTGATTTATCTAAACATTACGTTTCTATCACCATACAGAGTATATGCATGAAAAAACCTCCTCACACCCAACGCGTTTCAGGATATAGTCTAGTCCTTCTTCAGGGGTGCAGAAAATAAGAGGGGTTCATATAGAATTGGATGGTGAGGTAGTTTTACAATGCTTCGTTAAATCACATTAAAAGCTTGCAGTCAAAATAGCACCGAATAATTGAGCTGGTGGGATAGCTGTCTTAAGGCAAAAGGGCATCAGAAAGATCTATAAATGTCTCCCCCGCACTCCACGGCAGCGAGACGGCCAGAAGAATATACTGAGGCAAATGGAATCCCTTAATATGGGAGAAGTTGGAGAGACCAGCCGCACATCCCGACATCCAGCTACATAGAGCTACATTGTTTATGGTAACAAGGGGCGTTACATAGGCAGACTAATTCTAATCAGGACTCGAAAGAATGCAAACATGTACTGAGAACATTATTAGTGCCGTGTGCACAGTGAGAGCAGTGTGCAATACAATAAAAATAGAATACAATTATATACAGAACTTACAATTTCCATTACAGTGGGGGTCCCCCAAAATTCCATTATCAGGCCCTTCAGGTCTGGTATAGATTTTAAGGGGAACTCCATGCCAAAATGAAAGACCCTTATCTGAGCAGGCAAACTGGCAGGCCGCAGGAAAACAGGGGGGGACGAGAGAGCGCCCCCCTCCTGAACAGTACCAGGCCACATGCCCTCAACATGGGGAGGATGTCCCCATGTTGATGGGGACAAGAGCCTCATCCCCACAACCCTTGCCCGGTGGTTGTGGGGGTCTGCAGGTGGGGGCTTATCGGAATCTGGAAGCCCCCTTTAACAAAGGGGAGACCCAGATCCCGGCCCCCCCATGTGAATTGGTAAGGGGTACATTGTACCCCTACCATTTCACAAAAAGAAAGTGTCAAAATGTTAAAAAACCACAGGAGACGGCTTGGGACAAGTCCTTTATTAAAAATAAAAAAATAAAAAAGAGTTTCCAGCGATGCAATCCAATAAATCCATGCTCCTACTCCAGCGATGTAATCCAATTCTCGATCTCCAGCGATGGATGATCTCCAGCGACTCCAGCGAGGAACATGCACAGGATCCTACCTCCACCGGAGGCACCCAGCCAATGATGCGGTGCTAGCTTGACAGCTCTTATGTAGCTGAGGACGGGGCCACCCGTCATGTGACCCCGCCCCCTCTGACAAGGGAAAACGCTGGGGTTTCCCAGTGACGTGTACGGGTGACCCCGCCCCCCTCTGATGCAACGCAGGATTCCACAGACCAGGTCAGAAGAGAGAGGGCGGAGGAAGAGGATACATATTTGGTGAAACCTTCTGCATCTAGGT
The DNA here is from genome assembly GCF_042186555.1 of Aquarana catesbeiana. NCBI lineage: Eukaryota > Metazoa > Chordata > Amphibia > Anura > Ranidae > Aquarana > Aquarana catesbeiana. The sequence goes on along the minus strand of NC_133324.1, from coordinate 255,965,874 downwards.
TGCCTACTATTCAACTTTTTTTTCTGGAAGTTTGTCCCATCAGTACCTTTCAGCTTCCACATGCAGGGAGCCTGCCATAACCTGGCTTGTCCCTAGTGCAAAGAGATGAGCTTTATTTATGTAATATGGGTTCATTTGGTTTCTCCTTAGCCCAGTGATATTGTTGCTGCCCGCTTTTGGAGAGTGTCCTCCAGTAGACAAAGTGAGAAGACACATAGTTTTGGGTTATGAATATTTATTCTGACCTGGTCTGTGGGCAGAGGAAGAGGATACATATTTGGTGAAACCTTCTAGAAGAGCCGTTTGCCTGGGTGTCCAGAGGTTCTTGCCTTCCAGGCCTGCTGCCTGGGGAAGGTGTTTCTCCAGAGAGGTCAAGAATTTGCCTTTCAGGCTTTTTTCCTGGTGAGCAATAGGGATGAGCTGAACACCCCCAGGTTCGGTTTGCAGTAGAACCTGCAAAAGGACCGAAAGTTCGCGCAACTTTAGAATCCCATTAAAGTCTATGGGACTCGAACGTTCAAAATCAAAATCTAATTTTTTAAAGGCTAATATGCAAGTTATTGTCCTAAAAAGGGTTTGGGGACCCGGGTCCTGCCCTAGGGGACATGTATCAATGCAAAAAAAAAGTTTTAAAAACGGCTGTTTTTTGGGAGCAGTGATTTTAATGATGCTTAAAGTGAAAAAAAAAGTGAAATATTCCTTTAAATATCGTACTTGGGGGGTGTCTATAGTATGCCTGTAAAGTGGCACATGTTTCCCGTGCTTAGAACAGTCCTTGCACAAAATGACATTTGTAAAGGAATAAAAGTCATTTAACCAGTTGCCGACCGCCGATGTACGTCGGCACAATGGCACGGGCAGGCATGAGGGCTTACCCAACATCCCTGCCTGCCCGCGGGTGGGGGGTCCGACCAGACCCCCACGGTGCCTGCGGCAGTCAGATTCTTGTCAGGAGCGATGCGAGGTGAGGGGGAGGCCACTGATTTATGGCCACCCCCTCACAATCGCTCCTGGCAAATGACAGGCTTCCTCGACTTCTGTAATGTAAACAGAAGCAGAGGAAGTGATGTCATCTCTCCTCGTGTCGGTGGAGAGAAGATATCAAGTAAGTCTGCACCAACACTACACTTACAGTAGAACACTCTAGGCACACTTTTCACCCCCCATCACCCCCGATCACCCCCCTGTACCCCCTGTCACAGTGACACCAATAGCAGGTTTTTTTTCTGATTATTGCATTGGTGTCAGTTTGTGACAGTTATAAGTGGTAGGGCAGTTAGTGTTAGGCCCTTTAGGTCTAGGATACCCCCCTAATAAAGGTTAACCCCTTGATCACCCCCCGTCACCAGTGTCACTAAGCAATCGTTTTTCTGATCACTGTATTAGTGTCACAGGTGACGCTAGTTAGGGAGGAAAGTATTTAGGTTCACCGTCAGCTTTTTATAGCGTCAGGGACCCCCATATACTACCTAGTAAAGGTTTTAACCCCCTGATTGCCCCCTAGTTAACCCTTTCACCAGTGATCACTATATATATGTATAACTGTTACGGGTGATGCTGGTTAGTTTGTTCATTATAGTTTCAGGGCACCCGCCGTTTATTACCTAATAAAGGTTTAACCCCCAATCGCCCGGCGGTGATATAAGTTAAGTTTTAGGGTCAGATAGGGTCTGCGTCACCCCCGGCAGCGTCAGGTTAGTGCCAGTACTGCTAACACCCACGCACGCACCATACACCTCCCTTAGTGGTATAGTATCTGAACAGATCAATATCTGATCCGATCAGATCTATACTAGTGTCCCCAGCAATTTAGGGTTCCCAAAAATGCAGTGTTAGTGGGATCAGCCCAGATACCTGCTAGCACCTGCGTTTTGCCCCTCCGCCCAGCCCAGCCAAGCCCACCCAAGCCCACCCAAGTGCAGTATCGATCAATCACTGTCACTTACAAAACACTAAACACATAACTGCAGCATTAGCAGAGTCAGGCCTGATCCTTGCGATCGCTAACAGTTTTTTGGTAGTATTTTGATACAGTCGCTAACAGTCAGGAGCTTTTTTGAGTCTTACTAGTGTACCACTAAATTTAGAGCCCAAAATAGCAAATCGAAGGTACACTAGTGAAGAGGCCTACATGTTTCTGAGCATGACAGATAGTGAAGAGGAAGTCACTCATCTGTCAGATTCAGGCTCAGAATACGAACCTGTAGACAGCAGCGGCTCCATGACAGATAGCTCTGACGATGGAGTTGTGGTCCCTGCCAAGGTCAGGTGTACCAGACCCCAATCTTCTTCTCCTGCTGTTGAGGTGCAAGAACCGCAGGGCTCTCCTATGGAGCAGAGCAGTACTAGCGTCGCTATTCCTTCTGGTGAACTGGCAAGCACCAGCGGCCTAGTACACCCTGGTTGTACATCCAGCACTGCAGTAAGACTTGGTGACGTGGCGAATCCCATAAGTGCAGTTCAAGTTGGCGAGGTGGCAAGCACAAGTAGTGTCCTGCTGCCACCAAGAAGACGAACACAGGCCATCATGCCCATAGTGCCCTTCCTGCTGCATCCACGAAATCTAATTGGGAACGCACCACTTCTGCAGCACCTGTACTTCCCCCATTCACTGGCCAACCCGGCATTCAGGTGGAAACAGTTGATTTTATGCCACTTGATTTTTATTCGCTGTTTTTCACCGAAGATCTCTATAGATCTATTGTGGACCAAAGCAATTTGTATGCTGGTCAACACATCGCCACTATTCCCCAGTCCTCCCTTGCCAGAGATTGGAGACCGAACGGTTTCCGAATTTAAGCTCTTTCTGGGCCTTTCCCTCAACATGGGCATAACTAAAAAGAGTGAGTTGCGGTCATATTGGTCCACTGACCCAATTCACCATATGCCCTTGTTCTCTGCCTCCATGACCAGGGCACGATACGAGCAGATCTTGCGGTTCATGCACTTCAACAACAATGAACCGGGTCGTCCTCGTGGAGACCCTGGATACGATTGGCTCTACAAAATTCCTAATTTTCCCAGCGGCTTGTAGATTCCCGTCTTAGGCTGGGGGAGAGAGCCTGCTTGCAGTGTAATAATTTGCTCGCTATGAAGTGTAGGGATAATAAGAATGTTTTCGTTCTTACCTCCCTTCATGCAGACATGACGGTCCAAATTACTACGGTGACTGTTGTTGTGGAGAAACCCCTCTGTGTCCACGAATATAACCAAAATATGGGAGGGGTGAACCTCAACGACCAGTTGTTGGCGCCGTACCTAGTTGCCCATAAGGCCAGACGCTGGTATAAAAAAGTGTCTTTATACTTTTTTCAACTGGCTTTGCTGAATGCTCATGTGCTATACAGAGCTTCAGGACGGACTGGATTCTTCCTTAAATTCCAGGAAGAGATCGTCAGAGTCCTTCTGTTTCCAGACGGTGCTCCACCTCACCTTCCCAATCAAAATGCAGTAAGCCGGCTGCATGAGAGGCATTTTCCTTATGTCCTCCCATGTACCCCTACCCAACGAGCCCCCCAAAGAAAATGTCGTGTCTGACACCCGCTATTATTATACCCTCCTGTCCTGACAATCCTGGTCTTTGCATTGGTGAATGTTTTGAGCGCTACCATACACTAGTTGAGTTTTAGCGTAGGCTACAGCATTGCACAGACTAGGCACACTTTCACAGGGTCTCCCAAGATGCCATCGCATTTTGAGAGACCCAAACCTGGAACTGGTTGCAGTTACAAAAGTTACAGTTATAAAAAAAAGTAAAAAAAAAAAAAAATATATAAAACAAATAAAACAAAAATAGTTGTCGTTTTATTGTTCTCTCTCTCTTTTCCCTCTCTATTGTTCTGCTCTTTTTTACTGTATTCTATTCTGCAATGTTTTATTGTTGTTAAGTTTTATCATGTTTGCTTTTCAGGTATGTAATTTTTTTATACTTTACTGTTTACTGTGTTTTATTGTTAACCATTTTTTTGTTTTCAGTTACGCCATTTAGCTGCAACGCGGATTTATTTATCTTGACAGCAACAGCGTTTGCTCCCACGATACATAAAGCTGTGACTCCAGCACTGTCGGAGGTGATTTCACCAACACAGTTACATACTTCAGCATATATGCCGAAGCATGGGGGCAGCAGGGGCGGAGGAGCGATTTGCTCCTACCTTTTGCGGGTGGATGCCCCCATGCTTCGGCATATATATATATTTTAGGCACAGATTGCATTAAAAAATGTTTTATTTTTTACTATTTTTTTTTGTATTTGCTTTGCAGGTATGGTAAGTCTTACTGTTATACTGTAATGTTACTTTGTTTTATTGTTAACCATCATTTGCTTAGCAGGTACGCCATTCAGTTGCAGCGCGGATTTATTTATCTTGACAGCAACAGCGTTTGCTCCCACAATACATAAAGCTGTGACTCCAGCGCTGTCAGAGGTGATTTCACCACCACAGTTAAAAAAAAGAGAATATATGCCGAAGCATGGGGGCAGCAGGGGCGGAGGAGCGATTTGCTCCTAACTTTTGGGGCGGATGCCCCCATGCTTCGGCATATATAAATGGTGCATGTATGCCCATCATTAGAAGTGGTTGGATGAAGGGTGGTATTCTAATGGTGGGCATACCCACCGATCAATCTCTTTTTTTCGTTCAGCCCACAGGCTGCATGAAAAAAAAGATTACAATATATGCCCAACAAGGACCAGAAACGTACTGGTATGTTGCTGAACTTTGAGTGGTTATACCAGAATGATGCCTGCAGATTTAGGTATAATCTTGGTATCATTCTTTTCAGCCAGCGGTCGGCTTTCATGTAAAAGCAATCCTAGTGGCTAGTTAGCCTCTAGACTGCTTTTACAAGCAGTGGGAGGGAATGTCCCCCCCACCGTGAAATCAAAAATTTACGCCCTTAGAAATCCTGAAGGCGGTGCTTGGATTTTGTGGCCCCGTACATGGCTAGGCTCCCAAGAGGTTCCACACATGTGGTATCCCCGTACTCAGGAGAAGCAGCAGAATGTTTTTTGGGGTGCAATTCCACATATGCCCATGGCCTGTGTGAGCAATATATCATTTAGTGACAACTTTGTGCAAAAAAAAAAAATGTCATTTTCCCGCAACTTGTGGCAAAATATAGAATATTCCATGGACTCAACATGCCTCTCAGCAAATAGCTTGGGGTGTCCACTTTCCAAAATGGGGTCACTTGGGGGGGTTTGTGCCATATTAGCATTTTATTGCCTTCAAAACTGTGATAGGTAGTGAGGAGTGAAATCAAAAATTTACGCCCTTAGAAATCCTGAAGGCGGTTATTGGTTTTCGGGGGCCCCGTACGTGGCTTGGCTCCAAAAAAGTCCCTGTACTCAGGAGAAGCATGAAAATTTATTTTGGGGTGCCATTCCGCATATAACCATGGCATGTGTGAGCAATATATCATTTAATGACAACTTTTTGTAAAATATTTTTTTTTGTCATTATTCAATCACTTGGGACAAAAAAAAAATATTCAATGGGCTCAACATGCCTCTCAGCAATTTCCTTGGGGTGTCTACTTTCCAAAATGGGGTCATTTGGGGGAGTTGTACTGCCCTGCCATTTTAGCACCTCAAGAAATGAGATAGGCAGTCATAAACTAAAAGCTGTGTAAATTCCAGAAAATGTACCCTAGTTTGTAGACGCTATAACTTTTGCGCAAACCAATAAATAAACACTTATTGACTTTTTTTTTACCAAAGACATGTGGATGAATACATTTTGGCCTAAATGCATGACTAAAATTGAGTTTATTGGATTTTTTTTATAACAAAAAGTTGAAAATATAATTTTTTTCTAAATTTTCAGTCTTTTTCCGTTTATAGCGAAAAAAAACACAAAACACAGAGGTGATCAAATACCATCAAAAGAAAGCTCTATTTGTGGGAAGAAAAGGACCCAAATTTTGTTTGGGTACAATATTGCATGACCATGCAATTAGCAGTTAAAGCGATGCAGTGCCAAATTGTAAAAAGTGCTCTGGTCAGGAAAGGGGTAAAACCTTTCGGGGCTGAAGTGGTTGAAACTGCTTGCGGCTTTCATGTAACGTGGGGTCCTGGCAATATGGATGAAAATCAGTGAGACAAACGGCATGGGTACCCCCCACCCCCCAGTCCATTACCAGGCCCTTTGGGTCTTGTATGGATATTAAGGGGAACCCCGCACCCAAAGGGAAGGGTTGGGGTCCCCAGGTCCTATATACTCTGAACAGCAGTATACAGGCGGTGCAAACAAGACAGGGACTGTAGGTTTTTTTGTTAAGTAGAATCTGTTTGTAATTTTGAACTGGTACATTTTTAAAGTGTAGCTCCAGCCAAAAAAATCTATTTTTAAGCTTTTTGGAAAATATAGGGAAGGGTTACCACCCCTGTAACATTTGTTTTGCTTTCTGTGCACCTCTTCAGAAGATTTCACCTCACTTTCTGTCCCAATGACAAATGTTTTTTGAAAATTTGGGATTTTTAGTGAAACAAAGATTGGTGATAAAGCATCAGTGAAGAGGAGACACGTTTTTCCTATATTAACTCTTACAGGCGAGAATTTCCCTTCCTAGGGGTAGATTTCATCTCACTTCCTGTTGTCTCCTTTTGTTTGCAAGTAGGAGTCGTTTGTAAGTTGGATGTTTGAAAGTAGGGGCCTGCCCTATATACTCTGCAGAAATTGGGGCCTTAGGTGTTGGTGTTGCCACAACACTGTAAGCCCTCACAGTTACTCTTGCTGGGTGCAGGAACAGGCCCTGCTGTGAAATATTAGATCAAGAATTGTAATTACATGCCCCTGTTGGATAAGGGCAGAAAAATTGGGCCTTTGGTGGTGGTGGTGGTGGTGTTGCCACAACACTGTGAGCCCTCACAGTTACTCTTGATGGGCACAAGAATGGGCCCTGCTGTGAAATATTAGATCAAGAATTGTAAATACATGTCCCTGTTGAACAGGGGCTGAAAAATTGGGCCTTAGGCACTGGTGCCACAATACTGCAACCCCTCACAGATACTTTAGTTGGAGCGCAGGAATGAGCCCTGCTGCAAATTATTGCATCAAAAATTGTAATTATAAGCCCCTGTTAAACAGGGGCTGAAAAATTGGGCCTGAGGCACTGGTGCTAGTGCCACAACAATGCAACCCCTCACAGATACTCTAGTTGGAGTGCAGGAATGAGCCCTGCTGCGAAGTATTGCATCAAAAATTTTAATTACACGCCCCTGTTAAACAGGGGCAGAAAAATTGAGGCTTGGCCACTGGTGGCGGTGCCCAGAACCAAAAATGTTCTTACAAGCTATCAGCGTGAAAATTGAGGAGGAAGAGGATTGTGACTCAGCATAACAGGATAGTCACTCAGTATCAGCATAGGCAGTCTTAAAGGGATCTCACATTAAAAAAAAATCAATCGGTTACATCAGCATCAGGTGCTTGGTAGCTGGTGATCCAAGAATGATTCATTTTTATGAAGGTCAGCCGATCGACCGATTCGGTGGAGAGGCACACCCTGTGATCGGTTACAAAGCCTCCAGCAGCACTGAATGTGCATTCCGAAAGAACGCTGGATGCAGGACAGGCCAGTAGCTCAATTGCATACTTTGCAAGCTCTAGCCAGTGATCCATCCTCAAGACCCAGTAACCCAGACGAATTTTGGTGGGAAAGGTGTCCAAGTCTGATCTTGCCCCTAGGTAATGCTGCACCATGTGAATGAGACGCTGGCGATGGTTGCTGGAACCGATCAGACCTTGGGGCTGTGGACTCAAGATTTGTCTGAACGCATCGGTCAGACGGCCACCTTCTCCACCGCTCCTTCAGTGACTGACTGAAGCCTCAGCAACACGTTGTCCAGGAGGACCAGAAAATTGTAACCTCCCAGGCTTTGGAAACGCGTTGCACAAACCTTTCTGCAAGGCCTCCCAAAGATGTTTCATCCTCTGCTCCCTCTGCGACGGCAAGATAAGGTCCCCAACCTTACCCTTGTAACGTGGATCAAGGAGGGTTGCCAGCCAGTAATCATCCCTCCCCTTGATACCACGAATACGAGGATCCTTCCGCAGGCTTTGCAGGATCAGGGAGGCCATGCAGCGTAGGCTTGCTGAGGCATTCGGTCTGGAGTCTTCTGGGTCACTAAGGACGACATGATTGGCAGCCACCTCCTCCCAGCCACGTAAAAGTCCATGGGTTTCTTTGGACTGTAAATGATCCCTTGAAGACTGCTACTGATGCTGAGTGCCAGGCTCCACCTCCATGCTGACACAATCCTCCTCCTCGTCCTCTTCCTGTGTGATCGGTGGGCACACAGGAACACTGTCTGGATAAAGGGGGCCTTGAGAGGTAAGGAAGTCCTCCTCTTCCTCCCTCTGTTCTGCCTCAAGTGCCCTGTCCATTATTCCACGCAGCGTGTGCTCCAACAGGTGGACAAGAGGGACAGTGTCACTGATGCATGCGCTCCTCAAATGGTGACAGGACAGTGCATGCATCCCTGATCATGGCCCACTGGCGTGGGGAAAAAAAACAAGGTCCCCTGACCCTATCCTGGTGCCATAGTCGCATAGGTACTCATTGATGGCCCTCTGCTGTGTGTGCAGCTGCTGCAGCATGGCCAACGTTGAGTTCCACCTGGTGGGCATGTCACAGATTAGGCGGTCCTTTTGGAGGTCAGCCAGCCGAGCACTGGCATTATATGACCTGTGGAAATGCACACAGACTTTCCTGGCCTGCCTCAGGACATCCTGTAAGCCCGGGTACCTGCCCAAGAACTGCTGCACAACGTGAGCCAAACAGGGCACATGGGTCAGTTGTCCCTGTCAGAGGGTTGAGCGGAGGTTGGTGCCATTGTCGCAAACCACCATACCTGGCTTAAGCTGGTGTGGCGTCAATCACCTCTGAACCTGCCCCTGCAGAGCTAACAGAATCTCTGCCCCAGTGTGGCTCCTGTCCCCAAAGCACACCAGCTCAAGCACCATATGACAAATTTTTGCCTGCGTGCTTGCGTAGCCCCTTGAACGCCTACAGACCACTGCTGGTTCCGAGGACAAATCAGCACAGGAAGAGGCCATGGAGGAAGAAGAAGAGGAGGGGGTGGAGGAGAGAGGTGTGACAGCATCACCACTAGTAGAATTTTGGAGGCATGGTGGCGGAACAACCTCCAACACTACTGCATACTGTCCTGCATCCTTCCCAGCTGCCAGAAGAGTCACCCAGTGCGCGGTGAACGATAGGTAACGTCCCTGTCCATGCCTGCTGGACCATGAGTCAGCTGTAATATGCACCTTACCGCTGACTGCTCTGTCCAGCGAGGCCAAGACATTGCCTTCCACATGCCGGTAGAGAGCCGGAATCGCCTTCCGTGAGAAAAAGTGGGAACCTGCTACTGAGGAATTGCACATTTCACAAACTCACGGAAGGGGGAAGATTCTACCAACTGAAAAGGCAGCAGTTGAAGTGCTAGCAATTTAGCCAAGCTAGCATTCAACCGCTGGGCATGTGGATGGCAGGAGCGAACTTCTTTTGGCAGTGCAGCAGCTGGGGCAGGGAAATTTGGTACAATCTGACATCAGTGTAACGATAGCAGATTGCCCGCAAGTACTTGGCTGTGACACACCTAATTCTACACCTTCATTCCTCTCAGTACAGGTTTCAGAGAGGACTGAAGGTATAGTGGGGTTGGAGATCCCAGCTGATGAGGAGCAAGGAGAGGTCCGCTTTGTTCTTTGGTGTGGGTCTTTTAGGTACGCTTGCCAACGAACTGCATCGCAGGTCGACATATGTTTTGTCAAGCATGTGGTGCGCAAGCGGGTGATGTTTTGGCCACATGAGATACGCTTGAGACATATGCTGCAAATAGCAGTGGTGGGATCTGATGCACTTGTCTCAAAAAAGGCCCACACCAAAGAACTTTTGGAATTACGTGCAGAGACAGCAGCACCCTGCACATGAGGAGCTCTGCGGTGTGATGCAGTCGGTGTGCTGCCCTTAAGCTGGAGGGCATCCTGCCTCTTTGTCTTCTCCACTCTCCTATCAGGCACCCACGTGGAGTCAGTGGCCTCATCATCCCCTCCCTCATCACTGGAGCAAAGCTGGCAGTATGCTGCAGCTGGGGGAACATGACTGTCAGATTGCTGTCCTTCTTGGGCACCCCCTCTCTCTGAGCTCACGTTACTGCCTTCAAAATGCTGGGCATCCTCCTGGACCATGTACCCAACACTGGTCAAACAGTTCGGGGGACTCCTCAGGAGGACATGGTGAGGCTAGGGAAGGAGTGACTGATGCCATTGAGCCAAGGGAAGAGGCTGCTTTGCCAGACAAAGTACCCTGAGCCTGGGTGAGAGAGGATGAGGAGGATGAGGACGGCTTGGTCATCCACTCTACCAAGTCCTCCACATGTTGCGGCTCAACGCGGCCAGCTGCCGAAAAAAAGGACAAGCGTGTCCGGCCACATGCTGATGAGGATGCACCGTCTCCACTACCAGCACTGTTGCCTCTAGACACAGAGCCTGCTTCCCCTCTTTTATTGGCTTGTGTCTGTCTGCCTCTCCTTGTTGGCCTTCCAGACATACTAATGGCCTGCAGAGAGATGTAGCTGCACAAAGCTGGGATGTATATATATACTGATACTGCAGCTAGCAGAATCAACTGCCTGCCTGTAGTATTATTAGTATGAGAACACCAGCAATTGTCTTCAGGTAGCTTTAGGTGCACACTGTGCAGAGGACACAGTACACAAACTGTAAATATTGCAGTTGCCTGCCTGTGGTATTAATAGGATCAGAACAACAGCAATTGTCTTCAGGTAGCTTTAGGTGCACACTGTGCAGAGGACACAGTACACTAACTGTAAATACTGCAGCTGCCTACCTGTGATATTAATAGGATCAAAAGAACACCACCAATTTTCTTCGGGTAGCTTTAGGTGCACACTGTACAGAGGACACAGTACACTAATTGTAAATACTGTAGCTGCCTGCCTGTGGTATTAATAGGATCAGAACAACAGCAATTGTCTTCTTCAGGCAGCTTTAGGTGCACACTGTGCAGAGGACGCAGTACACTAACTGTAAATACTGCAGCTGCCTGTCTGTGGTACTAATAGGATCAGAAGAACACCACCAATTTTCTTCAGGTAGCTTTAGGTGCACACTGTGCAGAGGACACAGTACACTAACTGTAAATACTGTAGCTGCCTGCCTGTGGTACTACTAGGATCAGAAGAACACCACCAATTTTCTTCAGGTAGCTTTAGGTGCACACTGTGCAGAGGACACAGTACACTAACTATAAATACTGTAGCTGCCTGCCTGTGGTATTAATAGGATCAGAACAACAGCAATTGTCTTCAGGTAGCTTTAGGTGCACACTGTGCAGAGGATACACTACACTAACTGTAAATACTGCAGCTGCCTGCGGTACTAATAGGATCAGAAGAACACCACCAATTTTCTTCAGGTAGCTTTAGGTGCACACTGTGCAGAGGATGCACTACACTAACTGTAAATACTGCAGCTGCCTGCGGTACTAATAGGATCAGAAGAACACCAGCAATTTTCTTCAGGTAGCTTTAGGTGCACACTGTGCAGAGGATGCACTACACTAACTGTAAATACTGTAGCTGCTAGGACTAATAGGATCAGAAGAACACCAGCAATTTTCTTCAGGTAGCTGTAAATATTGTAAAAACACCTGCCTGCCTGTCAGTATGAAGAGAATAACAGGAAAGGATCTAGCTAAACTGAATACAGTATATATATATATATATATATATATATATATATATATATATATATATATATATATATATATATATACACAATACACTGTAAGTGCAGCTAACTGACTCACCTGCCTACTCTATCTAACTTAAATCAAATGACACTGTCTCTCTGTCTATCTCTCAGCTGCCATGGCAACACACTACACAAGGCTGCCGCGCAGGCGGCCTTATATAGTGTGGGGCATGTACTAAACCTCCTGAGCCATAATTGGCCAAAGCCACCCTGGCTTTGGCCAATTACGGCTCTCTGTACAGACGGCGCTGTGATTGGCCAAGCATACGGGTCATAGTGCATGCTTGGCCAATCATCAGCCAGCAATGCACTGCGATGCCGCAGTGAATTATGGGCCATGACGCGCCACTCGAATTTGGTGAGAACGGCCCATAACGTTCGAAATTCGACGAACGGTCGAATATGGGTTCAACTCAAACTTGAAGCTCATGCCTAATGAGGAAGTTGAAGAATAGTTTTGTTCAGAGAGTTGCCTGTCTAGGCTTACTAAAGAATATTACTAAGTGGACGGATTTTTGCTGCTGTTGTTGGGTATTCTATCTCCCAAACTCTCATTTGAGCCAATACATTTTTCAAAAGAAGATTAAAAGACCTGAAGTTTGTCTGTTGCCGTTGGATTGTCAGTGATTGTCTGGATGCAGCTAAAGGGCAATTCACCAGTGGGAAGACAGGAGAGACCATTTCAATTCAGCAGCTTTCTGGGGGGGTTATTGCTACATATACATTATGAGCTCTTGTTGTCACAGGTAGAGATGAGCTAGGGTTTATTCCAAACAAGGGAAGCTGCCACTCCCACCAGGGCAGCTGCAGTTAGGGTAGTTTTTCCAATAAGTTCAAACCAAACCTGAGTTCATCCTTAAGCCTCCTACACCCTACTAGTTTTGTTCTTTCAACCCAGTGGGTTGAATGAAAAAAAAACTGACAGCTCAGGCCGGAGCCACTGTATTAACAATCCGATGTTAGTACAGCGATCTCCCCTGCTGTTCTATTGTGTTCTGACAGGGGGACCCCCCCCATCAGAACATCCGATGATCGAGAGTCGGTCGGCAGGCCTTTTTGGTCATGACCCTTCAACAAGGGCTGGCCAAACGGCCAAACGGCCGGCTTCTGTCGGACCGGCTGCCGTACACATGGGCCGAATGTCTAATAATCCGGCCAATGCTGCCTAACATTTGGCCCCTGTGCACTAGGGTTTAGACACAGACATAACACCACATACAAATCTGTCTAGAATAAAGTGATCGCTAAATTAGTTTTAGATTTGTTTTAGCCCCTACTCATATGCTATATAACAACAGTTTTAATATTGAGCATCATGATTGCAATTCTGCAAATCCTTCGCTTCTTCTTTCTATTGGGTTTCCATATGAAATTGCTGCAACAGAGCTGAAGAGATACACAATTGTCTAAATGTCCTCCTAATCCATGTCTTCTGTTAATGCTCAAATGTGAAGAGCAATACAGCCCCATAGTGTTAAAGTCCTTACAGCTAGCTGACTAAAATTTCAGAGTGGTAAACACAGATACAGAAATAGTTGGGGCAAATGTTCTCACCTCAGCTCTCTCAGTAAAAGCATATACATAAACATCAGATGATTGTGGTCATTACATCTATGGGTACTTGGCTAATGCAAAATTATGAACTGCAATACAGCCCATAGGGCCAAAATCCTTACAGGTAGCTGACTAAAATTTCTGAGTGGCAGCTATCTCAGTTCTCTACATAGATACCGAAATCATTGGAGACAGATCTTCACACCTCAACTCTATCAATGGAAACATATACAGTATCTCACAAAAGTGAGTACACCCTTCACATTTTTGTAAATATTTTATTATACCTTTTCATGTGACAACACTGAAGAAATGACACTTTGCTGCAATGTAAGGTAGTGAGTGTACAACTTGTATAACAGTGTAAATTTTCTGCCCTCTTAAAATAACTCAACACACAGCCATTAATGTCTAAACCACTGGCAACAAAAGTGAGTACACCCCTAAGTGAAAATGTCCAAATTGGGCCCAAAGCGTCAATATTTTGTGTGACCACCATTATTTTCCAGCACTGCCTTAACTTTCTTGGGCATGGAGTTCACCAGAAATTCACAGGTTGCCACTGGAATCCTCTTTCACTCCTCCATGATGACATCACGGAACTGGTGAATGTTAGAGAACTTGCGGTCCCCACCTTCCGTTGGAGGATGCCCCACAGATGCTCAATAGGGTTTAAGTCTGGAGACATGCTTGGCCAGTCCATCACCTTTACCCTCAGCTTCTTTAGCAAGGCAGTGGTTGTCTTGGAGATATGTTTGGGGTCGTTATCATGTTGGAATACTGCCCTGCAACCCAGTCTCTGAAGGGAGGGGATCATGTTCTGCTTCAGTACATGTTGGCATTCATGGTTCCCCCAATGAACTGTAGCTCCCCAGTGCTGGCAGCACTCATCCAGCCCCAGACCATGACACTCCCACCACCATGCTTGACTGTAGGCAAGACACTTATCTTTGTACTCCTCACCTGGTTGCTGCCACACACGCTTGACACAATGGTTCCAGTAATCCATGTCCTTAGTCTGTTTGTCTTCAGCAAACTGTTTGCTGGCTTTCTTGTGCATCATCTTTAGAAGAGGTTTCCTTCTGGGATAACAGCTATGCAGACCAATTTGATGCATTGTGCGGCATATGGTCTGAGCACTGATAAGCTGACCCCCCACCCCTTCAACTTCTGCAGCAATGCTGGCAGCACTCATACGCCTATTTACCAAAGACAACCTCTGGCTATGATGCTGAGCACGTGCACTCAACTTCTTTGGTCGACCATGGCGAGGCCTGTTCTGAGTGGAACCTGTCCTGTTAACCACTTGCCGACCGACGCACGCCGATATACGTCAGCAGAATGGCACGGGTGCGCAAATGGGTATACCTGTACGTCCCCCGCTCCTGTGGGCAGAACCGATCAGTCCTCAGGTCCAGGCCAATGATTTCTGGCCTGGAACTGCTGATCAGTACTGGCGAATGAAAGGGGTAGTGATGTCATCTCCCTCTCTGGAATTCTTTTCAGTTCCAAGGAGAGGAGAGAGGACGTCTAAACGTGAGTTGCACAACACTACACTAACACCAGTACACATAGGTACACTTGTCACCCCCTGATCACCCCCCCGACCGCCCCCCCCCCCAGTTAACCCCATCACTCCCTGTCACTGTGTCACCAATTGCAGTTGTCAGATTTTTCACTGATCACTGCATTTGTGTCATTTGTGACTGTAATAAGTAATAGGGCAGTTAGTAATAGGCCCAGGTAGGTCTAGAGTACCCCCTAAACCCCCCTAATAAAGGTTTAAGCCCATAAATGCCCCCAGTTAACCCTTTCTCCCCCTGTCACCAATGTCACTAATAGATCTTTTTTTCTGATCACCTTATTAGTGTCATGGGTTAGCCAGTTAGTTGATTCGTTTCTCCATCAGGTTTTTATAGCGTCAGGTACCCCATATACTACCTAATAAAGTTTTTAACCCCCTGATTGCCCCCTAGTTAACCCTTTCACCCCCTGTCACCAGTGATCACCGTATTAGTGTTATGGGTGATGCTGGTTAGTTTTTTTTTATAGCGTCAGGGCACCCGCCGTATATTACCCAATAAAAGTTTAACCCCCCGATCGCCCAGTGGGTGACATGAGTTTTAGCGTGAGTTAGGGTCTGAGTCACCCCAGGCAGCCTCAGATTAGTGCCAGTAGTGCTAACACCCACCCACGCTTCATACACCTCCCTTAGTAGTATAGTAAGATCAATATCTGATCTGATCAGATCTATACTAGCATCCCCAGTAGTTTAGGGTTCCCAAAAATGCAGCGTTAGTGGGATCAGCCCAGATAACTGCTAGCACCCACGTTTAGCCCCTCCACCCAGCCCAGCCCACCCCACCCAAGTGCAGTATCAATCGATCACTGTCACTTACAAAAACACAACACACATAACTGCAGCGTTTGCAGAGTCAGGCCTGATCCATGCGAACGCTAACTTTTTTTGGTTTGAAGCAATCGCTGACAGTCAGGTGCTCTTTTTTTCCTGTGAGTCTCACTAGTTGTACCAGTAAATTTAGAGGTCAAAATGTGCAATCGAAGGTACACTAGTGAAGAGGCCTACACCCTTTCTGAGCATGACAGATGAGAATGAAGAGGAAGTCACCCATCTGTCAGATTTAGGCTCAGTATTTAAACCTGTAGACAGCAGCGGCACCCTGACAAATAGCTCTGATGACAGACTAGTGGTCCCTGCCAAGGTCAGGTGTACCTGACTCTGTTCTTCTGCTGTTGTTGAGGTGTAAGAACCGCAGGGCTCTCGTATGGAGCAGTACTAGTGCCGCTCATCCTTCTGGTGAACTGGCAAGGTCCAGTGGCCTAATTTACCCTGGTCAAACCAGCACTGCAGTATCACGTAGTGAGGTGGCGAGTCCCATAAGTGCAGTTCAAGCTGGTGAGGTGGCTAGCACAAGTAGAGTCTTGCAGCCACCAAGAAGACAAAGACAGGCCTGTTGAGCCCATAGAGCCCTTCCTGCTGCATTTGCCAATCCTAATTGGGAAACAGTTGATTTTACTGTTGATTTTACATCACTTGATTTTACATCACTTTTTATTCACTGTTTTTCACGGAAGATCTCTATAGATCTATTGTGGACCAAAGCAATTTGTATGCTGGTCAATTCATCGCCGCTAATCCCCATTTGATCCTTGGCAGAGAATGGAAACTTATTACGTTTTCTGAATGAAAGCCCTTTCTGGGCCTATCCCTCCTCTTGGGCATAACTAAAAAGAGTGAGTTACGGTCATATTGGTCCACTGACCCAATTCATCATATGCTCGTGTTCTCTGCCTCCATGGCCAGGGCTAGATATGAGCAGCTCTTGCGGTTCATGCATTTTAATGACAATGAACTCTGTCGTCCTCGGGGTGACCCTGAATACGATTGGCTCCACAAAATTTGCCCCTCATAAACCACTTCAACCAACAGTTTGCAGCCTTGATTCCTAATAATATGAAATATTTTGTTCCATAAATCCCTAATTTTGGGGCATTCCCACCATATATGGATCATAGATCCAATATGTCCGCAGTTACGGAAGCATAAGGGGGATGCATTCGGGTAGATTTTAGCTATCCGCAAGGGAACCATATACCATCTCATTCAAATTTTCAAGTTAGCTTCAACTAGCGCCATGTTGAGAATGCCTTTCGAAGCAGCGACAGAAGCTCTGTGCCACTCATTTAGGGTTCATTCTCATTGTAGATCAGTCTCCCATTCTCGCATGAAAAGTGTTTTAGATACAGCTCTAGCAAGTGCTCGGTAAATCACCGGTATCCCCCCCTTTGCTCCATGGCCTGACCACACCAAAGTTCGTATTCTGTGATGGATAGAGGTTTGTGAACGGAGATCCTTAGAGATCTGATAAAATGGGATATTTGTTGGAGTCTAAACCTTTCCGTCCCTGGCATGTCAAGATTACTGGTACAGTGGGCAGAAGTAAGAGGGCTTGATGGGTTTACAAAGTGGCCGATCCTGTAAAGCCCCTTATCTAGCCACCATTGGAAAGCTTTAATGTCCTGTCCTGGTGGAAAGAGGGGATTTCTAAAATGTGAGATAGAGGGCGCCAGTGGGAGATAAATTGCGAATTGTTTTTAAGGGAATCCCAAAGTTTCAAGGAATGAGAGAGTGTGGATGCTAGGACGGCCAGTTGAACACCAAAGTATATAGTCTAGAGTGTGGTGTGGGATAGCTTGTCGTTCCATATGCACCCAATCAGGGTGAGCGAGTTTGGAATATATAGTGGATATAGTTGAGCTGCTTGATAGTACCAGAGTATGTTTGGCACTCCCACCCCACCCTGGTCTCTACTGCGGAAGAGAGTCCCCTTGGGAATTCTGTGCCCTTTGGTGCTCCATATAAATTTTATGATTTTTGATTGGAAATTCCAGATATGGTCCTTAGGGATGGGGATAGGTAAGGATCAGAGATACAGGATGTGAGGTAGCAGGGTCATTTTCACCGAGTTCACCCTGCCTAGCCAGGAAAGACCCAGTTTGTCCCATGTTGAGAGATCTTCCTCCATTTTGTGAAAGATTACAGGGAAGTTGGCTGAGTAGAGTTTATCTATAGTTGCAGTCAAATTAATTCCTAAATAGGGGAGCGCTGTCTCTGTCCACCCGAACCTAAAGTGGTTTTTAAGCTGAGAGACCAATGGAGTCGGTAGATTAATATTGAGAGCTAAAGACTTTAAAAAATTTACTACAAGTCCCAAGACTTTGCCAAAATCATCAAGCACCCTGCATATAATAGGAAGGGAGGTGATTGGTGAAGATATAAAGAGCAGGATGTCGTCGGTGAACAAAGCGCATTTATGAGATTGTGGTCCACATTGAACTCCTTGTATGTCAGGGTTGTCGATGATAGAAATGGCCAGGGTCTCGATGATCATGGCAAAGATCAACGGGGATAAGGGGCACCCCTGTCTTGTAGCGTGGAGGATTGGGAGGGAATTCGAGTGGTATCCCTGCATCTTAATTTTCGCTTAATTTTTTAGAATACAGAGCTCCTATTATGTTCATAAAAAATTCACCAAATCCCCATTTTTGCCGGGTAGGGACCAGAAAAGACCAGGAGACGGAATCAAATGCCTTCATAAGATCCAGCGAAAGCAGAAAACCCTTTTGTTGGGGACCTCCATCCCATCCTAAACCTAAGAGTGAGATGACGTCGATAGCCCTCCTGATCTGGTCCGGTCCCTGTCGCCCTGGAATAAAGCCAACTTGATCCTTATGAATGTAAAGGCCAATAAAGTTGGAAATCCTGTCAGCTACAATTTTTGTTAGAATTTTAAGATCATTGTTGATCAGGGATATGGGCCTATAATTGGAGGTGCAACTGGGGTCCTTTCCTGGCTTAGGGATCACTGTAATGAATTCTGAGTTTGAGGCCTGATCAAGGGGTGCTCCAGATTGGAGATGATTAAAAAAGCGAGCTGAGTATGGGGAGAGTATAGGGGAGAAATGCTTATAATACGGAACAGAGAAGCCATCGGGGTCTGGAGCTGAGTTGTTTTTAAGGTTTTTAATGACCTGTGCTACTTCTTCCGTAGAGATCGGAGCCTCTAACTCATCCCTATGCTGTTCCCTGATTTTCAGGATCTTCATTAACCCCAAGAAGGAGTCTATGATGTCAGGAGATGGTTCCTTCCCCATTTTGCTATATAGAGTGCGATAGTAGTCATGAAAGGCTTCCATGATTTTTTTGGGGTTCTGTGTGAGGGACCCGTCACTTAATTTTATTTTAGGGAGTGCATGGGTTCTAATTTTAGGGGTTAATTGTCTTGCTAATAAAGAACCTAGGCTATCTTTTGGTGGTAAAACCGTCCCCCCTCCCATCTGAGGCTTTTTTCCGCCATTGCGGTGAGGGCTAGATTCAGGGCTGTGCGTGATGATTCCAGCCGTTTTGTGGAGCTAGAGGAAGGTTTGGATTTGTGCAGTTTGCTTAGGGAAGAAAACTCCCTCTCTAACCTTTCAATATCCTTCTTGCGAGCCTTACGTAGTCTAGAAGAAATTTGGATTAGGCTACCCCTAATTGCAGCCTTATGAGCTGCCCACAGAGTGGAAGGGGAGATGTTGTCAGTGTCATTCAGAAGGAAGTATTCCTGAATGTGTTTTTCGATTTCGCTAACGTGCGTGGGGTTACTATGGATGGAGGCGTTAAGTCTCCAGTGGAATCCCGGACGTTGAATTGGACCGCTGTTCAATGTCAGTAGGAGAAGAGAGTGGTCTGACTATGCAGAGTCCCTAATGTCTGACCTATGCACCAGCGGAACATATTGCTGGAGAATAAAAAAATGGTCAATTCTAGAAAAGGATTGATGCGGGTTGGAGTAGTGCGTATAGTCCCGTGCCCTTGGATTCATTTCCCTCCAGATATCCACCAATCCGTGATGGAATATCTGTCTGGCCACATTAAGACTCTGCCTGGTAGGACGAACCCGGTTTTTGCCTGGGGGACGGGTTTTATCGATTCCCGCATCGAATGCCAGGTTGGAGTCTCCTCCAAAAATGACTAGGCCTTCCGTAAGTGGTGCTAGCGTGTGGAAGAGGGATCTAAAGAACTTAGCTTGCCCCTTGTTTGACGCGTAATATGAAATGAGGGAGTAGAGTTGTTCGTCTATGAGGACCTTCACCATCAAAAATCTACCCTCCGGGTCCTTGAATTCAGAGACCAGGGAGAACTGAGTTTTGTGGGCAAAGAACGGGCCTACACCTTTGGTCTTATTGTCAGAGTTTGCTAAATAAAATCTGGGGAATTTGACATGAATGAATGAGGGGGTATAAGATTTAGGAAAATGTGTTTCTGCAGGAACAGTATATACATTTTTTGGGTATGATAATGTTGGAAGATTTTCCTGCATTTCACGGGGGAATTAAGCCCCTGAACATTGTGGGTGGCCATGCGTAGAGCCGGTATATGTGTAGTGGGGTCAGCCATGGAGCAGTATAGAGGGTAAAGCGGGCGATCCCCGACCACCTACCTTTGTATCTGGGGTTAGTTCCAGTACTCGAGCTGCTAAGGGGCTGATCGTGTCGTACAACCGGTTCCTGCAAAGGAGCGAGACCACATCCGTCACTGAAAGAAAAATTAGTAAGGTGAGAGAGAAGAAAGAGAGAAAGAGGACAGAGAAGAGAAAAGGTAGGAATACGCTCCGGGGGAGAGGGGAAAACGTTCCCGCCTCACCCGGAGATACAACCATGGCGCTCCCCTCTGGTGGGGGATTTCCCGACCAGAAGCAGAAAAACCGAAACGGTTAACGGCTCCAAGTACGGGAGGAGGTACATCGGACCCGCTCCGTCCTCTTTAAAAGCATAAACAATCAGGGTGTCTGCGCTGAATAACCTTAAACCGATAGGTCAGAAACCCAGGGTAAATCAGGGTGAGGGAAAGGGACTTGGGGTAAGCAAGAGTATAAGCAACATACAGCTTGGGATCGGGATCGTGAATCTGGTCGTGAACCAGCCCTGGGAGCTCGGATGGGGAATCGGACATAGGGAGAAGGGGGGAGGGAAGCCCAATGGTTAGTCACTGATCTGCACCAATTGCGGTGGGAGGGGGCTCAGAAAGTTCCCTCTAGGTGCTTGGTGCTAGCGCCCCTGGTCCAAAAAAAAAAAGAAAATGGGAAAAGTCAGTCTGAAGAAATTTTCCTCCGGCATAGGTGAAGTATTCTTCGTTTGACAGACTTGATATGACCGGTCGATCGAATTTGGGTGACATGTAGGGAGCCCCGGGATCTGTAGGAGGTGCCATGGCCAAGGAAAGAAGAGTCTCCACGAAGCTTGCGTAAGTGCAGGTGTAAAAGAACATGGTGGTGAGAATCGTCTGGGGGGACCCGAGTTGCCGGAGGAGCAATAGGGTTTTGAAGTAGCCTTGAAGAAATCCAGTAGGTTATTGATGCTCTTCTGTGTCAGAACCATCAAAAGGGGTTTAAGTGCCCGCCTCTTCTGCATGGTGAAGGGGGAGATGTCCGCATAAATTTGGATAGCGTGCCCCATCAGTTGGATGTGTGGGGTAGTGCGGGCTCTTCTCATCACCTCCTCCTTGACATTGTAGTAGTGCGTTTTGACAACAATGTCGCGTGGGAGGCCATCCTGGCGTGGAGGTCCCAGGGCCCTATGCGCTCGGTCAAGCTCCAATTTGTGAGTATGGATATCGGGGATGAGGTTTTTGATAAGCGTGTGCACCGCTTCAGGAACGTCTGTGACAGACTCAGGCAGTCCCCTAATTCTAAAATTAAGTCTCCTGGACCTGTTTTCAAGGTCATCGATCTTTGCCATGGCCCCCTCCAGTTGGTCGTGCAGTTCTTGAAAACGATCGGTATTTTGGTTCACCCGGTCGATTGTGGCATCCACTTTATTTTCAATGCTGTCAATGCGAGTGCCTAGGAGTTGGAGGTCTGCTTTAATATCTGAGGTAATTCTGGCTGCGGTCTGCGTTAAGCCCCTATCTAGCATCTCTGCAAATTTAGAGAACATAAAATATATGTCCTGGGGCTGTGAGGTGATTTGATCAGACCCCTGACAGAAGGCATTAAGCCTGCTAGTGTGTGCTCCTGAGGACAGAAGCCCCTGCATGTCATCCAGGGTTTGGTCCAGCAGTGAAACTGTGGTGGCTGGGGATAATGGTCCTCCATACATAGTGGGTGAGGGGGCCTCTCCACACACCTCCTCATGCAAAGTGTTCCTCCATGATGTTGAGCAGGGGATTCCTGTGAGAGCCTCTGGAGGCAGTCGTTCACCCACCATCTTAGATTTTCGTCCGTTTCTGGGGAGCGCTATTAGGGCTCGATCTGCCTCTCAAATTATCCCCTACAGTGTTTCCCATGGGTTCCCGACCACACCGGTCCCTGTGTAGCTGTGTGCGGGCTAATGCGCTTGGTGCGGGGGGCGCGGAATGTCCGGAGCAGGACGGAGCTCCGTGTTCAGGCGGCCATTACACAGAGCGCCGTGCATGCGCCTGGCTGCTTGTCTTTCAAGCAGTATCTTTCCAGCCAGCGTGCCAGATATGGGGTCAAAATGTATAAGCTCTGTGATAGGGCCACAGGCTATACATATAGTTTTATGGTTTACGAGGGAAAAGATAGTTACTTGGAGCCGGAGAACTGCCCAGACTACATAGGGAGTGCTGGTAAGATTGTGTGGGACTCGGTGTTACCCTTATTCGGAAAGGGGTACCACTTGTACATGGAGAATTATTACACGAGCCACTTTTTAGTCATTTGTTTGCTCATGGAATTGGCGCATGTGGCACCGCGTGATACAATCACCGGGGCTTACCCCAGCAGCTTGTAGATTCCTGGCTGGGGGAGAGAGCCTGCTTTAGAAGCAATAATTTGCCCGCAGTGAAGTGGAGGGATAATCAGAATGTTTTTATTCTGTCCTCCCTTCACGCAGACACGACGGTCCAAATTCAAACGGTGACTGGTGTTGTGGAGAGAACCCTCTGTGTCCACGAATACAACCTTAATCTGGGAGGGGTGGACCTCAAAGACCAGTTGACGATGCCATACTTAATTGCCCATAAGGCCAGACGCTGGTATATAAAAGTGTCTGTATACTTTTCTTTATTGTACATCACGGGACACAGAGCCATAGTAGCTACAGTGGTGTAGTGGTTAGCACTCTCGCCTCGCAGCAATGGGGTCGGTGGTTCGAATCCCAACCACGACACTACCTGCCTGGAGTTTGCATGTTCTCCCTGTGCCTGCGTGGGTTTCCTCCGGGCATTCCGGTTTCCTCCCACACTCCAAAGACATGCTGGTAGGTTTATTGGCTTCTGTCCAAAAATTGGCCCTGGTTTATGGGTGTGAGTTGGGGACCTTAGATCGCAGACCCCTTGGGGGTGGGGACCGGTGTGGGTGTGTGTGGATCTCTGCGTAGATTGATGGCACTACATGGGTACCTTAAATATATAAAAAATAATAATACAGTGGATGGGCATCTTGATGGGACGCAATGTGTGGGGATGGGGACAATTGTGGGTGCTCACTCAGGTTGAACTGGATGGACTGGTGTTTTTATTCAGCCTTAGTAACTGTGTAACTGTGTAACTATGTGGGTTATATAGGCCACCTTTAGGTGATGGACACTGGCACACCCTAAGACAGGAAGTTCACTCCCTATATAACCCCTCCCATTACTGGGAGTACCTCAGTTTTTTCGCCAGTGTCTTAGGTGTTGATCACGAGTAAAGATGTGCTATGCTGAGCTCCGCTGGAGTAATCTTTGCTGGGGCAAGCTACGCAGCCAGGTCCATTCAAAGTGTCTTTTTAGGCCAAATTGAATGGTAACCGGGCCTCGTGGTGGAAGAAACAAGGTTTAGCCTGTAACGCTTTTCTTTTTGAGAGCTGGACCCCTGGATCTAGTGCTTTGGTTTTTCCAGCCATAAAGCTTCCTGGCAGAGTGCTATACTGGTCCAAGGGAGTGGAAACCCCAATAAAACGGGGCCCCGGTCCTTGAAGGCTTTTTAAACGGAGCCCGCCGCGAGGGGTGAAGATTGGGTCTGTTTGGTTTACCACAGAATCCTTGCAGCGGGATAAGGTAAGTGGAGATTCCTAAGAAATTTCAAATTTTCTTATGGATTTTCTCCTTTAAAGTAAATGTTGTCATGCCTAAAGTCACCACCGGGGGCTGTAAAGAGCACTTACCTTGTTCATGCTTTCCATATCTCACTCTGTGTCAGCAGAAGCTGCAGGCTTCCTCCGGCTCAGCAGTCCCAAGCCTCCGGTAAGATGTTGGAGGGGGGATTTTTTTCTAAAACATCCCCCACCTGGGCAGGAGTTCTCTCTCCTTTCCTGGAATAGGCAGGGGGAGCCCAGAATGATCAGCGGATGCCGCTCCGCTCTTCCACCGCCTTAGCACGGCGGTTCTCTTAGCACGGCGGTTGCTCGCGTACAGGAAATGGTATTTTTTGAAAAGAGGTGGGGGCGTGGTAGGAATATGGAGGGGGTGTGGCTTCACGCGGTGTTGGCGTGCCTCGACGTCCACAGCATGAGAGCATAATAAAAAGCTCCATTCACAGACTGCAGGCTGACGGAGGGACACAAGAGCAGATGGGGGGCATGTAAGTGATGACACAGGCATTCCCTAGGCACATTTAATGAGCATCAGGCTGAGCATTAATAGCAGTGACAGTTGCTGGACTATTTGCTCAAGCAGTGGGTGCATTTTCTTCTGCAAGTACCTCTGCATTTGTGCATCGGACTATAGTCAGAAGGGGAGGTGGAAACACCCCAAAAAAGGGCCCAAAAGTGTCTCTCTGAGGCTCTAAGGACCCTAGTCTCATCTCTGCAATGTCATCCTCTCCTGAGAGTTCTGGGGTGGCTGGTCAGGGTGAGCCATCGGGGCCGTCAAGTGTTGCAACTGTTTTCAACATTGCAGCCCCTGTCTATATTACTAAAGAGGTTTTTTCCTAAGCTTTGGTGGGATTGGAAGAAAATTGGCGGCTTAAATCACATCTTCCCAGAGAGGGAGAAAACGCGACAGGTCCCCTTCTACTACCCAGTACCCTCAAACAGAGGAACTGGGGGCAGGAGAAGATGATTACCCCTGATTACTCCTCTTCTGAGGGGTCTATTGTGGAAGAACCTCTTTCATCTTCACAATCTGAAAGATTGCAGGTGCAATCTCTTACTGAAATGGTCCGCTCCACATTTATATTACCCTTCACTGAGTCGGTTGGTAAGCCCACTTCTTGTTTGGGTTCGCTAAAGCCTCAAGCTTTGCATGCCTTTCCTGTCCATTTATTGCTGGAGCAGCTTATGTATTCTGAGTGGGATCACCCAGATAAACATTTTTTTCCTCCTAAAAAATTCTCAGGACTTTATCCCATGGAGGTAAAATTCACTAAAAAGTGGGAGATACCAGCAATTGACGCTGCTATATCCTCTGTGAATAAAAGTTTGACTAGGTCCGGTAGACAATGCTCAAATGCTTAGGGATCCAACTGATAAGAAATTGGAATTCCTGTTAAAAAACGCATTTTTTTAGGCAGGTTTAGTGACTCAACCTGCAGTGGCAGCAATTGGTGTATATCAATCCTTGAAGTTGAGAGAGGTGCTCAAGGTTATCCCTGATCAGCAGGCCCAGGATTTAGCCGAGCTACCAGGGGCTTTATGTTTTGCAAATGATGCGATGAGAGATTCTATTCTTCAGGCCTCATGCCTTACGCTTGGGCTGGTGCATATGTGTAGAATCCTATGGTTGAAAAATTGGTCAGCCGAAGCGCCATGCAAAAAACTTCTGGTTAGTTTTCCTTTCTGGGGTGAATGACTGTTTGGGAATGATTTGGATAAATACATCCAAAAAATTTCAAGTGGGAAAAGTACCCTTTTGCCAGTTAAGAAAAGGAGTAAATGTCTTTCATTTAAACAAGCTCCTTCTCCAGTACCAGGGGCATCAGCCCACAGGCAGTCATGACGGCCTCCTCCATCAGGTTCAAGAGGTAAACCTCAAGGTCAACACCAGGGACAAAAGAAGTCCTGGGGAAGGAAACCTACAAAACAAAATACTAAAGCCTCCTTATGAAGGGGTGCCCCCGCTCGCTCGAGTGGGGGGAAGACTTCTGCAGTTCTCAAGGATCTGGCAAGAGGAGTTTTGAGACAGATGGGTGATCTCCACAATAGCTCTAGGATACAAACTAGAATTCCGAGAGTTCCCGTCTCCTCATTTTCTAAGATCAAACGTTCCCAAAGATCCAGAGAAAAAGAAGTCTCTCTTTCAAGCATTAGACTGGCTTTTGTCTCAGAGAGTGATCATGGAGGTTCCCATGGAAGAGCAGGGGTTGGGGTTTTATTCAAACCTCCTTACGGTGCCAAAACCAAACGGAGATTTCAGACCCATTCTAGATCTCAAGCATCTGAACTGATTCCTAAAAATCCACTCGTTTCACATGGAATCAATCAGATCAGTAGTCTCCATCCTGCAAGAAGGAGAACTTCTGGTGTCAATTGACATCAAGGATGCATACCTGCATGTGCCTATTTTCCCCGCTCACCAGAAATATCCACGTTTCGAGGTAGAAAAACTCCATTTTCAGTTTGTAGCTCTGCCTTTCAGTCTAGCTACTGCTCCTCAGGTATTTACAAAGGTCCCTCCTCTGGCCAGATTAAGGGCTCAAGGTATAACGATTATAGCTTACCTAGACGATCTGCTGTTGATAGACCAGTCGGTAGCCCATTTAGACCAAAGTATGGTCAACACAGTCAACTACCTGAAATAACTAGGTTGGATTCTAAAGCTAGAGAAATCTTCCTTTAAACATTCAAGGAGATTAGAATACTTGGGTCTGATCATAGATACAGCCCAGAAAAGGGTATTCTTGCCCCCAGCAAAGATCAGCAGCATAAAGGAGCTGATTCAGGTGGTTAGAGCAAAGAAGAATCCTTCTATTCGGCTTTGCATGAGGTTATTAGGAAAGATGGTGGCTTTATTCGAGGCTGTTCCTTACGCTCAGTTTCATTCGAGACTGCTGCAAAATAGTATCCTATCGGCTTGGAACAAGAAGGTCCAAGTTCTAGATTTCCCAATCCGCCTGTCTCCAAAGGTGCCCCAGAGCCTCAGTTGGTGGTTGATAACCAAAAATCTGCAGAAGGGAAAATCCTTCCTACCAGTTACCTGGAAGGTGGTAAAAACAGATGCCAGCCTTTCGGGTTGGGGAGCAGTCTTTGAAGAGGTGACTGTCCAAGGGAAATGGTTCAGAACAGAAAGGACCTTGCCCATCAACATTCTAGAGATTTGGGCAGCGCGCTTGGCCCTGAGGGCCTGGACATTCAGGTTGCAGGATCGTCTTGTCAGGATCCAATCCGACAATGCCACAGCAGTGGCCTATATCGATCACCAAGGGGGCACAAGAAGTCATGTGGCCCAGAGAGAGGTGAATCATATCCTAACTTGGGCAGAAAACCATGTACCTTGACTATCGGCAGTCTTCATTCCAGGAATAGAGAATTGGCAGGTGGACTACTTGAGTCGCCATCAGTTGTTCCTGGGAGAATGGTCCCTTCACCCCGATATCTTCCTGGCAATATGCCGGAGATGGGGGATCCTGAACGTAGACCTGTTTGCGTTCAGTAGGGATGAGCTTCGAGTTCGAGTCGAACTCATGTTCGACTCGAACATTGGCTGTTCGCCAGTTCGCTGAACAGCGAACAATTTGGGGTGTTTGCGGCAAATATGAAAGCCGTGGCACACCCTTTAAAAGTCTATGGGAGAAATCAAAAGTGCTAATTTTAAAGGCTTATATGCAAGTTATTGTCATAAAAAGTGTTTGGGGACCCGGGTCCTGCCCCAGGGGACATGGATCAATGCAAAAAAAAGTTTTAAAAACGGCCATTTTTTCAGGAGCAGTGATTTTAATAATGCTTAAAGTGAAACAATAAAAGTGTAATATCCCTTTAAATTTCATACCTGGGGGGTGTCTATAGTATGCCTGTAAAGGGGCGTATGTTTCCCATGTTTAGAACAGTCTGACAGCAAAATGACAATTCGAAGGAAAAAAAGTCATTTAAAAGTACTCGCTGCTATTAATGAATTACCGATCCGACAATACACATAAAAGTTCATTGATAAAAATGGCACGGGAATTTCCCACAGGGGAACCCCAAACCAAAATTTAAAAAAATTATGTGGGGGGTCCCCCTAAATTCCATACCAGGCCCTTCAGGTCTGGTATGGATATTAAGGGGAACCCCGGACAATTATTTTTTTTTTTAAATGGCGTGGGGTCCCCCTCAAAATCTATACCAGACCCTTCAGGTCTGGTATGGATTTTAAGGGGAACCCTGCGCCAAAATTTAAAAAAAAATGGCGTGGGGTCTGCCCAAAAATCCATACCAGACCCTTATCCAAGCACGCAACCTGGCAGGCCGCAGGAAAAGAGGGAGGGACGAGAGCGTGCCCCCCCTCCTGAACCGTACCAGGCTACATGCCCTCAACATTGGGAAGGTGCTTTGGGGTAGCCCCCCAAAACACCTTGTCCCCATGTTGATGGGGTCAAGGGCCTCATCCCCACAACCCTTGTCCAGTGGTGTAGTGATATAGAGTGTGTATAGTAGTAAAGTAGTATCGTGGGTATGATAATTAATTAGTAAGTACTCTTCGGCAGCAACCCAATTCTTCCAGAGAGATGCACTTTATTGACTTCCAGCACAGAACAAAGTCCAAAGTCCACAGATGACAAAAAATCCGACAGAGTATATAATTCAGAGTCCCATTTTCTCTAGATTTGCGCCTTCATAGTCATACACAGACAAGACTATACCTACTATAAACTGAACGCCATATTATATTCACTAGACATTGAATGGCTGAGCAATTTGATTGGCCGTCTCCATTCAGGCCTTTGATATACTTTAGTCTTTCAGACAGACAACAACCCCTAGCCGTGAACAGCTGCAGTCATAAACCACCCCAATTTGCACTCCCGCATATCAACATCAACAAGTCCCCTTTGATATGTGTAATTAGATTAGATTAACAGATACCACCTGAACACCTTTTTGAGTCCTGGAATGCCTAATTCTGTATTCTTGAATATTAACATCAACAAGTCCCCCCTGATATATTAGCACCCCAGGAGGGAGCCTCCGCTAGGCCAACCCAAAATACTCCTTGATCCCATTGTTACCCCCTCAAGTCTAATTACCATCAATAAATAATTCTTCTATGGTCCTTTAAACAATGTACCCTTTGAAATGTTCAATTAGATTAACAGGCTATACCTCACACACCTAGGTAGACTTGCATAAGATAAACTTATCAAAGGGACATCAGCTGTTATATTAAAATTGAGTTGGCTTGGACAAATCGACCATTGTCAACTGAATTCTGGCCTGGTCAAAATTTGTGTTGTATGTGTACATACAACTAATAATATAATGTAATCCCACATAAATCGGCAAACATATTACAACATATACCCTCACTTGGATCGGTTCGAATCAGAATCGATTCACAACTAAACTGCTCAGACATCCCTGGCTCTGAAGATTGAAGCCATCTCTATGCTTTCCTTCTTTCTCTGGATTGTTCTTAGTTATCTTCTACCACAACAATATAAACCAAACAAAAAACATATTAATATAAATTAAATAAACACAAAAATCATGGCGGAGTTCTCAATAGCGGGTGAGTAAAAGTGTTATTGGGTATGCTCCACCAAGGCTCCTGAAACTCTTTAGCAATTTTTTTAGAACTAATGAGGTTTTCCTTTACCAGTTCTTGTAATTCTATAATTTTCCTACTATCCCTCTTAAATAATGTATCCAATTCAACCATAAGTGGTGGTATTTTCTTAAATAAAGGAGAAATCATAGAGTCCCAATTGCCAAGATCAGTTTGCTCAATGTCCATAGATACTTGATTCATCTGGATATTGGCTCGAATGTCTTCCTCTCCAATTGTTAGCAGTCCATCTGTGAGGTTCACACACCATCCTGTGATAGGGGCCCGGCACTGAACTTGTTTCTGCCAAGTGAATGAGGGAACCCCCAATGCACAGACCCTTGAGCCTTCTCCGTGAATTATTCTCTTCCAGGCCCGTTCAAATTTTTGCATTCGAACCAGGCAGTTTCCAGAGTGTGCAGCAGCACAGCCCTCTATGTACTCCAATCGCTCAAAAGAACAGGAACAAAGCCAAGCCTGAGCACGTCTGGTACAGCAGTTGGCAGACATGGGGGTAAGTCACACATGTGCAAGTCACAAGCAAGTCTCAAGTCTTAACCTTCAAGTCATAAGCAAGTCCCAAGTCACTGTGGCGAAAAGCAAGCAAGTCAAGTCGAGTCCCTGCTAGAAGTCAAGCAAGTCAAGTCAAGTCATTTATTTTGGTCAAGTCACAAATTAAGTCAAAATACTGATCTACCCCATTTCCATCCTTTAAATGAGTTAAAAGTCAGTTTTCAGGAAAGGTTTTGTTTTATTTTCAACATTAACAAAACAGCTTAGTGCTTTTTTCTTGGCATATTAAAGAAACACTTTGAATGCCCAAATAGCAGACAAGGAGCAGAACACTCAGCAATTAAATGGCCAACAAGCCTGAAAAAAATGTAGTCCTTGCTGAGGGGGAAAATAACTAAGCTCAAAGTTTGAACTTGACACAATGCCAATATCTGGACACTTGAATGGTGATGAGAATAATAGTATTACTATTCCCATCACCATTCTTCAAGTGTCCAGATTGGCAATTTGGCATTGTGTCAAGTTCAAACTTTGAGCTTAGTTATTAGAATAGAAAAAAGACGGAGAAACACCCGCGCAATGGGATGCATGCAATGGAATAAAAATTTAAAAATTAAAGAATGTTGTTGGAACTGCTGCCAGTGCACTACCGATTACTTCCACTAGGTGGAGTAAGATATTAGAGAAAAGGAATAGAAGTAAATAGCGCTGTTTCCAAGCCTGGTGAATTCAAATGTGTTATAAAGGTCCTGGATGTGCATAAGTCAAGTTGGTTGTCTGACTTAATAAAGTGCAGTGTGTGCTCTAAAAAAGATATAACTTAATCCGTATAAACATAATATATCCATATATAAATGAACCCTATTTTTAAATTAAAAATATTTGTGCAAAATTATGTGATCCATAACGTAAATCGATAATGTACATATGAAGTGAACAAACAAATATATATAATCAAGTGCTTTCAGTGCTGCTAGGATCTGGTGAGTGCAATCAATCACTATTAGAACACGGATTAAGGCACGCACTGAAAGGTTTACTTATTGGAATATCCATCAGAATCCAGGGTTTTTTTTTGTAGCAGCACTGAAAGCACTTGATTATATATATTTGTTTGTTCACTACATATGTACATTATCGATTACGTTATGGATCACATAATTTTGCACAAATATTTTTAATTTAAAAATAGGGTTCATTTATATATGGATATATTATATTTATACGGATTAAGTTATATCTTTTTTAGAGCACACACTGCACTTTATTAAGTCAGACAACCAACTTGACTTATGCACATCCAGGACCTTTATAGTAATTCCACGGGATAAACATTCACTAACTATAGGCAACATCTTTACAATCTTTCCCACTCCAGTCCATACTGCCCTCCCACTAAGGGAATAACACATTTGAATTCACCAGGCTTGGAAACAGCGCCTAACTTCTATTCCTTTTTTCTTAGTTATTAGAATAGCCACTTAAAATGCATTGCATTTGCAAAAAATAGTATTCTCACTTCTCAGAATACTATTTTTTGCAAATGCAATGCATGTTAAGTGGCTATTCTAAGAATAGCCACCTAAAATGCATTGCATTTGCAAAAAATTAAATTTGAAAGTACTTTCTCGCTCAGTTGTGAGCGATGGGGTCGCATTATCACCCCACCATGGCTAAACACACGTTCAACAGGTGCGCTTGATGCAGGGACTGACATTACTCTTACCGCTACCCTGAACAAAGAGGGGAGCATGTGCCTGTTCATGGCCCAAAACTGAAGGCAGCTCTGTCCATCACAAATGTCTAAATACTGGTTCAGCTGAATTTGGGGACTGGAACATGAATCTCTCTTCTGTTTTTTGCGGTATGCTGTGAACAGCCCAGATTGACTCTCTGACTCTGCCACTGGCATTTGCTCGTCTTCATCGGTGGTTGTTGGGTTGGGCTTGAAGTCCTCTTTGAGAGTCTGAAAAACACAAGCATAAAACAGTGACTCAATGCACTCAGGTGTTATTACTGCAAACGGGTTATTACCAAAAACATAACATACTTTTTATCATCGCAGACACAGCCTCCTTGACATTTTCGGTAGCCAAAACATCATGGGTCAACCACATGGTGCCAAATGAAGGATCCAGCAGAGCAGCTTTTAGGTATAGAGGGTCAGAGAAGGGTAAGGTTGCTACATCATTCTGTTCATCTGCCATCCTCACATTGACAAAGATCCCTTCGAATCGTCTTTGGAGTGATTCTTGCAGGCTACGGATCAAGCCACCAAGGTAGCGCACGCTCTCTTTATGATTTTCCAAGTGGTGATTCAGAGAAAGGATACAGGGTACAACAGCACTTATTGTCACAAGTTTTTCTCCCTGTGAGAGGTCTGTGGCTTCTCCAAAAGGTTGAAGGACATCCACGAGTTCCTTAATCTGATTCCACTCTCTAGCTGTGAATACAGTCTCTTTGTGTCCCCCATCTTCAAGCATTCTAGTCAGTTTCAGCTGGTCACAGCTGACCACTGATTTCAATTGCCTCAGTGTGGAATTCCAGCGTGTGGTAACAGAGGCAGGGATTCCACGCTGTCCAAACTCCTCCTCAAATTTTTCCTTGAAAGAGGTGCTTGTGTGTAACAAGGAGCTCAACCTGGAAGCTTTGGCGAGAGCTGCATTGACTAATTTAGTCTCTTTAAGTCCATCACCTATTACCAATTGAAGCGTGTGTGCAAAACATTGAAGTCTAGTCTGGGTTTTTGCACTCAAATAATTGTCAAACATCTCCTGTTCTTCCACTGACAGGTCATTCCAAATGTCTGAATCATCAAGGTCATCGTCTTCATCTAGCTGTCCTGGAAAACATGTAGTGAATGCTTTTTTCATGTTTGCGGTGTTGTCACAAATGATGTGGTCTACCTTTTTTTTAATCTTGTACTCTTCACATATATGCTCAAATTCCTCACAAATTCTTTCCCCTGTATGGGGACCTTTGAAGCGGTTGCACGCAAGCAACTGTGATTTTAACTGAAGACGGTCATCCTCAATGTTGATCCAGTGCACTGTGACTCCAAGAAAGCCTCTCATCCTGCGGTCTGACCATATATCTACAGTCACTGACAGATGATCTACCACTTCGAGTTCATTTTTCAGCTTCATTTTCCTATCTGCCACCAGATTGTCAAGCTTGCCAGTAATTGTTCTTCTACTTACTGGAGAGTACTTGTTGTCTACTATTGACAAAAAGCGACGAAAGCTTTGATGTTCAATGATGGACAGTGGCATGTTGCAGTTTATAATGAGATCTGACAGGATTGAGTTTGTAATTGCCTTTTGCTGCTGGTGGTTGCAGTGGTATTGCTGCACAGTCCCCTGTGCGATGAATTGTGAGATTTGAGGCTGGGTATCATCAAAAGTCCCTTTGGTATGGATGTACTCTTCATATCTATAGAGTAAACAGAAGAGAGATAGAAAAAAAAGTTAGCTATGTGATTTATTGATTTGAACAACAATACACTCTGCTCCCACCTAAAGTGGGATGTAGGCCTAATTTTTGCATATATACTGTACCTACTTTTCTTTGTGGGTTTTGTAGTGACGGATGAAGTTGGATGTTGTGGTGGACGTGTCTCTTATTTTTGAGTTGCAGACCTTGCATATCGCCGTTCTCTTCTTTTCACAAACATCTAAAACATAATCCTTAAATCCAAATTTAATTATTTTTGGAATCGCTCCCTCCATTATAGCTGCCTTGTGCGTTGATCTGTCAGGGGTGGATCCAGAGTTTGCTGTCGGGATGGCCCGGGCACTGCCAGAAAATAAGGTGTTGCTGCTTATTATATGTATTATATATATACGGTCCTAACCTAACCTTGTTTAAAAACAGTGACACGTTTATCATTCCAGATTAGAATATTACATTAGTGACTCATAGCGACACTTTTGGGCACCAGTGACACCAATACAGTGACCAGTGCTAAAGTTTGCATTGATTTCAGCATGCATGGAGCATTGCAGTACATGAACTTTCACTGGATGTGGACTGTTTAATGAGTTTGTAGTACGCATGGAGAACTTAATTCAGCAATATGATTTTTATGTAATATACACATTGAGCACTTTGTACTTCGCACAAGTAATAGTTAATTAGTGAAGGACTCAGGGAGGAACTGGTCTGGGACTGAGGGTCAGTGCAGTGGCCGTCGCAGCGCAGGAGAAAAAAAGCACGAGGAGGAGGAGAAAACAAGGAAAGAAGGTTTGTACCTACCTAGGTTTCATAGTTTTAGCATGTGCAATGATATTGATGATTGATTGCATCTGCAATCATATCTGCGTCCTGTAATCATTCAGCACAGGCCAGGCCAGGGCCCTGCTAGCTGCTACATCACTAGTGCAGATTTGCAGAAGCTGCAGGTCTGTTTGATGCAGTGCCAAGCAAGCTAATGCTTCCCTGCAAAGTTTGCAGGGAAGCATTTGCTTGGCACTGCATCAAACAAACCTGCAGCTTCTGCAAATCTGTTTCCTCCTCCTTGGCTCCGGGCTCTGTGCTTTTTCTTCTGTGCTGCGACGACCACTGCACTGTCCCCCATTCTCAGACCAGTTTCTCCCTGAGTCGTGTGACTGTCCCTGCTCCAGTGCCCCCTCAGTAGAAGAATAATAGTCTGCCATGACTTACTCTATGGCTGCTGGACTGGACTCCACTCAGATTCAGTCAGTCGGCTAGGCTTGGCTGGCTCCTTGGGCAACTTCCAGTTCCTTCTTCCTCCCCCACGTGAGGCCCGCGACTCACGCTGCTGGCTCTGCACACTTGCACAGAAGCCCAGCCCCTCCCTCAGAGATCACTCCGCAGTAGGAGGGGGGCAGCGCCGCGGCCTGGCCGGACGGAATACAGAGACCTGTACAGCCTAGGAGGAGAGACTGGACTGCAGCGCAGTCATCATCAAAAAAAAAAAAGTCTGCGGCGGCCGCGAACACTGCAAACGCCGCTCGCGGACACCTATGCGATCCCCGCCCACAATGTTAGCAAGCTGTATTTGTGCGGGCAGAAGCCGGGACTCGGGGGAGATTTCTTTTGTGGGGGGGGGCGGCTTTTGCCTAGGCCAAGACACAGCACTGGTGGTGCCAAGTCATTGCAAGTCATTGCAAGTCAAATAGCCCAAGTCAAAGTCAAGTCGCAAGTCATTAGTGGCAAGTCAAAGTCAAGTCGAGTCATTTATTTAATTTTGTCAAGCAAGTCGCAAGTCCTCAAACAGGTGACTCGAGTCCGACTCGAGTCAAGTCATGTGACTCGAGTCCCCCACCTCTGGCAGTTGGGGTCCATGGTTTTCCACACTTGGTTGTCCTTGATGACGAGTTTGCTTTCTGGTAGCAGTTGTTTCAGTATATTAGTGCCATTTCTCACCTCCACCTCACCAAGAACGATCATCTTATATACGGGTAAGGGTGCTGTTGACCATGTAGGGATGTCGACAGTCAGAGGTATTTCCTGCTTTCCGATGCGATCTCTATTACAAAGAGTATCCAGGCTCCTTACATTAGCAAGGGCAAAGTTCCTACAAGTAACACCACTGTCTTTGACAAGATTGAATAATAAAGTTGAGTTCATTATCCTTGGCCATTCTCCTCGTTTGATTTCTTGAAGCCCTAGGCTCAGGTGTTCACTCAGCAAGTTTCCTATAATACCACAGACTATAGACTATGATACATTATTGGTTTGAAGGGTTTTATTCAGTGCACTCACCGACATTTGAATGTTCTGCAAATCTGCAGCAATGGTGTGAATGTTCTGAATATCTATTTTCATTTCAGCTAGAGTGTTTAAATCCACTCTTCCCCCTTTAAGCAGTATCTGCTGTAATCCACCCACAAAATTCTGTTCTCTTATATTTAGACTCTCTATATCAACCCTATTCCAAATCGAACTACCCAAACTGAGGCCTGATATGATATCAGTACCCAGATCCCTCTTTGAAACTTTCTTAAAATTAAGCCCTTGTGTAGCATCCCAAAATAAGTTTATATGTGTTTGAAAGATCGTTTTAAACCATAATCCCATTGATTTTGGGCAACTCTCTGGAATGTTAAATGATGTGAAATTCAACAATAATGGTAATGATAAATATGAAATATCGCTATACACTAAATTTTGAGTCCGCTCAAGGAAAAGTCCATGTTCTGGCCACTGTAAAATTGTAGGACAGTATCTAGAATTTGTGACCATTATATGAAGGATTTTTGTATAGACTCCATCCTCCACATCATGAGGGCTACAGGATATAATACCCTCCTTAAATATTGTAAAATTCCTTTCTAAAGTCATTTGCATTTGTGGTCCATTCTTTGTCTCCACTAATATTATATCTGTACTCCTGTGACGATCGCTTCCTTCTGGGTAAGTCCAAACAGCAGATTTCACAAAGTAATCAGATTTTGGCATCATGATCTCACATCTAACGACTATCCACCCCCCGACTATGCCCTTTACAGTATCCCCATGTATCTGGATGCCTTCTGACTCCCCTAAAACAGTAAGTTCTGTAGTATGATCCACTACACTTCTTTTACTTCAATCAGATTTCCCCACTGGTAAGCACTTCAATTCTTTAACTTGACACGTTTACACTCTGATGTTTGTTATGCAAAGTAGTAGAGTGATTGACGCTGTTATCAACACACATGCTAATAGAGAAGGCTTGTATTTGTCCAGGGGGGGTGGCTTCATGTTGGTGTAGTCCTCTGGTATTCGCATTACTCCTGGGACCTGAAAGACAATCTCAGGAAGAAAGTTAGACAATGCTTTCATCTATCAAATCAATTTTTCCTTTAAATGCTTTGATCTGACATGCATGACTCCATCTTGACCTATCCTCTCCCAAGTCTAATAAGTAAACAGAGGGTCCAATTTTGTCTATGATTGCATAAGGGCCCTTCTACTTTGCCCTAGGAAATGGGTGAAACCCAGAAAAATCCTGTAACATTACTCGAGCCCCAATTTGGTATTCGCTGGTGTCACCCATTGCATTAAACCACTGTTGTGAGCTTTTATGGGTACATTCATCAGTGGCACACACAGCCTTATGTACTGTAATTACATGATCCTTTAAGATCTCTACCCATGATTCAGATAATGACACAGTTTCTAATGCGGCTGGGACTGGATTTATCAGATGTTCCCACATTCTCATTGTTTTGCCGAGCAGAGCTTCATAAGGGGCAAAGCATATGGACCTGCAAACTCTGGAATGAATAGTTGCCAGAACAAAGGGTAATTTTTCATCCCAATCAGTACCTTGCTCATTGACAACTTTTCTAAGAGCATTTTTAATTGTCCTGTTCATTCGTTCAACCTGTCCCGCAGACTCAGGGTGATAGAAGATGTGAAATTTTT
The DNA here is from genome assembly GCF_042186555.1 of Aquarana catesbeiana. NCBI lineage: Eukaryota > Metazoa > Chordata > Amphibia > Anura > Ranidae > Aquarana > Aquarana catesbeiana. The sequence continues at coordinate 255,928,465 of NC_133324.1, read as the reverse complement.
GGATGACCCCAAGGAGCTTACATGTCTCTTGTATCACATTACCTACAAATCCTGGCCCATTGTCACTGTCTAAAACTTTTGGCATCCCCCACCGACTAAATATTTCTTTGACCAAGATCCTTGCAGTAGTAGTGGCAGTACAATTTTTGGTAGCGAAAGCTTCGACCCAGTGACTGAAGGAATCCAGCACAACCAGTAAATATTTGTTCTGGTGTGCAGTGTTAGGCAATTCACCTTTGTAATCAATTTGTATTCGCTCCCATGGTCCCATGGGAGCTTGTCTCATCAGTGCCCCTCTCCTCTTCCTATTTGCGGGATCATGCCTGGCACACATCAAACATGATAAGATATGGTCCTGCATGTGTTGTTTATTTTGAGGCCACCATGCTACATGATCTAATCTCTCTAAAGCTAAAGGAAGTTTGGGGTGTCCACCAATAGGCGACCCATGAATCCATGTAAGAATGTCTTTCCTCACACCTTTTGGGGCAACCCATAAAGATAAATTGTTTTTGTAAGTTATTAGAAGGCCATCCTTCACCTGTATCTCTTGACCCTCAAATTGTATGGGCCCAGTCCTACACATTTCTTTTAGTTGAGCTAATTCCTCATCCTGATCTTGTATTTTACCCAACTCACATGTCCTTTCTTCAATTCCTTTTGCTTGAGCACGTGTAAGGGCAGACACTGGAAATGACAAAGTATGCTATATATGAGGCCATTCAGGGGATGTTACTGCAGCCTCCTTTGCTAATCTATCTACAGTATTGTTCCAGTAGTGCTCGGTTGTTTGTTTTCTGTGGGCCTGTACCTTTCGGGTATTAATTTTTGAAAAGAATTGCGTTTCCTCCTCTATCATTTTCCATAGGGATGCATATCTTATCTCACTGCCATCTGTCCCTTTAAGGCCCATCACATTCCACCATGAAAGATATACAACTGCACCCTTGCATACCTGGTCTGAGTCAGAAGCAATGTTAACAATTCCACCATCATCTCTTAACTCAATGCGAACTTGCAGAAGTGCTGCTATCTCCACATACTGTGCAGAACGAGCTCTACATGAATATGAAAATTGTCTCTGTACCTCGCCATCTTTTACACAAACACCAGCAAATCCTGAAATTCTACTTCCATCTTTATAGTAAGAGGAACCATCAATGTACCAACATTCACTTTCAAGGTCAAAAGGTTTGAATACGGCAGTAAAAACTCTGTGCCGCAAACTATTTCCTTGCACTTGACATTCGTGAGCTTCACCTTCAATCATTAATCCACCAATCAGGACACTAGGTTCTTTTAACATCAAACCCTCAATATTCTCTGACAATAAAGCTGTAGTCCATCTCGCCAGCCTTTTACAATTCACATCTGCTTCTTTCCATTTTCGATTTGCTAACATGACTATAGGAGTGTGATGACTAGCAATGATGACCCTTTGTGTACCTGTCAAGTACCTGAATTTGTTGATTGCCCAATAATAACACAGCACCATATGAGTTTACAAAGGATACTTCTGTTCTACAGTTTTCTAGTAAACGTGAAGCATAGGCTACAGGTCTTTGTTTTCCAAAATAGTCTTGGGTGAGTGCAACAGACAAAGTACTAAGGCCTACATGTGGATAGAGTCTGAATTCTTTGTTGGGGTCTGGTGATGCTAATGAAGGGGCATTGCCTAAAGTTTCCTTTAATGCTTCAATAGCTTGTGTGTGCTCTGATTTCCATTTACATTCATCTTGCTTCAGCAGATCATACAAACACTCTGTTAATGATGCATAATGAGGCACAAACTCCCTGCAGAAACCTGTCATGCCTAAGAATTGTCTCAGACTTTTTTCATCAGTGGGCAAGGGTAGCTTACCTATCAGCTCAACCCTTTGTTCATTGATACTTCGCCTTGACTGTGCTACAGTAACACCCAGAAATTGGACTTCTTGCTTTCCCAATTGTATTTTCTTTGGATTAACTTTCAGACCTGCTTCTCTCAAAAGCAATAACATTTCACTCACATCGTTCACATGCTCTTCCATAGAGGCTGACCCAATCAAAATGTCATCAACATATGAAATTACTCTTTCAGGTTTTGAAAATTTATCAATCACTTCTTTCATATGTGAGTGAAATATTGCTGCACTGTCTCTTGTAGCCTTGCGGAAGAACTGTCCAATAATATTGAAGGCCCGCCCAGCTGAAGGCTGTTTTGTATTGACATGTTGGGTCAATATCAATAAACATATCAAAGGGACATCAGCTGTTATATTAAAATTGAGTTGGCTTGGACAAATCGACCATTGTCAACTGAATTCTGGCCTGGTCAAAATTTGTGTTGTATGTGTACATACATATAATAATATAATGTAATCCCACATAAATCGGCGAACATATTACAACAAGTGGTTCTGGGGGTCTGCGGGCGGGGTGCTTATCGGAATCTGGAAGCCCCTTTAACAAGGGGACCCCCAGATCCCGGCCCTCTCCCCTGTGTGAAATGGTAAGGGGGTACAAAGGTACCCCTACCATTTCACAAAAAAAGTGTCAAAAATGTTAAAAATTGACAAGAGACAGTTTTTGACGATTCCTTTATTTAAATGCTTCTTCTTTCTTCTATCTTCTTTCTTCTATCTTTCTTCGGTTTCTTCCTCCATCTTCTTCATCTTCTGGTTCTTCTGGTTCTTCCTCCGGTGTTCTCGTCCAGCATCTTCCTCCGCGGCGCCGGCGTCTTCTTCCCTTCATCTTCTGGGCCACTCCGCATCCAGCATGATGGGATAGGAGGCTCCCGCTGTGTGACTCTTCTCCTCTTCTGATGGTTCTTACATAACGGAGGGCGGAGCCACCCGATGACCCCGCCCCGCTCTGACACATGGTGACTTCCCTGTCCGCCCCCTCTGATGTCACGGGAATGCCACAGGGAAGTCCCCATGCGTCAGAGGGGGCGGGGTCACCGGGTGGCCCCGCCCTCCGTTATTTAAGAACCGTCAGAAGAGGAGAAGCGTCACACAGCGGGAGCCTCCCATCCCATCATGCTGGATGCAGAGGGGCCCAGAAGATGAAGGGAAGAAGACGCCGGCGCCGCGGAGGAAGATGCCGGACGAGAACACCGGAGGAAGAACCAGAAGAACCAGAAGATGAAGAAGATGGAGGAAGAAACCGAAGAAAGATAGAAGAAAGAAGATAGAAGAAAGAAGAAGCATTTAAATAAAGGAATTGCCAAAAACTGTCTCTTGTCATTTTTAACATTTTTGACACTTTTTTTGTGAAATGGTAGTACCCCCTTACCATTTCACACAGGGGGGAGGGCCGGGATCTGGGGGTCCCCTTGTTAAAGGGGGCTTCCAGATTCCGATAAGCCCCTCGCCCTCAGACCCCCACAACCACTGGGCAAGGGTTGTGGGGATGAGGCCCTTGTCCCCATCAACATGGGGACAAGGTGTTTTGGGGGGCTACCCCAAAGCACCCTCTCAATGTTGAGGGCATGTAGCCTGGTACGGTTCAGGAGGGGGGGCGCGCTCTCGTCCCTCCCTCTTTTCCTGCAGCCTGCCAGGTTGCGTGCTTGGATAAGGGTCTGGTATGGATTTTTGGGGAGACCCACATGATTTTTTTTAAATTTTGGCACGGGGTTCCCCTTAAAATCCATACCAGACCCAGGTCTGGTATAGATTTTGAGGGGGACCCCACGCCATTTTTTTTTACATTTTGGCCGGGGTTCCCCTTAATATCCATACCAGACCTGAAGGGCCTGGTATGGAATTTAGGGGGACCCCCACATCATTTTTTAAAAAATGTTGGTTCAGGGTTCCCCTGTGGGGAATTCCCATGCTGTTTTTATCAATGAAATTTTATGTGTATTGTCGGACCGGCAATTCAATAATAGCCGCAAGTAGTTTTAAATGACTTTTTTTCCTATGAAATGTCATTTTGCTGTCAGACTGTTCTAAACACGGGAAACATGTGCCCCTTTACAGGCATACTATAGACACCCCCAGGTATGAAATTTAAAGGAATATTACACTTTTATTGTTTGACTTTAAGCATTATTAAAATCACTGCTCCTGAAAAAACAGTTGTTTTTAAAACTTTTTTTTGCATTGATCCATGTCCCCTGGGGCAGGACCCAGGTTCCCAAACACTTTTTATGACAATAACTTGCATATAAGCCTTTAAAATTAGCACTTTTGATTATTCATGTTTGTGTCCCATAGACTTTAACAGTGTTTGCGTGTTCTAACAAATTTTTTGCCTGTTCGCATGTTCTGGTGCGAACCGAACAGGGGGGGTGTTTGGCTCATCCCTAGCGTCCAGGTTCAACAAAAAGATCAACAACTTTGTGTCAAGAACAAAGGATCTGCTAGCATGCGGAACAGATGCCTTGGTGGTCCCGTGGGATCAGTTTTCACTGATTTATGCATTTTCTCCTATTCTGCTGCTTCCACGACTTCTTCGCAGGATCAAGCAGGAAGGGAAGTTGGTGATTCTTTAGGCCCCAGCATGGCCCAGAAGATCTTGGTATGCAGAGATCATAAAGATGGCGGTAGGGGACCCATGGACCCTACCACCATGTCCGGACCTACTCTCACAAGGTCCAGTATTCCATCCTACCTTACAAACGGTAAATTTAATGGTTTAGCTATTGAGACCCACATTCTGAAGAAGCATGGGCTGTCAGGATCAGTTGTATCTACCTTGATTAGTGCAAGGAAGCCGGCCTCCAGAGTCATATATTATAGAGTCTGGAAGGCATATGTTTCCTGGTGTGAATCTAGGGGTTGGCATCCCAGAAAGTATGTCATTGGCAGAATCCTTGCCTTTCTGCAAATGTAGTTAGAGATGAAGCTGGTCTTGAGTACTATCAAAGGCCAGGTCTCTGCCTTATTGTTATTGTTTCAACTACCACTTGCTTCTCATTCTTTGGTCCGTAGCTTTATACAGGGGGTAATGCGGCTTAATCCACCATTTAGGACACCCCTGAACCCTTGGGACTTGAATTTAGTTCTGTCGGCATTACAGAAACAGCCTTTTGAGCGATACAACATATTCCCTTGGTCCTTTTGACAAGGAAACTAGTTTTTCTGATAGCCATATCTTCTGCAAGAAGGGTATCAGAGTTGGCTGCTCTTTCTTGTAAAGAGCCATATTTAATTATTCACAAGGATAGGGTAGTATTGCGTCCTCATCATAACTTTCTACCAAAAGTAGTGTTAGGTTTTCATCTAAACCAGAATATTGTTCTAGCTTCATTTTTTCCAGATCCCTGTTCTACAGAAGAAAAGTCGCTACATTCTCTTGATGTGATGAGAGCAGTCAAAGTCTACTTGAAGGCAACTGCTCAGATTAAAAAAACGGATGTTTTGTTTGTGTTGCCTGAAGGTCCTAAAAGAGGATAGGCAGCATCGAAATCTACTTTTTCTAAGTGGATTAGTGTAAAAATCACTTATAATTAAAAAAGCTTTGGAATGATGATTGTGCAACAAATTTCTGAATCAGCTTGAATCAAACTGTGTGATTTTATTTTCACACAAAAGTTACAAAAATACTTACAAAAATAGTACATTGATATTCATAATTAGTGTTGCTTCAAATATGATCAAAAAGTTTCAGATATAGTTTGTTTGTTTCAAAATATAGTTCATTAGATATTATCTAAAATGGCTGCTGTGTTCTTTGTTCTTAAAGCAGCTGTCTGTATGTTGATTCTTGCTGTGTGTTGGAAGAAGTGTGTGTTTGAAGTGGAAGAGCGGTCCAACTGACCTTTCTTCATGACGCTTTGTCCTTTTATCAACTCTAGTTTCCTTTAAAAATCGAAACCAAAAAATACACACTCCTATTTCTCTCCCTACTCCTCCCATCCAAGGGTGGGGGTCAAGAGTATGTAAAATGTGACCATTATGTCTGATTAGTTCCAGATTCTGACACAGGAAATGAGGAGGGGGTTGGGAATCGACCTTTCACAGTACATCATTTCTAAAACATAGATATCCATTACATAGGGATTCCTTCATGAATATACAATCAGTTATATCAATCAAAAATAATCTGACAGCTTCTTGAAATTGAGAACTCAGTTCAAATGTCACCATCTGTAAACCATTAGCTCAAAAGACTCACATTCACACTATTAACCAGTTGCCGACCGCCTCACGCAGATATACTGCGGCAGAATGGCACGGGCAGGCAAAATCACGTACCTGGTACATGATCTGCCTCCCGCGGGGAAGGGGGTCCGATTGGACCCCCCCGGTGCCCGACACGGTCGGCTTCTGTACAGGAATGATCAGAGGTGAGGGGGAGACTATCCATTCGTGTCCCCCCCTCGCGATCGCTCCCAGCCAATGAGATTCTTCCTCTGCTGCTGTATAGTAAACAGCAGCAGAGTAAGTGATGTAATCTCTCCTCGGATCGGTATTTTTCGTTCCTGCGCCGAGGAGAGAAGACATCTGAGTGAGTTGCACAACACAACACACACAGTAGAACACGCCAGGCATACATTACACCCCTCATCATCCCCCGATCACCCCCTGATCACCCCCAATCACCCCTCATCACACTGACACCAAGTAGTTTTTTTTTATGATTACTGCATTGGTGTCAGTTTGTGACAGTTAGTGTGGTAGGGCAGTTAATGTTAGCCCCCTTTAGGCCTAGGAAACCCCCCTAACCCCCCTAATAAAGTTTTAACCCCTTGATCACCCACCGTCGCCAGTGTCACTAAGCGACCATTTTTCTGATTGCTGTATTAGTGCCACTGGTGACGCTAGTTAGGGAGGTAAATATATAGGTTCGCCTTCAGCATTTTATAGCGTCAGGGACCCCCATATACTACCTAATAAAGGTTTTAACCCCTTGATTGCCCCCTAGTTAACCCTTTCACCAGTGATCACCGTATAACTGTTACGGGTGACGCTGGTTAGTTAGTTTATTTTTTATAGTGTCAGGGCACCCGCCGTTTATTACCTAATAAAGGTTTAGCCCCCTGATCGCCCGACGGTGATATAACTTGGTTTTAGGGTCAGATAGGGTCTGCGTCGCCCCAGGCAGCGTCTGGTTAGCGCCAGTAGCGCCAGTAGTGCTAACACCCACGCACGCAGCATACACCTCCCTTAGTGGTATAGTATCTGAATGGATCAATATCTGATCCGATCAGATCTATACTAGCATCCCCAGCAGTTTAGGGTTCCCAAAAATGCAGTGTTAGCGGGATCAGCCCAGATACCTGCTAGCACCTGCGTTTTGCCCCTCTGCCCGGCCCAGCGCAGCCCAGCCCACCCAAGTGCAGTATCGATCGATCACTCTCACTTACAAAACACTAAATGCATAACTGCAGCGTTCGCAGAGTCAGGCCTGATACCTGCGATCGCTAACAGTTTTTTTGGTAGCGTTTTGGTGAACTGGCAATCACCAGCCCCAGGCAGCGTCAGGTTAGTGCCAGTAGCGATAACACGCATGCACGCACCATACACCTCCCCTAGTGGTATAGTATCTGAATGGATCAATATCCGATCCAATCAGATCTATACTAGCGTCCCCAGCAGTTTAGGGTTCCCAAAAACACAGTGTTAGCGGGATCAGCCCAGATACCTGCTACCAACTGCGTTTTGCCCCTCCGCCCGGCCCAGCCCAGCCACCCAAGTGCAGTATTGATCGATCACTGTCACTTACAAAACACTAAACGCATAACTGCAGCATGCGCAGAGTCAGGCCTGATCCCTGAGATCGCTAACAGTTTTTTGGTAGCCTTTTGGTGAACTGGCAAGCACCAGCGGCCTATTACACCCCGGTCGTAGTCAAACCAGCACTGCAGTAACACTTGGTGACATGGCGAGTCCCATAAGTGCAGTCCAAGCTGGTGAGGTGGCAAGCACAAGTAGTATCCCGCTGCCACCAAGAAGAAGACAAACACAGGCCCGTCGTGCCCATAGTGCCCTTCCTGCAGCATTCGCCAATCCGAATTGGGAACCCACCACTTCTGCAGCACCCGTACTTCCCCCATTCACATCCCCAACCAAATGCAGTCGGCTGCAAGAGAGGCATTTTCTTTATGTCCTCCCGAGTACCCCTACCCAACGAACCCCCCAAAAAAGATGTTGTGTCTGCAGCAAGCATGGATATAGACGTGACACCCGCTATTATTGTCCCTCCTGTCCTGACAATCTTGGTCTTTGCATTGGTGAATGTTTTGAATGCTACCATACACTAGTTGAGTATTAGCGTACAGCATTGCACAGACTAGGCACACTAACACAGGGTCTCCCAAGATGCCATCGCATTTTGAGAGACCCGAATATGGAACCGGTTACAGTTATAAAAGTTACAGTTACAAAAAAAAGTGTAAAAAAAAAAAAAAAAACACAAAAAAAAATAGTTGTCGTTTTATTGTTCTCTCTCTCTCTATTCTCTCTCTATTGTTCTGCTCTTTTTTACTGTATTCTATTCTGCAATGTTTTGTTGTTATTATGTTTTATCTTGTTTGCTTTTCAGGTATGCATTTTTTTATACCTTTACTGTTTACTGTGTTTTATTGTTAACCTTTTTTTGTCTTCAGGTACGACTTTCACGACTTTGAATGGTTATACCAGAATGATGCCTGCAGGTTTAGGTATCATCTTGGTATCATTCTTTTCAGCCAGCAGGCGGCTTTCATGTAAAAGCAATCCTAGCTGCTAATTAGCCTCTAGACTGCTTTTACAATCAGTGGGAGGGAATGTCCCCCACCGTCTTCCAAGTTTTTCTCTGGCTCTCCTGTCTCAACAGGGAACCTGAGAATGCAGCCGGTGATTCAGCCAGCTGGCCATAGAGCTGATCAGAGACCAGAGTGGCTCCAAATATCTCTATGGCCTAAGCAACCAGAAGCTACGAGCATTTCATGACTTCGCCGGATGTAAACAGCGCCATTGGGAAATTGGGAAAGCATTTTATCACACCGATCTTGGTGTGGTCAGATGCTTTGAGGGCAGAGGAGAGATCTATGGTCTAATAGACGCCAATTTTTTCCAAAAAGAGTACCTGTCACTACCTATTGCTATCATAAGGGATATTTACATTCCCTGAGATAACAATAAAAATGATTAAAAAAAATAAAAATGAAAGGAACAGTTTAAAAATAAGATAAAAAAGCAAAAAAATAATAAAGAAAAAAAAAAACCCTGTCCCCCCTGCTCTCGCACAAAGGCGAACGCAAGCGTCGGTCTGGCGTCAAATGTAAACAGCAATTGCACCATGCATGTGAGGTATCACCGCGAAGGTCAGATCGAGGGCAGTAATTTTAGCAGTAGACCTCCTCTGTAAATCTAAAGTAGTAACCTGTAAAGGCTTTTAAAGGCTTTTAAAAATTTATTTAGTTTGTCGCCACTACACGTTTGTGTGCAATTTTAAAGCACGTCATGTTTGGTATCCATGTACTCGGTCTAAGATCATATTTTTTATTCCATCAAACATTTGGGCAATATAGTGTGTTTTAGTGCATTAAAATTTAAAAAAGTGTGTTTTAAAAAATGCGTTTGAAAAATCGCTCCGCAAATACTGTGTGAAAAAAAAATGAAAGGTTATAAGAGTGGGTGATGTGTGACATAAGCTTCTAAATGTTGTGCATAAAATGCCAGGACAGTTCAAAACCCCCCTAAATGACCCCATTTTGGAAAGTAGACACCCCAAGCTATTGGCTTAGAGGCATGTCGAGTCCATGGAATATTTTATATTGTGACACAAGTTGCGGGAAAAAGAAAAATTTTTTTTTTTTGCACAAAGTTGTTGCTAAATGATATATTGCTCAAACATGCCATGGGAATATGTGAAATTACACCCCAAAATACATTCTTTTGCTTCTCCTGAGTACGGGGATACCACATGTGTGAGACTTTTTGGGAGCCTAGCCGCGTACGGGACCCCGAAAACCAAGCACCGCCTTCAGGCTTTCTAAGGGTGTAAATTTTTGATTTCACTCTTCACTGCCTATCACAGTTTTGTAGGCCATGGAATGCCCAGGTGGCACAACCCCCCCAAATGACCCTATTTTGGAAAGTAGACACCCCAAGCTATTTGCTGAGAGGTATAGTGAGTATTTTGCAGACCTCACTTTTTGTCACAAAGTTTTGAAAATTGAAAAAAGAAATGAGAGCTGCAAAATACTCAGCATGCCTCTCAGCAAATAGCTTGGGGTGTCTACTTTCCAAAATGGGGTAATTTTGGGGGGTTTGTGCCACCTGGGCATTCCATGGCCTCCGTAACTGTGATAGGCAGTGAAAAGTGAAATCAAAAATTTACGCCCTTAGAAAGCCTGAAGGCGGTGCTTGGTTTTCGGGGTACCGTACGCGGCTAGGCTCCCAAAAAGTCCCACACATGTGGTATCCCCATACTCAGAAGAAGCAGCTAAATGTATTTTGGGGTGCAATTCCACATATGCCCATGGCCTGTGTGAGCAATATATCATTTAGTGACAACTTTGTGCAGAAAAAAAAAATTGTCACATTCCCGCAACTTGTGTCAAAATATAAAATATTCCATGGACTCAACATGCCTCTCAGCAAATAGCTTGGGGTGTCTACTTTCCAAAATGGGGTAATTTTGGGGGGTTTGTGCCACCTGGGCATTTTATGGCCTTCAAAACTGTGATAGGTAGTGAGGAGTGAAATCAAAAATGTACGCCCTTAGAAATCCTGAAGGCGGTGATTGGTTTTCAGGGCCCTGTACTCCCAAAAAGTCCCACACATGTGGTATCCCCGTACTCAGGAGAATCAGCAGAATGTATTTTGGGGTGCAATTCCACATATGCCCATGGCCTGTGTGAGCAATATATCATTTAGTGACAACTTTTTGTAAATTATTTTTTTGTTGTTATCATTATTCAATCACTTGGGACAAAAAATAATATTCAATGGACTCAACATGCCTCTCAGCAATTACCTTGGGGTGTCTACTTTCCAAAATGGGGTCATTTGGGGGGGTTTGTACTGCCCTGCCATTTTAGCACCTCAAAAAATGACATAGGCAGTCATAAACTAAAAGCTGTGTAAATTCCAGAAAATGTACTCTAGTTTGTAGACGCTATAACTTTTGCACAAACCAATAAATATACGCTTATTGACATTTTTTTTTTACCAAAGACATGTGGCCGAATACATTTTGGCCTAAATGTATGGCTAAAATTGAGTTTATTGGATTTTTTTTATAACAAAATGTAGTAAATATCATTTTTTTTCCAAATGTTCGGTCTTTTTCCGTATAGCGCAAAAAATAAAAAACGCAGAGGTGATCAAATACCATCAAAAGAAAGCTTTATTTGTGGGAAGAAAAGGACGCAAATTTCGTTTGGGTACAGCATTGCATGACCGTGCAATTAGCAGTTAAAGCGACGCAGTGCCAAATTGTAAAAAGTGCTCTGGCCAGGAAAGGGGTAAATCCTTCCGGGGCTGAAGTGGTTAAAGGGGAACTCTACAGAGATATATATATTTTTTTAAACTTAATTAAATTTTGAATATTAAGAATATAACATTCCCCTCTGAAATATATATAATAACCATATTTCATATCTAATCATCCATACGTCATTCATGTCACAAATACTCTGTCTTTAATCTAATATTTCCAGATGTATTTTCATTTGTAACTAAGTTTGCAACCTCAAAACCCATTCTTCTTTTAAGCTTATTTTGCAATAAATCATCTCCTCTCCTGATTTAATTTCTAATTTGATAATATAATTTTTTCATTCTAAACATTAAACATAACTGTAATATAATGAATAACATGGTAATCATAATAATAATAAAAAGAATAACTATAGGATGTGATAAAATATTTCCTGCTGCTGAAGTTATTGAAGTTTTTCCCCAAATTGATACACTATTACTGAATTTTTTCCACCAAGTATTTCCTGAAAATTCTGACCATTGATGAGATATTTCTTGCAAATGACCTTGTTCATTTTTAAACAATATTTCTGCATTCTGAAGTTCCTTGGCTATTAATAAACCTTTATCCTTTTGAATTACATTTGCCCATTTTTCCCACGGAAATTCGTCTATCTGAGATATATTGTATTGTGTGGGAAGAGCATTTATATTTTTCATAAGCATATTTGTTAAATTTGTTCTCAACACATTAACACTTATTGCTACAATGTCTACTTCTATACAATACAAGCCTTGATTTAGGTTTTCTGTATTTGTACAAGAAGATAAAAAAGTTTGAACCCTTTCTGTATCTGACATGATCTGAAAATAAACCTTCTTTTTATCTACAAGAGTAATTAATTCAGAAATAGTTTCAACTTTTTCTATTCTTGCTGAACATAATGTATGATTATGATAACAAGAATGAAATATACTTTTGTCTTGATTAGGTAGACAGATAAGTTTAAACTGGAATTGTAAAAATGATGACAGGTCTAATTGTTCTAATTCAGAATTTTCATTATTAAATGTACAATCTGTATACTGTAATTTATAGTATAATTGTGTATTGCTGACAGGTAATCCCAAGACAGTGATTGTAACCAAAATCTGTTCTTGCCCTGCTATTGGAATCATAGAGGAACTATAACATACATCCTGATTGCATCCTATCCATTTATTTACCCATATATCTGTATGATTTATAGCATATACATATTTTCTGGGTAAATTCTGTAAAATGCCAAGAGGAGATATTCCACTCTGAAATGCTTGCGCAATTATTTTAAAATTAGTGGAATATTCAGTCTGGATCTCTAAGCATACTCTGGCTATATGAGAATGTTGTTCACTTGTCATTAAATTAAGAGTAATATTTTGAAGATGTAAAATAGATGGACCCATTATATTAGCTGTTTTAATTACCATATTTTCTAATATCTCATTTAAATTTCTTTGTATTTTAATACCTTTACTCCCCACTAAACCAGCTGTTTCAAGATCAGACTTTAAAGTATTAATATCCCTACTATATGTTATACTCCCAATTGTGCCAATCCCTCCTAAAATACCTTCAACGATACCACCGCTTATTTCTGTTATGATTTCTACTACTAATTCCAAACCATCTTTCAATACCCAATTCCATATTAACCAAATGTCCTTGACATTATGGAAACCTTGTAGAAATTTTCCATTCCGAAACATTCAAATTCCACAATATAATGACGAACTTTCCCTCTCTCAAAAGAGTTCTGGACTGGAAATGGTTAATCTGAAATGGATTTGCAGGGACACTTTTCTTATTAATACATAGAGTTTTCCTTGGAGACGTTACAACACTTGCCTTAGCACATTTCACCGGAAAATTTCCTATTGATATGCATCATTCAAATGTATCATTGATCCAATTCACACTACCAAAAATTCCTTTATGAATTATAATAGAACTGTGAAGAAAGCTGCCCAAAAATTCATCATTCCTTTTCCAAGTTAACAATGAATTTTGAGGTAAATATATTTCTGTATTACATAATGCAAACTATCTTTGTCTTCAATGATTTTTTAAGATTGTGGAGATACATTTATTTCTGGAACAATCATATCTACCACAGAAATACTAATTTTAACCCTTATTTGAGCTATTTTTCTTATTACTTTAAAATCCCATATTCTTACAACATCCCCTTTTTCATCTCCCATAATATTTAAATGTTCTGGATCTAATATTTTTATGAAACTTTGAAAAAGAAAATAACATTAATCTAAGGGATAAAGTGTTTTCCCAGATCTTGACATATTATTATCAACATCTCCAGACCAAATTGTTGAATCATTACCTTTTACAAATATTGAACAAAAACTCCTTCCCAATATATTACATTCAAAAGTTCTGGTTCTGTTGTTTAGTCTATATGATCCCTGCATTTTAACAAAATTTGTTTTGGATTCTATTTTAACTTTGATTTCAAAATTGTTACTATGAATGAAATACAATTGCATACAGCAATCATATCTCTGTCCTACGCATACATATCCATACAAATCTTCTGCTGTATTAATATCAACATATCTAAAATCATGATTTTTGATTTTTGTAATTTGCATTAATATCAATATCTTTATAATTTTTGTCCTCCATATCAGTGTTTTTATCATTTCTTTCATTTGTATTAATATCAATGTCTTTATCAATTTTGTCATCTACTTCTCTTTTGTTTCTGAATAATGTAATGTCTTTGTTGTGTAAATCTTCAATTCTGTTAACCTCTGCATAGCTGGAACAGTTTGTGATATACGGTATTTTACCTTGGATAAAATTGTCACTAGAGAAAAGATGAATCCTGTGATGATGATAAGTCTTTAAACTCTCTTTAAAACTTTTCTTTTGTTGTGACATCTTTTCTTCTTTTTTAAATCCATGATTTCTCCAGGTTAGATTTTTATAATTCATTCCTAAAAAAAGAAATGCAGCATCATTATCTCGGCATATACAATTTGCATTGATCAATGTGTACCAATGTTTTTTGTTGTCTATGTGCATTTTTCACTGACTTGAGAGGTCTTTGGACCTGTACCATTACCCCTTGAACATCCAAGATTTCAAATGGACCTTCCCAATTACTTTTCCATGGTCCACTTTACCTGAAATTTTTTATCATGAGTTGACCTCCTTTCTCAAACTTAGAAATGTGTGGAGGGACCATTTTTTGCATACAAGTAGATGCATGTGGCAAAATACTGTTCAGATTGTACATCTTCAACCATTTTGACTTCTCTATTGCCTCTCTTTTTGGCATAGACAATAGAGGTTCATTGAGAAACACAAGTGGCATCTTCCTTCCTGTCATTAATTCAAAAGGAGAATGCTTTGTAGCTGAAGAAATTGTGCTTCTTACACTCATTAAAATGAATGGAACAACATCAACCCAAGTATTTCCTCTGTCTAACAACATTTTTGCAATTCTGGATTTGATAGTCCTAGTCATTCTTTCCACAATACCTGCAGACTGTGGATGATAACTTACATGGAATCTCTGTTCTATTTCCAAGATTTTACACATTGCCTGCATGATTTTACCTGTAAAATGGGATCCTCTGTCACTACTGAGGTTTGCTGGTATACCCCAAACTGGAAAAACATGATTAATCAACATCCTAGATGTTGTTAAAGCATCATCTTTGTGTACTGGAAGAATCTCAATCCACTTTGAAAAAATGTCAACTAAAACTAATGCAAATCTGAATTAATTTTTCCCTGATGGTAATTGCCCTATATAATCTATTTGTATAGAAGACCAAGGTCCATGTGCTGGAGGAATTCTTTGTAAAGGAGGTTTCTGACCCTTTGGTCTAGGATTCACTTGTGCATAAATTAGACTAGATTTAATTACACTGTCTACTGTCTCTTCCATTTTGTCCCAATAGAATTTCTCTTTGAGAATTTCAAGCAATTTTTGCTTACCAATGTGACCTAAACTGTCATGATTGAATTTAGTGAATTCCAACTGTAGATGTTGTGGTATAACAGGACACAGAAACCCATCTAAATCATAACACAAGATCCCGTTTTCACAAACAAAGGAAGATCTTATGTCACCCGAAGAAGAAAAAAGTGACGCGTCCCTCTTTTGTTCCTCTGAAAAAGAAGGGATCTGTGTGTCTGTTTTCTTCACAACATTAAAAGTTCAAAAACTGATTCTAGTGTCTCTTTCTGCACAAGAGTCTTATTGGATGAATCTACAAAACCTCTATGTATCCAAAGAGGTAAGTAATCTGTAAGAGGACGAACAACATATGAGCTATCACTATAAATCACTAGTGAGTCTCTATTCTCTTCCTTGTCAATTGTCAGTACTGTTTTTACTGCTTCAAGTTCTGCTCGTGGAGCTGAAAAATGTCCTGGCAACTTGTGTTGTATGGCAAGATTACGCTTTGAATACCCACTGTAATAATTACCTGACATACAATATCTCGAACCATCAACAAATACAGGTTCATCAATTTTCTCTGCCTCTCTATGAAAGAGAGGAGAGTGTGTTTCATGGACTTCACACAAACATTCATGTTCTAGCCCATTGTATTCCATCAACTGAGGAAGGATATACTTGGCATTGTGTTCAACCTGTATTTGTTTAGGTGACAGAGCCAACAACCATTGAGAAAATTGAGAGACTCCAGGAACATTTTTCTCAAAAAGGAACTTCAAGGTACTATGTGGGGTTTGTAAAATGATTTTGTTAAATCCTACAATTTGCTCTGTTGCTTTTACTGCATAATGTATGCCCACTAATTGCAGGACACATTCGTCTAATCCCCTTTCTACTGGAGTAGTAAAACACAAAATATACCCAAGAATTCTCCAATCTTCTCCCTGTTTCTGAAGCAAAACAGCTGAGATGGCAATTTCTGAAACATGCACTTGCAAATCAAATGGTGCCTGTTTATCCACTGTTGCTAATGCAGGGGCTGACTGCAAATCATTTTTCAACATTTCAAAAGCTTTTTGCTGGACTTCTGTTCAGGGACCAAATTCATTATCCTCTGTATGTTTTAACAAGTCATATAGCGGTTTTGCCTTCTCTTCCAATGACTCGATAAAATCTCTGGAAAAGTTTACCAAGCCCAAAAATTGTCTCAATGCTTTGAATGTTGTCGGTACAGATAAAGATGCAATAGCCTCTATACGTTCTTGTAAAGGCTGCTTCTTCCCTAGACCAATCAAAATTTCTAGAAATTTTACCTCTCTTTTCATGAGCTGAACTTTGTGTGTATTCAGCTTGAGACCTTCTTCTTGCAGAAGTGTCAACAATTCTACCAGAAGAGTTAAATGCTTCTCCTCATTTTCATCACGCTGAATTAAGCAATCTGGTCTAGAGAACCTTGATAAAACATTTGCCAACACCTGATGAAATATAGATGGCGAACTTTGATAGCCTTGTGGAAGTCTATTAAAAACATATTGGACATTTTTGTAGATAAATGAAAATTTATATTGACAGCTTTTGGCCAAAGGACTGCTAAAAAAAAGTTTGCGATGTCTAGTACAGAAAACGGAAAATTGTATACTCACCTTTCCGTAATTTTCCTTTCCTGATGCATCTCCATGGCAGCACACACACTGGGTTGTGACTCCGCCCCCACAACCTGACAGGATAGGTTAACTATAAATTTTGAAGGAGAGGCACCCCACCTCATTCTCTGTAGCTATCATCTAATGAAGGGTGGGATGCTGTGTGCTGCCATGGAGATGCGCCAGGAAAGGAAAATTACAGAAAGGTGAGTATACAATTTTATGTTTTCCTGATGCATCATGGCAGCACACACACTGGGAAATAACTCGCCAGTCGGGAGGGTGTGAGTAAAGTAACAGAATTTATTCATCATATAGCAGTAGAATTGGCTCAAATTGATCTACCAAACTCTACTGTTGATAACTGAGCTGAATCTATGCCTGGAGGACCAGGTTGCTGCCCTGCAGATTGTCTCTGGTGACACCCTGCAATATGCTGCCCAGGAGGTTGCCACTGCCCTTGTTGAATGAGGTGGGGTGCCTCTCCTTCAAAATTTATAGTTAACCAATCCTGTAAGGTTGTGGGGGCGGAGACACAACCCAGTGTGTGTGCTGCCATGATGTGTCAGGTAAACACTTTTGCGTTAGCGTTTAATTTTGACATGATATCTGGTGTTTCCGCAACAATAGGCGAACAATATGGTATGTATTTGTTTAGCATTCTTAGGTCAATCAAAAGTCTGTATGCACTAGGGTCATCTCATTTAGCCACAACCCATAAAGGATTATTTGTCACAGAATTTGCTTTCCTGATGATACCCTGTTCCAAAAACTCTTGAATGATCATTGAGACAGGTTCATCAGAATCTGGTGGTAATTTGTATGGCTTCACAAATGGATGATCCTTGCCCTCAATGATAACTTCAATACCTTTAAATAGACCAATCTCGTTCTTTTTCTGACTCCAAAGTTTTTTGTGTAACTGTACCACTTGTTTTAACTTCAAATTCTCTCCTGTATCAGGCCATTTGTAATCGGTGTCAGCTGCTTCTGTCAAACAGATGCTTCCCACTTCTGAATAATCATCTGGATCAATTACCACAGGCTTACGATTAGCTGAACCTTTCCAAATCATTCCATTGCCTAAATCAATAATCTACCCTCTTGATACAAAATATCGGTTCCAATGATATTTTAAGATCCCTTACAGAACCACATGTCTATTTCAGCTTGCAAACGACCTTGGAATTTCAAAAGAAACACTTTTACACATTTTAGCCTGAGAATCACCCGTTTTATTAAACCCAACAATTGTACAAATTGCTGCATCCGATAAAACAGGTAATTTCAAACCAGTGACACTAATCTGAGCTCCTGTGTCCAATAACGTTCTCACCTTTTTTCCATTAATTTTAGCTTTTAAATAAGGGCGGCCACTCTTGTCTAGAAATATAGGAGCTACATAAACTAAAGAGTGGGAAACTATTTCTTTTTCCTCTATCTGTCATGGGGAAGCCAATAATGGCTGTCTCCCACTGTTGTCACTGGTTGAATGTGCATTCATATTCATACCAATCTCTCTTAGCTCTTTCCTCAGAGGAGCGTAAGGAGAAAAAGTTTTAACTTCTTCTGCTGAAGGTGGGGCTGAAGATTTAGTGGATATCAATCCATTTTCTTTCCCAATGTTTTTCAATTTAATATATTTTAAATACTTCCTACACTGCGATTTATAATGACCAAATCTTTGACAATAAAAGCATGTAATCGTTCTTTTATTATCAAACTGTCTTACCCTGTCATTCCTGAAGGTGGCAGCATCACCTGCTCTAACATTTGTCTGAGTGACTCTTTCAGAATTGCTATTCTTAATGACAGAAATCTTGGATTTTAAATTACTCCACTTTAATTGTCTTCTTATAAGATCTATGACTGAAGTTGCATCATCCAGAGTTTCTTTTTGACTAGCTAACACCATTGATGCAGGATCTAAATATGTGCAGTTTCAAACAAATGCCCTTATTAATGCTGAATTCTCATCTTCCACTGCACATACCATTTTGAATGCCTTAGCAAATGTTTCACTGAAATGAAACGGGTCATCATTTATTGAAACTCTTAAAGAGTCCAATATTTCAGCTGTCAGAGTTTCCTCCCCCGTAATACACAGTAATATCTGTCAGATATATCACTATGAACTTCAGCTCCAAGATTATCAAGATAGGGTGTTTTGAATAAATGTTTTGCTATATAATTTGGAACCCATAAACAGAAAATTGTATTCCTTTACTCATCACTCAAGTTGAAACGATCACAAAAACTTTCAAAGACATCCCCATTGTAAAACGCATCTGCTCTTAAATCAAAATGCAGGATATCTTTCAAAATTTTCATCAACTGATCATGTATTTTCAACTTAAGCTTAGAAGCTCTATCTAATAACTTTTGCTTCCTCAATTCTGCCTCTGTCGTGTCTCCGTCATCAATTTCAGCTGATATCTCCGGTATATAAGAAGACTTTGCCGCGTCTGACGACTTTTTAACATTTCTCATCGTAATCACCAAAATATTTTTGTTTTTTGAAAATTTAACATTTTGCTGTTCCATTTCACTCTCCAAATGCTCAATATAATTACAGAAAAATTCACAGTTTGAACAACTGGGTTCAATAGATACATTCTCATGTGTTTGTGTAATTTCTGCTGCACTTTGACTTCCTGACTTATTCACTACACAAATCATTTGTTTTTCTGGCACATTAAAAACCATTGAATTAAGAACCATAACTACATTACATTACGTAATTTCTTTTTTGTATTAGCTAATGAGAATATAACCTTACCAATTTCAGTATTTGCCTGTAAGCATTGCTGAAACATAGATTTCCACAAAACCTTATCTGATACATGATTGCCTAGACCTTGTTGTGAATTCATGAAGAAATACCTTTTATATTTACTGTCAGAAATATGAGAGTTGCTTAGGCCTCAAAAAGTAGATGAACTGTGATGTTGCAATAATTGAACTGTTCCCCTATTGGAACCCTTTAATGCAAAATAGGTGAACTCACACACTTTACAAAGCTTAATGCATCATCCATCTCTTAAAGTTTTACAAGCCTGCTTTCAGACAGAAACTCGATGGAACAATGGTAGTTCTCAGTCACAAAACAAGGAGATATTTACATGGTTTTAGTGGATAAACAAAAACTACCCTTACAGCCATAGGAAACAAGGTTATACAGACTGTTATCACATATAAATTACCTCACCTGACCTAAACCTATTGTGTTCGAGTGAGGAACTGTTTAAATAGCTAACACCTTGGCCAACAAAACCTATTGTGTGAATTTTTAAGAACTATTTGGACAAATTAAGCTAAACTGTCTAAACATCCCTTGAAACTAAGTTCAATTCAACACATGGTAGAAAGAGGTGAATTTTGTGCCAGTCAAAAATATTTTAAAAGTACCTATATGGGTATTATAAGTCATTTCAAATAATGTATGGTAATGTAGGTCACAGAGACATATTATAATTTTAGTATCTGCGGACCCAACAACTTTGGTATAAAGAAAATATATCTAAAAGTGTGATTTTATAAATAGAAGTGTTTTAAGAAACAAATTAGTATTATGAAAAATATATAATGATGATTATAACCATATAAGACTGTAGCCTATGTTTAGATAAACAAATATTCATTGGATATACCAGAATTACACATGTATCCATATGGATAATCACTTTATGTAGTATTGATTAATATATATAACAACGTGTGTCTTTCATAGATAGACCAATTTTTATAGATATACATTTATAGAGATACATATATGTAACCAGTTTATGTAATAGTGATTAATCAAGATTATACTGAGTGTATTTTATATTAGACCGATTACCAGAATATTTAAAGGTATATACTATTCTCACCATTATACACATTATGAAAATAGAACGTATTAACTTAAAAAGATAAACTCAAAACACATGTGAAACACCTGGTGGTTGAAGGTGATATTACTTGAACTCACTAAATTTCTGGAAAGGTTAATTATTAAGTTTCTTAACCAATAGAAAATAAGCCACATCCTTTTGGGCAGAGCCATTATAATTTTTATGGTCTCATTATCTGAAATGGTATTTAGAGGCAAGTAAGATGGCATGAGACAAAGAGAAGGAGAAAGCTCAGGAAGAGCTGAGGGGGGCTCAGGGGACCCACCCTGACAGACACACTCAAGGACACACCCTTAGGGGGGACACTGGGAGATACACACTCCCAGACAGACTGACACTCATGCACCATGCATGAATACATATTTTGACATTCATGAAGATTCCTGAACCCTGATCCTTGGAATTCGGAGGTCGCAAGAAGTAAATCCTCTTTAAGAGTATCCATTTTTGAAAGCTAGCCTTCTTAAAAATCCTGGTAACCAGCAATCCAGACTAGTAGCCATCTTGGAATGGGTAATTATGTCATGTTGATTTTATCTTGTATGTTCTCTCAAATATTGAATTATTGAATGTTATACAATTGATAATCGTTCTCCTGAATCAATAAGCACCTTGTAGATTTTTCTCTAAAGATTCACGTTTTCATTATATTTTTCTTTTTGCATAGTTGCCACTTTTATTGACAAAACAAACGTCTAATTTATTTCACATTGTAAACCACTTACTTACCTGCAGTATGGTAACGGTTGGACGTGTGAAATACAGACGATCTGTTTAATTGTCATACTCACAAGGTTATTGATTCTACCGAGAAGTTATCATGGTGGTATTATGTCAAAGGGACTGTAAGCCCATTGTGGAAGTGTTTTTATTGATTTTCAAGACGTTCATGTAATGCAATCGGTATTTTAATTTCATGTAGGTATTTGTTTTCGTCAACCAATAAATGTAACTATTTTGTATGATCACATGTCTCCGTGAATACGTTTCATATGCATAGACTGTGTCATATAGATTGATTTTGTATCTTAAAAATATCCTTGTTAAAAATTACTCAATAGGAATTACTGTGCGGGAAAAACTGTCCTTAAAAAAGCACTTATGACAACCTTCAAACTCCAAATTACTTTCATTTGCTAAACAATCTACAAAAGCCATGGTTTTCTACTCACCGAATATAAAACTGTTTCTGTTCTGCGCTAAACTTGATTAACCGTCTGTCAAGACTTCTAATTTCCACTTGAAATTCTCAGGTCTTCACAATCATCAATCGATCAATGTTTCCTCTAGGTTCATTCAATATTTGCAAAGTAAATTTCTGTTCATCATCTCCTCCCCTCTGATCAAAGGAAGGAAGTGGTAAAGAAAATTCCTGCCAAGTTGAGTATGGCTGGCTGAGCCAATGTAAAAATTGCTTGTAATTACAAAAGCTTTGGAATGATGATTGTGCTACAAATTTCTGAAAAAAGTTTCAGATATAGTTAGTTTGTTTCAAAATATAGTTCATTAGATATTATCTAAAATGGCTTCTGTATCCTTTGTTCTTAAAGCAGCTGTCTGTATGTTGATTCTTGCTGTGTGTTGGAAGAAGTGTGTGTTTGAAGTGGAAGAGCTGTCCAACTGACCTTTCTTCAAGACGCTTTGTCCTTTTATCAACTCTGGTTTCCTTTAAAAATTGCGCCAAAAAAGACACACTCCTATTTCTCTCCCTACTCCTCCCATCCAAAGGTGGGGGTCAAGAGTAAGTAAAATTTGACCATTATGTCTGACTAGTTCCAGATTCTGACACAGGAAATGAGGACGGGGGTGGGAATCGACCTTTCACAGCACATCCTTTCTAAAACATAGATATCCATTACATAGGGATTCCTTCATGAAAATACAATAAGTTATATCAATCCAAAATAATCTGACAGCTTCTTGAAATTGAGAACTCAGTTCAAATGTCACCATCTGTAAACCATTATCTCAAAAGACTCGCATTCACACTATTAAAGGGGAACTCTACAGAGATATATATATTTTTAAAACCAAATTAAATTTTGAATATTAAGAATATAACAATTCTGCAAGTAATTATTCAAGCTTATGGTTTGAGGAGGATTCCACCTTTTCATATCAAAGTGCACTCCACCAGGGCTGTTAGTGCTTCATGGGCAGTGCATCACCAAGCCTCCATGGCTCAAATCTGCAAGGCCGCAACTTGGTCTTCAATCCATACATTTACCAGATTCTATCAGGTGGATGTAAAAAGGCATGAGGATATTGCCTTTGGGCGCAGTGTGCTGCAGGCAGCAGTATAGGTCCCCAGGTCTGATGGCGCCCTACTTTTGTTTGTGTTTCCCTCCCCTCAGATAGCATTGCTCTGGGACATCCCACATAATAACTACTATGGCTCTGTGTCCCGTGATGTACGATAAAGAAAATAGGATTTTTATAACAGCTTATCTGTAAAATCCTTTTCTTGGTATATTGCTTTGCTACAAAAACTGAGGTACTCCCAGTATTGGGAGGGGTTATATAGGGAGTGAACTTCCTGTCTTAGGGTGTGCCAGTATCCATCACCTAAAGGTGCCTATATAACCCACATAGTAACTACTATGGGTCGGTGTCCCGTGATGTACTCCAAGAAAAGGATTTTACAGGTAAGCTGTTATAAAAATCCTATTATTCCAATTGGCTTTGCTGAACGCTTATGTGCTGTACAAAGCGTCAGGGCAAACTGGATTCTTCCTTAAATTCCAGGAAGAGATTGTCACAGCCCATCTGTTTCCAGACGGTGCTGTCTGTTTCCAGACGGTGCTGTGCCCCAACTTCCCAATGCAAATGCAGTAAGCCGGCTGCTTGAAAGGCATTTTCCGTATGTCCTCCCTGGTACCCCTACCCAACTATCACCCAAAGAAAATGTTGTGTCTGAAGGAAACACAGATATAGGCGTGACACCCGCTATTATTGTCCCTCCTGTCCTGACCATCCTGGTCTTTGCATCAGTGAATGTTTTTAGTGCTATCGCACAGTAGTGGAGTATTAGCATAGGGTACAGCACTGCACAGACTAGGACACACTTTCACAAGGTCTCCAAAGATGCCATTGCATTTTGAGAGACCCAAACCTAGAACTGAACTGTTACAGTTACAAATAAAAGTGTAAAAAGAAAAAAGAACAGTTGTTGTCATTGAATAGTTGTGGTTTTGTTGTTCTCTCTCTATTCTCTTTCTATTGTTCTACTCTTTTTACTGTATTCTATGCTTAAATGCAATGTTTTATTGTTACTATGTTTTATCATGTTTGCTTTTCAAGTATGTAATTATTTTATACTTTACTATTTACTGTGTTTCATTGTTAACCATTTTTTTTGTTTTCAGGTATGCCATTCAGCTGCAGCACTGATTTTTTTATCTTGACAGCAACAGCGTTTGCTTCCACGATACGTAAATTAGCGACTGCAGCGCTGTAGGAGGTGATTTCACCATCACAGTTAAAAACAAAAAGAGCATATATGCCGAAGCATGGGGGCAGGGGTGGAGGGGCGATTTGCCCCTAACATTAGGGGCGGTTTGCCCCCATGCTTCGGCATATATTTTTTACTCTTTTTTTTGGCACAGATTGTTTTTTATTGAGTTAATGTTTTATTGTTACCATTGTTTGCTTTTCAGGTACACCATTCAGCTTCAGAATTGATTTATTTATCTTGACAGCAACAGTGTTTGCTCTCATGATACATAAATCAGTGATTCCAGCGCTGTAGGAGGTGATTTTACCACCACAGTTAAAAAAAAATGGTGCATGTATGCCCATCATTAGAAGTGGGTGGATGCAGGGCAGTTTTCTAATGGTGGGCATACCCACTGATTAATATCTTTTTTTCGTTCGGCCCACAGGCTGAAATGCTCAGATAGCACAAACCCCTCCAAATGACTCCATTTTGGAAAGTGGACATCCCAAGCTATTTGCTGAGAGGTATGGTATTTTGCAGCTTTCATTTGTTTTGGAAAATGAAGAAAGGAAAGGAAAAATGTATTTTTTTAAATTTTTTCAATTTTCAAAACTTTGTGACAAAAGCAAGATCTGCAAAATACTCAACATGCCTCTCAGCAAATAGCTTGGGGTATCTACTTTCCAAAATGGAGTCATTTGGGGGGTTTGTGCTATCTGAGCATTTCATGGTCTCCAAAACTGTGATAGGTAGTCAGGAGTGAAATAAAGAATTTATGCCCCGTACACACGATCGGAAATTCCGCCAGCAAAAGTCCGATGTGAGCTGGTTGGTTGGAAATTCCGGCCGTGAGTATGCTCCATTGGACTTTTGCTGCCAGCAAAAGATTGAGAGCAGGTTCTCTATTTTTCAGTCTGAAAAAGTTCGGAAATTCCGTTCGTCTGTATGCAATTCCGACGCGCAAAAAACTACGCATGCTCAGAATCATCGCTTCGTATGGAACTTCCCTTTTCTAGTGCCGTTGTGTTGTACCTCACTGCGTTCTTGATGGTTCAGAGAACTTTTGTGTGACCATGTGTATGCAAGCCAAGCTTGAGCGGAATTCCATCGGAAAAACCATCCAAGGTTTTTCCGACGAAAATTCCCATCGTGTGTACAGGGCATTAGAAGGCCTGAAGGCGGTGCTTGGTTTTCGGGGACCTGTACATGGCTAAACTGCCAAAAAGTCCCACACATGTGGTATCCCCATACTCAGGAGAAGCAGTAGAATGTATTTTGGGGTGTAATTTCACATATTCCCATGGCATGTTTGAGCAATATATTTTGTATTGACTACTTCCTAAAAACGAATGAAAAAAAAAACATTGTAATTTTCCCGAAACTTGTGGCAAAATATAAAATTTTCCATGGACTCAACATGCCTCTTGGCAAAAAAGCTTGGGGTGTCTACTTTCAAAAATGGTGTTATTTGGGGGAGGGGGGGGTTTTGCTATCTGGGCATTTCATGGCCTCCGAAACTGTGATAGGTAGCGAGGAGTAAAATAAAAAATTTACACCCTTAGAAATTCTGAAGGCGGTGCTTGGTTTTTTGGGGTCCTGTATGTGGCTAGACTGTCAAAAAGTCCTACACATGTGGTATCCTCATACTCAAGAGAAGCAGCAGAATGTATTTTGGGGTGTAATTTCACATATGTCCATGGCATGTTTAAGCAATATATCATTTTAGTGACAACTTTATGTAAAAATGTATTTATTTATTTTTTGGTCATTTTTCAATCACTTGTGACAAATAAAAAAAAATATTCAATGTGCTCAACATGCCTCTTAGCAAATTCCTTGGGGTGTCTACTTTCCAAAATGGGGTAATTTGGGGGGGTTATACAGACCTGCCATTTTAGCACCTCAAAAAATGAGATAGGCAGTCATAAACTAAAAGCTGCGTAAACTCCAGAGAATATACCTTAGTTTGTAGATGCTATAACTTTTGCGCAAACCAATACATACATACTTATTGTTATTGTATTTTTATGGTTATTGCATTTTTTTTATAGCAAAAATAGAAAATATCATTTTTTTTCAATACTTTCTTTTTTTTTTTGTTTATATTGCAAAAAATAAAAACCGCAGAGGTGATCAAATACCACCAAAAGAAAGCTCTATTTGTGGGGAAAAAAGGACGCAAATTTTGTTTGGGTACAGCATTGCATGACCGCGCAATTACCAGTTAATGCAGCGCAGTGCCAAATTGTAAAAAGTGCTTTTGTCAGGAAGGGGTAAATCCTTCTGGGGCTGAAGTGGTTAAACCACTGTATGGTCACCGTACTGCAGCTCAGTTTCAGGGTCTTGGCAATCTTCTTATAGCCT
Organism: Aquarana catesbeiana; assembly: GCF_042186555.1. Classification (NCBI taxonomy): domain Eukaryota; kingdom Metazoa; phylum Chordata; class Amphibia; order Anura; family Ranidae; genus Aquarana; species Aquarana catesbeiana. Next base: position 255,901,816 of record NC_133324.1, on the reverse strand, counting down.
AGGCCATCTTTATTTAGAGCAACAATTCTTTTTTTCAGATCCTCAGAGAGTTCTTTGCCATGAGGTGCTATGTTGAACTTCCAGTGACCATTATGAGAGAGTGAAAGCGATAACACCACACCTGACCTGATTTTCACTTAGGGGTGTACTCACTTTTGTTGCCAGTGGTTTAGACATTAATGGCTCTGTGTTAATTTTTTTTGAGGGGACAGCAAATTGACACTGTTATACAAGCTGTACACTCACTACTTTACATTGTAGCAAAGTGTCATTTCTTCAGTGTTGTCACATGAAAAGATATAATAAAATATTTTCAAAAATGTGAGGGGTGTACTCACTTTTGTGAGGTACTGTAAGTAAACATCAGAAGATTGTGGTCATGGTAACTATGGGTACTTTAATAATGCAAAATTGGGAATAGCAATATATCTCATATGTATCTCAATATATATCTAGGGCTGAAATCCTTAGAGATGGCAAACAATGAATTTACACAGACACATCATTGACTGCTTGCCGACCAGTTACACCGCGGCAGATTGGCTCAGCTGTGCGAATTGCAGTACTGGCACGGCGGTCCCTTTAAAGGCTATAGCAGGCACGGGTGCTCGCGGCGTGTCGCTGGAGCCGATGCGCGTGCCCGGAGGCCGTGATGTCCGCTGGCCACCTGTGATCGCTCCACAGAGATCCAGAATGGGGATCTGTCAATGTAAACAAACAGATCCCCGTTCAGTCAGGGGAGAAGACAGAGATCTGCTATTCCTAGTCAGTCACATCCGCCCACAGTTAGAAACACCTCCCTAGGAAAAACTTAACCCCTTGATCGCCCCCTAGTGTTAACCCCTTCATTGCAAATGTCATTTATACAGTGATCAGTGGCTATTTTTAGCTCTGATTACTATAATAATGTCAGTGGTCCCAAAAAAGTGTCCAAAGTGTCTGATCTGTCCACCGCAATGTCGCAGTCCTGCTAAAAATCGCAGATCACCGCCATTACTAGTAAAACAATAATTAATAATAAAAATGTCATAAATCTATTCCCTATTTTGTAGACGCTATAACATTTGTGCAAACCAATCAATATACGCTTATTGGGATTTTTTTTTTTTATCAAAAATATGTAGAAGAATACATATTGGCCTAAACTGATGAAGAAATTAGTTTTTTTTTAAATTTTGGGGATATTTATTATATCAGAAAGTCAAAAATATTGTTTTTTTTCTCAAAATTGTCGGTCTTTTTTTTGTTTATAGCGCAAAAAATAAAAACCGCAGAGGTGATCAAATACAACCCAATGAAAGCTCTATTTGTGGGAAAAAAAGGACGTCAATGGGTACAGCGTTACACGACCGCACAATTGTCAGTTAAAGCAACACAGTGCCGCTGTACAAAAAATGGCCTGGTCATTAAGGAGGGTAAATCCTTCCAGGACTGAAGTGGTTAAAGAGCATAAGGAAGATGGTTTCTGCATACCTGTGGGACAACATTTGTCCTAACCAGACCCCACTATGGAATACATGAATGTTTTGGTTCTTAAAGGGAACTTCAAAACTACTCAGGAAAGGAGAACTTTTGAACTAAGAATGATAATTCTAATTGACCCAAAAAATACTGAAAATATTTGACCCTTCCCCCTTCACATTCCATAGCCCTCTCCCTACCTTATCTCACTAACTATCCAAATGTAATTACTATTGCTGTGTATGTTTGTTTGTGTTTTTTTTCCCCTTAAGATTGTCTTATTATCGTTCTGCTAAAACATTGCACATTAGTACCGCTTGGTCCTTGAAGAAGAGGTGCACCCTAAAAACTTGTCCTGAAAATTTGGATGTTAGTGCAAATAAAAGTATTATGGGAAGTACTTATTGTTTTTTTAAGCTAGCTAACTAAAAATTCTTCATGGTAACTATAGAAATGCTCTACACAGATCTCAACTCTATCAGCAAAAGAATAAAGTAAATATCAGATGATATTTAGTTAGTTAAATCAATGTGTACTTTGCAACACCTTTCAATTTAATTCAGATGAAAATTATATTCAGGGATAGGTTAGCTTCACAGTGAAAGTGATGATTTTCTCCTTAAATAGTAGAAAAGGTGTTGAGATCCCATATGCACATTTCAGCTATTTTTGCTATTTTTTTTCTAAGTATCATCAGCTTGGACTGGACAGAAGGCTGCTGCCACTGAATGCGGTAGACATACATTCACTGGCCACTTTATTAGGTACACCTGTTCAATTGCTTGGTAACACAAATTGCTAATCAGCCAATCACATGGCAGCAACTCAATGCATTTAGACATCTAGAAGTGGTGAAGTCAACTTGCTGATGCTCAAAACGAGCATCAGAATGGGGAAGAAAGGGTATTTGAGTGACTTTGCATGGTTGTTAGTGCCAGACTACTGGGTTTTTCACGCACACACAAACCATTTCTAGGTTTTACAGAGCATGGTCCAAAAAAGAGAAAATATCCAGTGAGCGGCAGTTGTGTGGAGGAAAATGCCTTGTTGATGTCAGAGGTCATAGGAGAATAGGCAGACTGGTTCCAGATAATAGAAAGACAACAATAACTCAAATAACCAGTCGCTACAACCAAGGTATGCAGAATAATATCTCTGAACGCACAACACATTGAGCCTTGAAGCAGATGGGCTACAGCAGCAGAAGACCACACCGGGTGCCACTTCTGTCAGCTAAGAACAGGAAACTGAGGCTACAATTCGCACGAGCTCACCAAAATTGGACAAGAGAAGATTGGAAAAACCTTCCTGGTCTAATGAGTCTCGATTTCAGCTGTGACATTCAGATGGTAGGGTCAGAATTATGCGTGGACAACATGAAAGCATCTATCCATCCTGCCTTGTATCAACAGTTCCGGCTGTTGGTGGTGGTGTAATGGTGTGGATGATATTTTCTTGGCACACTTTGGGCCCCTTAGTACCAATTGAGCGTTTAACCGCCATGGCCTACCTGAGTATTGTTGCTGACCATGTCCATCCCTTTATTTATTTTTGTATAATTGGTATTTATTCGTTTTCCAAAAAGCCATACAAAGCGAATAGAGATAACAGAAATGAAGACAAGAACATAAAAGTAAAAACATCAAGTGTATGTTCCATCTGTAAGGCAGACATCACTTCTGAGCAACATCATTAACAATAGTTCAGCCCATTAATAAGAGCAAAAACCAACATATCAACCCCTCAGGGTACATTCATTATAGCTACAAAAAGACACGCACCCTGGTTAGCCCATTCAACCCTGTGCAGACACAAGGCAGTTGGTGACCTTGGGCTACCAGACATTACATTTACTATAAAGAGATGTCCATCCCTTTATGACTACAGTTAACCCATCTTCTGACAGCTACCTCCAGCAGGCTAATGCACCATGTCACAAAGCTCAAATCATCTCAAACTGTTTTTTTGAACATGACAATGAGGTCACTGTACTCCAATGGCCTCCATAGTCATTAGATCTCAGTCCAACAGAGCACCTTTGGGATATGGTAGAATGGAAGATTCGCATTGTGAATGTGCAGCCAACAAATCTGCAACAACTGTGTTATGCTATCATGTTAATATGGACCAAAATCTTGGAGGGATGTTTCCAACACCTTGCTGAATCTATGTCATGAAGAATTAGAGCAGTTCTGAAGGCAAAACCAACCCGGTTCTAGCAAGGTGTACCTAATAAAGTGGCTGGTGAGTGTATAGAGATTCAAAAAATCTAACAATGATTTAAAGCCGAGCTGTTTGTGAAATCCTAATCAATTTGAAGTAGGAGATTTAACTCATTCTCTGCATATTTCTAAAGGCACTTGTCAACTGAGGGTTAAATCTCGTGCTAACAAGCGACTAAAATCCCACATGCGGCTGGGCTTCAAACTTGGTATCACTCAGCAAAAATGTTAAGTGCTGTAATAAAGCTAATCAGGAATGAGAAAGGCTCAAGCACAGGTAATTATCCAATGAACCTAAATCAATTGCTGCTTCAGATCAATAGGGTAACAACCTTTCAAGACCCAAGCAGACTCCTCTTGTCCTTCACAGATCATTGCTTTATATTCACATATCACAGCAGAGCCATTTAGTGTGCATCAATTTCACTACTGATGTGACTACAATGAGCACAATTTAATCAGACCTGTCTCTGTACACTGGGGAATTTCATTTCATTCTGAGTTCTCACCAAAAGCTTAGTTGATCAATATGGAAAAAGAGCAGAGAGTCCGGATGGACTACATATTTTTTCTTGAAGTCCTGGAGTAGAAAATAGATTTCAAGTTAGAAAATTAAATAAACTATGTGCATCCAACAACACTGAGTCCCTTGTGCCAAATGCTTAGGATTGAATTGTTAGTTACAATTGGGTTTGCATACAGCAGCAGGTGTCTGCCTTTGGGACATTATGTTCGCTTGTAGAGCAGGTGCTGTACATGTCATAGTAGGTTGTTAAACCTATCTGTACTTAAAGGTCTTCATCTTGGTACATCTCGCTGAACAAGTGCTAGACTTTGGCCAGGAGCTAAAAGAGTAGCAGATGATCACTTGTCTGTGTATTATGGCATAGAAATTGCTTGTTCATTGTAAGAAAAGCATCTGAGAAAACTGTATGCCAAAATGTAGATCCCATATTCCATGTGGTACTTCACAATAAACAGCTAAGGAAATATTAACATGAAAAGCAGCCACACAGTAAATAAACCTATCATACAACAGACTAGTTGACTTGCTAGGAGAGGGCAATACAAATTTAGGTTATATATGGAATGTGAGTAAACATAAGAAAATGTACAGCAAATTGTCCCCTCCAGATTTTCAGTACAAATATTTTAGCTGATATATATCATAAGTATTTTATTTGTCCATTCTGCCATACAAAGGTTGCCATTGCAAACTTCATTCTGAAATCTCTACTTGCCTGGTTGTTATGCTGACCCTTTGACTTCCTTTCTATTGGAGTCACTGACCCAGAACAAGTAAGCAGATAAGGAACAGCAGAGAAGAGCAGAACATTCCTATCTACATACTTGTCCTGGTTCAAATATGAAAGTATTAAAACTTTTGACGCTGAATATCAGCCAAGCAACTAGCATCTTCAAAAGGTAAGGTCATAAATGGCAACCTGCATGTTTTTTCACATTACTGGTCTCCTTTAAATTGAGCCTTTCTTAAGAGAAATATGCTGGCTTTTTTTAACAATGCTACATGTATGGCTTTATACTGACATTCTAGCTTCAGTTATTTGAGACACTCACACTAAGCAAGCATGTACAACAGGAATGTCAAAAAGACAAGATAGACACAGGAGATGTTATTACGATACATGATGGAGGTCAGGACTCAAAATGCTGAAACCAGAGATCCAGCATGACAGTCAGAATGAGAAGTCAACAATGACAGCCACCATGTTTCTTTTGAGAAAGGTTTCCTTTAAGGTAAAGTTCTGAAGGTATGTTAACTTCAGTTTCAGTGCTGAATACATGTTTATGATGTTTAAATAAGATTTCTATTTCTACTGATAGCAAATCAATGTTACTAGTAGGGATGAGCTGAACACCCCCCAGTTCGGTTCGCACCAGAACCTGCGAACGGACTGAAAATTCGCACGAACGTTAGAACCCCATTGACGTCTATGGGACTCGAACGTTCGAAATCAAAAGTGCTCATTTTAAAGGCTAATATGAATGGTATTGTCCTAAAAAGGGTTTGGGGACCCGGGTCCTGTCCCAGGGGACATGTATCAATGCAAAAAAAACTTTTAAAAACGGCCGTTTTTTCGGGAGCAGTGATTTTAATGATGCTTAAAGTAAAAAAAAAAAAATGAAATATTCCTTTAAATATCGTACCTGGGGGGTGTCTATAGTATACCTGTAAAGTGGCGCGTGTTTCCCATGCTTAGAACAGTCCCTGCACAAAATGTCATTTTTAAAGGAATAAAAGTCATTTAAAACTGCTTGCGGCTTTAATGTAATGTCGGGTCCTGGCAATATGGATGAAAATCAGTGAGACAAAAGGCATGGGTACCCCCCAGTCCATTACCAGGCCCTTTGGGTCTTGTATGGATATTAAGGGGAACCCCGCACCCAAATTAAAAAAGGAAACAGCAGTATACAGGCTCTGTACTCTGAACAGCAGTATACAGGCGGTGCAAACAAGACAGGGACTGTAGGTTTGTTGTTAAGTAGAATCTGTTTGTAATTTTGAACGGGTAAATTTTTAACGTGTTTAGCTCCAGCCAAAAAATCTTTTTTAAGCTTTTTGGAAAACATAGGGAAGGGTTATCACCCCTATGACATTTCTTTTGCTGTCTGTCCTCCTCTTCAGAAGATTTCACCTCACTTTTTGTCCCAATGACAAATGTTTTTTGAAACTTTGGGGTTTTTTGTGGAACAAGGATTGGAAAGCATCAGTGGAAAGGAGAAATGTTTTTCCCATATTAACTCTTACAGGAGAGAATTTCCCTTCCTAGGGGTAGATTTCATCTCACTTCCTGTTGTCTCCTTCCGTTTGCAAGTAGGAGTCGTTTGTAAGTTAGATGTTTGAAAATAGGGGCCTGCCCTATATACTCAGCAGAAATTTGGGCCTTAGGTGTTGTTGTGGCCACAACACTGTAAGCCCTCACAGGGCCCTGCTGTGAAATATTAGATCAAGAATTGTAATTACATGCCCCTGTTGAACAGGGGCAGAAAAATTGTGCCTTTGGCGGTGGTGGTGGTGCTGGTGCCACAACACTGTAAGTCCTCACTCGCTCTTGGTGGGCGCAGAAACGGGCCCTGCTGTGAAATATTAGATCAAGAATTGTAATTACATGCCCCTGTTGAACAAGGGCAGAAAAATTGGGCCTTTGGTGGTGGTGGTGGTGCTGGTGCCACAACACTGTAAGTCCTCACTCGCTCTTGGTGGGCACAGAAACGGGCCCTGCTGTGAAATATTAGATCAAGAATTGTAATTACATGCCCCTGTTGAACAGGGGCTGAAAAATTGGGCCTTAGGCACTGGTGCTGGTGCCACAACACTGCAACCCCTCACAGAGCAGGACGCACTACACTAACTTGTAGCTTCAGATGAACACTGTGCAGAGGTCTCACTACACTAACTTGTAGTTTTAGCTGCACTGTGAGCAGGACACACTACACTAACTTGTAGTTTTAGATGAACACTGTGCAGAGGTCTCACTACACTAACTTGTAGTTTTAGCTGAACACTGTGAGCAGGACGCACTACACTAACTTGTAGCTTTAGATGAACACTGTGCAGAGCTCACAAAAAAATAACTTGTAGGTTTAGCTGAACACTGTGAGGAGGACGCACTACACTAACTTGTAGTTTTAGCTGAACACTGTGAGCAGGACACACTACACTAACTTGTAGCTTTAGATGAACACTATGCAGAGGTCTCACTACACTAACTTGTAGTTTTAGCTGCACTGTGAGCAGGACGCACTACACTAACTTGTAGTTTTAGATGAACACTGTGCAGAGGTCTCACTACACTAACTTGTAGTTTTAGCTGAACACTGGGAGCAGGACGCACTACACTAACTTGTAGCTTTAGATGAACACTGTGCAGAGCTCACAAAAAAATAACTTGTAGGTTTAGCTGAACACTGTGAGGAGGACGCACTACACTAACTTGTAGTTTTAGCTGAACACTGTGAGCAGGACGCACTACACTAACTTGTAGCTTTAGATGAACACTGTGCAGAGCTCTCAAAAAAATAACTTGTAGGTTTAGCTGAACACCGTGAGGACGCACCACACTAACTTGTAGTTTTAGCTGAACACTGTGAGCAGGACGCACTACACTAACTTATAGCTTTAGATGAACACTATGCAGAGGTCTCACTACACTAACTTGTAGTTTTATCTGAACACTGTGAGCAGGACGCACTACACTAACTTGTAGCTTTAGATGAACACTGTGCAGAGCTCGCAAAAAATAACTTTTAGGTTTAGCTGAACACTGTGAGGAGGATGCACTACACTAACTTGTAGTTTTAGCTGAACACTGTGAGCAGGACGCACTACACTAACTTGTAGCTTTATATGAACACTATGCAGAGGTCTCACTACACTAATTTGTAGTTTTAGCTGAACACTGTGAGCAGGACGCACTACACTAACTTGTAGCTTTAGATGAACACTGTGCAGAGCTCGCAAAAAATAACTTTTAGGTTTAGCTGAACACTGTGAGGAGGACGCACCACACTAACTTGTAGTTTTAGCTGAACACTGTGAGCAGGACGCACTACACTAACTTGTAGCTTTAGATGAAAACTGTGCAGAGGTCTCACTACACTAACTTGTAGTTTTAGCTGAACACTGTGAGCAGGATGCACTACACTAACTTGTAGCTTTAGATGAACACTGTGCAGAGCTCACAAAAAAATAACTTGTAGGTTTAGCTGAACACTGTGAGGAGGATGCACCACACTAACTTGTAGTTTTAGCTGAACACTGTGAGCAGGACGCACTACACTAACTTGTAGCTTTAGATGAACACTGTGCAGAGGTCTCACTACACTAACTTGTAGTTTTAGCTGCACTGTGAGCAGGACGCACTACACTAACTTGTAGTTTTAGATGAACACTGTGCAGAGGTCTCACTACACTAACTTGTAGTTTTAGCTGAACACTGTGAGCAGGACGCTCTACACTAACTTGTAGCTTTAGGTGAACACTGTGCAGAGCTCGCAAAAAAATAACTTGTAGGTTTAGCTGAACACTGTGAGGAGGACGCACCACGCTAACTTGTAGTTTTAGCTGAACATGGTGAGCAGGACGCACTACACTAACTTGTAGCTTTAGATGAACACTGTGCAGAGGTCTCACTACACTAACTTGTAGTTTTAGCTGAACACTGTGAGCAGGATGCACTGCACTAACTTGTAGCTTTAGATGAACACTGTGCAGAGCTCGCAAAAAAATAACTTGTAGGTTTAGCTGAACACTGTGAGGAGGACGCACCACACTAACTTGTAGTTTTAGCTGAACACTGTGAGCAGGACGCACTACACTAACTTGTAGCTTTAGATGAACACTGTGCAGAGGTCTCACTACACTAACTTGTAGTTTTAGCTGCACTGTGAGCAGGACGCACTACACTAACTTGTAGTTTTAGATGAACACTGTGCAGAGGTCTCACTACACTAACTTGTAGTTTTATCTGAACACTGTGAGCAGGACGCTCTACACTAACTTGTAGCTTTAGGTGAACACTGTGCAGAGCTCACAAAAAAATAATTTGTAGGTTTAGCTGAACACTGTGAGGAGGACGCACCACACTAACTTGTAGTTTTAGCTGAACACTGTGAGCAGGACGCACTACACTAACTTGTAGCTTTAGATGAACACTGTGCAGAGGTCTCACTACACTAACTTGTAGTTTTAGCTGAACACTGTGAGCAGTACGCACTACACTAACTTGTAGCTTTAGCTGAACACTGTGCAGAGGTCTCACTACACTAAGCTGGAACACACTACACAGGCCCGCCATGCAGGCGGCCTTATATAGTGTGGGGTGTGTCCTATACCCCCTGAGCCATAATTGGCCAAAACCACCCTGGCTTTGGCCAATTACAGCTCTCTCTACTGACGGCGCAGTGCATTGCTGGCTGATGATTGACCAAGCATGCGGGTCATAGTGCATGCTTGGTCAATCATCAGCCAGCAATGCACTGCGATGCCGCAGTGAATTATGGGCCATGAAGCTCCACACAAATTTGGCGCGAACGCCCATAACGTTCGGAATTCGGCGAACGACCGAACAGCCGATGTTCAAGTCGAACATGGGTTTGATTCGAACACGAAGCTCATCCCTAGTTACTAGAACTCATAACGTTGGGCCTGTAAACCCAATTAACCAACGCAATTAATATCATTTAGATGATAGTTGGTATTTTTCTCATATGAGAATATTGGACATAAAGAAATTCATCTGCATACTTGGGTTGGGTGATCGGCAATACCTACAATATACTACCTTAATGATGAATGTGTTTTTTTTTCTCTTGGATATTCTTATAAAACTTACATATTATTTCTCATTATAGGATCATCATTCATTCCAGTTACAAGCAGCAAATATGCTAATTGCTAGTACTCAGCATTAGCTGTCAGCACGTCCTCTTGATTTTTCAGCATGCTAAATATGCATACAAAGGGTTATTTTCATTGCTATTATCATACACAAAAGCATAACAAAGCTAAGCAGGGTTGGGTTGAGAACCTACTGGTCAGAGGCAGGGTTCAAAAACCACATCATATGAAGTATAGTAGGGTATTCATTGCTAACTTTCAACTTTCCTCTTGCATGGTGCAACACCCTGTGCACTGAGGACTCAATCATCTATAACATTGGTGGTCAGCTTATGAAATATAAAGGGTTTCAAATGCAGCGAATTACATGTGCAGGGGGCCAAACTATTAAGATGGTACTTAAAAGTTTTAATTTAAAGCTCAACTTTTGATTACATTTCTATTTCAAGATAGCCCCCCTAGTTTTGGCTCCAATAATAACTTTCAGTCCAGAGCTGTCCCCTTCATTTACTCTCCCTGGTCACAAGTAGGGATGAGCTGAACACCCCCCGGTTCGGTTCACACCAGAACCTGCGAACGGACCGAAAATTTGCACGGATGTTAGAACCCCATTGACGTCTATGGGACTCGAATGTTCGAACTCAAAAGTGCTCATTTTAAAGGCTAATTTGCATGGTATTGTCCTAAAAAAGGGTTTGGGGATCCGGGTCCTGCCCCAGGGGACATGTATCAATGCAAAAAAACTTTTAACAACGGACGTTTTTTTCGGAAGCAGTGATTTTAATGATGCTTAAAGTAAAAAAAAAAAAAAGTGAAATATTCCTTTAAATATCGTACCTGGGGGGTGTCTATAGTATGCCTGTAAAGTGGCGCGTGTTTCCCGTGCTTAGAACAGTCCCTGCACAAAATGTCATTTTTAAAGAAAAAAAAGTCATTTAAAACTTCTTGAGCTTTAATGTAATGTCGGGTCCTGGCAGTATGGATGAAAATCAGTGAGACAAATGGCATGGGTATCCCCCAGTCCATTACCAGGTCCTTTGGGTCTTGTATGGATATTAAGGGGAACCCCGCACCCAAATTAATAAAAGGAAACAGCAGTATACACGCTCTGTACTCTGAACAGCAGTATACAGGCGGTGCAAACAAGATAGGGACTGTAGGTTTGTTGTTAAGTAGAATCTGTTTGTAATTTTGAACTGGTATATTTTTAACGTGTTTAGCTCCAGCCAAAAAATCTATGTTAAGCTTTTTGGAAAACATAGGGAAGGGTTATCACCCCTGTGACATTTGTTTTGCTGCCTGTGCTCCTCTTCAGAAGATTTCACCTCACTTTTTGTCTCAAAGAGATGTTTTTTGAAAATTTGTTTTTTTTTTGTGAAACAAGGATTGGTGATAAAGCATCAGTGGAAAGGAGAAATGTTTTTCCCATATTAACTCTTACAGGAGAGAATTTCCCTTCCTAGGGGTAGATTTCATCTCACTTCCTCTTGTCTCCTTCTGTTTGCAAGTAGGAGTCGTTTGTAAGTTGGATGTTTGAAAGTAGAGGCCTGCCCTATATACTCAGCAGAAATATGGGCCTTAGGTGTTGTTGTGGCCACAACACTGTAAGCCCTCACAGGGCCCTGCTGTGAAATATTAGATCAAGAATTGTAATTACATGCCCAACAGGGGCAGAAAAATTGGGCCTTTGGTGGTGGTGGTGGTGCTGGTGCCACAACACTGTAAGTCCTCACTCGCTCTTGGTGGGTGCAGAAACAGGCCCTGCTGTGAAATATTAGATCAAGAATTTGTAATTACATGCCCAACAGGGGCAGAAAAATTGGGCCTTTGGTGGTGGTGGTGGTGCTGGTGCCACAACACTGTAAGTCCTCACTCGCTCTTGGTGGGCGCAGAAACGTGCCCTGCTGTGAAATATTAGATCAAGAATTGTAATTACATGCCCCTGTTGAACAGGGGCTGAAAAATTGGGCCTTAGGCACTGGTGCTGGTGCCACAACACTGCAACCCCTCACAGATACTCTAGTTGGAACACAGGAACGAGCCCTGCTGCAATGTATTGCATCAAAAATTGTAATTACACGCCCCAGTTAGACAGGGGCTGAAAAATTGGGCCTTAGGCATTGGTGCTGGTGCCACAACACTGCAACCCCTCACAGATACTCTAGTTGGAATGCAAGAATGAGCCCTGCTGAAAAGTATTGCATCAAAAATTGTAATTACATGCCCCTGTTAAACAGGGGCTGAACAATTGAGCCTTAGGCACTGGTGGCGGCGCCCAGAACCAAAAATGTTCTTACAAGCTATCAGCGTAATCATTGAGGAGGAAGAGGATAATTACTTAGGATAGTCACTCAGCATCAGCATAGGCAGTCTTTGAAGGGATCTGAGATTTCAAAAAAAATTATTCGGTTACATCAGCATCAGGTGCTTGGTAGCTGGTGGTGATCCAAGACTGATTCATTTTTATGAAGGTCAGTCGATCGACCGAGTCGGTGGACAGACGCACCCTGTGATCGGTTACAAAGCCTCCAGCAGCACTGAATGTGCATTCCAAAAGAACGCTGGATGCAGGACAGGCCAGTAGCTCAATTGCATACTGTGCAAGCTCTGGCCAGTGATCCATCCTCAAGACCCAGTAACCCAGAGGATCTTCGGTGGGAAAGGTGTCCAAGTCAGATCTAGCCCCTAGGTATTCCTGCACCATGTAAAACAGACGCTGGCGATGGTTGCTGGAACCAATCATACCTTGGGGCTGCAGACTAAAAAAGTGTCTGAACGCATCGGTCAGAAGGCCACCTTCTCCACGGCTCCTTCTTTGACTGACCAAAGCCTCAGCAACACGTTGTCCAGAAACAGGAGTTTGTAACCTCCCAGTCTCTGGGAACACGTTGCACAGACCTTTCTGCAAGGCCTCCCAAAGATGTTTCATCCTCTGGTCCCTCTGCGATGGCAAGATAAGGTCCACAACCTTACCCTTGTAACGTGGATCAAGGAGGGTTGCCAGCCAGTATTGGTCCTTCTCCTTGATACCACGAATACGAGGATCCTTACGCAGGCTTTGCAGGATCAGGGAGACCATGCAGCGTAGGTTTGCTGAGGCATTCGGTCCGGAGTCCCCTGGGTCACTAAGGACGACATGGTCCACAGCCACCTCCTCCCAGCCAAGTACAAGTCCATGTGTTTCTTGGGACTGATCCCTTAAAGACTGCTGCTGATGCTGAGTGCCAAGCTCCACCTCCATACTGACACAATCCTCCTCCTCCTCCTCGTCCTCTTCCTGTGTGATCGGCGGCCATGCAGGAACACTGTCTGGATAAAGGGGGCCTTGAGAGCTAAGGAAGTCCTCCTCTTCCTCCCGCTGTTCTGCCTGAAGTGCCCTGTCCATTATTCCACACAGCGTGTGCTCCAACAGGTGGACAAGGGGGACAGTGTCACTGATGCATGCACTGTCACTGCTCACCATCCTCGTGGCCTCCTCAAATGGTGACAGGACAGTGCATGCATCCCTGATCATGGCCCACTGGCGTGGGGAAAAAAAACAAGGTCCCCTGACCCTATCCTGGTGCCATAGTCGCATAGGTACTCATTGATGGCCCTCTGCTGTGTGTGCAGCCGCTGCAGCATGGCCGACGTTGAGTTCCACCTGGTGGGCATGTCACAGATTAGGTGGTTCTTGGGCAGGTTAAACTCTTTTTGGAGGTCTGCCAGCCGAGCACTGGCATTATATGATCGGCGGAAATGGACACAGACTTTCCTGGCCTGCCTCAGGACATCCTGTAAGCCCGGGTACCTGCCCAAGAACTGCTGCACAACGTGAGCCAAACAGGGCACATGGGTCAGTTGTCCCTGTCGGAGGGCAGAGAGGAGGTTGGTGCCATTGTCGCAAACCACCATTCCTGCCTTAAGTTGGGGTGGCGTCAACCACCTCTGAACCTGCCCCTGCAGAGCTGACAAAACCTCTGCCCCAGTAAGCTGGGATATATATATATATATATATATATATATATATACTGATACTGCAGCTAGCAAAATCAACTGCCTGCCTCTAGTATGAGAACACCACCAACCTTCTACAGGTAGCTTTAGCTGAACACTGTGCAGAGCTCGCAAAAAACTAACTTGTAGCTTATTTAGCTGCCTGTGGTAGTGATAGGATCAGGAAAACACCACCAACCTTTGACAGGTAGCTTTAGGTGAACACTGTGCAGAGCTTGCAAAAAACTAACTTGTAGCTTATTTAGCTGCCTGCGGTAGTGATAGAATCAGGAAAACACCACCAACCTTCTACAAGTAGCTTTAGGTGAACACTGTGCAGAGCTCGCAAAAAACTAACTTGTAGCTTATTTAGCTGCCTGCGGTAGTGATAGGATCAGGAAAACACCACACCTTCGACAGGTAGCTTTAGGTGAACACTGTGCAGAGCTCACAAAAAACTAACTTGTAGCTTATTTAGCTGCCTGCGGTAGTGATAGGATCAGGAAAACACCACCAACCTTCGACAGGTAGCTTTAGGTGAACACTGTGCAGAGCTCACAAAAAACTAACATGTAGCTTATTTAGCTGCCTGCGGTAGTGATAGGATCAGGAAAACACCACCAACCTTCTACAGATAGCTTTAGCTGAGCACTGTGCAGAGCTCGCACTACACTAACTTGTAGTTTTAGCTGAACACTGTGAGGAGGACGCACTACACTAACTTGTAGCTTTAGCTGAACACTGTTCAGAGGACGCACTACACTAACTTGTAGCTTTAGCTGAACACTGTGCAGAGGTCGCACTACACTAACGTGTAGTTTTAGCTGAACACTGTTCAGAGGATGCACTACACTAACTTGTAGCTTTATCTGAACACTGTGCAGAGGTCGGACTACACTAACTTGTAGTTTTAGCTGAACACTGTTCAAAGGACGCACTACACTTATTTGTAGCTTTAGCTGAACACTGTGCAGAGGTCGCACTACACTAACTTGTAGTTTTAGCTGAACACTGTGAGGATCGCGCACTACACTAACTTGTAGCTTTAGCTGAACACTGTGCAGAGGTCGCACTACACTAACTGGTAGTTTTAGCTGAACACTGTGAGGAGGACGCACTACACCAACTTGTAGCTTTAGCTGAACACTGTGAGGAGGATGCACTACCCTAACTTGTAGCTTATTTAGCTGCCTGCGGTAGTGATAGGATCAGGAAAACACCACCAACCTTCGATAGGTAGCTTTAGGTGAACACTGTGCAGAGCTTGCAAAAAACGAACTTGTAGCTTATTTAACTGCCTGCGGTAGTGATAGGATCAGGAAAACACCACCAACCTTCGATAGGTAGCTTTAGGTGAACACTGTGCAGAGCTTGCAAAAAACGAACTTGTAGCTTATTTAGCTGCCTGCGGTAGTGATAGGATCAGGAAAACACCACCAACCTTTGATAGGTAGCTTTAGGTGAACACTGTGCAGAGCTCGCAAAAAACGAACTTGTAGCTTATTTAGCTGCCTGCGGTAGTGATAGGATCAGGAAAACACCACCAACCTTCTACAGGTAGCTTTAGCTGAACACTGTGCAGAGCTCGTACTACACTAACTTGTAGTTTTAGCTGAACACTGTTCAGAGGACGCACTACACTAACTTGTAGCTTTAGCTGAACACTGTTCAGAGGACGCACTACACTAACTTGTGGCTTTAGCTGAACACTGTGCAGAGGTCGCACTACACTAACTTGTAGATTTAGCTGAACACTGTGCAGAGGTCGCACTACACTAACTTGTAGTTTTAGCTGAACACTGTTCAGAGGACGCACTACACTAACTTGTAGCTTTAGCTGAACACTGTGCAGAGGTCGCACTACACTAACTTGTAGTTTTAGCTGAACACTGTGAGGATGACGCACTACACTAACTTGTAGCTTTAGCTGAACACTGTGCAGAGGTCGCACTACACTAACGTGTAGTTTTAGCTGAACACTGTTCAGAGGATGCACTACACTAACTTGTAGCTTTATCTGAACACTGTGCAGAGGTCGGACTACACTAACTTGTAGTTTTAGCTGAACACTGTTCAAAGGACGCACTACACTTATTTGTAGCTTTAGCTGAACACTGTGCAGAGGTCGCACTACACTAACTTGTAGTTTTAGCTGAACACTGTGAGGATGGCGCACTACACTAACTTGTAGCTTTAGCTGAACACTGTGAGGAGGATGCACTACCCTAACTTGTAGCTTATTTAGCTGCCTGCGGTAGTGATAGGATCAGGAAAACACCACCAACCTTCGATAGGTAGCTTTAGGTGAACACTGTGCAGAGCTTGCAAAAAACGAACTTGTAGCTTATTTAGCTGCCTGCGGTAGTGATAGGATCAGGAAAACACCACCAACCTTCGATAGGTAGCTTTAGGTGAACACTGTGCAGAGCTCGCAAAAAACGAACTTGTAGATTATTTAGCTGCCTGCGGTAGTGATAGGATCAGGAAAACACCACCAACCTTCTACAGGTAGCTTTAGCTGAACACTGTGCAGAGCTCGTACTACACTAACTTGTAGTTTTAGCTGAACACTGTTCAGAGGACGCACTACACTAACTTGTAGCTTTAGCTGAACACTGTTCAGAGGACACACTACACTAACTTGTAGCTTTAGCTGAACACTGTGCAGAGGTCGCACTACACTAACTTGTAGATTTAGCTGAACACTGTGCAGAGGTCGCACTACACTAACTTGTAGTTTTAGCTGAACACTGTTCAGAGGACGCACTACACTAACTTGTAGCTTTAGCTGAACACTGTGCAGAGGTCACACTACACTAACTTGTAGTTTTAGCTGAACACTGTGAGGATGACGCACTACACTAACTTGTAGCTTTAGCTGAACACTGTGCAGAGGTCGCACTACACTAACTTGTAGTTTTAGCTGAACACTGTGAGGAGGACACACTACACCAACTTGTAGCTTTAGCTGAACACTGTGAGGAGGATGCATTACCCTAACTTGTAGCTTTAGCTGAACACTGTGCAGAGGTCACATTAAACTAACTTGTAGCTGTAGCTGAACACTGTGAGGAGGACGCACTACACTAACTTGTAGCTTTAGCTGAACACTGTGCAGAGGTCGCACTACACTAACTTGTAGTTTTAGCTGAACACTGTGAGGAGGACGCACTACACTAACTTGTAGCTTTAGCTGAACACTGTGCAGAGGTCGCACTACACTAAATTGTAGTTTTAGCTGAACACTGTGAGAAGGAAGCACTACACCAACTTGTAGCTTTAGCTGAACTCGGTGAGGAGGACGCACTACCCTAACTTGTAGCTTTAGCTGAACACTGTGCAGAGGTCACACTAAACTAATTTGTAGCTTTAACTGAACACTGTGAGGAGGACGCACTACACTAACTGTAAATAGTCTAGCTGCCTGACTTTCGTATTAATAGGATCAAAAAAACACCAGCAATTTTCTTCAGGTAGCTGTAAATACTGTAACAAGACAAGCCTGCCTGGCAGTAGGAAGATAACAGGAACGGATCTAGCTAAACTGAATACAGTGTATATATATATATATATATATATATATATATATATATATATGTATATATATATATATATATATATATATATATATACAACACCTGGGATGCATATATATACACAATACACTGTAATTGCAGCTAACTCACTGACTGCCCTGCCTAATCTAGGTAACTCAAATGAAATGACACTGTCTCTCTCTCTATCTAAGCAAGCTGGAACACACTACACAGGGCCGCCATGTAGGCGGCCTTATATAGTGTGGGGCGTGTCCTATACCCCCTGGGCCATAATTGGCCAAAGCCACCCTGGCTTTGGCCAATTACAGCTCTCTCTACTGACGGCGCTGTGATTGGCCAAGCATGCGGGTCATAGTGCATGCTTGGTCAATCATCAGCCAGCAATGCACTGCGATGCCGCAGTGAATTATGGGCCATGAAGCTCCACGCGAATTTGGCGCGAACGGCCCATAAAGTTCGCAATTCGGTGAATGATCGAACAGCCGATGTTCAAGTCGGACATGGGTTCGACTCGAACGCGATGCTCATTCCTAGTCACACGGTATCCTCAGTCTTCTGTGCTGAATGATGTCCAGCACTCTTCTGCTATAAACACTGTCTGCAGTAGTGACAATGAACATTATAGTAGAACCTTTTTTTTCCATTGTGAGTAGAGTAAGAGAGAGTTTAATCTCTGTAAATTTTTTTGCCATCTCCATGTCCCATTGGAGAGATTTCCCTTCACTCCTTGTCTCATTTCCAAAACAGAAAATGAGAGGAAATCCCCACAAAGTGAGGTAATCAATTGAACTAGTGTCTGTCTTTGGGAGATTTCTCCTCTACTGCTGTTTTAGGAACAACAAATTTTGGATTTTATTTCACTTTGAGTGATAATGGTCACCAAGATAGATAGAGAGGGTGAATCTCCCTAACAGGGGCACAGAGGGCATTAAACACAGGACAGGGGTGCTAATCTATATCCACTCTATCCAAATAAAAAAAGTTATGCATTAGTTATACTTTAAAACAACATAATGAATGATTGTGATACATCTGTTGTGTACAGTGTGCATCCCCACCATTGTAAATAGGATACACTTGCTCCTTCTATTCCTCCTCATACAGTTGGTATCTATCTGTAACAGACAGAAATCAGTATCCAATGGTTGAATAATTTATTAAATAAATGTTTAACTGGTCATGGCACTGATGATGCAGTGCCTACAGTACCACACTTAAAAAAGCTCCTTCCAGAAAAGTATGGAACTTACCTAAATTCCACTGAAAATACCACACCATCATAGTTTCTCTAAAAGGGATGTTCTTATGCAGCTCCCTCATATTGATAATGTATCATGATCTATTTCCAACAATGTGACTGGGTAGTGATTGGCAGGCTACTACTGACAAATAGAGAAGTAACTACCGTCATGTACAGTACTTAGCATTAAAACAAACTATTTACTTCACTGCACCTTGATCACTGTATCCATTAACATGGCTCCAAATGATCAGGCTGATTGCTGAGACCAAATTTTCTTCCTTTCCTTCCCACAAGAGTCAAGACTGCACCTAGTAAAATAAAAGTCACCTATAAAAAAAGATTCCCTGGTGGTTTGTTCAATTCTTCTATATGTATATCTACGAGGAGGATTTGGATCTGTTGTACGAGGAGGATTTGGATTTTGTGGGGATTTCAGAGACATGGTTTAACAGCTCTCATGATTGTCTGGAAACCATTCAAAGGTATCGAAGGGATAGAGAGGGTAAAAAAGGGGCAGGGGTATGCCTGTATATCAAAAATAATGTAAAGTGAATGTGAGAGATGACATCACTAATGGAGCTAGGGAGGATGTGGAATCCTTATGGGTAGAGCTTCAAAAGGATGAAGCTAAGGGGAAAATAATACTGGGAGTATGCTATAGGCCCCCTAACCTGGGGGAGGAGGGGGAGGTGGACCTCCTATCACAATTTGGATCAGAAGCAAGTATGAGAAGTGTTACCATAATGGGGGATTTTAATTATCCAGACATAGACTGGGTGGAGGGAACCACGCAATTCGTCTTAGGCTCGCCAGTTCCTAAATGTCTTGCAGGAGAATTTCATGGCTCTGATGGTAGACGCACCAACTAGAAATAAAGCGTTACTAGATCTACTGATTACCAACAATACAGACCTGATCACGGATGTGGAAATACGGGGAAATTTAGGAAACAGCGATCACAGGTCAATTGGCTTCAGTATAAATCACACAAAAAGGAAACATAAGAGAAATACAAAGACACTGAATTTCAAAAGAGCCAACTTTCCTAAACTATGAACCTTGCTAGAAGATATAAATTGGGATAAAATCTTAGGAACAAAGAATAAAGAGGAGAGATGGGTTTGCTTTAAGAGCATATTAAATAAAGGCATTAGCCAGTGCATCCCATTGGGTAATAAATTCTAAAGTCCTGGATGGCTTAACGCCAATGTAAAAATGCATATAAAGCAAAAGAGAAGGCCTTCAATAAATACAAGGGTGAGGGATCATCATCAGCATTCAAAGTTTATAAAGAAAGCAACAAAAAATGTAAGGGTGCAATTAGGGTGGCTAAGATAGAACACGAAAGACACATAGAGGAGGAGAGCAAAAAAAATCCCAAGAAATTCTTTAAGTATGTAAACCAGGGGTCTCAAACTGGCGGCCTTCCAGCTGTTGCAAAACTACAAGTCCCATCATGACTCTTCCTGTGAGAGTGATGCCTTGCAATGCCTCTTGGGACTTGTAGTTTCGCAACAGCTGGAGGGCCACAAGTTTGAGACTCCTGATGTAAACAGTAAAAAAAGGGAGGAACAGACCATATTGGCCCCATAAAGAATGAGGAAGGACATCTGGTTACAAAGCATGGGGAGATGACGAATGTATTGAATTTATTCTTCTCCTCAGTCTTCACGAGGAAAAAGCGGATATAACACCAATATTTAAAAAATACATCCCTGGGAATTACAGACCAGTTAGCCTAACATCAATAGTATGCAAACTCTTGGAGGGGATGATACGGGACTTTATACAATATTTTAGTAATGGATTCATGAAGAATTGTTCTTGCCAAACCAATCTATTAACCTTCTATGAGGAGGTGAGTTGCCATCTAGATTAAGGAAGGCCCGTAGACGTGGTGTATCTGGATTTTTCAAAAGCATTTGACACAGTTCCCCATAAACGTTTACTGTACAAAATATGGTTGGTTGGCATGGACCATAGGGTGAGTACATGGATTGAAAACTGGCTACAAGGGCGAGTTCAGAGGGTGGTGATAAATGGGGAATACTCGGAATGGTCAGAGGTGGGTATTGGGGTCCCACAGGGTTCTGTGCTGGGACCAATCCTATTAATTTGTTCATAAACGACCTGGAGGATGGGGTAAACAGTTCAATCTCTGTATTTGTGGATGATACTAAGCTAAGCAGGGCAATTACTTCTCAGCAGGATGTGGAAACCTTGCAAGAAGATCTGAACAAATTAATGGGGTGGGCAACTACATGGCAAATGAGGTTTAATGTAGAAAAATGTAAAATAATGCATCTGGGTGGCAAAAATATGAATGTAATCTATACACTAGGGGGAGAACCTCTGGGGGAATCTAGGATGGAAAAGGTCCTAGTAGAAGATAAGCTCAGCAATGGCATGCAATGCCAAGCTGCTGCTAACAAAGCAAACAGAATATTGGCATGCAGTAAAAAAGGGATTAACTCCAGGGATAGAGCGATAATTCTCCCACTGTACAAGACTCTGGTCCGGCCACACCTGGAGTATGCTGTCCAGTTCTGGGCACCAGTCTTCAGGAAGGATGTACTGGAAATGGAGCGATTACAAAGAAGGGCAACAAAGCTAATAAAGGGTCTGGAGGACATTAGTTATGAAGAAAGGTTGCGAGCACTGAACTTATTCTCTCTGGAGAAGAGATGCTTGAGAGGGGATATCTAGCTATGACTAAGGCTATTGCCAAAACACGTCAGCTTTATTGTTTATTGTCACTCTGATGTACCAGTAAACGACACTTCAAGGATTACAGTTTTGCCGGCTCTCCGTATTACGACCCCACAATAAGGATAAAACTTTTTTGTGGAAGGGATTTTAACAAGACACGTGGTCACTCATTAAAATTAGAAGAAAAGAGGTTTAACCTTAAACTACGTAGAGGGTTCTTTACTGTAAGAGTGGCAAGGATGTGGAATTTCCTTCCACAGGTGGGGGTCTCAGCAGGGGGCATCGATAGTTTAAAAAACTATTAGATAAGCACGTGAACGACCGCAACATACAGTGATATACAATGTAATACTGACATATAATCACACACATAGGCTGGACTTGATGTTGTCTTTTTTCAACCTCACCTACTATGTAACTATGTATGTAACTAACGCCAGCTATAACCAACTAAAGCCAGCTATAGAGGGAGCGATTTTCTCAAGAAAGAAAATCACTCTATTCCCCCCATGAATACAGACACTGTTGATGGGGGAATCCCTCCCACGGAGCTATTGTGTTCTCCCAGCGGGGGAGTGCGGGGAGAGTCCCGGTCCGGGAGAACACACAGTGATTATTGCTAGCAGGTATAGCCGCTGGCAATAATTGCATGAGAAACTAGACAGGCTGGTTGTACCCAAGTTGAATGATTGATCAACTTGGGTACAATAAGCTTGCTCATACAAGGTTCAAATCTCGGCCAGTCCCTGCTGAAGTGGCCAAGATTCGAAAAGTCTATAGCCAGCTTAAGCCATAATGATTGTTACTTTCATTATAGAGAGCTCATGAGAGCTAAAGACTATTATTCACATTGTGAAATAACACAATGAATTTTGACAAAAAAAAGGTTAAAACATTCACATAAAAATGATATTTACATTTGTAAATAGGGATGAGGTTTAAGTTTGCCGCTACCACTTTTGTGCACTAGTCCAAATCATTTGGAGGAGGGGGGATCATGGCGTGGGTTTACTTTTTTAGTGGTTGGGCTTGGCTTCTTAGTTCCAGTGAAAGGAACTCTTAAGGCGTCAGCATACCAAGACATTTTGGACAATTTTATGCTCCCAACTTTGTGGGAACAGTTTGGGGATGACCCCTTCCTGTTCCAACATGACTGCACACCAATGCACAAACAAGGTCCATAAAGCATGGATAAGCGAGTTTGGGGTGGAGGAATTTGACTGGCCTGCACAGAGTCCTGACCTCAACCCAATAGAACACCTTTGGGATGAATTAGAGCCAGGCATTCCCATCCAACATCAGTGCCCGACCTCACATATGCACTTCTGGAAAAATGGTCAAACATTCCCATAGACACACTCCTAAACCTTGTGGACAGCCTCCCCAGAAGAGTTGAAGCTGTTATACTGTAGCTGCTAGTGAATGTGAATTGGCCTTTTACATTGGTGGTCAACATTTGCTACACTGTTTTATAAATGATCAGTGTGTAAATTCCCCTTTTACAATGGTGATCATTGCAAATGCCTCTGTGTGACTTCCCCTGATTAATTGGTTCTCAGTGTAAATTCATTTGTGCTACTGGGTGAAAGATTCCTATTTAATGTTGTCAGTGGAAAACAGACCCTCAGTTATTGGTGGTTAGTGGTTATTTACCTGAAATACCTGCCTGCTGATTTCCAAACAATCTGTGCCATAATTATGAAATTACAGTTCCAAACCACCTACAGATCCACAAATGGTAAATTGCTAGTTTCATCTGGCCACTAAGACTCTTGGGCCCATTAGATGCAGGGAAAGCCCCTACCTGTAATAGGCCCCAGGACCTTAGATGCCCCTCTATAACTGCATGGGCCGCACAGCTGATATGTCCACCACTGTGTATATCACAAAAGAAGGACTTAAGCTATATATTTAACCTAGCTCTTTATAAGGCACATTGATATAGAACTAAATAAAAAGCTACACGATTTATGTTCTGCATGTACTGTCAAACACTCACATTCACATGTCCTTTCCCCTCAGGATCCAAATTAACTCTACTATTAGTACCCCTGAATTCAGTGGAATCTTGTGACAAGTGGGGAACTGAAGGCATATCTAAGAATTTTACTGGTGTGGTCCCACCAGTGTGATCCGTGTCTTCATCATAACTTATAACTGAACTTTTGGCAGATATAAAAAAAGACCAATAATTGTAATTCGGTGATTTTATTACATAAATAATCACGTAGCATATGCAGTATCTACATTTTTATTGTTATCAGTGTTCTAAAATATTTCAACTGCTTTTTTAGCTGCTTAAAAAAAATAAAATTCAAAAAGTCGCGCTGAAAAATGAAATGAAAGTGGCAACAGGCAAGTGCCTAAAGGTCTCAAAAAATATGAGGCTAAATAGTGGTCACTAAGCAAATGCTAATCAGTGTGTAAATGCACCATAAAAGATTAAACTTATAGAACACAGATATTGTTATATATAAGTAGCTTATTACGGATAACAAGTGAATGCCTAAAAACAAGGCAAAATGTGACAGTGTGACAGATATATGTCTAAGAGAACCGTGTCACAAAACTAAAAAATAATATTCAGTGTATAAATTAACTGAGCTTATAATTCAAAAGAAAAGAAAGTCCATAGCTGTACAGAAACAGCAGTGATTTTAGTCCGTACATGCTTGGTAGCACACATACAAAACGGAGTAATAAGTGTCCCCAAGTGCTGAGTGAATATGGAACCAAAACTTGCTGCAGTGAATAAGGTGCGTAGACAGACCTCCACCGTTCGACGACACCGCAATTCGTATACCCGGAAGACACGGGTTGTCTTGGAGCCGGCCGGCTTGCATACATGCTTTTATACGCAACTGCTTTTATAAGTGCAATCCATACCTTTTTTATTCAATAAACGTTAGATTTTATGCTATGTGGAGCTTTTTATCTCTTTTATGGGGATACATCCTACTTACTGAGGTGTGACTGGCGGAGGGAGTCCCTGGATTCGGATGACAACAAGTGCCTGTTGTACAGATCCCTGGCTGGGGTTGCAGCCATCTACCCTTTAGGTATCCCATAATTAAGAGACCAACTTTTTCTGGTAAGAGGCAGCAGTTTTCGAACGGTGGAGGTCTGTCTACGCACCTTATTCACTGCAGCAAGTTTTGGTTCCATATTCACTCAGCACTTGGGGACACTTATTACTCCGTTTTGTATGTGTGCTACCAAGCATGTACGGACTATAATCACTGCTGTTTCTGTACAGCTATGGACTTTCTTTTCTTTTGAATTATAAGCTCAGTTAATTTGTACACTGAATATTATTTTTTAGTTTTGTGACACGGTTCTCTTAGACATATATCTGTCACAC
Source organism: Aquarana catesbeiana (assembly GCF_042186555.1). NCBI lineage: Eukaryota > Metazoa > Chordata > Amphibia > Anura > Ranidae > Aquarana > Aquarana catesbeiana. The sequence goes on along the minus strand of NC_133324.1, from coordinate 255,876,927 downwards.
TGTCACATTTTGCCTTAGTGTTTTTAGGCATTTACTTGTTATCTGTAATAAGCTACTTATATATAACAATATCTGTGTTCTATAAGTTTAATCTTTTATGGTGCATTTACACACTGATTAGCATTTGCTTAGTGACCACTATTTAGCCTCATATTTTTTGAGACCTTTAGGCACTTGCCTGTTGCCACTTTCATTTCATTTTTCAGCGCGACTTTTTGAATTTTATTTAGATTATATAGTTTACTACTTTTTAGTCGCAGCTCATGTAAGTTGAATTAGTGTTAGCGCAGTATTTATTTTATACCTTTTTTAGCTGCTTGCCTGGAGTTCAGCCTAAAAGTGGTCCTTTCTGTATCTATACACCTGCTAAATCCCAATCACCTATTACACAGTACTCTGGCACTTTTCTATCTATTTTTACCTATTTCCTTTTTACGAATTAACAGTAAAGCTGGAAGAAGGAAATTATTTTATACTGACCTCAGTAAAAGGTCTCCCTATTGTTGTTTTTTTCAATAATTATTTTCTTGTCAAATGTAGAATTGTAGAATTGTAGATTCAGCATCTCCCCAAAAAAAAAAAAAAAAGTCATATAACATACATTAGTTTTATATCTTCTCAACACATAATATTATTGCCACATATCCCTTCAGTTTGTTCTTTATTCTGTATCCACTATAACAAAGCACCAGTTGTATGAGAGGAAACATTGATGTAGTCAATCAGCACAGCCAGAAAGCAAGGCTGAACTGTTCTGTCTGCAGAGAATGAAATAACTGCTTATTTGCTGCACAAGGAGTTGATTTGCTTAGATAATGATATTTATATGACATTATGACATCCATAGAAGATGATACATGGTGTCATTAACTTGGCCCATTCTAGAAATAAATATCTACATAAATTAACTGCTAAATCAAAATGGAGTGAGCTGGAAGTAAATGGGGTTTCCATTGAAAAATTGAACTTTGCTGTCTGCTATTTTCAAGCATGTGGGCTTGAGTTGAATTAACATGTGGGCAGGCATTTTCTAATATGGGCAAAGCAGATAAAAACCTAATTTTTAATTATGCAACCAAAACCAAATGTATTTCAGAAGAGTTTAATATTTTTAACCCTTAGCTTGTGTTATGAATTTCAAGTGAATTGTCTTATGTGAAACAGCTATCCTTTTGTACACCATTTAGTCTTTGTTTGTCTGTCTACCTTCATTTCTAAGCCTTTTTTTTATGTACAGCCTTTTAAAGTATTAAATCCAAAACAAAAACTGTAATATATTGCTGCTTACCAATCATTAGATGTGGCGCCCGCAGTAGTTTTTTTTTATTAGGCTTTTTCCCATCTGTTTTCACCTGGTGATCTGGCCAGTAACACACCTCCTGTATTAGAGTGCCACCACTCTGGATGAAGGAGAACAGGGGGCACCTTTGGACAGCAGCATTGTCAGTCTGGGTGGAGGGGAGTGTTAGATGTGCTAGCAGATTTAAATACAATAACAAACTGAAGCCAAATGCCAGCTAACACTTTTTAAGCAGTTACAGCAACAGTGTTATTGCTTTTGGGATAAAGGTTGTACATTAACAAATAAAAGCTGATCATTGTAAGCACCCTGTGTCAGGTGACCAGTCGGGTCCCCAGATGACCCTACCTGTTCCAGGAGGATTGTTTGGGCCTTGACCGCAGGATTTGGGGAGGGGGCATTTGCCCATTTGCAGGGAACAAGGACACTGCACACAGACAGAGTTGTTTAACTTTGCCCATCCAGCTTTATGAACACTGTATACAGACATCATTGCTCTTAGTCACCTTGCTGACACCTGTATTGCCACAGGACACAAGGCCTATTCAAATACAGGGACACTGTATACAGACACCATTTGTCCTTTCACCTTGCTGAGGAAGATCCATCATTATTAACATGATAATCTAGGCCAGTTGTACTGTTTGGAAATGTGGAATTTGGCTGCAGTGGATGAGTGCCATCAGCCCTAATAAATGGAAATGGAGAAATCCCTCAAGGTGTGGGACTATAGCGGCACTGGTAGATTAAAGTCAAAGAGGTAGTAAGAATTATAAAAATATAAAATTGTATTACAAACTGTACATATACAAAACATCAAGTGAAAATGGTGTACGGCAACCATACATGAATATTGGAAAGACTAGATACAGACAACTAACGCATTTCGGGACCCCTTCTTCAGAGGTGCCTTCAATATACAGTACATACAACTTTCCCAATTTTTGAGTAATAAATCATATCATGGTGAAGCTTAAGAACATGCATCAGCAGGCCATGCGTTGTTGCATAGAGATTCCCCAGGATGCGGTCTGAACAGACGGGGACTATATGATGATAGAAAATGGATGTAACCCCAATTGGGAACTTGGATCAGTAGGACCACTGTATAGTGCAGAAAATCACTGCACTGACATAGTCCAGACTGAAGATAGTCCTGAGTTAGTTGTTTGGTGATGAAGCCAGGTGGTCAGTATTTCCAAGCTCAAAAAGAGAGTCCATACCTGTATGAGCTTCAGAGAGATAGACACACATCCAGCCAATGATTTCAATGGGCAGGGGCGTTTTAGGAGCGGTGTATACACCGCTCCTAATGTGCTGCAAAGATACTGCTTGCAGGACTTTTTTTAACATCCCACAAGCGCACCGTTACAGTGTGAAAGCACTTGGTGCAATTGGGCTTTCACACTGGAGTGACAGGAGAGGCGCTTTACAGGCGCTTTTCAGGTGCTATTTTTAGCGCTATAGCACCTGTAAAGCACCTCAGTGTGAAAGTGGCCTTAGGGTTGAGAGGCAGAGTATGGAACCAAACATACTTAAGCTGCTCCTGCGGGGGGGTAGCGCTACATGTGGGTACATCGTCCGGGATGATACCCCTACTCTGCAATCAACTCCTCAAGAGAGCATCCCCTACAAGTGCCAAGATGGACCCCGCTGCTGCGGCCCAGTGGTGTGAGGAAGAAGGCGCTCACTCAGAGTCGAGTGTAGTGATTGAGCTTCCTGGGGATGCCTGGACTGAAGAACAGATCAGCCAGGAGGTGAAGACATTGATTTCAGACCAGAAGGCATGGTTGATTGTTGTCAGACCAGACCAAGATGCCTCTTGCACCCATGTGCTGCTAGAATGGAAGCAGGGTATCCCTGACCATTTATGAGGATCTAGTGTACAGTCTGCTGACCAGGCTGAGTTTTGTCTAATCCAGTCAGGCACACCCAAGAGGCATCCAGCAAGTACTAGCCAAGTTAAGGTTACAAAGGAAGAGGTCTATTCCACACCTTTGGCCATGATCAAGCCAGAGTTTTTCGCTGCTTTGGGAGACTTTGTGTCAAAATTGCCAAGGAACACTCCAACGTGCTCTGGAAATGAGTACCAGAAACTCAGGCCTTTCTCTGGAAGATAACCAGTACCAACAGGGGAGGTCAGTTTTGAAGAATGGCTGGACCAAGCCACCCAAGTTCTGGATGAATGGGATGTCTCTGAGACCCACAAGAAGCAAAGAATTACAAAGAGTCTAAGGGGTCCAGCATCAGAAGCCATCCATAATCTGAAGCTCAGCCAAAGGGATTGTGTTGCTCAGTACTACCTGAATATTTTGCAGGATGTGTTTGGGAGCACTGAAAAGGCCTCTGACCTCTTGTACCGGTTTGAGCATACTTACCAGCACAAAGCGGAGAAATTATCCGATTATGTAAGGCTTCTGGATAAGATTTAGCATCAACTCTTATTGAAGAAGGGTTTGGACATCCTTGAAGTGAATGCGGTCCGTGCACAGCAAGTCTTGCGGGGTGCCCAGCCATTGGACCCCATCACCATTCTACTTGGAACTCAGCAGGATGGTGACATATTGAAGTATCGAGATCTGAAGATATATATTCATCTTTACAAATGACAACCAGAACTAATCCACAAAAGGGTAGCTTTGGACGGTGGTGTAGAGATTTAGAGACACTTATTGACAAAGAATTTATTTGAGGTATCCTTATCCTCCTCACAGAGCCTGACCCAGTTATTTAGCATCCATAGAGTTCATTACACTCCTTTTAAAGCTGCACTCCTGGGGTAAAGCAGCTACATCAAATTGGCCAAGATGCACTACTAATACAGGTACACTTATACATATGCTGTGCAGATGTCCCAAACTGCATCGTTACTGGGAGGGTGTATTTGATACTTTGAATTCCTATAATGAAAAAAATAATAAAAAGTATTTGGTTAAAAAAAAAAGTATCCAGATCTGATTTGTATTGTGCGGGAAGAGGAGGCCATGTTGGAAAACAAGAAATCAGGAGTAGATGTTGGGGTCAGGGCGGTCAGTGTAGATAGTGGTACCTCAGAGGCTTGGCTCCTCAAGACTCAAGTCACCAAAGTGGACACCATCGCCACCTCATGCAAAGAAGCAGAGTTGTCGGATCTCAGGTCTGAGATAGCCACACTGAAGATGCAGGTATCCCAGATGTTGGAGGTGATGAACCGGCTGACAGTGACTCATACTGAACTGTCTGATGAGGGTGCTATTGGGTGGAATGTACCCCGGTCTCACCTGCTGCACCTGGCCAAAGGGCAATAAATACAGATGTCTGTTTAAATTGTGGAGGTGTGTGAATGTCCTAGTCTGCCAAGGCAGACAGAAGACTGGCATGTTCCACAGAGAAGTGACCCAAGGATGGAGAGAAGGCCTGGGCCTTCAAGAAGAACCTTCACTGATTCTGTAAAAGCACAATGGAGGACACCTGCAGTTTATGCTGTTTCAGTGAGGGATGCCTATCTGCCTCCAAAACTACGCCAGAAACTGAATTCTCAGCGAAGAAAACTGAAGGAAGCACGAATACAGTCACACAAACCTGCTGTTCCAGATGGTCCCACCAAGCCTCCTGAGCAGTTGGTAGGTCCTTTGCCTGTAGTGTCTGTTTTAGTGAAAGGAATCTTTACGAGGGCCTTTCTTGATTCAGGTCCTCGGGTTAATTTGCTGACCAGAGACTTTTACAAGAGGTATTTGTCGTATATGCCCCTGCATAATTTGGAAGATATAGAGATCCAGGGTATTCAGATGGAGGATTAACCTTGTGATGGCTACCTGTGGATCAAATTATCGTGTGATCTATTGAAGGTTGCAAAGCCTCAGAATTTTGAGACACTGGCCATTGTGTGTCTTTGGCTGCCAGGGTCTACAGGAATTTTTCTGATTGTAGGGACCAACACAGATCTGGTGAAGCGGTTGCTAGTCCTTGTTGTCCCCAGATGTGATCTCTTTCCCTCAGTGTCTGCAGGAGGGCCAGAAGTGTCTCCCTCTCCCACAGTGGATGAAGAAGGATCCACAGCAGAAGCGAAAGAGACTGATCTGCAGGAGGCAGAGGCAGTCAAACAGGAAGAAGAGGCTAGTGAGCATACTGTGCCAGAGCCAGTGGAACAGAGGAAACAAAGAGTCATTCCCCATTTCAAGAAACCGACTTGTGACGTGTTGGGTGAGAGCTCCAAAGAAGCTGCCCTTTCCCCTCAAGCGACTCTTGACATGCCTGACCTGTTCACCGCTGCTTTGGTGAAGGGCAACCCTGACTCACCCCTTGGCACAACTGGTAGGGTCATCCTTATAAAGGGTGGCCTGTGGGCAGGACACCCTCCCTTCCTATGTTATTTGGTGCAAGGTCCCTCTGCCAGGTTCTTGCAAAAATGTAAATTGTTGTTTACATGTGTACATTTCCTTCCACATGTATTTGAAAACATGTACCAGGTCGAGGTCGAGGACTGTTACTTGCTTTGGGGGACCAAAGGTTCGTTAGTGGGGGGAGGATGTAGCAGGGAGCTGGCTATCTTACCTGCAGTATCAGAAGACACTCTGCAACATTGTTGCACTGAGACTGTTCCCTCTAGTGCCAGCTAAGACTCTGTGTCATCACATCCTTTCAGCAGAGTGATTACAACCGGGGAGGAAAGCATACAGGGAATTGTAGTCCCAGGACTCAAGTTTCACATTCAGATTGAACTGTATGGACCTACAAGAGCCAGCATGCTCCGGGGAAGAGGAACTAAAGACTCCATCTTGCTTTGCTGAGGGATTTCAGTCACCATAAGGCAGGATAAGAGAGTGGACCTAGGGGAGAGGTGCTGCCTCCCTGGTCAGTCCACTGCATGATTTCAGGCATCCATAGCCAGTCAGAACATCCAGTTTGAAAAAGGGGGATCCCAGGTGCATATGCAGGCGCCCCTGCACCGATGGAGAAGCGTTCCAGTGTGAGGTGATCCTGCATTCTTTTCTTGATAATCCGGGCCATTTGTACTGTTTGTTGATTTGGGTACAGTGTTGGGTCTGTGGTGTCAGGGGACAGAAGAGAGAGGACTGACATAAGAGAAGGTCATTCTTCTGCTCTCCTCCTGCCTGAATTCATAGAGCCAAATTTAAATAGTGACAGCCAATCTAGTACAGAGTGTCATATTGTGATTTATTTGCCATTTAAGTGTGCCTCTGCTCTTGGGGTTATTCTCAGGTTTGGAATCCCCTGAAAGCAACCTGAATACAGTGCTGAGCTATATTGCTCTTGATCTCAGTTTTTGCTCTCCAGTTGCATTACTTGATTATATATACTGTTATTGTTTGTTACCCTTTTCCACAGAAGCTTCTCAGTAAAGACAGTTCTTGTATTTTGTCATAATGTGTGTGTTTTCATTGGTCCTTGCACTTACACTATTGTCAGGTGTGCCAGAGGGGCTGAGACTGTTCTTAGGGTTGAGAGGCAGAGTATGGAACCAAACATACTTAAGCGTTCTCCTGGGTAGGTACACCTGGGTCCCCTGTGTCCACCCCCCAGACTGGTTTTGTGGATTCTACTATTTGTCTTCATATCTGTGTAAGTGATGCAGTCTCCATATCTCTTTATGGTAATAATGATGTAACTAAACGATGATGTAACAATTGTATATGAATCTAATTTCATTTTTGTTTGATGATAATAGTGTTCGCCCCCCTCATAAACACATGGTCCTGAAGAAACTAATCAGTGAAACGCGTTGACCTTTGCAAGCTGGACTAGAACATCTGGACTGTACAGAGTGCTGTTTTATTATCTGTGTCGATGGCCATTGCTGTCCCGCAATTATTTGAGGGGACTTTGTCTGTATAGAGTGAGTATATTCCTCTAATTGATTTTTTTAGAATCTTTTATACAATAGGATTTTAACGATGTTCACAATAAAGTATTGTTTTTTATATAGAAGTTGTACGTCTCATGCTGTGCCTTTTAAAGTCCATCATTTTCCATACAAGTTTCTTGGCGATCCCTTTTCTAGATATAAATTCACATTTTTCTTCTTCAATGATGTTTGTTGAAAATACAGAGACAAAACTAAGAAGGTACATCCGGAATCAGTCATCCATACTACATAAATTCAGTTAAACCATATCTTGCACTGATGAGGGCTAAGAAGCCTTTAACAGCTGTAGGCAAGTCAGTAATATTGGCTTTGTATAATTTTGGCTATATCTGTGCTATAGACCAAAAGTTATGAATGCACAGATTACCACAAGTGCAAAAAGGAATTGTTTGCATGACTTCGAACACTTACCTATAACCAGGGACTAAGATTCTTGTCTTTGTTTTTTTTTTTTGCTGGAACTGGTAAATACCTTCTGTTAAAGGAAGGAAATGCTGTATTTCCGGATTATTGTGGTACATAATTTCAGCACCATGGACAGCACAGAAGATCAATTTATATTATGTGCCCATGTTTTTCTATGAAAATCTATGGGCAAAAGCTATTTGATCTATCTATCTATCTATCTATCTATCTATCTATCTATCTATCTATCTATCTATCTATCTATCTATCTATCTATCTATCTATCTATCTATCTATCTATCTATCTATCTATCTATCTATCTATCTATCTATCTATCTATCTATCTCTATGTCTGTATCAGAATGTCTGCCTATTTGTCTCTCGGTATTCATACATTTCCCAGGAGAAAGCATGATATCAATGACTATTACTCACATCTAAAGTGATAAAATAAACCATTTGAATAATAAATAAGGCACTGCAGTGCTTGGATTTTATTGCAACAATATGTATTACTGTGTAGCAATGCTGCACATTAAAAGCCATTAATCAGCCACAGTGAATAAGAACAGTGTTCTAGGGGCAAACAGGCTCTTCCCTGCTGATAATTCTCATTCTTGGCAATAAGTTTTGACAGAAAAACAAACCTGCCTTTTCTCTTCTTATTAAAAATGGTCCATACAAGTCAGCTTGTGTATAACCCAAGCGTCAAATAATACATTAAATTACAGGATTACATCATCATATAATAAAAAAAAACTCTATGAGAAACTATAGTGTAAATATTGTCGGTTCCAAAAGCTTTTCAAAAGCTTTCAAAAGCAGAGATGATCTAGCTTAAAGAATAAGTGTGCTTTCAGACAAAGAGGCACTAATAGAAGAGCTAGATTCTAAATACATGATGCAGGTTCTCCGCATTGGAGAGATTTCTCTTTACTTCCTGTGCCATCAGTAGTACAGGCCAAATTCTTTAAAGTGGAGATATTGACAGCAATACGATTCTACTACTTCTGCACTCTATCCAAATATAAAAAATAGTCTTGATTGCAGATACCCTCTAATAAAAAACAAATATACATAATATAGTTAGGAATCCACAGGCTTTTGTGGTTTCTTTAGCTACACAGGTGCATGTCATGAAGGCAAATTCCATTTGCCCCTGTAGCATAGACTGGAACTGAAATGTCCACACAACACAATGGACACCGGCATGGACTGGTCTGATGTTATAGCTTCAAGAAAAGAGCTCTGAATTTGAACTAGAGCTTTGTTTGACAGATTACATTCTCTAGTCCTATTATTGAAAGCTAATGATACAAGACTTTTAGAAACCAGTTGTTTTACTAAATTGGCCATCAAAAACAATAAGGAACAAGGAAAAAAGAAAAATAACTATTATTATCTATAAGTGTATTGTAGTCAGATTTGAACATTAAGTCTTGAAACACATACAGTACATGAAACATTGCCTAAATGACCACTTCCATTTGTACTTCCTTCTTCTATTCAACAATACCTATGGCAAAGACGTATGTACCAGGGCTGCAGGGGTTGCAAGTGTGACCCGACCCCATGGTCCAGGGGGCCCGCGAGGACCCCTGTACACCTGGATGGGAGGAGCGGCATATAGAGGAACTGATCGCTTAAATTTTCCTACTGCAATATTTTAGCAGCACAGCAGAATGTAAAGATATCTTGAGGTGTTGTGGCAATACAATCACATCTATAGTAAGAAAAGTAAAAAAAAATTAACTTGTGAATTTTGTGATTTTGTTTTGCACCCCAATGCATTTTTACTTTAGTAGGCAATGCATATGCTCCGCAGCACTCCACAAAATACATGGCGTCTCAACACAACACATACTGTAAATGACCCCTTAGAGCAAAAATCATATTGGTGCTTCTTTCACTCCATGCTTCTCCTCTAGTAGTCTTCTTCATCATCTGCTTACAGAATCATGACCTGTAGGTGCCTCTACTCACCCCTGACAGATAACCTCAACTGAATAACTATAGCTATATCATATATTATATATGACCTGATAAATATATAACCTGACAGATAACCCCAACTACACCCTGGATGCATCATTATTCAGATTCTGAATACTTTATTAATCCCAAAGGGAAATTACTAATCACATCATTAGCTAGTAGGAAAATTTACATGGAAGCACTGCATGCTTAGATATAGCAGACTGAGCTAGATGCAATTAAAATTCTCTGAGAAGTCAATAAATGTGAAATTTAAAGGATTTATTCAAAGGAAGGTTCTGAACTGAGCATATTTGCCAACTTTAGGCACCAACAATCTTTTAATCTACTAGTTTTTACACTTTGCAAAGACAACCATTGTACTGTATATGGTTAATCAAACCTGCAGCAAATTTATATTTATAAGATAGCGGGTAAGTATCTAGTAAATAAAGGCAAACATAAGCATAACATGTAGCAAATAGTGAAGAACTGGATGTTGCAAAGGATATGTAGCCCTGGAGGAAAATACATTTTCCATTTCATTAATCGGTAGGGGGAAGATATTATTTCAGGGATGTGGTCCGCCATTGATCTGAAGGAAGCAAGACTGTCTAATAAAAATCATTAACTCCTGTGGAAATAACACTGTTTTACATTCTGCTATCATTCCAGTTAAGAGCTGACAACAATTTTGTGTATTGAACCTTTGTTCGCACAAATCATGTAATGGTGCCAAGGTCAGTGCTGAAGCATATGGTGATGTGTGAATAATTGCTGTATGCATTACCTATTCCATGTTAACTGTTATAGGATAACTAAGAGTTAGAGTACCATGCTGCTTCTTGTGTAGCCTAGGAATTTCAGCTCATGTTAAATGCATTTCTCTCTTAACTCACTCCCTGGTATATGGTTCAGACATGTAATAAGCCCTCCAGGTATTAACAGGAATATATGACTGTGTTTTACTGTATTTGACTCCTGAATTAATACGCATTTAAGAGGAATGTCACCTTCATTCACTCAATCCCCTATATACTAAATACAATAGTTTTTTACATTTTTATATCACAAATTGTAAAAAAGCACATTTGACAAGCTGCTGCCAGTAAAAATAAGTATAATACTTGCCTGTCTTTGTAACAAATTGGTAATATAACACACTTCTGACACTGGTTTTTACCTATAGTTTTACCTTCATACTTCTCAATGAGTATATCATATGCCACACTATCTCAGTAATTGTTATTCTTTGGGAACAGAAATTAGCTCAGGCATCCTCTGAAATCACCTCTAGACAAACTTCCACTTCACATTATTTTCTAATCCAGTCAAGCGAAGCCCAAATAATTCCCCACCCCTTATCACACGTTAACAATGGGACAGGATGCTGCTGACATCAGTACCCTTATGTGTTCTGTACAGGATGCCAGGGTTGAGTCCTGGAAGGAACATAAGTGTCCCTACTGCTTGGGTTGTGGTCCTAATATGAACACATGCAGAGTGAGGGGTTCTGGGGTAGTCCAGTTGGAAAGGAGAGGACTGATTTACAGTGCTCACAGATTTGGTAAGTCCTTATTTGGGACATGGAATTTGGAGGATCAGAAAGACTTTGGGTGGGAAAGAGCTTCCAGTCAGGGACTTAAGTTCTAAAAGATTTAACCAACCTGCAGGGGAGGCCTGAAAAGGAGCAGGAAGGAGTCAGCACCTGTTTATGAGGTGGAGTGTGAGGCAGGTAATAGCTATGAGAAAGTGCAGAATGTCTGGTAACTGGGACAAGCTTTGCTGAGCTCCTGCAGCCTTTGCGGCCCCCTGAAGCAGATGACAAACCTCAAACCCTGGTTTGGGAGAGGTATACTGGAGGTGAGAAATCATGTTGTTATACTGAAAAACACAGTCATAAAACAGTTTGAAAGCACACAAAAAATCTCTACTTTGTAATAACTAAAATAGCAGTTTGTGACAAAGTAACTAAGTTGCTGTGCAGTGCACTCATGCAGGCAATGTAATGTATTGCAGCTTGCCAATCATTTGATGTGGTGTTTGCATTTTTTTTAGGTTTTTGGGGAAGGGGAGTGTTAAATGCACTAGCAGATTTTGATATGCTAACACATTGAAGCCAAACTCAAGCTAACACTAGCCGTTACAGCAGCAGTTTTTGTATTATTGTTCTCTCTTATTATACAGGATTTATATAATGCCAACAGTTTACGCAGCCCGTTACAACTTCAGGGTAGACAGTACAAATACAATACACTTTAACCACTTCAGCCCTGGAAGAATTGGCTGCTCAATGACCAGGCCATTTTTTGTGATACGGCACTGTGTCGCTTTAACTGACAATTGCACAGTCGTACAACGCTGTACCCAAACAAAACCAACGTCCTTTTTCTCCCACAAATAGAGCTTTCTTTTGGTGGTATCTGATTATCTCTGCAGTTTTTGTTTTTTGCAATATAAACAAAAAAGAGCGACAATTTTGAATAAAAAAAACATATTTTGTACTTTTTGCTGTAATAAATAGCCCCAATTTTTTTAAAAGAAGCTAATTTTTTCCACAGTTTAGTCTGATATGTATTCTTTTACATATTTTTGGTAATAAAAAATTACAAAAAGCATATATTGATTTTTTTGCACAAATATGGGGATAGATTTATGGCATTTTTATTATTTTAGTCTTTACTAGTAATGACAGCAGTCTGTGATTTTTATTGAGACTGCGACATTATGGCAGACACATCGGACACTTTTGACACATTTTTGGGTCGATTGACAATTATACCGCTATCAGTTAACACTAGGGGGCGATCAAGGGGTTAACTGTGTTCCCTAGGTATGTGTTCTAACTGTGGGGGATGGGACTGACTATAGGAGATGAGAGATTGTGGTTCCCAGCTCATAGGAACTCACAATCTCTCTCTCCTCTCCTCACAGAACTGGGATGTGTGTGTTTACACACACACATCCCTGTTCTGCCTCTCGTGCCCTTGATCGCTTGTGGCCGGTGGTCATCACAACCACTGGTCACAAGCATGGGCACCCCCTCCAGTGGCGCGCGCATCTGCTATCCCACTTGAAGGGATCGACGTATAGCTACGATGGTTCGCGGGATCGTGCCGACCTGCCGCAGTATAATGAAGGCGTCTGGTCGGCAAGTGGTTAATACAGTAGGAATCAGAGGGCCCTGCTCCTTAGAGCTTACAATCTAAGAGGGAAGGTCAAGAGATACAAGAGGTAATTTCTGTGGGAGATGTGCTGATGGAGAAAGTAAATGTACAGTTGTTAGGTGGGGGCCGGATAGGCTTCTCTGTAGAGATGGGTTTTCAGGGATCATCTGAAAGTGGACAAAGTAGGAGAAAGTCAGACAGATTGGGGTAGAGCATTCCAGAGGATGGGAGAGGCTCTGGAGAAGACCTGAAGGCAAACATGGGATGAGGTGACAAGGGAGTTAGAGAGCAGGAGATCTTGGGAGGAGCGAAGAGAACGATTAGGTTGGTATTTTGAGACTAGGTTAGTGATGTAGCTGGGGGCCAAGTTGTGGATGGCTTTGTAAGTTATTGTTAGTATCTTGAATTTAATGTGTTGTTTGAGTGGCAGCCAATAGAGGGGTATAGCAGACGCTGAGCAGTTTGTGAGGTGGATGAGCCTGGCAACAGCATTCATGATGGACCGAAGTGGGGATAGCCTATTTAGAGGTAAGCCAATGAGGAGGGAATTGCAGTAGTCGAGGCCAGAGATGATCAGGAAGTGGATTAGAAGCTTTGTGGTGACATTGGTTAGGAAGGGGCGTATCTTGGAGATGTTGTGGAGGTTGAGGCGTCAAATTTTGGATATCAATAGGATGTGGGGCCAAAAGGTTAGTTCGGAGTCCAGGATTACACATAGGACCTTGGCGTGGGGGGACAAGTTGGTAGTTGAGTCGTTGATATTGACAGAGAAATCAAGAGAAGTGGCACCTTGGGGAGGAAATATCATGAGCTCGGTTTTGGATAGGTTGAGTTTAAGGAAGTGATGTGACATCCAGGCTGATATGTCTGCTAGTAAGTTGGTGATGCGTGAGGAGACAGATGGAGAGAGCTGGGGGGTGGAGAGATAGATTTGGGTGTCATCAGCATAGAGATGATATTGAAAGTCATGGGAGGCAATCAACTGACCCAGGGAGGTGGTGTAGATTGAGAAAAGGAGAGGTCCAAGAACAGAACCTTGGGGGACCCTGATAGAAAAAGGAAGAGGAGAGGTGGAAGTGGAGTTGGAAGTGACACTGAAGGAGCGGTGGGATAGGTAGGATGAGAACCAGCAAAGATTACAGTCGTGGAGACAAAAGAAGTGGAATTTTTTGAGAAGGAAGGGGGTGGTATACTGTGTCAAAGGAAGCAGAGAGGTCCAGGAGAAGTAGTACACAAAAGTGTCCGTTGGTTTTAGCCGTTAGTAGGTTATTTATGAGTTTAAGGAGAGCAGTTTCCATGGAGTGTTGAGGGTGAAATCCAGACTATAGGGGGTCAAGAAGTTTGTTCATGGTCAGATGGTCACTCAGTCAGTTGTAGACCAGAAGTTTGGAAGAGAAGGTGAGTAAGGAGATGGAGTGTAGGTTGTTAACCACTTCAGCCCCGGAAGGATTTACCCCCTTCCTGACCAGAGCACTTTTTACAATTTGGCACTGCGTCGCTTTAACTGCTAATTGCGCGGTCATGCAATGCTGTACCCAAACGAAATTTGCGTCCTTTTCTTCCCATAAATAGAGCTTTCTTTTGATGGTATTTGATCACCTCTGCCGTTTTAATTTTTTGCGCTATAAACGGAAAAAGACCGAATATTTTGAAAAAAAATGATATTTTCAACTTTTTGTTATAAAAAAATCCAATAAACTCAATTTTAGTCATACATTTAGGCCAAAATGTATTTGGCCACATGTCTTTGGTAAAAAAAATGTCAATAAGTGTATATTTATTGGTTTGCGCAAAAGTTATAGCGTCTACAAGCTAGGGTACATTTTCTGGAATTTACACAGCTTTTAGTTTATGACTGCCTATGTCATTTCTTGAGGTGCTAAAATGGCAGGGCAGTACAAAACCCCTTAAATTACCCCATTTTGGAAAGTAGACACCCCAAGGAAATTGCTGAGAGGCATGTTGAGCTCATTGATTATTCATTTTTTTTGTCCCAAGTGATTGAATAATGACAAAAAAAAAAAATTACAAAAAGTTGTCACTAAATTATATATTGCTCACACAGGCCATGGGCATATGTGGAATTGCACCCCAAAATACATTCAGCTGCTTCTCCTGAGTACGGGGATACCACATGTGTGGGACTTTTTGGGAGCCTAGCCGCGTACGGGGCCCCGAAAACCAATCACCGCCTTCAGGGTTTCTAAGGGCGTAAATTTTTGATTTCACTCCTCACTACCTATCACAGTTTTGAAGGCCATAAAATGCCCAGATGGCACAAACCCCCCCCCCAAATGACCCCATTTTGGAAAGTAGACACCCCAAGCTATTTGCTGAGAGGCATGTTGAGTCCATGGAATATTTTATATTTTGACACAAGTTGCGGGAAAGTGACAATTTTTTTTTTTTTTGCACAAAATTGTCACTAAATGATATATTGCTCACACAGGCCATGGGCATATGTGGAATTGCACCCCAAAATACATTTAGCTGCTTCTCCTGAGTACGGGGATACCACATGTGTGGGACTTTTTGGGAGCCTAGCCGCGTACGGGGCCCCGAAAACCAATCTCTGCCTTCAGGATTTCTAAGGGTGTAAATTTTTGATTTCACTCTTCACTGCCTATCACAGTTTCGGAGGCCATGGAATGCCCAGGTGGCACAAACCCCCCCAAATGACCCCATTTTGGAAAGTAGACACTCCAAGCTATTTGCTGAGAGGCATGGTGAGTATTTTGCAGCTCTCATTTGTTTTTGAAAATGAAGAAAGACAAGAAAAAACTTTTTTTTTTTCTTTTTTCAATTTTCAAAACGCATT
Organism: Aquarana catesbeiana; assembly: GCF_042186555.1. NCBI lineage: Eukaryota > Metazoa > Chordata > Amphibia > Anura > Ranidae > Aquarana > Aquarana catesbeiana. The sequence continues at coordinate 255,861,396 of NC_133324.1, read as the reverse complement.
TTTTGGGGAAAAAACACACTTTTTTAAATTTGAATGCACTAAAACACACTATATTGCCCAAATGTTTGATGAAATAAAAAAGATGATCTTAGGCCGAGTACATGGATACCAAACATGACATGCTTTAAAATTGCGCACAAACGTGCAGTGGCAACAAAATATATACATTTTTAAAAGCCTTTAAAAGCCTTTACAGGTTACCACTTTAGATTTACAGAGGAGGTCTACTGCTAAAATTACTGCCCTCGATCTGACTTTCCTGGTGATACCTCACATGCATGGTGCAATTGCTGTTTACATTTAACGCCAAACCAACGCTTGCGTTCGCCTTAGCGCGAGAGCAGGGGGGGATAGGGGTGCTTTTTTTTTCTTTATTATTTTTTTGCTTTTTTATCTTATTTTTAAACTGTTCCTTTCATTTTTTTTTTTTTAATCATTTTTATTGTTATCTCAGGGAATGTAAATATCCCCTATGATAGAAATAGGTAGTGACAGGTACTCTTTTTTGAAAAAGTTGGGGTCTATTAGACCATAGATCTCTCCTCTGCCCTCAAAGCATCTGACCACACCAAGATCGGTGTGATAAAATGCTTTCCCAATTTCCCAATGGCGCTGTTTACATCCGGCGAAATCTAAGTCATGAAATGCTCGTACCTTCCGGTTTCTTAGGCCATAGAGATGTTTGGAGCCACTCTGGTCTCTGATCAGCTCTATGGTCAGCTGGAGCTGAATGATAGAATGATAGCAAGATGATACCTAAACCTGCAGGCATTATTCTGGTATAACCACTCAAAGTCGTGAATGGCGTACCTGAAGACATAAAATGGTTAACAATAAAGCACAGTAAACGGTAAAGTATAAAAAATTGCATACCTGAAAAGCAAATATGATAAAACATAATATCAATAAAACATTGCAGAATAGAATACAGTAAAAAAGAGCAGAACAATAGAGAGAGAATAGAGAGAGAGAAAACAATAAAACGACAATTTTTTTTTTTTTTTATTTTATATATTTTTTTTTTTTACACTTTTTTTTTAAACTAACTTTTATAACTGTAACCGGTTCCAGGTTCGGGTCTCTCAAAATGCGATCGCATCTTGGGAGACCCTGTGAAAGTGTGCCTAGTTTGTGCAATGCTGTACCCTACGCTAATACTCAACTAGTGCATGGTAGCGTTCAAAACATTCACCAATGCAAAGACCAGGATTGTCAGGACAGGAGGGACAATAATAGCGAGTGTCACGCCTATATCCGCGCTTGCTGCAGACACAACATCTTTTTTGGGGGGGTTGGTTGGGTAGGGGTACTCGGGAGGACGTAAAGAAAATGCCTCCCATGCAGCCGACTGCATTTGGTTGGGGATGTGAATGGGGGAAGTACGGGCGCTGCAGAAGTGGTGGGTTCCCAATTAGGATTGGCAAATGCTGCAGGAAGGGCACTATGGGCACGACGGGCCTGTATTTGTCTTCTTGGTGGCAGCGGGACACTACTTGTGCCTGCCACCTCACCAGCTTGAACTGCACTTATGGGACTCGCCACGTCACCAAGTGTTACTGCAGTGCTGGTTTTACTACGATCGGGGTGTACTAGGCCGCTGTTGCTAGCCAGTTCACCAAAACGCTACCAAAAAAACTGTTAGCGATCGCAGGGATCAGGCCTGACTCTGCGAATGCTGCAGTTATGTGTTTAGTATTTTGTAAGTGACAGTGATCGATCGATACTGCACTTGGGCTGGGCTGGGCTGGGCCGGGCGGAGGGGCAAAACGCAGGTGCTAGCAGGTATCTGGGCTGATCCCGCTAACACTGCGTTTTTGGGAACCCTAAACTGCTGGTGACGCTAGTATAGATCCGATCGGACCCCCCACCCGCGGGCAGGCAACTGTAAGTCCTTTTGCAAGTCACACTGATTAGAACGGTTCCATTGCACAGAATGGGGTCCGACTAATGATGAGTCAAGTGCTCCAAAGTCAGAGCAATTGTCGCACCATCAATTTAGTGTGACCAGGAGACACAGGTGCAACATTCAGCCCCACTACCTAGAGCCTGTCTAAGCCTATGGCAAGCTGAAACACACTGTGGCAGGGTTGTCTAATGTGCAACTATACTAACTCAAAATCACATGTTGGTACCTGTTGCTGCAGTGTTGTTGAAGATGCATAAGCAGAATTTTTGGCTTTCATGCAATGATATTAGAATGTCACAGTCTCTCTTCCTGACTTCAGTTAATGCTCCTATCACCCTAGACTTCAGATAATGCTTCCACCCTTTTAGACTTTTCTACCCTTATAGTCCTAGACATATTTTTTTTTCCTAATTTTTTTATTCAATAGTATGCAACAGACATAATAAAAGGTAGCTTCACAGAGCATATGTCCAGCATAAGGTGATATTTTCCAGTCTGTGTATAGGTACATTCTGTCAAGAATAATATCTCTGAAGACAATAGTGAAAATATAAGACTATATACAGAAATATAGGAAGTCATTTACTATAGTGCCATGGCACTAATTCGCGCTCATAATTAGCGTTAATAGCGCAACTAGGGTTGTTTGCTGAAATTCTTGTGCATTTTTTCCACTAAAAGTGGGTTTATGTGGCAATGCTGGCAATGTTGTGTGTATTGTTCCTGTATGACCATGGTTTGGGAGCATGTGCTGACCTTCTACTCTTTGATTTCATTGCTTAATTGTGTACACGGAAATGCAGCTTCCAGCAGAACATGGTCACCAAAGTATGTATGTATGGATTGTGGGGTGGTGGGTGTTATGTTTTGAATAAGTGCCCTTTTTATTATTAATGTTGGAATGCTTTGTAAGAATGACTGTTAAGTATGTTTCTATAATCTTGCAGATAAAAATGTGATGTGTTGCTCGTTATACACTGAAAGTAAAGTTGTGTCCACTCTAAGGATTAGACACATTTTAGATTGCAAGCTCCTATGAGCAGGGCCCTTAAAATCCAATTGCTAACTGTTTTGCTAAATGTAGCACCATATATCCTGTAGATTTTTTTTTTCTTTTTTTGAAGTTAGTAAATGAGTGTACATAATTTTGTACATTTATTGAGCTTGTTTTGGTGTTTTTTATTTTTCTCTTTTCTTTCTTTTAATTAGTTTTGGGGGGGGTGGTTTTGGGGAAGTGCAATATCTTTTTATATCTTATAATTTCTATATGTATTTGTACACCGAAAAAACTAGTCTCTTCACCCTGGTTCACATTGATGCTACTTTGAAATCGGGCTACTTCACTTGATGTAGCCCGATTTCAAAGTAGCAAGGTCAGTGCGATTTCAGGTGCTACTTGATAGACATCTGTGTGGCTTCATACAGATTTCTATTGAAGTCACACCTGGAATCAGCAAAAGTAGTGCAGGAACTACTTTTGCAAATCGGTGCGGCACTGTAAAATCGGTGTCGCATCGATTGGAACAGTGCCATTGCCGCCAATAGGCTGTGACTTGTCGTGCGATTTGATCTCTCAAATTGCATGACAAATCGCTCCACTGTAAACCTAGGCTTCAGCACACCTGCAAGTACAGTGGGGACGGAAAGTATTCAGACCCCCTTAAATGTTTCCCCTCCTTGTTATATTGCAGTCATTTGCTAAAATCATTTAAGTTCATTTTTTTTTCCTCATTAATGTATAATGTAGAAGATAGCAGAGGAGCCGGCAGAAGAATCGGACACCGGGAGAAGAGGCCGGAGAGCGGGAGAAGAACTGGACACTGGGAGAAGAGGCTGGAGAGAGCGGCGAAGTCGGAAGAAGACCCCCGAAGTCGGAAGAAGACCCCCGGAGCTATCTAATAAATTATTTTAAAAACCTGTCTAGTGTTTTTTTATTGACACTTTTTTACTAGGTGAATGGGTAGGGGTACGATGTACCCCATACTCATTCACATAGGGTGGGGGGCCGGGATCTGGGGGGCCCCCTTATTAAAGGGGGCTCCCAGATTCCGATATGCCCCCCGCCCGCAGACCCCAACTACCAACTGCAGGGCCCCCCTCCCCCAAAGCACCCACCCCTCATTTTAAGGGCATGCGGCCTGGTATGGTTCAGAAGGGGGGGCGCTCGCTCGTCCCTACCCCCTTTCCTGACCAGCCAGGCTGTGTGCTCGGATAGGGGTCTGGTTATGGATTTTGGGGGGACCCCACGCCATTTTTTCGGCATAGGGGGTTCCCCTTAAAATCCATACCAGACCTAAGGGACATCATCGCCTCGCGCTCGCCGCAATAGTAAAATTTGTTTTTCTATTGCAGCAAGATGCAGTACCCTGCCCTCGTTTCATATCTGGTCCGTCGGACCAGCATACAGACGTATGGGCTTCCGTTAGGAACTGAGTCCGGCGGAGTTACGATGTAAAGATTTGAAGCAGGCTTCAAATCTAAAGTCCGTCGGATTTCCGACCAAAACAGTCCATCGGAAGTCTGATGCAGACCACACATGGTTGGATTGTCCGCTGGGTTCAGTCCGTTGGACCAGTCCGGTTGGAAAGTCCGCCAGTGTGTACATGGCATTAGTCCTTTTTCTCTCAGGGAGGCTATTACCGGTAGCAGGACTTTCGTGAATGTCCTGGGGGCAGTAGAGATCCTAAACGGGAGGCTTTGGAATTGGAAGTGTTGATGGTTTATTGTAAAGCGGAGGAACTTCTGAAATGCAGCGTGAATAGGGATATGCAGATATTCATCTTGCAGATTGACTGAAAGCATCCAGTCTCACAACTGCAGGCTTTCCATTTTGAACTTTTCCACTCAAATTTTTCGGTTGAGGTTTTTCAGGTCCAAGACTGGTCGCAGATCCCCTGAATTTATTTTTGACCAGAAATAGTGGGGAGTAAAAGCCTTTCCATCTTTGCAGTAACAGCACCTCCACTATCGCCCACTTTTGGAGAAGATCCTGGATGTACTTTACTAGTAGAAGTCTCCTTTCTCGAATTGCTGGGAAGTTGGTTGAACAGAACTGGTCCCTTGGGGCCCGTCCTTTGAATGCCCATCTGTGTCCGAATCGGATGGTGGCTACCGTCCATGGGTCTTTTATTGTTTCCGCCCAGGCCAGCCTGAATTTCATGAGCCTGGCTCCCACCACCGCTGGCTGGGCGGACACACCTTCAAAAGGAGTTCTGGTCACCAGAGGCAGGGGTTTTGGGTTTTTGGAATTTTAGGAAGGACGTCTGTGGGTTCTTCCAGCTCCTCCTATATTCCTTTCCGGGCCTATAGGCTTTTGCATCCCTATATCTTTCCGGAAGATTACGCCTGAAGGGTTGCGGTCTCTGCTGTTTTGGTCTTTTATCTGAAGGGATAAGCCCTGACATTCCGCCGGTTACTTTTGAAATAGCTGAGTCCAGTTTTGCCCCGAAGAGGTTTTCCCAATCATACGGAATTCAACACCAGTTGGATTTAGAGGCAGGATCTGCTGCCCAGGGCTTCAGCCATAATTCCCTCCTGGCCATTACTGAGGCCAGCATGGCCCTTGATGCAGATTTGATTGTATCCAGATGCCTCTGCCACAAAATCCCCTGCAAGACTAAGTTCTTGCAAGGCTTTGATTATTTTTTCTTGATCTGCCCCCTCAGAGATCAACTTTTCAGCGTTCGAAGTCCAGCTGGAAATAGCTCTTCCCACCGCTGCTAGTGCCACAGCTGGTCTACAAGCACCTCCTGCGGATAGGTAGGCTCTTTTGAGGTCAGTGTCAATGTTTCTGTCTAACACATCTCTGAATGTTACCTCTTCCTCGATGGGAAGCGTCACATGCCTAGCTAGACGCATCAAAGATGCGTCCACTACTGGGGGTGATACTAAGGGGTTCACTTTAGGCTCCTTAAGCGGATATAGTTTGGCAAGTCTGTTACTAAGACTGGTCTTTTTTTTAGGCTTCTGCCACTCCTCTTTAATTAGTTAGTCCAACTCGTCGATGAACGGAAAAGCCTCTGGGTCTCTTTTGAGAATTGGGAAATATTTTTACCATTTCTGCTGGGTCTCTTTGGGTTCGACACAGTTTATCGCCTCTTTGACAGATTTCACAAAAGTCTCTATCAGCGAGAAATCAAAACCGGCTGATATTTCCCGCTCTTTGTTGTCAGACGGGGAATCTTGTTCCCTTGGTGTACTGGAAGGAGCGGGTGAGGCACCTCGAGCTGTAAACTCTGTATCAGGGGTTGAGACTTGCGGGGTCGAGACTCCAATGGATTCCCTGGTGTGCTCCTCTTTTCCTTTAGTGGCTTCATCAAAGCATTTGTGACAGGCCAGCTTATCCGGGAAGAGCGATAGCCCCGCATATCCAGCAGGAGTTCCCGACTGGACGGGGGTGATGTGCTGGTGATGTATGTCTGCGTGTAGGGGATCTCCTATGATAGGAGTGGCTATGCCTTGAGTAGGACTTATAGCAACTTCTTCTGCAACTTCCCCTGTGGCCTGAGTGGCTTCTTCTGCGACTTGAGCGGCTTCGCCTGTGACCGGAGCAGCTTCTCCTGTGTGAGGTCTCTCTGCGTCTTGAATTTGACGATCTTGAGGACCTGATAGGGCTGACCAGTTTAGGCAGCGTTTGATTCCTGCTCTCTTTTTCAATCTTCACTACTTACCAAAAAGGTCCCCCCCCCTTACTTATTAGGCTGGCGGTGATCTGCTGGGGCAGCGGCCTCCATAGAGAAAAGTGAATCCACCTAGGAGAGGCACAGAGAAGTAAAACACATGCAGAGGAAGGCAGAAGAAGAGCATGCACCAGATAAGCCACTTACCCAGAAGAGGGGAGACACCAGATAAAGATGCAGCGCAAGTGAGCAGTCAAACACTGTAGAATGAGGTAGAAGCAGTGAAAAAAATGGATTTGGGGCTTTTTAAATCTGCCGTCGCCGCTGAGATTACGTCACGCTCACACATGCGCCCTAGCGCGGCGCAATGCCTGGCACCATTTTGGAAGCTGGCAAATGACACATCCGTGGCACTACAGGCCTCAGAAAACCCAGTGAAGGAAAAAAAAAAGGTAGGAGGGCCGCTGCAAAATGTCTAAACCTGTTTAACCACTTCAATACAGGGCTTTTATACATCCTTCCTTCCCAGGCCAATTTTTGCTCTCACACTTTGAATGACAATTACTCAGTCATGCTACACTGTACCCAAACCAAATTTTTATCATTTTTTCTCACAAACATAGCTTTCATTTTGTGGTATTTAATCACCACTGTTTTTTTTTTTATTTTTTGCAATATAAGCGAAAAAAGAGAGAAATTTTTGAAAAAAAACACTTTTTTTTTAGTTTCTATTGTAAAATTTTGCAAATAAGTAATTTTTCTTCATAAATTTGGGCCAAAATGTTCACTGCTACATATCTTTAGTAAAAATAACCCAAATTAGTGTATATTATTTGGTCTCTGTGAAAGTTATAGAGTCTACAAGCTATGGTGCAAATCATTGAAAAATGATCACATCTGATCACACCTGATGTACTGAAGGAATATCTCATTTCTTGAGGCCCTAACAAGCCAGGAAAGTACAAATACCCCCCAAATTACCCCTTTTTGGAAAGCAGACATTCCAAGGTATTTAGTAAGAGGCATGGTGAGTTTTTTGAAGTTGTAATTTTTTTTTTTTTGCACAAAATTGTCACAATAACAAGTTATTTCTCTCACACAGCACATGCATACTTGCATTGACACCCCAAAATACATTCTGCTACTCCTGAGTATAGTGATACCACATGTGTGAGACTTTTACACAGCCTGGCCACATACAGAGGTCTAACATCCAAGTAGCACTGTCAGGCGTTTTACGAGCATAAATTGCACATCTCATTTGATGACAACCTATCACACTTTGAAGGCCCTGGAGCACCAGGTCAATGGAAACGCCCACAAAATGACCCCATTTTGGAAAGCTAACACCCCAATGTATAATCTATGAGGCATAATGAGTCTTTTGAACAGTTCATTTTTTTCCAGTAGTTTTTGGAATATGTGGAAAAAAAATGAAAACGCATTTTTTTAATACAAAGTTGCCCATTTATAAGATATTTCCAACACATAGCATGTACATAGCAAAACTGACACCCCAAAATACATTCTGCTACTCCTCCCGAGTATGGCGATACCACATGTGTGAGACTTTTACATAGCCTGGCCACATACAGAGGCCCAACATCCAAGTAGCACTGTCAGTTGTTCTAGGAGCATACATTACACACAAATTCCTGCCAACCTATCACATTGTTGAAGACCCTTCATATTTCTAACACATAGCATGTACTGTACATACCAATTACAAACCAAAATACATTCTGCTGAGTAAAGGGTAAAGAAAAGATTACCTGCGGTTTTAGTAGTGCAGTGGTCCACAGAGAAGAGCATCGGTCCAGGCAGCAGGCAGGAACGTGGACAGCGACAGCAAAACAGGCAGCAGGCAGGAATAGTCAGTACATGTAGAGATGTCAGCACAGCCAAAGCATTGGTTCAGATAGCAGGCAGGGATGTGGTCAGCAGCAGCAAAAGGATCAAAGGATCGTCCATGCAGCAGGCAGGAATACTATCCATAGTTAGTACCTGCAGCAGGCAGAGGTATGGTCAGCACAGCCAGAGTATTTGTCCAGGGAGCAGGCACTACCATCAAGCTTAGGGCATCAGTCAGGAAAGAATGGGGACAGGGGTAGAGGCTTCTCCCACCCAAATCGCTTTGAAGCCTCCGGGCAACCAGACCCTGTTCTGGGAACACAGAAAACCAAAAACTGTTTTTCTGAACTCCGAACACCATTCTGGAGCCCCTCACATATGAGAGACCCCTGTGTAGCAGGGTGAAAGATCAATCCAAGGGGCAGGCAAAAACATGGTCAACAGGCTGAGGTCAGTGCAGGTAAAAGGCAGAAATAGACGGTAGGCAGAGGCATAGTTGAGAAACAGGCCAGGGTCATTTCACATGTAAGACAATGATATGGTTGGTTGAGGAAGGGAAATATTCAGGACAGAAATTGAAAATGTGGAAATGGCAGTATTAGAAATATGGGCTAATAATTTTCCAGAGTGTGATATCGCTTGAAGCATTCCCCGATGCAAAGGCCAAGTTGGGAGGGACAGTCGGGACAATGGAAGCTGGTATCTTTCCTAATTCCTCTTTTGGTGCACACCCGACATTTTTTTTGCCGTCGTCTTCCGGATCCTGTTGGTGGAATATGGTCCGGGAAATGGCGCTCATGTAGTCTGCTGACAGAATCAGAGCGAATGCTTTCTGGGGGGATACTTGCTGATAAATCAGGGAAGTGACAATGTCTTCAATAAACTTTATGAAGGTGATGGGTGTTTCTGTTGATTTTTGGTAGATGATGAAAGAATTTAAAAGGGCCAAATGAAAGAAGTAAATTGCGACTTTTTTGTACCAGAAGATGGATTTTCTTGTTGAAAGATAGGGCTGCAACAATTGATCATTTAAATCAACCCCCCCCATGTATTTATTGTACTCAGTGATACAGGAAGGCTTGCGAACGGTACCGTGTCTTCTGTGAAGTTCCACCAAGGTGTCATCATGGATGGTGGACATGATGTACACATCTTTCCTATCCCTCCACTTCACAGCCAACACTTCTTCGTTCCTCAAGCTTGTCGACTCCCCCCTTTGAATGGTTGTGGTGACAAGAGGCTGTGGAAAGCCCTTTCAGTTTTTCCTTGTTGTACCACAGGCCAAAGTTTTTTTAGATATAGGTGGCGGAGAAGGGGCAAACTAGTATAATAGTTGTCCATGTAAATATGGTACCCCTCTTGGAGGAGTGGGAATGCCAACTTCCAAACAATTTTTCCACTTATTCCCATGTACAAGGGACACTCAGGGGGCTGGAGCTGGGAATCTTTGCCTTCGTACACACGGAATGAGTGCACATAACCGGTGGCGCTTTCACAAAGCTTGTTAAGCTTCAAGCCGTATCTCACCCTCTTACTGGGGATATATTGCTTGATTCCCAGCCGGCCTGTGAAATGCACCAGGGTTCGTCCACAGATATATTTTTGTCAGGGACATAAATTTCGGCAAACTTCTGGGAAAAAAAATTAATTAGGGGGCGAACTTTATATAGTTTGTCAAAGTTTGGGTGATTTCGGGGGGGGGGCACTGTGAGTTGTCACTGAAATGCAAGAAGCGCATTATAATTTCGTATCGAGACCTGCACATGGCCGATGAAAAAATTGGCATATGGTGGATGGGTTTGGTCGACCAATACTTATGCATTTCATTTTTTTTGTAAGCCCCATGTTGAGGGTTAGGCCTAAAAACAATTTTAGCTCCACTACTGTTAGGGGTCTCCATTCAAAAGGGCGGGCATAGCTGGAGCTGGGGTTGGTTGCAATGAATTGTTGAGCAAAGAGATTGGTTTGGTCCAGAATGCCTTGAATCAATTAGTCAGGGAAAAATACATTTAAAAAATCCATTTGGGAAAAACCTGCAGTGTTGATCTGCACACCTGGCTGTGCTGTAAAAGGGGGGATCGTGGCTGACCCTGTGGTAGAAGGCAGCCACAATGGGTTTGCCAAGGTATCTGGGTATCTGGAAGCTGGGTTTTGGCCCTAATTCTTTGGCATGCACTTGTGCTGAGCCTTTCCTCCTGGGGTCTAGCAGCGCTTGTACTGGACCCCTCCTCCTGGGGTCTACTGCCGCTGGCACTGCTGGTAGCTGCCTGGTGTTCAGACCGTCATCTTTTTGGATGGACTGCTTCCTCCTCTTATTCGGATCCTGATGTGCTGCCTTCGGGGGGCTCATATTCCGAACCAGAACCAGAATCGGAATCAGAACCGAGCGGTGAGAGCTTCCCGTTGCTCTCATCAGTCAGACTGAGTATTTGGTATGCCTCTTTTGGGGTGTACACCTTTCTGGACATAGTGGCTGACTGGCTGTATGTACTCTGGTAGCAGATACTCTGGTCTCAGGTGGTGAGGTGGCGGGTACTCTGGTGAAGTGACAGGTACTCTGGTGGCAGATACTCTGGTGGCAGGTGGTGAGGTGGCAGGTACTCTGGTGGCAGGTGGTGAGGTGGCGGGTACTCTGGTGAGGTGGCGGGTAATCTGGTGAGGTGGTAGGTACTCTGGTGGCAGGTACTCTGGTGGCAGGTGGTGAGGTGGCAGGTACTCTAGTGGCAGGTACTCTGGTGGCCGGTGGTGAGGTGGCAGGTACTCTGGTGGCAGGTACTCTGGTGGTGAGGTGGCGGGTACTTTGGTGGCAGGTACTCTGGTGGCAGGTGGTGAGGTGGCAGGTACTCTGGTGGCAGGTACTATGGTGGCAAGTGATGAGGTGGCGGGTACTCTGATGGTGGGTACTCTGGTGGCAGGTACTCTGGTGGCAGGTGGTGAGGTGGCAGATACTCTGGTGGCAGGTGGTGAGGTGGCGGGTACTCCTGATGGACAGGTACTCCTGATGACAGGTACTCTAGATGACAGGTACTCTAGCTGACAGGTACTCCTGATGACAGGTACTCTAGATGACAGGTACTCCTGATGACAGGTACTCTAGATGACAGGTACTCTTTATTTAGGGGGGCAATCTGGGCACAGTAGTACATATATGTAATAGGTAACTCACTGTTAGCTGATCTCCTCCTCACACTGGATCGGTGTGTGAAGAGGAGAACCCAGCAACTGCAGTTACACTGTGTGTTTTGTTTACATTAGTGACCGGCTGTGATTGGACACAGCCGGTCACGTGGTGAAGAGCCATCTTATTGGCTACAGTGATCGGGGCTGAGCTGTATCCAAGGGAAAAGCCTCAGCCCCGATCACCGCTCTGCGTGCCACCGGAGGCACGCGCGGACACCGTGCACGCCGCTTCCCAATGCGGCTCTGCATAGTGACAGGTCTGCTGCTCCCAACGCTCCGCCGCTTCAATACCCCCATCGGGGAACGGCTGTGTCCCGAGGGACACAACGGAACCCCGATCGCCTCTCTGCGGGTCCCCGGGGGCCCGCAGTAGCGGCGGAAATGTCGAGGCCGTCATATGACGTCCACCCAGGATGGGAGATCCCATCTGTGGCCGTCATTTGGCTATGGCTGGGTATTGAAGTGGTTAAGGCTTGTAATGTAGCCGCTGACATACCCCTGAGACCACCAGACTGGGGTTCCTTCCATCTAGCTCATTTAGAGGCTGTACAGTCAAGGACTTCCACCCATGAGAGGCTTGAACCTGGCTGGGGCAAAGCGGTAAGGGGGTGCTGATCCATTCGGTCCTAACAGGTGAGGAAAAGTAAGAGAATACTGGGGTGGGGGCCTTCTCTGCAATTTATAGTTATGTGATCCTATCAGGCTGTGGGGGCAAAGTTACAACCCAAAGTGTATGCTGCCATGATGCGACAGGAAATAGAGATTTGCATATCTGCAAATAAACGAAAATAAAAAATACTAATCGTGGTTGCGATCAAATATTTGCAGTTGCGATCAAAAGAGCGTGGTTTCACCTTTTGACCCGGAAATGAGTCATTGCAATCACCAGGAAGTTCCTGTGCTGGTCAGGATCTCCATCTAGGTGGAAATGATGAGGTCTCTCTTTAGCAAAGAGGAGGTGCTGCTGATTTGCCGGGTAAGTGTAGGATGTGTACCTGTGCTGTGGGGGTGGATGTGGTAGTTAGATTTGGTGTGGGTGAGGTTCATTGATTTGTTTGGCATCACCACACATTTGCTTCTAACCCATGTGCACACATCACTTCCTGCATTTGTTTTGCTGATGTAAATCAGTAAGGACTATGCAAGTATAAATGAGAGCTCCTTTTATTAAAATATATATGACTTGTTTCACAGTTGGGCAACTTTTCCAGCAAATTTGGACCTCTGAGTTGCATGACAAGTTGTACCCCATGATTCTCAATGATAACCATTCATATCTGTGCTACTTTAAGTCACACCAACTTCAAAGTAGTCCCTGTACTACTTTGGTGTGACTTTCATGTGACTTGAGGTACATAGTGCGCAATATTACTCAGGCATTCCCAGAAGTTGGGGCCAAGTTGCAGCAGCAAAGTGGCAGCAAAATAGTGTGACTTTCAGGTCACGGCAGTGTAAATGAGATTCAAGGATAACACCTTTGAATTTGGCCCTATTGTCACTTGTGCATTCTGAAAGTGTGGCAAATTCGTCCCTGCACTATCTTGGTTTGACTTTGATGCGATTTGAGGTCCATACACCACAAGATTACACAGACATTGCTTCAAGTCATGGCAAAGCTGTGCAATTTTAAGGTCGCACAAGTGCAAATGGGGCCTTATTCAAAGGTGTTATCAATTAATCTCATTAGGTTACTTTCACACTTGGGTGACTTTTCATGCAGCTTTGGACCTCAAAGTCACATGAAAAGTTGTCCCCATGATTTCCATTCATATCTATGCAACTTCACCCATGTTCACATTGCTCTGAATTGACATGTCAATTTGCAGGCCAAATCGGCGCCTATTGACGGCAATGAAACTGTCCGAATTGGTGCGATGCTACAACGATTCCCAAAAGTAGTTCCTGCACTACTTTGGGCGACTTCAGGGGGCGATTTCTTACCTCCCAACTTTTTGAGATGGGTATAAGGGACACCTATTAGCAAAAGTATGTAGGCATAGGACACACCTCCTAAAACACCTTCTTAAAGGAGAATTATTCCAAAAAAAATAAATATTAGTTAAACCTCTAAGTGCTTTTTTTTTACCAATAATATTCCTTTAGATTGGCTTGGAAATTTACGAACAAAGCAATTTAGAAATTAAATAAAAGGTTTAGGGCTGGGAAACCCTTTTTGAAAGATAAAATACAGATCAGAACAAAATGAGGGACAAATGAGGAGGAAAGAGGGACAGAGGAACAGAGGGACTTAGTTACAAATTAGGGACAGTTGGGACCTATGTGATTTCACTAGACATCTGTGCAGGAAAGTACACTGATGTCTCTGAAATTGCTCACAAAGTCGGGCTGAGGCCCCTTTCACACTTGTGCGACTTTGGACATCAGAATCGCATGACAAGTCATACCCCATGATTTTCAATGTGTACCATTAATATCTGTGCGACTTCAAGTCACACTGACTTCAAAGTAGTCCATGTACTACTTTGGTCCGACTTTGATGCGAGTTTGAGGCCCATAGACCTCAAGTTTACACAGGTATTCCCTGGAATCGCGGAAAAATTGCCGACACAAAATCACGGGAAAATTGCGCGCCTTTCCCTGCGACTCCTGCGTCCATAGACCTCAAGATTACACAGGCATTGCTTCAAAATCGCGCAACTTTCAGGTCGCACAAGTGTGAAAGGGGTCTAAGTCACTGTGCTATTATACCTAGAATATAAAGTAGTCCCACCATCAAACACTACTAAACGTATGTTCTCAATATAATTGTGCTCAAATGGTTGAAAATCACACAGATGGTATCACCTACTGAAAGCTTGCATTAGACTCAGCAGCATATGCTGAAAAGAGGCAAACGCCCATTAGCCAATGCCACATCAGCATGATTGTTACTATAATATTAATGCAAACCATTATTGTATGGAATCAAACATTAGTAAATGTATTTTCTCTAGGTATGTGCTCAGCTCTGTAGCATAGTGGTATGCCTTGCCTTGCTTCTCTCAAAGGTTCAAGCCATGTGTTCAAATCCCACTGACAGCATCACCTACTCCATTGTACTCAGCAGCATAATTAGCCAAAATCATATTTTAACTCTTCAAATGCATGCAATGGTATGTATTTATTCAATAATATTATGGTGTGGAATTCCAAAAATCAAGGAAAAAAACGTCATAGGGTCACCCCCAGTACATACCAGGCCCTTCGTGTCTGGTATGGACTGTAAGGGGAACCCCACACCAAAATGTAAAATAAAATTGACGTGGGGCCCACCAAAATCCATACCATGGGGGGGCGAGCACCCTCCCCTTCTGAACCGTACCAGGCCACATGCCCAAAACAAGGGCCTCTTCCCAACAACCCTGGTCGGTGGTTGTCAGTCTGTGGACCGGGAGTTTATCAGAATTTAAGAAAGGGGCTCCCAGATCCTGCCCCCTATGTGAATAGGTATGGGGTACATCGTACCCCTACCTGTTCACCAAAAAAGCAGTGAAATGTAAAAAAATCAATAGCCGGTTTTTGACAAGTACTTTCTTGTAAAATAGCTCTGAGCTGTCTTCTTCCCTGAGCCGTCTTCTCCAGATGCTGTCTCTCCCTCCTCCATCTTCTCCCCACTGTATTCTCCCAGAGCCATCTCTCCTGCCGCCCTCCTCTTCTCCAAATGCTGTGTTCTTCCACACCACCGGTTACCCGCTAATAAAAAAAAGCCGCTCTTCTTCTATGGTGGTCTTCCTCCACTGTGTTGTCACCCACTGTGTGGTGTCTCTTACATGGAGTGGACTCTCCATCATGATTATCGGATGGCCACAGAAGACCACCACAGAAGAAGAGCGACTTTTTTTAAATTAG
The DNA here is from genome assembly GCF_042186555.1 of Aquarana catesbeiana. Classification (NCBI taxonomy): domain Eukaryota; kingdom Metazoa; phylum Chordata; class Amphibia; order Anura; family Ranidae; genus Aquarana; species Aquarana catesbeiana. The sequence continues at coordinate 255,845,991 of NC_133324.1, read as the reverse complement.
CTGGTAACTGGCTGCTCGGAAGAACACATCAACAAGAGAAGACAGTGGCAGCAGGAGAGACAGCTCAGGGAGAAGAAATATTAAACACTAGTAAATGTATTTTCTATGCATGATTGCGTTATGCCCAGTAGGCTAGTGGTCAGCACGTCTACATTGAAAATCTCAGGCTTTAAAGGACTCATGGGTTCAAATCGAAGAGAGATACTAAAAGATTGAATATGCTGAAAATAGGTGAATGCCAATGCACTTTAATTTAGCTGATTCTATTATATTAACTCTTCAAATGCATGCAATGGTATGTAAATATTCAATAATATTATGGTGTGAAATTCCAAACACCACACACTAGCTAACAGGCAGTTTACATTTCTTTGTTTGTTTATTTTTTCAGTGCACAAGGGAATTAAATAAATACAGCTGGTGGATGGTAGGTTGGCTGGTATTTGCACTTGTACCGTGAGTGCTGTGGAGACATCTGAGCAGACCACCAAGCCATTGTGCTAAGTACGAGACCTGCATTATAGTGTAGTATGATTAAAGAATGAACATAAATAATTACTGCTTTATAGTCACCTAAATTAAATAAATTAAATTAAGTAAAAAATAAAAAACAACATACAACAAATAGGTAACCTAAATGTTTAATACATGTAACTTTGCAGAATAGCAGACATTACTATGTAATATTCATTCATAACTGCATTCGTTAGCAAAAGAAGAAAAAAAAATAGTAATACTGATTGCAATATACTTCAATAGATGCACACGAGGTAGAGCACATCTCACATAAAAATGTTTCTTTCACATACATGGATCATGGTTACAGTGCAGAGCTATATAACAACTTAGTAGAAATTGGCATTTGCATATACTCTGAATCGCTAATTAGCGCTGATTTCAAATTTACTAACGTTTGTGCGCCGCTAATAGTGCTCTTTTTCATTCGCACATTCACCTGTTAAAATTTTTATTTGGCTAAAATGGGCGCTATTATTTCCAATAGTGCCCAGTACTTTCTGGCGCTATAGTAAATGACCCCCACAGTGGATTAAGTATACCAAGGTATGTGGACACTGCTGATTGGACCACATAGTCATCTACCTGGTTGTAGAGGAAGGCCCCACAGATGTCCAGGTAAAGCTACTAGTACATGAGGGAAAATCTGCTGCGGGGCATCCAGCTAGGGTCTGCGCATACCCGTTTTCAAAGAGTAACTATAACGGAAAGAGAAACAAGGAAAGAAAGAAAAGAGAAAGTTGTGGGAAGAGAAAGTGCCCTGCTGTTTTTCACAGTGCCAACAGAAGTTGGATTGGTCAGGGAATAGCTTTGCCAGAACCGATGGAGTCTTGTACCAGCATGTGATAAGTTAGTAGGTGGTTTCTTGATACTTACTACAGAGGGAAGACTGTAGACACGCAGATCCCTCTCCCACTTAGCTAAGAAAGGTTGGTCCATCACAGCATGTAGGTCCAACACAGTTTTATAAGAAGTAGAGAGAGACCTGTGGATCGGACCCTCACCCAAGCAGAGCTCCTCAAAAGAGTGGAGCTTCCGAGAGAAAAGTGCAGGCTTAGGCAAGGATCCTATAAAATATGAGAGCTGGATAGCTCTTCATTGATCCATTGCAAGTGGAGTCCGACTAGTAAAAATATTTTTAACACAGTCTGGAGGCTTTAAAAAAAGGAAGGGCTGTAAGAGACCTTGGGGAGACTGCGATAGGAAAATTGGGTCAGTAAGACCTGGCGTAAATTCTGGATGACCAATAATTGGTGTCATATGAGAGGGAAAACTAGATAGATAGAAGATAAGCAAAAAATCTGTCCATTTCTGCAAAGGTGGGACTGATCAGTGGGTGTGTAAGTAAATGGTTAACGTGAGATTTTCCTGCCCAAGGCTGGCCAGCCAGTGGTGCACAATCTGCTTCCTGTCCTAACATCACTCAAAGTTTTGAAGTGCTGTGACGGCACCAGTCAACTACTTGGATCATACGTGTCACTGTATAATAAAATGGCAGGGTCAAGGAAGACTATTTCGACTCTAAATTTCAGGCCGCAGCAGCAACGCTCTGCAAAGGTGAGGATCCTAGACATATTTTACTTCTCTCATTTACCTAGATTTCATCTATGACTTCCATCTGCCTAGACCTCAGTTAGTACTCTTATTTTCCTAGACTTCAGATAGTTCTCTTATTTTCTTAAATTAATTCCAAATAACACCGCCTGTGGGCTTGCTGCACAAGTATAATTACTAAAATAATACAAATAAATTAATAATAAGTGCTCAGTCCATAGTAACATGGTCTCTGTGTTCAGTATTCCACAAATAACAATGACAGTCCATAAGAAAGTGAAGATGACAGTTGTGTCTTGACACCAAAAATCACCACTTGTCATGCTGTATCACTATGTGCTCGTATAAACAAAATGCATACTCACCAGATTGCGTTGACCTCCTTGTTTATACAACAAGCCTCACTTTGTGGTCGCTTATAGGACCAGATCATGCCACCGGATTGGTGTCTTGGATAGGTATCCTCTCCTTGTGGTTAAGTGGATTATTATTCCAATCTTATAGATTGCAGGAACCAGAACTTGAAAGAAGAGACGAGGGATCCTCTCATAGTGTGAAAACTGCTGATTTATTATTAAAAACAATCGCAAACAAAGGCTATTGCCAAAGAAAAATACAAGGTATTGTATGCCTGATATATCTGGTCTGTCGGTAAGCCACCTAGCAATTTGTGTGCATTCCACCTGGACTGGAAATGAGACACCAAGAGTTCAACTTAAGGCGTTTCGCCATCATGAGACATCCTCAACAAGATCAAAACTGGACAGAAAATGATCAAATGTGATGTTCAATCAGTTCCACCTTTAACAACAACTGAAAACTAGAGCAAGTTCCAGGGCAGCTGCTGATGGCTCTCCCATTCTTGTATATCAAGGAGTTCAACGCAATCTGGTGAGTACAGATTATTTTATATGAGCTTGTGGTGATACAGCATGACAAATAGTGATTATTGGTTTCAATACACAACTGTCATCTTCACTTTCTTAAAAATTGCTCCAAATTGCCAAAAATTGTCAACAAGCCAGCAAGTGGGGCAAGCCTGCTATTTTGTTACACAAAACCACAGGCTTTCATTGTACAGCATCACAACCTTGGACACCATGTGGGCCAGCTTGGCATACTAACAACCAATGACATCATTTGTTGATAAGGAAGAGATTGGGTGCCTGCACAGCATCCTTCTCTGTCCCACCCCTGCTCTTCTCTCAATCGGCACTGGGGTATTGTTAACCTTGTGAGCAAGGAAGAGAAACTTAACCAAGGGAGAAGAGAAATGTTGGAATACTAGTCTCAGCAACAGTGTGCAAAGGTATATTTGCTTTGTAAGAATAAATCACTTCTAATGGTGGTTGTCCTACTTGTGTGGATGCATCTATGATGTAAAATTCATTTATTTTTTTCATATTTTAAAAATTAGGTGCCTTGAGATTGTGCAAAATTTTAAAGGATGCCTTGACTGAAAAAAGGTTGAGAAACACTGAGGTTAATTTACTACAACTGGACAGTGCAAAATCTGGCGTGGCTCTCCATAGAGACCAATCAGCTTCCAGGTTTTATTGTCAAAGCATAATTGAACAAGCTGACGTTACAAACTGATTGGCTACCATGCACAGCTGCACCAGATTTTGCACTCTCCTGTTTTATTGAACCAGTTAATATATCCTGCATGGAGAAAGTACAGTATCTAATAGTGAAGATTTGTCCTGTGTAGCCCCAGTGGCTCCTCCCTTTCGGAAATATTCAGTGGAAAGATGAGCATGTAATTTGGAGCTTGCAGACACAGGATATATTCTCGGGAAGTCTTCAGGAATCTAACCAACCCTGTTGCAGAAGTGAGCACTAGGCATCCCTCTGGCATATATGCTGTTTAACTTGTTAGCATCTGTTTATGCTACACAGCAGCAGAGATTTCTCCACTTTACATTGCCAAACAGATTTTATTTATTGCTTCAGTGATGGTTTTGACAGCAGTCAACAGTGAGGAAAGCTGAAAATCACGGAAGTCATAAAAAAGTCTGTCTGGAACTAAAAATAGATGAGCAATATAAAGTGGAGAAAGAAAATCTCCCGCAGTAGAGAATTAGCAGATGCTAAAGAGTTAGACAGAATTCATGCTAGAGGGACATCTGCATTGAAAAGCTGCCTGTGTACGTCACCCCTGCTACATGAGGGTGCAATCTTTTAAGGACATCCAAAGATGTCATCATCAGAAAAAGAAAAATGTGTTTCAGTAGAGGAGAGAAAGAAGCACTCAGTGAATGTGTTCAGGCAGTTTCTAAATGTCCTTCTTTTTATAATACCAACAATTTATTTTATTGTAAGATAAAGAGAACAAGGAAATTACATACAAAAAAATTGTACATGTCAAGTATCAAACTTGAACAATTATCTCTAGGATATTAAAGAATTTGTTAATATGTGGCCATTGACCCTTTTGGGGGTTTGCATACAAAGTCAACCTGTATTTATGTAATAAAATGGCCATAATTTCTAGCTGAACCTAATCCAGAAGCAAAGCACACAAGTTACATATCTTTAACCCAGAATAAAATCAGGAAAGTAAAAACAAGAGGAGCCGAGAAACAACAAAAAAACCCCAACAATTTTCAAAAAAGAAGCATACATAAGAGTACCAGAGCATTACATGCAGAATGTCTAGCATCTTACGTGATATGAGTCTATGCACCTACAAAACCATAAGCCGACCATAAGCTGATTGGCATAGTGTCCATAATTGTATGATGCACCCTTTCCATGAGCTGAATAGCAGCCATACATTTCAAACTCTGATCCCGAAGGACCTTGGGTGTGGACAAGTGCAGTGCAATTACCCAATGAACTGTGCTAAACAAGGTATGGACCAACTTTTGTTTGGGAGGGGGGACCTCTGGTAGGTCAGCAAAAAAAAGGCACATTTGATAAGTCAAGATCAATTGCATCCCTGTGATTAGGGCGACCTTGGAGGACACCCTTTGCCAGATTGATTTAATCGCCCCACAGTTCCAGAAAATATGTAGGTGTGTACCCCTATCTGGACAACCTCTGAAACCTCTGTTATTCTTTAAAACCAAATTCATTCATCCCTCCTTCCTCCTCACTTGTAACTCTGTTTTTATCTGATGTATAGCAATCTATTAAAATGTTATCTAACCACTTAAGGACCAGCCGCTGCAGTTGTACTGCAGCAGGTTGGCTCCCCTGTGCGAATCGCCTTCATTGTACATTGGCCCGTGCAGGCACAGTTGCGGGCAGGCACGCACCACCGGCGCGCTCTTGTGCCCGCTGCTCATTGTCTGCCGGCGACCCGCGATCGCCTAGTACAGAGGTAGAATGGGGATCTGCCTTTGTAAACATTCTGACAGATGACATGACAGAGATCTACTGTTCCCAGTCATCGGGAACAGTGATCTCTGTCATGTCCCAGGCAGCTCATCCCCCCTACAGTTAGAACACACCTAGGGAATACAGTTAACCCCATTGATCGCCCCCTAGTGTTAACCCTTTCCCTGCCAGTATCATTTTTACATTGATCAGTGCATTTTTATAGCTACAAATCACAGATCGCCACCATTACGAGTAAAAACAATAAATAAAAAAAAGACCCTAAATCTATCCGATAGTGTATAAATGCGATCACTTTTGCGCAAACAAATCAATATATGCCTACTTTTTTTTATTCATTTTTTTTTAAATTAAAAATATGTAGAAGAATATATATTGGCCTAAACTGATGAATACATTTGTTTTTTTTATATATTTTTGGGGATATATATGATAGCAAAATGTAAAACATTTTTTTTTTTTTTAATTGTCGCTCTTTGTTTGTTTATAGCGCAAAAAATAAAAACCTCAGAGGTGATCAAATACCACCAAAAGAAAGCTCTATTTGTGGGAAAAAAACTGAACATTAATTTTGATTGGGTACAGCATTGCACTCCTGCGCAATTGTCAGTTAAAGTGACGCAGTGCCGTATCACAAAAAATGGCCTGGTCAATAAGAGAGAAAATTCTTTCAGTCCTTAAAGGGGTTGTAAACCCTTGCGTTTTTTTCACCTTAATGCATCCTATACATTAACCACTTCCCGCCCGGCCTATAGCAGAATGACGGCCGGGCGGTGGTTCAGTTATCCTGACTGGGCGTTATATGATGCCCTGCAGTATAACAGCCGCCGCTCGCCCGTAGGGCCGCGCATCGCGGCGATTGGTGGTGCGGTGTGTCAGTCTGACACACCACTACACCGATCTCGGTAAAGTGCCTCTGACAGAGGCTCCTTACCACGTGATCAGCTGTGTCCAATCACGGCTGATCACGATGTAAACAGGAAAAGCCATTGATCGGCTTTTCCTCACTGGCATCTGAGAGATGCGAGTAGAGGAGAGCCGATCGGCATCTCTCCTGACAGGGGGGTCTGCGTTGATTGTTTATCAGCGCAGCCCCCCCTCAGATGCCCACACTGGACCACCAAGGAAGCCGCCAGGACCACCAGGGAAGCCCCCAGCATGTGGATGTCCAGGTATGTACCCCATGGCCATCCACATATAAAAAAAATTGCCCAATACGTGCCAATCGGTGCCCACAAATGGGCACTGACTGGCAACTTTACAGAAATAAAAATAAGTGATGCCCAGCAATGCCACCCACCAGTGTAATCAATGCCACCCATCAGTGTCCCTCAGTGCCACCTATCAGTGCCCATCCGTGCCCCTCAGTTCCCACCTATCAGTTACAATCAGTGCCCATCGTGCCACCTATCAGTGTTACCCATAAGTACCCATCAGTGCCACCCATAAGTACCCATCAGTGCCATCTATGAGTGCCTATCCGTGCTGCCTGTGAGTGCCCATCAGTGCCGCATACCAGTGCCACCTATCAGTGCTGCCTATCAGAGCCCATCATCAGTGCCCATCAGTGCCACCTCATCGGTGCCCATCGGTGCCACCTTATCAGTGCCCATCAGTGCAGCCATATCAGTGCCTGTCATTGAAGAAGGAAATGTACTTATTAATAGATGTGAAATCCAAAACCATTAGACAGTAATAAATAAACATCAAAACGGCGCTCCCATCAGTAAATGAACAAACTGACTGGCTAGTATATGGTCACTACCAAATACGCAAAAATGGTTACAACAGGTAGATATGTGGATAATGGTGAGTAAAAACTAGTCTCTAGTGTACACAGAGTTTAAAGCTGATAATTGATAATTGCACCTTTCACCAAAATTCTTTCTTCCACTACGTGCTCAACACACCCCCAGGGGGTTTAAAATCAACAGAACCTGAAGGTTATCAGTCCTCAATCAGCATCCTGCAAATATGTTCGGTCCGGATATCTTTATAGGGCCCTCCGAAATCCAAGGACATAGGAAGAGAGACTCCACATAATCTAATTCCGTTTCACCATTTATTAAGTAACTCAATAAAATCCAATATTCTATGACATTATGTATGTTCAAAAGTGGTTGTATAGCTCAAGGTCGGTATTATGTGAGCTTAAGACAATTCACTTTTCCCAAAAGCTAAAGGAACTGAGTGTTCGACACTTCCTCCTTCCGGTTCAGCTCTCTGGGTCCTGGAACGCACAGCATCGATGACGTAATTTTCGGTTGCCGTAAGATTGCGCACTGACGCGTTTTGTCATTACGACTTTGTCAAAGGGAGTGGTCTTACGGCACGGCATCCCGGTATTTATCTATAGCGTATGTAATTGGGGTTAACCAATTATGTACCTACCACCACTATTTTCATACGGTGCACAGAAAAAGCGGTAGCCACATACTATAAAAAGGATAATATGATACTGACAATCAAATACCAACCAACATTAAGTCATAGACCATTACAATCTTAACTCATATCCTGTCATAGCTGATATAAAGGAAAACCATTTATAATTAAAATTGCAATTAATATAAAACATTTAACTGATTGCACCAAACCCAATATTCATTATAAATCTCAACGACATTAGTAAATTAATTTGTAAGGTGTCAGCAAATAATGCGCATAAATGTAATATATATATAAAAACATATGCATCCTAAAACTAATATAAAATAAATGCGAAAAACAAATACATATCAATGTGAATAAAATCAAAATATATGATTAAAACAGTGTCTAAAAAGACATAAAAAATTTGTTGGTGGGTGTATTACTACAACTATGGTTAGGACTAATATCACCCTACCCAAACCAAACATAAATTTTAAATGAATGGATAGATAAAACTCAACAATATGTTTCTTCAAAAAATAGCTTCTCTAATATTTTCCAAGGACTGAAATCTGAAAGGACACCCCTTCCAATAAACAGGGGAAAGTTTCACTACATATTTTTCAAGAAATAAACTATGAAGTGGAATAAACTTAAAATTGAAAATAAGCGCTGTACCCCAATGATGTAGTCTATAGATATATACGGGGAGACTGTGCCGTAAGACCACGCCCTTTGACAAAGTCGTAATGACAAAACGTGTCATTGCGTGATCTTATGGCGACCGGAAATTACGCCATCGACGCTGTGCATTCCAGGACCCAGAGAGCTGAACCGGAAGGAGGAAGTGCCGAATGCCGAGATCATTCTGATTTCCACCGAAGCACACTCGGTTCCTTTAGCTTTTGGGAAAAATGAATTGTCTTAAGCTCACATAATACCGACCTTGAGCTATACGACCACTTTTGAGCATACATAGTGTCATCGAATAATGGATTTTATTGAGTTATTTAACCGCTTGACATCCGCGCTATAGCCGAATGACGGCTACAGCGCGGACCTGTGCCCTGCAGGGTGCGCGTGGAGCGCGCTGTGATCACCGAGTCACTGAGACTCGGGTGATCACCGATCCAAGTAAGGGGCCGGTCCCGGCCCCTTACCATGTGATCAGCTGTCAGCCAATGACAGCTGATCACATGACCAAAACAAAAGCTCTGTGATCGTTTTTTTTTTCTCCTCGCGCTGACAGTGCGAGGAGAAAAAAAAAACGATCACCGGCTCACCAGCAAGGGACATCGGTCCCGAAGAGGAGGAGGCAATAATGCCTCAATTGTACCAAAAGTACCCCCTGCCAGTGCCACCTGACATTGCCACACCACAGTGCCCACCAGTGCCACGTATAAATGCCCATAAGTGCCACCTATCAATGCCTACAAGTGCCACCTATCAATGCCCACCATTGCCACCTAACAATGCCCACCAGTGGTGCCAATCAGTGCCACCTAGCAGTGTACAAGATCAGTGCCCATTATTGCCACCAATCAGTGCACATCACTGCCACCAATCAGTGCCCATCACTGCCACCCATCAGTGCCCATCACTGCCACCTATCAGTGCCCATTGGTGCCGCCTCATCAGCGTACATCAATGAAGGAGAAAAATTACCCTTTTTAAAAATTTTATAACAAAATATAAAAAAAAAATAAAATTAAAAAAAAAAAATTCGGTCTTTTTAAATTTTTTAACAAAAAATAAAAACCGCAGAGGTGATCAAATACCACAAAAAGAAAGCTCTATTTGTGGGGAAAAAATGATAAAAATTTCATTTGGGTACAGTGTTGTATGACCGCGCAATTGTCATTCAAAGTGCGTCAGCGCTGAAAGCTAAAAATTGGTCTGGATAGGAGGGGGGTGTAAGTGCCCTGTAAGCAAGTGGTTAATAAATGGTGAAATGGAATTAGACTATGTGGAGTCTCTCTTCCTATGTCCTTGGATTTCAGAGGTCCCTATAAAGATATCCGGATCAAACATATTGCAGGATGCTGATTGAGGCCTGATAACCTTCGGGTTCTGGTGAGTTTAAACGCCCCGGGAGTGTGTTGGGCACGTGGTGGAAGGAAGAATTTTGGTGAAAGGTGCGCTCATCAATTATCAGCTTTAAACTCCATCTGTGTACACTGGAGACTGTTTTTACTCACCATTATCCACATATTATCCACATTATCCAACTACCTGTTGTAACCATTTTTGCGTATTTGGCAGTGACCATATACTAGCCAGTCAGTTTGTTTACTGATGGGAGTGCCGCATAGATGTTTATTTGTTATTGTCTAACGGTTTTGGATTTCACATCTATTGTTTATATGACATGTTTGTTATTTAAAAAAAAGCAAAAAACAAAGCTTTACAAACAAGTGTATTTGAGATTTATATATATATATATATATACAGTCAGTCTAATATATATATATATATATATATATATATATATATATATATACTCTGCATCCAGTGTAACCTAAATCTACAGTGCATTCCGTGGTGTACTATATTTATAGTATACCTCAGGTGGTGTATTATTATATATATATATATATATATATATATATATATATATATATATATATATATATACAGTCACAATACAGTGCAACCATAGTGCAGTTGCTACTACTTTTCTGGTGGTGTACACAATACAGTGCAGCCGTAGTGCAGTTGCTACTACTTTTCTGGTGGTGTACACAGCACACAATACAGTGCAGCCGTAGTGCAGTTGCTACTACTTTTCTGGTGGTGTACAGAGTACACAATACAGTGCAACCATAGTGCAGTTGCTACTACTTTTCTGGTGGTGTACACAATACAGTGCAGCCGTAGTGCAGTTGCTACTACTTTTCTGGTGGTGTACACAATACAGTGCAACTGTAGTGCAGTTGCTACTACACTTCTGGTGGTGAACACAGTACACAATACAGTGCAGCCATAGTGCAGCTGATACTACAGTTCTGGTGGCGTACACAGTACACAATACAGTGCAGCCATAGTGCAGTTGCTACTACTTTTCTGGTGGTGTACACAATACAGTGCAGTCATAGTGCAGTTGCTACTACTTTTCTGGTGGTGTACACAGTACACAATATAGTGCAGCCATAGTGCAGTTGCTACTACTTTTCTGGTGGTGTACACAATACAGTGCAACCATTGTGCAGTTGCTACTACTTTTCTGGTGGTGTAAACAGTACACAATATAGTGCAGCCATAGTGCAGTTGCTACTACTTTTCTGGTGGTGTACACAATACAGTGCAACCGTAGTGCAGTTGCTACTACACTTTTGGTGGTGTACACAGTACACAATACAGTGCAGCTGTAGTGCAGTTGCTACTACTTTTCTGGTGGTGTACACAGTACACAATACAGTGCAGCCGTAGTGCAGTTGCTACTACACTTCTGGTGGTGTACACAGTACACAATACAGTGTAGTGTGGTGTTGCAAAACATAGTATACATCATGTCTGGAAGGCCACCAAGGAGAGGCAGACACTCACAGGCCACTAAAAGGGGGCAAGCAGCCTCTGTGTCTACAGTCAACAGTGCTGGTTGTGGACATGGTGCATCCTCTGCAGGTGGCCGCGGGGCATGATTGTCCTATTTTTCTGCTGCTGGCTGTGTTATTGAGCCAGAACATGCAGAAGAGTTGGTTGAGTGGATAACAAAGCCGTCCTCATCCTCCTCACCCTCTGTCACCAAGGCTCAGAGTAGTTTGCCTTCCAATGCAGCTGCCAAAGCAGCCTATTCCACCGACTCCTTGTCCACAGTCACTCCTTCCGTAGCCCCACCATCATGCACGGAGGAGTCCCCTGAACTATTCAACCACAGTGTTGGGTACATGCTGCTGGAAGATGCACAGCGATTTTAAGGCTCCAATGTTGGTTCCCAGGTTGAGGAAGGGATTAACGTGAGCCTAGAGAGAGGGGGTACCCAAGAAGGACAAGAAACTGGCAGTCATGTTCCCCCAATTGCCGCATACTGCCAAGTTTTCTCCAGTGACGAGGAGGGAGGGGATGATGGGGTCACTGACTCTCATTGGGTGCTTGATAGAAGAGAGGAGGAGGTGGTGGCACAACTCCAACGAGGCAGGATGTCTTCTAGGGGGCAGCTTAAGGGCAGCCACCCTACTGCATCACACCACAGAGCTCCGCAGGTGCAGGGCGCAGCTGACTCCTTGCTGATTTTGAAAAGTTCTTTGGTGTGGGCTTTCTTTGACATGTGTGCAGCAGATCGCACCATTGCTGTTTGCAACCGATGTATGAAGCGGATCAAGCGTGGCCAGAACAGCAGCCGCTTGGGCACCACATGCTTGACCAGACATATGACGACCTCCCATGCAGTCCATTGGCAACAGCACTTGAAAGAATCACATCAAAGAAAAAGGCGTACTTCTCCTTGCTCCTCATCTGGGATCTCCAACCCCACTATACCTCCAGTCCTCTCAAAAACCTGCACTGAGAGGAATGAAGGTATAGCAATAGGTGTCCCAAATACTTGCAGCCTGTGACAGACTCACCCGGGACAGAGGCTTTTGTAGGGGACTGAATGCTAGCCTCTTGCCTACCGATTATGGGCCCTGGCATTTGGGGGAACGGTGCTCTTTGTGAGCTGTATGCCTGGGGACCCTTGAGGTGGTGTTACTTTAGATTCACGTCCAGGTCCCACAAGACACACAGACTCTGGGAACCCTGTATATTCCATTTTAGAAATAGTGACTGATTCATACTTTTGGGACACATACTGTTAGATGCCAATGTCATCAACTCCAGCCACCTGTCTGTTGTCTTCTATAATGTAAATGAGTCTAGTCTGGCTGGCCACAGCTTCTAAGAGTATTTCACACATTGTTGTTTCTGCTAATTAACCCTGCAATTATATGAAGGAGTTCTGTGTTGATGTTTATGATAATGTATAATCTACTGTGTGAAGCTCGGTGACAACAAGTCTGACCTGTAGTGAAATCCTGAATAATCATACCAATGCTCAGGAGGGCACGGAGTCACATCAGCTGCTTTAAGGGATTAGTTAATTAGCTCTTGTTAATTCTTTTTCTGGTTACAGTTGTATTGTTAGAGTAGTATGAGCAGGAGGGAGGAACCTCCTCTTTTAGTGTATATATAAGACTTGCATTTTGGTTCTAATAAAAGAGTCCATGTTCAGCAACTAAACAAGTATCGTCTTGTTTTGTGCTTGTGAGCGGTTGGAATATCTGATATTTATATTCAGACTGGGAGGAAGCGGTATATGACGAAAGCACTCAAGCGGAGTATGGGACATTCTGTTACATTGGTGGCAAGCAGTGGGACGCTTCCTGCAGTCTGGGACATCCACATTTCCACCTGGATCCAAGGTCTGGATAGCAGGAGAGGAGAGGAGAGGTACAGATACCAACCGCCATGGAAGAGGAATTCAGAAGGAGGTTGCGAGAGATGCAGATACAGCACAGAGGACCAGTGTCAGAGCAGGTCCTGCTGGGATGGTTTGATTCTATCCGCTGCAAACTCTGGAAGGAAATGCTAGCCCGTGAGCAGCAACACCAGGGAAAAGTTCTCCCCCCATCCAGTAAAGGTACTGGTCGCAGTATAGATTGCGGGTGCTGTTTTTGGGAGAAAAATCACACAAGGAGCAGACAGCTGACTTAAGCAGGCTGGTCCGGGCAGCGATGTGGCTGGAGGAGAGTTACAGAGCCCTCCGGTGGCATGTATCCCAAGCAGGCCCTTGGATAGAGGATGACAGCCCAATGGAAGGGACTGTTGTATGTGAAGCTGACAGGGGACCCTAACTTTGGGAGTGATTTGGAGTGGCGGTTGGACGAAATCATGGATTTCAGAGAAGGGCTACTGAACGTCTCGGAAGTGCACTGTGCACTGGAAGATATAGAGTTTCTGGTCGTTCAGGAATGGGAGCTGGAGATCGCCTACAGATGGCTACTAGACTCTGCTCAGCGCCAGGGCTGGGCTCCCTTTGCCTGGGACTATCAGGAAGTACCAGTTGACAACTCTGAAATCCTGGCTGAAGAGTCGGCAATGTGGCAGAGTAACAGTGTGCTTTGCCAACCTACCCCCGCAGCTATGGACCTGGAGGTCTTATGGCGGATGCAGCAAGTGCTGACTGACCTTGATGATCCTGTTTCTGCATGGGATGATCTTGGATGGAGGAATGTGCCTGTCCAGCAGCATTCCAGAGAATCGGCAGTGGAAAATCTGGAGATTGCCATCCCCAAAGCTGAAGTGCTGACAACAGGGCAGAGCTCTGCTAACCTCTGCCCAGCACCGATAGCATATTCTGGGTTTCACGGACAGGAGAGGGTGAACCTTTATCCCCAGACACCAGTTGCAGAGACAGGGGATTTTATAGACTTTTCTGCTGAGAAAGAACAACCTGATGAGCCTACAGCAGAAGAGCTGTTATTAGGGCCAAACTTCACTGTGCTCTGCCCAGCACCAACAGCAGTATCTGTGGAGTTGCAAGGAACTTCCCCAGCTGAAGCACTGGTCACCGGAGAGAGGGTCCAAGACCTCTGCCCCAAACCTGTGGCAGTTCCGGAGGCTCTGGGTGAGAAGGTGGCAATCACTTCCCAGCAGCAGATACAGGGGGAGAAGGGAGAGGAGGTGTTCGTCATCCCTCCCCAACAGTTGGCCAGGGTGGAGGAAGATGTCTTTCCTCCCCAGCAAAGATCCGTGCACCTGGGAGACATTACCATAGACATGTCGTCCCAGCAGCCAGATGAGAGAACGAAAAAAGGAAGCAGCCAGTTCACCTCCCCAATGGCAGCTACACAGTTTGGGAGTGGAGGAATCCAGCCTCCTGCCCCAACCGTTAGCTGAAGCAGATTATGTGGACTCCCCAGCAGAAGTGCTGGCAACAGGGCAGAGTGCTACCAACCTCTGCCCAGAACCGGCAACAACTGTGGAGATCCAGGGAGCCGGGGCAGTCGGCCCCTCTCTCTGGCAACAAGCTGATGTAGTGAAGCTGCTACTCCCAGCTGAATCACTGGCAACAGGGCAGATCGCCGCTAGCCTCTGCCTAGCACCTACAGTGTCTCTACAGCTTCAGGAAGCTGAGGTGATCGGCCCCTCTGCCCAGCAGCAGACTGAGCCCCGGAATGTTAAAAACCACCCAGCTGAAGCGCTGGCAGTCGGACAGAGAGTGAATGACCTCTGCCCACTGGTGTCAATTATTCCTTGCAGCCAAGAAAAGAGATCATGCAAACAGACTATGTGAGTTCATTCTGCCTGACTAGACCATGTCCAGACCAGGTGGAGGTCTGGGACCTTGTTAGTCAATTTTTGATGGGGGAGAAATGTGACAGACTCACCCGGGACAGAGGCTTTTGGAGGGGACTGAATGCTAGCCTTTTGCCTACCGATTATGGGCCCTGGCATTTGGGGAAACGGTGCTCTTTGTGAGCTGTATGCCTAGGGACCCTTGAAGTGGTGTTACTTTAGATTCAGGTCCATGCCCCCCAAGACACACAGACTCTGGGAACCCTGTATATGCCATATTAGAAATAGTGACTGATTCATACTTTTGGGACACATACTGTTAGATGCTAATGTCATCAACTCCAGCCACCTGTCTGTTGTATTCTATAATGTAAATGAGTCTAGTCTGGCTGGCCACAGCTTCTAAGAGTATTTCACCCATTGTTGTTTGTGCTAATTAACCCTGCAATTGTATGATGGATTTCTGTGTTGATGTTTATGATAATTTATAATCTACTGTGTGCAGCTCGGTGACAACAAGTCTGACCTGTAGTGAAATCCTGATTAATCATACCAATGCTCAGGAGGGCATGGAGTCACATCGGCTGCTTTAAGGGATTAGTTCATTAGCTCTTGTTAATTCTTTTTCTGGTTACAGTTGTATTGTTAGAGTAATATGAGCAGGAGGGAGGAACCTCCTCTTTTACTGCTGAGTTCATGTTCAGCAACTAAACAAGTATCGTCTTGTTTTGTGCTTGTGAGCAGTTGGAATATCTGATATCTATATTCAGACTGGGAGGAAGCGGTATATGACGAAAGCACTCAAGCAGAGTGTGGGACGTTTCGTTACTATCGCTATCAGTACACCACCATCTTATTTTAGTAGGCATATTTCCCTACCCCAGTTGCTAAACCGTAAAAAGAAAACAACTAGGAGAAAGAGATTCCCCTAAAGAAGGCAATTACCCAAACACCATCTGCAAAAAACAATAAGTTTATTAAACTACAAAACACCATATATTTTATACAAAAGACGGGCAGATTAGGGAATACACCATAGACCAAATTAAAACAGATAACGTTATCGTTAAAAACAACAGAGCCGCGGCCAAACATACCCCATACACACACCAATCACCCCAGCAGATTCCTACTAAATTGGGTATTATCGTGTAAAGCTCTACCCACAAAGAATAGCTGCAGATGTCAGTCCGAACGGCATCAGCCGTCAATTGGAAATGTCCCACTATGTCAGCGCCATAAGAGGTAGTGCAAGCCGGCCGTCAGCTGTTGGTTCCCGGTCAGATATTCAAACACCATATGTTCGCGGCTCCGAGGTGACGTGCTGACGTCACGTGCTGACGCGTTTCACCAGCCAATCACCGCTGGTTTCCTCAGAGCTCTGACATGCCGTTCGGACTGACATCTGCAGCTATTCTTTGTGGGTAGAGCTTTCGATCTCAAGAGCTACTGAACCATCAACCTGGTGAGAGAAGTATTACTCCAGTTTATACTTACAATATAACCTGAGCTGCTCCCCCTGTTGTCTTCTATGAACTTAGCTGCTTCGTTTGTATGTCCTGGATCTAATGCTTTTTCAAGCAATACTGCCGGTCATTGCTGCTGCCATACACATGATATGGGTCGCGCTCCTGGACTGCCTTTAATTTCATTGATGTGCTGATTAGCTCGCAAGCTATATTCATTTATTCATTCACCTTGCCCTCTTACCACCCTATCTATACCTGGATTGATTCAGGATACAGTTTACACGATAATACCCAATTTAGTAGGAATCTGCTGGGGTGATTGGTGTGTGTATGGGGTATGTTTGGCCGCGGCTCTGTTGTTTTTAACGATAACGTTATCTGTTTTAATTTGGTCTATGGTGTATTCCCTAATCTGCCCGTCTTTTGTATAAAATATATGGTGTTTTGTAGTTTAATAAACTTATTGTTTTTTGCAGATGGTGTTTGGGTAATTGCCTTCTTTAGGGGAATCTCTTTCTCCTAGTTGTTTTGTATGGTTTATATGGCAACCCAAACTGCATCCAATTGTGGATGAATATCTGATTTCATTATCTACAATCTATTCATTGGTGGTTGATCCAGGCAAAACCCTTTTCTATTTTAGAAACCGTAAAAAGAAATTCGGTCCCAGCCATCCACATGCTCAGCATCTGAATGCTAGCTTGGCCAAATTTCTAGCACTGCAACTGCTGCCTTTTCAGCTGGTAGACTCTGCCCCCTTTTGTGAACTTGTGGAATGTGCTGTACCTCAGTGGTTCCAAAATGCCATTTCTTTTCACGGAAGGCCATTCCGGCTCTTTACCAGCATGTGGAAAGCAATGTCTTGGCCTCGTTAGACAGGGCGGTCAGCAGTAAGGTGCATATTACCGCTGACTCATGGTCCAGCAGGCATGGACAGGGACGTTACCTTTCTTTCATGGCAAACTGGGTAACTCTGCTGGCAGCTGGGAAGGATGCAGGTTAGGGTTCAGTATTGTTGGAGCTTGTTCCGCCACCATGCCCCCAAAATGCTAGTGGTCATTCTGACACAGCTCTCTCCTCCACCCCCTCCTCTTATTCTTCCTCTATGGCCTCTTCTGCAGATTTGAACCAGTGGTGCTTCGTAAGCGTTCAAGGGGCTATGCAAGCACTCAGGCAAAAAGATGCCATGCGGTGCTTGAGTTGGTCTGCTTAGGGGACAGGAGCCACACTGGGGCAGAGATTCTGTCAGCTCTGCAGGGGCAGGCTCAGAGGTGGTTGATGCCACGCCAGCTTCAGCCAGGAATGGTTGTATGCGACAATGGCACCAACCTTCTCTCCACCCTCCGATAGGGACACTTGACCCATGTTCCATGTTTGGCACACGACCTGAATTTGGTGGTGCAGCGGTTCTTGAGCCGGTACCCAGGCTTACAGGATCTCCTGAGGCAGGCCAGAAAAGTCTGTGGTCATTTCCGCCGGTCATACAATGTCAGTGCTCGGCTGGCTGACATTCAAAGGGAATGCAACCTGCCCACCAACCGCCTCATTTGTGACATGTCCACCAGATGGAACTTAATGTTGGCAATGTTGCAGTGGCTGCACATGCAGCAGAGGGCAATCAATGAGTACCTGTGTGAGTATGGCACCAGGACAGGGTCAGGGGAGCTTGGCTTCTTTTCGCCATGCCAGTGGCTACTGATCAAGGATGCATGCACTGTCCTGTCACCATTTGAGGAGGCCATGAGGATGGAGAGCAGCGACAATGCATGCATCAGTGATACTGTTCCTCTTCCTGTTGGAGCACATGCTCTGTGCAATAATGGACAGGGCACTTGAGGCAGAACAGCGGGAGGAAGAGGAGGACTTCCTTACCTCTCAAAACCCCCTTTATCCAGATAGTATTCCTGTGGGCCCGCCAAACACACAGGAAGAAGAGGAGGAGGATTGTGTCAGCATGGACATGAAGGATAACACTCAGCAGCAGTCTTCAAGGGATGGTTTTCAGTCCCCAGAAACCCAAAGAGTTGTACATGGCTGGGAAGAGGTTGCTACGGATTATGTGATCCTTAGTGACCCAGAGGACTCAGAATCGAATGCCTCTGCAAACTTATGCTGCATGGTCTCCCTGATTTTGCAAAGCCTGCGAAAGGACCCTGGGATTTGTGGTATTAAGGAGAGGGATCATTACTGGCTGGCAACCCTTCTTGATCCACATTACAAGGGTAAGGTTTCAGAACTCATCCTGCCTTCGCAGAGGGAGTAGAGGATGAAACATCTTCTGGAGGCCTTGAAGAAAGGTTTGTGCAATGCATTTCCAGACCCTGAGAGGTTACAATTTCCTGGTGCTGGACAACGTGTTTTTGAGGCTTCATTCAGTCAAAGGAAGAGCGGTGGAGAAGGTGGCCGGCTGACTGATGCCTTTAGACAAGTTTTCAGTCCTTAGCGCCAAGGTCTGATCGGTTCAAGCAACCATCGCCAGTGTCTGCATTACATGGTGCAGGATTATCTAGGGCAAGAGCAGACTTGGAGACCTTTCCAACAGACCATCCACTGGGTCTTGAGGATGGACCACTGGTCAGAACTTGCTCAATATGTAATTGAGCTACCTGCATCCAGCGTTCTTTCTGAATGCACATTCAGTGCTGCTGGAGGGTTTTAATGGATCATAGAGTGCACCTGTCCACAGACTCCGTTGATAGGCTCACATTCATAAAAATGAATCAGTCTTGGATCAGCAGCTATCAAGCGCCTGATGGTGATGTAACTGATTGTCATTTTGCTGTGGCACTGTTCTAAACATGGAAAAACTGCGCCACTTTACAGGCATACTATAGACACCCCCCAGGCATGATATTTAAAGGAATATTTCATTTTTATTATTTCACTCTAAGCATTATTAAACACATTGCTCTCGAAAAAACGGCTGTTTTTAAAACTTTTTTTGCATTGATAAATGTCCCCTGGGGCAGGACCCGTGTCCCCAAACACTTTTTATGGCAATAACTTGCATATAAGCCTTTAAAATTAGTATTTTTGATTTTTCACGTACATGTTCCATGGACTTTAACGGTGTTCGCGTGTTCAAACAAACTTTTCGCATGTTTGCATGTTCTGCTGCGAACCGAACCAGGGGGGGTTTCGGCTCATCCCTAGTGGATAACAGAGGCCAGAGTCAAAGGAAAATTAGATAACTTTAACACAAATAAATTACCAGGACCAGATGGCTTACACCCAAGAGTCCTCAAAGAACTCAGTCGGGTTATAGCTAGACTATTGTTCCTAATCTTTACTGATAGAATACTGACAGGAATTGTACCAGCTGATTGGAGAAAAGCCAATGTGGCACCAATATTCAAAAAAGGGCAGAGACATATTCCGGGGAACTACAGGCCGAGCAGCCTAACATCAATAGTAGGTAAATTATTGGAGGGGATGATAAGGGACTACATCCAAAAATTTGCTGATGAAAACAGTATCATTATTAGTAATCAGCATGGGTTTACGAAAGGTCATTTTTGCCAGACCAATCCATTAACAGTCTATGAGGAAGTGAGCTACCATCTAGATAGGGGGAGGCCTGTGCATGTGGTGTATCTGGATTTTTCAAAAGTGTTAGATACAGTTCCCCTTAAACGCTTAATCTACAAGAGAGGTCTGCAGGCATGGACCATAAGGTTTGTTCTTGGATAGAAAACTGGTTATAGGGGCGCGTCCAAAGGGTAGTGATAAATAACGTGTACTCAGACTGGTCTGGAGTGGTAAGTGGGGTACCACAAGGTTCTGTCTTGACACCAATTCTGTTTAATTTATTCATAAATTATATTATAGAGGATGGGAAAAATAACTCAATCTCAGTTTTTGCGGACAATACAAAAATAAGCAGGGCCATAACTTCAGAGCAGAATATAGAAATTTTACAGAAGGACCTGAACAAAATAATGGAGTGGGCAACTACATGGCAAATGAGGTTTAACTTTGAGAAATGTAAAATAATACACTTGGGGGCTAAGAACATAAACTACTCACTGGGGGGGGGGGGGAACCTCTGGGGGAGTCAAGAATGGAGAAAGATCTGAGTGTCCTAGTGAAAGATAGACTGTGCAATAGCATGCAATGTCAAGCTGCAGCTATCAGCAGAATATAAGCATGCATAAAAAGGGGATATACTCCAGAGATAAAACTATAATCCTACCACTTTATAAAACTCTGGTCTGGCCACATCTGGGTTATTCAGTCCAGTTCTATCCCCAGTCCTCAGAAGTGATGTGCTGGAGCTGGAGAGTCCAAAGCAGGGCAACTAAATCAATATGGTGACTGGAGGACCTCAAATACGAGGAGCGACTACAAGCACCAAATTTATTCTCACTGGAGAAAAGACGATTGAGAGGGCACATGATAGCGATTTACAAATATCTTAATGGTGATCCCAGCATAGGAAAAAAGCTATTGAATCTCAGGGGGTGTGAGAGGACATGGGGCCACACAATGAGACTGGAGGAGAAGAGTTTTAACCTTAAAATGCCCAGGGTTTTTTTCACTGTCAGGGCGGTAAGAATGTGGAACTCTCTTCCAGAAGTGGTTTTGTCAGCGAGGAGTAATGATATTTTTAAAAGACTCTTGGATCTGCATCTTAAAGAACACAACATACAGGGATATGTAACCTACAGAGGTTGAACTGGATGGACTGTTGTCTTTATTCACCCTTACCTATTATGTAATTATGTAACTATATTCTAGATAAAATTTAGAAAAAAAGTTTTGTGTATAGATACACTTTAATCAATTTTCTTAGCAATTTGTATGCTCAATTTTTACCTTAAAGTGGTTGTAAACCTCAGACATAAAATCTGAAGAAAGCACATATTTCTATTGTTTTTTTCTTACCCCTCTCCAAAGCACTAAGTGTAATTTCTGTCTGCTCCCTAGTTCCTTTGCTATCAGCATGAGTCACTTCTGACACCAAGAAAAAAAAGGTGATGAGTGGGATCAAGCTGACAGCTTCAGTTCTGTTCCTGTGTGCTTTGTGGAGGAAAAGGGGGGTGTACCTAGCTTCCAATCAGCTCTCAGAGCTCTTTTACAATGTGCAACTGCAGCTCCCTGCCCCATGCTTTGTGAATATGTGAAAACTCCTTTCCATTACTGAGATTTACAAGGATGTACAGCAGGGGTCCCCAACCACTGGGCTGCAGATCGGTGCCAGTCCACGGGCTCTCTGCAGCCAGGCAGAGAAGGCTGCTCTGTCACAGGTGTGGCAGGTGGGCGAGCAGAGAGATTACATCATCTCTCACTGCCAGCCCTGCATCACTGCAGTTTCGTCTTCACAGCCGCAAAGACTGCTCTGTTAGATGTGCAGCTGCCGGCGAGCAAAGAAATTACATTATCTCTCACCACCCGCCCTCACTCTGGGACCCAGCCAATGCGCATGCACATGCGCATGAGAAACTGCCAGAAGCCTCTTTCTCTGCTGTCACTGTAAGTCTTTCGCTGTTAACAAAAAAACCTTACAAATTGCCTTTACATTTAAAAAGTGACAAGCTGCATCTGGAATTTTTTGGTGGCAGGTAACAGTGGGAAGCTTCAGCTGGTGGCAAGATAGTCATAATCCGCATCTGGTGGCAGACGAAGTGGCAAGTGACAATGCACATCTGGTGGCAAGCGACATGGCAAAAGACAATGCGCTTCTGACGGCAGGGGAAGATGGCAAGTGACAAGCTGCATCTGGTGGCAGGTGACATGGCATGTGACAAGCTGCATATGGTGGCAGGCGAGGCAAGAGTCAGACTGCATCTAAAAGCAGTTGATGTGACAAGCTGCATCTGGTGGCAGATGACATGGCAGGTCACAAGCTGCATCTGAAGGCAGGGGATGGTGGCAAGTGACAAGCTGCATATGGTGGCAGGCGACAAGCTGCATATGGTGGCAGATGATGTTGCAAGTGACAAGTGACAAGCTGCATCTGGTGACAGGCGATGTGGCAAGTGAATCTCATGGCAGGAGACGTGGCAAGTGACAAGCTGCATCTGGTGGCAGGTGACGTGGCAAGTTAAAAGCTGTATCTGGTGGCAGGCAATGGTGGCAAGTGATAAGCTGCATCTGGTGACAGGCGATGTCGCAAGTGCATCTGGTGGCAGGTGATGTGGCAAGGGACAAGCTGCATCTGGTGACAGGCAATGGTAGCAAGTGACACGCTCAAGGCTCCCACTGATTCTGCATTATGGTGAGTTGAACTATTGAATTTTATATTACAATGTAATAATAGCAATAATACTACTCAATCATCCTGATACTATATCAACATGGTGCCGTGATGACTGAAGTGCTAACACCAGCCATTGCCCCAACAAATTGCCCACGAAAAACCGCATCCTCCTATTCCCCCGGGCTTTGGCACAATTTTCTTCCATGCAGCCCGTCCCCGGTGGCAAAAAGGTTGGGGACCTCTAATGTACAGGACAGTGGGCTGGAGATGAACAGGTACAATTTATGTAGGAGGATTTGTTTCATGTCTGTATATTGCCCAAGGCCAGTCACTTCAGTGGGTGTATGTGAGGGTTTACAACCACTTTAATAAAATCCATACTCCTCTTTTTTTGCAGTTATATGAATGTATACCATTAGGCAAGCCACATAAATTGCTATGCTGCTTATTGCTAGAAAGAATCCTATTTTCCCTGATGACCCATGATGATACCATAGGTGTGCGCAGCCTATTGCATTAGGGTGTGTACTCCAAAGCTCAAACATACATGCCTTTCTCTGCAGCCTCAGCTGCACTGGACAGTGAATGAATGGGAAATACTCTGTGCTGAGTGGCTTTCTGTTCATTTAAACTGAAGCATAGTAAACATAGTTTACTATGCTTCAGCTATGATTGCACACAGTGAGTGAGTGTGTTTACTGTATTCATTTAGAAAAGGGAAGGGCCAGTAAATGACATATAGAGGAGCGAAGTCAGCAGCACAGCAGTCAGGGGGAGATGGGGTGGGGGGGCGCGGCGCAACACGGGGGGAAGCCTGGGCAGTTCGGGTCACATCTGGAACACCCCCTGTGCACGCCTATGGATGATAAATTATTGACAAATCCTTGTAACAAAATACAGATGGTCACAGAAGCCAAAAAAATGATTTATTCTTGTTTTTTTCTTATCCATATTTGAATTTTCTATCCATGTAATTGTGATCATGACACAAGTGTTTAATGTACAGTATCTCACAAAAGTGAATACACACCTATATTTTAATATAGGGATGTACTAATATTTTATTATATCTTTTCATGTGACAACACTGAAGAAATGACACTTGGCCACAATGAAAAGTAGTTAGTGTACAGCTTGTATAACAGTGTAAATTTGCTGTCCCCTCAAAATAACTCAACACACAGTCATTAATGTCTAAACTGCTGGCAAGAAATATAAGTACACCCCTAGGTGAAAATGTCCAAACTGGGCCCAATTAGCCATTTCCCCTCCCTGGTGTCATGTGGCTCGTTAGTGTTACAAGGTCTCAGGTGTGAATGAGGGGCAGGTGTGTTAAATTTAGTGTTATCTCTCTCACTCTCTCATACTGGTCACTGGAAGTTCAACATGACACCTCATCGGAAAGAACTTTCTGAGGATTTAAAAAAAAGAATTGTTGCTCTACATAAAGATGGCCTAGGCTATAAGAAGATTGCCAAGACCCTGAAACTGAGCTGCAGCACGATGGCCAAAACCATTCAGCGGTTTAACAGGACAGGTTCCACTCAGAACAGGCCTTGCCATGGTAGACCAAAGAAGTTGAGTGCATGTGCTCAGCATCATATCCAGAGGTTGTCTTTGGGAAATAGACGTATGAGTGCTGCCAGCATTGCTGTAAAGGTTGAAGGGGTGGGGGAGTCAGCCTGTCAGTGCTCAGACCATATGCCTCACACTGCATCAAATTTGTCTGCATGGCTGTGGTCCTAGAACAAAGCCACTTCTAAATATGATGCACAAGAAAGCCCACAAACAGTTTGCTGAAGACAAGCAGACCAAGGACATGGATTACTGGAACCATGTCCTGTGGTCTGATGAGACAAGGGTAAACTTTGGTTCAAGCGTGTGTGGCGGCAACCAGGTGAGGAGTACAAAGACAAGTGTGTCTTGCTTACAGTCAAGCATGGTTGTGGGATTCGCTACATTAGAGCCTGAAAGACCCCCGTAATAGGGGCCCCACATTTCTGGCCTTTGAGCTCGAGTGTTTGGATTCCCTGTTGCACTTCCGTAGCTATGCTGCGCACAGACAAGTCATATCACCAGCTGGACATTCCTTGCTTGGACTGCACACAAGCCTTTATTCTTGCTTTTTGGTAAGCGCAAAATCTATGTGGTGAAGGATCACTGTGAGCGGTGTGTCTTTGTAATCTTCACAATTAAGTCCTCTTTGTACAATATTGAGGGGCTTCCTTTGGGACTTTTTCTCATTTCACCTGAGGTCTCTGTTTCTCTGCAGCCAAGATCATATGCATATACTGACTCATCATTTTATTCATAATTTTATTTGTCATAGTTATCACTGATCCTTTATGATCTATTTGATTATTGCACATTTTTTGGTTTTCTTTGGTGTTGTGTTTTCGTAAGAGAAATCTTTTACATTTACATTTTATGATCTCATGATATGTATGATTTACTTATGTACATTCACATTTTATCCATAGTTTAGCGCAGTTTTTTTCTTTACATTTGATATTTTTGGTGTGCATCTCACAGTTAAACTGCTGCTCTTTGGGGTTTTTTTGTATATTGGTAGCGCAGTATTTTTTCCATTTTCCATGGTGGTGGGATTGTCATAGTCTGGGGCTACATGAGTGCTGCCGGCACTGGGGAGCTACAGTTCATTGAGGGAACCATGAATGCCAACATGTACTGTGACATACTAAAGCAGAGCAGGATCCCCTCCCTTCTGAGACTGGGCCGCAGGGCAATATTCCAACATGATAACAACCCCAAACACACTTCCAAGACGACCACTGCCTTGCTAAAAAAGCTGAGGGGAAAGGTGATGGACTGGCCAAGCATGTCCCCAGACTTAAACCCTATTGAGCATCTGTGGGGCAGCCTCAAATTGAAGGTGGAAGAGCACAAGGTCTCTAACTTCCACCAGCTCCATGATGTTGTCATGGAGGAGTAGAAGAGGACTCCAGTGGCAACCTGTGAAGCTCTGATGAACTCCATGCCCAAGAGGGTTAAGGCAGTGCTGGAAAATAATGGTGGCCACACAAAATATTGACACTTTGGGCCCAATTTGGACACTTTCACTTAAGGGTGTATTCACTTATGTTGCCAGTGGTTTAGACAATAATGGCTGTGTGTTCAGTTATTGTGAGGGAACAGCAAATTGACCCTGTTGTACAAGCTGTACACTTACTATTTTACATTGTAGCAAAGTGTAATTTCTTCAGTGTTGTCACATGAAAAGATAAAGATAAAATAATAAAATATTTACAAAAATGTGAGAGGTGTACTCACTTTTGTGAGATACTGTATAAGACAGGGCCATTACCTGCGGACTACAAAAAAAGTGAAAGTTAGTACATACTGTATAGTAAAAAAAAATTAGTATGCCAATATGTTTTTTTTTTATGTCTGTTTGGCAATGACATACTTCATGTTTTTTTAAACTGAGAATGATTGGGGTGTAAGGAGATGGAGAAAAGAGATTATGGCCACAATATGAGCAGTGGCACATAATCACAGTGTGATTGTCACATGAAGAGATTCAGGAGCATAAGGGGAGGGAGGTGGAGTG
Organism: Aquarana catesbeiana; assembly: GCF_042186555.1. Classification (NCBI taxonomy): domain Eukaryota; kingdom Metazoa; phylum Chordata; class Amphibia; order Anura; family Ranidae; genus Aquarana; species Aquarana catesbeiana. The sequence continues at coordinate 255,819,692 of NC_133324.1, read as the reverse complement.
ACTGTGTCTTGCTCTTGGCTGCTTAATGTACATAAGCAAAAGAAAAGTTCACACTGTGCGCTTGCCGTAGACTTGAGAACACTGCATTTCAAGAGTTGGCTATTTCCTGTAATGCTGAATAATTACCTCCCCGAAGTGATTCTATTAATATAATCTACATGAGCAGATTCCTCTCTTGTGGAAAAATGAATCACATTGGACTTGTCATGGATTTGGCTTTTAAAATTTAATGCAAAATTAACCTGTGCATGGCATAAAATAAAAGCAAGCCCTTGGTAAGTGTGTCAGTATATGATCAGTGTAAACATTATCATATTTTTGATTATAAACAAATGTGATAACTAATGTGTTGTTTTGGAAAACTAAAATTGTGAAAAATGATAAAATGAGCTGTAGATTATCAGCTTAAGTGAAGGAAATATATAATTAACCCTTTCATGACTACGCCTATTTTTGAAATTTGGTGTTTACAAGTTAAAATCAGAATTTTTTGCTAGAAAATTACTTAGAACCCCCAAACATTATATATATTTTTTAGCAGAGAATCTAGAGAATAAAATGGAGATTGTTGCAATATTTTATATCACACGGTATTTGTGCAGCGGTCTTTTAAAGGCAAATTTTTAGGAAGGGACACTTTCACGAATTTTAAAAAACCAAAACAGTAAAGTTACCCCAATTTTTTTCTATAATGTGAAAGACGATGTTACGCTGAGTAAATAGATACCAAACATGTCACGCTTTATAATTGCACGCACTCGTGGAATGCCGCCAAACTACGGTACCTAAGAATTTCCATAGGCGACGCTTTAAATTTTTTTTACGGTTACCAGGTTAGAGTTACAGAGTAGGTCTAGTGCTAGAATGATTGCTCTCGCTCTGACGATCGCGGTGATACCTCACATGTGTGGTTTGAACACCGTTTACATATGCGGGTGTGACTTCCGTATGCGTTTTATTTGCTGCGCGAGCTCGTGGGGACGGGGGCGCTTTAAAAAAAAAAATTTTCTTATTTATTTTATTTATTTTTATATTTATAAATTGTATTAAAAAAAAAATTTGATGACTTATATTGCTGTCACAAGGAATGTAAACATCCCTTGCGACAGTAATAGGTGGTGACAGGTACTCTTTATGGAGGGATCGGGGGTCTAAAATACCCCCGATCACTCCTTTGCACTTCAAAGTATTCAGATCACTGAAAACAGCGATTCTGAATACTGTGTAAAATACTGTGTATTTTTTTTAAATCGGCGCTATTGGCAGCCGAGTAAACGGGAAGTGATGTCATGACGTCGCTTCTGCGTTTACAATAAGAAGGCTGGAACGAAGCCACCCACAGCTTCATTCCAGCCCACCCCCAGCCGCTGGAGTCAGCCAATTGGTCACCGGGCCTCCCGATCAAACAGGAGGCACGGTAACAGTGGTGAGAGGCGGCGGGAGGGGGGACGTCCCCTCCCGCTGCACCGGAACAACAGCCGAGCGGCTTTTAGCCGCATCGGTTGTTATACCCAGAAAGCCGATCGCCCGCTGTAAAAAACAGTACCGGGATGATGCTTGCAGCTGCGGGCATCATCCCGGTATACGCTAACCCCGGAAAGCCGAGTAAGCACATCTGTGTACGCTCGGCAGGAAGGGGTTAAAAAAAACACTTAAAAAAAGTATTTTGGTTTCAATTACTTTATACTACATGCAGCTTAAAATACTCAACATTTGTTTTCACTAAACTGGGGTCAGAAACCCCTCGATTGTGATCTACCCGTCGATCATTGCAGGTGACAGATAGATTGTGCCCCTTCCTTGCCAAACCCCAGAACCTGGACAGAAGCGGGACGGGCAGCATTTACTGGAACCGATTCCCTTGCCCTCTTATAAAGCTAACATCTGGCTTTACCTTCGTTCTGTCCCACCAGAGGTGGCACCCTAAACCTTGCACCCGGCCCCTAATCTCCATGCAGGGCGCAGGACACATAGATTTCAATGTGGGTTTTTAAGCACGTGATTAGAGCCGGAGGCTCTAATTGGCTTCAAAAAGGATGGTCTCGGTGCGCAGTGAGCCCACCCACTTGTGTGATATGAGCAAATAAATATTTGCTAATGTCTTCCTGCTTCTCCTCCTGGCCAATCAGGAAGCGGGTCCTGAGATTCGATTGGCTGGGAGTCTTAGGACGGGTCTCAGGACCCGCCTCCTGTTCGGCTGGGAGGAGAAGTATTACCCCCGGCAGCAGCAGTCTCTTCTAGGAGCCCTACCATGAATTCAGCATTGCACTGCCACCTCGTCAAACTCCCAGCGCCTCTATGGCAGTATAAGGTAAGGCCATGGATCGCGCGGGGGGGTGGCGTTAGTGTGAGAGGATTGCTGCCTATCAAGCGCTGGGGGGTTGTGTGTGTAGTACATGTGTATGGCCACTGTGATTGAACGATTGATCGTTGAGAGCTGCAGGGGGGGTACTAGTGCGAGTGAGGGGGCCAGGTCTGTTTGCCGCCCCCCACCTCCAAAAATTTCTGACCACCAGTCGCCGCTGCTTCCCACTGGCATTCAGCTGCTGGAGGAAGGGGGAGCGGTTCCAATAAATGTCCAGGCAGGGCTACTGATAGGGGGAACCACAGGTCCTCCTGTATGTAGGGGGGCCTGGGCACACAGGAGGGCCCAAACAGCAGGGGGAATTGGTGCAGCAGGGTGGAGGGTAAATTACAGAAGGATGCCCTGTGCGGCTCTCTGCATGAGCTGAAAAATGGGCTCTCTTTCTCCTGACGACTTTCAATTGCTGCAGTAATTGCTTCCCCGTCACCAATCCCCCTACCTGTTCTGCCTGCTTCTAATTCCCCCCATATGCCCTTCTGTCACTGTGCCAGCCCTCCTCCAGTCTCTTCACATGGCGCTGCCAGCTTCTCTGTCCCACCAGTGCATGAGCCGGTAAATATGGTTTTTACTGGCTCCTTCCTTTTTTGAATGGCCAAAGTGATTGATCGATACTGATCACTCCTGTGTCCATTGATAACTGAGTATATCAAACTGTGTTTACTATGCTTCAGTGTATGAATGAACAGGAGCCTCTGTTTCCTGTTCATTCATCTTCAGTGTAGACAAAGCCCCTCCAACAGCGTTGTAAATGAAAAATGTAAAAAACTATTTACAAATGTAAAAAATAATAACAAAGTGTAAAAAATATTTTTTTAACATTTATAAAAAAAATCATTTTTAAAAACTGTAAAAAATTATTTTTAGAAATTAGAAAAATTAAATATTATCACAAATATTTAAAAAAATTGTAAAAAACAAATTGTGAAAAATAAAGGGCTAATGCATACGGGTTCTCTGACCCATACAGTGTGAATTTACTGTTTGTGTGGTAGGAGCCACTCCTATGAGGATGAAGTGACTGTATGAAAAAAGCTGCCATTCCTAAATTGATAGGTATGCAGGTGTGGGTGATTTATCCCAAATGCACACTGTCAATGTCAGGAGGCCATACACTTGAATCCACATGCCTCTCAAACGAAGACCCAGGGGGACTGTCAGGCAAATTTAGGTGCTCTTTGCCTAACAGGGAGCAGTGCTCCAATGATAGGGTCTGCTCAGTGTGATCAGATGCTGCTCAATCATGTTGTCTGCCTGTTTCACACTGGTCCAATAGGAAGGGTCATATTGAACATTGGGAGGAAACCTGACAAATGGGAGCATGGGTGTAGATATAGCCCTGGCCATTGGCAAAGGAAGGTGCCTCAAGGCATGCTGGGTGACTGTATTTATACCAAGAGAGCACATGTGCATGGGGTCTTTGGCTGGAGAGCGGTGTCCCTCCTTTGCACAGGCTGCCATGCAGCCTCAGGTAGTCGACCTGAGGGCCAGAGTCGCAGAAACTGCAACTCAGATGTCCTGCAGAGCTGACTGGGAGGTAGACACACCTAGAAGAATCTGTTCCTGGCTAATATGAGTACAGACCTAAGTCTAGGGGCCTGTTCTGTGAGGGACATCCCTGCAAGCTATTAAAATCAGTGGACAGGCCCAGCTAAATGGGATTCTAGTTAGTGTCCCAAAGAATCAGAGTTCATTGAGTCTGCTGCCAGAGCAAGCAAATTACTTATTCTTCCACACAAATGCTGTATGGTTCAGCAGAGGGTCTGCTATTCAGTTCAACCAAGTGAGCCCAATTGAGAGTTGTCCTTATCTGTGCATAATTAAAGTTGGCGTATCCCACTAATCCCTTCTCCTATCCAAGTTCTGCCAATAAATACAAAAAAAAAATCCCCTAGACTGGTCATTGGATAACGAGTGGATGGATGTGCACCTGGTCGTGTGAAAATACTCAAGCACCTGGCTGCTGGATAATCAGAGGGAGGCCCAGGAAAATCTATACTTAGCAATGCCTATGGGGGCAGCGCTACAACTGCATGGGCTGTCTACCACTGCTAATTGTGAGGTGCTACTCTTACCTGCATCAATCACCATCCCTGCAGACCATCTCTACTGATCATTACGTGCCGTCCAGATCCTGGCACCTGTGCTACCCTGGACCTTTCCATTTCTATTCATGAATGTACCAGTGCATGGGGATGATAAAAGTTTAACTACTTCCCGACCAGTGTATGTATCCATTAGGGATGGGTGAACGGTTCGGCCTGAGCATAAGTTCAGGCCGAACTTTCGCTGTTTGGACGTTCGTCAAACAGCCAAACAGGTCCCTCGACCGTTTGTTCGCCCCCCCGAATCAACCACAATGCATTGCGGCACAGGACAGTGCATTGCAAGCCCTGATTGGCTGAAGCAGTGAAAGCTTCAGCCAATCAGGGCACAGAGCACTGTCAGAGTCATGATTGGACACTGTCATTATGAGTGGAAGTGTCCTTTGCACTATTAATGAGTAATTGCAAGGAATGTGTGCAAAATGACAAATAAATAATACAAATATTAAAAATATGTATGTGTGGTGATGTCTGAAAAGATAGCAGCAAAATCTAAAAGTGTTCACACTACACCTAAATGGAAATGTTAAATGAAAGTGATCTCGCGCATTCAAATCTATTCACACATGATAAAATAATACAAAAAATGTAAAGTGCGTAATAAAAATCAAGTGGATAAAATACAGTAGGTGAAATGTCTAAATAATCGATAAAGATGAAATATCAGAATATAAAGTGCTCTATATCCATGCAGTGGGGGTTCAGGTTCATAAAGTGAAAAAGTGAGGGGCTCAATCCTGGCCGTGAAGCTGCATAAAGTGACTCAGTGTTAAAATAAATAAACAGGTTGGCCAAAGTTCATAAAAGTCCTCATAGAAAGTCTCCACGTAACATCAGGCTCTCAGAACTCTCACCTTAATGAATATTAAAACAGGCATCGTTATTGGGTATCTGTTTCTAGATATGTATACAGCGTCACAATTTTGCCCAAAACATTCTCATCCATTCATCACGGCTTTGATCCTTTCCTCTCCGCTCTCAATGCAGCACACTTGCCTGTTACAGTATGTTCCACCAAGGCACAAAGGCTATAATGGATGTTTTCACATTCATGGAGAATAGGAATGTCAATCTAGATGACATCTTTAACTCACAGAATAAGACACGTAACACCGATCTAGAAAGTCTAGTTAGAAAATTGGGACACCATATGGAGAAAAAAGTCTCCCTATAGGGGGGACACTAATACTTTTGAAAGGTACATCAGAGAAAATATCGTACCTAGGAGATTACGGTGGGAATTACCACCAAACGATGGTCTGATGGATAAAGAATCAATGGACGAATGGTTCGAATTCTTTAATAGCAAGAGTGTAGAAGGCTTACAATTCCTATTAGGAAGAAAACAGAAGAAGACTAGAATACTAGAACAACAAATAGAAGAAATTAAACTAAAATTAGAACCCTACAAAGAGTCCTCAGATTTTAAAAAATTGGCCACACAACTCAATAAAGATCTGATCACCAAAGACCTCGAAGTACAACAGCACAAGATGAAGAAATACCAACGAGATATAGAAGATTATAAAACAGAACAAGTTTTTAAATGGCAAAAGAAAATAGACCCAATACCATCGAGCTCAACATATTCCACTCCGGACAGAGAAGTCAGAATACAAGATCCAACTATAGCCTACGCACAGAATCCACCAAGATGGGATAATAGAGACACATACAACGAAACAAGGCCACAACACGGAACCAGTACACCGCAATATGAACAACGGAATACCAATAATTATGGACAACACACTCCAAAACAACAATGGAAGAAACCATTAAAAAAAAATTTAAAAAGCCCTATAACAATTGGCATAATAATGAAAGAAATTAGAGAGACTACAATAGACCAATATATCCCCAAGATGCATACAGAGGACCAGATAGAACGCTGATACTGACTTATAATAGATTTGACCCTATCAGAAAATATCAGGATCAGTACTACAATGACTCATGTCATCACCAGAATGAATACGAATATAATTCACAACGTCATTTTTTACAGAGGGAGAGGAGAGACTACTCCCCGAGAAGACAACTACAAGATCCTTACCCCTCTCCCAGGAGACGACCACAAGAAGGCAGAACAAGAAACAGTCCAGAACGAAGAGAGGACACAGAGCAGAGACTCCAAGCAAAAAAGAGAATAGTGGGAGAAAATGTAGTGAACCTGAGTTCACTACAATAATTCATCCATTTCGGCTGATGAATTATCGGTACTCGACAAAGGATTAAAACATGCACCAGTCAATAATTTGAACAGGTTCAATACCTATATAGGGTAACTCAAATATATAAGAAAAGTCAATGTTAAAAAATATTATTTGTCTAATCCCTATAAAACTACTAATACGGCAATAAATACCTCAACAATGTCCATACACAGCACATTACGAAATATCTCTGATAACCAACACATAGAAGTGTTTAAGAAACTAGTATTACAAGATCTTGAATCTATGGAAACAAAAAAAGTGTCGGACCCCATACACATTAAGAAAGGCATCAAATCCTTGAAGGAAAGAAAAGACATTGTAGTACGTCCAGCGGACAAGGGAGGAGCAATTGTAGTACAATCAAAGGAACAATACCAAAATGAACTTTGAAGACAACTACAAGATGAAAGTACGTACATTAAATTATTGGGTAACCCCACTAACAAATATAAAAAGGAGCTGGAACATCTAATAAACTTAGGAACCAAAAAGGACATACTGAATAAAAAAGAATCAAAATACCTCATACCAGAGGCATGTAGAATACCAGTTATCTACACGGTCCCAAAAATTCATAAATCGTTAGATAATCCACCAGGTAGACCAATCGTTAATGGGATTGATTCCCTTACATCTAGGTTGGGACAATATTTAGACCAATTCATTCAACCAGCAGTACAACACACACTGGCCTACCTGAAAGACATGAAACATGTGCTACAACTTCTGGACACATTACCGGTCCTAGAAGGAAGAACATTACTAGCAGATGTAAGCTCGCTATACACTATTGTGCAACACCATGATGCGTGCTCAGCAACAAAGTGACTCCTTAGAAAACATAGTAGCCTGATGTGTAAACAGAAAAAATATCTTATCAAATGTCTGGATGTTTGCTTGAAGTGTAACTACTTCTGGCATGATCAGGCATATTACAAACAAGCCATCGGTATTGCGATGGGAGCAAAGTTCGCACCAAGTGTGGCTAATGCCTTCATGGCACAGTGGGAAGATCAAGCCATCTATGGAGACACACCTGCGGAACTCACTCTGTACAAAAGGTACATCGACGATGTGATCATAGTCTGGAATGGTAATAAAGAGGGACTTGAACACTTCTTAAACAAATTGAACACGAATGAGAAGAATATACCCCTGTCTTGGAATATAGAAGAAAGATCAGTTGAATTTTTAGATTTGAAGATTAGCTTAGAAGGAGACAAATTGGTCACCAAAACGTTTTTTAAAAATGTGGACACTAACAACTATCTCTCTATCTCTGTAGATAGCTGCCACCATAAACCATGGCTTTACAATATCCCAAAAGGACAATTTATCAGAATCAAAAGGAATTGCACAAAAGAAGAAGACTATAAGGAACAAGCTGGACTAATTGGAACAAGGTTTAAGACAAAAGGATATGAGGACTCATGGATAGAGGAACAAATTTAATATGTCAACGAAATGGACAGGACAAAAATGTTGGAGAATAAACCCAAAAAGATATCCCAACAGGAGACACCAAGTCTAATCCTGGACTATAATGTACAATACAAAGAAGTATCAAAAATAATCCAACGCCATTGGCACATTCTCAAGAATGATAGACTTAAAAAACACACTGCCGAACTCACCAAGCATGATATATAAGAGAGCACCTACTATCAGAGATATGATTGTGAAGTCGGTGGTAGAACCTCCCTCCAAAGTACCATATTCCTTTTTCACTGGAAAAGGATTCTTTCCCTGCAGAAACTGTTATGCATGTAGACATGCCCAGAAATTTCAGGGCAGAAGAACAGATTTTACAGCTATTACTACAAGAGAGACGTTTAAAATCAGCGACTTTATAGGACTTTATACCGAGGGAGTAGTATATGTGCTACAATGCAGCTGCAAACTCCAATATGTAGGAAGAACTAAGAGAGCCCTTAAAGTCAGAATAAAAGAACACATTCAAAACATCAAAAAGGGAAATCCTAAACATAATGTATCCAAACATTTTGCATCAGTACACAATCAGGATCCTACACATCTTCAATTCTGGGGTATAGAAAAATATAAAGGGTCATGGAGAGGTAGTCACAAGATAAGGACCATAAGCCAAAGAGAGTCCTATTGGATACACACCATGCGCACATTAACACCCAGAGGTATGAACGTAGAGTTCGACCTAAATTGCTTCCTCAGTAATTTTTAATAATTAATTTTAATAAATATTTTATTGATCTTATCCACTAGCTATATTCATATGCATCATTAATGTTTAATATTTCATTTTATTAATATTTTTTATTATGCATTGAAATTTCCATCTAGTTGAGTCACATTCACTAAGCTCATATTATATTACACTATCCATTTATCTGTGTATGTATACTATGGGCAGGAAATATGCATTTACTAGGGTACCTCTTTATGTACTACGGTATACGACTGATGTGCCCCACCAAATATTTTTAATTTATCTTCTCTCTCAATTATTCCTGTTGGAATAGTGTATTAGAGTATTCACTTTTAATCCTCGAATGGTATTACCTATCTCATGTTATTAGCATACATTAGCATCTATGACAGTCGTTGTCCAATCCACAAGAAAATGGCCGCTATTTACATTTATCTACCACCAAAAAAATGGCTGCGCTATTAGATGCGGGCGGACCACAAGAAAATGGGCGCTACAATATTTCCGGTTTAACTACATAAAAAGCATACCTCACTGGCCAATCCGGTTCCCCAGATGAAGTCACGAGCGGGGACGTAACGCGTAGGGAGAGGTGGAGAGCAGACGTAAAATGGAAGTCACGTAATGAGGCGCTCTAAACACCGTTCCACCTGTATTTGCTCGTTTTTATTGTTTTAATGTAAGAGACCACCTAAAAGCCCTTAAATAAAGCTCTATTTCATTTACCCAACATACTACACTATTGGAGGCTTTCTTTTCTCCCTCTCTTCTCCACCGGGCCTTTGTGCCTTGGTGGAACATACTGTAACAGGCAAGTGTGCTGCATTGAGAGTGGAGAGGAAAGGATCAAAGCCGTTATGAATGGATGAGAACGTTTTGGGCAAAATTGTGACGCTGTATACAGATCTAGAAACAGATACCCAATAACGATGCCTGTTTTAATATTCATTAAGGTGAGAGTTCTGAGAGCCTGATGTTACCTGGAGACTTTCTATGAGGACTTATATGAGTCACTTTATGCAGCTTCACGGCCAGGATTGAGCCCCTCACTTGTTCACTGTATGAACTGGAACCCCCACTGCATGGATATAGAGCACTTTATATTCTGATATTTCATCTTTATCGATTATTTAGACATTTCACCTACTGTATTTTATCCACTTGATTATTATTACGCACTTTACATTTTTTGTATTACAACCCCTGGCAAAAATTATGGAATCACCAGTCCCTGAGGATGTTCCTTCAGTTGTTTATTGTTGTAGAAAAAAAGCAGATCACAGACATGGCAAAAAACTAAAGGCATTTCAAATGGCAACTTTCTGGCTTTAAGAAACACTAAAAGAAATCAAGAAAAATAATTGTGGTGGCCAGTAACTGTTAGATTTATAGAACAAGCACAGGGAATAAATTAAGGAATCACTCAATTCTGAGGAAAAAATTATGGAATCATGAAAAACAAACAAAATAACACTCCAACACATCACTAGTACTTTGTTGCACCACCTCTGGCTTTTATAACTGCTTGAGTGATAAACAGTACTCTTCATCAATCTGGCTCCAGCCTTCTCTGATTGCTGTTGCCAAATCATCTTTGCAGGTTGGGGCCTTGTCATGGACCATTTTCTTTAAAGTGTAAGTAAACCCTCCTGTTGTTTTCAGCCAAGGAAGCTGCCATCTTTGCCTCTGTTTAATCCACAACTGCCATGATGCTGCACATGTGATCAATGACACCAGCCATTGGATGGTTTGACAGTTTGGTTGAGAGCACAACCAATGGGAGTGCTGCATTTCCGGCACATGCCGGAAATTAAACTGTTTTATGGCTGGGTTTACTACCGCTTTAATTTCCACCACAGATTTTCAATTGGATTGAGATCTGGACTGTTTGCAGGCCATGACATTGACCTTATGTGTCTTTCTTCAAGGAATTTTTCTCAGTTCTTGCTCTATGGCAAGATGCATTTCATCTTGATAAATGATTTCATCATCCCCAAACATCCTTTCAATAGATAGGATAAGAAAAGTGTCCAAAATTTCAATGTAAACCTGTGCATTTATTGAAGATTTAATGACAGCCATCTCCCCAGTGCCTTTACCTGACATGCAGCCCCATATCATAATTGACTGTGGAAATTTGCATGTTTTCTTCAGACAGTCGTCTGCATAAATCTCATTGGAACGGCACCAAACAAAAGTTCCAGCATCATCACCTTGCCCAATGCAGATTCGAGATCCATCACTGAATATGACTTTCATCCAATCATCCACAGTCCACGATTGCCTTTTCTTAGCCCATTGTAACCTTGTTTTTTTGTGTTCAGGTGTTAGAGATGGCTTTCTTTTAGCTTTTCTGTATGTAAATCCCATTTCCTTTAGGCGGTTTCTTACAGTTCGGTCACAGATGTTGACTCCAGATTCCTCCCATTTGTTCCTCATTTGTTTTGTTTTACATTTTCTGTTTTCAAGGCATATTGCTATAAGTTTTCTGTCTTGACGCTTTGATGTCTTCCTTGGTCTACCAGTATGCTTGCCTTTAACCACCTTCCCATGTTGTTTGTATTTGATCCATGTTTTAGACACAGCCGACTGTGAACAACCAACATCTTGTGCAACACTGCCTGATGATTTACCCTCTTTACCTACATACTAACAAGCAGATTTAATCTGATGCAGGTGTTAGTGTTTGTAATGAAAATTTACAGGGTGATTCCATAATTTTTTCCTCAGAATTGAGTGATTCCATAATTTATTCCCTGTGCTTGTTCTATAAATCTAACAGTTACTGGCCACCACAATTATTTTTCTTGATTTCTTTTAGTGTTTCTTAAAGCCAGAAAGTTGGCATTTGAAATGCCTTTAGTTTTTGGCCATGTCTGTGATCTGCTTTTTTTCTACAACAATAAACAACTGAAGGAACATCCTCAGGGACTGGTGATTCCATAATTTTTGCCAGGGGTTGTATTTTATCATGTGTGAATAGATTTGAATGCGCAAGATCACTTTCATTTAACATTGTCATTATGACTTTATCCAATCATGGCTCATTCCCGCCCCACAGTATAAATGTATTCTTTTAATGGCAGCAATTTTCAGTGTGATTTCGGCATGGAGAGAGATAGAACAGGGCTCTGTTCAGTGCTATTAGTTAGTTAGTGTGATATTTTGCTTCAGTTGTCTGTGTAGAATATTAGTTTAGTGTCAGTCTAGGGATAGTGTGAGTGTAGTGAGGAGGACCATCATTCAGCTTTGCATAGTGTGCAACTAGAGTTGGGACAGCTCAGATAGTTTCACTGTAGTGAGACCGTGTCATTCATACATACATTAGTATAGAGTAGGGACAGCTCAGATAGATTCAGTATAGTGTAGTGAGACCGTGTCAGTAATCTTTACATTAGTGTATAGCTAGAGAAGGGACAGTTCAGATAGCGTCAGTGTAGTGACGGTTGAACACCGTCTATTTGATTGCATTACTGCCAGTTTAACGCCATATAGTTTTGTGCGTTATTGCCAGTTTAACACCATTTAATTCTGTGTGCATTACTGCAAGTTTAACACCATATTGTTCTGTGTGCGTTACTGCCAGTTTAACGCCATATAGTTCTGTGTGTGTTACTGCCAGTTTAATGCCATATAGTTCTGTGTGCATTACTGCCAGTGTACTGGCATATAGTTTTGTGCATTACTGCCAGTTTAACGCCATTTACTTCTGTGTGCGTTATTGACAGTTTAATGCCACATAGTTCTGTGTGCGTTACTGCCAGTTTATCGCCATATAGTTGTTCAACATTCTCTGCAAACGTGCAAGTTTCGGTAAGGATCTATTTTTTCCCATACCAGGAGGCACACATGAATCCAATGACTTGCTCACCATAGACCCAGCCGGTGTCCGAAGTGAACTAGCAACTTTTGACAATGTTTCATTTACAGTGCTGTGTGGCTCCACACAAGGTGACGTCTGAGCCAGAACTCAAGAATAATTGAAAAAGTGCTCAATGTCACAGAATACGCACTAGATTGTCCCACATCCCGAGTAGCAAAACATTGAAAAGATAGAATTTCCTCTAGGTGGGATATTTAGAAAGGGATAAATAGCGCAATGAGGTATGAGAGTAATATAAAAAGTGTATAAGATTTTATTAGGAAACATAGGTTTAAAATAATGAGCACATATATACATTATACATATCAAATAAAACATAAATGAATACTGGACAGGACTAATCATATGATCACATAACAAAAAGGACAGCTAATACATCGCAAAAATCTGTTATGTTGAAGGTGAGCACAACAGAAAAAATCCAACGCGTTTCGAAAATGCTATTTCTTCATCAGGGGTGTATGCGATTGTATCGCAGAACCTACAACCGTCTGCAATTTAAACAGAATAAAATAAACACAAATTAGATACGTAATATTGGTTATATACAAACTAATTGGTACGTGTGTGATCACATCGTACCTTGCGTTTTAGTGTGTTTAAACACTGACCGTGAGAACTGTGTAGCTCTAGGATAGATTTCCTGTCCAGAATTTGACATATAAAAGCAGTTATACATTGCAGCTGTCAGCCTGTGAGGCCCCCCGCCCGACGGGGTAGGTAAATGCACCAAAGCAGGTTGGTGGGTCCAGCGGTGGCAAGAGGGGAAACATGGACAGAGTCCCACACAAAGGACAAACCAGGCTGGCCCTCCGAAATATATCCCTTACTGTAATAATGTAAAAAAAGAGGGACAGAGAAAGGACAAGAGTTAGATGGATTGCTGGGATTGTAAACCCCCCACATACAACGTAAGACCACCCACTATAGAAAGTGTACATATACATGAAACATGGTGTGCATACATCCAAATAGATGCATGCACACAACCATGCATGCGTACATGTATACATATGCACATGTGTGCATCTAAACAGTTTAAAGCAGCTTATTGGGATAATATACCATAGAGACATCCCCTATGTAGTACATGTCTAGGGAAGACGGGCGTGCATGCATCCATGCGCATACATACACGCACACACGCATGCACACACGCGCACATGTGCATCCAAGTAGTTTCAGTAATACTTTTTTTACTAATATAATGGAGTGTACCTTGCCTGCGCACATGTGCATCCAAACAGTTTCAATAATACGTTTTTTACTAATATGAAGGAATGTACCTTGCCTAGGGGCGGTCGGAGTGGAGAGGGAGGAAACGGTGCCAAAACCAGAGTGAACGTAGATTTACATCTCCACAGATCCCTGAATCAGGAGACCAGAGGTGGTGCCCGAGAGATTGATCTGTAATAATGAACAGAGAGCAATACATCAAAGGGCAGCAATCAATAGAGCCAGTCATGGGGGTGCATCAGGCATAACAACTGAGCACTACCAAAGTGGGGACATGAAGGATATAGAAGGTATCCAGGGTGCAGGAGCAGCGGGCCATTACCTGATAGTTGTAAGGCTCTGTGGCGTTTGATCCTCACCAGTGTCCACCCTCACAGCGAACAGACATCAGCTGGAGGGTGGAGGGATTTAAAATAGCATGAGTGATTGGCAATAAGCCAATCACAACAGGCCTGTGTTCGGAGGGGCGGGGCTAGCCGGAAACGTCCCCCGGGACGGCGGCACGCAGACGGTGCCTCCAGGCAACACCAGGGGGCGTGTGGTTGGAGACGCACTGCTTCCAAGAGATGCAGTGACGTCAGGCCCTGGAATACCCTGAGTGGCAGGGAAAGCCTGGTGAGTTAGCTGCGCTGCCGCACGTCGTCCTCCCGCGGCGCACAAGACATGGAACACACAATCCCCAAAGGGGCAGGCGATGTCATGTCAACAAAAGGAGGCCACCCATGCCAGAAGGCATTGGGCGGCCCCCGTGCGCCGAGTGTGGGACCCCAACCACCATGGACCTAGTGCGCAGCTGCATAAACACCCCACCAAGCGTGGGGCCACACACAGACCGATCAGATGGTGCAATGATCTGAGGGACATCACTGTTGAGAGGAGGAACAGCATTTCTAGTGAATCTCAACCATGTATCCATGTTTACTATATACAGTGATACACTGAAGAATGAAAAATAACAACAACAATAATATACATCATAATCGTACAGTTAACATTGTTGTGATGCATGTCCACGCCCAAAGGGACAATATGTATATATATTCTAAATGGTACATTAGGTTAGAATAGAATTGGTATCGTGGTGGACATAATTTGCATTATTAACAGTACGTTAGGTTGAAATGAAATATGTTTCATAATAAAGAGATTTACATTAATACAGTTGTTTCTACAAAACCCAAACAAGCATCTAAGATTGCTGGGGATATAGTACATAGAAAACACAGTGAGTGAGAGTTTCAATAACCTGAAATTATGAATGGAGGGGAGAAAAAGACATAGTAATGAAAAAGGTATTGAGATGTTTGATGATAGCAATATAGCTAGAGACCAAAGGAGCTTGGTCCATACAGTATTAGTAGGCCGAAGGGTTCTGAATTATTCAGGTTGGGTCTGGTGGTTCCCATTCTGACCCTCCAGAGGAGAAACCCTCGAGAAAGGGCCTATAGGAAATTGACCCATTTAGACCGGGTGGCGAGGTGGCGTTTAAGCGGAAGATCCACCTCTGCTCTCGTTGGAGCAGGGTTTTATTCCAATCACCACCTCGCATCCCGGGATGAACGCGGTCAAGGATCACAAAAGAGACCTTGGGACAGATACCATCATGGACATTTGTGACGTGTCGTCCCAAGGGGAGGCTGGGCTTACACATCCGCATGGATGCAAGATGGCGATAGGCACATCTCCAGAATTCTTGGGCAGTTTTGCCAACATAAAAGCAGCCACATTCACATAAAAGAAGATAGACCACACCGGGCATACTGCAGTTTGCGAAATGTCTTGGTGAGTATTTTTCACCATTAGGAAGTATTGAGTTTTTTGAGGTATTCATAAAACGGCAGTAACCACAACCCCCACATGTAAAGGAGCCGAAAAGTTTACAAGGATCCTTGCGGCCCCCTTCTTTAAACTCACTAGCCACCAGTTGGTCCCAGAGTGATCTTGCCCTTCTGAAGGTAAACGAGGGGACATTTGGGATGAAAGGGCCTACATTTGGATCCATTGTTAGGACATGCCAGTATTTATTTACAATTGCTTTGATTTTTTTATGTTGATTAGAGAATCCTGTGATGATTGATATTGGATTCTCTTTTTGGGTTTTGGATGATCGATTGTACAATAAATCTTGCCGGGTCTTTTTGCATGCCCTGTTATATGCTTTTTTCAAGCATGACTTGGAATAACCTCGATTTTGGAGTCTCATCCTTAGTGCATTGGCTTCTTTCTTGAATGTAATACTGTCCAAACAGTTCCTTCTGATCCTTAGGTATTGACTGTAGGGGATGGAATTTGTAAGTGCCCGAGGGTGAAAACTGCTTGCGTGTAGGATTGAGTTACCCGCTGTCGGCTTTCTGTAGAGACTACTGCTTAGAAAGCCATTCGCATCTTTGTGCATGGTCACATCAAGAAAGGTGATACTGGAGATTTCATGAGTCATAGTAAACTTAAAGTTGAACTCGTTGTGGTTGAGTTCCACCAAGAATTTGTCTAGTAGCTCGACGGATGTGTCCCATATCAGGAACACATCATCAATATAGCGCATCCACAGCACTACATGCTCCATAAAGGGGGCAAGATTGTCGTCTTGGTTCAACGCCAGCTCCCACTCCCCCAGGTACAGATTGGCGTACGATGGGTCACATGAAGTCCCCATCACAACACCCTGTACCTGGAGGTAGTGGGAGCCATTAAAGACAAAGTGATTATGATGAAGAATGTATTCTAGTGCTCCCAGGACAAAGTCCTTAGTGGGATGGTTCACTGTATTGTCCCGCGACAAGATGTGTCGGATACAAAGGAGCCCTTTATCATGTGGGATACTGCTATATAGTGCTTCCACATCAATTGCTACTAGAGATTATGATGGGGGTATACACATGCCATCGATGTTTTGAAGTAATTTCAAGGTGTCTTGTATAAAGCTAGGGAGTTCAGCCACATACGGACGGAGATATCCATCTACATATTCACTCAATTTTTCAGAGATTGAACCGTTGCCCAATATAATTGGTCTACCGGATGGTTTCTGTAGGCTCTTGTGTAATTTAGGTAGACAATAAAAGGTTGGTATGCGTGGATTTATGGTTCTTATATATTCCCATTCATTTTTGCTGAGTATAGTGGAGGCCATGGCCTTATCGACTAGGTCGTAAAATTTTTCGTTAAACTTTGTGATTTTGGTATCCGATATCTTCTGGTACCACGTTTTGTTGTTGAGGATTTTGTTGCACATGTCGACATAGAAGGCATTGTCCATAATCACTATATTTCCACCTTTATCGGATGGTTTGATGGTTATGGATGTATTGCTGGATAGTGATTTTAGTGCATCTCTTTCTATTTTGGATAAGTTATCCTGATCAGAGTATGAGGTCTTAATCTTGCATATTGCACTATACGTCAATTTAATGAAAGCTAGAACATTTGCATTGGTGCTTAGTGGTGGAAATTTATTAGACTTCTTTTTCAATAAGGGCCTAGGGGTTGCAATGGGTTCAGTTTGGTCATGCCGTCCAAGAAGTTGTTCAAGGTTGATTTGATCAATCAGATCTGGGGGATCGTTTTCTTCGAGAAGGTCTATGAGATCATCCAGAGCTTTCAATTCCTTGGGTTCGAATTCCAGTTTTGTAGGTTTTTCTTTTGAATACAGTTGTTTTAAGATGAGTTTCCTGGCAAACAGCTGTAGGTCTTTCAAGACCTCAAATTTATCTAGATTTTGGTTCGGGCAGAAACTCAGTCCACGTCCAAGAACCTGAATTTGAATAGGATCAAGGGTGTAAGAAGATAGATTAATTACATTCAGGTCATTCTGGGTGGGATCTGTGGATGGCTTATGATGATTTTCTGCCCTAGCCTTGTGGCTCTGTTTTATCGGTCTGTTTGACTAGGCGGTCATAGGCTAATTTGCTGTTGCTGGATTGCGCCACAGGGGCCGATGTGCCTGTATTGATATTAAAGAGTGAAGGGATCCCACTACTACCTACCAAATTCCCCGAAGTTGGCTGATTGGGGGTAGAGGGCATAAAGGGCCCAGTGTTCTCTGCGATATGCTTTTTAGTATTTCGTTTCTCGTTCGAGTTTGTCCCACTGGAGTCTCTCTTTACTTTCTTCGATTTTCTTGAACCTTGAAAGCTGTTGGTTGAAGCTGATGAAACAGAAGAGGCATCTGAGAAGCTAGGATCTCCATTCCGTGTGTTTGACCTAAAGTTTGGTCTAGCCTTACTTCGTGAATTTTTCAAAGTGTATGCTTTCTGTTCATGGAAGGCCCTCTGATCTCTTTGAAATTTATTCTCTTTCTTTATGAGAATGCCTCTGTTGAAATGCTCCAAGTGTTGATTGAGTTCATTAGCATATTGCATATAAAGTTCATGTTGCTTAAATGCTGTTAATTGAGTATAAATAATTTCAATATCTTTGTCCAAGTCTCTGTTGATTCTCTGATATTCTTCCATCAGGAGAGACATCATTCTGTTTGAACAAGATATCAGGTTTTTCTACCATTCCCTTTTGAAGGCGGGTCCCACATTCTCCAGCGTGGGGAATATTTGGACTCGCAGTCCTAATGGGTTAATCTTGTGTTTAATGTAATTTTCAAATGATCTTATGTGCCAATGATTGGCAGACTTTTTCTCCAGTAATCTTCTTAAGTTGGAAAAAATGGAAAATAATTCGGTCTCCTTCTGTTCCTTTGAGGCGAAGTCTCTATAGTGGCCTGACATGGCAGTGTCCCAATTTGCACCTGCATATTTGGTCATGTTAAGTTCAATGGTCTATATAATGGAGTATGAGAATACAATTTTTATAATTCGATAAACATATAAAGAGGTGACAAGTGAAGCACTAAATGAGTAGTGGATATCTTCTATCCGTAACTGAGAAAATAATTGAAAAAGTGCTCAATGTCACAGAATACGCACTAGATTGTCCCATATCCCGAGTAGCAAAACATTGAAAAGATAGAATTTCCTCTAGGTGGGATATTTAGAAAGGGATAAATAGCGCAATGAGGTATGAGAGTAATATAAAAAGTGTATAAGATTTTATTAGGAAACATAGGTTTAAAATAATGAGCACATATATACATTATACATATCAAAAAATCATAAATGAATACTGGACAGGACTAATCATATGATCACATAACAAAAAGGACAGCTAATACATCGCAAAAATCTGTTATGTTGAAGGTGAGCACAACAGAAAAAACCCAACGCGTTTCGAAAATGCTATTTCTTCATCAGGGGTGTATGCGATTTTATCGCAGAACCTACAACCGTCTGCAATTTAAACAGAATAAAATAAACACAAATTAGATACGTAATATTGGTTATATACAAACTAATTGGTACGTGTGTGATCACATCGTACCTTGCGTTTTAGTGTGTTTAAACACTGACCGTGTGAACTGTGTAGTTCTAGGATAGATTTCCTGTTCAGAATTTGACATATAAAAGCAGTTATACTTTGCAGCTGTCAGCCTGTGGGGCCCCCCGCCCGACGGGGTAGGTAAATGCACAAAAGCAGGTTGGTGGGTCCAGCGGTGGCAAGAGGGGAAACATGGACAGAGTCCCACACAAAGGACAAACCGGGCTGGCCCTCCGAAATATATCCCTTACTGTAATAATGTAAAAAAAGAGGGACAGAGAAAGGACAAGAGTTAGATGGATTGCTGGGATTGTAAACCCCCCCACATACAACGTAAGACCACCCACTATAGAAAGTGTACATATACATGAAACATGGTGTGCATACATCCAAATAGATGCATGCACACAACCATGCATGCGTACATGTATACATATGCACATGTGTGCATCTTCCCAGAACTCAGGGCTGTCCATTCAGGGAAAGTCATAGCAGAGGCGACATCCTCGCCTTGGGCCCACAACAGTTCTTGTGACATAGTCTCAAACAGGTCATCATCACCAGAGCGATCCGACATGGATTCTATCTCCGAATCTCCCAGCTCTTCTGCTGGCAGATATTTGTTTACAGTCCCAGATACATTCCCCATTAATTGCTCACACGTTCCTGTTGTGGACTTTGTTGGATCCGGTTCGGGTAGTCTCTGGGTTAGGCCTCGGCCACGGCCACGGGAAGCCTTCACATATCCCACCTTCCTCTGGATAGGAACAACAGGCATAGGTGTGGTGGACGCAGAAATTAAAGGAAATGTCTGATGATGAGACGGCAACAGAAGTGTCTCTCTCCGGAGCATTCTCGGCAAAAACAGGCAAAGTCACGGCCTGCCGTTCTCTTTCCGCAGCAGTAGCAGCTTCTACTGTGGCGATACCTGTAGCCCAATCCATTCGATAAGCACGGGGCAACATGGTAGGTTGCTCCACTACAAACAAATATTCTCCACATTGTGGACAGCGACCAAATGGACGGAGATGTACAGCCAGTCCTTCACATTTGGGGCAAATCATGCCGAGCCCTTTGATATTTCCGATGGTATAGAGAACAAACCTCCCCTGCGGCTTCAGACAAATACCGGTATCTGTAAGCAGGGTTCCGGTCTGCACAGTACTCGACACGGTGCTCGCAGGGAACATTCTTGGTCCCATAATTTCCTGCATCGCTGGAAAAGACATGGCCACACTCTGATCTTCTCAGCACGATCACGAGGCCTCTCTTCTTCTCCAGCGCCAAACACATATATGCATCCCACGCGGTATCAAGTAGGGTAGGCTCTTCCCACTTGTTCTTCTGATCATGTAGCTCCCGGGCTTTTACTGGCGCCCGCCGCCTACTCACTCAGAAATAAAGTCCTGCAACTTTTAACCTCTTCTTTTTCTGAGAAAATGACAAAGTCCAGCTCTCACCGTAAACTCCCGGTGAAACACTTCTCCAGGTTGCAAGAACTGATGGCTAACAAATCCCGGACGATGCCCCCACATGTAGCACTAACTCTCGATGGAGCTGCTGGTTTAAAGCGGGCTGTTACCTTCACTCTTGATACCTCTGTTTCACCGGCACCGGGTCTAGGGTCCCATTGAGTTTACCTCTGGACGATGTAGACACTAACGCTTGAGTGGATTTTCCAATGCTTTAATGAACAAATAATAAAGGAAGTAGCAGGAAAGAGGCAGAAGGAAAGTTGCAGGGAAGCTCAAATACCTTTCCTTAGTATTCTTTGGAACATTCTCTGGAATCGAACACTTGTAGTTGAATGCGCTCCCCTTGTGGGATTCAATCTTTGCCCGCCTGGATAGACCTCTCTCACTTGTCTAGCAGCCAGTACGTAGCACGAACAAAAGTCTCTGCCACAGACTTGTTTGAAATAAAACCTGTACGATCCTCTGCTACAGGATGTATTGGTTTGCAATGAACGTCAGACACAGTACTTGAACCTTTAAGCCAACCCAGCAGTACTATGCAGTAAGATTACTTCAGGATACGTCCTCCAACCGAGTCACCAGGCCCCTCTCCAGACCAGCACTCTGCATGATCCTTCCATGACGGGTCCTCCCCTGGGATCTCCTCGGTTGTCCAGCTTCTTCACTCAGGATAGACAGCTCAGGACCGTTCCTCTGCTGCTGTGGTAGGCCCTAGACAGGCTTCTGGGCCCACCCACATGCCGCAGCGACATGGGCCTCCGGAACGGAGGACTACGAGGTGGTACTGTTAACGCATACCTGTTGGCCAGGAGGGCCAGCAGATGGCTGAAAACGAACCCCAGAACATGGCGTCTGTTCCATAAATACCCTCTCCCAGAATGCAACTCGGAGGACCACCTCCACCGAGTTGTCCCCGGGACAGAGGAGCACTCATACGCGTCAACACGTTGCTTTTCCAACACCAGCCGATGGTGACAACGACACCCACCAGCACAGTGTGGAACTACATGCAACTCAGCCAAGCTGGAACAGAGGTAAATCTAACTCCCTCTAACAAGTAACCCACAAGATTAACCTATCAGCGGTAGATTTAAAAAATCTACCAGCGCTACATTCATTTTTACGCTTTTACTTTAAAAAACAAAAAAATCACTGCTCATTTAAAAATTACGTTTTTCACAAACTTTTTTTTTATTGATACATTTCCCCAGGGCAGGACCCGGACCACTATAACCATTGTATGCTCAATTACTTGCATATAAGTCTTCAAAATGGGCACTTTTGATTTTAGATGTTCGGGTCCCCTTGACATTAATGGGGTTTGTTATTTGGGTCCGAACTTTCCCGGTGTTCGGAAGTTCTGGCGCAAACTGAACAGGAGTCCATTCGACCCATCCCTAGTATCCATAGGTCCTCTTATGGAAGTGGTTATACCAGGATCATGGCTGTAGTTACAGCCACGATCCCAGTATCAAAATTTGTCGCTGGTGATTGACTTTCCTGTAGAAGTGACTTAAGCAGGTCTACTGGAGCCCGATCACTTTTACAGGGCACAGAAGGGGGCCCCTCCCCCGCTGTCGCTCACTGCTGTTCCTGGGCTCTTTGGTGCAATCAGGTAGCCTGGGGCCTCTTCTCTCTGTCAGGTACATCTGCCTTTTCCGTGGCATAAGAAATCAGAAATGAAGAGGATTTTGGCATTTGTGGTTTCAGTTTGTTGTTTACAAGCTGTTACTGGCTAGGAAAGCATCTGATCAAACTCAGTTTGATCAGATGCTTTTGAGGTCAGAGAAAAGATCTGGGGTCTCAGTAAAGAGTACCTGTCAATGTTCATACTATCACAATGGGATATTGTTCATTCTTTGTGATAGCAATAAGGTTGTTCCAAAAAAAAATTAAAGAGACAGTATAAAATAAATAAATAAATAAATAAATAAATACAATTAAAAAAAAAATTAAATGCCCCTGCTCCCCCCCCAAGCTCACACAAAAATGTGAATGCACCCTAATGCCGCATACACACGATCAGACATTCCGACAACAAAATCCATGGATTTTTTCCGACGGGTGTTGGCTCAAACTTGCATACACATGGTCACACAAATCTTGTCGGAAATTCCGAACGTCAAGAATGCGTATGACGAGCCGAGAAAATTGAAGTTCAATAGCCAGTGCGGCTCTTCTGCTTCATTCCGAGCATGCGTGGAAATTTATGCATCGGAATTGTGTACACACGATTGGACACGGATTTTGTTGTCGGAAAATTTGAGATCCAGATCTCAAATTTTGTGTTACGGAAATTCCGATGGAAAATGTCCAATGGAGCCTACACACGGTCGGAATTTCTGACAACAAGCTTCCATCGAACATTTTCCATTGAAAAATCCGACCGTGTGTACGGGGCATTATGGTCCCGCACACATATGAAAATGGTGATTGCATCACACATGTAAGGTATTGCCAGGAATGTCACAGTGAGAGCAAGAATTCTAGTGCCCAACCTCCTGATTAACTTTAATCTGGTAAACTGTAAAGGTTTTTAAAGCATCACCTATGGATAGCTTAATATACCATAGTTTGTCTCCATTTCATGGGCGTGCATAGTTTTAAAGAGTAACATGTTTAGGTATCTATTTACTTGGTGTAACATAATCTTTTAAATCTTACAAAAAATGGGCATTGTATTGTGTTTTTGTGCACTAAAATTCATTAATACCTATTTTTTCCAAAAAAATTCTGCTTGATAAACTGCTGTGTGACATAAATCATGTGACATAAAAAATTGCAAGAGCCACCATTTTATTCAACAGATTTCTATTTTAGAAATGTACCCAGAGAATATATAATGTTTG
Source organism: Aquarana catesbeiana (assembly GCF_042186555.1). Classification (NCBI taxonomy): domain Eukaryota; kingdom Metazoa; phylum Chordata; class Amphibia; order Anura; family Ranidae; genus Aquarana; species Aquarana catesbeiana. Next base: position 255,796,014 of record NC_133324.1, on the reverse strand, counting down.
GAGGTTCTAAGTAATTTTCTGGCAAAAAAATGCTGATTTTAACATGTATGTGAGAAATGTCAGATTTGGTCAGGGTGGCAAGTGGTTAACTCCTTCCCACCGACCGTACGCACATACGCGGCCTCGGTTTTAAGGGGTTAAACAGGGATGATGCATGCAGCTGCATGCATCATCCCGGTACCATTTTTTAGAGTGGGCGGTCGGCTCTTCAGGGTTAACAACTGATGCAGCTAAAAGCCACTTGGCTGTTATCCCGGAGGAGCGGGAGGGGACGCCCCCCCTCCCGCCGCCTTCCGCCGCTTTTCCTAGGCCTCCTGTCCCACCGACCCATGATCCAGCACTTCCGCCGGCTAGAGTGAGACTGAAAGGAAGCTTTAAATGGCTTTGTTCTAGTCTGCTTTGTAATCACGGAAGCGATGTCACAACGTCACTTCCGGTTTACTTGGCTGCCAATGGCGCCGGTTTAAAAAAAAAAAAACAGTATTCAGAATCACTGTTTTCAGCGATCTGAATACTTTGAAGAGCAAAGGAGGCATATGGGGTCTTTTAGACCCCCGATCCCTCCATAAAGAGTACCTGTCACCACCTATTACTGTCACAAGGGATGTTAACATTCCTTGTGACAGCAATAAAAGTGATCACATTTTTTTTTTCAAGTGACAATGTAAAAAAATTAAAATAAATAAAATAAATAAGAAAAAAGAAATACATTTTTTAAAGCGCCCCTGTCCACGCGAACTCACACAGCAAAGAAGACACACACGTTAGTCAAGCCAGCATAAGTAAACGGTGTTCAAATAAACTCATGTGAGGTATCGCCACGATCGTCAGAGTGAAAGCAATAATTCTAGCACTAGATCTCCTCTGTTACTCCAACCTGGTAACCATTATTTTTTTTTAAAGCGCTGCCTATGGAGATTTTTAGGTACTGTAGTTTGTTGCCATTCCATGAGTGTGCACAATTTCAAAGCAAGACATATTAGGTATCTATTTACTCGGCGTAACATTATCTTTCACATTATACAAAAACATTGGGCTGACTTTACTGTTAAGTATTTTTTTAATTCATGAAAGTGTCTTTTTTCCTAAAAAAATTGCGTTTGAAAGACTGCTGTCCAAATACAGTGTGGTATAAAATGTTGCAACAATGGCCATTTTAATCTCTAGATTCTCTGCTAAAAAAATATATATATATAATGTTTGGGGGTTCTAAGTAACTTTTTGGCAAAAAATATGGATTTTAAAGTGGAGGCCTGCCCACCGCTGCAAACATTAAAAGCCAGCAGCTGCTGGCTTTTAATAATTGGACACTTACCTGTCCTGGAGTCCACAGCTGATGTTTACATCAGCTGTCGGGTGCATGCCGCCTCCATTGAGAGTAAGGGAACCTGGAAGTGAAGCCTTACAGCGCATGCGCGAAGCTCCGCTCCTCTCTCCTGCTGACCCGGTGGATGGGGAAGGAGGAGGGAGGAGGAGGGAGCTCGGGCGGTGACGTCAATACCCGCAGCAGAGGCGGAAGAGAAGAAAGGAGAAGGGGAGGGCTCAATGTGCCAACTATAGTAAAAACAAATAGTGTAACTGTGACTATGCTTTTTGTGTTTTTAAGATAAATTTATGTAGAATTTTTCATTTCAACATTATAGACTGTTCTGTGAGGGTCATTGCTTAAAATCACAGTTAAACAATTTTAAGTTGCAAAGCTGCAAAATGCAAAAAATTTTGGGGTGAATACTTATGTGAAGCACAATAAATAACTGACTTTAACAGCCCAAGGAGTCAACTTATGGTTTTAGACTACTAAATGAAATATATGTAAAGGAACTATATTTTAATGCCTGTGAAGGTTCTCATTTATCCAGGTCATTGTATAGCTAGTAGTAGTTAGACACATTCAACTGGACTTGTTTTGTAAGCTTGAAGACATTTTGCTGCTTATCCAAGCAGCTTCTGTGGTTCCAATGAGGTCAGGAACATGCCTTACTATTTATAAATGCTGGGTAAGTTTGACACTCATTAGAACTAAAAAAATCTGCTTGCTAAGCATTTTATTTTGTCTTTATCATATTGGTGAGTATTTATTTAAATGGGAAAAGTATGTGCATAGGTTCATTTCTAAATTAAATAGCATTAATTTCCAACAGCTTTTTACCTAGAATAAATAAATATGTATTTTCCATTAACCCTTTACCTAGAAAAATATGTATTTTGCAACAACTTTTTACGTAGGAAAAAAACAATGTATTTTTGGCAATAATAAACAATGCATATGTATTATTCTGTATACATTCTGCACTGTTTATAATTATCTCACCACTTCTACCGATGTGGTTTGTTTAAATACATCTAGCATTGGGAAAAGTTTTCACAAAATATTCCCATGTATAAAGCTGCGTTACGAAGATTTTAAGATGCAGTAACAGCAAATGTTCTGAAGATGGAGAAGTAGTTCCAGTTAAGAGAGAAATCCAGTGAAGCTTGCTTACGGTGCTTTAAAACACTGAACCCTATCTAAAAGTCTTACGTACAAACACTGCATAGGAAATATCTGTCCATGCTTGTTCTATATATACGCAGATCAAACTTAAGTTATAGTAAAATTAAACATCATCAGATAGTTTACTGCTTTAAAAGGATTTCATACCTAATGCCTGGGATGTTTATGGAAGGGATTTGATTGTATAAGTGTGTATGCATCCTTATGCCAAGCATTGCAGGATAATTTGCCTTTTTATACATAAGATAGCAATGGTAACAATAGTACACCACCAAATATCATACAGAATCCATAAAAAAAAACAAAAAAAAACCCATAAGCAGAAGAAGATTGCTGTGTTGACTAATAAAAATGTAAATAATTATTTAAGAGCTTATTGTAAGATTCTAATTTAGTATTGAAGATGTTAACAGTGCTTAAGACACACACACACCAATTCCATATATTTTATTTTTCTTACTTCTCTTAAATTTTTCACATACAAAGACTATTCTGCGCTGTCTGATGCTGAAAAGGGCATATTTGGAGGAAAGGTGCGATAGATTTTTGTCTTCGCTGATAAGACATCTATTTCAGACAGCATTGTCTCAGTGTGCTTTCCTCTTACTCATTAGATATTTTTCACCATTGACTTTCCTGCTGTGAAGGACAATATCCTTCTGAGTATCCATTTCCTATAGTTCTGCTTTCTGTCCCACATTTCAAGAGACACTTTATTTTGGCTAAAACTCTATTAAAGCTACTGTTTCTAATGTGAGTGAACAGGCACGACAGATTGTGCTTACTAATTGTATTAAAACTGAGAACTGAAAGTCAAAAGTTCAAACTTATAGCGGAACTTCTGTCATTTTTTTCATCTTTCCGTCTATTAAATCTTCTGCCCTTGTTGTTTTAACTTTGGATAGTAAAAAAAAAAAATTCTGCCAGTAAATACCTTATACAGCCCACTTCCTGTTTCCTGTCTGGTAAAAAGCCTAGGCTTATGACATCATGCACAGCTCTCTCACTCTCCTAAGAGTTTGCCAGGAAGGGGGCGAATGAGTCATAAAAGGGCCAATGAGAGCTGCAGAGCTGGAGGTGTGCCTCTGTGTGTCTGTGTAAATCCAGGAAGTGAACAGGCAGCAGCTTCAGCTGTCCACATTTAAAATGGATGCAGCCAGACTCAGTGGAGGGAGATTTCTGCAGCATATTTGGCAACTACAGAATCACCATATATACTGTACAAGCTTCAGAATGGCAAATATGTTTTTATTACAAATTATGTGAGCAGACTGCAGTTCCTCTTTAATAAAACGTACCTCATGGGATATGACCTGGTACATCTACGCTGTGTCAGAAAACTTCAGTTAGGCACCAGTGCAACCTTAGAGTGTTTACAGGTCACACTACTTCAAACAATGCGACATGGTGCTACTGCCTCTCAAAGGGTTGCCTTCATGACTATGAAGAATGTGCTAAGGGTTTTATTGAAAGCCTGTAAGCTTAAAGCGTAACTCCACTTTTGTTGAGAAAAAAACATTACCCTCTGGGTGATCCATGTACATTGCAAATTATTTATAACAACCTTTGTTGCAGATTTCTACCTTTTGTTAATCTGAAGTAATCCATGTGTATTTGTCTATGCCTCTGTACTGAGTGGGTCTAATGGGAGTGGTTTCATAATTAACTGTCAGGTGTGCAGCTACAGGGCACTAATGAGGAAATCTGCTGGGCCTGCATCCCTTTAGACATGCTCCTATTAAAAGTATCTCTCCAAAAATTACATTTTGGTTGCAGGGGATGCCTGAAATTTGTCTTGTATCTTGGGCAGACTTCTGGGAAAATTGGTGATCCAATCACACAAGCAGGAAATGATGTTTCTGGGGAGTGGTCAGTACACATTCTGTGTACAGAAAACTCTGTGTAGTCATATTGCAATGTATTCTCAGAAAATTACAGTGGCTGCAGATTGAAAAGTAAAGGTCATTTTTAATAACATTTAATTACAATATGATTAGTTATATATGCTATATTATTTTCTCTTTATTTGCTATTTTTTTTTCCCCACGAAAGTGGAGTTACCCTTTAATTTGTAACCTGGGTGGTGCTTACTATTACCCCATGGGATTAAAATATATGTTACCCCAATATTTTATGTTTCTGATATGTGTCTGTAGTATTATGTTCTTGTATTTAAAAGTATCCTGTTCTTTTTGCATTGGTTCCTTTGTGTGAAATACCTGGTGAGCCTGGGCATGGAAACACATCCACCCCCACATGATCAGCCTGTCTGTCGTCCAATGGTCTGACTTGTGCTGCCCCCCCCCCCCCCCCCCCGCAAACCTAATCACTGGGAAGATTAGTGAACTGCTGTTTCTCTGTCTCCTGCTTAACCCCCCCCCCCCCGCAATCTCCACCCCCAGCCCTCTAAGCCCCGTATGCAGCTGAGAACACAGGTCATGGGATCACTTAAAAAAAAAAAGGTATTTATAACTATACAAATATTTTGCCTTGCATTTCTATTTTTATAGTTAATGAGGTGGGTTTACTGAAAGGCAAATAGACTGTGCACTTTGGATGTCCAGTTGCACTAATTTTCCCCAGAACTTAGTGAATATGGTAAAGCTCTGTTGATTTCCATCATCCAGTCGTTTTATTTTCGTTGTACCTGGGTATTCTTTATAAAGTGAAGCTTCACCACATTTACTAAGCTCTGGGGAAAAAGGAATACAACTTCACTTCCAAAGTGCACAGTCTATTGGCATTTAGTAAATCCGCCCTATAGGGTTGTTTTACAAGGTAAAGGTACACATATACTTTAATTCTATCATATTTACCCTGTGGTAAGTTGACTTTACATAACTGAATGGTTATCCTAGTGCAGCTCGCGCATGGTTAGTGGACAGCTGGCTGCCAAAAATAAACATCCTGACGCTGAGGACCTGAAGACCAGAGAAGAACCAGTTTGGGCGAGGACAGCGCTGGAGCGCTGGACAGGTGAGTGTCCTTTGTTTAAAAGTCAGTAGCTACAGTATTTATAGCTGCTGACTTTTCATTTTCTCTCAAGTAGGACAAAATACCACTAAAGTGTATTTTCCATTAAACATTTTTTTTTTTAGATTTGAAAAGAGTTGGGAAAGGTTAGAACCTCTTTTTAAATGCTGTTTGGAGCTCCATTGGGGAGATTTTTCTTCACTTACTGAAAAATGTTTTCATCAAAAATATTTTTCCTTAGTACAGTAGGTAAAAGCTAACCTCCTGTCAACTTTTTTTTGTATTTTTTTTTTAACAACCGGAAAGTTACATTGCAGATATGGTGCACATAGAATAAATCAATTACACAGGTCTAGATTAGAAAATACACATACTGTAGATAAACAGGCATGCCATTGATTAATTTTTCGGTATTTCCTGCGATTATTCTCGATTATACAGTACGCAGTGATCATTCCAACATCATTTTTAATACATGCATAAAGATGTCCCTGAATCAGAAGACAAACGGGGACCCAGAAAAGGAAACAAAGATTGATAGCCAAGTCGAGAAGTAAAAGATTGAAAAGAGAAGAAAATAAACAGAGACACAAAAGAAAGGGCAGGGGAGGGGATGAATGGGTTCATTAGGTTTTTTTAATTTTCCATCCCCTTTTTTTTGTTGTTTGTGTCTCCATTGAAAATGTTCCCTCACTTTCCATCTGGTTTTTCAAATTACGTCCTTGATGGTCAGGCAGCAGTAAAAGAATGACAGAGGTTTTAACTTCAGCACTACATAAGGTTTGGGCTGGAGTTACATCTTAAATAACTGGATTTGTGATACCATATACATTAATTAATTATTACCTACAATTAGATACAACTTCAGACATTGCAATAGATCAGTTATGCTTTCAGAAATTTAATTTAATTATTTTGAACATGAAAACAACAGATCCAGTAAAGCGGTAGTAAAATCTTAAATTTTTTGCCTGGTCTTCCTTCCAGATCTGCACTTTTTGGCCAATGTCACTCCTGGACATGCAAGTCATGATTGCTTCACAGTGCTCTGCATTGACAGCACACTCAGTATGTCCTGAATGCAGAGTACACTGCACATGTGCCGGTGACGTCCCCAGCTGCAGCCGCAGTAAATATCTCCTAAACGTTGCAAATTTATGAGATATTCACTGCACCTACAGATAAGCCTTATCATAAGCTTACTTGTAGGTACTACCACTTTAGGATGAAGCCATGCCCACTATTTTCCATCAGATTTGTGAAGTATGCATATTTTAAAATTAAGTCAATGTACAATTGCTTACTGTAATGTCAGTTTTTTTTTAACAATTGTTGTATCCACTTTTGCTAATTATCACGGTCAGCAAATATATCTGCCTTCTTGCAAGCTTTACCCAGTAAAAGTCAAGTTTTAAAAGAAAGTGAGAGCAATTTCCCAAGTAAATAAAAACTTGGTATTATTCTTCAGCAATAAAGACATTTGTGTCTAATTTGCATATTCCACTAAGCTATAATTAATGGCTTATATTAGGAGAGTTACAGTGCAAGCTGGCAGCAAGATTGCATAGGCTGCTATATATCATTGTCAATATATATCATGCCACTGTTTGCAATTACTTATAAATAGCAATGGTGTGACATTTAATATTTGAATACATCTCAATAAGTGCATGCAGAACACATTTGTACTAAATAACATCCAAATTGCTCAATATTTTAAATGGTATTTTGTTTTCAACTGAATCTAGGAATAATCAATATTTCAGTAGGGGGTAGGACAGATCTGGCAAGTACCTAGTGATGTATTTGCTATACAATGAATTTTACTACAGATGTAGATGATATTCACTTAGCAAAGGGAATATTGACTTTGAAAAGTTATGTTCGCTTAGCTATGTAAATACAGCTGTGTTCACTTCAAACAAAACCAATCATGTGTAAGGAAAAAGAGGCATTTTTTCCTGCATATAATTGGATGAGCTATTTCTTGTGACCAAATCCAGAAACAATCTGTTACTCTTGTGCGCTGCTGCCCAGTCAACTGCTGCCAGGGCATTCCTCACCTCGCAGATGCATGTACACAAGGGGGTGAGGATGCAAATAACTTCATTGTCCTAATACGGCTATGTGACTATATAAGTTCAATGATGTCACAAGCATCTCCACCCCTTTGTATAGGGTGGGTTGCTGGGTAGGGAATTCGCTGGCTGCAGTTAATTGACTGGCAGTGGGTAGGAGTTAGATCTTCTTTCTGGATTCGGTCCAAACTCAAGTTGGGACAAAACTCAAGCTCATGCCTATTTCTTTAGTAAATCAATCCCAGTATGATATGGCCTGACTGTAGCCTGTAATACAGATTCATATTTCTATCATCCAATAGGTAATATTGATTAACTAAATATCACTTTTGGGGAGACTGGCCCCTTAAGCTGCCCAATACTTGGAATATTGTATCTACTAATTTTAAAGACACCATCTACAGTATATAACAGAAATATACAATATAAACCTTCTCTAATACAAGGATATCTAGAGTCCATTTAAAAAAATATTAATGCTGCTAATCATTAATATAACTACACAGAAGCGAGGTGAAACACACCAATAAATTATAAACAATAAATCCTTATCTTATGACTCATTCACATTATGAGAAAATTCATTGGACATTATTATTGCTTTCTTTTGTATTATCCCATGCTATAGGAGAGATTTGGAGATATGAAAAGATATGAGTAGAATACGGTATGGCTGAAAATAACAATATTACAGCTTTCAGTACTGCTGGAATAATAAATCTATCAGCTGACATTTGAAGCAGGGTTAACCCATTTCTCGATTAAAGAAAAATATAATTCAGTGGTGCTCTGAATTCGCTCTTACAGACAGGAAATAAAATATTGTACACAGGATGATTTGTAGAGGTTTCTGACAGGTCATGATAGATAGACTTTGCAGTCCACTGGAAGGTTGCAATGCAAAGGATGGGAAATACCACCACTAATTCCATTACTAAGTTATGTAATGTGTGTAAAGAGGGTGTCATGGTTAACCCTTTCCTTTAAGTAAGCATTTTTCAAAATAGCTTTTTTGCATGTGAAACTGTTTTAGGAAACCTATCATGAGATAGGCTGACCTCTCATTGTGGAAATGCTACTTGTCTGGCTGTCATGTGACCCCCTGACGTGAATACTTTGATACGTCACTCCCCCAGAAAACACACGCAAATAAAGATTCTGACTGTAGTCTTCACTTATTCCAAGACAGCAAAGTCAACCTCTTCCTTTCACTTAGAAAAACGTTTACCTTCCCGGGGACACACTTCTTTCAAGGACTCCCTCCTCTGCTCTCCTCACCGTTTACTCTTCTTGCCTATTCCCTTCCCCTTTCTCTCTTTATTCCTTCCCATTCCTAGCCTATTGTTCTCTTATTTTTAACATACCGTGCACTTTTGTGTGACAGCCATAAGGGCTGGATTCTATCCTGTCTTTTGTCTTTAGAGACCTACATCTTACCCTTTTTCTCCTTTTGTTTCCAATTCTCCTTTTTACTATCCCTTACTTCATGGTAGATCTACTGTGCAATGTTCATATAGCCACCACCACATGCCACCACCACAAATAAGATATGGTATAACAGACTATTGGTTACTGGATTTTAATATAACGTATAAAGTCTCAATAGTAGCATTGTATGGATTGAGCTTGCAACCCTAGATGGATATCACAATGTACGTTTAAACAAACCTCAGTTATCCTACTTTGCACTGAAAGTTATAGCTTGCTTGCCACTCAACCTCGTTCTGTTCGTATCTATCTTTGTAACTGATTTGTATATGCACCACTGTGGTGGTCTACCTTATGTTCAATGTATCGTATGCTTCTTGTTAATTTTGTTCAATAAAACTTTTGAACAAGAAAAAAGTTTACTTTCAGGATAAAGTAGAAAACATACCTATCTACCACCCCACTCTAACCCCCTCCCCCAAATCAAACTCAACAAACACTGGCACCAAGTATTGTCAGTCTCGCAGTTTCTTTTCTGGTGCCTGGCTGAAGGAGGACTGTGTTGTGGCAAAAAAAGCCAAGCAACTATCCATATGGAGCTAGCCCTAGAGGGATCAGCGAAGGTTGCGATGGTAGATTTCCCTACTGACCTTTATGATAGAAAATGTCTTTAATTCCTTGCCCAACGCAATCTGTGAAATTTCATTCTCAGGCATGGTGCTAAGAGAGAGTTTATCTATGTTTTAGTCATTGACATGGCTGATTTCTCACTAGCAACCTTTCCAGCTCCATCTGCCACTGTGTCTTGCCTTCATTAAAATAAAAATAAGTAACATAACTAAAATACATTTTGAAAATTATTTTTGTGTATTTGCCAGCTTACTATAAAAATCTGAGCAGGGAATTTAATAAAACCGTGCACCAAATCAAAGCCCTTTATGACCTTTAAAGAAGACGCTACTATATTTGGTCTAAGCCATTAGACAGACATGAAAGGGTTAACTTTTGGAAAATCAGGATTAGGCTGTCAGCAGGCAATGCAGTCAAATTTATTAACACACTCTCTACAATTATTAACAAGACATTTTTGATAAAAATAAAACACAAACAACCTTCAAATTGTTGATCATTACACAGGCGTATTTAATAATCAGTGCATCCAGTCCATTATATAACACTAACCTTAATGGTACGCAGAGTTATAATCACTACATTTTATGTTAATGTTTTCATAAAAAAATTATTGTAACTGCAATTCTTGAGGCCAAATTGATTTTTTTTTCAACAATGAGGGAAAATTAAATGTAATTGCCCAGAGGGAGGGCTTGTTTTGCTTTTCTCTGGACCAAAATTGTTGGAGTTTGCAAGAGGATTAACTTGATGGATGTGCGTCTTTTCTCTGCCTAATTAATGATGTAACTCTGCAATGCAATAACAGCCGCAATATTGTGCCAAATGTTGTTATCGCTGCACAAGGTGGGGTTTCCTTTCTGTCGTATGCATCCAGTCTTCATGTTTTATTACGCAAAAGCAAACCATACTAGACTTACGGCTGTGGATAATGACATCTGTTAGTTAGCACTTGGCAAAAATGTGTGTTTAATATAACTGGCAGATAGATATAAAATACACAAATTTAGGTCTTGTTCACACAAGCATAAGTAAGCACACACCTGTGTGAAGGCTGTGTTTTGCCTGCATGAAATGCACAGGTGTTCTGTGCATATGCAGGTGCCTACTTTATAATGTGTTTTGCTGCTGAGTTGTATTTTTGTGTTGTGTCTGTAAATTCTGGCTATGCTGCAGGGGGTTAACAATGTCTGCGACATCTCTTTGTATATGTGTCACTTTCCTTGATAAAGGGCAAATATACGAAGGCAGTCTCGGGTGTGCAGTCTGAGCACGTGTGTGGTTCTGAGATGACCTGTCTTAAGAAGTGATTTGCTTTGTCATTGACCCAACCATCAATGGGACCAGATCCCCAGTTACAGTTTATGGAGAGAGAGATTTTGCTTAAAACAAGTTAAGGGCAGCAATACAAGAGGTGGCAGAGAGAACAACTAATTATACTGTACAGTAAGGGAAATATTTTTTTCTGAGCATGCTATGTCATTAATTGTAAAATTGTCTCAACGTCAGGGGCGGCCCATCCATTAGGGTGTGCGAGTGCCGCCCCCCTATCTATGCCCTATCCCTATCTATGCATCTGGCCCCCATGCAAGATTAAATCAGGCATGAAATCCAATGGAGGTGGTGTTTTTTTGAAGCACGTGATTATAGCCAGAGGCTCTAATAGGCTTTAAAATAGGGTGGGCTCGGGGTGCAGAGCACTGCAAACCGAGCCCACCCAGTTGTGTGACAATAGCGAATGAATATTTTTTATTTGAAAAAAAAAGTTAGGGATGCCTGAGGGAACGGTAATGCCTCCTTAGAGCTCCGCTCCACAGGAATTTGGACCGGAGAACTACAGGTCCCAGCGGCTTACAAAAATCCACAAAATTGTAGGTAAACCTCTCCAGCGCCTTTCTATACATATATTATGGTCCTGAAAGGACCAAAAAGCAAAATAAAAGCTAATTACAAATCTGAGGCGGCTCTCAGACTGGCAGCTAAGATGGCGGCGTCATCTATCTCCTCACAGCACAGCGCTTCACAGGCTGGGAAACCACAGCCTCCCAGACAAAAAACACAGGCTGACAAAACAAATCTTGACATTGTTATTAATCCAGCTCAAAATGTATCACAAACAGATATGTTTGCTACATTTGAAGCGATGTTACAGAAAGCATTGAAACAGACTTCTGACCATATCACAGATAAATTAACAAAGGAAATTAAAGAAATTGGTCAGAGAACAGCTGAACTGGAATTGAGGGTAGATGATATTGACTGTCAAACACAATATTGCACTTCTGAGATAACAGCCCTTAAAGAGGAAAATACCCTATTACAGACACGTGTAGAGGAACAAGAAAACAGAGATAGACAATCTAATCTAAGGATAAGAGGTATACCTGAATCCATCCTAGACCAGCAGGCAACCATTACCACACTTTTTCAAGAATTACTCCCTGAAATTACCATTGATAGGTTAGAAATGGACAGAGTGCGCAGAGCTTTAGCACCACGCAAAACCAACGGCCCCCAAGAGATATAATAGCTAAATTGCATTTCTACAAAAAGAACAATTGTTATCAGCTGCTAGAAGAAAAGAATCCCTCAGTTTTCAGGGTCATTCTTATCAGTTATTCACAGACTTGTCTCCTCTTACAGTTGCAAAAAGACGAGCCCTCAAACCCCAATTACAGGTACTTCAGAATAACCATATTACCTATCATTGGGGCTTTCCTTTTTGCCTTCGTTTTACACACCTGGAAACTAGATATGTCTGTCACTCTTCAGAGGACTTACAATCGGCCTTATTGGAATTAGGCTTAGTAGAAACAACCTTACCTAAAGATCAGCCTCGCAGACGTTCAACACCTCGTTTTCCTCAGCAAAAGAAAAGTTCAGACTCCAACTCTTTTTCATCTTCATACCAAAATCTCCACAAGCGTGGCCGATATGAATACTCACCGCCTAAAAATGATGACTCAATGGACTGAAAAGAAGAAACCTACTACCAATAATTTTCTCTTACTACAGGTTTTATTATCGAAACTGGTCTGGATTTTTTTTTAGCATAACCTCCTGTTCTTTACTTTTCTCCCATTTTTTTTTCACTAGGCAAAATATATGCCCAGACATGGAGGTTATACCATAATTGGATAGTCCATTAGACTTTGCTCTCTTTAATCCTCTTTTTTCCATATATAATATATTTTTTTAAGCAAAACATCACACATCTCTTGCTGGATTTCTTATTTTCCTTTTTTTTTTCTATTTTTTGGTACCTGTGGTTCTCCGGGGCCGTTTTTCCTATAGGAATTTCTTGCTGCCCCTTTGATTTTTCCATTTGCAGACTCCTGCCTTTTTTTTATGGAGGACTCTGCTGATGGACTTGGATCCTCTCAGAAAGTTTTGGAAACTTTCTTGAGATGCTCCCTAACTCTAATATTCTGTTTTCTAATTAAGCAACATTATCTATGTTACGGGTTAATACGATTGTTCTATTTATCTCTTTTTTTCGTTATTTATATTTTTTTTTCTTCTTTTTTCTTGAACCCCGATTTCCTTATGTTTCTCAGAGTGGTGGATCTGGCTCAAAGTATATATTTTTTATGCTATGATACATCAGATACCTTGGTTAATCTATGGCTCCGATAAATGTATTATCTTTAAATGTACAGGGATTTAATATCCCACATAAACACACTAAAGCTCTAAGATCCTTTTCATCCAAAAAAGCCCATATTATATGCTTACAGGAAACACACTTTAGAGAAAAAGCTCAACCTAGATTTCTCTCACCATCATATCCACAATTTTATACCGCCTCTGCAGCAGTTAAACAAAGGGGTACGCTAATTGGTTTCCATCATACCACTCCGTTTAACCTCAAAACGCAAGTGATAGATCCGGAAGGTCGATATTTAATTATAACAGGTTATATCTCTGACAACCCTATAACTATTGTTTCTTACTATGCTCCCAATAAACGCCCAACGGCGTTCTTGTCACACCTTTTTCAAGTCATAGAGTCTCACAAATTTGGAACAGTTGTTATATGTGGTGATTCTAATGCAACAATCTTCCCATTTTTAGACAAATCTCCCCCTGGGCCTACAACAGGTACAACAAATCTAACTTTTCAACGTTTACTTACCTCTCATAGCTTGGTAGACACCTGGCGTGAAATCAATCCTACTAATAGACGATTTACTTACTACTCCTACCCACATAAATCTTTCTCTCGGATTGATCATATTCTTATCCCTTCTAGCATGCTATCAGAAATTATTTCAGCTAAAATTATACCATTCCCTTGGACTGACCATTGTGCAGTTTCAATTAATATAGCTTCTACACTCCCTAGATCTCATGACACAACTTGGTGTATGAAAGATTTCATGCTGACTCATCCATCTCTTAATAAGTAAATTGAGAAATCAATATCTGACTATTTTAAAGATAACGACACAAACGATATCTCAGCCCTCACACTTTGGGAGGCTCATAAACCTGTCATTAGAGGTAGAATGATACAACTAGCAACTAAATTCAAAAGAGAACGTAAAATAATGTTCTCAAAATAGGAATCTAACTTTAATAACCATCATCAGATCTTTCAATCTTGCCCAACGACTATTAATAATTCTAATCTTGAAAAAGCCCGCCTAGATTTAGATCTTTTTTTGACTGATTCTGCTGATAAATCTTTACGCAAACGACAACATACTTTTTACCTGTAGGCTAATAAACCGGATACACCCTTGGCCAGAAGCTTGAAAACTATACAACACGAAAAGAAACCTTTCCGTTTGAAAATCTCTAAAGAAGCGTACACTAGCAATCCGATTAAAATTCTTGAGATTTTTTGTACCAATCTTACTAAACTATATTCCCCAGCCCCAACATTTGATAAGTCAAAAGCTGATATTTTATTTTCTAATATTAAACTCCCGTATCTAGACCAAAAACAACGAGACCTTCTCGAAAGTCCTATTACCACTATAGAGGTTTTGAATACTATCAAACTTCTAAAACTTAACAAGAGACCGGGCCCTGATGGGTTCCCGGCAGTATACTACAGACAGTTTACGCATATCTTTACACCAATCTTAACTAGGGCCTTTAACTCAATTCTTGAAGGACATTCATTTAGAACAGAGACACTCACATCTATTATTACTATGATTCCCAAACCACAATCTGACTCATCTTCTTGGTCAAATTATCGCCCCATATCACTTCTTAATTTAGATATTAAATTATTAGCTAAAATCCTGGCTACCAGAATGAATAATATTATTGGACACTTAATCCATAAAGACCAAACAGGTTTTATTCCGAAACGTCAGGCAGGTGACAATATAAGACGAGCACTTTTACTCATACATGCAGCCAAAACAAGACATATACCAGCATGTCTGGTTTCATTGGATATAAAAAAGGCATTTGATTCTGTCACTTGGCCATATATGGATTATATACTACAGAAATGGGGTTTTGGTAACCATTTCCTTACTTGGATCTCATCACTATATAATAAACCAAGAGCATATATTAAATATTCTGGTTATAAAT
The DNA here is from genome assembly GCF_042186555.1 of Aquarana catesbeiana. Classification (NCBI taxonomy): domain Eukaryota; kingdom Metazoa; phylum Chordata; class Amphibia; order Anura; family Ranidae; genus Aquarana; species Aquarana catesbeiana. Next base: position 255,780,855 of record NC_133324.1, on the reverse strand, counting down.
CCACTATGTTTGACATAAATAGAGGTACAAGACAAGGTTGCCCCTTTTCACCATTACTTTTTGCCCTATTAATAGAACCCTTAGCACAACTAATTAGAACAAATATAGATATCAAAGGAATTGAATTAGGTGGTAACCATCATAAGATAAGCCTTTTTGCTGATGATATCCTTGTTTTCTTGTCCCATCCTCATATCCACCCCAAATCTTCTCAAATTACAACATAAATTTGCTCATATTTCTGGACTACATATTAACTCTTCTAAATCAAATGCCTTAAACATTTCTTTATCGCAATGTGAACTTCAACATACAAAATGTGTCTTACCTTTTACTTGGGTCTCAAAACAACTACCCTATTTAGGGGTACAACTCACAATTTCTCTCAAAGATCTGTTTTCAGCTAACTACCTACCTCTATTGAAACGAACATCGGGATGTATGAAACAATGGGCCTCTCTTTCACTTTCCTGGTTAGGTAAAATCAATGCTATTAAGATGTCAATATTGCCAAAATTTTTTATATTTATTTAGAGTGTTGCCTATAACTTTACCTTCTTATTTTACTAGACTTACTCAACGAAGAGTCCTATCATTTATCTGGGGTTCCACTAAGCCTCGTATACCCAAATCTACACTTTACCTTAACAAATTAAAAGGTGGGTTAGGACTACCCAATTTCTTATCTTATTATTATGCTGCCCAATTGGAACTTCTACCTAAATACCATGCTACTTCCGAAACACCCCTTTGGGTAGCTATCGAAGCAGTAGATATTGACCCAATATCAGTAGCCAATATGCTATGGCTTCGCTAGATCGACAGAAAAAACATTTCCAATCCCATAACTAAACACACCTTAGTCATTTGGGATAAGTTCAAACACTTACATATCTCCAATCTCAGCATAATCCTTTACTTTCATTCCTTGGGAATCCAGCTTTCTACCCGGCATGGAAATTTCCTAGATCTTTTTCCATATGGTCCTCCATGAACCTGAATCGTTTATACAGATTGTCATCTGCAAACACTATATATACCTTTCCGGATTTGTGTGAAAAAATTTTTATGAACCACTTCTTATTACAGGTACTTCTCTTAATCAAATGTCTCAATTTGAACGGATTTGTATAAGTGACCCACACATCAGAGGACTAATTTCCTTGTTATACCAACAACTTACAAGTAATTCTGATGAAAACTTACCCTCATATACTGCCAAATGGGCACTTGACATGAATCGGACCTTGGATAACAAAGATTGGTCAAACATATGGTTAGCCACTAAATCTTCTTCTCCTAATAGTAATGCAATAGAAACAAACTATAAAGTCCTTACACGGTGGTACCTAGTACCTGCTAGAATAGCAAAATTCATTCCTACATACCCATCTAATTGCTTCAGAGGTTGCGATTCACTTGGAACTCACTTTCACATCTGGTGGCAATGCCCGATAGTCCAGAAATTCTGGAAAAACATATTTTCCATGGCTTCTAAAGCTCTTGAAACCTCTATTCTTCCTGATCCTGCTACAGCACTTTTAAACCTCAAACCCAATACACTCTCTCATACTCAATTCCAATTACTCATTCATATTACTACTTCAGCCAAACAAACAATTGCCAAAGCTTGGAAGTCTAAATCTTTAATTCTGGCTGAAACAAAACATAGAATTAATAGAGCACTTGTTTTTGATAAAATGACAGCTATAGCTGATAACAAGATCAATAAATTTCGAAAGATATGGCAACCTTGGGTTAAACACTATTACGCTAACGACTTCGACCAATCTTTGTTATTACCTCATTAGAATGTATATAGAACATACAATATAATAATAAATTGTGTAACTCAGGAGCCAGACCACCACCACATATACTCCCCTCTCTTTTCTTCTTTTTTTCTATATTATTTTTCTTTTTATATTATTATTCCTTATAAGACATATATCCATGAGCAGAAAAAGTCACATCGACTATTTGTTTACTTATTTATTAAATTTCTATGTCATGATCATTTTGATGTATTCCTATAAATTGTATCATTCTTAAAGTAATAAGATGAGTTTATTTTTTCATGATGATACTAATTATCTTATACTAATTGTATATGAAATGCTCATGCATCATATTTATATGTCTATTTCATCTCCTTATTTATTTATTTTTTTTTTTTACTATTTTTTTTATTTTTTATTTACTTATTTATTTACTCTGTTATCTATGAAAAATTCAATAAACATATTTAACAAGGAAAAAAAAAGTTAGACTTTACAATCACTTTAGGTTAACACCCTAAATGTTCACAAACACAGTGCATTTGCCTGCACCGGGTTACATAGTACAGGAGCACCATGCGATCCAGTTGCAGCGCATTTTTTAACCACCTCCCACTGGGTCTATTACAATAATAAGGCTGGATGGGAGTGCCATTATCCCGACTATGATGTCCTCCCACTCATGTGCCTTGCGTGCACCCTAGGGGCCACACAGTGGCGCGATCTGTGGTGGACATAACAGAAAGCAGATCGTTATACCAGGCTGGCCCTGGTACCATGTGATTGCTGTGACCAAGCACAGCAATCACATGTCAGATGTACACAATGGCTTCCCTCATAGCCATTAATTGTGTACTATTAATTGTGATTGGGCACAGTGATCACAGGGTACCAAGTCCTATCATGGCAGATCTGTACCATGTGATACAGCAAAAAAAAAAAAAAGAAACAATGTTTAATAAAATTGAAAACAAAGGTTTTTTTTTTTTTTTTTTTTTTTTTACATACTGTCACCAATCAGTGTCCTTGATCACTGCCATACCAGTCATATGATAACATTGTACTGCACTGGTGATGGTATGTAAAAAGAAAAAAATGTAAAAAAAAAATGTATTTACCGTAATATTTTCATTTTCCAAAAAACTGTGACAAAAGAAATCACCAGAACTTGCCCCACAATTGAGGATGTCCCCTCTGTTCCTATTATGTGACAGCCCAAAATTAACATTTGGGATTTTCTTTCACTTTCACTATAGGTGAAAATAGTAAACAGGGCAAAATAGAGGGTTATTGGGGGTACAAACACAAAAAACCTGATTCGGGGTTCTAATTCCAGTCCATTCTATCTAAAACTAAAAAAAAAAAAAAAAAAAAAAGTTTTACTTTTAGTTTCAGTATAGTTTAACCACTTAAGGACCGCCTCACGCCGATTTACGTCGGCAAGGTGGCACGGGCAGGCAGAATCACGTATATATACGTGATCTGCTTCCCGCGGGTGCCCGAGGTGGTCCGCTTCTGACCAGCGGCGATCAGAGATGAGGGGGAGACCATCCGTTCGTGGCCCCCCCCTCGCGATCGCCGCCGGCCAATCAAATCATTCCTTTGCTGCTGTATGCTAAACAGCAGCAAAGGAAATGATGTCATCTCTCCTCGGCTCGGTATTTTCCATTCCGGCGACGAGGAGAGAAGACTGAAATGTGAGTGCACAACACACACACACAGTAGAACATGCCAGGCACACAAAACACCCCCCTTTACCCCCCGATCACCCCCTAATCCCCCTCCCCCCCTGTCACACTGACACCAAGCAGTTTTTTTTTTTTTTTTTCTGATTACTGCATGGTGTCAGTTTGTGACAGTTACTGTGTTAGGGCAGTTACTGTTAGCCCCCTTTAGGTCTAGGATACCCCCCTAACCCCCCCTAATAAAGTTTTAACCCCTTGATCACCCCCTGTCGCCAGTGTTGCTAAGCAATCATTTTTCTGATCGATGTATTAGTGTCACTGGTGACGCTAGTTAGGGACGTAAATATTTAGGTTCGCCGTCAGAGTTTTATAGCAACAGGAACCCCCATATACTACCTAATAAATGTTTTAACCCCTTGATTGCCCCCTAGTTAACCCTTTCACCACTGATCATCGTATAACCGTTACGGGTGATGCTGGTTAGTTCGTTTATTTTTTATAGTGTCAGGGCACCCGCCGTTTATTACCGAATAAAGGTTTAGCCCCCTGATCGCCCGGCGGTGATATGCGTCGCCCCAGATAGCGTCAGATTAGCGCCAGTACCGCTAACACCCACGCACGCAGCATACGCCTCCCTTAGTGGTATAGTATCTGAACAGATCAATATCTGATCTGATCAGATCTATACTATCGTCCCCAGCAGTTTAGGGTTCCCAAAAACGCAGTGTTAGTTTGATCAGCCCAGATACCTGCTAGCACCTGCGTTTTGCCCCTCCGCCCAGCCCAACCAAGTGCAGTATCAATCGATCACTGTCACTTATAAAACACTAAACACATAACTGCAGCATTCGCAGAGTCAGGCCTGATCCCTGCGATCGCTAACAGTTTTTTTGGTAGCGTTTTGGTGAACTGGCAAGCACCAGCCCCAGACAGCGTCAGGTTAGCGCCAGTACCGCTAACACCCACGCACGCAGCATACGCCTCCCTTAGTGGTATAGTATCTGAACGGATCAATATCTGATCCGATCAGATCTATACTAGCGTCCCCAGCAGTTTAGGGTTCCTAAAAACGCAGTGTTAGCGGGATCAGCCCAGATACCTGCTAGCACCTGCGTTTTGCCCCTCCGCCCGGCCCAGCCCAGCCCACCCAAGTGCAGTATCGATCGATCACTGTCACTTACAAAACACTAAACGCATAACTGCAGCGTTCGCAAAGTCAGGCATGATCCCTGCGATCGCTAACAGTTTTTTTGGTAGCGTTTTGGTGAACTGGCAAGCGCCAGCGGCCTAGTACACCCCGGTCGTAGTCAAACCAGCACTGCAGTAACACTTGGTGACGTGGCAAGTCCCATAAGTGCAGTTCAAGCTGGTGAGGTGGCAAGCACAAGTAGTGTCCCGCTGCCACCAAGAAGAAGACAAACACAGCCCCATCGTGCCCATAATGCCCTTCCTGCTGCATTCGCCAATCCTAATTGGGAACCCACCACTTCTGCAGCGCCTGTACTTTCCCCATTCACATCCCCAACCAAATGCAGTCGGCTGCATGAGAGGCATTTTCTTTATGTCCTCCCGAGTACCCCTACCCAACGAACCCCCCCAAAAAAGATGTTGTGCCTGCAGCAAGCGCGGATATAGGCGTGACACCCGCTATTATTGTCTCTCCTGTCCTGACAATCCTGGTTTTTGCATTGGTGAATGTTTTGAACGCTACCATTCACTAGTTGAGTATTAGCGTAGGGTACAGCATTGCACAGACTAGGCACATTTTCACAGGGTCTCCCAAGATGCCATCACATTTTGAGAGACCTGAACCTGGAACCGGTTACAGTTATAAAAGTTAGTTACAAGAAAAGTGTAAAAAAAAAAAAAAAATATATATATATATATATATATATATATATATATATATATATATATATATATAATAAAAAAAAATAGTTGTCGTTTATTGTTCTCTCTCTCTATTCTCTCTCTCTATTGTTCTGCTCTTTTTTACTGTATTCTATTCTGCAATATTTTATTGTTATTATGTGTTATCATGTTTGCTTTTCAGGTATGCAATTTTTTTACCGTTTACTGTGTTTTATTGTTAACCATTTTTTTGTCTTCAGGTACGCCATTCACGACTTTGAGTGGTTAGATTGGTTATACCAGAATGATGCCTGCAGGTTTAGGTATCATCTTGGTATCATTCTTTTCAGCCAGCGGTCGGCTTTCATGTAAAAGCAATCCTAGCGGCTAATTAGCCTCTAGACTGCTTTTTCAAGCCGTGGGAGGGAATGCCCCCCCCACGTCTTCCGTGTTTTTCTCTGGCTCTCCTGTCTCAATAGGGAACCTGAGAATGAAGCCGGTGATTCAGCCAGCTGACCATAGAGCTGATCAGAGACCAGAGTGGCTCCAAACATCTCTATGGCCTAAGAAACCAGAAGCTATGAGCATTTCATGACTTAGATTTCACTGGATGTAAACAGCGCCATTGGGAAATTGGGAAAGCATTTTATCACACCGATCTTGGTGGGGTCAGATGCTTTAAGGGCAGAGGAGAGATCTAGGGTCTAATAAACCCAATTTTTTTCAAAAAAGAGTACCTGTCACTACCTATTACTATCATAGGGGATATTTACATTCCCTGGGATAACAATAAAAATGATAAAAAAAAAAAAAATGAAAGGAACAGTTTAAAAATAAGATAAAAAAGCAAAAAAATAATAAAGAAAAAAAAAAAAAAAAAAGCACTCCTGTCGCCCCCTGCTCTCGCGCTAAGGCGAACGCAAGCGGCGGTCTGTCGTCAAACATAAACAGCAATTGCACCATGCATGTGAGGTATCACCGCGAAGGTCAGCTCGAGGGCAATAATTTTAGCAGTAGACCTCCTCTGTAAATCTAAAGTGGTAACCTGTAAAGGCTTTTAAAGGCTTTTAAAAATGTATTTATTTTGTTGCCACTGCACGTTTGTGCGCAATTGTAAAGCATGTCATGTTTGGTATCCATGTACTCGGCCTAAAATCATCTTTTTTATTTCATCAAACATTTGGGCAATATAGTGTGTTTTAGTGCATTAAAATTTAAAAAAGTGTGTTTTTTCCCCCAAAAAATCGCTGCGCAAATACTGTGTGAAAAAAAAATGAAACACCCACCATTTTAATCTGTAGGGCATTTGCTTTAAAAAATATATAATGTTTGGGGGTTCAAAGTAATTTTCTTGCAAAAAAAAAAAAATTTTTTCATGTAAACAAAGGGCTTTGTCTTCAAGTGGTTAGAAGAGTGGGTGATGTGTGACATAAGCTTCTAAATGTTGTGCATAAAATGCCAGGACAGTTCAAACCCCCCCAAATGACCCCATTTTGGAAAGTAGACACCCCAAGCTATTTTCTGAGAGTCATGTCGAGTCCATGGAATATTTTATATTGTGACACAAGTTGCGGGAAAGAGACAAATTTTTTTTTTTTTTTTTTTGCACAAAGTTGTCACTAAATGATATATTGCTCAAACATGCCATGGGAATATGTGAAATTACACCCCAAAATACATTCTGCTGCTTCTCCTGAGTACGGGGATACCACATGTGTGAGACTTTTTGGGAGCCTAGCCGCGTACGGGACCCCGGAAACCAAGCACTGCCTTCAGGCTTTCTAAGGGCATAAATTTTTGATTTCACTCTTCACTGCCTATCACAGTTTCGGAGGCCATGGAATGCCCAGGTGGCACAAAACCCCCCCAAATGACCCTACTTTGGAAAGTAGACACCCCAAGCTATTTGCTGAGAGGTATAGTGAGTATTTTGCAGACCTCACTTTTTGTCACAAAGTTTTGAAAATTGAAAAAAGAAAAAAAAAAAGTTTTTTCTTGTTTTTCTTCATTTTCAAAAATAAATGAGAACTGCAAAATACTCACCATGCCTCTCAGCAAATAGCTTGGGGTGTCTACTTTCCAAAATTGGGTCATTTGGGGGGGGGGGGGGTTTGTGCCACCTGGGCATTCCATGGCCTCCGAAACTGTGATAGGCAGTGAAGAGTGAAATCAAAAATTTACACCCTTAGAAATCCTGAAGGCGGTGATTGGTTTTCGGGGCCCCGTACGCGGCTAGGCTCCCAAAAAGTCCCACACATGTGGTATCCCCATACTCAGGAGATGCAGCTAAATGTATTTTGGGGTGCAATTCCACATATGCCCATGGCCTGTGTGAGCAATATATCATTTAGTGACAACTTTGTGCAAAAAAAAAATGTGTCACTTTCCCGCAACTTGTGTCAAAATATAAAATATTCCATGGACTCAATATGCCTCTCAGCAAATAGCTTGGGGTGTCTACTTTCCAAAATGGGGTCATTTGGGGGGGGGGGTTTGTGCCATCTGGGCATTTTATGGCCTTCAAAACTGTGATAGGTAGTGAGGAGTGAAATCAAAAATTTACGCCCTTAGAAATCCTGAAGGCGGTGATTGGTTTTCGGGGCCCCGTACGTGGCTAGGCTCCCAAAAAGTCCCACACATGTGGTATCCCCGTACTCAGGAGAAGCAGCTGAATGTATTTTGGGGTGCAATTCCACATAGGCCCATGGCCTGTGTGAGCAATATATCATTTAGTGACAACTTTTTGTAAATTTTTTTTTTTTTTGTCATTATTCAATCACTTGGGACAAAAAAAATAAATATTCAATGGGTTCAACATGCCTCTCAGAAATTACCTTGGGGTGTCTACTTTCCAAAATGGGGTCATTTGGGGGGGGTTTGTACTGCCCTGCCATTTTAGCACCTCAAGAAATGACATAGGCAGTCATAAACTAAAAGCTGTGTAAATTCCAGAAAATGTACCCTAGTTTGTAGACGCTATAACATTTGCGCAAACCAATAAATATACGCTTATTGACATTTTTTTTACCAAAGACATGTGGCCGAATACATTTTGGCCTAAATGTATGACTAAAATTTAGTTTATTGGATTTTTTTTTATAACAAAATGTAGAAAATCTAATTTTTTTCAAAATTTTCGGTCTTTTTCCATTTATAGCGCAAAAAATAAAAACCGCAGAGGTGATCAAATACCGTCAAAAGAAAGCTCTATTTGTGAGAAGAAAAGGACGCAAATTTCGTTTGGGTACAGCATTGCATGACCGTGCAATTAGCAGTTAAAGCGACGCAGTGCCAAATTGGAAAAAGTCCTCTGGTCCGGGGCTAAAGTGGTTAAATACACCCATGATTTGTACTGCTTTTTCTGCAATAGATCCATGTGAATGAGTACAATGCCTGGGAACAAGGTTATTTTTAATTGGGGGTCCCACTTGCATTATAATCCAGGACTGTAGTAACAGGCATGGCATACAATAAGTGGGAAAGAGAAATATCTGACCACAGAAGATCCAAAGACACAAACAGCAATGTGTGCTATCGCAAACAAGAGTAAATTCTCTTCTGTGTAACATTAAAAGACTTTTCTGACATAGAATGTTTAGAAAATATACGTATAGTAATAACTTACTGGAATCATTGAGCATAAGCAACTATTACAGTCAGTTGTGCATTTGTGTTTTTATTTCTGCATTCACGTATAATATAAAAAATTTTATGGGCAACGAAATTACATTCAGTTGGGTAAATCTAGCAAAATGATAGCTACAGATTATACTGCTTCAGTACCATATTTTATAAAGGGATGCCAGCAGCATAAACACCCACACTTTATCATTAGTACACTGACTTTCCAGGTAGCTACTTTGAGTCTCACAATACCTTACAATAAAGTCCTTCTTGCCTTGTAACTTGCAGTTTTGATGTGTGTGCATCCTGCTGTATTGTGAAGTTACTGTAGATGCATTAAAGTACCTCTTGAAATATTCAGCAGAATAATATTTAATAGACACCTGAAGCAGAAACTGTATTAATATTTATTGGAACTTGCATTATTGCTTCATTTTTGCTATCTGAAGTTATTAAACAGAATGTTTTGAAGCGTACCACTACTAGGGATAAATGATTTTTCGCATTATTGACAATTCAGTTTTGAAAACTAAGAAGTGAGTAGGTTTTCAACATTCCTTTTCACTAAGGCTGCAGTAAGTGGGTGGGGAGACAAGCCCCTTGTGTACCTCCACCCTTACACAGTGCCAGCCTTCTGGGTTTTCCCTCTCTTAACATATGTGTAGCCCTCTTGGGGGTTATGAGAAATGGCCCTCCCCAACCAGGCTATTGCTCTAAAACTGTAGGTAAATAAAAGAAGCCTTCATTAAGTGGAAAAGTGAGTTTGATAATTAAATTGGCAGTGCCTACACCCAGGACAGGACCTCTTTGAACAGAGTGGATTCCCTTCCTGGGAAATTAACCAGTAATCTAATAAAAATAATCAAGGAGCAGAGGATAGATGCACACCAGTATAGAAATAATACAAGTTTTATATAAGAAAAAGATTAATAATAGTACATACTTCCAATGTGCAAACAAGTATTATCAGCAAAGGACCCAACAAGATTCCTGGTGGAATTGTGCAAATATCCTGGTGGAATTGCGCATCATCCATTATGGTGTTGGCGACCTGAAGACAAGATCAGTGGTGATGTGAAGATCCTCCAAACCAACCTGTAGTGACGCACTGGAACTCAGAGTTGCCTATCTACTCTGTGTCTTTGTTCCTAGTAGTTTCTAATCTGTCATGCAACTGGACCGCTATCAAAACTAAGAGTCCATCTGATGCCTAACCTGGCTCTAGCATATGCCGATTATTGGGCCCTAAGCTAAAACTAGCTATAGAATTCAAGACCAGATGGTATTTGGTAAGTAAAATAACAAGATCTGCATATAAACTATATTGCAATAAACAGGTTCACCTACTAATATACTGGAAGGCGACCACTACACACATACAGTAGTACACAACTAGCTATCTGGCACTGTACATGAGAAATAATAACAATAGGACAGGGATACGTCTGCCACCAGTCCAGTGTGTGTGTATATATATAAATATATATATATATATATATATATATATACAGTATAGTATATATATAGTATCTCACAAAAGTGAGTACACCTCTCACATTTTTGTAAATATTTTATTATATCTTTTCATGTGACAACATTGAAGAAATTACACTTTGCTACAATGTAAAGTAGTGAGTGTACAGCTTGTATAACACTGTAAATTTGCTGCCCCCTCAAAATAACTCAACACACAGTCATTAATGTCTAAACCACTGGCAACAAAAGTGGGTACACCCCTAAGTGAAAATGTCCAAATTGGGCCCAAGGTGTCAATATTTTGTGTGGCCACCATTATTTTCCAGCACTGCCTTAACCCTCTTGGGCATGGAGTTCATCAGAGCTTCACAGGTTGCCAATGGAGTCCTCTTCCACACCTCCATGACAACATCACAGAGCTGGTGGATGTTAGAGAGCTTGCGCTCCTCCACCTTCCATTTGAGGATGCCCCACAGATACTTAATAGGGTTTAGGTCTGGAGACATGCTTGGCCAGTCCATCAGCTTCTTTAGCAAGGCAGTGGTCATCTTGGATGTGTGTTTGGGTTTGTTATAATGTTGGAATATTGCCCTGCGGCCCAGTCTCCGAAGGGAGGGGATCATACTCTGCTTCAGTATGTAACAGTACATCTTGGCATTCATGGTTCCCTCAATGAGCTGTAGCTTCCCAGTGCCCATGTCCTTAGTCTGCTTGTCTTCAGCAAATTGTTTGTGGACTTTCTTATTTATCATCTTATAGAAGAGGTTTCCATCTGGGATGACAGCCATGCAGACATTTGATGCAGTGTGCGGCATATGGTCTGAGCACTGACAGGCTGACCCCCCACCCCATTCAACCTTTGCAGCAATCCTGGCAGCACTCATACATCAATTTAACAAAGACAACCTCTGTATATGATGCAGAGCACATGCACTTGACTCCTTTAGTCGACCATGGCGAGGCCTGTTCTGAGTGGAACCTGTCCTGTTAAACCGCTGTATGGTCTTGGCCACTGTGCTGCAGCTCAGTTTCACTGTCTTCTTATAGCCTAGGCCAGGGATGCAATTAGCGGACCTCCAGCTGTCGCAGAACTACAATTCCCATGAGGCATAGCAAGAGTCTGACAGCCACAAGCATGACACCCAGAGGCAGAGGCATGATGGGACTTGTAGTTTTGTAACAGCTGGAGGTCCGCTAATTGCATATCCCTGGCCTAGGCCATCTTTATATAGAGCAACATTTTTTTTTCAGATCCTCAGAGAGTTCTTTGCCATGAGGTGCCATGTTGAACCGTGACCAGTATGAGAGAGTGTGAGCGATAACACCAAATTTAACACACCTGCTCCCCATTCACATTCGAGACCTTGTAACACTAAAGAGTCACATGACACCGGGGAGGGAAAATGGCTAATTGGGCCCAATTTGGACATTTTCACTTAGGGGTATACTCACTTTTGTTGCCAGCGGTTTAGACATTAATGGCTGTGTGTTGAGTTATTTTGCGGGGACAGCAAATTTACACTGTTATACAAGCTGTACACACACTACTTTACATTGCAGCAAAGTGTCATTTCTTCAGTGTTGTCAGATGAAAAGATATAATAAAATATTTACAAAAATGTGAGGAGTGTACTCACTTTTGTGAGATACTGTATATATATTTCTGTATACACACACATGCATATGCACAACAATAGTAAACTATTAAACATAAAAGCGCTTGCCTATTAATCCCTTCAGATCTAGATTTAGTAGCAGCTTTTCCATGAACAAGGTATGTGGTCTCAGACCTTCTCTCTCCACTTCCTTCTTCTGGGGTTTTCAACCCAACATCTCAGAGACAAGAAGTACATACATAATATATCAGCAGCCCAGGCATTTACAAATTCAGACAGTAGAGGGCATCATTTCTACATATGTCTATAGTCTATTGATGTAGATAAGTACTGTAAATACAAGTGAGTATGTATTCATTTACACATGGCATTATGTCATTTGTAGTGTCTTCTGTCTCATAAAATGCTTACTTTGATGTTGGTGGAGGTTTTCAAATGTTTTATTACAACAGAGGACATAAATAACACCTCCACATCAAAAAATCAATGTGAAGCAGCTCTGTAACTCTCCATAACAACTCGCTTCTTGTATATTAGCGAAAATAAATTAAATGAATACAACAAAAGTGTTAAAATAATTGTCCCATCAAATAGTCCCAAATCCAAATAGCACCTGTGGTGTCCAGTGCAGATGAATATGTGTATATTCCAAATTTAAATGCAAAGTCAAAGTTCTGTGACTCCACTCTTCCAATCCACTATGTGTAGAACTGTTCACCAGCACACCAATTTTTAGTCTCACTCACTAGCAATTCAAAGGCGTGCGCACAGGGTGTGCCAGGTGTGCCTTGGCACACTGTAATGACCCTGTGCTGGGAAGATTCCCCCTGCTGCTTGGCTGCTGAGAAAAAGTGAGACATCCGGGGTTTGTTTAGACCCCTGATATTTCATCAAAGCCCCACAATGGGGCTCCTAAAATAAAAAAAAAAAAAAAAAAACAATAATAAAAAAAACTATTGTAAAAAAAAAAATGTAAAAAATAATAAAATTGTAAAAAAGTAGTAATAAAAAAATATAAATAATAAACTACTGACACCCTATTGCAATAAGCTGCGCACACATATGCAGCTATTATTGCCTGTCATGTGAATGATCGGCAAATAGAGCTCAAAAAGATATTAAAGAGGAGTTCCACCCAGGCCGTCAAAAAAAAAAAAAAAATTAAAAGTCAGCAGCTACAAATACTGCAGCTGCTGACTTTTAATTGGACACTTACCTGTCCCTGGGTCCAGCGATGCGGGGGGATCGAAGCCCCGCTCGTCCCCCCCTTCGCTCATCGGCGCCAGCATTTCAACTGTGGGCGCCAGGCTGTGGCTTCACAGCCTGGCACCCACTGCGCATGCGCGAGCGGCGCCGCACGCTGTGATTGGCCGCTCAATCACCTGGGACCTGTAATGGGTCCCAGATGATTGACAGGAGGGAGGGAGCAGAGCGGAGCCCTTCCTGTGCCGAGGGGGAAGTGATGTCACCAGCCCAGGCAGAGGGACAGGCAGACTACGAGGGACCACCTAGCAACAGGCATTTAGAGGTAAGTAAAAAAAAAAAAAATATCCAAATTTTTTTTGTTTTTTTTTTAAGAATTTTTCCAGGTATTTTTGTTTTTTGGGTGGAACCCCACTTTAACTTCATAACACCACAGACTCTGCAAGATCCATTTCACCTTATGGAGTCTCCAAGCACTTCATATTAAAGAGAAAAGAACTCCAAATAGTGTAATAAAGTCAAACACATGGGTTTATTAAATTCCCCAATAAAATACTACTCACAATCAATGAAAACATGGCCCATCAGTCTTTCACAGTAGAGACAATCAAATACTGCGCCAGGCTCCTCATCCCCCACCTCAGTGTTAGGAACTCAGCATCTCACCCAGTCCTCCATTTCAAGACTTTTGGTACATCACTTCTGAGATGAGTCGGGCGTCACTTCCTGGTTGACATGAGGCCTAGCAGAGCCTGAGCCTTTTGAGAAAATTGCATAGAGTTAAGGCTAGACTGCACAGCAACCAGGAAGTGATGTCAGACTCATCCAGGAAGTGATGTGCCCAATCTCTTTGGACAGAGGACCAGGTGAGATGTCGAGTCTCTGACAATGAGATGGGGGATGAAGAGCCTGGAGCAGTATTTGATCAAAAGTATATCTAAGGCTAGGTTCACAACTGTGCGTGTGATGCCGCTGTCAGACCTGCACAAATTTCCGAAGCTGCAACCACCCGCACAGTGAAACAAGGGATTCGCGGGCAGGTTCCACTAATTCTAATGGCACACCATCAGTGCTGGGAACCACGCTGTACTCGTGGCTACCGTGTGGGCTGTGATTTCCCAAGCAGTGTAGGGACTTCTTTCCTACATTTCATAGGACACAGCAGCCCATTCAAATGATTGGTATTGGGCCCGAGCAAACATGCGCCTTTCAGCCCGCACAAGTGTGAACGTAGCTTACACCAAAGTTTCTCAACTAGGGTTTCTCTAGAGGTTGCTAGGAGTTCTTTGAGCAATGAGCAATTTCTGCCTCAGGTAAGTTTCCACTGACATCATTGATCTTTTTAGCTATCTGTAAGGGGGTAATTCTTCCCAATAACCATAGATGTAAGCGCAATCTTACCCCTGACCATCACACTAATGTGTCATGAGTTGTATCATGAGTACATTTTATCAGGGGTTCACTGAGCCCGGAAAGTTATTTCAAGGGTTCCTTTGTGTTGAAAAAGTTTAGCAAGGCTGATCTAAACCATAACTATGAACGTGTCTTACAGTTGCAATAAAAAGTAAGTGAACCCTTTTGGAACAATATGGATTTCTGCACAAATTGGTCATAAAATGTGATCTGATCTTCATCTAAGTCACAACAATAGACAATCACAGTCTGCTTAAACTAATAACACACAAATAATTAAATGTTACCATGTTTTTATTGAACACACCATGTAAACATTCACAGGGCAGGTGGAAAAGGTATGTGAACCCCTAGACTAATGAGATCTCCAAGAGCTAATTGGAGTGAGGTGTCAGCCAACTGGTGTCCAATCAATGAGATAAGATTGGAGGTGTTGGTTACAGCTGCCCTGCTCTATAAAAAACACACACCAGTTCTGGGTTTGCTTTTCACAAGAAGCATTGCCTGATGTGAATGATGCCTTGCACAAAAGAGCTCCCAGAAGACCTACGATTAAGAATTGTTGACTTGCATAAAGCTGGAAAGGGTTATAAAAGTATCCCCAAAAGCCTTGCTATCATAGGTGTGCGCAGCCTATTGCATTAGGGTGTGCACCCCAAAGCTCTAACACACTTGCGCGTTTATGTATATATATATATATATATATATATATATATATATACACAGTATATATATATATATATATATATATATATATATATATATATATATATATATATATATATATATATATATATGGCAGTAGGACAATGGACAGCATCGGTAGAGCAGTGGACGATGTCAGTAGGGCAGAGGTTGGTTCAGTAGTTTCTTTTTTTATTACATTTTTATAATTGCATTATTTTTTATAATATTTTTATACAATGATTTTTATTATTGTTTTTTACAATCTTTTTAGGGGCCCCATTGGGGGGCTTTGGTGAAGTATCAGGGGTCTAAACAGGCCCCTGATGTTTCACTTTTGAGACAAAGAAAGGGACTGGGCACAGAGATTCCCCAGTCCATTTCTCTGTAGCCAAGCAGGGGAATCTGCCCAGCACAGGGTGATTAGGGTGTGCCCAGGCACACCTGGCACACCCTGTGCGCAGGCCTATGCTTGCTGTTCATCAGTCCATGGTAAGACAAATTGTCTATAAATGGAGAAAGTTCAGCACTGCTGCTACTCTCCCTAGGAGTGGGCGTCCTGTAAAGATGACTGCAAGAGCACAGCGCAGACTGCTCAATGAGGTGAAGAAGAATCCTAGACTGTCAGCTAAAGACTTACAAAAGTCTCTGGCATATGCTAACATCCCTGTTAGCGAATCTACGATACGTAAAACACTAAACAAGAATGGATTTTATGGGAGGATACCACAGAGGAAGCCACTGCTGTCCAAAAAAACATTGCTGCACGTTTACAGTTTGCACAAGAGCACCTGGATGTTCCACAGCAGTACTTGCAAAATATTCTGTGGACAGATGAAACCAAAGTTGAGTTGTTTGGAAGAAACACACAACACTATGTGTGGAGAAAAAGAGGCACAGCACACCAACATCAAAACCGCATCCCAACTGTGAAGTATGGTGGTGGGGCATCATGGTTTAGGGCTGCTTTGCTGCGTCAGGGCCTGGACGGATTGCTATCATCGAAGGAAAAATTAATTCCCAAGTTTATCAAGACATTTTGCAGGAGAACTTAAGGCCATCTGTCCACCAGCTGAAGCTCAACAGAAGATGGGTGTTGCAACAGGACAACGACCCAAAGCATAGAAGTAAATCAACAACAGAATGGCTTAAACAGAAGAAAATACACCTTCTGGAGTGGCCCAGTCAGAGTCCTGACCTCAATCCAATTGAGATGCTGTGGCATGACCTCAAGAAAGCAATTCACACCAGACATCCCAAGATTATTGCTGAACCGAAACAGTTCTGTAAAGAGGAATGGTCAAGAATTAATCCTGACCGCTGTGCACGTCTAATCTGCAACTACAGGAAATGTTTGGTTGAAGTTATTGCTGCCAAAGGAGGTTCAACCAGTTATTAAATCCAAGGGTTCACATACTTTTTCCACCTGCACTGTGAATGTTTACATGGTGTGTTCAATAAAAACATGGTAACATTTAATTCTTTGTGTGTTATTAATTTAAGCAGACTGTGATTGTCTATTGTTGTGACTTAGATGAAGATCAGATCACATTTTATGACCAATTTGTGCAGAAATCCATATCATTCCAAAAGGGTTCACATACTTTTTATTGCAACTGTATTTTCTCCTTTCCTTAATGTGTGAAGTCATTGAAAGTGTAATGTTATAGCTATTTAATTTAGTTCAAAAGGATATTTGTTGATTATGTAAGTAATTCAGAGCTGTCCTGGCTCCTGTTCCCTCAGGGAGATTAACCACTTGACCCCTGGAAGGTTTTACCCCATTCATGATCATGGCATTTTGTGCTGTTCAGCACAGTGCTATTATAACTGGCGATTGTTTAGGCAACACTATACCCAAATTAAATTTATATAATTTTTTTCACCCAAAAAGAGCTTTCTTTTTGTGGTATTTAACCACCACTTTTTTTTTTTATTTTGCTATATAAATGAAAAAATACCAACATTTAAAAAAAACATGTTTTTCTTAGTTTCTGTTATAGAATTTTGCAAACAAATAATGTTTCTTCATAAATGTAGGCCAAAATATAGACTGGTGCATTTCTATGGTAAAAATAACCCAAATCAGTGTATATTATTTAGTCTTTGTAAAAGTTATAAAGTGTGCAAACTGTGGTATATATGTATATTTGTAAATTGTTCAGTCCCGATGTACTGACTGCCTATCTAAATTCTTGAGGCCCTAAAATGGCAGGACAGTAGAAATGTCCCCGAAAGGACCCTTTTTTGAAAAGTATTGTTGGAGGTTATACCAGAGGACCCACGTGGTGGAGATGGGGCAAACATATTCTTCAAAAAGAGACCCTGTGGATAGAGACAAGATTGGAGGCTACAAAACCTCCAGGGATTAATGAAGTTCTATCGTATAAACTATTTTTGTAAAAGGATAGGATATACCCTTATTATTATACAAAGCATGGACACCCTTCTAGTTTACTAGTGGGGGATTGTGGGGGAGTTATGGTTGAGATGTCCACTTTTAGATACTTTCTTGTGATATTTTGATGCACACATACACAACTTTGTAGGGATGAGCCCCCTAAAAAGTGTTTGGGGACCCGGATCCTGCCCCAGCGGACATATATCAATGAAAAAAAAAGTTTTAAAAATGGCAGTTTTTTCGGGAGAAGTGTTTTTTTTAATGCTTAAAGTGAAAAAATAAAAGTGAAATATTCCTTTAAATATCGTACCTGGGGGGGTGTCTATAGTATGCCTGTAAAGTGGCGCATGTTTCCCGTGTTTAGAACAGTCCCTGCACAAAATGACATTTCTAAAGGAAAAAAGTCATTTAAAACTGCTTGCAGCTGTAATGTAATGTTGCCCCCCCAGCCCATTAATGGGCCCTTTGGGTCTGGTATGGATATTAAGGGGAACCCCACACCCAAATAAAAAAAAGGATTGGGGCCTCCAGGCACTATATACTCTGAACAGCAGTATACAGGCGGTCCCCGGGTTACAAACAAGATAGGGACTGTAGGTTTGTTGTTGTTAAGTTGAATCTGTTTGTAATTTGGAACAGGTACATTTTTTAAGTGTAGCTCCAGCCCCAAAATCTGTTTAAGCTGCAGGGTTATCACCCCTGCAACATTTTTTTTGCTGTCTGTGCCCTTGTTCAAAAGATTTCACCTCACTTTCTGTCCCAATGCCAATTGGATTTTGAAAATTTGGGGTTATTAGGGAAAGAAGGATTGGTGATAAAGCATCAGTGGAGTCTCCTTTTTCCCATATTAACTCTTACATGAGAGAATTTCCCTTCCTAGGGTTTCGATTTCCTCTCACTACCTGTTGTCTCCCTTTGTTTGTAAGTAGGAGTCGTTTGTTTGAAAATAGAGGACCGCCTGTATATACTATATAGCCTGCCCTATACACTCTGTGTAAAATTGGGCCTTAGGTGTTGGTGGTACCAGAAGACTGTAAGCCCTCACAGTTACTCTTGGTGGGCGCTGGAACGGGCCCTGCTGCGAAATATCAAGAATTGTAATTACACGCCCCCTGTTAAACAGGGGCAGAAAAATTGGGTCTTAGGCAGTGGTGGTGGTGGTGGCACAACACTGTAACCCCTCACAGATACTCTTGTTGGGCGCAGGAACGGGCCTTGCTATGAAATATTAGATCAAAAATTGTAATTACAATACAGTGCAGCCGTAGTGCAGTTGCTACTACTTTTATGGTGGTGTACACAGTACACAATACAGTGTAGTGCGGTGTTGCAAAACAAAATATACATCATGTCCAGAAGGCCACCAAGGAGAGGCAGACGCTCATAGCAGGCCACTAAAAGAAGGAAAGCAGGCTCTGTGTCTACAGTGTCTAAGAAAGCCATCCTCATCCTCCTCAGCCTCTGTCACCCAGGCTCAGAGTAGTTTTCCTTCCTATGCAGCTGCCAAAGCGGCCTATTCCACCAGCTCCTTGTCCACAGTCACTTCTTCCGTAGCCCAACCATCATGCCCGGAGGACTCTCCCGAACTGTTCGACCACAGTGTCGAGTACATGCTGCTGGAGAATGCGCAGAGATTTGAAGGCTCCAATGTTAGTTATCAGATTAAGGAAGGGAGTAACGTGAGCCTAGAGAGAGGGGGTGCCCAAGAAGGCCAAGAAACTGGCAGTCATGTTCTCCCAGCTGCAGCATAGTGCCAAGTTTGTTCCAGTGACGAGGAGGGAGGGGATGATGAGGTCACTCACTCTACTTGGGAGCCTGATAGAATAGAGGAGGAGGAGGAGGCACAACTTCAACAAGGCAGGATGTCCTCTTGGAGGCAGCTTAAGGGCAGTCACCCTACTGCATCACACCACAGAGCTCCGCAGGTGCAGGGCGCTGCTGACTCCCCGCTGATTTTGAAAAGTTCCTTGGTGTGGGCCTTTTTGGACATGTGTGCAGCAGATCACACCATTGCTGTTTGCAACCTATGTCTGAAGCGGATCAAGCGTGGCCACAACAGCAGCCGCTTGGGCAACACATGCTTGACCAGACATATGACAACCTCTCATGCAGTCTTTTTCCCGTATACTATAGTTGAGATTTAATATCTCTCAGATATGATTTGGGTTAAATGAGAGTTCTTTGACCATGAGTTAAAGCTTTAACACAATAACAACATTTATTGGTGAGTAGTTGAAAGTCTATCTAATACACAGCCATCTATCTATAGTCTACAGCAAGGAAGAAATTATTAGGTTAAAATAAAAGAATTACATCAAGGAATACAGAGTATATTCCTGAAAACATTAATCTGCAAACATATGTAGTTATTTACAAGTAAAATGCAGACCTTTTCCATAACTACCCCTTGCACCAAGGTTCCATCCATTCTGATGGTTGCTCTCACATAAATGTGTGTTTCCCTCCCATCTAGTCTGTGTATATCATTACATGCTGATGCCTCATTGGTTAGCATAGCATGGCTCTGATTGGTGAGCTTCCCTAGTCCTGGTTAAGGATTGGCTACATCTCCAATCCCTATACTTTGTATAAGTCAACCCCTTTAATGTAAATCCTTGTGACTATTCTGAGCAGGAGCTTAACTTGAATTTTCCTGGGAAATTAAGTATTGATTACGAGTTGGTCTCCCTTCATTGCATATCACAGCATGGGATCCTTTGAAGTGAGTATGTGTAAAACAATGAGGTTTGGATCCCATTGTCTGTATACACAAGCCTAGGCACCGACTTGTCTGATCTACCAGAGATTTCGGTGAGGATAATATGTTCCGCCCTACATAGCTACAAGCTAAATTAAATATATTAATTAAATATAAATAAATTAAATATATTAATTAAATATAAATAAATTCAATATAAATTAAAAATATTCATAATTACAATATCCTACGGCAACAGCAAAAGACACACATCAAAGAAAAATGCAGACTTCTCCTTGCTCCTCATCTGGGATCTCCAATCCTACTCAAGTCCTTTGGAAAACCTGCACTGAAAGGAATGAAGGTATAGCAATAGGTGTCCCAAGTACTTGCAGCCAATCTGCTAGCTGTACACCACCATCTGATTTTAGCTGGCAAATTTCCTTACCCCAGTTGCTAAACATTAAAAAGAAATTCGGTCCCAGACATCCACATGCTCACCTTCTGAATGCTAGCTTGAATGCCAGCTTGGCCAAATTGCTAGCACTGCAACTACTGCCTTTTCAGCTGGTAGACTCTGCCCCCTTTTGTGAATTTGTGGAATGTGCTGTACCTCAGTTGCAGGTACCAAAACGCACTTTCTTTTCACAGAAGGCCATTCCAGCTCTCTACCGGCATGTGGAAGGCAATGTTTTTGTCTTGCTGGACAGGGCGGTCAGCAGAAAGGTGTATATTACCGCAGACTCATGGTCTAGCAGGCATGGCCTTTCCTTCACGGCGCACTGTGTAACTCTGCTGGCAGCTAGGAAGGATGCAGGACAGGGTTCAGTATTTTTGCAGCTTGTTACACCACCACACCTCTAAAATGCTAGTGGTGATTCTTCCACAGCTCTCTCCTACACCCCCTCCTCTTCTTCTTCCTCTATGGCCTCTTCTGCAGATTTGTTCTCTGAACCAGCAGTGCTCTGTAAGCGTTCAAGGGGCTACGCAAGCACTTAGGCAAAAAGATGCCATGCGGTGCATGAGTTATATGGTTACATAGTAGGTGAGGTTGAAAAAAGACACAAGTCCATCAAGTCCAACCTATGTGTGTGATTATATGTCAGTATTACATTGTTTATATGTTGCAGTCGTTCAGGTGCTTATCTAATATTTTCTTGAAACTATTGATATCCCCCACTGAGAGTGACCACTACCTGTAGAAGGGAATTCTACATCCTTGCCGCTCTTATGCCCCGTACACATGGTCGGACATTGATTGGACATTCCGACAACAAAATCCATGGATTTTTTCCGACGGATGTTGGCTCAAACTTGTTTTGCATACACACGGTCGCACAAAGTTGTCGGAATTTCCGATCGCCAAGAACGCGGTGACGTACACCACGTACGACGAAACTAGAAAAGGGCAGGTCCGAACCAAGCGCGGCACCCTTTGGGCTCCTTTTGCTAATCTCGTGTTAGTAAAAGTTTGGTGAGAGACGATTTGCGCTTTTTCAGACTTGTGGCTTTCAGATCGTTTTCTGCTGTTCAGTTTGTGCTTGTGGGTTTGTATCTGATCTTCAGTGCGTGCAGTGAGTTTGCATTGATTTATCATTGTGTTCTTGTTCATTCGTTACTGATTTTCAGGTCTCTCTTCACAGGCCTTGCTGTTCTTCAGTGCGTTCTGTTACTACGTTCTGAGCAGCCGACCGTTTTCTAGCCATGTTGCGTATACGTACTCCTCGTAGAGTTCGTGCTGTGCGGGGGCTTGGTGTTGGGGTTCTTACCTTGACACAAGTCCAGTCCATGAACAGGGTGGGGAGGAGTTCATGGACCAAGAATTGGTTGCTCCAGCATGACCAGTTCTGTCATATGCCTTTGCTCCGTGAGATCCATGAGAATAATCCTGATGATTTCAGGAACCTTCTCCGGATGACGGACCCTGTATTTCACCATTTGTTGGCTTTGCTGACCCCTTATATTAGCAGGCAGGATACCTGCATGAAGCAGGCCATCACACCGGAGCAGAGGCTAGTCGCCACCCTGTGGTACTTGGCGACGGGGAGAAGCCTGCAGGACCTTAAGTTCTCAACAGGCATCTCCCCCTAGGCTCTGGGGATCATTATCCCAGAGACCTGTTCTGCCATCATTCAGGTCCTGCAGAAGGAGTATATTAAGGTAAGATTTATCCTTTAACATCACATTTTATTGTATTTAATGTTTGATCATATATTGTATTTCTTTCCTCATTCCCTAATTACCATGATTGTAATATGCTGTGAATGTCCCCTTTGTCCTCATGCATCCTGGATTTTTCTGTATTTTTTTTTGTCCTTCATACATATTTGCCTTCACTTACCTCCCCAGCATGCTCTCCTGGCCCTATATTCACCTCATGTAGTCACTTAACAATGTATTTTATCAGCTCCATAGTAGTGCTTTACTCTAAATACCCCATAAAATGTTTTAAAATGTGATTTGTGCTTTAAATTCTGGCAGAGTGCCAGAGGCTTTTTTTGGGGGGGTCCCCAAATCATTTGGAACCCTCCCTCCCCCCAACTGCTAAGTCAGCTGATACCAATTCTCTATCTATCCTCAATCATCTATCTGCTGACTTTGCCAAACCCATACACACTATACCCATCTCTTTTGTGGTCAGATGTATGGATGGATTCCCCAAAGCATGTAGTGCAAGGGCCACCCTGAATACTTTCAGATGGTACTGTTTAAAGTTTTTGTATCCTATTATTATCTTGATAGGTAATAGCAGAATGTCCAAATGTGCTCAAATGTGTACAATGTGTATTTATATCTTTGTATTATGACACTTCTTACTTGTCCAGTGGGCTGCCAATAGAGTAACTAAGGAAGGGCTGGCCAAAGTAATACACATTATTTAGGCATTCATCTCTCAATGAAGTGGAGAGAGTTACCTGTCTAAAATGTTAGAAATGGCCCATGAGAGGGCGGGAGGGGGAATCTGATAGGTGTACCTTATACTTCGGTCTTTAAAAACTCCCTCAAATAAATGTTATCTTGATGTTGGCCAAGAATGTTTGTGTCTAATCTGCTTTCCATGTTTATGTGCAAAATGACTAATTTTTTGTTGTTTGACTCCACAGTTTCCTTCCACGCCACAGGAATGGCAGACTGTGGCCTCCCACTTTGCCAGCGGTGGGACTTTCCTAACTGCGGAGGGGCAATTGATGGGAAACTCGTCCACATCATCCCACCACCCAACTCGGGGTCATACTATTTCAACTATAAGGGGTTCAATAGTATTGTGATGTTGGCGGTGGTGTCGGCTACTTACGAGTTCCTGTATGTGGACATGGGGAAGAATGGCCGGATGTCCGATGGTGGAGTCATCGCCCAGACGAAGTTCTACAGGCATCTCCAGAATGGCAGCTTGGACTTGCCACCTCCAGAAGACGTGAAGGACTTCCATTCGTCTTTGTTGCGGATGAAGCGTTTGCGCTGGGGGACCATCTTATGCGGCCATTCCCGATGAGGACCCTCACCCTTAACCAGAGGGTTTTTAATTACCGTCTGGCCAGAGCCAGAAGAGTGGTGGAGAACACGTTTGGAATCATGGCCAGCCGGTTCCACCTATTTCTTACACCCATACACATGGCGGAGTACAAACTGAATCAGATCATCCTGGCGTGCTGTGTTCTACACAACTTTTTATGGAAACATTCTGCCAACTATGCTGGCTCAGCTGGGCCTGAGGCCAGAATTCTACATGAAACAACCCTGACGGTGCTTGAAAGTGGCCGTCCTGGCTTGCCCCCCCTGAGTGCCTGTGATGTCCGGCTAAGATACCTTGAATACTTTGTGGGTAGGGGGGCTATCAATATGCCAGACAATGTCTGAAACCTTTTTCAAATATTAAAAAAATAACTACTAAAATCTTTGGTGACATTTACTGCTTGTGCTTCTTTTAGCTGACCCTGACAGAAATGTGGTGAGTCCTGAAAATGGCGTGATTGTGTAACATTACAAAGCACTGTTGGGTGTTATTTACTAAAGGCAAAGACACTTTGCACTACAAGTGCAGTTGAAACTGCACTTGTAGTGCAAAGTGGATTTACCCTTAGGAAATAACCCCCATTGTCACTGAAAACACCAATTAGAGCACAACAAAAGTTTTGGAGCGTTGAAACAATAATCCACACATTCTTGATTAACAATCTTTTTAATACCAGCACAATCACATGTGCATTTAGAAAAGGTTTTTAAAACAAACCATCATGTTTGTTGTATAACAATTTTTGGGGTCACATTAGAAAAAGTAGCAATGTCCACTTAAGATAAAACAGGCATGTTTAAAACCAACAAGAAAGACACAAATCTTGAACTTACAAAGTTCACATTTGGTAGAACTTGAAGGCAATATCAGACATGAGTATTTACAAACTGTGTTTGATATTGCGTTCAGATGGGGTGAAGTCACCCCAGGAAAAGCCAAATTTTGAAGATGCACACAAATTGCCGAATGTCAACATGTGCTACCTGCCATCACGGGGGATCAAGGGACATGTTTTTGGGGTGCAACCCTTTCCTCACAGCTACTTTATTATTATTATAGGAAGGGGTTGCACCCCCAAAACGCGTCCATTGATCTCCCGTGATGGCAGATAGCACATGTTGACACACTGTGTGCATCTTCAAAATTTGGCTTTTCACAAATATGTCAAAAAATTGTATAAATTTTTAGCTCACAAAAAAACAAAGGGATTTGGATTTGTTTTAAACTCTCCCTAAAACATCAATGATGTTCTTCATTTTTTTTTTTGAACATCATTGATGTTTTTCTGGATGTTTTCCAAGTCCCTATTACACCCCATGATTTCCCCAATTAGGATCTGTGCACTTTCAGAGGTGAAATGCCCTGGATCCACAATATCACGATCACCTAAAAAGATAGAAACAAAAACACACCATGTATTATAAATATGCCGGCATCCATCTCTTACCTGAGCCTGTGGTCGCAGACACTCACCTGTTGTGGTGACAATTTCCACCACGTCTTCCTCCTCCTGCTCTGCTTGGCTTGGGTGGATTTCCCCTTCTTCCAGAGGTGGGGGGATGTGGTCTCCTCGGATGAGGGGTGTCCTCCGAGTCTTTTATCCCCTATGTAAAAACAAATAGGTATACTTAGCACACATATGTTTGATGGCAGAACTATAAATGTGAAACATTGCTTGGAAATGGGGTACAATTGTCTATTTTGGCTGAGTTCCAAGATGTTGAAATTTTATTGTCCTTTGTCAAGCTTCAATACTTACCTGTTTAGTACAAGCTTCACAGATGGAGACACCCCTATAGTATACACTGGAGCACCTGTGTGGCTCCCCCTAATAAAAAGGGTGTTCTTGTGTCCCACACTAGTGCTCCAGAGTCCAGATGTGAAAACTGCTGCTGAGTGTACTCTCCTTACACAGAATCTAGTTTGCATTTCATTCTAGTTACAAACCCATCTACACAACCAATTTATTTTCAGACAAGTAGGCCATAAAAAATGTTTTAAAATGCATATGGCCAAAACAATGGTGTGTTCTAGGCCGAACGAACAATGTTTCATACGAACGAGTAATGTGCCCATGAACATGAAAGTTGCCATTTTAAACTGTACAACAGTAAAGAAAAGCACATGGAGCAGCACGAATGTAATAAACATAAAGAATAGGAACACAGCACAACTACTTACTTTTTTTGCAGCACTCTCCGGATCCTTCTGTACTGCTCGTGCTCCCTTAATTTGAGGTCCGACCACCGCTTCCTGAGCTGATCTTTCGATCGTCGTACCCCAAAATTCTGGTGCAGACTTTTGACCACTTTCGCCATGATCTTGGCCTTTCTGACATTGGGGTTGGGGTAAGGTCCATACTTCCCGTCATAGTCGGCCTTCTTCAGGATGTCCACCATCTCCAACATCTCCCCAAAGGACATATTCGATGCCTTAAATCATGTCCTTCCGGATCGGGACGTTTCTGGCTCCGGGCTTTCCTCCTCCTCCTCCTCGTTGCTGTAATTATCTGACACCTGCATGTGCTCTTCCCAACGTGCCGTACGAGAAGGGGCGGGGAATAGACTAGAAAGAACGTCAGGGCGGGCGAAGTTTCACGCATGCGCAGTGTCTATAAAGCTTAACACGCGTGTGTAGTACGTACGATCTGTGAGTGGAGGAAGGAGTAACGGAGGTGCCGATCGTGATAGCGAAGGTAAGATTTAACATTGGGCCTATACTGCTTCTAGATTGAGGCCTGTATTTGCACAAGTTTAGAAGACTTTAGGCTGACATTAGGGTTTATCTTGTGTTGTGTCTTGCAGTGGAAATGGATATCTTGAAGGATCAGGACTTTATGCCAATCTTCATAGATATGTTCAGGGAGCTGCCCTGTCTGTGGCAGATAAACCACCCTGAATATAAGAACCAAACAAAGAGGAAGGCAGCGCTGGATAAGTTGATGCAATTTGTGAAGTCAGTGATCCCCACGGCAGACATCATCTATTTGAAGATCCTAATTGGTGGCCTGAGGAGCACTTATCTAAGGGAGCACAAGAAGGTCCAGGATTCCCAGAGATCAGGAGCTGCAGATGCCATTTATGTTCCCAGGCTGTGGTACTATGACAGGCTGCATTTTCTGGCAGGTCAGACTGGACCCAGGTCAGCACTCTTCCTTCCACGCTTCCTTCCCCCCAGCTGAGGCTTCTGACGCCCAACCTGGGCCTTCCAGGCAGCAACATATGGAGGAGCCCAGCTTGAGCCAGGTATAGCATTCTTCTAAATATTTCTGGTTTTCCAATCAATGATGTTAAATAGATGTTAGTTAGGAGTACTAATTTATGATTGTGATTGATGCAAAAACTAAAACCATGTCCCTTTTTCATACACAGGGAAGTCTCAGCCAGGAGGTGGCCGGGCCAAGCAGGCTGCCCGATACCCAGGTCCCTACCCTACACCTTCGAAGAAAAAGTGGCAGGAAGAGGAGTAACCTGGAGGAGGCTGCCATAGGCCTCTTTTGGAAGGCTACTGAGGCCCTCAGAACACCTCACAGTGTGGAGGAGGACTTTGCTGGCATAACTGCATGAAAAATGATGCAGATGGAGGAGGGCCAACGACTGCTATGTGAGTTTTTAATTTTGGAAGCTCTAAATAAGGGATTGAGGGGCCAACTCACATGTGCAACCCACATTTGTCACCTCACCCATGGTCCTCCTCCTCCTCCAGGTCCTACTCCTCCTCCTCCTCCTCCTCCTGGTCCTACTCCTCCTCCTGCCACATCTCCAACACCAGAGCCACAGCCGGGAAGGAAGAGTGGAAGGAAGACCAGAGAGTGATGACCTGGGTTCAGTCTGGTCTGGCAAAATATGCAGGCTCTTGTAGTACCACAGCCTGGGGACATAGATGTCATCTGCTGCTTTCCGGATCTCTGGGACTTCTGGACCAGACTGCACTCCCTTAGATATGGACTCCTCAGGCCACCTGGGGGTCAAAGGCTTCACCAATTTCTGCTGTTTCTCCAGCGTTGCCTCCCTCTTTGTTTGGTTCTGAGCCCTTAATAAAGGAATTTTTGTTTCAATTATACTCGCCTATGTGTGTTTCCTTTCTAAAAGGACAGTTTGTTTGTGAGGATTCAGGTACATTTCAAAAATACAATGTGAAATTAACAAGGGACACCAACACCAAACAATCTCTTTGAGATTAAATAATACAAGATAATAATAGTGTTATGGTAACTTGACACACAAAACACACACAAAAATATTCTGGAGTAAAAAAAAAAAAATAATAATATCAGCCTTGAAACAAATACAACCCCCCCCACAAAAAAATAAAAATCAGCCTTGAAAAAAATACAAAACCAAAAAAAAAATAACCAAAAAATAATTTTTTCAGATGTGACAAATCAAAATATATTGAGGGGATCACGATAAATAATAAAGAAATAAGTTTGTAAGAAGTCTATGTGAATATTGAGCAGCAAAACTACTTCATTCTTCTAGCATTATAAAGAAGAAGAGAGTGCACACTGCATTAAACATTTTTTAACATTGCAGCCTGACGAAAGTGCTCTATCCATTCCGAACGCTAATTTTACCAGACCGAGCTGTTCCGTCTCGGAATTTCTTCTGAGCATGCGTGGCACTTTGTGCGTCGGAATTGTCCACACACAGTCAGAATTGACGCAATCGGATTTTGTTGTCGGAAAATTTTATAGCCTGCTCTCAAACTTTGTGTGTCGGAAAATCCGATGGAAAAAGTCCGATGGAGCCCACACAAGGTCGGATTTTCCGTCAGAAAATCTGACTGTGTGTACGGGGCATTACAATAAAGATCCCTCTACGTAGTTTAAGGTTAAACCACTGCTTAGGGGACAGGAGCCACACTGGGCAGAGATTCTGTCAGCTCTGCAGGGGCAGGCTCAGAGGTTGTTGACGCAACACAAACTTCAGCCAGGAATGGTTGTATGCGACAATGGGACCAACCTTTTCTCCACCCTCCGACAGGAACACTTGACCCATGTTCCATGTTTGGCACACATCCTGATTTTGGTGGTGCAGCAGTTGTTGAGCAGGTACCCAGGCTTACAAGATCTCCTGAGGCAGGCCAGAAAAGTCTGTGGTCATTTCCAATGGTCATACAATGCCAGTGCTTGGCTGGCTGACATTGAAAGGGAATGCAACCTGCCCACCAACCGCCTCATTTGTGACATGTCCACTAGGTGGAAGTCAACGTTGGCAATGGTGCAGCAGCTGTAAACACAGCAGAGGACCACCAATGAGTACCTGTGTGAGTATGGCACCAGGACAGAGTCAGGGGAGCTTGGCTTCTTTTTGCCACACCAGTGGCTACTGATCAAGGATGCATGCACTGTCCTGTCACCATTTGATGAGGCCACGAGGATGGTGAGCACACTGAGCAGCGACAATGCATGCATCAGTGATACTGTCCCTCTTGTCTTCCTGTTGGAGCACACGCTTCATGGAATAATGGACTTGAGGCAGAACAGTGTAAGGAAGAGGAGGACTTCCTTACCTCTTAAGGCCCCCTTTATCCAGATATTATTCCTGCAGGCCCGCCAAACACACAGGAAGAAAAAGAGGAGGAGGAGGATTGTGTCAGCATGGACATGGAGGATAACACTCAGCAGCAGTCTTCAAGGGATGGTTTTCAGTCCCCAGAAACCCAAGGAATTGTATGTGGCTGGGAGGAGATTGTTAAGGATCATGTGATTCTTAGTGACCCAGAGGACTCAGAATCAAATGCCTCTGGAAACTTTCACAGGCTTTGCAGAATCAGGGAGGCCATGCAGTGTAAGGACCCTAGGATTCGTTTTATCAAAGAGAAGGAATCATTACTGGCTGGCAACCCTTCTTGATCCACGTTACAAGGGTAAGGTTGCAGAACTCATCCTGCCTTTGCAGAGGGAGCAGAGGATGAAAAATCTTCAGGAGGCCTTGAAGAAAGGTTTGTGCAATGCATTTCCAAACCCTGTGAGGTTACAATTTCCTGGTGCTGGACAACGTGTTGCTGAGGCTTCTGTCAGGTCACCTGAGGCCAGGTGACAGATGCACACCGTTGGAGTCAGGAGTGCACCGCAAAGGTAGTGGACCCTACGGCTGACTGCTGCAGATGGGAGTCTAGGTGGTTAAGGAAGGCAGGTCCGCTGGAACACCAACATGGATCCCACAGGGGCTAGAGTGTAAGATTCCCCAGGGCGCGAAGTCTAAGAGCCAGCAGGTGTTCACCAGAGCCTCTAGTGGTGAGGATGGACTGGGCTGCAACTGGCTCCAGGTCGCAACCCCCAGGGTCTCCCAGTCACGCCCACTGTAGGCTACAGGAGGAAGAGATAGTAAGTGAACACAAAAAAATAGGAAGTTTCCCCAGGGTTTTTTTTAGCAGCAGAGAATTTGTACAAAAGTAGTTGATATAAAAAATCATTTATTAACAGACAATGATAATTTCAAATGAACAATGATGAATCAATATAGGTAGTGCAACACAAAAACAAACATGGAACATCACTCATAACAAGGAACACCCTATGTACAAGCATGGTTTGCCAATTGTATTTATGATGTATGTATCCACATGAAAAACCCTGATGCATTTCGACCCTTGTGATTTTTTGGTCTCTTCAGGGGGATTTATATTCTAGGAAAATATCAAAGTATCTAATTAAAGTCATTGGACAATATAAAGAATGTAAGTATAGCATTTCGAATTGAGCAAAATTATATCTCCATACACATAGAGGTATAGTTACCAATGGGTGGATGAAGACATGAAGATGTATCGCACAAACCAGCATTGCAGGATTGTAGTTGTCCAAAGATCCCATCGCTGCTGCACATCCCCCCGCGTCCTCCGGGTGGGCGCATAGTCCACCGAGCTTGCAGGGGGCCACGTTCTAGGACCCGGAGAGGAGGATGGGGGGTAAAACACCTGCAGATGGACATGCAAAGACTTTTTTGTAAATAGTCGTTTAGATAATATTGGAGGAGTGTATAGAAGTGCTTGGCGGCTGTAGGCTGGTTGTTATTTGGTCACTAGTGGATTCACGTTATAGAAAAATTAATTAAGTTATACATGACATGTATAGTGTAGTGTAAGTTAGTGTAAGTGTAGTTAATTGGATAGGTTATAAAAAGGGTTGGCTAGCAGTGAAGAAAGGTTGAGTGGGGGATGGGGTGTAGTGATGTGATTAGTGAAGTGAAAGTGCATGATGTGGGATTGACTGATGATGGGGCAAAACAAGTGTAAGGCTATGTTTCCACTAGTGCGACTTTTCATGCGACTTGGGACTGAAAAGTCGCATGACAAATTGTATCCCATGATTTCCAATGAGTACCGTTCATATTTGTGCGACTTCAAGTCGCAGCGACTTCAAAGTAGTCCCTGCACTACTTTGGTCTCACTTTGATGCGACTTGAGGCCCATAGATACAGGCATTGCTTCAAATCGCGGTAAAAAGTCGCGGTAAAATCGCGGTAAAAAATTGCGGGAAAAACGCGCGACTTTGGGGACGCAATAGTGGAAACATAGCCTAAAAGTGAAAAAATGAAAAAACACTGAAAAACAAGTGTTAAAAAAGTATAAACAATTGTATAAGTGAAGTGAGAAGATGAAATGATGAAAGTGAGATAGATGTAGGTGCCAAAAAAAGTGATGTGACACTGAATAGTATATACAGTACGTAAGGTAAGAGGATATGACTAAGGTTTTTACTACATAGGGATGGTAGTGTAAGGTAAAAAAATCACGGTGTTGGAAAATGAAAATAAATGGGTATAACACAAGTACATAGATTAGCCAGTCAAACAGCATTCCAAAAGGCTGCACTTACCAAGCACTCCATCAGTTTTGTATTAGTATATAACAGCATTACCAGGCAACACCTCAGGATCTCCTGGGAGCTGTGGGGTTTTTAAGTGTCTGCATGATTGTCCATTGTCTGCAGGTGTCAGGTCCCTTCCCATCCACCCTCCCAATGGGTCTGCGGTGCCAAAAAGGCGTCGTCCGCGTGGTCCCCTCAGCGTTCCGGAAGACATGGCCCTGGCATGAGCCGTCGCCTCCAACGCAAAAGCGCGATATCATTGACAGTCCGGTGGTGATCACGGGACGCCGCCAGCACGGGAGGGGCTCCCCACAGTGGCCCGGGGGGGACTCAGCTGTAGGGAAACAAGCAGACACACAGTTTATTAACAATATGTAAGCAATATACAATCAACAGAAATTGTTGTGCATTATAGTAGAGAATATTTTTTATTACACTCATCTTTGCAATCTCCTTAGCATTCATTTGTGTGTCCCCACATTTTGACACAGGAGCCTTTGGCAGTCCTCGGGGGGGTTCCCATCTGGCCATGGGGTTTTGTGTTGAACTGACGCCTTATAGATGAATGAAAGCATAAACAACATGACTTTTTTCTGTAAACTACCTTTATCCCAACTCCTATGCAATGGAAATGAGCAAAGGCAGACATGTTTAAAATCAAGCCTAGGTGACAAACATGGCTTCCTTCATAGAGTGTATCCATTCAGGTACAGAAGGTGTGTTATTGGAGGGGTTACCAGGTGAAAAATAACAACAAAAGGCCTAAAAAAGAAAGCTAATGCAGGCACATAATCTAAGGACTAGAAAACTGCAATATTTGTTGCATGTACCTTTGTGTGGTCTAGCATCCATTAAAAAAAAATAATGTCAGCAGTCATTTTGCTGCATTTCCATAATTGCTTTTTACTACTTTTTAAAGCAGGGTTCTGCTCCCCCAGCAAAAAAATAAAAGTCAGCAGCTGCACATACTGTAGCTGCTGACTTTTAATATTAGGACACTTACCTGTCCTGGAATCCAGCAGTGTCGGCACCCCAGACGATGTTTTTATTGGCTCTGGGGTGCTGCTGCCGCCATTCATGGTAAGGAAAACTGGCAGAAAAGCCTTTTGGCTTTACAACCGGTCCCCTTCTGTGTCTGCACAAAGCACACTGCGCTTCCTGAATGGCCCGGCGGCGGAGGAAAGGGGGAGGGGGGCCAAATCACTGAGTGATCTCGGAGCGGCGAGATCTCTGGGAAGTGGGGACAGGTACCTGTCAAAAACAGATACCAGCTCTCCCCTCCCCCCCGAAAGATTCCAAATGTGGCACCGGAGGGGGAGGAGACAGATATGCTGAGCTTCCACTTTTGGGTGGAACTCTGCTTTAAGTTTGCATTTTAATGCAGAACTACGGATATGTACGGGCCCCTAAAATGCATATGGTAAAATGCAGTGCACTGAGGCACTGATTTATGAATGGGTCTGATGATTTCTATGATAATTCTTCCCTGTGGCACATGAGCTGATTAGAAATGCAGAGCCATAAGAAAAGCCTAAAGCCTGCATGGTATGACTGGGAAACTACCGGTTCATTTCACTCAATTAATGTGTCTATCCTTCAATCAACCATTTTCACTCACTGAAAAAGAAAAGGTTCACTGGAGAAAACCTCCTACTGCTTTTGCACATGACATGAACACTTCCTATTGGATGCCCAGCTGCGGAGTCCAGATGATACATTTACAGCAATGAAGTCAGAAGGAGAGGACTGGCGGGTAGCAGCCAATGTAGGCATATTTGTATTGCTAGATTACTGTATATGTTTTCCTGGAGATTGGCTTTAAATTGTACCCTATTTATACCTAAGGCTCCATCTTCTATTTTCACCTTATTTTTGCTCATATGTTTTAACATACTGTAGTATGTATTTGTTCTTTATTTTATATATCTGGATTGTTGACCCTTTGACACCACGATATAGCCAATAAATGGCTACAGCGTGGCTCTGCAGTTCTGGGAGGACATCCCTGGATGTCCTCCGACATGTGTGCTTCCTGTAGGCCCCCTGGGGTGTGCATGAGGAGTGTTCTATGATAGATTTATGCACAACGGTAAATTTTGTTTCGTTTCGGTTCGTTGTCATTCGTAAAATACATAATTTCGTTCTATCATATTCGTTATGTTACGTTAATACATTTTCGGATAATTATTTCTGTAGAGTGTCAATATTCATTATACTGAATCTCGAATCATGTCGAATTCATTTGTTATTTGCGCTATAATTTCGTTCATATTCGTTGAAATTCAATATTTATGTCTGTGTATATATATCCGTGATAATGATTCGTAGTTTGGAAAGTCGTTTGTTTATTGAATCTTTTAACACACGCAATGACAAAATCTCTTCTCCTCTGCTCAAATA
Source organism: Aquarana catesbeiana (assembly GCF_042186555.1). Taxonomy (NCBI): domain Eukaryota; kingdom Metazoa; phylum Chordata; class Amphibia; order Anura; family Ranidae; genus Aquarana; species Aquarana catesbeiana. The sequence continues at coordinate 255,746,696 of NC_133324.1, read as the reverse complement.
CAATCAGGAATGCACTTTGCCAGTAATCCAACCTCCAGCACAAAATTAATCAGCTGATTGGACTGTAAGATTTACTTTGAGTTGACCTTTTGTTTCATTAGATCTTTAACAAATTACCGAATCATGTCGAATTCATTCGTTATATCTGCTATAATTTCTTTCGTATTAGTTGAAATTCGTTATTCTTTTATTAGGACATTTGGATGCATCCGAATGTCTGAAAGATGCAAAATTCAGCCGAATTTCGATTCGTTGCAAAACGAATTGCACAAGCCTACTCTATGACTGCTGTGTACATAGAGGATCACAGATCAAGGTAAAGGGCCAATCGCCTTTACTATGTGATCAGCTGTGTCCAATCACAGCTGTCACAGTGTAAACAGACTGAATTCCTTTGCTGGTTATCTGTTCTCCTTGTCTCAGAATGTGAGGAAAGAAGAGACGACCTGTGAAGGGCACAGTGAGTACAGTATTTACACTGACACACAATGCCCTGATTATCAGTGCAGCCTTATAGGTGCCCAGATTATCAGTGCAGCTTATCAGTGCCATCTCATCAGTGCAGCCTCATTAGTCCAGCCCAAGCAGTGCAGCCTCATCTGTGCAGCTTTATTACTGCAGCTTCATCAGGGCCCATCAGTGCAGCCTAATCAGTGCCCATCAGTGCAGCCTCATCAGTGCCCATCAGTGCAGCCTTATCAGTGCCCATGAATACATTTTCTTCCCTTCCAGTGCCTGTATATGTCTGGTAAATGTGTACACACTGGTGAAATTAGGCTACCTGTTTTTTTTTGGCTTCTTGTGTTTCAAAACACTGGTATGCATTAAAACCCAAACAGACAAAATTTCAGTTAGGCATATGGTCCCTAGGATCACAAATACATACAGTGCTTTGAAAAAGTATTCATACCCCTTGACATTTTCCACATTTTGTCTTGTTACAACCAAAAATATAAATGCATTCTATTGGGATTTTATGTGATAGAGCAACACAAAGTGGCACATAATTGTGAAGTGGAAGGAAAATGATAAATGGTTTTCAAAATTTTTTGCAAATAAATATCTGAAATTTGTATTCAGCCCCCTGAATCAGTACTTTGTAAAACCACCTTTCACTGCAATTACAGCTGCAAGTCATTTTGGGTATGTCTAGAGAGTGTAATTTTTGCCCATTCTTCTTTGCAAAATAGCTCAAGCTCTGTCACATTGGATGGAGAGCGTCTGTGAACAGCAATTTTCAAGTCTTGCCACAGATTCTCAAATGGATTTAGGTCTGGACATTGACTGGGCCATTCTAACACATTAATATGCTTTGATCTAAACCATTCCATTGTAGCTCTGGCTGCATGTTGTCCTGCTGGTAGGTAAACCTCCGACCCCAGTCTCAAGTCTTTTGCAGACTCTGACAGGTTTTCTTCTAAGATTACCCTGTATTTGGCTTCATCCATCCTCCCATCAACTCTGACCAGCTTCCCTGTCCCTGCTGAAGAAAAGCATCCTCACAACATGATGCTGCCACCACCATGTTTCACAGTGGGGCTGGTGTGTTCAGGGTGATGTGCAGTGTTAGTTTTCTGTCACACATAGTGTTTTCATTTTAGGCCAAAAAGTTAAATTTTGGTCTCATCTGACCAGAGCACCTTGTTCCACATGTTTGCTGTGTCCCCCACATGGCTTTTTGCAAACTGCAAACAGGAATTCTTATGGCTTTCTTTCAACAAGGGCTTTTTTCTTGCCACTCTTCCATAAAGGCGAGATTTGTGAAATGCATGACTAATGGTTGTCCTCTGGACAGATTCTCCCACCTGAGCTGTGGATCTCTGCAGCTCCTCCAGAGTTACCATGGGCCCCTTGCCTGCTTCTTTGATTAATGCTCTCCTTGCCTGGCCCGTCAGTTTAGGTGGATGGCCATGTCTTGGTAGGTTTGCAGTTGTGCCATACTCTTTCCATTTTCAGATGATGGATTGAACAGTGCTTTGTGAGAGGTACAAAGCTTGGGATATTTTTTTATACCCTAACCCGGCTTTAAACTTCTCCACAACTTTCTCCCTGACCTGTCTGGCGTGTTCCTTGGTTTTCATGATGCTGTTTGTTCACTAAGGTTCTCTAAAAAACCTCTGAGGGTTTCACAGAACAGCTGTATTTATACTGAGATTAAATTAGACACAGGTGGACTCTATTTACTATTTGGGTGACTCCTGACAGCTATTGGTTCCATTAGATTTTAGTTAGGGATATCAGAGTAAAGGGGGCTGAATACAAATGCACACCACATTTTTTAGATATTTGTTTGTAAAAAAAATGGAAAAACGTTTATAATTTTCCTTCTACTTTACAATCATGTGGTCTACCACATAAAATCCCATTAATTACATTCATGTTTTCGGTTGTAATATGACAAAATGTGAAAAATGTCAAGGGGTATGAATACTTTTTCAAGGCACTGTAAGAAATTGCCAATTTGTAAAATAAATTGGATGTTATAAGACTATAAAAATGTGCATATTTATGACAGTTTTATTGATTTTAGTATCTTTCTTTTGAGCAACTTCTAAACTGAGTCCCATCATCTGTAGAACAATCCAAGACATACAGATGTAGTTTAAAATGATATCCATACAGCTTTACTGACAAACAAAGGCAATCTAAAAATGCAAATCCTTATTCATGACCCAATAAGATTATGATAGGAATATTTCACAGTATGCTACTTTTCCCACTGAGACAACCATTTAGACTTCCTTTGATAGAAAAGGTTCTTGACAACAATTGCGGTCAGTGGGAGATAAATTATACTTCATGCAGATGTATTTGAATAGTTTTCTCTTAATGTTCCACTGGACTAATTTAAAACTGTGTGAATGCTACATTTATATTTCCTTTATTTTGATACATTCTTATAAGCCAGGTTTTGGGAGGAAGTGTACCTCCATTAATATAGCCTTAACAGTTGTGGGTGACTATGCTGAGATATTTCAGACAAAAAAGCACTTCTTTTAGTTTAGCTTACATTTTATAAAGAAATTAAAGCATAATTAACGTTAGGTTAGGATACAAAAGGGCAATAGCTTATAAGCTCATGCTAAAACAATAGTTTACTACTGATTCTAGATGTGTTAATGGAAATGTACATGTTTAATTGGTGGCATTATCATGACCAGTATCACAACTGCCTTCAGGTTTTATAAGAGTAAAATTTAAAGTGGAACTTTTAGCAACTCTATTGCCCTGTACATATGGTCGGATTTTCCAACGGAAAAAGTGTGATAGGACCTTGTTGTCGGAAATTCCGACCGTGTGTGGGCTCCATTACACATTTTCCATCTGAATTTCCGACACACAAAGTTTGAGAGCTTGCTATAAAATTTTCCGACAACAAAATCCGTTGTCGGATATTCTGATTGTGTGTACACAAATCCGACGCACAAAGTGCCACGCATGCTCAGAATAAATTTAGAGACAAAAGCTACTGCCTCGTTTATAGTCCCGACATACGTGTTTTATGTCACCGCGTTCAGAACGATTGGATTTTCCGACAACTTTGTGTGACCGTGTGTATGCAAGACAAGTTTGAGCCAACATCCGTCGGAAAAAATCCATGGATTTTGTTGTCGGAATGTCCGATCAATGTCCGACCGTGTGTACAGGGCATTAATGTCTGCATGTATCAATTGCCGGTACCATATATATATATACAGCAACAGTACTTTTTTTGCAATATATTGTACCTTTTATTATGATAAAGTGACCTTTGAGCCCCAATCAAGTGACTTTGACTTTCCTGAAATGATGTAATTGGTCTTCTGGAGGCAGAAACAGGATTTTCTCAGTCTTCTCTTTCCCTATGATCACACTGCGGCATTGTAAGTCTGTAGTACGTGTCAAGGGGTTAGGCTGCAGTAGGGACTGATACATATCAAATGTGTGAACATATTAGAACTACATGGGCGCCAGAACTATGGCATCCCCAATCCATCTCAATCCAAGAAGTAGGTGCTGAACATAGAAGGTTCTGAAAAAAAAAACACAGCTATCTCCTTTTTGAAAGAAAGGCATCTCTGAGAGTTAATACATTTTAAAGTTACTTTTGTACATTACTTAGAAGAATGCATGCACTTACATTATATTTAAAGCTAATGTTTTTTGGATAGAGTAGAGAAAATATTATATAACCCCTCAGGTTTAATTGACCATCGTATACCATTAGAGATATATTCATTCACTTTCCTTCCTTTAAACACTACAGAAACTGAGCAAAAACTCTCTTCAAAGTGAGGTTATAATGGCCTCCAGGACAAATAGAGTGAATCCCCATTAGCAGGGAGACAGAGAGCAATAAAAGCCAGTTAAAGAGAAAAACCTAAAGAGAGTTATAATTTCAGTCACCTGCAATATATAAAACAATAATATCCCTGACAGTGATGGAGTGCATCAATTTTTTTTTCTTTTGCTGTTTCTGCCGGACATAGACAGTTCAAGTCTTGGCCAGTTCAGCAGAGACCGACCGAGATTCCAACCATGTATGGGCAGGGTGAATGTACTGATTGATCATCTTGGGTACATCCAGTCTGTTGGATTTTACATGAGATTATTGCTAGCGGCTATTATAGCTGCTAGCAATAATCCTTGTGTTCTCCCGGCGGGGACAGCTTCCCCAGTAGGGATGAGCCGAACACCCCCCTGTTCGGTTCGCACCAGAACATGCGAACAGGAAAAAAGTTCGTTCGAACACGCGAACACCGTTAAAGTCTATGGGACACGAACATGAATAATCAAAAGTGCTAATTTTAAAGGCTAATATGAAAGTTATTGTCATAAAAAGTGTTTGGGGACCTGGGTCCTGCCCCAGGGGACATGGATCAATGCAAAAAAAAGTTTTAAAAACGGCCGTTTTTTCAGGAGCAGTGATTTTAATAATGCTTAAAGTCAAACAATAAAAGTGTAATATCCCTTTAAATTTCATACCTGGGGGGGTGTCTATAGTATGCCTGTAAAGGGGCGCATGTTTCCCGTGTTTAGAACAGTCTGACAGCAAAATTACATTTTGAAGGAAAAAACTCATTTAAAACTACCCGCGGCTATTGCATTGCCGACAATACACATAGAAGTTCATTGATAAAAACGGCATGGGAATTCCCCAAAGGGAACCCCGAACCAAAATTTAAAAAAAAAATGACGTGGGAGTCCCCCTAAATTCCATACCAGGCCCTTCAGGTCTGGTATGGATATTAAGGGGAACCCCGGCCAAAATTTAAAAAAAAAAATGACGTGGGGTTCCCCCTAAATTCCATACCAGACCCTTCAGGTCTGGTATGGATTTTAAGGGGAACCCCACGCCAAAAAAAAAAAAAAACGGCGTGGGGTCCCCCCAAAAATCCATACCAGACCCTTATCCGAGCACGCAACCTGGCAGGCCGCAGGAAAAGAGGGGGGGACGAGAGTGCGCCCCCCCCTCCTGAACCGTACCAGGCCACATGCCCTCAACATTGGGAGGGTGCTTTGGGGTAGCCCCCCAAAACACCTTGTCCCCATGTTGATGAGGACAAGGGCCTCATCCCCACAACCCTGGCCGGTGGTTGTGGGGGTCTGCGGGCGGGGGGCTTATCGGAATCTGGAAGCCCCCTTTAACAAGGGGACCCCCAGATCCCGGCCCCCCCCCGTGTGAAATGGTAAGGGGGTACAAAAGTACCCCTACCATTTCACTAAAAAACTGTCAAAAATGTTAAAAATGACAAGAGACAGTTTTTGACAATTCCTTTATTTAAATACTTCTTCTTTCTTCTATCTTCCTTCATCTTCTGGTTCTTCTGGCTCTTCTGGTTCTTCCTCCGGCGTTCTCGTCCAGCATCTCCTCCGCGGCGTCTTCTATCTTCTTCTCCTCGGGCCGCTCCGCACCCATGGCATGGGGGAGGCTCCCGCTCTTCTCTTCTTCTTCATCTTCTTCTCTTATTCTCTTCTTCATTTTCTTCTCCGGGCCGCTCCGCATCCATGCTGGCATGAAGGGAGGCTCCCGCTGTGTGACGGCGCTCCTCGTCTGACAGTTCTTAAATAACGGGGGCGGGGCCACCCGGTGACCCCGCCCCCCTCTGACGCACGGGACATGACGGGACTTCCCTGTGGCATTCCCCGTGACGTCACAGGGAAGTCCCGTCAAGTCACCGCTATGAGTAAGCACTCAGTCCTGAGTGCGAAACGCGTCAGCTTATCTGTACTTTCTGCATGACAGTCTTGTTATTTTGATGATCCCATTTTTTCAATAAAGTGAAAATTTTTTGACTACATCCGGTGTGCGGCATCCGAATCTTCTCCTCCATTCAAGTCTGCTTTGCCTAGCATTCAGCCAGCACCTGGAGCTCTTCTGCTCTGAAACTTCTACTTACACCTGGGTCAGTGTCAGCCTGAGCGGTGGAAATATTTTCTTTGCTTGTCTGCATCTAAGGTAGATTTTTTACAAATGTTCGGCCTTAAATATTTCATTGATTAATATTTTGGTTTTCCCTGTTCTCTCCTTTTTTATCCTTGTTCCTAATTCTATCAGGATCCCCCTAATGTAGGCCTTATGAGCCTCCCTGACACTTTTCCTGTGTCGTTTAATGAAAAGTAGCGTTTCAGCTCCTCTCCAACTATTACAGAGCCCGACTCATCTCGAATTAGCTCTTCGTTTAGGCGCCAAGCAAAGGGTGGACCTTGTTTACCGGGAACTATCAGTTTCATTCTCACTGGGGCATGGTCCGAAATTGTGGAAATTTCTATATTGGTTTCTGTCACCCTCTCAATATCTCTATGGTCAACAAATATGTAGTCTATCCTAGAGTAAGACCCTTGTACAGGGGAGTAAAATCTTGTGTTTTAGAATGTTGAATCCTCCATATGTCCACCAATTGGCATGCATGCAATCTTTTTCCAGTATTTTTTAATTTTAAGGCAATCCCACCACAGATGGGCCATTGTTCCTACCTCCTTACAACCTCGCCAACATTCCGCCAATCTATCTCTCTGATATTTGTTTATTTTATCTGGTGTTACATACCATCTGGTCAAACATTTATAGTTCATTACTGCAGTTCTAGTGTCTACTGCTGAGCTATGGGCTAATTTCTAAATTTTTCCAATTGTGTTCTAATCCCTCTGTGACCCTAATTCCCTTTCCCATTTTCTAATGTATGGCGGGATCTCCTCTTCTTCTACCATCAACAATAATTTATATATCTTTGAGATAATGTTTTTTGTATTCTCTACTGAGAACAGTCGTTCCAACATAGTCAAATCCTCCCCAGATCTAGTTGGTTGAGGTAGATTTTTGACAAAATTATTCAACTGGAGATACCGTCACTCTTCTATCACCCATGAATCCTTATTGTACAATAATACTTGTAGTGGAATAATTTTGCCATTTTTAATTATCTCTCTAAGTTGTGTCGTGTCATTTTTTATCCAATTTCCACCTAAACACTTTTTCCCTGGTGCAAAATATTCGTTATCTTTCAGTGCAATTAAAGGTGAGTTGTATTCCCCATTAAGTTGTTTATACATCCCATCCCATATTTTTAAAGAATTCCATGTCAGTGCGTGAGTATTTTCATCTAGTGTTCTATAATGTGGAGGATTCCATATAATGTTTCCCAGTTGTGCCTTACTAAGTGTTTTTTCTATATTAACCCATCTTTTTTCATTTTTTTTCTTTAGCCCATTCGACCACTCTCGACAATACAACTGCTTTATAATAATTTTGAATGTCGGGGACAGCCAATCCTCTTTTTTTCCCCTGTTTTGGTATTGAGAAGGAAATTCTCGTTTTTTTATTTTTCCATATTGAATTCATTATTAACTTTTTTAACTTTCTGAGGTATGGTTGAGGTAGTCCCACTGGCAACATCTGAAACCTATAATCTTCAGGAGAAGGACCATCTTTATGGTATTAATATGTCCTATCCATTATAATGACCTACTAGTAAGTCTTTTACTTTCGGATCTAACTTCTTCAAGCAAGGGTATATAATTTATTTTGTAGATCTTCTCCAACGTATTCACTAATTTAATTCCTAAATACTTTAATTCTTTCTTCCAAGCAAATTTAAAGTCGTTTTTCAACGATCGTTCCCTCGACTTACTTAGGTTAATATTTAGTATTTCGGACTTAGCTAAATTTATTTTAAAATGGGATATTTACCTGTATTGTTTTAGGGTATTTATTAGGTTGGGCATAGTAATCCAAGGGTTGGTGATGTAAAATAGCACATCACATGCGAATGCTGCAAGTTTGTGTTCTTCATCTCCCAACTTAAATCCATTTATATCAGGGTTGTTACGTATCATAGCCAGTAATGGTTCTAAAGATAGAACAAATAGTAGTGGGGATAAGGGACATCCCTGTCTCGTCCCATTTTCCATCTCAAAAGGAGTGGACTGTAAACCATTTACTTTTATAGATGCTGTAGGGTGGTGGTACAATGTTTTGATCCACCTAATCATTCTTGGGCTGATTCCCATAAATTCCAGGCTCTGTATCATGAGCCCCCAGTCTACCCTGTCGAAAGCCTTTTCGGCGTCAATCGACAGGAGTAGTCCTGGGGGCCCACTATCTTTTATTCTTTGGAGTAGGAGCAATATTCTTACCCCATTATCCCTGCCCTCCATACCGGGGGTGAATCCCACCTGGTCCGGATGTACAAGTATGTTCATCAATCCTTTCATCCTTCCTGCCAATACTTTAGCATACAATTTTATGTCGGCATTTAGTAATGAGATTGGCCTGTAACTGGGACACAACGTTCCGTCCTTCCCCTCTTTCAGTATTACTGTGATCGAAGCAGATAGTGCCTCCCTGCTAATTTCATAGTCTGCCCCCAAGCCGTTCATATATTGACATAACTTTGGGATTAGGATCTCTTTATATTTTTTATAGTAAAACATTGTGAACCCATCTGGACAAGGACTTTTCCTGGGTGCCGATTCTAGCAAGGCTTTATTTATTTCCTCCTCTGTTATAGGATTCTCCAGTATCTCCCTAACGTTTTCAGAAATCTTTGGGAGTCTCTCCTTCTTTAAGAAATTGTTTATTTTTCCACTTTTATCTCCAGACTGGGCCTCTCGTTGATCTACTGAATAAATAATTTTTAAATATTTCCGCTATTCCTTTTGTCGTATGGACCATGTCACCTTCTTTAGTTTGGATCTTTTCTATAAAGTTTGTGGCTTTTTTCTTTTGTAGCATTCTAGCCAGATGTTTGCTAGCTTTATTCCCCCACTGATATCTTTCTCTTGTTATCCTATTAAATGTCTTTCTGGTTTCTTGTTCCATTAGGTCCTTCAATTCAACTCTTTTAATAACTAACTTTTGATATAATTCTTGATGGCGTCCCTGATGTTTTTTATGTTCTTGTTCGGCCTTAAATATTTCATTGATTAATATTTTGGTTTTCCCTGTTCTCTCCTTTTTTATCCTTGTTCCTAATTCTATCAGGATCCCCCTAATGTAGGCCTTATGAGCCTCCCTGACACTTTTCCTGTGTCGTTTAATGAAAAGTAGCGTTTCAGCTCCTCTCCAACTATTACAGAGCCCGACTCATCTCGAATTAGCTCTTCGTTTAGGCGCCAAGCAAAGGGTGGACCTTGTTTACCGGGAACTATCAGTTTCATTCTCACTGGGGCATGGTCCGAAATTGTGGAAACTTCTATATTGGTTTCTGTCACCCTCTCAATATCTCTATGGTCAACAAATATGTAGTCTATCCTAGAGTAAGACCCTTGTACAGGGGAGTAAAATCTTGTGTTTTAGAATGTTGAATCCTCCATATGTCCACCAATTGGCATGCATGCAATTTTTGTTTTATCTTTTAGTTGTACGTTATGTGTCCCCTGTACCCGGGTCGTACTATCCAGACCTGGTTCCATACGGAAATTAATATCTCCCATCAAAATCAAGTGTCCCCTCTTGAAGTCCATCAACTTCCCCAGAAAATCTTTTAGATATTTCATCGAGTTCCTATTGGAGGCATAAATGTTTGCCAATGTACAATCCATTTCACATAGTTTACCTTTTAGGAAAAGGAATCTTCCTTCTGGGTCAGTCAACCTTTCCTCCAGTATAAACCGAGTTCCTTTCGCAAACCCTATTGCTACCCCCTTGCTCTTTTTGTGATTGTATCTCCATAGTACCATGTCGGAAAGTTATTAGAACACAACTTCACATTTGACTCATGAGATAGATGGGTCTCTTGGAGAAAAACTACCTCTGCCCCATACCGTTTAAGCTCTTTTAATAACTTATATCTCTTGGTGGGAGTGTTTAATCCCCTTACGTTATAGGTCATGAAATTTATTGTTGTCATCTCTTTATTCCTACTTTCCTATGCAGAACTCGCTTCTCTTGTCTATACCAAGAATTTGCCAATCTCTTAAGCACAGTACTAGAGGTCACCTCCCACCCCCCCATCCAAATCCCTCCCCCCTCCTCAGCCCTCCCCCTACCCTTCCCCCCCATGCACCCCCCCTCCCCCACCACCCCATCCTTCCTTGGATCTGAACGGACCCCTAGATCGTCAAAGGCCATGTAAACCACGACCCTCTCAAGATCTCGATCTCCTGAGGTGAAGCTTTCAGTGTGCCACCCCGGCCGACAATTCATTATAGCCGCGAGTAGTTTTAAGTGACTTTTTTCCTTTAGAAATGTAATTTTGTGCAGGGACTGTTCTAAACATGGGAAAAAATGCGCCACTTTACAGGCATACTATAGACACCCCCCAGGTACAAAATTTAAAGGAATATTTCACTTTTATTGTTTCACTTTAAGCATTATTAAAATCACTGCTCCCGAAAAAACGGCCATTTTTAAAACTTTTTTGCATTGATACATGTCCCCGGGGAGCAGGACCCAGGTCCCCAAACACTTTTTATGACAATACCAAGCATATAAGCCTTTAAAATGAGCACTTTTGATTTCTCCCATAGACTTTTAAAGGGTGTTCCGCGGCTTTTGAATTTGCCGCGAACACCCCAAATTGTTTGCTATTCGGCGAACAGGCGAACACCCGATGTTTGAGTCAAACATAAAGGACCAGCACTGCTGGAGCTGTGTGACTCCCCTAGCTGCCAGGGGAATAACTCCTTCAGTGAGGGTGGGAGTAAAGCCAAGGAAAAGGAAAGACAGATTCTGGTGGTAGGGGACTCAATTGTTAGAAGGACAGAGAGGGCAATCTGTCACAAAGACCTGAAGCGCCGAACTGTATGTTGTCTACCGGGCGCTCGGGTTCGGCACATCACGGATCTAGTGGACAGATTACTGGGAGGGGCTGGGGAAAACCCGGATGTCATGGTGCACGTTGGCACCAATGACAAAGTCAGAGAAAGATAGAGTGTCCTAAAAAACTATTTTAGGGACTTAGGAGCTAAATTGAGGAAAAGAACTTCCAAGGTAGTATTCTCGGAAATACTACCGGTACCTCGAGCTATGCCATAAAGGCAGAGGGAGATTAGGGAAGTAAACAAGTGGCTGAGGAGCTGGTGTAGGAAGGAGGGGTTTGAGTTCCTGGAGAACTGGGCCGACTTCTCAGTCGGTCACCAGCACTATAGCAGGGACGGACTGCACCTAAATGAGGAGGGTGCTGATTAGTGAGCATGGGGTCTTTCTTTTTTTGTGAGGCCCCTTTTACCATTTATCCATCATTTATTCATGTGTTACATTACTTTTTGATTATTCATTTCCAGATATATCCCACATGCATCCACCCCTGAAGAGCGAGCCACATCTCACGAAACACGTGTTATAGATGTCATGTATACTTATGTACTTTAACCGCTTGCCGACCGTCCGCCGCAGTTATACTGTGGCAGAATGGCACAGGCAGGCGAATCGCCATCATGTTACGTCGGTACCATAGACGGCCACTAGGGGGCCACTAGGGGGCCTCCGGCGGCGTGCACGTGCCCCCTGCTCGCCCACGGAGCCGATACGGGTGCCCGGCGGTCTCGATCACCGCCGGGCTCCCGCGATCGCTCGGGGCACACGGAGAACCGGGATCTGTGTGTGTAAACACACAGTTTCCGGTTCTCTGAGGGGAGAACTGACAGATCCTCTGTTCATACAGAGTATGAACAGGCAATCTGTTAGTTTTCCTGCACAGTCCACATCCCCCTTCAGTTAGAACACTTCCTAGGACACACATTAACCCCTTCACTGCCCCCTAGTGTTAACCCCTTCACTGCCAGTGACATTTTTACAGTAATTAATGCATGTTTAATCGCACTGATCGCTGTATTAATGTCAGTGGTCCCAAAAATTTGTCAGAATTGTCCGACGTGTCCACCATAATGTCGCAGTCATGATAAAAATTACAGATCGTCACCATTACTAGTAAAAAAAAATTATTAATAAGAATTCCATAAAACTATCTCCTATTTTATAGACGCTATAACTTTTGCGCAAACAAATCAATATACGCTTATTGCGATTTTTTTTTTTACCAAAAAATGTAGAAGAATACGCATCGACCTAAACTGAGGAAAGAAAATGTTTTTTTTTATATATTTTTTGGGGATATTTATTATAGCAAAAAGTAAAAAATAATGAGTTTTTTTCAAAATTGTCACTCTTTTTTTGTTTATAGCGCAAAAAATAAAAACCACAAAGGTGATCAAATACCACCAAAAGAAAGCTCTATTTTTCAGGAAAAAAGTACGTTGATTTTGTTTGGGAGCCAGGTTGCACGACCACTCAATTGTCAGTTAAAGCAATGCAGTGCTGAATCGCAAAAAGTGCTCTGGTCTTTGGCCAGCCAAATGGTCCGGGGCTGAAGCAGTTAAATGCAATGCAATCTTTAACTATGTGCAATATTGTATCGGCTTTGCCTTTTGTATGTTACTTTTTATGTGTGACTATTTCTGTAATAAATACTTTACTGTATTTACGTTTGTCAATTTTATCGGCCAATTGTGCACACCTCATTTAAAGTCCCAAGGGCGACATTCATGTTTCTATTGTATTATTAGGGATGGAGGTGTGTTACTGGTGACACCAGATCTGTCTTTTTTTTACTTTGTTCCCGAGTGGAAGACACTCATTGTCTGCTGCCACCCTCAGCCAGATAGATATACATCTTATATCACATGTTTTAGTCTAGCATATTCATACAAATAGGCCACTTTCTTCCTGGTTTATGCCTTGGCCTTTTTCTGTTCTTTTCTGTTTCTGAATTGTATTGTAATTGTACTGTCTGCCTTAATGTTGTAAAGCGCTGAGTAAACTGTCGGCGCTATATAAATCCTGTATAATAATAATAATATATTGCCAAAAGAGTTTTTATTAGGATTTAAAAGTATATAAACAGGGCACATTCAGCGTATATACCTAAACAGAGAACATACCAGGAATATCACCCAAAAACAGGAGACACGTCCAATGTTAGCAATCCCACATTTGGCTGGAAATGTTCAATGGGTATTCAGCACAGGGAATATACCTATAGGGATACATATGGATGATAGAGGGTGAGGGCATATATAGAGCAAAACAGCGGGACCTCAAAAGATATTGAGGTATTTTAGCTTACCTCCGCCCGGTTGCACACTGAAAATGCTGGTGATGAGAGCCATCGCAGTTGTGTTTACACGCCACTGATGGCTCTGATAAATACCCAGGTGGTGTCCGTGCATGCGCACCGGCGCGGGAATGTCACGATGCACGCCCAGTGACAAAAGGAGGTCACTGCGCATACGTGTCAACTGGGTGGCCAGGACCAGCTGGTCCCCAAGCGCAGGATGCCGCCCCAATGAGGCGTGATTGTGGCCTGTGCTTAGGGGACACCGACACAACAATCATGGCCAATTGGTAGTGAACAAGTCTCAAAAAGAGCCTGATCATGCCAAAGCCATGAAATGTGAAGGGGTATCAGCACCAAAAGGCACCAAATGCCCCCCCAGTCGCCGGGTGAGAGATCATTGAAACCGAGAAAGGACCACATAGGAGAGATTGCTAATTAGATGAAAAAAGAAAGGGAAAAAAGGACGACAAAGGAAACCGTATGTAAAAGATGTAACCAGTAAATAGAAAAATCATAGAGATATTACCCATTCAGGGGAAATTACTATGTTAAAAGCATATATCAGGGTACCTCATATTAGATGGTAAAGCATAAAGCAGAAATCCTAAATTGTAAAGGAAAAGGTTAAGTTCAAAATAATGGGGATGTCAATGTCACTCATATGTGCCTGGCTATGCTTCTAATATTTACACTTATTCACATTTTCACTTTTCTTCTAGGAATTGCTTTTTTGACATCCCTTTTCACATATCTGCAGTCTTGTACATACTCTTCCCTGGCCTCACTATCTGCTTTTTGCCATGAATGAATGAATGAATGAATGATTTGTATAGCGCTGCAATTGCGAACTGAATCACCTCAAGGCGCTAGATCCGTCCTGTGTTGTCAAGCTTCTTAGAAGAGGTAGGTCTTGAGTTTCTTTCTGAAGGCCTTCTTTCATGCGAATGTGAGTAGGTAGAGCGTTCCATAGCCGTGGTCCATGTGTTACATTACTTTTTGATTATTAATTTCCAGATATATCCCACATGTATCCACCCCTGAAGAGTGAGCCACATCTCGCGAAATGCGTCGGGTGTTATAGATGTTATGTATACTCATGTACTTTAAATGCAATGCAATCTTTAACTATGTGCAATATTGTATCGGCTTTGCCTTTTGTATGTTACTTTTTTATGTGTGATTATTTTTGTAATAAATACTTTACTGTATTTACATTGTCAGTTTTATCGGCCAATTGTGCACACCTCATTCAGAGTCCCAAGGGCAACATCCATGTTTCCCATCACTATAGAAGGAACGGACAGCACCTAAATGAGGAGGGTGCAAATCTGCTGGGAGTGAAGATGGGCGAAAAGTTAGGGTCCAGAGGTCCAGAGGTAGAGCTAGTCAGCATGGAACATATTCCAGAGGTTAGTATTGGGGGCATTAGTGGTAGGTTGACTAAAGCAAATAAACCCGAGGTAAGTATAGTAACAAATCCTATTTGCAACCTCAGAACACCCAATAAGGAGACAGTATGTGACCGGTCTAAACTACGCGGCATATTCACCAATGACAGACAGGATGGGAGAACTTGAGCTACTGTTGTTCGAGGAGGATTTAGATTTTGGTGGAATTTCAGAGACTCGGTTCCACAGCTCTCGTGATTGGCTGGCAACCATTCAAGGGTATTCCCTATATTGCAGGGATAGAAAGGGTAAAAAAGGGGGAGGGGAATGCCTGTATATCAAAAATAATGTACAAGTGAATGTGAGAGATGACATCACTAAGGGAGCAAGGGAGGAGGTGGAATCCTTATAGGTAGAGCTGAAAAGGGATGAAACTAAGGGGAAAGTAATATTGGGAGTATGCTATAGGTCCTCTAACCAGAGGGAGGAGGTGGAGGCGGACCTCCTATTACAATTTGGATTAGCGGCAAGGATGGGAAGTGTTATCATAATGGGGGATTTTATTTATCCAGACATAGACTGGGTGGAAGGAAAACGCGCATTCATCTAAGGCTCGCCAGTTCCAAAATATCTTGCAGGACAATTTCATGGGTCAGGTGGTAAAAGCACCAACTATAAACAAAGCGTTACCAACAATACAGACTTGATCACGGATGTAGAAATACGGGACAATTTAGGAAACAATGATCACAGGTCAATTAGTTTCAGTATAAATCACATTAATAAGAAACATAAGCGGAATACAAAGACACTGCATTTCAAAAGAATCAACTTCCCTAAACGACGAACCTTGCTAGAAGATACAAACTGGGATAAAATCTTAGAAATAAAGAACATGGAGGAGAAATGGGTAAACAATAAAGGGAGGTGGAAAGTGGACACACCGAAGCTCATGCAATTTAGTCCAGATTGAGAGGGATTGTTCAGGGCTTAGAAAAATGCCTTCCCATATACCAGTCTGTTACTACCATCAGCCAAAGGAATCCAACACGATCAGTTAGACTCTCCCGGTATAGCAATCCTCTGAGTACACAGTCATATAATGAAAAAAAACGGGAAAGATTCCCAAAGGTACTCTTCAAAAAGGAAGAAACCAGGTGAAGACTAGATATCTTTATTGATTAACCACATAGTAAATTTTAGAAAATAATTATGTACACCCTTCCCCAACACATTATTAAAATTAAGACAGATGTTTTAATGGGACACAGGTGGCCACCACAACCAAACATACACAACTCTCATTCACCACAGACTATGGATTTTTCTCAAAACAGTCTCAACATATCTTGATGTGTACTCAGAAAAAAATGTAAAATGAATCAATTCAAAGAAAAATTATGTAGAAAAAAATGATTCAAAAATTGAAAAAATACACGATTAATTTAAGTTGAGAGTTCTTTTCATTGCTCCTATTAAGTAAAGTGCATATGCTTTGTATAGTGTTATCAGTCTTTATTAGACGGAAAAGACAAACTGAAGGGATTCACTTCATAAAGAGTCTGCATGAACCTTTATAGGGACCAGTAAGGAAATGGATCTGTAAATCACGAACCGGTGCATGTAGAGGTAGCAGTATTCAAGGAAACAAACTTTTTTTAGAAAACTGAATAGACATCCCCTTCAATTGCATTTCCTGCCACTATTCCTTTGATTTCAAGTCCATATGTGTATGATCCACTCGTCTCAGAGGAGGAACCAAGGCTAGGATCTTTGACACGAAATAAACATTGTTTCCCACTTCACCAAACAACCAATGTGTTCATACAGATCCGATGCCGTATAGCAGTATTTTCTGAGTGTCTATAGGTCATGCAGGCTATGCAGGATATGTAGTGAACATCCGCCTTGGCTTCCCAGCAGGAGTTCGGAGCAAAAGTTTTAACGGAGATTTCAGGGTGGATGGAGGTGGTTAGTTGTATGGGTCAGCACACTCGTGCCCCCACCACGAAAGACGTGATGACGTATTGCTTACGCATTTTGTTCGTGACCAAGCTTCTTTAGAGAGAAATGGGTATGCTTTATGAGCATAATAAATAAGGGCATTAGCCGATACATCCCAATGGGAAATACATTTAAAAGAGCTAATAAAAGTCCTGGGTGGCTTAACTCCAACGTAAAAATGCATATAAATGAAAAGAAGAAGGCCATCAAAATATACAAGGCTGAGGGATCTTCATCAGCATTCCAACTTTACAAAGAATGCATCAAGAAATGAAAGGGTGCAAACAGGGCGGCTAAGATAGAACACGAAAGGTACATAGTGGAGGAGAGTAAGAAAAATCCCAAGAAATTCTTTAAGTACTTAAATAGTAAGAATTTATTCTTCTCCTCAGGCTTCACGAGAGAATCAGGGGGCTTCAGTAACCAAAACTGCAATGTTTATCCTCATGACACATCACAGGAAGCACCCTCATGGCTAACAGAGGGCAGAATAAGAAATGGACTTGAAAAACTTAACATTAATAAGTCACCCGGACCAGATGGCTTGCACCCGAGGGTCCTTAAGGAACTCAGTCAAGTAACTGCCAGACCATTGTTCCCAATTTTTACAAACAGTCTACTGACTGGAATGGTACCAGCTGATTGGAGAAAAAACAATATTTAAAAAAGATACACCTCTGGGAATTACAGACCAGTTAGCCTAACATCAATTGTAAGCAAGCTCTTGGAGGGGATGATAAGGGACTATATGCAAGATTTTAGCAATGACAACTGTATCATTAGCAGTAATCAGCATGGATTCATGAAGAATCGCCAAACCAATCTATTAACCTTCTATGAGGAGGTGAGCTGCCTTCTAGATAAAGGAAGGCCTGTAGACGTGGTGTATCTGGATTTTGACAAATTATTTGATACAGTTCCCCATAAATGTTTACCGTACAAAGTAAGGGCAGTTGGAATGGACCATAGGGTGAGTACATGGATTGATAACTGGCTACAGGGGTGAGTTTAGAGGGTAGTGATACACGGAGAGTACTCAGAATGGGCAGGGGTGGAAAGTGGGGTCCCCCAGGGTTCTGTCCTGGGACCAATCCTATTTAATTTATTCATAAACGACCTAGAGGATGGGATAAACAGTTCAATTTCTGTATTTGCAGACTGTACTAAGCTAAGCAGGGCAACATCCGCAGGATGTGGAAACCTTGCAAGAAGAGCTGAGCAAATTAATGGGGTAGGCAACTACATGGCAAATGAGGTTTAATGTGGAAAAATGTAAAACAATGCATTTGGGTGGCAAAAATATGAATGCAATCTACTCACTGGGGGGAGAACCACTTGGGGAATCTAGGATGGAAAAGGACCTGGGGTCCTAGTAGATGACAGGCTCAGCAATGGCATGCAATGCTAAGCTGCTGCAAGAAAAGCAAGCAGCATATTGGCATGCATTAAAAGGGGGATTAACTCCAGAGATAAAATGATAATTCTCCCACTCTACAAGACTCTGGTCCAGCCGCACCTGGAGTATGCTGTCCAGTTCTGGACACCAGTCCTCAGAAAGGATGTGCTTGAACTGGAGAGAGTCCAGTTCTGGGCAACAGAACTAATAAAGGGTCTGGAGGACATTATTTATGGGGAAATACGAGCACTGAACTTGTTCTCTCTGGAGACGCTTGAGTGGGGATATAATTTCAATGTAAAAATACCGTACTGGTGACCCCACAATAGGGATAAAACTTTTCCACATAAGGGAATTTAATAAGACCCGCGGCCATTCACTAAATTTAGAAGAAAAAGCGGTTTAACCTTAAACTACGTAGAGGGTTCTGTACTGTAAGAACGGTTAGGATGTGGAATTCTATTCCACAGGCAGTGGTTTCAGCGGGGAGCATCGATAATCTCAAAAAATTATTAGATAAGCACCTGAACGGCCACAACATACAGGCATATACAATGTAATACTGATATAAAATCACACACATAGGTCGGACTTGATGGACCTGTGTCTTTTTTCAACCTCGCCTACTATGTAACTATGTACTATGTAACATATTAGCACTTTGGAGTGGATTCTTCACAGCATAATCTAATTAATGACTTATGAATTGTGGTTGATTCATTTATATTTAAGTGAAGAGCACCTTTTTTTTTTTTCTTCACTTTTGCTAATTTGCATTACAGTATCTTTATGCGATACGCATATGTTTGCACATAATACTTTATTAAGTGTAGTATACATTCAAAGGGATAGCACACCTTCTCAGTGTATTTTTTTATTTTGGATATCTTGTATTCTGAGATTGAAGTTGCAGCAATCCCTCAATTGCATAGAATCATGACACAGAGCACTGGTTTATTATCCTCATTAACTTTGAGGAGGTCTGTCAGGCCTCTGGGCCCTTTCAACGCTCCTTTTCCTACTCCTATCAGTTACTTATAGATGTACTTTCCCAGATTGGCCCTGGATTTATTTTCTAAATGGGTAAGGGACCTACAGTTCACATTCACAGAAGCTCAGAGGGATAGAATATACTTCTTTGCCCACAGGGTCTTTATCTGTAATAAATATCAGGAAATATCAGGAAATCTCCTACAAGAAAGTGACTAGATGGAACAGGACCCCATTAACCCTCGCCAAGCTCTTTCTACAGCACAGTGCCATGTTTTGGCACTGTGGAACACATACAGGCACACATGTTTTTGGGACTGTCCTATGCTTAACCACTTCAGCCCCGGAAGGATTTACCCCCTTCCTGACCAGAGCACTTTTTACAATTTGGCACTGCATCACTTTAACTGCTAATTGCACGGTCATGCAATGCTGTACCCAAACGAAATTTGCGTCCTTTTTTTCCCACAAATAAAGCTTTCTTTTGATGGTATTTGATCACCTCTGCGGTTTTTATTTTTTGCGCTATAAACGGAAAAAGACCGAAAATTTTGAAAAAAAATGATATTTTCTACTTTTTGTTATAAAAAAATCCAATTCAATTTTAGTCATATATTTAGGCCAAAATGTATTTGGCCACATGTCTTTGGTAAAAAAATGTCAATAAGCGTATATTTATTGGTTTGCGCAAAAGTTATAGTGTCTACAAACTAGGGTACATTTTCTGGAATTTACACAGCTTTTAGTTTATGACTGCCTATGTCATTTCTTGAGGTACTAAAATGGCAGGGCAGTACAAAACCCCCCCATATGACCCCATTTTGGAAAGTAGACACCCCGAGGAAATTGCTGAGAGGCATGTTGAGCCCATTGAATATAATTTTTTTGTGCCAAGTGATTGAATAATGACAAAAAAAAAAAAATTACAAAAAGTTGTCACTAAATGATATATTGCTCACACAGGCCATGGGCATATGTGGAATTGCACCTCAAAATACATTCAGCTGCTTCTCCTGAGTACGGGGATACCACATATGTGGGACTTTTTGGGAGCCTAGCTGTGTACGGGACCCCGAAAACCAATCACTGCCTTCAGGATTTCTAAGGGCATACATTTTTGATATCACTCTTCACTGCCTATCACAGTTTCGGAGGCCATGAAATGCCCAGATGGCACAAACCCCCCCAAATGACCCCATTTTGGAAAGTAGACACCCCGAGCTATTTGCTGAGAGGCATGGTGAGTATTTTGCAGCTCTCATTTGTTTTTGAAAATGAAGAAAGACAAGAAAAAAACATTTTTTTTTTCTTTTTTCAATTTTCAAAACTTTGTGACAAAAAGTGAGGTCTGCAAAATACTCACCATACCTCTCAGCAAATAGCTTGGGGTGTCTACTTTCCAAAATAGGGTCATTGGGGGGGGGGGGTTGTGCCACCTGGGCATTCCATGGCCTCCGAAACTGTGATAGGCAGTGAAGAGTGAAACCATAAATTTACGCCCCTAGAAAGCCTGAATGCAGTGCTTGGTTTTCGGGGTCCCATACGCGGCTAGGCTCCCAAAAAGTCCCACACTTGTGGTATCCCCATACTCAGGAGAAGCAGCTAAATGTATTTTAGGGTGCAATTCCACATATGCCCATGGCCCGTGTGAGCAATATATCATTTAGTGACAACTTTGTGCAAAAAAAAAAAAAATTTATTTTTCCCGCAACTTGTGTCACAATTTAAAACATTCCATGGACTCGACATGCCTCTCAGCAAATAGCTTGGGGTGTCTACTTTCCAAAATGGGGTCATTTGGGGGGGGTTGTGCCACCTGGGCATTCCATGGCCTCCGAAACTGTGATAGGCAGTGAAGAGTGAAATCAAAGAAAGCCTGAAGGTGGTGCTTGGTTTTGAACTGTCCTGGCATTTTATGCACAACATTTAGAATCTTATGTCACACATAACCCACTCTTCTAACCACATGAAGACAAAGCCCTTTCTGACACTTTTTGTTTACATGAAAAAGTTATTTTTTTTGCAAGAAAATTACTTTGAACCCCCAAACATTATATATATATTTTAAAGCAAATGCCCTACAGATTAAAATGATGGGTGTTTCATTTTTTTTTTAAACGCAATTTTTCAAACGCATTTTTTTGGGAAAAAACACACTTTTTTAAATTTTAATGCACTAAAACACACTATATTGCCCAAATGTTTGATGAAATAAAAAAGATGATCTTAGGCCGAGTACATGGATACCAAACATGACATGCTTTAAAATTGCGCACAAATGTGCAGTGGCGACATACATTTTTAAAAGCCTTTAAAAGCCTTTACAGGTTACCACTTTAGATTTACAGAGGAGGTCTACTGCTAAAATTACTGCCCTCGATCTGACCTTCGTGGTGATACCTCACATGCATGGTGCAATTGCTGTTTACATTTGATGCCAGACCGACGCTTGTGTTCGCCTTCGCGCGAGAGCAGGGGGGACAGGGGTGCTTTTTTTTTTTTCTTTAATATTTTTTTGCTTTTTTTATCTTATTTTTAAACTGTTCCTTTCATTTTTTTTTAAAAATCATTTTTGTTGTTATCTCAGGGAATGTAAATATCCCCTATGATAGCAATAGGTAGTGACAGGTATTCTTTTTTGAAAAAATTGGGGTCTATTAGACCCTAGATCTCTCCTCTGCCCTCAAAGCATCTGACTACACCAAGATCGGTGTGATAAAATGCTTTCCCAATTTCCCAATGGCGCTGTTTACATCTGGCGAAATATAAGTCATGAAATGCTCGTAGCTTTCGGTTTCTTAGGCCATAGAGATGTTTGGAGCGACTCTGGTCTCTGATCAGCTCTATGGTCAGCTGGCTGAATCACCGGCTGCATTCTCAGGTTCCCTGTTGAGACAGGAGAGCCAGAGAAAAACATGGAAGACAGTGGGGGTCATTCCCTCCCACTGCTTGTAAAAGCAGTCTAGAGGCTAATTAGCCTCTAGGATTGCTTTTACATTAAAGCCGACCACTGGCTGAAAAGAATGATACCAAGATGATACCTAAACCAGCAGGCATCATTCTGGTATAACCACTCAAAGTCGTGAATGGCGTACCTGAAGACAAAAAAAAGGTTAACAATAAAACACAGTAAACAGTAAAGTATAAAAAATTGCATACCTGAAAAGTAAACATGATAAAACATAATAACAATAAAACATTGCAGAATAGAATACAGTAAAAAAGAGCAGAACAATAGAGAGAGAATAGAGAGAGAGAGAACAATAAAACAACAACTATTTTTTTTTATCTTATATATTTTTTTGGGTTTTTTTTTTTTTTTTTACACTTTTTTTGTAACTGTAACTTTTATAACTGCAACCAGTTCCAGGTTTGGGTCTCTCAAAATGTGATGGCATCTTGGGAGACCCTGTGAAAGTGTGTCTAGTCTGTGCAATGCTGTACGCTAATACTCAACTAGTGTATGGTAGCGTTTTGGGGGGGTTCGTTGGGTAGGGGTACATAAAGAAAATGCCTCTCATGCAGCTGACTGCATTTGGTTGGGGATGTGAATGGGGAGAGTAAGGGCGCTGCAGAAGTGGTGGGTTCCCAATTATTAGGAATGGCGAATGCAGCAGGAAGGGCATTATGGGCACGACGGGCCTTTGTTTGTCTTCTTCTTGGTAGCAGCGGGACACTACTTGTGCTTGCCACCTCACCAGCTTGAACTGCACTTATGGGACTCGTCAGGTCACCAAGTGTTACTGCAGTGCTGGTTTGACTATGACCGGGGTGTATTAGGCCGCTGGTGCTTGCCAGTTCACCAAAACGCTACCAAAAAAACTGTTAGCGATCGCAGGGATCAGGCCTGACTCTGCAAATACTGCAGTTATGCGTTTAGTGTTTTGTAAGTGACAGTGATCGATCGATACTGCACTTGGGTGAGCTGGGCTGGGCCGGGCGGAGGGGCAAAACGCAGTTGCTAGCATCTGGGCAGATCCCGCTAACACTGCGTTTTTGGGAACTCTAAACTGCTAAACTCTAAACTGCTGGGGACGCTAGTATAGATCTGATCGGATCAGATATTGATCCGTTCAGATACTATACCACTAAGGGAGGTGTACGGTGCGTGCGTGGGTGTTAGCGGTACTGGCACTAACCTGACGCTGCCTGGGGCTGGTGCTTGCCAGTTCACCAAAACGCTACCAAAAAAACTGTTAGCGATCGCAGGGATCAGGCCTGACTCTGCGAACGCTGCAGTTATGTGTGTTTAGTGTTTTGTAAGTGACAGTGATTGATCGATACTGCACTTGGGTGGGCTGGGCTGGGCCGGGCGGAGGGGCAAAACACAGGTGCTAGCAGGTATCTGGGCTGATCCCGCTAACACTGCGTTTTTGGGAACCCTAAACTGCTGGGGACGCTAGTATAGATCTGATCGGATCAGATATTGATCCGTTCAGATACTATAGCACTAAGGGAGGTGTATGCTGTGTGCGTGGGTGTTAGCGGTACTGGCGCTAACCTGGCACTGCCTGGGGCGACGCAGACCCTATCTGACCCTAAAACCTAACTTATATTACCGCTGGGCGATCAGGGGGCTAAACCTTTATTAGGTATAAAACACCTACACTCGGATGTCTTCTCTCCTCAAGGCCGGAACGGAAAATACCGATCTGAGGAGAGATGACATCACTTCCTCTGCTGCTGTTTACTATACAGCAGCAGAGGAAGAATCTCATTGGCTGGGAGCGATCGCGAGGGGGGGCCCACCAATGGATGGTCTCCCCCTCACCTCTGATTGCTCCCGGACAGAAGCCGACCGCCTTGGGCACCGGGGGGGTCCAATCGGACGCCCCGCCCGCGGGAGGCAGATCACGTACCAGGTACGTGATTTTGCCAGCCCGTACCATTCTGCCGCAGTATATCTGCTTGAGGCGGTCGGCAAGTGGTTAAGTCTTTCTGGTGGCAATATGCATGGCAGTTGCAATTGGTATGGCCTCAAAAGCAAACGTCATCTTAACACATGCCAAACAGTCATATGAGGGATCACAAGTTCTCGGCTAGCACAATGAGTGGACTTGTGTGGGCTTCACTGAAAAGCCTCTTGAATTTGTTGCACTTTATCCTCTGAAGTGTGTGGTCGCCCTGACTCTTCCCCATTCATAAACACCCTGATTCTTAAAATTGTTTATATCAACAATTAATGTTCTTTGCCACTTGTGGATCAATCCCAAAACACTGTTGAAGCACAGGCTGCACCGTTATTACGGATTCAGTCTTGCTAAAGGTTAGTGTATATTTGGGTGCTAGTAGTGGTATCTAGCAGCCATCATTTGAAATTTTAGGCCACGCCCGTTCAAGCAAAACAGGTTCATTCATTGGCCGTGTGGTTGCAAAAATATAAGGTTTTAAAATTGGGTCATTTGTTTTGAAACACACTGTATTTTTACTCCAACCAAAGGGATAAAACATTGCACACTTTCCCTAAAATACCACTTCAGCGCACAATGCTCAGTATTCCTATATACTATAAGAAGCATATGCCAAGGTTCATATAAAATTGATCTAATTGAATGCATGCTCAAAATATCCCCCTACAAACAGTTGTTCAATGCTTTTATGAATATTGATTCCTGAAGGAATTCTTAATGATACATTGGGTCCACTTTATTTGAATATTATGTTAATCGATACCAGTATCACTATATAGTACCACTTTCAATCCTGTTAGATTTATCACTGTCCAACACACCACAGCAGTTCATACACATACACACCTTATAGTTTGTGTGCTTTTGTGAAAATCCTATTTAGGTATAAGCATGAATAGTACAGTAATGCCGCATACACACGAGCGGAATGCCCGACAGAAAAAGTCAGACGGAACTTTTTTTTCCCGAAAATTCTGATGGACCTAGAAATAGAACATGTTCTAAATATTTCCAAGGGAACCAATTCCTATCGGGAAAACTGCTCGTCTGTATTCTGTTCTGACGGACCAAAAACGACGCATGCTCTGAAGCAAGTACGAGATGGAAGTGCTCGGTGTGGTAAAAGTAGCATTCGTATTGGAGCTAGCACATTCCTCACGCTGCTAATTCTGTGATCTTTTAATGCAATGCATTCTTTTTTTCTTTGTAATGCTAGAAGAATGAAGTTGTTTTGCTGCTCATATTCACACAGACTTCTCACAAACTTATTTCTTCATTATTTATCCTGATCTCATGAATAATATTCTATTTTTTAAAAGCCTGATCTCCATAATAATGTTTACAATTATTTTTTATAGTCATCTTTTATCATTTTTTATTTCATCGAGATTTATTTTAGGATTACTTAAAAATTATTTTCTAGTGATCTCCATATAATTTGATTTTTCTGAGTGTCAAGTTACCACAATAACATTATTATCT
Organism: Aquarana catesbeiana; assembly: GCF_042186555.1. Taxonomy (NCBI): domain Eukaryota; kingdom Metazoa; phylum Chordata; class Amphibia; order Anura; family Ranidae; genus Aquarana; species Aquarana catesbeiana. The sequence goes on along the minus strand of NC_133324.1, from coordinate 255,720,988 downwards.
TGTATTTTTTATTAACCTCAAGGAGGTTGGTGTACCTTGTTAATTTGACATTGCCTTTTTGAAATGTACCTGCCTACTCACAAACAAACTGTCCTTTTTGAAGAAAAACACATAGGAAAGTATTTTCTGAAAATAAAATATACATTTCTTCTGGGTAACAAAATAAAGAGGAAGTCAACTCTGGAGAAACTTTGCAAAGCTTTTTGGCCCCCAGGGCACACATCAAGTGTCATATGGTTATGCAATAGAGATTCTCTGTCAGCATACCTGTCTCCATGTGTTCATCTCTAAAGGCCAGCTGCCTCTCACTTGACTGGTTTTATAACCTCTCCTCTAAGCATGGCCCCACCCCAGGCCCTATTAGGGAACCCTATATTAACCTGTGCACTGCAAGCCAGCAGTGCTGATCAACCATTGTGTGTTAGCCTCTGTGTGTACTTGCTGTGGTTCCTACGTCTGATTCCTGTTACCGACTGTTAGCGACTCGACTCTCCCTGTCTGCTTGTTACCCTGACCTTTGGCATGTTATGTTTATCCTTGTCTGTTAGTCGCCCTGACCTTTGGCTTACCCCTTACTTTACTTTCGTACCAGCCTGCTGCCGCCTTCCTCTTTTCCTGCAGTCTACAGTGAGCGTGAGCTGCGAGACCCTGGGGGCCGCAACCTGGAGCCAGACTGCAGCACAGTCCATCCTCACCACTAGAGGCTCTGGTGAACACCCGCTGGCTCTTAGACTCTGCGCCCTGGGGAATCTATGCTCTAGCTCCCACTGGGATCCATGTTAGTTATCCTATAGACCTGCTTCCTGAACCTTCCAGGGTTCAATCTGTAGCAGTCAGTCCTAGGGTCCACTACCTTTAACTCCTACAGAGTACATCTGTCACCTGGTCCCAGGTGACCTGACAGTTTGATCAGCCATGGACCCAGCTGATGTGTCGCTACCCGCAGATGATCCATTGCAGGGCTTAGTTCGCAGACTTGAGACCCAGGAATTGCATCAGACCCAGGTGATGCAATTCCTTCAGGATTTGGCATCCCATTTTGAACAGGTTCAGGGCTCATTAGGACCCCCGGTTCAACAACCTCAACCGCTATCTGCTGCTGCACCTATTGCACCAGTCGCAGCCACACATTCATTACATCTGCCAGCTCCGGCCCGTTTCTCTGGGGACTCCAAGGCCTGCAGGGGGTTCCTTAGCCAGTGCACAATTAATTTTGAGCTTCAGCCCCATAACTTCCTGTCCGATCGGGCAAAGGTAGCCTATATTATATCCCTCCTGTCCGGCGAGGCGTTAGCCTGGGCTGCGCCTCTGTGGGATCTAAATGATCCAGTGGTTTCTAGCCTGTCTGATTTCTTGAAACTTTTTAGGAATATCTTCGAGGAACTGGGTCGTGTCTCCTCAGCGGCCAGCGCCCTTTTACATCTCCGTCAAGAGTCCACGTCTGTGGGACAGTGCGCTCTTCATTTTCGTACTTTGACTGCTGAGCTGAGCTGGAATAATGAGGTCCTAGTTGCAACCTTTTTACATGGCCTCTCTGATAGAGTGAAGGATGAATTAGCAGGAAGATCCGTTCCTGCTGATCTGGACGGTGTCATCACCTTGTGTAACCAGATCGATATTCGCTTTCAGGAGAGGGCCCTGGAAAAAAGACGCCAGCACTCCCCGTTCCTTAGGCAGCTTGAGCTCCCAGTCCCTTCTCTTTGTTCCGAGGAGCACCCCCTGCCCGCTGAGGAACCTATGCAGCTGGGCTGGACCAAGTTGTCTACTGAAGAACGCGCTAGGCGCAGAACTCTGGGCCTTTGCCTCTATTGTGGGGCCAAAGGTCATTTTCGTGACACTTGTTCTCTTTGTCCGGATAAACGATCTGGGCTAATACATCTCTAAGGTGGAGTATTAGACCCTGAAGTATCACTTTCCCCTTCTCGTCTTCTCCTTTCTGTGTTCCTTTATGTCGGCGCTTCCTATCGTTCCGTCTCGGCACATCTGGATTCCGGAGCCGCTGGCAATTTCATGGATTGGGAAACTGCATCTTCCATGAGACTTACCCTTTTGCCCCTTTCAACGCCATTGGTGGTCTTGGCGATTGATGGCACTGTTCTCCCAGGGGGTCCTATCCGCTTCCAGACCCTTCCTGTTAAGATGTCGGTAGGGACACTCCACCAGGAGTGGATATCCTTTCTTGTCTTGCCTAAAGCTTCATTTCCTATTATATTAGGTCTTCCTTGGTTACGGTTCCATTCTCCACACATTGACTGGACTGCTGGATGGATCCTGGCTTGAGGTTCCTCCTGTTCCTCTTCCTGCCTACTCAAGGTTACCCCAAAAGAGAAACTTCCTGTTGCCACCATCCCAGTATCTTCTGCTCTTCCCGCTGCATATAGCGATTTCTGGAATGTCTCCTGCAATAGTCGGGCTGAGGCACTCTCTGGGTCATGTGGCACTCTGGATGAGGAGCCCACCTGTGAACTTGAGCTGATCATTCACTCCATTTTGCATGGTCATTTACCTTTGCCTGTTCCTGGACCCCCTTGGACGCACACCCAGGCTGACTCGTCTACTAGTTCCACAGTCGCTACGCCCTGTGATGCGATTCTGGTGGTCACTGCACCTGGCAATGCTGTTCAGTCGGCCTCTGAACCAGTTCAGCCTATGCCCAGTGAAGCTATCCAGCTTGACTTCTGTGACACATCACTTTCTAACCAACCTGGTCTCAGGGATCCACTGACTTCTGCCCAGTCTGATGATCCTGTGTTGGATGTCCAGCTCATCTTTAAGGGTCTGGGGGACCCTGCTCAGACTCCTGATGGTCTTCTTATGCCTTTACCCATTCTTAAGAAGCCTTTAGCCCTCAATAAGTCCTCTCGTCCTCTCCCTACCTCGGTTTCGGTCTCTGAGGATAATCTTAAGTACGAGGTTAGTCAAGTTCTCGATTCCCGGTGCCGTAGAGGCATTCTTCAGTACCTCATACATTGGGAAGGGTTTGGTCCTGAGGAGAGGTCTTGGATCACTGCATCTGAGATCTTTGTGCCTCGTCTGTAGAGGAGGTTTCATCTGGAGTTTCCCTTTAAGCCAGGGCCCAGGCGGGGGGGAGGCCTCATAAGAGGGGGGTACTGTCATGGTTATGCAATAGAGTTTCTCTGTCAGCTTACCTGTCTCCATGTGTTCATCTCTAAAGACCAGCTGCCTCTCACCTGACTGGTTTTATAACCTCTCCTCTAAGCATGGCCCCAACCCAGGCCCTATCAGGGAACCCTATATTAACCTGTGCACTGCAAGCCAGCGGTGCTGATCAACCATTGTGTGTTAGCCTCCGTGTGTACTTGCTGTGTTTCCTATGCCTGATTCCTGTTACCGACTTTGGCCTCTTCTCGACTCTCCCTGTCTGCTTGTTACCCTGACCTTTGGCGTGTTATGTTTATCCTTGTCTGCTAGCCGCCCTAACCTTTGGCTTACCCCTTACTTCCCTTTCGTACCAGCCTGCTGCCTCCTTCCTCTTTTCTTGCAGTCTACGGTGAGCGTGAGCTGCGAGACCCTGGGGGCCACGACCTGGAGCCAGACTGCAGCACAGTCCATCCTCACCACTAGAGGCTCTGGTGAACACCCACTGGCTCCTAGACTCTGCGCCCTGGGGAATCTATGCTCTAGCTCCCACTGGGATCCATGTTAGTTATCCTGTAGACCTGCTTTCTGAACCTTCCAGGGTTCAATCCGCAGCAGTCAGTCCTAGGGTCCACTTCCTTAGCGGTGCACTTCCGACTCCTACAGAGTGTATCTGTCACCTGGTCCCAGGTGACCTGACATCAAGTCTGTGGAAAAGAAAATTGAAAGCTTGAGGAGTCCATATAATAGGGAGCACAATCTGGTCCAGGAATCCCAGAGATCAGGACCAGCAGCAAATGACATATCTGTCCCCAGGCTGTGGTACTACACCAGCCTGCGTCTTCTGTCAGACCAGACTGAACCCAGGCCATCACTTTCTTGTCTTCCCTGCAGCCTTCCCTGCAGCCTTCCTTGGAAGCTGTGGCTCTGGTGGTGAACTTGTGGCAGGAGGAGGAGGAGGATGGGCTTGGTCATATATGTGGCTGTTCTCAGTCAGCTGGCCCTTCAACCCCTTCTGAAGGGCATCAAAAAAAATTCCCTCACAGAGGAGGCATTGGCCCTTCTCCAATTCTAGCAACCAGGTGTCTAGATAGCAGCCATAGGCCTCTTCAGCGTTGGGGGGGATCCTGAGGAAATCGCTGGCTTCCATAATGAGGCCCAGTGCTGCCTCCTCCGTCATTGTCCCCTTCCTGGGCCTTTTGGTGGTAAGGTAGAGGGGAGGCACCTGGGATTGGGTGAGGCTCCCACTGGGCCCAGCCACCTCCTGGCTGCCACTGGGCATGGCCTCCTCCTGGCTGACACTGGGCACAGCCTCCTCCTGGCTGACGCTTTCCAGACCCTCCTCCTGGCTGAGCTCATCCTGTGTATAAAAAAGGGACATGTTTTAGTTTTTGCTTCATCAATCACACACAATTTTCAGCTCATGACTTGCAAATTGAATGTTAATAAATAGAAAAGACTATCATTCTGACCCATTTTTCAAGCTGGTCACAAACATTTTTGGCCACTACTGTCTAGTGATATGTATACATAATTTTTTTTATAAAATCATTGATTTGTAATCAATTATAACATCTAGTTAACATAATTAATATCAGGACAACAAATATGTCTAAAAATAATATACCTGACTCCAGCTGGGCGCATCCACTTCTTCCAGGATGGAAGGCCCAGGTTGTTCCTCGTCAGCCTCTGCTGGGGTTGAGGGAACGGTGGAGGGAAGGCTGCAGGGAAGGGTCGAAAGAGATTCCCTGGCTTCAGTCTGGTCGTTCAGAATCCGCAGTTTGTTGAAGTACCACAGCCTGGGGACATAACATTCTCTGCTCATGCTCCTGATCAGAGTGATTTCTGGATCTTATTATGCTCCTTCTTATACATGTTCCTCAAGATCCCAAATTTGTTGTCCAAAACCTTCATGTTTGCATCGGGGACCCGAGTCTTCACAAATTCCAGAAGTTTCTCCAGTGATGACCTCCTAGCGTGTTTATTATAATATAAGCTGTGTTTCATCTCCCACAAATTCCTCATCTCCCTGTATCTGTCTATGAAACTGGTCATGAATTCTGGGTCCTTAAAGTGATCCATCGTTGCTGTAAGACAATACACAAGACAAAAACGCTAATGTCAACCTAAACTCTCATTATCATATCCCAATATAGGCCTCAGTCTTGAAGCAGTATAGGCCACTGTGATGGGCCAAGCTCAAATTTTACCTTTGTTTAGGACGCTCACCACTTCCGTTCGTCCTTCCCACACACACAGATCGTACGTACGACACATGCGTGTTAGCTTGATATATACACTGCGCATGTGTGAAACTCCGCCCGCATCGCCCGCCCCTGACGTTCTTTTTCGAAGATTCCCTGCTCCTTCTCTCTTCGGCACAGTAGGAGCAACATGGAGGATAAAGAGCAGGTGTGTGGTAATTCCACTAACAAGGAGGAGGAAAATCCAGAGCCCGGAGGAGGAGATTTAAGGCCTCCAATATGGCCTTTGAGGAGATGGTGGAGATGGTCAACATTTCGAAGAGGGCCAACCATGATGGAAAGAATGGGCCGTACCCAAACCCCAATCTGCGAAAGGCCAAAATCTTGATGAAAGTGGTGAAGAGCGTGCGGCAGAAATTTGGGATATGATGATCAAAGGAGCAATTAAGAAAACGCTGGTCAGACCTGAAATTGAGGGAGCATGATCAGTACAGAAGGATCAAGAAACTGCTTCTAAAAACTAAGTATTTGTCGTGGGTCCCTATTATTATTTTTACTTGCATACTGCTCCATGTGCTTTTCTTTACTGTTGTACAGTTTTAAATGGCTACTTTCATGTTCGTGGGCACAGTAATGGTTCGTAGGAAAAATATGATGTTTTTAGCTGATACAGGGTTAACTACATTTGGTCATGCTAATTTGTGTTAAAAGAAGTTTAGGACATTGTTGTCTAGATGTCTTTGAGACTAGAATGAATATCAAACTTGATTCAGTGGAATGTAAGGAGAGGACACTCAGCAGCTGTTTACACATCTGGACTCAGGAACACTAGTGTGGGACACCAGAGCATATTTTTTAGGGTGACCCACACAGGTGCTCCAGTGGATACTTGGCGTGTCTCCATCTGTGAAACTTGTCCAAAAAAGGTAAGTATTCCAGCTTGGTTAAAAGGAAATTAATGATGTCTTCAACTTGGAACTCTGCCCAAACAGACAATTGTACACCACTTCCAAGCAATGTTTCATATTCCTATTTCTGGACTAAAATATCTGTTTGCTAAGTATACCTTTTGTTTCATTCTCATAGGGGAGAAAAGACTCTGAGTATACCACTCAGAGGACACCAGGGACCCCCCACATCACCAAGAAGGGGAAATCAGCCCAAGACCCCCCAAGAATCTGGAGGAAGGAGAGGTGGATGAAGTGGGTGACTGACACCCAAGCTTCAGGTAATCTATGTATGCCTGCATATTTATAATTCATGTTTTTTAACCAATTTTTGGGTGATGTGCTGGTTGTTGAAAGGCAAGCTGAACCTTTCACAAGTGACAGCACACAAAGGCTCATCCACGACATCATGCTGTGGAATGGCGAAATAGACATTATAAGGAAGAAGCTGAATGTTATGGAACAACAAATGAAGAACATGATCGATGTGTTGGGGAGAATATAAATTGGTTTCAAATCCTATCCATTTACCCATTTGTTGGACTAAACCCAATTTTTGTTTGGACATTTTAAAAGCCAAATTTTGAAGATGCACACGGTGTGTCAACATGTGCTATCTGCCATCAGGGGATCTTAATGTACGTGTTTTGTGGGTGCAACCCCTTCCTCGTAACCCCATGATGGGAGATAGCACATGTTGACATTAGGCATGGGATCAGGAGGGAAATACCTATTTGGACTCCCAATTTGTGTGCATCTTCAAAATTTGGCTTTTACAGGGGTGACATGCGATGAAGGCAATATCAAGACATTTTGAAACTATATAATGACACTATATTGTCTGATATTGCCTTCAGTTTTTATACGTTGAACTTTGTAAGTTCCAGAGTTGTGTATGTTATATTTTAAAACATGCCTGTTTCTAAAAAAAAAAAAAAAAAAATTGATAAAAAAAAAAATGTTTTCTAAAAAATTTTCTAACTCACAATGTACACAGAGTAAAAATGTTGAGAATCAACAATGTGTGGCTTCTTCTTTCAATGCTTAATACTAGTTTTGTAAGTAATTTTGTGTTTACAGTGACAATGGGGCTTATTTACTAAAGGAAGATCCACTTGGCACTACAAGTGCACTAGGAGGGGGTTAAAAAGAAACACAAGCAATAAAGAAATTTCAAAATTTTATCAGATAATATTTTTTTTATTAAAAAATTTTTTAGACATTGCCTGGCATAGCAATGGCCTCCCTACCCATAAAATAATTTACATATTTCTCCCTAACTTCACGGGCGCTTTGGGGGGCCAAGCCAGGATTGGCCAGTATCCGGGCCTGTCAGGGGATTCTCTGTAATAAGTCCGACCTCAGGCCCAACTGAGGCTATATAATCAAGTGAATTTTTTCATAAATAATTGTGCAGTATGCAGCAGCATAGGATGATATGGTTGATTTTGCAGTCCGCCATATGGATTGCTGTCAGAAACAGGCGGAACCGGCTGGCCATTATCCCGAAGGTATTCCCAATGACTCTTCTCGCTCTGGCCAGCCGGTAGTTAAAAACCCTCCTCTCTGGGGTGAGGGTCCTTTGGGGGAATGGCCTCATCAGGTGCTTGCCCAGACCGAAGGCTTGATCTGCAATAAATAATTCCACGTTATCCGCATCAGGTGGCAATGCCAGGCCACCAGTCTGGAGACACTGGTAAAACTCCATCTGGGCGAAGACTCCTCCATCCGACATCCAGCCACTCTTCCCCACATAGAGGAACTCATGGTGTGCCGACACGACCGCCATTAACACTACACTATTAAACCCCTTATGCCCCGTACACACGGTTGGATTTTCCGACGGAAAATGTGTGATAGGACCTTGTTGTCGGAAATTCCGACCATGTGTAGGCTCCATCACACATTTTCCATCGGATTTTCCAACGCACAAAGTTTGAGAGCAGGATATAAAATTTTCCGACAACAAAATCCGTTGTCGGAAATTCCGATCGTGTGTACACAAATCCGACGGACAAAGTGCCACGCATGCTCAGAATAAATAAAGAGATGAAAGTTATTGGCCACTGCCCCGTTTATAGTCCCGACGTACGTGTTTTACGTCACCGCGTTTAGAACGATTGGATTTTCCGACAACTTTGTGTGACCGTGTGTATGCAAGACAAGTTTAAGCCAACATCCGTCTGAAAAAATCCTAGGATTTTGTTGTCGGAATGTCCGAACAAAGTCCGATCGTGTGTACGGGGCATTATAGTTATAATAAAAAGACCCCGAATGGGGTGGTGGCACAATGTGGACATGCTTCCCATCTATAGCTCCTCCAAAGTTGGGAAAGTCCCAATGGTCAGCAAAATGGGAGGCCACAGTCTGCCATTCCTGTGGCGTTGAAGGAAACAGTGGAGTCAAACAAGAAAAAAAATATAAGTACTTTTGCACACAACATTGCAAGCAGATTACACAAAAAACATTCTTGCACAACATCAGTATAACATTTATTTTAATGAGTATTTAAAGACAAAAATATAAGGCCCACTTATCAGATTCCTCAGCCCCTCTGATGAACCATTGATAAAATTGTATGGGGGGGAGGGTTTGAGGTGACTTTGGGAGCCAAAAAAAAACCTCCAGCACTCTGCCTGAATGTAAGGACACACATAACATTTCTATACATTTTAGGGGGGGTTATAAATGAATTTAAGGACACAAATAACATTTGGACACATTTTTGGAGCTGACAATATACATTGTTAAGGGACTAGGCTATAGGTGTATATGGGCCCAGAAAAGGATGCTGGGGAGGTTAGTGAAGGCAAATATGCAAGGCCAAAAAAGGAGCATTAAAAGCTTCCAGCATGCATGAGGATAAAGGGGACATTCACAACATATTCCAATCATGGTAATTAGGAAATTATGAAATAAATACAATACATTAGCAGGGGTCAGCAAAGCCAACAGATGGTGAAAAACGGGATCCGTCATCCTGAGATAATTCCTGAAATCATCAGGATTATTCTTCTGGATCTCACGAAGCAAAGGCATGTGCGAGAATTGGTCACACTGGAGTAACCAATTCTTGGTCCATGAACTCCTCCTCGCCCTGTTCATGGACTGGACTTGGGTCAAAGTATGAACCCCAACACCAAGCCCCCACACAGCATGAACTCTACGATGAGTACGTACCCGCACCATCGTTTCAAAACGGTCGGCTGGTCAGAATGAACTTAACATAACTCACTGAAGAACAGCAAGGCCTGTGAAGCAACGAGCGGACAAGAACGCACAGAAAAACTGATACGAACTGACTACACGCACTGAAAACCAGATACAAAACCACAAGCACAAACTGAACAGCAGTAAAATGATCGAAAAAAGCTGGAGTCTGAAAAGCGCGAATCGTCTCTCACCAAACTTCTACTAACACGAGATAAACACGAGATTAGCAGAAGGAGCCCAAAGGGTGGCGCACTGGGTATTGAACTTCCTTTTTCTAGTCCCGTCGTACGTGCTGTACGTCACCGCGTTCTTGACGATCGGACTTTGGTGTGATCGTATGTACGCAAGACAGTTTCAGCAGAATTCCGTCGGAACTCCATCGTAAAAACCTTCAGAGTTTATTCCGACGGGAAAACCGGTCGTGTGTATGTGGCATAACAGAAAAAATGTTCATGGGTCCTCAGGAACACATCATTTTAAAACTTACATGCATGTCTACTGATAAGATCATAGCTTTCCCACAAATGCATATGTCTCAGTAGAAGTCAATATCTATGTAAATGTGTGGTTTTTGGAAAATGCAAGTGCTGGTATATATAAAATATGTTTCCAGGAATTGCATTTCATCCATAAGTCAATATCCTAATTAGCCTTGTGGATTGTGGTTTATGTATAATTTGCAGCTGAAATTCAGCAGTTCAGGAGTCTGCAACCTTTTTAACATGTGCACAATTGTTTTTTTACATTTGTGTAAATTTGTGCTCAAAAGATAATAATTTTATATTATATAGATAACTGGAATTATGACTGTATTTAGGTTTTTCTCTTTAACAGTTTAATTTGTAGGGATTCCGTTCCAGTTTTCCTTTTGTATATTGTCAAGAGGTAAAAGGCTTACTGTTTCCTTATATTTCCATTGCCAGCAAAAAAAACCTGACAGGAGTTCTATTCCTTACCTATTCTATCAAAAATATGGGATAGATTCACATCACGGTAATTGCATTTAATGCACGTTGACATGCCTTATTTTTTAACAAGTTGTGTTGCTGTGCCTTTTTTATTTTTAAAGTAGAAAACATTTGAGTTGTAGTGCATTGCAACATGTGATGTGTTGTGATGCATTTAATTGCAGCGATTCCTTTTTTAGCCCAGCACACACCAATGCAGCACATTGGTGTGAACTAGGCCCGTTGAAAATTATGCATTTTCATATGTTTTTTTTTTTTTTTTTATAATCAAAATTTTTTTTTATTTTCTATTGTACTTTCCACAATTCACAATTATTCATCCTTGATTTCATACTTTACAGTAACTACACAAGATTAACATATTAGACATTAACAAGAAACCAACTGGTTACATAGTTCTCTTACGGCTAATCCTATCCCCTCCAAAAAAAAAAAAAAAAAAAAAAAAAGGGGGGGGGGGGGTGGGGGGTACCGCTGTCTGTCTCCCCCTCCCACACCTGACATGTGTTCGACCACCAAATAACCAAGTATATCCTGTGACTGATGAAATTCCCAATAATTGTGCATATCAATCTGTGTATCCAATTCCTCATTGACACTCCCAACACCTACAAACCAACACGTTAAAAAAAAAAAAAAACACCCCACCCATACATTCCTTGTGATTATTTTTGTTATTCCATAATTGTTCCTAACTTCTAATAAAAATAGAAAAAAAAAAAAAAAGGGAAAAAAAAACCCCACCCATACACACCCTGTGATTATTATTAGTTATTTTATAATTGTATATATTGGCCATTCATGGCCTTGTTCCTCACTTCTAAAAATGAGAAGAAAAAAAAAAAAAAATTATTGTGATAAGAAAAAGAAATAATTATTTCAAGTGTTCCAATTAAACCTAAAAAATCCTTCTCCTACCTCTATGTGTTACCAAACCCCCTATAATGTAAGAGGCTATATTAAGTATGACATCTATAAAAAAAAAAAAAGAAAGAATTTTTTCCTTTTTTTTTTTCTTTTCCCACCGCCCCGCCCACTCACCCTGTGATCTTAGTCTAATTCCTCACTTCTAAAAGGGAAGAGAGAAAAAAAAAAAAAAAGAATGTGACCAGCATGATTCCCATTGATTGTGTGTTTCAATCTTCATATCCCCTTCCTTAGTGACATTCCTTACACCAAACGCCTTCAAACCAACACATTAAACGCCCATCCCTCCCCCCTTTGCCAAGTCGGGTATCTCATTATACGGGTTAAAGAAGCGGGAGGGGGGAAGCGACAGCAGAAAAAAAAAAAAAAAAAAACCTACTTCCTTCCTTTTCCTCCCTGGCTAAACCCCTATGCCCTATGTGGCTATTCCAAGGTCTTTATATGGCCATGGCTCCCTACACCTTCTCATTTCGTGTTTGCCTCTTAATCTATCCCCTGTACACACTGTATCCAGCCTGCCCATATGTCCAAATTATGCATTTTCACATGTTAGTGCATTGTGCTAGTGTTGAGCAATACTGCCTATTAATCAGCAGCCAAATGCACCTGATTTCAATGACCCATTAAGGTCCCTGTTACCAACTTAAAAAATTCAGGTATAAGCACAGAAAAATCAAGTTTTTTAAAAGCTAACCTGTGGGGGCACAAGTGTGAGGCAGCCAATGCGGATGTGCTTTAGGTAAGCTCCATGCGTTCTGTGCATTAACCTGGCCCTAATTAGCAAACCAGACCACTCGTTATGGTCCTCCATGTTTATCCTTTCTGCTGCCATCCTCTAGGGACTCAGTGATGACTCCTCTGAATGCTAAGAGCACCAAAAACAAGCTCAAGAAGCCTCTCCATCAAGTACGCACTGGCACACTCTGCAGTCAGGATGTCGCAGATTACTTGGAGACATGATAGGCTTTCCTGAGAAGATGGGTTTTCAGGGATCGCCTGAAGGTAGCAAAATTAGGGGATAGCCGGACAGGTGGAGGTAGCGAGTTCCAGAGGATGGGAAAGGCTCTAGAGAAATCCTGGAGACAAGCATGGGAGGAGGAGATGAGAGAGCTTGAGTAGGTGGTCTTGAGAAGAGCATAGACAACGATTTGGGTGTTATTTGGAGGCAAGATTGGTGATGTAGCTCAGGGCAGAGTTGTGAATGGCTTTGTATGTTGTGGTTAGTATTTTGAAATTAATTCGCTGGGTGATTGGGAGCCAGTGTAGGGATTGGAGGAGAGGGTTGGCAGACACTGAGCGATTGGTAAGGTATATAAGTCTGGCAGCAGCATTCATGATAGACTGAAGAGGGGATAGCCTATGGAGAGGCAGGCCAATGAGAAGGGAGTTGCAATAGTTAAGGCGAGAGATAACAAGGGAGTGAATGAGGGGCTTGGTGGTTTCATTTGTTAAAAAGAGGCAAATTTTAGAGATGTTATGGAGGTGAATTCTACAAACTTTTGACAATGATTGGACTTGAGGCTGAAATGACAAGTCAGAGTCTAGGATTACACCTAGTACCCTGGCGTGAGGGGAGGGACTGGTAGTTGCATTGTTGATTTTGATGGAAAAGTCATGGAGGGGGGGCACAGGTGGGGGGGGATATTAATAGCTCAGTTTTAGAGAGATTTAGTTTAAGGAAGTGGTGCAATATCCATGCTGATATGTCAGTTAGTATGTTAGTAATGCGAGAGGAGACTGAAGGAGTGAGGTGAGGAGTAGACAGATAGATTTGGGGCGTCATCGGCGTATAAGTGGTATTGGAAGCCGCGAGCTGTTATCAAGTGACCAAGGGGGGATGTGTAGATAGAGAAGAGAAGGGGTCCAAAAACAGAGCCTTGGGGGACCCCCACAGAAAGAGGCATTGGTGAGGAGGAGACAGAGTTGTAGGTGACACTGAAGGAGCGTTGTGATAGATAGATAGAGTACCAGGATAGAGCAGAATCTCGGAGGCCAAGGGAATGTAGTTTATTGAGAAAGAGCGGGTGGTTAACAGTATCAAAGGCCGCAGACTTGGAAGTTAGAATGGATGACTCTTCTGTCCTGATTGACAGTCATGAAAATGAGCTGTGGGAAGAAAATGCTACTTTGCACTATACATTGGAAGATCCTTTAAATACTGTAGAGCTTGCAGAGCTAATATGTGCTTTTGCAGGATCCACCATAGCAAATTGAAGGGAAATTAAACCTGCCTTGCTGATTCTATAACAGCACCACATCACATATAGATGGGGGTTTCTGGTACATTTCATCTTCACCTATCGCAAACGAAACTACATGGGCTCCACCCTTTATGAAGTACAACAATAACTAGATGAACTCCACTTGTCGCAATCCTTGTCACCAACGAAAGCAAAGATCACTAGCAGTGGCTATCCTAGGATGCCAATCTCCCCAACCATTACACAGATTTCCCAGACAGTGGAAGCTCCATCACGCACATGCCAAGATCAAAAACCTGGATTGCATTCTTACCCAACTAGTTGAGAACAACCTGAGGACTATTACCTCTCCTCTATTCACGTTTGATGCAGAAAAGTGCCTAACCTTGTTTCCAATACACTGCATTTGGGACTCCCCATTCTTTTCTGTTACTTTGATGGACACTGTTTCTTTATCAACTGGTCCATACCTGATATTCCAGCTCACTCCTCGCATTCCTCTTTCACATGTGATGCAACTGTGATGATCCTAGTTCCCCCTTCCTAGATTATTTATATGTCCCCCTCCTGGCCTACCTCACCCTTCCCTTATCCTCCCTTCTTCTAGGTGCCTCTTGGAGGATTCCTATTGCAAACTGATACTTGTTGCCAGGTGCTCGGCTAAACAATATGGAGATGGAGACAGTGGCTTTTTTTCTTCTCTCCCTCTACTGAGATACTGCTGCTATACTGCACCATCCTTCTCCAGCCAGCAGGGGGAGAACTAAAGCCAAGCAAGTCTATAGACTTCTATGTAGAGCACTTAGAATGCTGGTAGTTGTAGTTTGAGATGGAAGCCATATATTGGCTCACTATAATGATTACACTAAAGATCTCATTATACACTGTGCAGTAGGAGTAGAGAAGAGCAGAGCACCTCTATCCAAGTATTTACCTGCCAGTGGGGACTAGGGATGAGCCGAACACCCCCCAGTTCGGTTCGCAGCAGAACATGCGAACAGGCAAAAAATTAGTTTGACCATGGGAACACCGTTAAAGTCTATGGGACACGAATGTGAAAAATCAAAAGTGATAATTTTTGAGGCTTATATGCAAGTTTTTGCCATAAAAAGTGTTTGGGGACCTGGGTCCTGCCCCAGGGGACATGTATCAATGCAGAAAATGTTTTAAAAACTGACTTTTTTTGGGAGCAGTGATTTTAATAATGCTTAAAGTGAAACAATAAAAATGAAATATTCCTTTAACCACTTGACCACTGGGCACTTAAACCCCCTTAATAACCAGACCAATTTTCAGCTTTTAGTGCTCTCACATTTTTAATGACAATTACTCAGTCATGCAACACTGTATCTATATGAATTTTTTGTCCTTTTTTTCACACAAATAGAGCTTTCTTTTGGTGGTATTTAATCACCGCTGGGTTCTTTATTTTTTGCACTATAAAAGAAAAAAGACCGAAAAATCTGTAAAATCTGTAAAAAAATTAATTTTTCTTCGTTTCTGTTATAAAATTTTGAAAATTAGTAATTTTTCTTCATATATTTTGGCCAAAATTTATACCGCTACATATCTTTGGTAAAAATAACCCAAATTAGTGTATATTATTTGGTCTTTGTGAAAGTTATAGCGTCCACAAGCTATGGTGCCAATATCTGAAAATTGATCACACCTGAAGTACTGACGGCCTATCTCATTTCTTGAGACCCTAACATGCCAGAAAAGTACAAATACCCCCCAAATGACCCCTTTTTGGAAAGAAGACATTCCAATGTATTTAGAAAGATGCATGGTGAGTTTTTTGAAGTTGTCATTTTTTCCCACAATTCTTTGCAAAATCAAGTTTTTTTTTTTCTTTTTTTTTTTTTCACAAAATTGTCATATTAGCAGGTTATTTCTCACACACAGCATATGCATACCACAAATTACACCCCAAAACACATTCTGCTATTACTCCTGAGTATGGCGATACCACATGTGTGAGACTTTTGATCACTTTTATTCCTATTACAAGGAATGTAAACATCCTTTGTAATAGGAATATGGCATGACAGGTCCTCTTTACAGCGAGATATGGGGTCAATAAGACCCCAAATCTCACCTCTAGGCTGTGCCTGAAATTAAAAAAAAAAAAAAAAAAGATCCTGGCTTCGATCGTAGCGGTGAGTCGGTAGAAGCACCGGAGGGCGGTGGGAGGGGGGATGTCCCCTCTCGCCTCCCGTAAGAACGATCAAGCAGTGTAACAGCCGCTATGATCATTCTTATGGTGTAGGGAATCGCCGGCTGAAAAAGATGATATCTGAATGATGCCTGTAGCTGCACCCATCATTCAGATATCCCCGCACAAAGTCAAGGACGTCGTATGACGGAAGGCCGGAAGTGGTTAAAACGCTTTTTTTTTTTAACACAAAGTTGTTCATTTATACAATATTTCTAACACATAGCATGTACATATCAAAAATGACACCCCAAAATAGATTCTCCTACTCCTCCTGAGTACGGTGATACCACATGTGTGAGACTTCCACAGCCTGGCCACATACAGAGGCTGGGTATGGCTGAGCATGGCCGGGTATGGCTGAGCATGGCCGAGTATGGCTGAGCATGGCCGAGTATGGCTGAGCATGGCTGGGTATTGCAGAGTATCGCCGAGTATGACTGGGTATCGCCGAGTATGACTGGGTATCGCCGAGTATGACTGGGTATCACCGAGTATTGCAGAGTATGGCTGGGTATTGCGGGGTATTGCAGAGTATTGCGGGTTATGGCAGAGTATTGCAGATTTTTGCGGGGTATTGCAGAGCATGGCTGGGTATGGCAGGGTATGGCAGAGTATGGCAGAGTATGGCTGGGTATCACTGAGTATTGCAGAGTATGGCTGGGTATCACTGAGTATTGCAGAGTATGGCTGGGTATCACTGAGTATTGCAGAGTATGGCTGGGTATCACTGAGTATTGCAGAGTATGGCTGGGTATCACTGAGTATGGCTGGGTATTGCGGGGTATGGCAGAGTATTGTGGGGTATTTCAGGGTATTGCAAGGGTATGGCAGAGTATTGCGGGGTATTGTGGGGTATGGCAGAGTATTGCGGGGTATTCCAGGGTATGGCAGAGTATTGCGGGGTATTCCAGGGTATGGCAGAGTATTGCGGGGTATTCCAGGGTATGGCAGAATATTGCGGGGTATTCCAGGGTATGGCAGAGTATTGCGGGGTATTGCAGGGTATGGCAGAGTATTGCGGAGTATGGCGGGGTATTGCGGAGTATGGCGGGGTATGGCAGGGTATGGCAGAGTATGGCGGGGTATTGCAGGGTATGGCAGAGTATTGCGGGGTATTGCAGGGTATGGCAGAGTATTGCAGGGTATGGCAGAGTATTGCGGGGTATTGCAGGGTATGGCAGAGTATTGCAGGGGTATTGCAGGGTATGGCAGAGTATTGCGGAGTATGGCGGGGTATTGCGGAGTATGGCGGGGTATTGCAGGGTATTGCAGAGTATTGCAGGGTATTGCAGGGTATGGCAGAGTATTGCGGGGTATTGCAGGGTATGGCAGAGTATTGCAGGGGTATTGCAGGGTATGGCAGAGTATTGCAGGGTATGGCAGAGTATTGCAGGGGTATTGTGGGGCATACCAGAGTACTGAGGGGCATTGCAGAGGGCATTGCAGAGCATTGCAGGGTATGCAGAGTAATGGGGATGGCTGAGCATGGATGGATGGATGGCTGGATGTCTCTGTGCAGCGCTGTGGGCACTACACATGCAGCCCACAACGCTGCAGCCATCCATCCATCCCCCTCTCCGCTAACAGCGTACCGATCGGTACACAGAGGGGAGGAGAGGAACCGGCGTCATCAGATGACGCCGGTTTGTTTACATGTGATCGCTCCGTCATTTGACAGCGCGATCACATGGTAAACGGCCGCGATCAGCGGATGCTCTCGAGTGCGCGCCCGAGAGCAGAATTCTGGGAGGACGTCCCTGGACGTCCTCCCAGAGTTAAACAACCGCCCTGTAGCCGTCATTTGGCTATGGGCCGGTTGTTAAGTGGATAAATATCATGCCTGGGGGGTGTCTATAGTATGCCTGTAAAGTTGCGCAGTTTTCCTGTGTGTAGAACAGTACCGCAGTAAAATTACATTTCTAAAGGAAAAAGGTCATTTAAAATTGATTGCGACTGGTAATGAATTGTTGGGTCTCGACAATATAGATAAAACTCATTGAAAAAACCGGCATGGGTTCCCCCAGTCCATCATCAGGCCCTTCAGGTCTTGTATGGATATTAAGGGGAACCCTGCACCAAAATTTTTTTAAAAATGGCGTAGGTCCCCCCAAAATCCATACCAGACCCTTATCTGAGCACGCAACCTGGCAGGTCGCAGGAAAAGAGGAGGGACGAGAGAGCACCCACCCTCCTGAACCGTACCAGGCCACATGCCCTCAACATGGGGAGGATGCTTTGGGGTCTGACCCCAAAGCACCTTGTCCCCATGTTGATGGGGACAAGGACCTCATCCCCACAACCCTTGCCTGGCGATTGTGGAGGTCTGCGGGTGGGGGAGTTATCGGAATCTGGAAGCCTCCTTTAACAAGGAGACTCACAGATCTCGCCCCCCCCATGTGAATTGGTAACGGGGTACATTGTACCCCTACCAATTCACAAAAAAAATGTCAAAAATGGTAAAGACAAGAGACAGCTTTGGACAAGTCCTTTATTAAAAAAAAAAAAAAAAATGTCCAGCAATGTAAATCCATGCCTCCCAATGGACCGAAAAAAAAAAGCTGCAAAAGTTCCACCTCCAAGGGAGGCTCCCGCCGAGTGACGCTGTTGTATAGCTAAGGGCGGGCCATCCATGACCTAAACGGGTAACCCCACCCCCCCAACACCACAGGAAGCCCCCGTGGCGTCAGAGGGAGCGGGGTCACCTGTTTACATCAACGGGTGGCCCCACCCTCAGCTATATAACAGCTGTCATCGAGAGAAGCGTCACTCAGCGGGAGCCTCCCATGGAGGCGGAACTGTTGCGCCTTTTTTTTTCTTTCCCTGACCGGCTATGTTCTTCATCTTTTTCCTTTGGATTCGCCCCCCCCCACACTCAGGAACCTCTCTTTGTTTGGGGCCTCTTTTGTGGCTTTGTGTTCCCTGGGAACTCTCCATTGTTTAAATTGCCCAGGATTGTTCTGATTATAGTTGAACGGGGACATGGTGTAATTATCATCATCCCTGCCCATATAGGAATAATCATCACCAAGTGAACCAGTTTATTGTTCTAAAAAAGCTATATCCCATTCTAAATGGAGCTCAGGAACCATTCCATTTTTAAATCTGAGAAATATACCACCCAATTCAGAGTCCGCATTCATTGTAACAAAAACACCTTCAGTGTTAAATGTTCGAGTGGTTCTGTATTCAGACATCCATTTTGCAACAGAGCCAAATCGGACAAACTTAACTGCAGTAACTGCAAACTTAACTGCAGTAACTGCAATGCTATAAGTCTACGTAATATATCTAAATTTCAATATATGCGCTGCGCTACTCAACAGATTAAGGAGAAGCTGCAAACACAACAATCAGACAAATTGAGTGGATAATGAGAATATTAAGTGCAGCGCTAATCCATATTGTGTGTGTATATATTAGAAAATTGTGCAATTATGCAAACAGTAAGTATAACATATTGACTGTGCAAATTAAAGTGCTAGGTGCAAACAGCAATAAATAAATATGAATACAATTCATACATTGAAATCACTAAAAAGTCCATCTATGTGAAATGGCATTGTGAATAAATAACCCATCATTTCAAGGCAGGGATAAACTTCTTGAGTTTCTTGATTTTAAAGAAACGGATTAGACTAACCTGTATTGACAAAGAAATTAAAGATCTTAGGCCTCATGCCCACTGAAGTTTTTACAGCCACTTTTAGGAGTGTTTTTCACAGCTTATTAAAGAAAAAACTTTCTGTTGTTTCCTGAGTGACCACGTTCCCTGTTTGACTCTGTGCTGCTGGCATTGGGCCCACTGAGTCCGGTAAGTGTATCCACTTTTTTTTTTCATCGGTGGTGGAGTCTATAGTGATTTCTTACTGGATGGTGGCCTATCCTTCAGAGGTTGAATATATCTTTAATTTCAACATTGATTTCTACCTAAACACTTGTGATTTCATTTCACCTGTTTGGATTGTTTTTTGTTTGTTTTTTCCCTCATAGGTTATTTATTCACAATGCCATTTCACATATATGGACTTTTTAGTGGTTTCAATTTATGAATTGTATTTATATTTATTTATTGCTGTTTGCACCTAGCACTTTATTTTAATTTGCAGTCAATGTATTATACTTACTGTTTGCATACTTGCAAACAGTATACGCAAAGTACAAAGTAAATATACTTTGTCCACAAAAGTTTTGCCATAGTGCGGGTTGACTCACCTCTGTCTTGCCACACCACAACAATATCCTTCACATTCTAACATTTCATAAGGAATCTGCAAGGCCAGTAATTGCCACTCTGTGACAAGGCTAACACATGGCATCCATGGACATCCAAGATGCTTACCTGCATGTTCTCATTTATCCACCTCATCAGCAATTTCTACACTTTGCAGTTGCATAAGACCACTTTCAGTGTGTCACACTGCATACCAGCCTCTCTTCTGCTACCAGGATGTTCACAAAATTCCTAGCACCCTTGCTTGCCCTTTCAAAATTCAGGGCATCCAGGTGACAGACTATTTAGATTTTCCTGAATAATTCATCTCCCTTATAACTTTCAGACAATGTCCAAAAGACAATTCAGCTGCTTCAAGCCTTTTGTTGAGTGATCAACTTAAAAATCTTTTTTAATCAAAAATATTGAAATGCTTCTATGAATATCAAAGTAATAAACCAAAAACCAATGTAAATCTGAATCAAATAGCATGAAAGCTTATGACATATATAGTGTAAGTGTACAAACACAATATAATTCTGTGTACCAAGTGTGGAAAATCCACTTATAATAGTTAGCAAACTAAACAATATTATAAATACAGATATAAATAAATCTTCAGTGAACATTCACACTCCCTATCAACATCTTAGAGCTCAGAGCTGTCAGGCTGTCCCTCCTTTTAAAGGGTCAACTTATTTATGTGCAGTCAGACAATGCGACCACAGTTATATATATTAATCATCTCGGGGGCACAAGAAGCCTGGCTGCCATGAGGGAGATAAGCCAAGATCTGTCAAAGGCAGAAACTCACTGCCTACCAGTTTCTATGGACCACATCCCAGGAATAGACAACTGGCAGGTGGATTATATTCGCCGCCACCACTTGGACTAATGGGGGATCCCAGATGTGGACATCCTAGTCTCCACATACAATGAACCTCCTCTGTTTGTATCAAGAACAAGGGATCCTTTAGTTTTGGCCTCAGATGCTTTAGTTATCCCTTGTCTCAGTTATGGCTATACAGTGAGGGCAGAAAGTATTCAGATCCCCTTAAATGTTTCGCTTTTTGTTCATTTTTTCCCTCATTAATGTACACACAGCACCCCATATTGACAGAAAAAACACAGAATTGTTGCCATTTTTGCAGATTTATTAAAAAAGAAAAACTGAAATATCACATGGTCCTAAGTATTCAGACCCTTTGCTGTGACACTCATATATTTAACTTGAGATGGTTCTACACCTTCATTTGAGTCCAGCTGTGTTTGATTATACTGACTGGACTTGATTAGGAAAGCCACACACCTGTCTATATAAGACCTTACAGCTCACAGTGCATGTCAGAGCAAATGAGAATCATGAGGTCAAAGGAACTGCCTGAAGAGCTCAGAGACAGAATTGTGGCAAGGCACAGATCTGGCCAAGGTTACAAAAAAAAATTCTGCTGCACTTAAGTTTCCTAAGAGCACAGTGGCCTCCATAATCCTTAAATGGAAGACGTTTGGGACGACCAGAACCCTTCCTAGATCTGGCCGTCCGGCCAATCTGAGCTATCGGGGGAGAAGAGCCTTGGTGAGAGAGGTAAAGAAGAACCCAAAGATCACTGTCGCTGAGCTCCAGAGATGCAGTCGGGAGATGGGTGAAAGTTGTAGAAAGTCAACCATCACTGCAGCCCTCCACCAGTTGGGGCTTTATGGCAGAGTTGCCTGACGGAAGCCTCTCCTCAGTGCAAGACACATGAAAGCCCGCATGTAGTTTGCTAAAAAAAACACCTGGAGGACTCCAAGATGGTGAGAAATAAGATTCTTTGGTCTGATGAGACCAAGATAGAACTTTTTGTCCTTAATTCTAAATGGTATGTGTGGAGAAAACCAGGCACTACTCATCACCTGTCCAATACAGTCCCAACAGTGAAGCATGGAGGTGGCAGCATCATGCTGTTGGGGTGTTTTTCAGCTGCAGGGACAGGATGACTGGTTGCAATTGAGGGAAAGATGAAGCCAAGTACAGCGATATCCTGGAAAACCTTCTCCAGAGTGCTCAGGACCTCAGACTGAGCCAAAGGTTTGCCTTCCAACCAGACAATGACCCTAAGCACACAGCTAAAATAACGAAGGAGTGGCTTCACAACAACTCTGTGACTGTTCTTGAATGGCCCAGCCAGAGCCCTGACTTAAACCCAATTGAGCATCTCTTGAGAGACCTAAAAATGGCTGTCCACCAACGTTTACCATCCAACCTGACAGAACTGGAGAGGATCTGCAAGGAGAAATGGCAGAGGATCCCCAAAGCCAGGTGTAAAATACTTGTATCTTTCCCAAAAAGACTCATGGCTGTATTAGATCAATAGAAAAAACAGTTTGGAATGTCAGCAGTTCAGCGTCTGTAAAACTAGTCACAAAGGTGGGGAGTGTAACAGTATCTAAACAGAAGTAAATGTTGCATAAACATTACACCCACCCAAGGATGGGGGTCTTGTGCCAGTAGCTCAAATTAAGTAATTAATTAGACGAGACTACCAAGGCAAGTTCCTCTGAATCATACAACAGCTTATAAAAAACACCAGGGACAGGGGGGCGTGTCCGGACCTCGCAGTGACAGGACGTATCGACTGATAGCTCCACAGAGAATCTTACAATCTAACGCCATCCGGCGTACTCTACCAACAGGGGAGCCTTAAAACTTCATCCAACAGTCACTGGGCATCTCTTCCACAGGCCCCGGGGGAAATTTCAAAGTTTACCTGATCGATCGGGTCTTTCCTGGGCTCCGGCCGGCTCACCCTCACGAGTGACTCGCCGCCATCTTGCGGCCCACAGTCCCTCATCATCCCCAGGCTCAAGTGCTGTAATCGGCCGAACACGGAGGAGCCACACTGCCACCATCTACTACTGTTATAGCGGGGGCTGTGTGGGCACTGTGAAAGCCTATGAACTCCGGGTGATCGGCTCCGAACGCTCACGGCCCGCCGCCATCTTGAGGCCTGTGGAGCCTCCAGCATCCCCGAGCTGGAGTACCGCAATCGGCGGTACGAGCGTTAACGAACCCGGCCCATCTTACTGCGGACACCTCTGGAAGGTAGGCGCTCACCACACAGACCCTGAGAGCCGGCAGCAGTACAGGAAAATCCGACCTCGGACACCCGCGGCCTGCCTCATACTTCTCAGGTCACAGCCTAGGAAAATAGATGGCCCTGGCCTACCTGTGGAAGACGGTCGCCATCTTGTCCATCCAGGAGCACCTCAACTAATTTCTCTTCCGAGGGGCGTCGCCTGACCTGGCATGGCGACAGACGTCTAAACCCTGAGCTCCGTCCATCGCGGGAGAAACACTAAGAAGCCGGGAGGTATTCGCACACTATACTACCAGTGGATAATGGGCACTGCTTCCCGATCATCCTCTGCCTCCCGCTCGAGATCCCCCAGGGATCTAACCGGATCACAAAACCGCCATATACCGGAGATGTTCAGAACCGGCAGAGGCAATATGGCGCCTATCCCTCACGGCCCACCGCACTCAGGAGCACAGCCTCTGCCTCCAACCATCCCAAACACGTCTGACTCTAGTCAGACCAGATCCAATGCTGCAGGAGACGGGATCGTACTCACCCCCCAGCCTCAGCTCAACATCCAGGACATAAGACTGATTGCTGAAGACATCAAGGACACTTTATCCGCCGCCATAGTGGAGCTGTGGCTGGATTTTCGCGCCTTGAACGAGCGAGTCCTGAGAGTTGAGACAGTGACTGAACGCCACGACACCGCCATTCACTCAATCACTGATTGCATTGACTCCCACACACTGCAGATGCGTGACATGCAGCGACACTTGGAGGACCTCGACAACAGGGGTCGGAGGCATAATCTCCGTGTCAGAGGCCTTCCGGAGGCCTTCGAGGGGGAACAGGTCTCTCAAGAAGTAGTTAGCCTTTTCAACGGCCTTCTCCACAGACCCCCGCAAACCCCCATCCAAATGGAGAGGATACATCGCACACTGCGCCCCAAGGGACGGGAGACGGATCCCCCACGGGACATAATATGCTGCATAGTCGATTACAAACTAAAAGAGGACATCCTAAAACAAGCCAGGAGCAGCCAGCAAATCATACACGCGGGTGCCCATATCCAAATATACCAAGACCTATCTGGGATCACACTCCAACATAGAAGGGACCTGAGGCCTCTCCTGGATGTCTTAAGGGAGAAACGTATTCTCTATAAATGGAAATTTCCCTTCTGCCTCTCAGCTTCCAACAACGGCCGCACAGCACTACTCAAAGTACCAGAGGATCTACCTCATTTCTGCGCCACGCTTGGGATTGCCACAGTGTCAGTGCCTAATTGGTATGCCGCCTTTCGCAGGGCCCCATCACACCTTGACCAACCTAGAGATGAACCCATGGATGCTCAAGAGTCCAGACACCGCAGAAGACGCTCGCCTTCCACCCATAGGAACCAGCCCAACTACCGGAGCGGTCCTGGAGCTGACTACATTATCACCTCCCCACGGTCCAGGCGGAGGCGCAGGGACCGCTAATATCGGGGCACCGGGATTCTCCCTCTCTGTTTCACGTTTATTTTTACTTTTATTTTTGTTGAGTTTTGTTCAGTGCCTTATCTGAAGACCTTTCGTTCTGGGACCCAATTTTTGACTCCCATATGTCACTACAGATGTGAGGACACTAATGGCTATAGGCTGTCTTTTCAATTACATCTGTTCATGCCCGCTGGGTCGCAAGATCTCCACAGGACACCCTTGCTCGCTCTCACGCCTTCCTGTCTGTTTACAGATCAACACGCGGCTTGCTGCCCACTCCATCGCTCAGAACTCCTTGGTTACGGCCTCAGGACACAACACTGAACTACTCCTAATCTAGCACTACAATTCCCACAAGTCTGAGCGCCCACAGACGCCGCCTGGCAACACTAGCGGAGTCTCCTAAACCACGCATCCTGCAGCGGACACACTGGGATCTTTCGACCACGAAGACGCCAACATTACACTCCCATCCGAAGGGATAAGATCCACTCCTCTTCACTCAACAACACTGCGTGCGCCCTGCTGAACTCAGAGCTCCCACTTTGACCGCCTGTCCTGCCTTAGGCTCCGGATGCCTCGTCCTCAAAGGAACTGACCGGCCGGTACACTACGACGGACGCCCACCTACTTAAATCGGCAAGTTATTTACGGACTCACGCCTACAATGTCCCGGTAACACCACAGCCGTTAATACGTTTCTAAGTATGAGTTCTATCTTTTGGTTTTTCGTTTTTACTTTATATCTTCCTTTTCAGCATAGCGGACTGTTGGCTACATATCTGACCTGCGCCAGTTTGTTTTCCTAGCAGCTCAGTGTAAAGTAAGAGTTTTTAGAGGTTAATTATGCTGTTAAGATAGTTAAAGTATATGCTGATATACACAAGTCACCTCCCCAAGACTAGACAAATCTCCCTATTAAGTGTCTTTGGGGGTTGCAGAGATTAATTTTTGTCGGATGCCGCCACCCCTCCCCCGCCTTCACGGAACCCGAGATGGGTGTGGGGGGTGGGGAAGGGTCGGTTTGGCGCCCTCTCCCCTGAATGGGGAGCATTGCAGACATGTAAACCTCCTTACTGCTAACCTGCACAATACCCATAGCTAGGGTCACCTCTCACCGCCACACCAATATCGGGGCACCGTCCTGTTACTGCATTACCCACTGGGACGTTAACCCACCCACTATGGGTGCTCCATTAGGTATACCTACCCCTCTCACGCTACAAACCATCCCGTGGTGGCGGCTCACATTCCGTTCATTGAACGTCACCCTCATTTAGTCCATCACTGCCAGGATTCTTGGCCAACCCCCACACGGACTCGGTTAGGGATATTGTCCACCTGTCGGGACTCTCTCCCTACACGTGTTCCGCTCTACGCCGATTGCTACACACGAGGTTGTTGGATAAGTAATTCCACACCTCTTCGGATACTCTCCGGGTACACGCTCACCTGACTCACTTACACCCTCAGCTCACCGGATTTCTCCCCTCCCCCCTAACTATCCTCTTATTACCCCCTCCCTCCACCTATAGCGGGCACACAGGACACCAACTCTCCTACGGACACAACTTCACAACAACTACACTCACTCAAACTATACTCCATAAACATTCGGGACCTCAACGTCCTGGAGAAGCGATCTAAACTTCTCCATTCTTTACAACAAGCCCACGCCCACATCGCACTCATACAGGAGACCCACTTTCGGTCGGATTCTATCCCTAAACTCAAAAATCACTACTTCCCCACAGCCTTCCATTCATCCAACCCGGAAGCCAAATCGAAGGGGGTCACCATCCTCATCTCCAAAAATTGCCCACTCCAAGTAACGGAAGTACAAACAGACCCAATGGGACGTTTTCTTTTTATTAAAGGCACCCTGAACCAAATACCTCTCACCATTGCGAATATTTACGCTCCTAATACTGGCCAGGTAACCTTCTTCCGTAATACTCTACAGCAACTTTCCAGCTTCCACTCAGGAACCCTCATCGTGGGCGGCGACCTTAACGTTTCCCTATCCCCCTCCATTGATACTTCAAATGGAGCCTCTTCCCTTTCCTATAGGGCCCTAAAGTCGATCAAGCTACAATTTCATAACCTCCTACTCCATGACACGTGGCGCACGCTACACCCCAAGGAAAAAGATTATACCTTCTTCTCTCCCCCACACAACAAGTACTCAAGACTTGACCACTTCTTTCTCTCCCAGACAGATCTCTCACACCTAGCCAATGCAACTATTGACCCAGCCATCCTCTCGGACCACAATCCCATCTCCATGACTTTACGACTGCAATCACCCACCAAGAAACCACGTATTTGGCGCCTAGACAGCTCCCTATTAACAGACGAGATATATGCTCAGAGACTGACCACTTGCCTCTCCAACTTTTTTCGGGATAACTCGTCACCAGACGTGGCTCCCACGGTTACATCGGCAGCTCATAAATGTGTCGTCCGCGCGGAACTGATGAATATAGCTGCACACCGTAACAAACTCAAGAACTCTCGCCTGGCGGAGTTGATGGCTCGCATTCGTACACTAGAGCAGACACACAAGGCCTCCCTCACCAAGTCCACACTTGCTGAACTCTCTCAAGCTAGGGAAGAACTCTTGGACACACTGACGACAGCGGTCAAAAACGCAAGTATACCTTATCACATAAGCTATATTACGAATTCGGCAATAAAGCCGGTAAACTATTGGCGAGAGCTCTTCAATCCAAAAAAGCCTCTCATACTATTCATAAGCTTACTACTCCCAAGGGAGAGACAGTGGTCACAAACGAGGGCATCTCTGCGCAATTCGTACAATACTTCACCAAGCTATATAACCTCCCGAATGCCCAAAGTACTGATGCAGCAGCTAACCGTAGGAAGACCCTAACTGATTTTTTAGCACGATTTGGCCCCACTCCACTTACCCCAGAGGACTCACAGACTCTAGACCTCCCAATAACATCGGACGAAATCCTCCTTGCTCTCAAACATATGAAGACAGGCAAAAGCCCGGGACCGGACGGCCTTACGGCAGCATATTACAAATCGTTCCCGAAAATTCTCCTACCACATTTAACCAAAGCACTTAATGACCTTACAACAACCTCCGTAGCCCACAGAGATCTATTGGAAGCTCACATTACCCTCATCCCGAAACAGGGTAAAGACCCCTCCTTGGTACCCAACTATCGTCCCATATCGCTCCTTAATGTCGATCTGAAACTATACGCGAAAGTCTTGGCCAATCGTATCGTCCCCTTCATCCCAGCCCTGGTTTCTCTAGATCAGGTCGGTTTTGTCCCGGGCCGCAAGGCCAGGGACAACACCACTAAGGCCCTCAACATTCATCATTGGCTTACTAAAACTGCCACACCAGGATTCTTTCTATCGCTGGATGCAGAGAAGGCGTTCGACCGGGTCGCTTGGGACTACATGGAGGCTACTTTGCAGGCAGCGGGCTTACCACCGCGCATGCTAAACATGATTTTAGCACTATATGCCTCCCCGACCGCTAGACTCCGGATCAATGGTGGCTTGTCGGACGCCTTCTCTGTATCCAATGGGACGCGACAGGGGTGCCCTCTGTCACCCCTTATTTTCATTCTGACGTTAGAACCCCTACTCCGTAAACTGAGAGCAAATTCAGCTATCAAGGGAATTAACATCCAACAAATACAATATAAGCTAGCAGCATACGCTGACGACATTCTACTCTTTTTGACAGACCCTATCACGACCATACCTAACCTTCTGGCGGACTTTACCCTTTTCAAGACTTTATCCAATCTTCAAATTAATTTTAGTAAATCTAAGGCCCTTAATATCACTTTACCAAGGGAGACGGTGAAGCTATGCCGTAGTAATTTCCCATTCGTTTGGGAGAAATCCGAAATACTATATCTAGGGATCAAAATCACTACTGACCTCAAAGACCTCTACGCCAAAAATTTCCTCCCCTTACTCCGCTCCATCCAGGGCGACCTACAGAAATGGAATCTAGGTTCCTTTTCCTGGTTGGGTAGAATAGCAATATTAAAAATGAACATTCTACCCAGAATCCTCTACCTCCTTCAAGCTCTCCCGATCTCGTTACCTGCTTCCTTCTTTGCCTCCTAAAAACTGCTTTCCCAAACCTTTGTGTGGGCCTCCAAAACCCTGCGTATTGGCTGGGACAGACTTGTTCTCCCTAAAAGATTGGGGGGTCTGGGTCTCCCAGATCTCCAAAAATATCACTGGGCCTGCCACCTGACCAGACTGGTGGATTGGCATATACATCGTCCCTCCAAGGACTGGATTGCACTAGAAGCATCATTCGCACACCTGCCCTTAGCCAACACACCGTGGATGACCCACACCAATGTTCCCAAGGAATTCACTACTCACCCCCTCATCGGGACCACACTTTCATTGTTCAAAAGAGCATGCAAAATACTGGCCTTCACACCCTCACCAGGCCCCATGACCCCCCTGGACGATAATCCAGCCTTCCCCCCGGGTCTTTTCCTAAAAGATCCTGCACCGGATACCCTCAGTTCCCCAGCTAGAGCACAGAAATTCTTCCTAAATGGGTCTTTCCTCTCTTTCCCTACACTTGTAACTACTCTACCTAACTACGATATACCCTTTTACAAATACTTGCAAATAAGACATTTCCTCCAACCCTCCATCCAACACTCTCACTGGCACAGAGATCTCACGCCGTTTGAATTTCTTTGTACCTCAACAGAACCACAAGGCCATCTCATTTCCTCAAATTACGCCCTACTGTTCACAGACCACAAGATTAAAGATGACACCCTTACACAACAATGGGAAAAGGACCTAGCCCTAGATCTCACCCCTACAGAGTGGGAACACATATTTACCCTCATGCACAAGGGGTCCATTAATGTCACGACGCAGGAGAATAGATACAAAATGTTCTCGAAATGGTACCGGACCCCCGACAAAATCCACCACTTCCACAATTCTGTCCCTTCTACCTGCTGGAGGTGTAATAACGCTAGAGGTACTCTACTTCACATCTGGTGGGAATGCCCCTTTCTCCAACCCTTCTGGTCAGACATCCATAAACTAATCTCCCAAATCACCACATATACTCCAGACTTCTCCCCCGCCAGATATTTACTGCACCACAGACAAGGGTCCCCCACCTCATACAAAAAAACCCTAACTATTCACCTGATCAATGCAGCCAACCTCTGCATCCCTGCACGTTGGAGAAACCCCTCCCCCCCACAGTTCAAGACTGGACTCGCAGGGTAGACCGAATAGCGGAAATGGAACAACTCATCTCCCAGGCAGCGGATACTCCTACCAAATTTCAGGCCACTTGGGCCTGTTGGACTCATTATAGAAGCTCACAAACGCAACAGGCCTTGACCCAACCAACCCCTCAGACTCCTTGAGGAGCCCACGCGACACGCGCACTCGTGTCCACCTTTGTTAACACACCTGCCCCTCCTGTCCCCCCTCTCCCCATACCTCCCCCCACCAACGATACCGACCTGACATTTTCAGGAAACCTAAAGTTTGCCGCATACATGCATATCACACATGCCTTTACTCAATATCGGCTTCATATAATCCCCCTCCGAGCGACCGACTCACCCTCGGTCCGCCCTACACTTTGGACGACTTCACTTCTTCGTACAAGTTCTAAACTTCAGTCGCCATGCCGTTATATTAAATACTACATATGCCTTGTCAGGTATCCCGTTCTCGTTCACAGCTAAGATCCCGTCGGGGGTGAGCAGAAACGGGATTGCTTATAACGCGGTTTGGCCTTGCTCCGCAAACCACACCCGCCCTCTCTGAATCTGCATCCATAGCTGTAAGTGGCGATACCTACCTTATTATACTGTTGAGCCTCATGCATGATTACATATGCCTATATTTGCTCATGTTCTTAATCTGCTGATCTATATGTGCATATTGCCCATTGATTGTTTATTTCTCTACGATGTATGGCAAACATTGCATGTTAACCTGTAAAATTTCAATAAAATCTTTTGAAAAAAAAAAAAAAAAAACTCCAGGGAACAGGGGGAAAAAGTTGGGAAAGAGACCCCAAAGGGGCCAGGACAAGAATTCTTCAGAGAGGAACACTCAATGATACAAAAAGTTTAAATAGAATTCTTTATTAGAAAAAACAAAAATTCCACCCACAATAAAAATATACTGAATACCATAATACCTCCACCACAAAGTTAAAATAACGTTATCATATACCAGGTGATCACCACGAACAGCACCCCTCAGTCATACCAGCATTCACCCACTAATTGCCAGTTGACAATTTCCTGAAACAGCAACAAATTACTTTATTGGATCTATGAATGGAGCAAATACGATGTTTTCAGTAATTGAAAGCAGTCTGGAGGGATGCACCAGATTGGTGCCTGCCCTAATGCAGTAACTGAAATGGGAACAAATGAAAAAGCACATGGAGGGTAAATGGAGCAGTCTTAAATAATAAAAGAAGGGAGTTCTCCTGATAGTAGCACTGTTGTAAAAAAAAAGTATACTGCAGTAACACTATATATTAGGTCAGCTTCAAATCTGAAGCTGCAAAAATGTCAACAATTCTGTGTTTTTCTGTCAATATGGGGTGCTGTGTGTACATTAATGAGGAAAAAAAATAACTTAAATGATTTTAGCAAATGGCTGCAATATAACAAAGAGTGAAAAATGTAAGGGGGTCTGAATACTTTCTGTCCCCATGAGTATATTTTACCTTGCATGACCCTTGAACTAGAGCAAGGAATGAAAACAGAGATTTGGTCTAGAAGAACCTGATACAAATACATGCTCATACTTCTTGCAGATTCGCCTTTTTCCTACAGACCAGATCTGCTATTCCGAAGCTTTCTATTCCACCCTGCTTCAGAGTCCCTGGCTTTATTGGCATGGCTGTTGAAACCTAGACCATAAAGAATAGAGGAGTTTCTGAGTCTGAAATTCATACCTTGCTAAAACCTTAAGATTTAAAAGAAAGGTGGGTGGGGTCGATCAATAAATTGGGCCCACATCTCCAAACAACCTGGGTGCTCTTCCTGCTTTTGCTTGTCATGGTGACATCACTACAGCAGTTCAGGATTTATGTAGAACTCAATACATGTTCAGTCTGTGCACGTTGTTGACCTGTTTGTATTTCAGTCACCACTGCTACTTATTTTTAACAATTTGTTTAATAAAATCTATATGAATTTTTATATACTTTGTTGGTAACCTACTTTTTTGTAATAACTATATAATATTATTTGGGCTGGTAAAGTCCCATCAAGGGGGATTTTTTCCCATTGCTAAAACCTTAAAGTAGAACCATTGCCAAAACTTTTTTTTCCTTTTTGGATAGAGCAAGGGTGGGCCATACCCCCTGTCAGATTTTTTGTTGCCATTTATGTCCCATTTCAGAGATTTCTCTTTACTTCCTGTCCCATAGCCAAACAGGAAGTGAGAGGAAACCACTGCAAATTTAGGGAATCCTTTGGGGACCCCCAGGTTACCAGAACTAGTGTCCTCATTGGAATATTTCCCCTCTATTAATTTTCTGGGGACAACCCAAAATTTTATATTTTATTCACTTTCAATGATAGTGGTAAACGGCACAAACAGGGGCAGAGACAGCAATACAAACTGTCAGGGGTTCTAATCCCTCTCTACTCTATCCAAAACAAAAAAAAAAAGTTTTGTTACACTTTAAATACCTTACTTTACCTGGTGTGCGCATAGTCAGTTCAGTCCCGGAGATTACTCTCTCCCTTCCTACAAACAGGTCTTGACCATAATCTAGCTCTTAGCACCTTCAAAGGGCAGGTTTTGACTTTATCTATCCCTTTTCAAAGACATTTGGCTTTGCATTGTCTTGTAAAAAACTTTATTCAGTGTTTCTCGTATCAGACCTTTTTTGCAGCACCTGAGGCTTCCTTGAGACCTTGAATTTGTCCTCTTTGCCTTGCAGCCTTTGAACCCATCAGATTTATCCCAATAGAGATTCTTGTCAGGTCATTCTGTCAGATGTGTTTTTGAATTGGGGGACCTTTCCTGTAAAGAGCCTGTCTTCATATCTTACAAAGACCAAGTTGTATTATGCTCAAGACCATCTTTCTTCCAAAAGTAGTTACAGCATTCCATCTTAATGAGGACAACATTCTTCCATCCTTGTGCCCTACCTCTAAGCTTCCAAAAGAAGTCTCTCTGCATTGCCTGGACATAGTGAGAACCATTAAAGCAGCCTTTCTCAGCCAGGGTTCCACGGAACCCCAGGGTTCTTCCAGAGGTTGCTAGAGGTTCTTTGAGCAATGTGCAATTTATGCTTCTCAGTTGGATAACCACAGACACAAATGATCTTTTTACCTATCTGTAAACGGGTAGTTCTTCCCAATGACTACAAATGTAAGGAACATTCTTCACAATAGCCATCACACTAATGTACTGTAATCTGTGAATATAGTTATTATTATCAGGGGTTCACTGAGCTTGGAAAGTTATTTCAAAGATTCCTTCATGATAAAAAGGTTGAGAAAAGCTGCATTAAAGTTAGTTCCACGGGACCTTACAATAGGCACCCTGCTTCAAAATCCACCATTGCACGATGGATATGGAATTTGAGTACAAGAGCTTAGGTTCAAAAACAAATACCTTTTTCTGCTCTGTTATGCACCCACTCCACCAGATATCTTGGAGTATCCTGGGCTTTTACACACCAAACCTTTGTTGCACAGCTCTGTAAGACTGCCACCTGGTCTTCTGTTGACACTTTTTCAAATCTTTGTTAAATCTTCTTCTGCGGATGCAGCTTTCGAACACAAGGACCTTGGAGAAGCACTCTGAACCGGGGGGGGGTAACCTCTGTTGTTTCTTGGGCCTGCTAGCACAGATCCACTTGCCTAGTTGTTTTCCTCCCTTGTATTCTTTGCTTGGGGGTGTGCCATGGTGTATGAATAAGTTGTCTGTGTTCTGTTCTATACTTTACAATTTTGACTTACCTGTAAAGTCCATATCTACAGTACAGGACACAGGACACCCTACCAAAAATCTCCTTGTTGCTCTGCATTGCTAGCTACAATACTGAGGACTATTATGACAGGTGATTCAGGTACAGGTATTTTCCAACAGTTACTGGCTGCTAAGTAGTTTCCAACTATTTAACAAAGTCCTTTTTTAAGGTAGGCTCATACAAAGAATAAGCTCTTTGTCCATTTTTGTTTTATTTTTCAAAGATGGTCATAAGAGTTTATGTGTGGTGTGGGTCGGTAAAAGGAATAAAACATACTGTATGTATGCACTGTGTACTGTGAGTAGGCTTAGATTAAATGTACCTGGTTCCTGCCTGGCCTATGGCATAAGGACACCGGCAGGAAACTCTCGTTGATCATATGACATCCTCCCAGATCGTGCACCATGCACAGCTGCGGGGCTGCACAGTGGCCTAACCTGTCACCGGCTGCGTCCACTGGACACAGCCGATGACTGATCACTGTACCGGACTGCTGCCAGTACCATGTGACCGCTGTAACCAATCTTCCTTTCAAGCCCTCCATTGTATAGAATTGTGTTGCTTGCTGTGATTGGTCAGTTACACAGTTACATAGTTAGTCAGGTTGAAAAAAGACACAAGTCCATCGAGATCAACCCAAAAACAACATACAATCCCATATACACAATACTTCACCCACAGTTGATCCAGAGGAAGGCAAAATACCCCAGCAAAGCATGATGCAATTTGCTACAGCAGGGGAAAAAATTCCTTCCTAATCCTTTGAGAGGCAATCGGATTTTCACTGAATCAACTTTACCTATAAATGTTAGTACTCAGTTATATTATGTATGTTAAGGAAAGAATCCATGCCTTTTTTAAAGCAATCTACTGAGCTGGCCAGAACCACCTCTGGAGGGAGTCTATTCCATTTTCACAGCTCATATTGTAGAGAAACCTTTCCGTATTTGGAGACTAAATCTTTTTTCCTCTAGACTTAAAGAGTGCCCCCTGGTCCTCTGTGATGACCTTAAAGTGAATAACTCAACACCAAGTTCACTATATGGACCACTTATGTATTTATACATGTTGATCATATCCCCCTTAGTCTCCTCTTCTCAAGAGAGAATAAATTCAGTTCCTCTAATCTTTCCTCATAACTGAGTTCCTCCATGCCTCTGTTTGGTTGCCCTTCTCTGCAATTTCCCCAGTTCCCCAATATCCTTTTGGGAACTGGTGCCCAAAACTGCATATTCCAGATGAGGTCTTACTAATGATTTGTACAGGGGCAACATTATATCTCTCTCTCTGGAGTCCATACCTCTCTTAATACAAGAAAGGACTTTTCTCTCTTTGGAAACTACAGCTTGGCATTGCATGCTATTATTAAGCTTATGATCTACCAAAACCCCCAGATCCTTCTCCACTATGGATTACCCCAGTTGTACTCTCCCTAGTATGTATGATGCATGCAGATTCTTAGACCCCAAGTGCATAATGTTACATTTATCAACAATAAAACTTATTTGCCACACAGTTGCCTAATTAAGCATTACATTGAGGTCCGCTTTTAAGTTGGAGACATACGGACGTTTTTTCACTGCAAACCTTGGTGTCATCTGCAAACACTGAAATGGTACTTTTAATACCAGACTCTATATCATTTATAAAGATAATAAAAAGTAGGGGTCCCAACACTGAACCTTGGGGTACATCACTGATAACCTTAGACCATTCAGAGTAAGAATCATTAACCACTACTCTCTGAATTCGGTCTTTTAGCCAGTTTTCTATCCATTTACAAATTGATCTTTCCAAGCCTGTAGACTTTACCTTACACATTAGCTGTGTGGATGAATCAATTTAATTCAGTAAATTGCTTGCATATAGCAATGTAATGCACTGCTATATGTGAACATAATGTGTAAAATAAAATAAAAAATACTGATCACTATTGCATATAGCAATAGCTATATTGCATATATATTGCTATATTGCATATAGCAATGTAATGCACTGCTATATGTGAACATAATGTGTAAAATAAAATAAAAAATACTGATCACTAGTACAATGTTACATGATAACATTATATTGCTCTAGTTAAAGTATTTATTTTTTTCGTACCATCACCATTCAGTATCCCTGATCACCACCATGCCCTATATATGATGACACTGTATTGCACTGGTGACAGTACAGTGGGGCAAAAAAGTATTTAGTCAGCCACCAATTGTGCAAGTTCTCCCACTTAAAAAGATGAGAGAAGCCTGTAATTGTCATCATAGGTATACCTCAACTATGAGAGACAAAATGTGGAAACAAATCCAGACAATCACATTGTCTGATTTTTGAAAGAATTTATTTGCAAATTATGGTGGAAAATAAGTATTTGGTGAATATCAAAAGTTCATCTCAATACTTTGTTATATATCCTTTGTTGGCAATGACAGAGGTCAAATGTTTTCTGTAAGTCTTCACAAGTTTGTCACACACTGTTGCTGGTATGTTAGCCCATTCCTCCATGCAGATCTGCTCTAGAGCAGTGATGTTTTGGGGCTGTCACTGGACAACACGGGCTTTCAACTCCCTCCAAAGGTTTTCTATGTGGTTGAGATCTGGAGACTGGCTAGGCCACTCCAGGACCTTGAAATGCTTCTTACGAAACCACTCCTTTGTTGCCCGGGTGGTGTGTTTGGGATCATTGTCATGCTGAAAGACCCAGCTATGTTTCATCTTTAATGCCCTTGCTGATGGGAGGAGGGTTGCACTCAAAATCTCATGATACATGGCCCCATTCATTCTTTCATGTACACGGATCAGTCGTCCTGTTCCCTTTGAGGAGAAACAGCCCCAAACATGATGTTGCCACCCCCATGCTTCACAGTAGGTATGGTGTTCTTTGGTTGCAACTCAGCATTCTCTCTCCTCCAAACACGACGAGTTGTGTTTCTACCAAACAGTTCTACTTTGGTTTCATCTGACCATATGACATTCTCCCAATCTTCTTCTGGATCATCTAAATGCTCTCTAGCAAACCTCAGACGGGCCCGGACATGTACTGCCTTAAGCAGGGGGACACGTCTGGCACTGCAGGATCTGAGTCCCTGGCGGCGTAGTGTGTTAGTGATGATAGCCTTTGTTACGTTGGTCCCAGCTCTCTGCAGGTCATTCACTAGGTCCCTCTGTGTGGTTCTGGGATTTTTGCTCACTGTTCTTGTGATCATTTTGACCCCATGGGGTGAGATCTTGCGTGGAGCCCCAGATCAAGGGAGATTATCAGTGGTCTTGTATGTCTTCCATTTTCTAATTATTGCTCCCACAGTTGATTTCTTCACACCAAGCTGCTTGCCTATTGCAGATTCAGTCTTCCCAGCCTGGTGCAGGTCTACAATTTTGTTTCTGGTGTCCTTTGACAGCTCTTTGGTCTTCACCATAGGGGAGTTTGGAGTGTGAATGTTTGAGGTTGTGGACAGGTGTCTTTTATACTGATAACAAGTGCAAACAGGTGCCATTAATACAGGTAATAAGTGGAGGACAGAGGAGCCTCTTAAAGAAGAAGATACAGGTCTGTGAGAGACAGAAATCTTGCTTGTTTGTAGGTGACTAAATACTTATTTTCCACCATAATTTGCAAATAAATTCTTTCAAAAATCAGACAATGTGATTGTCTGGATTTGTTTCCACATTTTGTCTCTCAAAGTTGAGGTATACCTATGATGACAATTACAGGCCTCTCTCATCTTTTTAAGTGGGAGAACTTGCACAATTGGTGGCTGACTAAATACTTTTTTGCCCCACTGTATGTAAAAAAAGAAAGTTTTAGTTTCTGCATTTTCCAAAAACTTATGACAAAAAATGACAACTTCAAAAAACTTGCAATTCCTCTTGCTAAATACCAAAGAGGGGTAGTTTAGGGGGTATCTATACTATCCTGACATTTTTGGGCCTCAAGAAATTAGATAGACTGTCAGTACAGCAGGATTGATCAATTTTTAGATACTGTATATACCGTATAGTTTGTGGACTCTATGAATTTCCTACAGACTAAATAATATACACTGATTTGGGTTATTTTCACCAAGGAAATGTAGTAGTATTCATGAAGAAAGATTATTTATTTGCAAAATTTTATAACAGAAACAAAGAAAAATGTGGGTTTTTTTTAGAAACATTTTCGGGCTTTTTTAATTTTCTTAGCAAAAAATAATAAACCCAGTGGTGATTAAATATCACCAAAAGAGATCTCTATTTCTGTGAAAAAAATGATAAAAATGTCATATGGGTGCAGTGTTGCATGACCAGGCAATTGACAGCGCTGAAAGCTGAAAATTGGCCTGGGCAGGAAGGGGGTAAAAGTGTACGGTATTGACGTGCTTAACCAAGTTCCTGTAGGCCACACCCAATATCCCGTACAATTTGGCCATTATTATTATACAGGATTTATATACTGCCAACTATTTTTGCAGCTCATTAAAAAATAAAAAGGAGACAACACAGATACAATATAATTTAAGATAAAAGGATTAGAGGGGAAACTTCTTGTGGGATCCTAAAATTCAAAGGTAAAGGCAAATGATACAAAAGGTATTAGCTGTGGGGATGAATTGTTCAAGAAAGTAAAATTCAATTGTTAGCCGATACAGCTTGCTTTACATGTCGCAATTTTTTTTCTGTTCCAGGTTGTTCCTCTTACTCAGCTTCTAAAGGTAGAAGGTATATACCATAAATAGGGAAAACTGCAATGAGTTATATAAAAATAAATTCATTTTAGGCTAATTAGAGGCTAGTATTTCCCTGGCAGTGGTACCAGGGTATCTTGATGGAGAGGGGTATTTGTTTGGATAGGAGTGTATGCCTGCTATTCAGCTGTAAATCAGCTAGGAACTTTACATGTTTCTAAGAAAGTTAGCATATTTTTTACTGACCCTAATATCTTACCCAATATGCCAGCTTGTAGCCTGACATTGCTCTTGAACAGCATCAAGGAAATCATAAGCTACAGAGAGGAAAAAAAGATTAATTTTCAAAGTTTGCACACAAGATTCAAGGACTACATGCATTAACAAACCTCAAAAGAATTATAATTGCACGCTTCAATGTCTGGAAATTAAAAATTCAATTTCAATGGCTTGTGGGCAAAATATCCTTTCTTGTGTTTGATTCAGAAATAAATGGGTTTAAACACAGAAAGATGGATGCAGCTGGTCTAACTTCAACCTTACCAAATATTTTTCTCTAAAACAGGAAATAATACCTTCTGGGAAGGTGGACATTTCATTTCACTAATTTAAAATCATGAGATGTTCCAACCTTATCAATGCTTTACAGTCTTCCACCAGATTACCATATAGTACACTTCATTTACAGAAATGTTTTTATGTTTATGTCTCTGTAGATCCCCTTAGCTGAAATTTCCGTGTAACAAAGTCTGGTAAAATAGACAAAACTTGTAAACAATGCCATGGCTGTCTCTAAGAGGCTCGCATACAATATTAAACACATGGCAAGCAGAGAGTGATAAAGTGGAACCTTGAAGGAATTCACTGAGAGCAGAAGTGTCGATCGGCAGAAGGTTTATTAAAAACACACTGTGGAGAGGAAACAACAGGCTGGTCTTCCTCTGCCAAAAGCTGAAACAAAGACTTCTTTTATATGTATCACGTAATGAAGAACTTTTAACTAAACTATTATGATTCTGTACAAAACACTACATCATTAATTGAATATACATTTTTAAATGTCACATGGACATTCAGCATTGTTTTTACTTGGTTTTCTATCTAAAAAGAGAAAATTAGGAGTTTAACCACTTCAGCTCCGGAAGGTTTCACTCCCTTAATGATCAGGCCATTACTGATCAGGCCTTAATGATCAGGCATTACTTTAACTGACAATTGCGCAGTCGTGCGACGCTGTACCCAAACAAAATTTAAAGAAAGTGCTTTCTTTTGGTGGTATTTGATCACTAATCAACGCTATCAACAAAAAAAGTCCGACAATTTTTAAAAAAAAAAACATTTATTTTTTACTTTCTGCTATAAAACACATCCAGTTAAAAAAAATGTAAAAAATCAAATTTCTTCATCAATTTAGGCCAATATGTATTCTTCTACATATTTTTAGTAAAAAAAAATCCCAATAAGCGTATATTGATTGGTTTGCACAAAAGTTACCACGTCTACAAACTATGGGATAGATTTATGCTATTTTTAATTGTTTTTACTAGTAATGGTGACAATCAGCAATTTTTAGCAGGACAGAATAAATTGGACACTAAGTGACACTTTTTGGGGACCAGTAACACTAATACAGTGATCAATGCTAAAAAAAAGTGAACTGTCCCTGTATAAATGACACAAGCAGGGAAGGGGTTAACACCAGGGGGCGATCAAAGGGTTAAGTGTGCTCCTAGGGAATGATTTGTAACTGTGTGGGGAATAGGGATGAGCCGAACACCCCCCTGTTCGGTTCGCACCAGAACATGCGAACAGGAAAAAAGTTTGTTCGAACACGCGAACACCGTTAAAGTCTATGGGACACAAACATGAATAATCAAAAGTGCTAATTTTAAAGGCTTATATGCAAGTTATTGTCATAAAAAGTGTTTGGGGACCTGGGTCCTGCCCCAGGGGACATGGATCAATGCAAAAAAAGTTTGAAAAACGGCCGTTTTTTCAGGAGCAGTGATTTTAATAATGCTTAAAGTCAAACAATAAAAGTGTAATATCCCTTTAAATTTCGTAGCTGGGGGGGTGTCTATAGTATGCCCGTAAAGGGGCGCATGTTTCCCATGTTTAGAACAGTCTGACAGCAAAATTACATTTCAAAGGAAAAAAGTCATGTAAAACTACTCGCGGCTATTGCATTGCCGGTCCGACAATACACATTAAAGTTCATTGATAAAAACAGCATGGGAATTCCCCACAGGGGAACCCCGAACCAAAATAAATTTAAAAAAATTACGTGGGGGTCCCCCTAAATGGTGGTCCCCCTAAATTCCATACCAGGCCCTTCAGGTCTGGTATGGATTTTAAGGGGAACCCCGTGCCAAAATAAAAAAAAAAAAGGGCGTGGGGTCCCCCCAAAAATCCATACCAGACCCTTATCCGAGCACGCAACCTGGCAGGCCGCAGCAAGAGAGGGGGGGACGAGAGAGCGCCCCCCCTGAACCGTACCAGGCCACATGCCCTCAACATTGGGAGGGTGCTTTGGGGTAGCCCCCTAAAACACCTTGTCCCCATGATGATGAGGACAAGGGCCTTATCCCCACAACCCTGGCCGGTGGTTGTGGGGGTCTGCGGGCGGGGGGCTTATCGGAATCTGGAAGCCCCCTTTAACAAGGGAACCCCCAGATCCCGGCCCCCCCCTGTGTGAAATGGTAAGGGGGTACTTGTACCCCTATCATTTCACTAAAAAACTGTCAAAAATGTTAAAAATGACAAGAGACAGTTTTTGACAATTCCTTTATTTAAATGCTTCTTCTTTCTTCTTTCTTCTATCTTCCTTCATCTTCTTCTTCTTCTTCTTCTGGTTCTTCTGGCTCTTCTGGTTCTTCCTCCGGTGTTCTCATCCAGCATCTCCTCTGCAGCGTCTTCTATCTTCTTCTCCTCGGGCCGCTCCGCACCCATGGCATGGGGGGAGGCTCCCGCTCTTCTCTTCATCTTCTTCTCTTCTTCTCTTCTTCTCTTCTTCATCTTCTTCTCCGGGCCGCTCCACATCCATGTTGGCATGGAGGGAGGCTCCCGCTGCGTGACGCGTCTCCTCTTCTGACGCTTCTTAAATAACGCAAGGGACATGACGGGACTTCCCTGTGGCATTCCCCATGATGTCACAGGGAAGTCCCGTCAAGTCACCGTGCGTCAGAGGGGGGCGGGGTCACTGGGTGGACCCGCCCCCATTATTTAAGAACCGTCAGAAGAGGAGACGCGTCACACAGTGGGAGCCTCCCTCCATGCCAGCATGGATGCGGAGCGGCCCGGAGAAGAAGATGAAGAAGATGAAGAAGAGACGAAGAGAAGAAGAGAAGAAGAGAAGAAGATGAAGAGAAGAGCGGGAGCCTCCCCCCATGCCATGGGTGCAGAGCGGCCCGAGGAGAAGAAGATAGAAGATGCCGCGGAGGAGATGCTGGACGAGAACACCAGAGGAAGAACCAGAAGAGCCAGAAGAACCAGAAGAAGATGAAGGAAGATAGAAGAAAGAAGAAGCATTTAAATAAAGGAATTGTCAAAAACTGTCTCTTGTCATTTTTAACATTTTTGACAGTTTTTTAGTGAAATGGTAGGGGTACAAGTACCCCCTTACCATTTCACACGGGGGGGCGGGATTTGGGGGTCCCCTTGTTAAAGAGGGCTTCCAGATTCCGATAAGCCCCCCGCCCACAGACCCCCACAACCACCAGCCAGGGTTGTGGGGATGAGGCCCTTGTCCTCATCAACATGGGGACAAGGTGTTTTGGGGGGCTACCCCAAAGCACCCTCCCAATGTTGAGGGCATGTGGCCTGGTACGGTTCAGGGGGGGCGCTCTCTCATTTCCTCGTCTCTCTTTTCCTGTGGCCTGCCAGGTTGCGTGCTCGGATAAGGGTCTGGTATGGATTTTTGGGGGGACGCCACGCCGTTTTTTTTTTTTTTATTTTGATGCGGGGTTCCCCTAAAAGTCCATACCAGACCCTTCGGGTCTGGTATGGAATTTAGGGGGACCCCCACGTCGTTTTTTTTTTTAATTTTGGCCGGGGTTCCCCTTTAATATCCATACCAGACCTGAAGGGCCTGGTATGGAATTTAGGGGGACCCCCATGTCATTTTTTAAAAAAAATTTTGGTTCGGGATTCCCCTGTGGGGAATTCCCATGCCGTTTTTATCAATGAACTTTTATGTGTATTTTCGGACCGGCAATGCAATAGCCGCAAGTAGTTTTCAATGACTTTTACCTTTGAAATGCCATTTTGCTGTCAGACTGTTCTAAACATGGGAAACATGCGCATTGATCCATGTCCCCTCGGGCAGGACCCAGGTCCCCAAACACTTTTTATGACAATAACTTGCATATAAGCCTTTAAAATTAGCACTTTTGATTTCTCCCATAGACTTTTAAAGGGTGTCCCGCGGCATTCGAGTTTGCCGCGAACACCCCAAATTGTTCGCTGTTCGGCGAACTTGCGAACAGACGATGTTCTAGTCGAACATGAGTTCGACTCGAACTCGAAGCTTATCCCTAGTGGGGAATAGACTGAGTGGAGGAGGAGAGACATCTGTGTTCCTGATCAGCAGGAACACAAGATCTCTCTCTTCCTCTGACAGAACATGGGTCTGCCTTGTTTAAAATAAGTATGTTGTTTTGTGCAGCCGGGCCACCCTGCCACAGTAAATGTGCGCTGGGCAGTCCAGAAGCAGTTAAAGTGAAACCCTATATTGGCTAAT
Organism: Aquarana catesbeiana; assembly: GCF_042186555.1. Taxonomy (NCBI): domain Eukaryota; kingdom Metazoa; phylum Chordata; class Amphibia; order Anura; family Ranidae; genus Aquarana; species Aquarana catesbeiana. The sequence goes on along the minus strand of NC_133324.1, from coordinate 255,678,052 downwards.
TTAAGTAATTAAAGATACAAGTGTTCAGGATGCCTTCAATTTCTCTTTCAGGTTTTTTACATTTCTTAAAGCAGAGCTCCACCCAAAAGGGGAAGCTCTGCTTATCTGCTTTCTCCCCCCTCCAGTGCCACATTTGGCACCTTTCGGGGGGGGAGGGGAAATGTGTACCTGGTTTTGGCAGGTACCCATCCCCACTTCCAGGAGACCTGGGTGCGCCAAGATGCGGCGAGGTCCCCAGGAAGTTTGCCCCCGGAAGTTCTGCCCCCTCCTCCTTCCTCATCGCCGGATTCTGTGCATGCACAGTAGGGAATCGGCTGTGAAGTGGCAATGCTTCACTGCTGGTTTCCCTTACAGGCAATGGTGGCGGCAGCCGAGAGCCGATGGAAACATTGGCTGGGGTGCCGTATCGCTGGATTCCAAAACAGGTAAGTGTCCTAATATTAAAAGTCAGCAGCTACAGTATTTGTAGCTGCTAACTTTTATTTTTTTTTGGGGGGGTTGGACTTCCTCTTTAAGGTGATTGTAGCTGTATTAGTACAGTATTACAACACAGTTAAAGTGTTACTAAACCCACAACAGTCAAATCAGTCTGTATATGCAGTAAAGCATGGTTATTATACTCTGGAACCTAAGGAGTTAATCCTGCGCATTGTGTAAAAAGGCTGTTTGATCCTGTCTCCTCTGATCCTCCCCTTCTTTTACTGTCCCCAATCCATCTGGTGATAGAACAGAGCCTCGGAGGCAGTCTGCACATGCTCAGTTTGGTGTGTATTGCTAGAGAGTTTTTTTTGGGTGGGTGCATGTGATCAGCACAGGGCCAATAAGCACTATCCAGACAGAAAGTCAGGGCTCATGCAGCCTTATAGGACAGTAAGAGAAGAATGAAAACTCCTCCTACAAGCTTTAATCAGTGCTCGACCTGACACTGATAGAAGTCACAAGACTGCTCTAACTGCTGATGAGAAAAGGCATTTAGCAGTTTATATTTACTAAAATAATTGCATTTACCTGTTCTGTGTACTATGGGAGACCAGATGTAGTGAATGCAGGGTCCTGGGTTTAGTAACACTTTAAGTACTGTTCATGATATCTTTTTTATTTACACTAACATTTACATTTTTAGGACACGATTTTGGGCCTACCCCCTTTTTCTAAGGTCCAAGTGGTGCTGATATTTACAGTGTATACAAAAGTTACAATAAGGAGCAGCAAAATAAATATTTAAAAAATACAACTGCTTTTTTCTTGACACATTTGAGTGGTAAAGGCTGTTGTAAACAGTTTAGCTATAGAGATCCGGATCAGTTTAGTTTCATTGGGGTAATTGACACAAAAATAAGATATCCAGGCACTATCCTTCCCTCTAGTGAGACTCCTTTTGAAAGGTCTATAAACTAGAGAAGCAATGAATAGTAATGGTTAATTTAAATAGGCTATGTCTATAGTAATCCGAGCTTAAGAGTGTCACTGAGCTAATTAAAGTAAAAGTAAAGGCGTTAATTTACTAAAACTGTAGTGTCGGAATATATCATGTTGTATCTTATGGGCTGACTATAGATGATACATTATTTTATGTACCTAGGATGAAAGCTGTCATGCCTGGGGTATGTGGGGTTTCCAATGAGGGGTTTATTGTACAGGAAGTCCAGGAAGTTTGTTTATTTCTGTGAGTGGTTTAATTTAAGTTTTGTTGTGGGGTGGATGTTTTTTGTAGTTCCTGTCAAATTGTGAAGTATCCTTCACAATTGCAGCCCAGATAATCAAAATATCATCAATGAAGCAGAGGCAGGCCACCCCTAGCTGCTCTTAGTAGAGGTCTTGGCCAAGTAATAAAATAGCTGTGGGTCAGGATAAATGTAAGAGCTAAGTAACTAGTTCAGCTGGCTTGTTCAGGTCTGTAAGATATTGCAGAAAGGCTGCAATACCCATCATGGCTAGGATGGTTCTTTCAGATACAGAACCAAGGGTAGCACGCTTGTTTAGGAGAACGGTTGTGTCTTGAATGTAGCTGGATGTTTCACAGATCTTAGGTTTTATTATATATTTCCACCCAGCTCAAGATATTTTCAGTGAGCATACCAATACCTGAGATTATGAGTCTGCCTGGGTTCCCCTCTTTATGGATTTTAGGACACATGTAAAAACTTTTAGTTTCTCAGGTATTATTGTCAATAAATTATCTCTGAAGGTAAGCTTTTCTCTATGTTTGTGAGTTCTCGTGTAGGAATCTGTAGGGTCCTCTTCTAATTTGGTGTAGCTGCCAATGTGTTTCCTGCATGTATTCACTTGTGTTCATTATGACTATGGGACCCCCTTTATGCCAGGGAGCACAGCAGGAACAGAAATAAATGCAACAAGCAGACACAGTGAGAGGAGCACAGGTAAGTTCCTCACACACAACGTGCAGAAGTTTCAAGCAGTGGCGTACCAAGTGGGGGCGGGCCACCCCGGGTGCCACACACTGAAGGGGTGTCAGGCCGGCACCCCCCCATTTGTGATTGAAGCGGTGACAGTGCTGCGGGGCTGGTTTAGGCAGTGGCACGGTGACAGGCAGGTAAGAGCAGAGAGAGGCAGTGGCGTTGCAATGGGGGTGGGGTGACACCACTCCACCAATCATCCCCTTTTCTTGCGGCCGCGGGCTGTCTGAGCAGTCCCAGATGTCACAGGCACAGCCGTGCAGAGTGAAGCCGCCTCCACCTCCTCTCTGTTTATGTGTACACAGGGGGAGGAGACCTGCTGTGCATGTGCCATGCTTATCTGAGGTACTGAATGGAGAGGGTCTGCACTGAAGGGGGGGTCTGCACTAAAGGGAGGGGGTCTGTACTGAAGGGGGGTCTGCACTGAAGGGAGGGGTCTGCACTGAAGGGGGGTCTGCACTAAGGGGGGTCTGCACTAAGGGGGGTCTGCACTAAAGGGAGGGGGTCTGCACTGAAGGGAGGGGGTCTGCACTGAAGGGGGTCTGCACTGAAGGGAGGGGGTCTGCACTGAAGAGAGGGGGTCTGCACTGAAGGGAGGGTCTGCACTGAAGGAGGGGATCTGCACTGAAGGGAGGGGTTCTGTACTGAAGAGAGGGGGTCTGCACTGAAGAGAGGGGGTCTGCACTGAAGGTGGGGTCTGCACTGAAGGGGGGTCTGCACTGAAGGGGGGATCTGCACTGAAGGGAGGGGGTCTGCACTGAAGGGAGGGGGTCTACACTGAAGGGGGTCTGCACTGAAGGGGGATCTGCACTGAAGGGAGGGGGTCTGCACTGAAGGGGAATGGTCTTCACTGAAGGGGGGACTGCACTGAAGGGGGGGTCTGTGTAACATGCAGGGGGTTCAGAACTGTGGGGGGATGTATCATGTATAGGGGCCCAACACAAAGGTGCGTTGGCCAGTGCCTTCTGCTTCCCACGTTGCCATTTTATATACTTTTGTGATCACTTTTTTATACCTTTTTATTACATGGTATTTTACTTCAATAAACCTATCTTGGTTGACTTACGCCATGTGGAGTTCCTTTTTTTCTTTTTTTCTTATGCCTGAGTACTGATGACCATCTTTGGACCTTCTTCCCTTTTGGAACGGTTTGACGGCTGATAGCTTCAGAATTTTCATTTGGAGCCGTCTCCCAACCCCATGTGTATTGGAGTCTGCGGCCTGCAGGACACCGTCCAGTCTTGACATCACCTCACCACTGGGGATCCAGTATCCCAAAGCCCTATAGACGCACTGCCGTACGGTATGTGCATCCAACTGATCCGGTAAGAGTACCCATCTTTCTAACTGAATGTTTTTCCCTATTTTTTGGTTTAGATTCCACTTTGGTTGAAGATTGAAGAGAAAGTTCCCTAACCATTGGACACTTTACATGTGGACTTTTGGTCTTTTTTATTGCCATTACTCCACAGCACTTTGGGGTTTATTTTATTGTCACATATTCACTTGTTACCTTTTTTTGTATTCATTTTGCCCTTGTGTTTGAGATATTCTGGATGCACATACATTTTCATATACATATTGTCACATACATTTATATATATATTGTCACTTATCCACTCTGACATTATTATTTAATGCTACACTTATTTTTTGATATTTCTCATTAGACTTGGTTTGTTTGTGTGTTAGCAGCTTTTTTGTTCACGGTTGTTTTGGTTAAGCGCAGTATTTTCACCCCCTTTTTTACACATTTCTAATGTAAAGGGGTGCAGGGTGCTGTGTAATGTAAAGGAGTCCAGAGGTGCATGGTGCTGTGCAATTTAAAGGGGTGCAGGGGGCTGTGTAATGTAAAGGGGTCCAGAGATGTCGGGTACTGTGTAATGTAAAGGGGTCCAGAGATGCAGGGTGCTGTGTAATGTAAAGGGGTCCAGTGATGCTGGGTGCTGTGTAATGTAAAGGGGTCCAGTGATGCAGGGTGCTGCGTAATGTAAATGGGTCCAGAGGTGCAGGGGGCTGTGTAATGTAAAGGGGTCCAGAGGTGCAGGGTGTTGTGTAATGTAAATGGGTCCAGAGGTGTACAGTGCTGTGTAATGTAAAGGGGTGCAGGGTGCTGTGTAATATAAAGGTGTCCAGAGGTACAGGGTGCTGTGTAATGTAAAGGGGTGCAGGGGGCTGTGTAATGTAAAGGGGTCCAGAGTTGCAGGGTGCTGTGTAATGCAAAGGGTTGCAGGGGGCTTTGTAATGTAAAGGGGTCCAGAGATGCAGGGCACTGTGTAATGTAAAGGGGTGCAGGGGGCTGTGTAATGTAAAGGGGTCCAGAGGTGCAGCTGTGGAGAGGGGGTACAAAGTAGTGACAAAGAGATATTGGGGTATGCAGGGGGCACAGGGGGGTGTTTTTACATTTTAACGTGGGAGGTGCCAAATATGGGATCTGCCCCAGGTGCCAAATGCTCTAGGTATGCCCCTGGTTTCAAGGCTCAATATTATAAAGAAGATGCATTATACAGTATTCACAGCTACCCCTGTGATACCATTGGTACCACTGCCACATGGCAGAGAAGATGAGAATTGCCTGTAATTGTCCACATCATTTTTAAATAACACAGTAATGTAAGTTATGGTAATCTTAGTTCTATAAAGAAAGTAACAGCAATATAGAAACATTACAACTCCTAACAACAATGTCACTCAACAAATTATCATAATAAAATCTTTAACTCTATAGCCCTATGCTTCAAATAGACCTTCAAACAATTCTAATTATTATACACACACAAACACTGGCAACACTATAAACTTTAATGCCCCGTACACACGGTCGGACTTTGTTCGGACATTCCGACAACAAAATCCTAGGATTTTTTCAGACGGATGTTGGCTCAAACTTGTCTTGCATACACACGGTCACACAAAGTTGTCGGAAAATCCGATCGTTCTAAACACGGTGACTATAAACGGGGCAGTGGCCAATAGCTTTCATCTCTTTATTTATTCTGAGCATGCGTGGCACTTTGTCCGTCGGATTTGTGTACACACGATCGGAATTTCCGACAAATTTTTTATCCTGCTCTCAAACTTTGTGTGTCGGAAAATCCGATGGAAAATGTGTGATGGAGCTCACACACGGTCAGAATTTCCGACAACAAGGTCCTATCACACATTTTCCATCGGAAAATCCGACCGTGTGTACGGGGCATAATAGTATGATACAAATATTAAAATACTAAAGGTGTTATCATGCAGTGCAATCATACAGTCAGGTCCATAAATATTGGGACATCGACACAATTCTAATCTTTTTGGCTCTATACACCACCACAATAGAATTGAAATGAAATGAACAAGATGTTCTTTAACTGCAGACTTTCAGCTTTAATTTGAGGGTATTTACATCCAAATCAGGTGAACGGTATAGGAATTACAATAGTTTGTACATGTGCCTCCCACTTTTTAAGGGACCAAAAGTAATGGGACAGATTAACAATCATCCATCAAACTTTCACTTTTTAATACTTGGTTGCAAATCCTTTGCAGTCAATTACAGCCTGAAGTCTGGAACGCATAGACATCACCAGACGCTGTGTTTCTCTGCTGATGCTCTGCCAGGCCTCTACTGCAACTGTCTTCAGATCCTGCTTGTTCTTGGGGCATTTTCCCTATAGTTTTGTCTTCAGCAAGTGAAATGCTCAATCGGATTCAGGTTAGGTGATTGACTTGGCCATTGCATAACATTCCACTTATTTCCCTTAAAAAAGTCTTTGATTGCTTTCACAGTATGCTTCGGGTCATTGTCCATCTGCACTGTGAAGCGCCGTCCAATGAGTTCTGAAGCATTTTGCTGAATATGAGCAGATAATATTGGCCGAAACAATAAAGAATTCATCTTGCTGCTTTTGTCAGCAGTCACATCATCAATAAATACAAGAGAATCAGTTCCATTGGTAGTCATACATGCCCACGCCATGACACTACCACCACCATGCTCCACTGATGAGGTGGTATGCTTTGAATCATGAGCAGTTCCTTTCCTTCTCCATACTCTTCTCTTCCCATCACTCTGGTACAAGTTGATCTTGGTCTTATCTGTCCATAGGATGTTGTTCCAGAACTGTGAAGGCTTTTTTAGATGTTGGTTGGCAAACTAATCTGGCCTTCCTGTTTTTGAGGCTCACCAATGGTTTACATCTTATGATGAACCCTCTGTATTCACTCTGGTGAAGTCTTCTCTTGATTGTTGACTTTGACACACATACACCTACCTCCTGGAGAGTGTTCTTGATCTAGCCAACTGTTGTGAAGGGTGTTTTCCTCACCAGGGAAAGAATTCTTTGGTCATCCACCACAGTTGTTTTCCGTGGTCTTCCAGGTCTTTTGGTGTTGCTGAGCTCACCGGTGCGTTCTTTCTTTTTAAGGATGTTCCAAACAGTTTATTTGGCCACACCTAATGTTTTTGCTATCTCTCTGATGGGTTTGTTTTGTTTTTTCAGCCTAATGATGGCTTGCTTCACTGATAGTGACAGCTCTTTGGATCTCATATTGAGAGTTGACAGCAACAGATTCCAAATGCAAATAGCACACTTGAAATGAACTCTGTACCTTTTATCTGCTCCTTGTAAATAGGATAATGAGGAAATAACACACACCTGGCCATGGGACAGCTGAGCAGACAATTGTCCCATTACTTTTGGTCCCTTAAAAAGTGGGAGGCACATATACAAACTGTTGTAATTCCTACACCGTTCACCTGATTTGGATGTAAATACCCTCAAATTAAAGCTGAAAGTCTGCAGTTAAAGCACATCTTGTTCGTTTCATTTCAAATCCATTGTGGTGGTGTATAGAGTCAAAAAGATTAGAATTGTGTCGATGTCCTAATATTTATGGACCTGACTGTATATATAAATAAGAAAAATCCATAATATGTTGCAGCTAAATTTCTGTTAAATCTGTGAGACTGTCCAGAAAAGAGTTAAATTTCTGCTTGCAAGAGTCTAGGCTGTCACCAACACCTCCACACGTAAAGAAGCAGGGGGGTACTCACATCCCCCTTCAAATTAAACTCTTACCTAAATCAACTGTATTCTAGGCAAAAAAACAAACAGGTTTGATATCTCTGTTTCCAATCTCCCAGGGAAAGGATCACCAGGGGGATTCGAGACAAGAATGGGGGTTCATCTCTAACTTCCATGAACAGTATAAAGAGATCTATATAAAGAGATATATATAGAGATTGAGAATATCTTTAATCATCACTGGCACATTTTACGTATGGACAAAACATTAATCCAATCACTTCTACCAAAACCGTCTTTTATTTACAGGAAAGCTCCCAATTTTGGGGACAAGGTGGTCAAAAAGGTGCTAGATGCACCCACTAGACCATCCATGTTTTGAGACCAGGCAGGGTTTTACTCTTGCAGGAGATGTAATACCTGTTTACAGGTTGATAGTCCAATCAGAGGGCATACTGAATTTTCTGCTGGAAATAATAAAACCTTTAAAATTACGGAATTTATAACATGTAACACTACACATGTCCTACAATGTCAATGTAATCTGATGTATGTGTGATGCACCAAAAGAACCCTAAAAACCTCTGGATACAGTACAGGAAAACTTTCTGCCGGGGAAATGAGTACCGCACACTGTTTAATCTACTCAAGGTCGTTGCTTATTCCACTCAATAATCAACACACTGCAATTGTAAGAGACATTCAACTTACTGCCTCGAAAATAAAATTTGGTGCCCTTGGGAACATAAAAAAAGGGACAAACAGCCGAAAAGTACATCAGCGAAATCATCTACCTTTGAGACTTTAAGGGCCACCTTCATTAATGCCCACACAGCCACTAAGCATTGTTCGGAAATTTTTGACATGCTAGAGTCAGAGAAATTTCACATTTTAGGAATCACAGAGACTTGGTTTATTATGAGTCAGTTTTAGAAGAATTACTTCCCCCGAAATTTTAAAAATTTAGTTAAAAATAGAGAATACAAGAGGGGAGGGGGGATTTGTGTGATTCATGATGTTTGGATTGCACTGAGCTAAAAACACCAGAGTTTAGTTCATTTGAACACCTAGTGATCAGGTGTAAAGTAAGTGACTCTTCTTCATTTGTATTAGCCACTGTCTATCATCCACCTCGTCCAGCAGGTACTTTCCATGCTGACTTATCTGAACTAATGATGTCCCTGTGTCTACAATCGGATTGTGTCGTCCTCCAGGGAGACATGAATATGTGGCTGGATGATGACACAAGCTGTGACTCCCAGGATCTCATAGGTGACCTAGATGGCCTCCACTTTACCCTGGCATCTACCATGGTCACACACATAAAGGGCCATATGCTAGATGCCCTTTTTACTCATGGCACGGAAGCTTTCAATGTTATAGCACATGAGGTGGGAAGGTCAGACCATAGTCTGATCACCTTTAACCTCTTGGATTTTGCACCAATAAAAATCCCCAAAGGAAATTGTATGACAAAATTTGCTCCATTTCGGAAACTAAAAAATATAACAGTCAAAGACTTTAAAACATGCTACGACTACCATCAGGGACAGCCACTCCTAGTAAATAAAGAGAGAGAAATCGGAATTTTGGCTTTAGAATCCGAGATTGAAAGGCTGGAAAGATCCCTAGATGACTTTGAGTTAGGAATCAAGGCAAGTCTGGACATCCTGGCTCCACTGACAACAGTAAATAGGCACCAAGCCCTTGGTACGCCCCTAGTCTCAACTTACTTAAGAATAGAAGATGAATATTGGATAGAAAGTAGAATAAATCAAAACTTCCTCGGGACAAAATGGCATATCGGGTCTATTGTCGAGGCTACACACAGGCTGTAAAACGCCATAAAAGATCCTATTATAACGATCAAATAATGCAAGCCTCGAACAAGCCTTGGGAATTATTCACATTGGTTAGGGATATATTTGAACCAAAAAAATTTTATTCTAAGATTGTCCCATCTACGGAATTATGCTCTGCGCTTCAGTCCTCCTTTCGGAAAAAAATTTAAAAAATCCGAAACCAGGACAAAATCTTGCCTGATGACTTTGACCCTCCGGCACTAATAAGAGCTCCTCCAGCTTTTAGCTCATTTGCATCCACTTCAGTGGCAGAGATATCCAATATTATGTTCAAGCTTAAACCGGTCATGAGATGTTAGCTGAAGGCTCCAGGAGTCTCGGGGAGCATGAAAACTCGGGGAGCATGAAAACTTTCATGCTCGGGGAGCAAGAAAACTTATTGTCACAGGAAGGGTATCATGTAATAGAAAAAGGGGGCTGACAAGGCTTGAACCCCAGATGACGACTGTGCAGTCGAGACGCGTTGGGTGGACCTTTCGCTAACATCGCCTCATGCTTTTACATGCTGTATCAATTTTTTCCAAATGTGAATGTTGAATTTATATTTTTAATAAACCACCTCCTTTTTAAATGGTATCACGCTATGTCTGCCCTCTTTTTCTATTACATGATACCCTTCCTGTGACAATAAGTTTTCATGCTCCCTGAGACTCCTGGAGCCTTCAGCTAACATGTCATGACCGTCTAAGGCTGATCGACTGATGGAGTTCCAGGATCTGCTGTCCCCCATTGGGTGGTTTGAACCCAACAAGCTTTGTTGACTTGGGTGGTATATGCCCCGCCAAATCAATATTATCTGGTAAGCCTCCTCCCTCTTTCGGTGGTGGTGTTTGCTTCCATTTTTTCACTCCAAGGTTCCCAGGAATGCCAGGAACTTCTCACATGTGTATTGGATCACAAACCTAATTGGACTGTATTTCATCATTTCGTTCAATTTGGACATTTGTGTGTAGTGCAGTCACTATATTAGCACATTGCTTAATATCCATTCACATCTATTATGTTAGAGTTTGTGTCATTTTGTCACATATATGTTTGAATCACATACAATTTTTCCTTTTTTTTGCAATCATAGCGCTACACTTTGTCAGGGTACTCACCAGGGCCGAGATGCTGAGAGCAGCTCCCCTTGCAGCTGAGTGCACTATACCCCTGGAGGTGGCACAGAGGGTATCGAGCACAGAGAGGCACGGGTCGCCAGGCACTAGTAGGAGCTTGCGTGTTGAACTTCCGTCTGGTAGTAAGTCTGTGCGGGGTACACCCGGACGGTGATCAGCAGAGGAAGCAGACTGGGGCTCCAACACCTTGGTCCTGAAGTAGACAACTGGAACAAAGTGTGTAGAGAAGCCAGGGGGTCAAACACAGCAAGCCAGTAGGAAGGAAGTCCGTTTAAACAAGCCAAGGTCATACACAGGAATCAATCAAATGGGAGAGTCCAAGACAGGCCGTGTCAAACACTGGAGTAGGCAGTAGCGAAGTCTTTAAAGAGAAGCCGGGGGTCAAACACTGGAGCAGACAGAATGGAATCCATTAAGCAAGCTGAGGTCAAGGTGCAGGAGAAGTTCAAGGGTGGTCAAGGCAATCCGGGTCACAATAGGCAGGAGTCAATAGCAGAACAAAGGCACAGGAACACAGGAGCTGAAATGACAAACTAGCAATAAGCCAGAGAGCTGGGCTGCCTTTTATAGGGCCGCCAGGGGAACTCATGTGTGCGGCTAAGATGTGTACGTACTTATGCCGTTTCGCCGTTTCGCCGTGTCGTGGCCCGCTGACTCGCACGTCTATGTGTGCCATTGTGCCGTGACGCGGTCCGCTAAATCGCGTACCCGCATGCGCCGATTCACCATTCTGCCACGCAGGCGTACAGGGAAATGCTGGTATTGGCAAACAAAGTGTCTGTTATTTCTCTGACACACTTATTCATTTTCAACCTGTTCCATGACTCCCAGTCGGGATTTAGGCCGGGACGTGGCACTGAACTGTCCGCACTCAATATATGCGAACGCCTGTTAAGGGTAAAGGATGCGGGGGGGTCGGCAGCCTTGGTGCTACTCGACCTCTCCGCAGCCTTTGACACTATCGACCATCAAATCCTGGGAGACCGCATGGAATACCTTTTTGGATGTAGTGGCACTGTCCTCCGTTGGATCAACTCCTTTCTCACGGATAGGACGCATCAAGTGCAGATGAACACTTGCAGCTCGCCAATGCAACCACTTCTCTATGGAGGTCTACAGGGCTTGACATTGTTGCCCCTGCTGTTCAACTGCTATATGCGCCCACTCGCTGACATTATTGCTACACACAAATTAGCCTGCCAGATCTACGCAGATGACACGTAGATCCTGGCTGACGCTGACAATGAGCCAAATATGCACCTACAACTGAGAAATGGCCTCCTTCACATACAAAAATGGATGGCCGACAACAAGCTAGGCCTTAATGAAGCAAAGATCGAGGTGATGCTGGTGGGTCCTCAATCAACCACCAATTTTCTCTTGGCTTGGCCCACTTCATTCTGCCCCATCCCAACACGGGCAAAACAGGTCAGGAACCTAGGTATCATCTTTGATCCCTGCCTGTCATTTATACCTAAAACTCTGTATCAAAAACTCCAACTTCTATTTACAAAGACTCCGGAAAGTTAAAGATCTGTTTTCGCACAAAAACCGGCTAAATCTTGTACAGGGCCTTGTGCATTCCCGGTTGGATTGCTCTAAAATCCTTTTTCTTGGACTTCCATTGAATCGCCTGGTTCCTGGATGCACCAGAACAGACCACATCTCTCCCGTGCTGGAAAAATTGCACTGGCTTCCTATCGCCAAGCGAGTACTATTCAAGGCAATGTGCTATATGTATAGGGCACACCGGAAACTGGGCCCAATTTATTTGTCTGAATGGGCCCCTCACCATGTACCGTAAAGACCACTCCAATCGGCCAACTTACTTCTCACAGAACCGACAATCAGCAGACTAAAATTTACTGGTAACAGACGCCTGGTTACAAAGGGCAATGAGCTGTGGAACTCCCTTCCAGCATCTCTAAGGTCCTTACCCTCCCTCCTGAGTTTCAGATAAGGTTTAAAAACCTTCCTCTTTATCCAGGCCTACGGATAATCTGATGAAGAGTAGAAATCATACAAAAACATGGATTTTGTATGCTCTTTTTCCTCCCCCATCTGGAGGGTTAGTCCCTCCCCCAGGTTCTTCTCTGTTTTTACTCTACCTCTTTCATATTGGGCATCCTAGGCTCCTTTTTTAATGTTCTTTTGGAAATCTCACTTGATTTTAGGGTCTTTGTGCGCCTAGACGTGCTCCTAACGGAGCGCATTCGGTGCAGTACAAATCCCATATCAAATCAAAAATAAAAAAAGTGTATATCAGAACATTTATATAATAAATCAATTGGTTTTAAAATATCACAGTGTCTCTCTACATTTTAAAAAACACCATAATCAAGACCCACCTGGCTTAAAATTCTGGGGTGTGGATCGTATTCACCCAAACTGGAGGGGGTCTAATTTGATTTGTGAGATATCCAAGCAGGAAACCAGCTGGATATTTCTCATGAACACATGATGCCCAATGGTATGAATATAGAATTGGACGTCAATTGTTTTATCAGCGACTATTAAGGTTCATAGAGAATAGTAAATGTGATTACTGATGATTTCTGACAAAACAATTGTTTTTATAATATTATACTTTTTTAAGGAACATCTTGCTCATAACTAACCTTACAATAACAACTTCACCAGAATTGGTAGAATTAGGTATGCACTTACATAATCATCAGAATAGGTAGACCCCATTTAAGTTGTGCTATTATAAGGATATAGGGGAAAGGTGTGTTGCACCTTTAGAGCTGTTAATGTAATACATTAATTGGTTTAAGTGGGTTGATGAATTTATAATAGAGTTGCTGGTGCAATACATTAATTGGTTCAATTGGGTCTATGTATTTATAATTCAACATATAGTACTATAGCTTTCAATAAATAGGTTTTAACTAATGAGTCCCATTTTTAAGATATAGAAATCAAAATTTTTTTTAAGAAGGGAAACATATCATTGTTTTAAATTTAAATTGAATTATTCTTATTGGATTATTGATCTGGTTTTTATATATATTCATATTATTGTGTTTTTATATGACTGTATACATTGTGCAATAGAGTTGGAATATAACACCGTAGAATGAATAATAAGTCAGTCACGGGCGATTGTGTGTGAGTGGCGCTGTTTTCGTCTCCATATACACATATATCTGTCTGTGTGTGTAGGACGGCGCTGGCTGTCTGATTGCAATCTGCCCGTGTCTATAATTTTCCTATCCAGGGAGTGATATCTGGATTGATGTTAGAAGCCACAAGACACCAGGGTTTAAACCGCTCTGGTTCAGCTGTTGTATAAAGGATGGGACTTCTCGCCGTAAAGCCACGCCCTCAGATGATGTCGTTGATGATGAAACGCGTCAGTGTAGCTTTACGATGACCATCAGTGACGTCAGCACTCCGCTTGGGGACACAGCGAAAAGGCAGCCGGATGTGGTAGGAGGCACTGCACTATCCCTGTATGGTCTGCTGATGCGACCTTGTTTAATGTTATGCCGGTTTGCTATTTTATTGATGTAAGTGCAAATCCTAAGAGGGGGTGTTTTGTAGAAACTAACAAATCATTCTAAACGGGATTACACTATGGAGTTCTTTTCTTTTTGACTAAATCAAGCTTACCACTGTGTGACCCAACCCTCTGGTGCAGCTTTCCCTGGGAGATTGGAAACAGAGATATCAAACCTGTGTGTTTTTTTTGCCTACAATTCAGTTTACTTTCGGTAAGCATTTAATTTGAAGGGGGATGTGAGTACCCCCCTCTTTCTTCACATGTGGAGGTGTTGGTGACAGACTAGCATCTTGCAAGTAGAAATGTAACTCTTTTCTGGACAGTCTCGCGGATTTAACATAGAAATTTAGCTGCAATATATTACAGACTTTTCTTATTTATATATATGATTGCACTGTTGCACTGCATGATAACTCCTTTAGTATTTTAATATTTACATCATACTATTAGAGTTTATAGCGCTGCCAGTGTTTGTGTATATTTGTTTATTGGACCCAGCTTTTGCCTTAATTGGCCACAAGATATTCCCATTGAGGAATTAGGTTGGGTTCACAATATTGCTTACTGGATGCGGGTTCCACGCATCCAAATCGCAATAGCAGGAGATTTTGACCAGCTCTCTATGGCCAGTTCACATATCTCCCCTGCCGCTCCGGTGCACATTTGCACAGGAGCCCTGTGCGTCTTTTGGTCCATTTCAGATCTGAATTCAGCTTAAAATTTGGGCTGAAATCAGACCTGAAACGGTGAATGGGAAAGCACAGGACCCCAGCTGTGAGCCACATGCGAATAAAGTGTGAACCCAGCCTGAATGTTTTTTTCCACTTAATCCAGAAACGCTTGTGTGAGTGGGGGCACAGTTTTCTACACATTTTTAAATTCTAATTATTAAATGTCTTTGACAGAGAGGTTAGTTTTTTTTTCTAGAGCTTCTTGACACTGACATAAATTTTATCATAACCACCATCAATATATGTAGAGCACATGTCAATGTCCAACATGCAAATTCTTCCTTCCTCAGCAAACCTAAAGTCTAAGATGATTCTAGTTTGCAGAAAAATACCATTTGCTGTTGATAATTTGCTGTTGATCATTAACATAATTCGTGCTAAATGAGGCTATACAGTGGTACCTTGGATTACGAGCATAATTTGTTCCAGAAGAATGCTTGTAATCCAAAGCACTCATATATCAAAGTGAGTTTCCCCATAGAAGTCAATGTAAACTTAGATAACTTGTTCCACAGTGACTTCTATTGTATGCAGTACCGCATGTGGCCAGAGGTGGGGGGGGCACCGGAGACACTCAGAAACACTAGGAAACCTCTCAAAGCCGCTCTTGTGGACAGTCTTGAGGCACCCCATTCTAAAATGTAAAAAACTATTCGAATAGCACATAGGACACCCAACGTTAGGGGTGATTTATTCTTCCAAAGCAAATACACTTTTGCACACTGGCACTGACTAGTATTCCAATGTTTCTCTTCTCCCTTAATTTCTCTCCATCAGTCAGCTAATGTCACCCTAGTGCTGAGTGAGAGGGACACAGGAGGGTCAAACAAGGATGCTGTGGAGGCAACAGACATCCTCCTTATTAACTGATGACATCATTGGTTGTTAGAATGCCAGTGTCTTGAAAGTCACAATGGTAGGCGCATGAGCGGCGCTCTGTGACATGGACGTCTGATCACAGAGCTCCATCAAGCTCCGAGCATTCGGCGCTCCCCACAACGGACCCACTCTCCCCCCACACCCACAATCGGGAATGGGTCACAAAGGCAACCCTCAGGCACAAGTTAGGATGGATTGGTCCACCTAAAAGGACCCCTGAGGACTGTTTCACAGCATTGCTGGACACAGCAGAGACACCTAAGATGGCGGCTGATCGGCACACAAACGATGCTGCACACACAGGCACAGCAGATTCTTCTCCCTGGCGAACTGCTCTTCTTAAAGAGGTATGTGGAGAGGCTCCTCTGCCCCAACATATGTTAGAACCAGCATCTCCTGCCTCCACATTATCCCTGCTTGATCAGACCCTGGATGGACTGCACATGCCACACACTGTCTCATCCTCACAGAGGCCTTGCATACAGCAACAGGATATGGGTCAGTTCTCCTCATATCCCCATGATATCACTATGCTCTTCACCAAATTTGCAGAAATGCTTGACAAAGGACTTGCACAAACTGCTGCTAAAATCACTTCAGATATCACCTCTGATATTAAATCAGACCTCCATCTCCTGGGTTCCCGCATTGAGCATATTGAAACTAAAATGGACGCCAGAACTGATCGGGTCAATCAAAATACAGATCGCATTCAGGAACTACATGACCAGTTGGAGGGGGCCATCGCCAAAATTGATGACCTTGAAAATAGGTCCAGAAGGCTGAACTTCAGGATCAGAGGTCTTCCTGAGACTTTCACAGACATTCCGGATGTAGTACACTCTCTCATCAAAAACCTGATACCCGATATCAGAGCCCACAGATTGGAGCTCGATCGGACCCACAGAGCCCTAGGTCCCCCTCGTTCGGATGGTCTTCCTAGGGACATTGTGGTGAAACCTCATTACTACAATGTTAAAGAGGAAGTCATGAGGAGGGCTCGCACCATGCCCAAAATTCAGCTTCTGGGTCATACAGTTCAAGTGTATGCTGATATTTCTCCTTATACTATTCAAAGACGGCGAGCACTCAAACCCCTTCTAAATGTCCTAACACAGAAAAATGTGAAATACTGGTGGCTTTTCCCGCTGAGCCTAAAATTTGAATTTAACGACAAGCCCGGAAGGAGAACTTTTGCTGAAAAAAACTGGGACTTTTGATCACTGATCCAACATCACCGATGCAGTCTTCTCCATCACTCCTGCCCAAACGGCCGCCTCCAGCCAGTCCTCTGACATCTACGTGGCAAAAACCCAAGTACAAGAAAGCCAAGGAAGGCTCTGCTACCTGAACTACCAGACCCTCTTGCTTTTTTCCCTTTTTCATCCCTTTCTGGGATGCGGACATGCCTGGCCCCTTCACCATACAGGTCTCTTTCTTGAAAAGG
This sequence comes from Aquarana catesbeiana, assembly GCF_042186555.1. Taxonomy (NCBI): domain Eukaryota; kingdom Metazoa; phylum Chordata; class Amphibia; order Anura; family Ranidae; genus Aquarana; species Aquarana catesbeiana. The sequence goes on along the minus strand of NC_133324.1, from coordinate 255,661,078 downwards.
CGCCTGACTGGTCTTGAGGGGCGTTGATCATTTTTGATCCTCTCTTTTGGGGGTCTTCCCCCACCTTGGTGTTTTTATTATTTTTGTCATATGTGACATTTTTACGTTGTGATCCTCCCTGATCCCTCCTTTTACAGGTTTAGTTCTCAGTTATTATTGGGGAAAGGAGTGTGTCCTAATATGTTATAAATTGTTTATTACCATATTTTTTGGGGGTGCCGTGCACGGGGCGATATCTTTGCGCCTCGTCCTACCCTCGGAGCCGGATTGCCTTTTTTCCTGCTTTGGGTTGGGATCTCCTCCACTAGTTTGGAGGTACCATATTTATATCTCGGGATATGGTGAACGCATTTTTCACATATCCCTGGATCCTTTTCTCTTTTCCTACTATTCTTCTGCTCTCTCCCTCTTATTCCCTTTACTAAATTTTTATTCTTTTCAGTGACGTGTGCGGTCTCGCTTGCTCACAGGACCCGGGATCATGATCTGGGGAACTTGAGGTTGTAACATGACCACATACCACCCATCAGTTGGAAGGTAGGTGATTGGGGTTCGCTGGCATCTCAACCTACACTGCTCCATGGCTGACCACACCGCTTCCACACAGGCCCTACGCTTTGCTTCACATAACGTACAGGGGCTTAACTCCCCAATTAAGCGTCGGAAAGTCTTTCAATATTATCATGACCAAAAAATAGACATACTATTCCTTCAGGAAACACACTTTCCAAGATGTTACGCTCCGTCTTTCATACATGCCAAATTCCCTACGTTCTATCTTGCCAATTCTGATAAAAAAGCCAAAGGGGTAGGTATTTTCTTTTCCCGCAAAACACAATTTTCACTAACTTTTGAATTTAGGGACCCTGATGGCAGGTTCATTCTAGTGAAGGGTCTCATTGATGACCAGCTTTACTCCCTAATCTCTTATTTTGCACCTAATCGAGGACAATCCAAATTTTTTCAATCCCTCTTTCTCACCCTAGCTCCAATGCTGGAAGGCATGGTCCTATTCGGCGGAGATTCAAACATAGCATTTGACGCAGGAAGGGATAAGTCTAGACCCCCGGGAAGGGATGGTGTGCGTCCCACCAGACAGAGTCTCAATGTAGCCAGACAGATTTTCCAATAGGGTCTGGTGGATGCCTGGAGGGAACTTAATCCTGGAACTCGGGATTATACGCACTATTCCAGCCCCCACAATACTTTCGCCAGAATTGATCACTTTTTCATTATGCAAAAACATATCCCGCTAGTGCGCAAAGCAATCATTAAGGACTCTGTCTGGTCGGGCCACTCTTTCCTTCTCCTAATCATACACAAACCAGTGACTCATCACCACGGGTTTCATTGGAAATTAAACGCCTCCTTACTTAGAAATCCCTCCCATGTCAATGAACTTAGAAAAGATATCCAGGAATATTTCTTTCATAATGACATTGATAATATCTCTCCCATCACGTTGTGGGCAGCTCACAAAGCCTATGCACGTGGTAAGCTAATCCAAATGTCCACTAAAATAAGCAAAGCCCGCAAACTAGAAATAGCCAAACTTGAAAGTGAATTTTCTCACTTCAGTAAGCAACATAAACGCAATCCCACTTCGGAATCAGCAGCTAGCCTTGAATCCGCGCGCATGGCTCTTAATTTGTCCCTCACGGCCATTGCGGAGAAAAGTTTGAGATGGGATGGAGGGAGGTTTTATCACCAAAAGGACAAATTGGGAGCCATGTTGGCACGAAGGCTTACTCCAAGGCTGAGGGTGCGCACTTTACCTAAGATATGTTTAAGTAATGGTTCCCTATCCCAGAATCCTCAGAAAATCATGGAATCCTTTCATGATTTCTACCGATCCTTATACAGTACTCATGGGTCTGAACCCTCGTCTAACATAATTGATTCTTATCTTGGCTCTCTGAAGATCCCTAAGCTTCGGGAGCATCATAGGGACAGCCTGGAAAACCCTATTTCTGCGGAGGAAGTATCTCAGGTCATTCATAACCTCAAAAATAACTCTGCTCCTGGTCCGGATGGCTTTTCAGCCCCGTATTACAAACATTTCTCACCGCAGCTTTCTCCATATCTAGCTCGCTTTTTTAATCAGCTTCGAGCAGGGGGACAACTAGACAAGATGCTTAATTCAGCCTTCATTACAGTACTACCAAAACCAGGCAAGGACAATAGCTGTACAGCTAATTACCGGCCCATATCTTTGATCAACAATGATCTAAAAATCTTAACTAAAATCTTAGCTAATAGAATATCCTCCTTTATAAGCCTATACATTCATAGGGATCAGGTAGGCTTCATTCCTGGGAGACAGGGTCCAGATCAGATCAGGAGAGCTATAGACATAGTTTTATTACTAAAATCTGGCTGGGACAAGGGACTCCCTCAGCAGGGATTCGTGCTGTCTCTGGATCTAATGAAAGCTTTTGACTCTGTCTCATGGGCCTTCCTGTTCCCGATACTAAAGAAGTGGGGTTTTAGTCAAACCTTTATGAATATAATAGGAGCACTATACTCTACTCCAGTAGCACAAGTCAAAATGCAGGGTTATTATTCACATTCTTTCCCGATTCTAAATGGTACTAGACAAGGCTGCCCTTTGTCCCCATTGGTTTTTGCCGTGGTCATCGAGACACTAGCTATCACCATCCGGGATAATCCGGACATACATGGAGTGCGTTGTGGCCGACAAACCCACAAGTGCGCTCTCTTTGCCGATGATGTTTTGCTTTTCATTACCTCACCGCTTACATCTTTACCAAATTTATACAGGGTGCTCGATGACTTCGGCAAGGTATCTGGCCTTAGGGTTAATTACTCTAAATCTATGGCTCTAAACATTAATCTACCAATTTCCATGATAGCCCTGCTCAAAAACGACTTTCGATTCAGTTGGGGGGAGACAATGATCCCCTATCTGGGTATCAACCTTACTGCATCAATTGACAATCTCTTTAATGCAAATTTCCCCCCACTTTTTCGTAAACTAGGAGTGGACTTATCACGATGGGACAAAATGGGGCTATCCTGGTTAGGTAGAATCAACTCAGTGAAAATGACTTTGCTACTACGCGTCCTTTATCTATTTAGGTCCCTACCAATACCTATTTCCAAAGATCAACTCAGGAAGTTTCAATCTAAAATTATTAAATTTACATGGGGTGCGAAGGGACATAGGATTTCCAAGGAGACGCTGTTCAGGAGCAGGGATCAAAGAGGAGTGGGTTTACCTAATCTTCTTTGGTATCATCAGGCAGCACAACTTTCCCAACTATCCACTGTATACTCTAGGGTTGCTCACCCAGATTGGGTACATATGGAACGACAGGCTATCCCTCAATTTACTTTAGATTACATTATCTGGTCTCCTCCTAGATCTAGACCTGCCATCATGGTTCCTACACTTTCCCTCTCCCTGACAATGTTGGACTCTCTTAAACACAATCCTCGAATAGTATCACATTGACAACCTTTGTCCCACATTTTCCGAAATCCTCTTTTTCCTCCTGGCATGGACATAAAAGCATTCCAATGGTGGCTAGATAAGGGGATGTATAGAATAGGACACTTTGCTAATCCTACGGGACCCCTCACTTTGACCCACTGTACTAACAAACTCGACATGCCCAACACAGAAAGATTTTGTTACAGATATTTCACTTTCTGCAGTCTCTTAGGTCCCCCGATCACACCCCACTTTCGATCACGTAATATGAACGGTGGTGTGGTCAAGCTGTGGAGCAGAGGGGCTTGATCTCGGTGATTTACCGATCACTTGCTAGGGCTGAGACTAAATTACTCTTCATGCGGGAATGGGAAAGTGATCTACAACACACATGGAGTGTTGAGGAATGGCATAGAGCTTCTATTGCAGCATCTAAGGGGATTTTGAATATAGCTTTAATCGAAGCAAATACGAAAGTCCTCATGCGGTGGTATATGGTCCCTCTCAAAATCTCCAAAATCTACCCAAGTGCTTCCCCTATGTGTTTTCATAATTGTGGGCATATTGGGTCCATGCTACACATTTGGTGGGACTGCCCTAGGCTCCGGGGGTTAATGGAATAGGATCTTTAATATCATTAGGAAAATAACGGGCTTCCCAATCCGAAAGTCTCCTCAGCTAGCTCTCCTGAACTTTCTCTGCCCAAAAACCCCTAAAGTAGTCCAACGACTTATTATGTTCATTTTCCTAGGGACCAAACTCACGATTGCACGGGCCTGGAAAAGACCAACTGTTTCCTTTCTCTTGGTTAAGAGAAAGATTTCATGGATTATGGCCCAGGAGAAGACGGTTAGTATTCTCCTGGACACTACCTCTAAACACGATGCTGTCTGGGATCCATGGGTTAGATACATATCTCCACCGCCTTTGGCTTCTTCTTAACCCGGACCTCTGTGGCTGAGCGAGCACCGCACCGTCTCAGGATGTATCATTCCTTTTTCTCTATCCTCTCTTTTCTTTTCTCTCCCCTTTCCTATCTTCTTCTTCTTCTATACTATGGATTATTGGCATACAGGTTTGACTACTTTGCTAACACTTGAAGAAGCTATTTCAGCCCATTACTTTCTTACAGGTGATAGGCTTCTTCAGATGATTAACAAAGCTTACTTAATGCAGACTGGACCTATGGTTCGATTTTCTTCACTTATTGGACAGCCACATGCAAATTTCATCATAAGCTCTACTAGTTATCCTGACATTCTGGGTATAAAACTCATGATAGACACTTCATATTTGAATTCATTCTTCCTTCTAAAGATTTTGCTTCACTTTTATTTCATCATATATCATAGTTTTAGAGGTGTGGCTTCTCCTGAGAGGGGGACCTCCCCTCCCGGCACAGCGAGTTCCCACGAGGGGTGCTGGGGTAGGGGAGTGGCCCTTCTTATCGGAGTCTGTCTTATGGAACTCAATCTACTGCCGACAACATATGTTTCTCTGTCCTAAATGCAGTTTTTGATTTGTCTGCTACTATTTGGGTAAATGTTGGACTTTTGTTGTACCTGTAATCTTGATCATCTTTTTTTGTTGACTTCTCAATAAAAAAACTATTGAAATCGAAAGTCACAATGGTGCTTAATGAAAAGCCGTGGCTTTGTGTAACTAAAAGGCAGGCTTGTATACAGTTTTTGATAATTTTTTAGGCATTTTGCCAAGGCACCTCTAAAGAAACCTAAAGGCACCCTGTTTGAAGGTGTTCGATAAACATCCAGGATTCCACAAATGAGAATTCTCACACAAAAATTCAGATGAAACCATAGAGTGCAAGCCAAGTAGCAATACACACTATGATGCACACAAAACTGAAAGGGAGAGAGTATCTCCTTGGGTTTGGTTGCTGGAACCATTTTTATAAGAGCTAAGTATAGTCAACTTTACCATCAATTTTACTGTGATGGGCCTTGCCAAAAGCACTTGGCATACTCCTATCTACTCAAGTAAAAGGAGGGTTTCTGGCGGGTTTATGGTTATACAACATCATTTTCTGTGCTGTAGATCATATGCAGATTCTGCACCTTTCTTAACCACTTCCCTACCCGCCCATAGTCATATGACGTCCCCAGATGGGATCTCCCATCCTGGGTGGACGTCATATGACGTCCTGGGATTCCCGGGCGTGTAGGGGGCGCGCGCGCGCCACCGGGAGCGCGCGCGCGCGCCCGCCACCGGGAGCGCGCGCGCGCGCCCGCCGCGTTCCTCGGGACCCGGTGCGTGTGCCCGGCGGCCGCGATGTCCGCCGGGCACCCGCGATTGCCCGTTAACCGGGCCGGCATGTGGATCTGTGTGTGTAAACACACAGATCCACAGCCTGTCAGCTCTGAGGAGAGCGATCTGTGTTCCCAGAACGGAGGAACACAGATCGGTCTCCTCCCCTAGTGCGTCCCCTCCCCCTTCAGTTAGTAATCACTCCCTAGGAAACACATTAACCCCTCCCCGCCCCCTAGTGGTTAACCCCTTCACTGCCTGTCACATTTACACAGTAATCAATGCAATTTTATAGCATTGATCGCTGTATAAATGCGATTGGTCCCAAAAATGTGTCAAAAGTGTCCGATGTGTCCGCCATAATGTCGCAGTCACCAAAAAAAATCGCGATCGCCGCTAAAAAAATAAAAAAAATTTTTTTTTTTAAAAATGCCATAAATCTATCCCATATTTTGTAGACGCTATAACTTTTGCGCAAACCAATCAATATACGCTTATTGCGATTTTTTTAAACAAAAATATGTAGAAGAATACGTATCGGCCAAAACTGAGGAAAAAATGTGTTTTTAAAAAAAAAAATTGGGATATTTATTATAGCAAAAAGTAAAAAATATTGTGTTTTTTTCAAAATTGTCGCTCTTCTTTTGTTTATAGCGCAAAAAATAAAAACCGCAGAGGCGATCAAATACCACCAAAAAAAAGCTCTATTTGTGGTGAAGAAAGGACATCAATTTTTTTTGGGTACAACGTCGCACGACCGCGCAATTGACGTTTAAAGTGCGACAGCGCTGAAAACTAAAAATTGGCCTGGGAAGGAAGGGGGTGAAATTGCCCTGTATTGAACCGGTTAAGGGAGACTGTTACAAGCTTGTTACAAGCCTGTGAACATACAAGTGCAAGATTTCTAGAAACCTGGATGCAGTAAACCAGAGAGGAACCAGATAGTTTTATTGAACTTTACTCTAAATATATATTTTATCACTTCATTTTTAGTTCTCACAATAGGCAGCCTTGTGCAAATTGTGGTGTGAGTGATTTTAGGCCATTAATAATAATGGTTCCCATTGTTCAAATTAATAAAAGTGTATACATTTTAAACTGCTGTGTTATATCTGTCTTTCACAATCTGTATACAAGATTTATTTTACAGGTAATCATTTACTACATTGAAAAGGATCCCCAGAGCACTATAGGTTAGCACAGCATTGCAGGCACTATGGGGGTTATTTACTAAAACTGTGTTGTACAAAATCTGGTGCAGCTCTGCATTGAAACCAATCACCTTCCAGGTTTTATTGTCAAAGATCAATTGAACAAGCTAAAGTAGAAGCTATGATGCACAGCTGCACTTGATTCTGAGTGCACCAGTTTTAGTAAATCAACCCCTATGTATTTAATTGAGCTGTTAGCTGGAGCTGTTTGATATAAGATTAATTACTGCTCTGACTGGCTCATTAATCTGTGCATACACATTTAAACAACTGGTTTCTTTCATCAAGCTAGCAAACAGCCTTTAAAGTGTAAAAGGAAGCACCCAAGAACAGACCAAGCAGTTGTGCCCTGCACTATTTTTTAGCAAGGCAGGAAACAAACATAGTGACAATGCAAGGAATTATTCAGCAAGTCCATAGCATAAAACCAACTATCTGCTCATCCGAGCCACTAATTAAACTTGTGTCAGTTCCTGACAAACAGGATGCCCCCTAGTCGGTTCACCAAAACAAAGAGGCACCTCTTTTACCCTTTTAGCATTCTGTCAGCATTCAGCCCTTTCACCCAGCAACAGGCCTTGTCAGCTGGAAGAGTGAAAGCGATAGAGCTCGGAGCATGAGTAAGCGTACATATAAGAAAGGCCCGTGGAAAACTTCGACTAATTCAGGTCTGGCTGCCAGGCAAGATGTGTTCAGGAGACATTTAAATGTTAACTAGATCATATGCTCATCCAAGCCACTAATTACACTTACTGTATGTCAGTTTCTGACTAACAAGATACCCCCCTAATGGGATCACCAAAACAAACAGGCAGCTCTCGTACCTTTTTAGCATGCTGTCAGGGCTAAACCCTTTCACCCAGCAGCAGGCCCTCTCAGCAGAAAGAGAGAAAGCGATCAGGCTTTCAGCATTAGTCAGCTTACAAATAAACAAAGACTCTGGGCAGCTTAGACTAATTAATGAAGTCTGGCTACCAGGCAAGATGTTGACCTAGGGACAGAGGGAAAGTGGCAGAGTGAGATTCTTTATCAACAGCTCTGGGCACGCATCATTTCTCATCTCCTCTCTGCAATAAGATGGCTACACTCTAGGTAGCACACCTGAATCAGTCTGCTTCCTCTGTTATGGACAGGACCTCAGTAGGAATCCGGTTTGTCTGTGCTCCACTAATGCTTTTATAGCCTGCAGACAACTGCTCAAATTTCTCTCCCTGAGGGTTTCAGGGGGGAAATACTGATTCAGATCAGAAGGTCATCTCATTTATTGTAATAAAATTACACTCAAATGTTAAAAGAAACATCCGTTCAATGAGTATATGTGCTTGAAACATAATACAGACCAGGGACGTGCGGTGAGGTCAATGGCTGGTGGGGCACTGGCTACTATCAAAGCCAGATACACACAGGTTACATACGCCGCGATCATTAGAGCGAGAGCAATAATTCTAGCACTAGACCTCCTCTGTAACTCTAAACATGTAATCTGTAAAAAAATTTAAAGCGTCGCCTATGAAGATTTTTAAATACTGAAGTTTGGCACCATTCCATGAGTGTGCGAAATTTTAAAGCGTGAAATGTTAGATATCTATTTACTTGGCATAACATCATCTTTCACAGTATAGAAAAAAATCGGGTTATCTTTAGTGTTTTTTTATATTCTTACAACAGTTTTTTCCCAAAAAAAAGCGTTTGAAAAATTGCTGCGCAAATACCGTGTAACATAAAAAGTTGCAACGACCACCATTTTATTCCCTAGGGTGTCTGCTACACAATATACATTATGTTTGGGGGTTCTGAGTAATTTTACAGTAAAAAAATGATGATTATTACATGTAGGAAAGAAGTGTTTATTGTAGGAGAGAGGTGAGAAGTATTGTAAATGTAGGAGAGAAGCATTTATTATTTACTTAAATAAGTAAATGTATTAAGTAAAAAAAAAATTATTGTAAATAAGTTATTGTAATAAGTAAATGTAGGAGAGAAGTATTTATTGGCCTGGGTGGCAAGGGGTTAATTATCATAAGTAATATACAAATAATTATTATATATTGTTTTTAAGGTCATTTACTATATTTTCAAAAACTGTACTCAAGCAGGTGGCTTAACGGACAACTTACCAAAGTTTGAAGATATAACTTCAAACCAGTAATTTCAGAGTAAATAGATAAATAATAAATTATTATGTTATAACATATAGCATAAAAATATCTGATTTAGCTTGATTATAACAGTACCTTTTCAACAGAAGCAGATTCTTATTCTCCCTCTTAACTGTGTGAGAAAAAACATGGGATTGTGGGTAAATCTTATACCATAAACACATGTTTTTTTCTTGTAGTTAAAGAGGTCTGGGCTGGAAGGGAGCACTTGTCTTTTAAACACATGCCCCTTCTTTGACACTGCAGTGAGAGGAGTGTTGTAACATATTGGCCGATTTATGTAGGATATTATATGATTATATATATGTACACATACAGTACAATATTGACATACTGACCAGGCCAGAATTCAATTGATAATTGTTGAGTTGTCCAAGCCAACTGAATTTTAACATATCAAAAGGACAGCTGATGACCCTTTGATGTGTTGATCTTATGCAAATCTACCTAGATATGTGATGAATGGCCTGTTAATCAAAGGGTACATTGTTTACATACTTAAGGATGATAAAGGACCATAGAAGAAGTATTTATTAATGGTAATTAGACTTGAGGGAGTATACATGGGAAAAGGTCAACCTAGGTGGTAGTTTTATCACTGCAGCTATTTATGGCTAGGGGTCATTATCTGTCACTCTGAAAGACAGAAGCAGATCAAAGGCCTAATAGAATAGTCAATTGAATTGCTTAGCCCTTGTCAGCCATGGGGAGAGGAAAGGTGTATAAGAAGAAAACCCATTTTGGCTAAAGGTGTGACAGAAGGAATTGGGTTCTCTGAAGGTGTCTGAATGCTGCAGAAATAGCCTGTCACCTATTTTATATTTACTCTGTTGGATTTTGTCATCTGTTGCAAGTATCTTATGGACGTTGTTCTGTCTGAAGTTTCAATAAATGCATCTCTCTGGAAGAATAGGGTTGCTGCTGGAAATGATTCACATCATACTAATAATAATTTATTTAATTATCATCATCCCATCACAACATCACTACAAGGAGAGCCTTCATGGCAGCATTTTTATTGGACAGCTGGGACCAATTTTTCCTTAGTTAAGAGCTGGAAGGGAGTATTTGTCTTTTAGACAGACACATTCTTCCTTCTATGACACTGCAACAGTGGCGTCTCCAGCTTTCATATTTAGGGGGGGCACATGGGGGGACAGGGAAAAAAGTAGGGGGGCAACTATAAAATGCATATATATATATATATATATATATATATATATATATATACTGGGGCCCTTTACTACTAACCCCCACAATGGCCCTTTCACATGTTCTGCAGTGAGCTCCCATCCTACTGTATTGGGGTCCCCCAGGGTGGCAGAAAACAAGATATATATGTCACCAGCATACCAAGAAAATATAAGGATCCAAAGCAGTGGGAGAACTATCAGGGTTGCAAAGGTTGTCTTGCCTCCGGGCCCTGGTGTTCTGCCACTGTGGGGTTTCCCAGCCTCCTCTTGCTGTCCTGCCCCTGCTATTGACTGCTCTGGTCTGGCATCTCTTGGAATTTACAGGCTGGTTCTCCTGTTCTAAGGATAGGAGAAATCAGTCTGTTTTTTCAGTAACTGAGAGTCCTGGTGGAGTCCTTCCTGCAACTCGCTCTTCTCCCTGCCAGTGAGGATGCAGGGGAAGGAGCAGATCGGGCAGCCGTGGTTGTGTGAGTGCTCGCATTATGCAGTGTCAGCAAGCAGAGGGAGGGGGAGGAATCACCTCTTAGACATTGATTTTTTGAAAAAAAAAAAAAAAATTTTTATTGGGGGCACATGGTGGGGCACAGCATAATGTTGGGGGGGGGGTCAGGGCCCCCTCTGCCCCCCCTAGGGATGCCATTGCACTGCAGTGAGAGGCGTGCCTCCACTGCAGCATTTTTATTGGACAGCTGAGGCTAATGGTATTTTACCATTGGTCCAACACTCCAAGCTGTCCATTGAGCTCAGTGCCTCTGACAAGAAGTGAGAAGTGAGGAGAGGCACTGTTAGCTCACCCTCTCAGTCTACTGCAAACAGAGTGTGCCAGCTTGTATTTAAACTGGCCACTCTGTATGTAGCTTCTGACAGGCTGTGCAAGGAGCCCCGTATCTCCAGAACCATAGGTCCTAGGAGCCCCAAATTCTTACCAGTGGTGGGGTAGAACTTAGGCTATTTTGGGGTCTCTGTGACCTCAGGTCGCTGAGCTATGACCCTCAAAGCTCGATTTTTTGTTTTTCATGTCAGGTGAGGCTCTGCCTCACCTGCCTCCCCTGTCTGTGCATCCCTGTTACAGACAGTCGTGGTAATTTCACCAAATTCTGATCCCGGCCAAGACCCAGAAGTGACGTCACCCAGGAGGAGTTTGGAAGTGGAAAAGATCCCCAAAGACCTGTGTGAAAATATAGGTCTAGAAGTAAGGTGATTGGCCATTACACCTGGTGTGTGGAGCACAGTGGGAGCACTTTAATTTTTAAAAAAGGCACATCAAGGTGGAATGAACAGTTCATATGTGTCAACATCATTTGACACATTGTGGAAATCACTAGAAATCACGAGTTATGGACATTATTTAACACATGAACTATAATATTTATCACAATTTATTTGTTATGCATGTTTGTGTATATTTGATTTATAATTTATGGCAATGATATATTGGGATCAATTCCCTGTAGGATATGGGATATGGGATTCATTTTCAATGCACTTACCTAATTATTATACGGCACTTTAGCACTTTCTAGCACTCGTTATTTCTTTTCAGCGTTTAGAACATTAGGAATGTGGATTCACTAACCATTATGTTATTAGTGATTTTTATTATTGATTATTTTTTACACCTTATAGGGAATGAATACCACGGATGTGTAGGCAGCACATAATATTTATTGATTTTAGTTTTTTATTGGAGTTAGCGTTACATTTTTCTTTATATTATTTTTTAACCTATGTGGGGACAAATAGCAAATGTAAGCAGCCACTCCTCACTTCATCACAATACCATTTTATCTTACAATATCCATAGCATTCCCCCTTTTGGTCCCATTAACAAAGCGGTAGCACATAGGAAATGATAAAGTACTGTACAATTTGCAACTGTATGTTTTGTAACAGAAAGTATGTGAAAGTTTTTTCTTTAAAAATATTTAGTCTTTTTCTCTTATATAGTATAAGTAAAAATGGTGGTCAATAAATACCAACAAATGAATGTTCTGTTTGGCACAATAATGATATACAAGTAATTTGTGTAGACTAGTCTGTAATGCCGCGTACACACGGTCGGACTTTTCGACCGGACTTATCTGACGGACGCCGAAGGACCAAATCCGGCGGACAATCCGATCGTGTGTGGGCTTCACCGGACCTTCAGTGAACTTTTCCAGTCGCAAATCTGACGGACTTTAGATTTGAAACATGCTTCAAATCTTTACGTCGTAACTCAGCCGGACCCAGAAATCAGCTCGTCTGTATGCTAGTCCAACGGACAAAAACCGACGCTAGGGCAGCTATTGGCTAAAGGCTATCAACTTCCTTATTTTAGTCCGGTGTACGTCATCACATACGAATCCGTCGGACTTTGGTGTGATCGTGTGTAGGCAAGTCCGGTCGTTAGAAAGTCCGTTGAAAGTCCGCCAAAAGTCCGTCGAAAGTCTGTCGAAAGTCTGTCGGACGGGCTGTCGGACTTTTGTAGCTGAAAAGTCCGACTGTGTGTACGCAGCATAATTGTCAGTCAAAGTATCACAGCACTGGAAACTGAAAAATGGCTTAGAAAGGAAGGTGGTGCAACATGCTGTTATTGAGATGGGTAAGCAGGTTTAGAGCAGCAGACACCATGTTATGTCTGCTGCACTTTGAATATCCCCATTTTTAGATTTTACACTGAACTGCATCAGCAATTTACCAGTATATTTGTTCCACTTTCCCAAACTAAGCATTACAAGTGTGATCTCACCAGCATTGGCAGACAGTGACGGGATCTAAATGACATCTTGCAGATCGTAGAAAGTTTTAATCAAAAACTTGTGCAGATTTTCACAGATTAACATCAGGTCAAAAAAATCATAGTACATACTGTAAGTCTAGTTCCAGCAATTACATGTGCTAAGAACAGAAGCTATAGACAAGCTGAAAAGAGGGTAGAACTAGCTATACAGAGCAGCTCCTAGTTGCAGAGTGAGGAACGGACAGAATTAGGTAAAGGTAGATAAACAATAATGCATGTTAAACATGATAGTATTCAACTTCTTTCTTCTCCTCCTTTGCTCTTTTTATTTTCATTAAGCAATTAATAATTATGCATGGTTAATTCAGCATTATTTTCAAGTAATTTATTTCTCAAACCCACACAGTCCAGCTTCAACACTTTCTTCATTTCACCACACATCTACAAATGCACTTACCAGCAACGCTCTCTTTGACCCAAAACCAAACTATACTCTGGTGGGGCTGCAGTAGCTCTTACCATAATATTGCACCTATGCATAGCGTTTTGATAGACTTACCCATCAGTTTACCCTCCGTCAACTCTGACACATTTGTGATCTCCAGTGCTGTCTCCGCCATCTTCACTGCCTCTTCTTCCAGACTGAGTGGACTAAAAAAGACTGACCACATGCACTGCACTCCTAATGTGCACGTGGACAGACAAAAATGAAATTGCTAGGAGAAGATTAAGTAGAAACAGTTTTTTTTTTTTTTTTTTTATGGAGGAAGAAACATGCAAGTCTATTTTGCCAAAAAGCTCTACATTTTAGCAATTTTTTTCAGACTTAAAACAGAATTTCACCCAAAAGTGGTGAAACCTCCGCTTATCTGCTTCCTCCCCCCTGCTCCAGGGCCACATTTGTCACCTTTCATGGGGAGGTGGGTGCTGTCCCTCGGAAGTTCGGCCCCCTTCCTCCGCCTCTGGGCCAGCTTCGCGCATGTGCAATAAGGAACCGGCTGTGAAGCCGAAAGGCTTTACTGCCTATTTCCTTTACCATGAATGGCGGTGGCAGCACCAGAGAGCCGATCAAAAAATCAGATGGGGTGCCGACTTTGCCGGAACCCTGGACAGGTAAGTGTCCTAGTATTAAAAGTCAGCAGCTACAGTATTTGTAGCTGCTTATTTTTATTTTTTTTTTTTTGTGTGGGGGGTGGAACTCCTCTTTGTTCCCTTTTAATATATACATTACAAATTGATAAAAATGAGCATAAGTAGAATTGTTAATTGTCACTATTGTTTTAAACTTTTTAAAAATATTTTTAAATGTTGCCTTTAGTTTAGGGATCTTACAGTTAGTTCAGACAATTTATTCAAGGAGATTCCATGGAACTATCTCCCTCTCATTATAAATACTGTATAATTACTTCCTGTAGTGGAAACAAGCTGGTGGGTCTGGTAAATGTCATATTCATCTTTAAGTAAGAGGGTGTTTATGGAAACATTGTCACCAGGATATGGCAGAAAGTTTTCAGAAATCAAATAATAGGAGACAACTAGTAACATAAGGTGGAAACGTAAAGTAGAACTATAGGCAACTTTTTTTTGGACATAGTCAGGGAGGGTTCTATTACCTGTCAGATTTTTTTCTTTTTTTTTTGCCATCTATGCCCCACTAAGGAAATTTCCCTTCACTTCCTGTCCCATAGCCAAAACAGGAATTGAGAGAAAATCCCTGAAAATTAAAGGAATATCTTTGGGCTCCCTAGGTCACCAGAACTAGTATCCCCTTTGGAAGATTTACTTTTCTGGGGAAAATCCAAAATTTGTTTTTTTTTTACTCTCACTTTCAATGATAATAATAATGATAAACAGGACAAATAGAGAAGGTGACTCTCTAACGGGGGGGGGGGGGGCAAGACAGCAATAAAAACCTAATAGGTGTTCAAATCTATCTCTACTGTATATTAGAAAACTGAAGTCAATAATCTCTAATATAATATGGAAAAACAAAAGATCAAGAATATCTCTCAAGACCCTAAAACAAGATAAAGACAAAAGGGGCCTTGCGGTCCCGGATATCCTAAAATATTATAAAGCAATAATTTTATCAAGAGCAATAGAATGGGCTAGGGATAACCAAGAAAAAAGATGGGTGAATATAGAGAATCATTATAGTAAAACACGTTTAGGATCTATTATTTGGAACCCTCCGAATCACAGAACGGAAGATGAGGAAACGCACTGTTTGACAAAAATAGTTTTAAAGACATGGGATGTAGTATATAAACAGTTAGATAAGATTTATAATTCTCCCTTGATAGAATTAAAGGAGAATGAGTATTTTGCACCAGGGAAAAGAGATATAGGTGGGAACTGGATAAAAAAAGATAAAGTACAGCTTAGAGAAATACTTAAAAAAGGGAAAATTGTCACAATTACTGAATTGAAACAAAACACTGACACATGGGTGATAGATGAATGGAGGTACATGCAATTAGACCGCTTCGTGAAAAATTTACCTCAACCGATAAGATCCGGAGAAAATTTGACAGCGTTAGAAAAATTATGTTGTTCGGAAAAAACAAAAAACACAATATCTAAGCTATATAAATTAATATTGAAAGAAGAAGAAGCAGAGGTACCCACATTCATCAAAAAATGGGAAAAGGAATTGGGAACACAAAAAGACACGAGCACGATTAATAAAATGTTATTTTTGGCCCGTAGCTCAGCAGCGGATATAAAAACGGCCGAGATGAATTATAAATGTATGGCAAGGTGGTACGCAACGCCAGATAGGATAAGCAAATTCCAACATGGGAAATCGGCAGAGTGTTGGCGGGGCTGTGGAGGGATGGGTACTATGGCTCACTTATGGTGGAATTGCCCGGTAATTAAAAAATATTGGAAAAAAATCTTGAGCACGATAAAGGAGATTACAAAAATTGAGGTGAAGGAGGATCCGTGGGTGGTTCTCTTCCACGGCATAGAAGGAAGTGTGAAACAATATAAAACATCTCTGGTTCCACATCTATTAAATGCAGCAAAAAGATTAATCCCCAAAAATTGGTGGGGAAAAGAAAGTCCGGAGATGTGGGACTGGATAAATGCCGTCGATGAGACCCACACCATGGAGCAGTTTTCTTTGTACAAAGAGGAAAAGAGAGAAGTAGACAAGTGGAAATGTTGGAAGGAGTTTAAAAAAACATGGAGTTATGCAGAAAAAATCAGGATTTAACTACCTACCTAATAGATCATAGGCATTGCACAAGGGTTAGGGGGGGAGAGGGGAGGGAAAAGGGAGGGAGATGGGAGGGAGGGGGGGGTTATATATATGTATATGGTTTCTTTTTTTTTTCACTTAGATATGTGAAACAGAGAGATTTATAAATAAAGATAACATTTTAGAGAAGGGGAACTAAGGGCTGAGCCTCGTCAGGTGAGGTTAGGTTTTATATAATTATTTTCTTGTAAACCCCTGTTGTGTCCTTCCGTTGAAAACAAAATAGATACGCCACAGTGATGAAGAGATGAGAAGAGACATATATGAGCGAGAAAGCTGAATTAGTCTCTCTAGGAATTTTCTGAAGTGGCAAAAAAAAAAAAAAATCTATCTCTACTGTATCCAAAACTAAAAAAATGAGGAAAAGATTCCATGAAGGGAAGCAGGGTAGTCTGTACCAGGGTTGTCTGTGCTGAGGGATGTATGTACTGGGGGGTCTGTGCTGGGTAGACATGTGCAGTTCGTTTCATACGAATCAAAAATGAATTTCCGAAAATTTGTTCATTCTGAAGCATTCGAAATACGAATTTCTATCCTTCCGAATTGTATACGAAATATGAAATTTCGTTGACGAATTTCAGATCCAAATTCCATTACAACGGAAACGTGACTGGTGTTTTGTTGACCAATCAGAGGTTTTCTTCTGCTGCTGAGTGAGGGTTGGGAAAATTAGCTTTTTTAATATGGGAGTGGGAGACTGGTACTGGTAGTCGATTGAAGATTCAGAATCGGACAAAATAAGAATGTTTGTTAGTATTGTTTCATTATTGTCATAATAATAACGATTATTCATTATGATGAAGTTAAAATCCCAGGAAGTCAGCACAGCACAGGGATGATGGGAGCACCTCATAATGAGCACAGCAGGGGGTACAGCCCCAGGAGGAAGTCAGCACAGCACAGGGATGGTGGAAGCCGCTCATAATGAGCACAGCACAGGGATGGTGGGAGCCCCTCATAATGAGCACATCAGGGGTACAAACCCAGGAAGTCAGCACAGCACAGGGATGGTGGGAGCCCCTCATAATGAGCACATCAGGGGTACAAACCCAGGAAGTCAGCACAGCACAGGGATGGTGGGAGCCCCTCATAATGAGTACAGCAGGGTTACAGCCCCAGGAGGAATTCAGCACAGCACAGAGATGGTGGGAGCCCCTCATAATGAGCACAGCAGGGGTACAGCCCCAGGAGGAAGTCAGCACAGCACAGGGATGGTGGGAGCCCCTCATAATGAGCATAATGAGTCGACGACTGCCATATTGAGAAAGGTTTTTTTTGCTTTTTAAATTCATCATAACGAACGTTCGTAATCATTATGAAAAGTTAACAAACCTAACGAAAATTTGTATTTCGTACGAATCCAAGTTGAATTTCGGACACAAATTACGAAATACGAATTAACGGCTAATATAAAAACGTAACGTAATGAAGCAAATTTATTGACGGCGCACATGTCTAGTGGTGGGGGGGTCTGCACTGAGGGAGGTTTGTATTGAGGGATTAGGTTGGGTGGTGGTTGCACTGGGGGGTCTGTATTGAGGGATTGGACTGGAAGGGGGTCTATATTATGGTGATAGGCTAGGAGGGGGGCGGTATTAGTAGGATCTATACTGAGGGGTTAGAATGAGAGGATGGGTCTGTACTGAGGGGGTTGGACTGGAAGGTGGTCTATATTTATGGGTTAGGCTGGAAGAAGGAATCTGTACTGAGGGGTTAACCTGGGAGGGGGGGGTTGTACTGGGGATAGTCTGTACTAAGGGTTTTAGGATGGAAAGGGGGTTCTGTACTGGGTACGGTTTGTACTGGAGATGGTCTGTACTGGAAAGGATCTGTTCTGAATTTAAGCAGAACCACTATTACTGAATGATACAGAGCCTTAACTTACCATAGTGGAACTTTCTGAGTGCAGTTTCTTTTTTTCTGTTACAAGATGGCAATATTGGATATATTTTATTACTGATCTTCAAATAAAGAAAAGTAAATGTGGGGAGTTGTTGTCTGAGCCGTAAGTGGTGCCATTACAGTTGCTTGAAAAAGAACTACCAGACCCAATGTACCTGGAGACAGGAGGAGGGGGGGATAAATTGAAAAGCCAGGGAAAGAATGGGGCTTTTTGGGGGATCGCCATCAGCCGGAGAGAAGTTGATGACTTCACTACAGAGATGCTGGTGTGTTTATAACTCAGAAAACCACTCAACACTACAGCTCGCCAGAATGCCCACATCTGCTTGCTGTTAGCAGGTCTGTGGACATTGCCATTACATCAAAGAGGCGTCCCTCATTATTACAGTCTACTGATACAGATTGAGTGAACTAGTGAGAGGGTCTTAAACCCAAAAATATTCTCATAGTAGTACTTAACAGCTCTTTGAGGAGTTTGAGTTTATCTACACCTCCCAGACAAGTTTAAAAAAGAATCCTAATACATGCAACCTGTCCTGCCTGGCTGATTCTGTCATCATCAAACCATAGCTCGTTGCCTGGCTCACTCCCAGCCTTGTGTCCTAAAGAACCCACCGCTCACTTAGATAATTACACTGTGTGCAGACTATTACACTTTGTACTGGGGCATCTGTTTATTAAGCCCACCAATGTCTTCAAAGGCGCCAACAGCCAGAAGAAGATTGATGTTGCAAAAAGACTGTATATAGTTTACTTGCTCTTAGTACAGCCTATTTTGATATCTGCTACAGGCCTAGGCCTAGCTCCCTCATACCTGGTGCTCACAGGCAATCCAGTCTCTAAGCCTATTGTTATCGTTCTTTGGTGGCCCGTGACAGCACATAAGGTGGGGAGAGCCACAGTTTATGCAGGTTGTGTCAAAAGGTCCATGCACAATATTGGTGTACTGTTGGTGTGGTTACATCTTGCTTTTTTTATAAATGTGGGGGATCTGCACTGGGGATGGGTCTATACTGAGGAGTTGGGCTGGGAAGGAGATCTGTACTAGTAGTGGTTAATGATTCTTACTCTGAATGGTCTAAGGTTATCAGTGGCGTACCCCAAGGTTCAGTGTTGGGACCCTTACTTTTTAATATCTTTATAAATGATATTGGGTCTGGGATCAAAAGTAACATTTCTGTCTTTGCAGATGACACCAAGCTATGCAGTGGAATAACGTCCTTACAGGGTGTCTCCAATTTACAAGCCGACCTCAATGCACTGTCTAATTGGGCGACTATGTGGCAGATGAGGTTTATTGTTGATAAATGTAAAGTTATGCACTTGGGGGCTAAGAATATGCATGCATCATACATGCTAGGTGGAGTACAACTGGGTGAATCCATAGTGGAGAAGGATCTGGGGGTTTTAGTAGATCATAAGCTCAATAATAGCATGCAATGTCAAGCTGCGGTTTCCAAAGCAAGCAAAGTCCTTTCTTGTATTAAGAGAGGTATGGACTCCAGAGAGAGAGATATAATTTTTCCCCTGTTCAAATAATTAGTAAGACCTCATCTGAAATATGCAGTTCAGTTTTGGGCACCAGTTCTCAAAAAGGATATAGGGGAACTGGAGAAAGTGCAGAGAAGGGCAACAAAACTGATAAGAGGCATGGAAGAACTCAGCTATGAGGAAAGATTAGAAGAACTGAATTTATTCACTCTTGAGAAGAGGAGAATATGGAGGGATATGATCAACATGTTCAAATATATAAGGGGTCCATATAGTGAACTTGGTGTTGAGTTATTCACTTTACGTTAAACACAGAGGACACGGGGGCACTCTTTACGTCTAGAGGAAAAGAGATTTCATCTCCAAATATGGAAAGGTTTCTTCACAGTAAGAGCTGTGAAAATGTGGAATAGACTCCCTCCAGAGGTGGTTCTGGGTAGCTCAGTAGATTGCTTTAAAAAAGGCCTGGATACTTTCCTAAATGTACATAATATAATTGGGTACTAACATTTATAGGTAAAGTTGATCCAGGGAAAATCAGATTGCCTCTTGGGGGATCAGGAAGGAATTTTTTCCCCTGCTGTAGCAAATTGGAGCATGCTCTGCTTGGGTTTTGCCTTCCTCTGGATCAACTGTGGGTATAGAATTTTTTATTTTATTTATTTATTTTTTTATGGTTGAACTTGTGTTTGATGATGGACTTGTGTCTAATTGATGGACTTGTGTCTGTTTTCAACCTGACTAACTATGTAACTATGTACTGAAGTGGTGGGCTCGTTTCAGGGCTGTGGGAGAAGATCTGTACCAGGGACAAATTATGGTCGTTGGTTGAGATTTGTATTATAGGAAATATGGACTTGGAGAGGTAAAAGTGTACTGGCAGGTGGGGATAATTTTTGCCTTGTGCATTACCCACTCCTAAGTCCTCCTCTTTGTGCATTATGCACTTCTGAGAGTGTAGGTACAGGCACTGTAGCATATATGTACTGTGTATACAGTGAAAAGGATTTGCTTTTATTTAACCGTGGCCCCTTAAGCCCCACCCCTTGTTAGCACAATATGGCCACATCCATAATTCAGCACAGTGCATTCAGTTTTATTTTTGGTGTCTGCATGTTTGTATGTGTGTGTTTGTGGGTGAGGGGGCGGAGTTAAGGGGGATGTTGAAAAAGAATCAGCCTAGGGTGCCAGATATGCTAGGTTTGTCACTGGACCCAGGGAACTTTTATTTAATTGCTGTGGCTGGGTGAATGACTGTGCATGGGCAATACGATATGGGGGACACACAATGAGATTGGAGGAGAAGCAGTTTAACCTTAAACTGCGCAGGGGGTTTTTCACTGTCAGGGCAATCAGGATGTGGAACTCTCTTCCACAATTGGTGGTGGCTGCGGAGAGTTTGGATATTTTTAAGAGACTCTTGAATGTGCCTCTTAAAGAACTCAACATACAGGGATATGGGAAATAATTATAGACACTGACACATGTGCACCTACACAGGTTGAACTGGATGGACTAATGTCTTTATTCAACCTTACCTACTATGTAACTATGTAATTATATTTAAAGTCCCTTCTTTGTGTGGTGTGGATTTGGCAACAGGGCTGTCTTCTGCAGATGATTAGAAATACTGAGATTGAAGGGTAGGAGTGGAGGGCTCTGTCGGGCTGACTGTATGGGGCCCCACAGTTTCCAAGTGAAGCCCTGAGAATATGTGTGCCTTTTTGTGCTTCAGTAGCTGTTTTCACCAATCTGAGGAGTCTGTGAAATTATTTGCTCATAGCATAGCAAACTTGCAGCAGGAGAAGATTTGCATGATGTGCAATAACGTTATGATCTGCAATGTTTGCCAGATAGTAAATGCATTTTTTGTTTTTCTGTGTCAGGTACCCCCTTAAAACCCATACTAGACTCACAATTTCTTTTTCATTCTTGTTGCTACAACAAAAATAACATTTGCAAAGAAAAAATTGTACATTTTAAATTGCTAGAACATGACATTCATTGTCTGCTTCTTTCTTTTTAAAAAAAAGCCTGCTTTCGGCAGACAGCACAGAGCCAGTCCAGGCTGGGGAAAGATCACAACCATATGGTCGGGATCCACCCAGGAGCCTGGATTGGCACCTGGATCAGCTCTCATCTGTGCTGCTGAGAGACTGAGCTAGCTGCTCCTCCCCCTCCCCAACCTGACGCTCCAGTGAGTGCTGAAGGGGCAGAGCAAACAGCGGTGACTGACAGTCAATACTCTCTGCTCAGAGCGGCAGGGAGAACTAAGGGATCGACAGTGTTTGATTGCTCAGTTCTCAGCCTTAGAGCCGACAGGGGACTTCTCTTTTAAAGGCAGAAATAAAATAAATAAATAACAAACATCTTATACTTACCTGCTCTGTGCAGTGGTTTTGCACAGAGCAGCCCAGATCCTCTCCTTCTCGGGTCCCAGCTGGTGCTCCTGGCCAATTCCTCCTGCTGAGTGCCCCCATAGCAAGCAGCTTGGTATGGTGGCTCCCAAGCCACTGCTCTGTGTGTCCATTCACACACAGAGTGCGGCTTGGCCCTGCCCCCACTCTCTCCTCAATGGCTTACAGGTTGTACTTGGCAGTAGGGGAGCAAATGAGGAGGTAGAGACCATGGAGAGCCGCTGCTCTCGTGCACATTGCTGGATAGGTCCTGTATACATATCTAGAGTCAATTCAACGTTTTTTGAATACCAAATTGTCCATTAGGATGGGATACTTCTGCAACTAATGACAGTCCACAAAACAAGAAGCGTAGGGGAGCCAAAGTAGCTACCCCACAGGTAAGAAGCACTAGGAGAACCAACCACGGTATAAGTGTATCAAGTCAAAAATATAAATGACGTTATTGAAAAATTGCAAATATCAAAATATTACAGGCACATGTGGCCCACATCTCCAAGCACCGATACATTATTGGTGCTTGGAAGTGTGGGCCACATGTGCCTGTAATATTTTGATGTTGATGGTGTTGAGCCTTTACAATCACTTTAAACTTTGTTTTCCTTTGTAAATGTCAGTGCTGCTGCAGCACTGTACATAACAAAGATGCACACCTTCACGGGCAGGATTAGGGCACCCCCTGGGGATATTATATAAAGAAGTTGGACAATTTCCACTTTAAGCATTTAAAAAAGCACCTCTCCTGGATGATCTTTGTTTTTATTGCATTGGTACAAGTTTTAATTTGATAGATTCAGCTCCTATTGATTTTAGTGGGGTTCAGGTGCATGTTTGCTATCCAAACTTCTTTGGCGTTCACTTAACCATTCTTGAACCAAACACAGTTCAGCTCATCACTATCCATGAACATGCTAATCCATAACACCATGTACAGCTAATAGCGAATGCTCCAAATCTGTAATTTAAAGGAATTGTACTTGAATCAAACCTGGGCAAATTCGCTCATCCATAATATTTTAACGCAATAATCAGTATTTACATTAGTAGTTTAAACGGGTTATTGTTAGCTTGTTGTATGTCTGCTGGTGGAAAAAAACAGGAATGTTTTAGCACCTAAAGCTCATGAATCAATATTCACAAAAGAACAATGCACCTATGTCACAACAGAGAGAGGAAATAAATACACAAATGCTACTGAGTATTACGTTGTACAGCTGCCTAGTCCCTAATTTATCTTTTGGGGTTTTTTTTGGTTTTTTATGTATTATGTAGTGACAATTATTTAGGCCAGTGGTTCTCAAACTTTGAGGGTAATGTTATTCTTAAGACTTGCTGTTCGAGGTAATGTTCCTGGATTCCTCTTTTTTTAATTTGAATCTAGATTTTTTTTTTTTGGGGGGGGGGGGGGTGGATTTATTTCAACACCTCTCCATTGCTATTTTGAGATGCTTTGAAAGCATATCCCCAAGGGCTATTTGTGAAACAAATTTCAGTTGTCAAAGCAAACATGAAGAAATGTTAGAGGAATCTGATGATACAAGTGAATGGAGCATTAAAGGAATGTAATAATAATCCCTCTATTAGTTATTTGAATAATTGGAAAGCAGAACAGGATCTAGTAAAAAAAATGCATTAAAGAACAAACACGGGTGTTTTTTTCGAAACAGCATTACTTTAAGGAGTGACAAAAAGTATTTTTTTTAGCAACTATAGCATGGACTTTTTAGCAAATATAGCATTGGCGAAATAAAAAATGAAATGGACATACTTTAGCAGTCTCTTCTACCATTGATATAGTAGATACATTCGACCAAATGTATTGCAATTTATATGCCTCAAAAAGGACATATTCAAATAAATACCTTTAGTTTACTTAGATTCTCCTTTTACTTTGGAAGAGGTGAGAAGAACATTGGAAATGCATCCTAATAATAGGGACCCTGCAGAGGATGGTTGTCACGGAACGTCCCACACTCCGCTTGAGTGCTTCCGTCATATACCACTTCCTCCCAGTCTGTATACAGATATCAGATATTCCAACCTCTCTGAGCACAAAACAAGGCGACATTTGCTTGTTGCTAACATGAACTCACTTTATTCAGAACCAGAATACAGTCTTATATACAGGAGAAAATATTACTTTAACAATACAAACGTAACCTAATTAACCTAATTAACATGAGCTAATTAACTAATCCTTTATACAGCCTAGGTGATTCAGACATGACCTTTTGCCCAGACTGAGTTAATTATCACAGGACACCTTCTCACAATAGCAGCAGCTCCAATAAGAGTCGTCCCGTCTCCTACATTGTATAGAGGACAATGTGATCAGCTCATTCAATTAACATAAACACAGGTAGTTGGAGCTGATGACACCAGCATCTCATCACAGGATGCGTCCCAACAGTATAATTCAGTCTTATCATTCTAATATGGCATATAAAGGGTTCCCAGAGTCTGTGTGTTTTGGGGGGACATGGAGCTGAATCCAAAGTTACACCAACCCCAGGGTCCCCAGGCATACAGCTCACAGAGAGCACCATTCCCCCAAATGCTAGGGCCCATAATCAAAAGGCAACAGGCTTGCATTCAGTCCTCTCCAACAGCCTCTGTCCCGGCTAGGTCTGACACAATGGTATTGCAGCATAGGCATATAAGACTTATAAAGAAATTATCTTGCCATTACTCTTAGAAATAATTAATGTATGTTTTGAGTTCAGTTACCAACCTCTATGCACATGGTGATCCTAGTGGCTATATTGAACTCAAGGATGAGAAGCATTCAGATTCGTACTTTCTGATATGCCTGCTTACAGCGGATGTTAAATTAACAGCTTAAATGCTAGCAATTCACTTGGTTGTGGTAATACATAACATAATAAATCCTAACCAGGCGGGCTTTTTATCTAATAAATCGACTGCCCTTCATATTCAGAGCACCTTTTTATACATGTAAAAATTACCTCTGAATAATATGGGAACTGAAGCCCTATCATCTTTTGATGCAACTGAAGCCTTTATTTGTATTGAATGGTCTGATTTGTGGGTAGTGAGTGAAAAAAAAAATGATTTAGGCTCCAAATTTATGAAATGGGTTCACATTTAATATCTGGATGGCTGTATAGGCATTATAAAAAAAAATGTCTCCTTAAAGTGGTTGTATAGGTTCCTTTTTAAAATGTTTTTTAAAATAACAAACATGTTATACTTACCTCCACTGTGCAGTTCGTTTTGCACAGAGTGGCCCCGATCCTGCTGTTCTGGGGTCCCACGGCGGCTATCTCATCTCCTCCCCACAATAGATAACTAGATTACCTTGCAGGCGCGCTCCAGTCTCATACACTCTGCATCCATAGACACAGAGTGTATGTCTCGGTCCCGCTCCCCCCGGCGGCCGCGTCATTTGGATTTGATTGACAGCAGCGCGAGCCAATGGCTGCGCTGCTATCAATCTATCCAATGAAGAACCGAGAAGACCGGGCCAAGAAGAGCCAAGAAGCCAGCGTGTTCTCGACGCGGGACTTTTGAGGGCTCAGGTAAGTAAATGGGGGGGCTAGGGGGCCTGTAACCATCAGATGTTTTTTCACCTTACTGCATAGGATGCAGTAAGGTGAAAAAACCGGAAGGTTTACAACCCCTTTAATTCAAACTACATGGCACTCATCAAATGTACCCTATGTCTATTATTATTTGCAATAACTATTGGAATGTTGGTAATGTCACTCCTCAGGTATCAATGGCTTTAAATGATATACTATAGAATAAAAAATAGCATTATATGGGGATGATGTTTATTTTTTTTAGGTGATAATAAAATGCTCTTTATTTAATACTGGTGTTTTACAGTGCACTCTTTTCAATTTTTTTATGTTGCAGCCTGATACTACAGCGGTTTAAGGTTTCAATATTTCTTATTAATTGTAATGGAAATTTGTAAGTTCTGTATATAATTGTATTGTATTTTGTATGTATTGCACTCTGCCCTCACTGTGCACAAGGCACTAATAATGTTTTCAGTAAATGTTTACATTCTTTCGAGTCCTGATTAGAATTAGCCTGCCTATGTAACGCCCCTTGTTACCATAAACCTACAATTGTAATATTAATGTGATACCTACGTAATCATGTGCATAAAAACCTTCAATTGCGTCATAATAAAGCAGAACAGTAATTTGGAAAGATGCTGAGCGTATCTTTTGTGTCTGTTCCCTACTGCAGTAGTTATTATTAATTTGGAACCACTAATCAATATGAGGATAGGAGTTGCCTATCATCAATTCAACCGAGTCAGCATGGCGAGCTTTGCCTTAGGAGGGGATTCCAGGTGACCCTGAGTATCCGAAACGAGAAGCTTGAGACGATCCAGGAATTTCTGATAATCAGCCGGCTGAGGTAAGCCTTTTGCTTACATTTGAGTTATCAGACTTCCTTGATCGGTAAGGCATTTTCGGGACAAAGGGTACCTATTTTACTCCCCTTAATCGAACTGTATTGATTGGTGGTTATATGTTATGTTGTCCCTGTCTACTGTCCATTGGAGTGTTATAAATAAGAAAGGGAAGAATAGTGCTGTTTACAGGTATATGTAGTACATCTGCTAGATAAAGTAGTTTAGAGGCAAGAGGGTATAGGCACAAGTAGAGAAGAGAGAAGACTGGCCAGTCATTATGGGCATTGAATTAAGTAAGGGAATGAAGGGTAAGAGACCCTCAAAAATGCCCAGCGCAAGAGAAGCGCTATATATGAACCGAAGGTGCGGTTCCGCCTATACTGAGCCCCTAGATTAATGGCTAAAGTGGACAGGGATCCACAATGGGTAACTGGGTTACCAAGGTCCACAGGGACTAAGAATCATGCAGAGTAAACAGCTAGAGAAACAGCTATCTATGTGAGCAGGATGGATCAAGGGTGACATTAACACTAGACAGAAAGGGACATTTTCATGTTAAGTTGTGGGATGAATTTGGGGTCAGGCACTACAACTATTAAAGTCAGAAACAGAGAAATGAGAGGTAAAACAGAATACTTTATATGTTGTCAGAGAGGGAAGATGGGATGAGCACTCTGGCTGCCCGTCTGATCATAGAATCATAGAAGCTAGATATAAAAGTTATTTAAACAAAATAAGGAAAGCAGAATTTAGGCAGGGAAATATTAAAGAGTTAAAAGAAAGTGAGAGAATGATATGCATGTGTTGTGTACAAATGGGAAAAATGTAAGCGATTTTAGAGAGATATTGGTGTGTGTGCGAATGCTGGGACCTTTAGTTCTATTGCTTGTGTGTGTCATGTACGCAGATGTGACCCCCTCCTTTGTGCTCTCCTGAAAGAATGTGGTCAGTGATAAGCTGGAAGGACACCATTGCCAATTTCTGTTTTTTAGACAAAACATTTATAACAAAATGTGCCGGGTTAACGAATCTAATGGTAAACAATGTGATCACAATTATTTTGAATCTGTTTTCCAAACATGGTAAAATGAAGGTTACATTTAACCGTGTATTACACAAATTGAATATCCTTTGATAGTGGAAACAGTGCATTTAAAAAAGGGAAATTAAGTAAAATTAAGTAGTAATGAGTATTAATTTCTAATATGAGTTTAACAATTTTATTAATAATATAGATATAATGAAACTGGTTTAGACAACCTTTGGTTGGAAATGAAATCCAGGTTATTGGGGAAATTTGTAAAAATGGGATTAGTTTAGATTAAGATAACAATTTTGTAATTTTACATTTATATAATAAGCCCTTATTGAGAGAAAAAAAGATTAAGATGAGGTTGTTATTTTGAATACAGCTGACATAATATTTAACAAAGCCAAGATGAATGGGATACATAAAAAGTTTTTCTACAAAAATGAAATTTCAAGGTTCTTGATAATAACTTGATGTGCGGTCCATGATGTGAGAGTTGTTATAAATAAAATTTAAATATAACAGACCCATCACATCAAGTCCACACACCCTGTTAGGATAGATGTCACCTGCAGCCAGTTGTTTTATAGTTTTTGATGCTTTCTGGTCCATCATACAGATTGGTCCTTTTGTTTTTATTTATTTTTATTTTTGAAATCCAAAGCAGAATGTGTGGATTGTGAAATGATGTGCCCCTTTTTCTTGTAAGTACTGTGGTATAAGCAGAAGAATATTTTGGATTTATGGGCATCTCTCCATGACCGCAGGGTATTGTTATCATTTATTATAATATTGCCAGGAAAAAGTTGTCTTTTGAAACATGAGACTGGAGTTCTTACACAAATAGCATGATACAAAACAAGACATTGTAATATATTTATGCAAGCTGGACCCAGTAATAAATGGTTCACCCCGATATATCAGAGCTGTAGCTTTTATGCAAAGGTGCTATTAGACAAAGTTAGATATTGTTTTGGTCAAACATTTAATTTTTAATGGTCCGACATTCTGTGCAGCAAATATACAGATAACTAAATGTTTGTTTAATGAAAGGTTTAAAATATGAGTTTGTTTATGTACAAATCTAACAATGAAAAATGCGTACATTTATTCAAAAGAAAGGAAAAGACACATGTGTTAAATTGATGGTGTAGGAATCAGCTGCTGTGAGCCCAGTGCAGGACACACTCCCTGAAGACCCAGATATTTAATTTTTTGTAGATTTGAGTATGCAGTTTATCACCCAGAAGGATATTCTGTATTCAAAGTCATTGGATCCTTTTTCCCCAGCTCAAGAAACAGAGCTCCATGTTTTAGCAAAGCCTGTGAGCTGTAAAAAGAGTGTATATTTATATAGATAGTCAAGATATAGAGAGCTTTTGGTTCCATTTAAAGGGCCAGAAGTTTGTTTTTACTTCGGCAGGTAAACCAATAAAGCATGCTAAGTTAATTTGATCGGCTGTTTTCAGCCTTCCAGGTTCTTGCTGAGGTAGCCATATTAACTTTCACACATGGAAGCAGACCAGGTGACTAAGGATGCTGCATTTACAGCCCCGGACACTTGATGGGTCTGTGCAACTCACAGATTCCACCCTAGTTCTGGCCCAGTATAGCTGGGATTAATAATTCAACTTTAAGGACCCCAGAACGAGAAGAACAAGTGGTCCACAGGGGGCAACTTCTTATGAAACAGGACTTTGGAAAAGGTGATCATTTATGTCTGCCAGTCACTCTTTTCCCTTCAGCTTGACACATGGACCGTGTCATGAGTCACAAGCAGTTATGGCTGCCTTAGTAAATGAGCATGGGATAGAGCCAGGGTTCTCCACAGTTGTTTTTTATAACATACCACTTCTTGTTTTACCTGTTACCAAAGGTGTTACCAAAAGCTGAACATCCCTCCCAGAGATTACATAAAAGATATATCCAGATGCCCAAGTCAGGATCTTACGAGTATGCATTTTGTCTGTATGGACATGTTTTTTGGATGTCCAGTGGCAAATGCTACTGCAAAGGCCACAGTAAAAAGTGTTATCAGAAGTAGTTTGTAAGTACAGAGTGCCAGGGAGTACAGAGAGTAACAGAGGAAATCATTTTTTATAGGAGAGTCCTTACTAGAAGTTTTGAGGTTTTATTTTTACACCCCCTACTGTCTACAATGTATCAGACAAAGTAGAGTAAGAAACTAGAAAACTTTTGCCTGAATGTTTTCTTATATTTTATGAAGCCCCTAAGGGGGATGTTGGACTCTCTCCCTATGGGATTTGGTTTGGGAGTGTGTTACTCACTTATATTTTGTCTCAGCAGCTGAAGTCCTTCATTCGGAGCTCATAGAGAATGTTGCTGATCTTTTAAGGTTTTTGACAAACTCATTTATGTGTTTTCTCCCCAATTCCAGATCCTAAAAGTTTGGAAGGATCTAAAACTAAAGCCAGGTGACTTTTGGATTGTTAAGAGACATTTATATATAAGGAAATGTTTGGAGACTCAATACAGCATCTATTTCATGTACAGTTTTTGCAAAACTTGAAGGAAAAGTCACCTGGATCCACACCAGACACTGCAAAAATGACTTAATTAAAGAAATCTCTGTGTTTGATTTGTTTCCCTCTTGTGATCACAGTCTAGGGTACTTTTTGATTCAATTACTTTAATTGTAAGGGATATATATATTTGAAAAATAGTTTAGCCATGTTGAAGTCATATTTGTCTTTTGTACGTCTTCCATTTTATGTAGAATTGTCTGTGTTTACATATGCTGATAAGTCAGCATGCCAACAATTAAGCTAGAAGGCCATTCTGGCCACAGGAGTGTACAGCCAGTACTCTGTAAATATGTCTTATCAATCATTTGTTTTTCACAATGAAAAGTCATTTTGTAATGAAAAAGTTGCTCAGCTATTATTTTCTCCACAATGGAGTTTTTTTTGCCTCTTTGGCCAGGACTACCTCCACCTAAGCGTGTGGAGGTTCCAGGTTAAAGGTGATAGCAGGTATGGTTAGTGATCAAAATATTGATCAAAAGAGGGGAGACTGTAATGGAAATTTGTAAGTTCTGTATATAATTGTATTGTATTTTGTATGTATTGCACTCTGCCCTCACTGTGCACAAGGCACTAATAATGTTTTCAGTAAATGTTTACATTCTTTCGAGTCCTGATTAGAATTAGCCTGCCTATGTAACGCCCCTTGTTACCATAAACCTACAATTGTAATATTAATGTGATACCTACGTAATCATGTGCATAAAAACCTTCAATTGCGTCATAATAAAGCAGAACAGTAATTTGGAAAGATGCTGAGCGTATCTTTTGTGTCTGTTCCCTACTGCAGTAGTTATTATTAATTTGGAACCACTAATCAATATGAGGATAGGAGTTGCCTATCATCAATTCAACCGAGTCATTAATCTACACTCAGTATCCCATAATGACAAACAGACTTATGCCCCGTACACACGGTCGGACTTTGTTCGGACATTCTGACAACAAGATCCTAGGATTTTTTCCGACGGTTGTTGGCTCAAACTTGTCTTGCATACACACGGTCACACAAAGTTGTCGGAAAATCCAATCGTTCTAAACGCGGTGACGTAAAACACATACGTCGGGACTATAAACGGGGCAGTGGCCAATAGCTTTCATCTCTTTATTTATTCTGAGCATGCATGGCACTTTGTCCGTCGGATTTGTGTACACACGATCGGAATTTCCAACAACGGATTTTGTTGTCGGAAAATTTTATCTCCTGCTCTCCAACTTTGTGTGTCGGAAAATCCGATGGAAAATGTCCGATGGAGCCCACACACGGTCGGAATTCGAAATCCGACCGTGTGTACGGGGCATTAGAAATGTTTGCAAATGTATGAAAAGTGAATAACTGAAATATCACGTTGGAATAAGTATTCAGACCCTTTGCAACAACACTTAAAATTTAGCTCAAGTGCCTCCCATTTTTCTTGATCGTGGGAGTTTTAAAATTAATTTGAACAACTGTAGTATTAGGCTGCAACAAAATTGAAAAAAAATTAAGGGGGTCTGAATATTTTATGAATAGTGAACCCACTTGTATTTAACAAAAACAATTTATGCAGGGCTTTACTTATTGTACATACATATCAGTCTCTGCCCTCAAGAAGCTTACAATCTAAGGTCCCTACCTGACAAACAAAGTCCAATTTTGATAGAAGCCAATTAACCTACCAGCAAGTCTTTGGAGTGTGGTAGGAAAACCACACAAGCACAGTAAGAAACTGTAAACTTCATGCAGGTAGTATCCTAGTTGGGATTCAAACCCTAGTGCTGGAAGGCAGGAGTGTTAACCACTAAGCCACTTTGCTGCCTACTGTGCTTTAAAAAAAGCTATGACTATAACTTCCATCTTAGGCCATTATGCAGGATCATTAATTAATTATTATTATTATTATTATTATTATTATTATTATTATTAATTATTATTATTGTAGGATTATTAATTAATTGTAGGATCATTAATTGTAAGTCGGTACCTACTAATGAACTGGAATTCCCTCTGCCCAACTCTGCCACATTTATTAAGATATTTACCCTTTTTTAAATATTAAAAGATAAATATTAGTATTTTTTTTTTAGAATTATACTTACCTAGGTGGATGCAGCACCAGTCTGAGGCTACATCTGTCCCCCCACTGGTTCTAAGGGTGAGAACCAAGTGATCAAACACAGCTGATCACTTGGTTCTTAGTGCTCCCTGAGCAGAGAGCTGTTGACTGTCAGTCAGCAGCTCTCTGCTTTGCCCCCTACGCTCACTGGAGAGCTGCGCTGTGCAATGTGTGAGAGCGGTGGCTCACTGAGAGGCTGAGTCAGGTGCTGGTCCATGCTCCTGAGCTGATCCCGACCATATGGTCGCTATCTTTCTCCAGCCTGCTGTCAGCTGAATTCGGGTCACAGAAGTGCAGAACAAACTGTACTCCTGTGATCCACAGGTGAAGTTCAGCCAAACAAGATTTGGCTGTACTACTCCTTTAAGGAGTAATATTTGCTATAAATTCTGAAATGTATATTTCTATAAATGTGGATCTGCTTATTTTTACATTTCAGGGGGAAAATTGATTTGTAAATGGCAGATCTAATCTTATAAGAATGACACAATATATTAAACATACAATACTTCAGAATTAATTTGTATGGATTGTAAAGAAAATGTTTAAAATAATTTAAAGTATTCTTAGAGATATTATATGAAGGTACAAAAGGCAGACTGTGTGTGGAAATTTTACAGCATTCAACTGATAGGAGTGGTATAGCTACTCATATAACTGCACAGATGAAACATTTTGTTGGGATATTCCAAAGATACAAAGCTACACGTTGAAGAATGTTGGAATGATGTTCTTTATAGATTTTTTGACCAGTTGTATTGAGGTATTTTTCTATGGGATATGTAAAGTATATATCTGAAAAAAAAATCAATAAATAAAATACAGATAAAAAAAAAATCATGCCACCTGTTGGATTAGTCTTAGTTTTTAAAGATGGTGTATAACATATAGTTGTTGAGAGTCATGTGTCATTTGTAACGTGCTGAAGAAAGGCTGAAAAGCTGATTAGATTTGCTAATCTAGGTAGATAAATGTGAATATCACTACTGAAAATGCAGGTGGGGCAGCGGCCCTCAGTCATGCAAGGCTGGATGGGACCATGAGCATAATAGACACAAATTGGGAACTTCCTCATCCATAGGCCCAGCATGCATATGTCCTGGTTCGTATTAGAAAGGCATCTTGATGAGTCAGGGAAAATCCATTTGGCAGTATCTGCTGTAATGCCACTGATCAAGCTATGTCAGGCCATAAAGATTCTAAATATATTGAGAAAGTAAACTTTCCATTTATACGCGCACATTATACTTAGTCTATATCAGCAACTGCTGTCCTTACCCTTGCACCACACAGACTGCTGGCTCTGAATTGTCACATGTGCCTTGATAACATAGTCCATACCCTGGCATTTTAACCATGAGAAGGATGGAAAATTTACAGTTGACATTTGTCCTAAAGGATTTTTTTATATATATTGCTGGATGTTGTATAGTCAATGGCATCACATCTCTATATTGAGTTATATAGATAGGAAGAGAATGATGGGATTTTTAGGGTGCCGAGAATAGATCAGGAACAAACCGATATATAAAAATATCAAATTTATTTATACATAAAAACATCAGGATATCACCATATAGTAACCATATTGTAGATGAACAGCAGTATTTTCTTGCTCCACATGTTTCGCCATACGATGGCTTCCTCAGGAGATAAGTACTGCATGTATGGTCACTATGAACTAATATTAACAATATATTAGAGACATACAAAATTGATGTATATTATACAACATCTCAATACAAACCATAAACACATCAAAAAGCTCTCAAAGAGCATGGAACCAGAAAGCCAAATTCAGCATAAACCTACCTGATATAATAATTATCCTATCAATAAAGGTTAGTTGTCTAGAGGACATTGATAATTTGGAGCTATCTGGTGCACCACAGAGGGGGACATAGGAACTCCAAAGGCAATGGGCCTGTGAATATGGGAAGATATTATTTGAAAGGCTACCACACACCACATAGATATTAGGAACAAATTGACAAACATATATACATATGCATATATGTACATACACATAATGCAACCAATAAGTTGAACTTACTAGAAAATCCAAATTCTATAACTCAATGTTCTAAACTATTCATCCCAAAAAAGAGGACTCTCATTTGTCTCGTGTTGAAAAAATGAAACTTCCAAAATGAAATTCAAAAGCTGGTAATAGTCCTACATTAGCAATGAATGAGAGAAGGAACAATTCAGTAGTATACAATCCACTCCACCCTCAATCAGAAAGAGAGAGGATTAAAACAATATCAAACCTTCACAGGATGGTGCCACACACATCTCTTCCCTCCAGTATCAGGCTGCTGCAAAAATGGCAGGCTAAGGGGCCCTTTTATGCACCCTCCAATTTAAAGGATATACATGACAGTACCTATATATCCTCATTCATTTCACTTACACTTACACTGATGTATTAAAGTAGAACTATAGACAAAACTTTTTCCTTTTTGGATAGAGTAAGGGAGGGTTAAAGCCCCCGTCAGTTTTTTTTTCTCTCCATCTGTGTCCCATTGCAGAGATTTTCATTCACTTCCTGTCTCATAGCCAAACAGGAAGTGAGAGGAAATCCCTGCAAATTAAGGGAATTCCTTGGGGACCCCCAGGTCACCAGAACTAGTGTCCCCATATGAATATTTGCCCTCTATTAACTTTCTGGGGACAACCCACGATTTTGGATTTTCTTTTCCTTTCACTTTCACTGATAATTGTAAACAGGCAAATAGAGAGGGCAAATCTCCTTAAAAGGGGCACAGACAACAATAAAACCTGTCATTCTACTCCCTCTCCACTCTGTCCAAAACTAAAAATAAAACAAGAGAAACCAGAGGTGAGAGCCTGAGAAAATGCATTGCCAACATCCCAGTAGGATAAAGAAAAAGAAATATTATCCCCACATAAATTGGGACTTTGAAGGCAATATAAAGCCAGGCTTTATATTAAAATATGTTGCTATATTTATACAAAGTAGTGTAAAACCAAAGTTTTGCCTTTAGTTATACTTTAATTATGGACTTTTAAATGAGTGTGAAAGGTAAAGTTCATCAGATTAAAAGCCAATCACTGGCTTTAGACTTATTTTATAGTAACAAAATATTTAGTGAACTAATTCTAATGGACTATAAAGCAAAACAAATTATGCAGCAGCCAGAAGGCAATAACTCATCATGCAGTTGTTTTGACCTTCTAATGAGTATTAGAGCATCAACTACAGCACTATTCTAGTTTCTGGATAATTTGGTTGTATGCAAAAAATTACCTTTTGGATTGCATTGTATTCATTTTATTTATCATTTAACTATTATGTCCAATCTGTCATGTGGCATCTACTACATGTTAAATCTCAAGTTCTTTGTCAGTTTGAAAGTACTGCACATTGGTGTGTACTGCATCTTTAATGAAACATTGAACAATAAATACCCACAAAAGCTGGCACATCAGAAAATGCATTCCATTTGCCAGTTTGAATGTTTAGCAAACATATGCATAAAATTAGTGGTGGAAAATTATTTACTGAAAGTCCTATGGTTCCAAGTTGGAGCATGATACAAGCTGCTGAAAGCTATTATTTAAAGTCATGCAAATGAAGACTTGCACTATTTGAACTAAAACATTACCATGATAGCAACAGGAATTTCTAAGATTATTGCAGATAATATTTATCACCTTATCAGTGTTTTCCAATAGAATTCTGGAGGTAGGGCTTGTGACAAAGGGTGGGCAAGAGGGGCAGCTGTCCTGGGCACTGTGGTATTATGTGAGGTGGGGGGGCACCACAAGGAGATTTGGGGGAGGGAATTTGTGTTGGGAGGGGGAATTTGGGGGTGTGTGCTAAGAGTCGTGATTTGGGGGGATTGTGTTTCTATGTCACAACTGAGCAGCACGGATAGCACAGCATCATAACCCCTGAGTGCAACATACATTTTATGTCAATGACAATAAGCTGAGCACATTAACAATCAAATTTTGGGACCTGAAGCTCATTTTAAAGTGACTTTGATTCTGAACTACAAAGGGATTGCTGCTTTCTAGCAGTAAATTGATTATCTTCTGAAAATTTCAGTCACACCTTGCTAACTTCTTTGAAGCTGCAGATCTGATTAACCCTTAAAGTATAGAGGTAATATAAACCTTTATTACCTAACGATTACCTTAGTTTAACTGCTTTGCATAGAAAAATGTTTTAACACAGTTTTTACATATATGGGGCCTGTATTTGGCAAAATAAATATCATGAATATATTTTATACAAGCAGAGATATAGACAAAACATGTGTAATGTATGGTGTATAATTAATACCATTCCAAATATTTATCCCAATATCCCCAAATATGTGTAGGTTTTGCTACAGATGTCAGTGCAAAGGCCAGGACAAGGGGTGAGCAGAAGATGAATGTGCCCCAGATTCCAGCACTACATGGAGGATCGGGAGCATGCTGGGACCTTCAGCAGCTCCCTACCCCTCACTGACAGGAGTGACTGCAATGTCACTCCTGGCAGCAGGGTTTTTGTTTGTCCAGAGCACTGCGGTACTTGGTACTGCCACCTCTGCCACTAGCTCTGTGTTTCCTGTTGACTGCCTGTCACTTGTAAACACAGAAACGGCTTCCTATTCTGGATTCTGTGTCTATAAGTTATAGTGCCCCTTCAGTGCAGGAAGAGCAACTGTGCTCTACAGGGTTGCATAACTAGCTGTGGGGGAGGGGGTTCAGAGGGAGGAGAGTGAACTCTGTGTACTGGGGGCATAGTAGAGGAGGGGGATCTGTGTACTGAGAGAGGAGGGGAGCTCTGTGTACTGGGGGAGAGGGAGCAGGAGGCTCTGTGTACTGGGGGGAGAGAAAGAGGGGGAAACACTTTGTACTGGCGAAAGATGGAGGAGGGGGCTCTGTGTACTGGAGTAGAGGAAGGAGTAGGGAACTCTGTACTGGGTGAGAGGAAGTAGGGGGCTATGTAGACTGGGGGAAGAGGAAGCAGGGGGATCTCTGTGTACTGGGGGAGGGAGTAGGGGGGCTCTGTGTACTGGTGTGAGAAAGAGGGTGTGTAGTGGAGTGTAGCTGTGTAGTGGTGGGAGAGGAAGGAGGGGGGAGCACTGTGTACTGAGGGGTGAGAGAAAAGGGGAGAACTCTGTACTGGAGAGAGAGGATGGGGGGAGGGAGGAGGGGGAGCACTAGTGTACGGGGGAGTAGAGGGAGCAGGGGGAGATCTGTACTCAGCGGAGGAGGGTTCTGTGTATTGGGAGGAGAGGGTGAGGCAGGAGGGGTAGTTCTGTTCAGGGGAGAGGGAGGAGGGGGCTCTGTGTACTGGGGGAGAGGGAGGAGGGGAATCTCTGTACTAGGGGAGGGAGGAGGGGGAGCTCTGTGTACTGGAGGAAAGGGAGGGGGTGCCTCAACATTTTTTCAATCCTTGATAAGCTTAGCTTTACCACAGGTATTTGAATCAACATGATCAAGGCTATAGCTCTTAAAGTAATTTTAGTTGGTCAATTTGGGATAGTATCTCCTCAGTTTGCTGCGTCCTATGTCTTTTAATCTTAATATACAATTTGATAAGAGCGCCCCGCATGTACACTTAGTATGTAGACCAAAGTACAACTCTGTCTATGTCCGGCTGATCATTGAGTTCAAAGAATGAACGGTGTCATTGGTAATATTGTGGATAGAACCCTGATCCACGAGAAGGGAGGTGTTGAGTCTCCAGATGCGAGATGGACCTGTTATCCACTCTCCCACAGTGATGGTGACAGGGGCGTGGTCTGACCATGCGATGGTTCCAATTGTTGAGTCTGTGATGTTTTGAAGCGTCTGTTTGTCTACCAGAAAAAAGTCGATGCGGGAATAGGACAATTGAGATGGTGAGAAGTAGGAGAAATCTCATTCTGAGCCGTGGTGGCATCTCCAGATGTCGTATAGTCCATGTGCTTGAAGAAATGGGTTCAGGGTAGGTCTTTGGTGATGGGAGGTTGATTTGGTGTCCATGTCAGTGTCCCCAATTATATTAAAGTCACCTCCTATAATAACTTTGCCTCTTTTGATATGGGTTACTTTTTTGAATAGACATTTGCACAAGCGAATTTGCTGTTTATTTGGGCCATAAACATTGATTAAGGTGTACGGGATTCGGTTGATGTCACAAATCAGTATCAAATATCGACCTTGTGGATCCGCAGTGGTTTGGTGTAGGTTAAAGTGTAAGGAGTCCCGGATGGTAGTCATGACTCCATTTTTTTTCTTTGGGCTTGAGGCTAGAAAGATCTGGCTATAGTTCTTCAGTTTGAATTGGGGGGTTTTGGCAGTGGCAAAGTGCGTTTCCTGCACTAGGACAGTATCAGCTTTTTGCTGGCTTCTTTGAGAAGTGCTGATATTTTCTGGGGGGTGTTCAGGCCCCTCGCATTTATCGAAAGCAGTTTGAAAGCCATGACGAGGTGGCTAGTATTGTACAAGAGTGTCTACAGATGTAGATGATTCAGTAGGAAAAAGATATTCACTGTGGAGCTGGTACTAGGGTGGAGTGGAAGGTGAGTAAAAAGTAAGAGCTCCAAAGAAAAGAACTTTGGAGC
The DNA here is from genome assembly GCF_042186555.1 of Aquarana catesbeiana. Classification (NCBI taxonomy): domain Eukaryota; kingdom Metazoa; phylum Chordata; class Amphibia; order Anura; family Ranidae; genus Aquarana; species Aquarana catesbeiana. Next base: position 255,622,368 of record NC_133324.1, on the reverse strand, counting down.
TCAATGGGCAGTAACTACTGCTGAAAAGGTACCTGTATGAGGGTAGGTAGACTACCTCAATTCGGGTGAGTCTACAAACAAAAGTCCAGGCACGCGGTCACGAATGAGTGGTACTGCAGGTACCCAGCAAGTTTGGCTTATGAGAGACAGGGTCTTGGAGAAAGTTCAGACTTGTTGGTAGGTTCCTCCAGTTTCCATTTGAGAAGTGATCTGGTCATTGGGATCAAGGGTGTCCCCTGGGATAACGCGCCAATCTTTCAGGAGTTGGAGGCCTGAAGAGAGGGTTCTCACGGCATAGGTCTTGCTTTGATGAGTGATGAGTAATTTGGTGGGGAATCCCCATTTGTAGGGGATTTTGTGGTTCTGAAGGGCTATAGTAATTGTTGCGAGCTGCCTGCGATTCTCCGTGGTCACTTTGGAGAGGTCAGCATAGAGATTTATGGAGGAAAGGGGTTCAGGGAGTCTAGCCATGCATTTTGCTGCATACATAATGTGGTCCTTGATTGTGAAAAAATGGATGTGAGCTAGAACATCTCTGGGTGCGGATGGTGGCAGATGGGGAGGTTTAGTAAGTCAATGTGCTCTATCAATCTCCAGATCACGATTAGTCAGGTCAGGGATCAGTGAGTGCATGAAGGACTGTAGGAACTTCATCAGGTCAGGTGGTTGGACTGATTCCGGTATATTGCGGAATTTGATGTTGTTCCTGCAAGAGCGGTCCTCCAGGTTTGCCAATTTGAGTCAGATTATTTGGATCTCATCCTCATGGTCTGTGACTGCATCCACCATTTCATTGTGAGCAGTGTACAGCTCATCTACTCTGGTTTCTAAAGTGTTAATACTCTGGTCATGCTTTTGTACAGACACAGACAAGAAAGATACCGATACCGCTGTGGATAAGTCAGTGTACAAAGTCTGTTTTAAGGACAGGAGCATATTTTTCATTGTCTGTTCTGACAGGGGCTCTGAAGAAGAAGGTGCCTACCTTCGAAATGCGTCACCACTAATCAAAAAGATCGTTCTAAGCGTGATTTTCAACTACCCTTGTGAGTAGTTTTTTATGTACATTTTAATAAACTTTTTTAGGGATAATGCACTAGGCTGGTGCGCCCTCTCTCTTGTTTTTTGTTGACTGTTAGGATATCCCTATCCTTGAGGGCAGCAAAGCCGAAAGCTATCGTCCATCCTGAACTTTGAACTGTCGGGCCTACACATTTATGCGCAAGAGTTTTTGTTTTGTTGTACTGTCTGTTCTGACAGGGGCTGATCTGATGCAGGGAACGAGTCAAGCAGTGATGGTTGCTGAGGAGGAGGGAAAGAGAATAGGCAGGGGGCTGCACTGTCCTTATCATGCTCTGGTCCCTCTGTTCTAGGTCTTGATTTGGCAGGGCTGGCCGTGGAGGGTGAGTTAGGGGGAGAGGACTCACCGTTGTTGCTGGTGGGGGAGATAATTTCTGAGAGCTGGTGATACAGCTGATCTGGAGGAAGAGAGGAGAGCGGTGCTGTGTTCCCCTGGGTCCCGCTGGTGCCATCTTGATTGCTGCTCAGGCCGGGAGGAGAAAAGAAGGCTGTGAGCTTCTGCGGCGATTTGAACTCCTTCCTCTGCTTGGACATCGTGGACGGAAGGTGCTGATGTGCTGCAGGAATGAGGTGGAGTACTTGTGACCCTGTTTGGGGTAGCTGGGTCATCACTAGAGCCGGGTTGTCTGCGGAGCTGCGGGATCAAGCCGCCATTCACTCGCGCCGCTAAGCCATGTCCCCTTAAACTAATTTTAACTTAATAAATAAAAGCTCATATAAGTTTTGCTAATCATATTTATATTCCCTTAATTACCTGGTCTCAGTACAGAAGACAAAATTTGGGCAGTCTCATACTTTGTCTTGTAGCTTTAAGTGATTTGCACTTTTAATGTTATTCATTACCATTTTTTGAGATACTTTTACTTTTTTGTGTTTCGTAAATTGTGCACAATTTTTAGTATACAATGTTACAGGGCATGCTTCTTTTAAAAAAAATGGATTTGACAAGAAAAGTATCATAAACCCATAGTTGAGCCATGGTGGGCAACCCAACCATTTTCATATACAAGTAGGCAGGTTGAAATAAATATGGTTAACAGCCGACCCAGGCTGGGGAAGGGGTTACACATTTTCAGCCCATTTCCCGGGCTTTTGGTTTTGGTGGGCCCACCTGTGATATAAATAGGGGGACAGACAAGATCAAGTACGGATTGGGACAGGAGTTGGAGATTGGAACAAAGACACCTATGAGTGCAAGGACGGCGCTGAAGTTACCGTCACAGACAGCATCCAAGTCATGGACAATGCCTACACGGACTCTCACCTCATGGAGGTATGCCTGGGCCACTACGTTATGTTAGTTAGGATCAGGGACAGTAAGTTATTCATTTTGCATTGCCATGCTGCATTTCAACAGTAAAGATTACATGAACCGTTATGAGCCTTGTCTGAAGCTATTCAAAGGGGTGTGTGTTGGTTCTGGTGTATTCCAAAAGAACCTGGGTCTCTAAAGCACTATGGGGTATGAAGTAACATTGCTACAAAAGGTCACCTTGACAAGGCACAAGAAGATGAGTGTAGTTGCTTTGAGTAACCAAGTACAAGAACAAGCTACAAGCAACCAGTTGTTAAACGTGGTATCTGGTAAAGGTGGCAGGTTCTTCAAAAGTTAGGGGGTTGATGTTCTGGCTTCCTCCCTAGTGGTCTGTCTCCCATGGTAACCGAGAGCAGACTAGTGTTACGAAGATATATGGCATGGTCATATGGTAGGAAAGTAAAGAGTTATGTGAGAGCACACATGGGGTCCACGCTAGGTGCTCGACAGGACCTCATTCTGTTACTGGGAGGTAACAGAGGTACGCTGGACTGATGGAGTGGGCACAGGCTCAGGATGTCCCTTCTAATGCAAACATACAAGTTACAGTCTGTAGGGACATGGAGCAAGTCTCTTTTTCAGAGGACCTCTGCACTTTAATTGCTGCACATGGTGAAGGCTCATCTCTAAGTCGGGGAACTGCCTAAATGTTTGATTCTTCACATGACTGCAGTCTCCACCTGGTCATGGGCATTGCTTAGCGCTCCCCGCATGAGAGTTACCCCACATGCATGAGCACAGATGACCCCACCCATATGCAGACACCTCAGTGGGGAAAAACAGCATCTGTCTACACCAGGGTTTTACCACTTGTGGGTGAAAGACACAGACAACTCTAATCTAACCAATTTATTGTAAGTTTTTGAAAGATTGGGGAAGGGTTAGAGCCTTTGTCAACTTTTTATTGCTGTGTTTCCCTCCTTTTTGAATATTTCTCCTCTATTTCATAGATATCAGACAGACTAGGACCTGCTGGGAAAGCAGACATCAGTAATAATTTGCAGAAGTTGGAATAGTGGGGGAGAATCAGACCCTCTGTTCAATTTATTTGCTGAGTGTCTCCAATAGGTATTTTTCCCCTTATTTTTGTGAAGGATAAATAGGATGTGTATATCTGCAGTGTACATTTGTATGTGTTACCTCTGGAACCCACTATTTGAAAGATGAGGTTCCAATCTGTGCAGAAGAGCCAGTGTAACAGCGTGCTACAATTATCATGAAAAGTAAATAAAACTTTATTGTTACATTATAGTTATTCACAGGTTACAGATACAGATGGCAGGTTTTTCCTCCAATCAGCTGCACAAAACCTACACAGGAGTCTGACATGCATACTGTTCTATGCCAAACACTTCTTTCTAGTAGTAAAAGAAGTCTGGTTCAGAGAAGGTCTGGGCTGGGTATTTGTATATGTGCAAGAAGCCTGCACTTAACCAATTTCCCAACCTCTACCGACAGCTGGCAAACACAAGTCCCCCCTAGTGACTCAGACATACATTTACATTTTGTATACATTTATACAAAACCAGCACTAAAAATATGATTTGCGCAACAATGGTAAACTTGTTATCAGTATGCTCAAAGCACAACTAGAAGTGACAATCATTCAAGTCCTCAAAGGATCAAAATACAGTCTGTATTGCATGATACAATTTATGTTGTATTCCAGACAGTGTTTCTTCCATCTCTGTACTGTGTGCCCTTTAAAAGAAAAACCTCATCAGATTTCCATGACCCCTTAGTTCTAAGTGAGTCATAAAACGCTTCAGACAGGTAAGTATGATCCCATCACCAAGTCTCTTTATGCCATCGACACTCCCAGGTAGGTAAGCGCAACAGGTAAACAGGTGAACATACCCCTTCAATACCTCTCCTCCCTCCTCTGGTTATTGTATCACTTCGCTCTTAGTTCCCTTGGGCTGGGCCTGTACTAGTAGTGCATATTGGATCGGTATTCCTGTGTGGAGGTACACCCTTATTCAGATTTCAGTCAGAGATGAAACCTCAGTCAGGGATACAGGGTGGTCATTATATGGATACCGGCTCCCCATTCAGGCATGTGATCACAGTGACTGGCAGAGGGAAAGTCTTCAAATGCTAACTTCCTTTGCAGAACTAAATTGGCATTTGACTGAATACCAAGAACCACAACTGAAGCTGATGCTGAAGAATGTGAAAAAGTTTAACAATAGCCCATGTCCTTTAGGAATTCCAAATGCTCACAACATCCACCAATCAATCCAACACCATGGCACACTTTCCTTAGTGTAGTTACTTTAATTTATAGAAATCTGTCCCTACTATGAAAGAGCTAATTGGCTATGGAACAGGTGCATCTGAGCTACTACCTCCCGTGTAATGCCTGGGGAGCCTCTAGAACCCAACACTCAGCCTGGGAAGTCTTTGCAAACCTCCATGTAATCCATGCAAAAAAGAGAGAAAGGCTGATGCCATGGAAGTCAGCTAAAACATCGTTTTATTATTGCATGTGGACAACAGTCAAAAAGCCAACGCATTTTGGCCATCAGGCTATGTTTGGCTATTGGCTATGTTTGACCTTTAGACCAGTCAATCCTCCTTCCTACAAGTTTTAACATACTGATATTTGTTCTGGTGATAGTAAGCAGAATTATACAAATAACCCTGTTATGTCACTGTGGCAAATTGTGCAGAGAGGACAGATTATATATAGCATAGACACCACTTAAATATTTTAGTTATTTATTTAGTTATTTAGTTACATGTAATACATTTTTTCACCTTGCATATAGCTGTTTCAACCTTGATAGCTCCCATCAGTGCTTTAGGTAAAATAGGGCTTGGGGAATGTACAAAATTGAGCTTTCATGAGAAAGAAGCCTTCAAAAAACATATAGAACATATACATACTTTATACAGAACATATAAAGTGACCATTTGTTATTGTTAGCCTCTACCTAAGGGTAATCTGACAATCATTTTTAAAATGTAAAAGCAAAAGAACTGTTTGCTTATAGTCCTGCTGAAGACCTATAGACTGAGCTTTCCTTCCAGTCTTGGCAAACTTATAAATGATTTGCTTTTAGCTGCAGATGAATGTCTGCCAAGAAATGTCAGTTATCAACTATAAGTGGAATGTATCCTCCACTTGCTCCCAGGAAGCACCTGGAGAAAATCTACAGCCTTAAACTCTGTAGGCACACAATTCAACATAATCACAATGTACACTTTGCAACATATTTGTTAATTATTTAAGCAGGATTTGCACAGTAGTCCTGCATAGCCATTGTGCTTTACCAATCTGATTTTTCTTAGCAGTTGTTCTGGAGTGATGCCAACTGACTGCCTGATATATAGCTAGAGAGAGAGAAAGAGATCAAATCCACAAAAAAGAAAGTTTGGTGCTTCCTTTTCAGCTACTCCATGCACAATAAAATGATGCCATGGATTATTGGGTCTGCAGACTGGCCTAGTTTCCAGAGGTCCAGTTTCAGAATGTGCTCTTCTGCTTATCCTTCAACCAGCCTGCCCAATTAACATACCATGAAACCTACCAAAAATTCCCTTCTTAAAATGTAATGAAAACGAATTTTGCTGATATGTTGCTCATTATCCATGAATATACAGTATCTCACAAAATGAGTACACCCCTTACATTTTTGTAAATATTTTATTATATCTTTTCATGTGACAACACTGAAGAAATGACACTTTGCTACAATGTAAAATAGTGAGTGTACAGCTTGTATAACAGTATACATTTGCTCTTCCCTAAAAATAACTTAATACACAGCCATTAATGTCTAAACCGCTAGAAAAAGTGACTACACCCCTAAGTGAAAATGTCCAAATTGGGCCCATTTTCCCTCCCCGGTGTCATGTGACTCATTAGTGTTACAAGGTCTCAGGTGTGAATGGGGAGCAGGTGTGTTAAATTTGGTGTTATTCTCTCATACTGGTCACTGGAAGTTCAAAATAGCACCTGATGGCAAAGAACTCTCTGAGGATCTGGAAAAAAGAATTGTTGCTCTACATGAAGATGGCCTAGGCTATAAGAAGATTGCCAAGACACTGAAATTGAGCTGCAGCACAGTGGCCAAGACCATAGAGTAGTTTAACAGGACAGGTTCCACTCAGAACAGGCCTCACCATGGTCGACCAAAGAAGTTGAGTGCACGTGCTCAGCGTCATATCCAGAGGTCGTCTTTGGGAAATAGATGTCTATGGGACTCGAACGTTCGAAATCAAAAGTGCTAATTTGTTAATGTGTTAAATTTGGTGTTATCGCTCTCATTCTCTCATACTGGTCACAAAATAGCACCTGATGGCAAAGAACTCTCTGAGGATCTGGAAAAAAGAATTGTTGCTCTACATAAAGATGGCCTAGATGATAAGACCCTTAAACTGACCTGAAGCACGGTGGCCAAGACCATACAGCGGTTTAACAGGACAGGTTCGACTCAGAACAGGCCTCACCATGGTTGACCAAAGAAGTTGAGTGCACATGCTCAGCATCATATCCAGAGGTTGTCTTTGGGAAATAGATGTATGAGTGCTGCAGAGGTTGAAGGGATCAGCATGTCAGTGCTCAGCCCATACACCGCACACTGCATCAAATTAGTCTGCATGGCTGTTGTTGAGTTGAATTGCATCTTGATATAGTGCGGCCCTTTAGCCCGACGAGCTTACAAACACATACTAGGGCCAATTTAGAGGCAGGATCTGATTAACCTACCAGCATGTCTTTGGACTGTGGGAGGAAACTGAAATACCCAGAGGAAACCCACGCAGGCACAGGGAGAACATACAAACGCCAGGCAGATGGTGTAGTGGTTGGGATTTGAACTAGCGACCCTATTGCTGCTAGGTGAGAGTGCTAACCACTACACCACTGTGCTGTTGTCCCAGGAGGAAGCCTCCTTTAAAGATGATGCACAAGAAAGCCCACAAACAGTTTGCTGAAGACAAGCATACTAAGGACATGGATTACTGGAACCATGTCCTGTGGTCTGATGAGACCAAGATAAACTTATTTGATTCAGATGGTGTCGAGCGTGTGTGGCAGCAACCAGGTGAGGAGTGCAAAGACAAGTGTGTCCTGCCTACAGTCAAGCATGGTGGTGGGAGTGTCATGGTCTGGGGCTGTATGAGTGCTGCAGGCACTGAGGCACTACATTTTATTGAGGGAACCATGATTGTCAACATATGCTGTGACATACTGAAGCTAATTTACACTGTTGTACAAGCTGTACACTCACTACTTTACATTGTAGCAAAGTGTGATTTCTTTAGTGTTGTCACATGAAAAGATATAATAAAGTATTTACAAAAATGTGAGGGGTGTACTCACTTTTGTGAGATACTGTATACATAGAGAAAATAAAGAAAATATTCCCAATTATATCATATTTATTATAATATTCGCCCAAAAGTGCCAATTTCTTCAATGTATAGGGCCTGCTTTAAGAAACTTCAATAGAAACACTGCATGGATCATGGTAAATTGCCAATTTCAATTAATTTCTTTGTTTGTCTGTATCCCTGAGGAAGCTGAATATTTATGATCCACTGCTCTTTGACATTTGTCTTTTTCACTCTCATATTTGGAAGAAACGTACTGTCCATCAAAACAGAAAAGATAAACAAGCTGATGCTTTATTAATACAAATTAATACAATGAACTTTTTGAGTAAAGTAATGACCTATGCAGAGAGTCTGAACAAGCACACATGATGTTTTGGCCACTATTAGACAAGGCATTGTTTTGGGCCTTTGTTTTAAAGCCTAAAAGGATTGTAAATCTTGATCTTTTTTTATTTATTAAAATAATAAACATATTATATGTACCTGCTTTGTGCAATGGTTTTGCATATAGCAGCCCTAATCCTCTTGTTCTGGGGTCTCCCACCAGTGCTCCTGGTTTCTCCTCTTCACTGAGTTCCCATCATAGAAAGTCGCTCCCGAGCCACGCTGTCTGCGTCTATAGACAGGGCAAGTTTGGGGTGCCTTTAAGAAATAATGGCACCACAAGCATATTGTGCATTTTCTTTGCATTTTCAGCACGTTGGCAGAAACACTTGTTTCTGCCTGCATTCCAGGAATGGCAGGTATGAATGCAGCCTAGAGTCAAACATTTTTTTTCATTTTGGATAGGGTAAGGAACTGTCAAAACCTTAATCAAGTTTTTATTGGTAACATTCAACAACCCGTCCTACACTGGTTCCAACAGTCATTAGAGAGGGGTGTTCAGCCAACGCACAGCTTTTAATAAGCAAGGTGCACATTGCCAGCACACTTACGTGCCAGTTCCAGGAAGGAGCTCTATTAGATCAGATTTAAGAGCCACACAACACAAGGTACCTTAACAAGGCAGTGTGGCTTCTACATAGATTTGCAAATATATGCAACTAACACCTATGTTTTTAATACTAAGGGATGTATTTATAAAAAAGGAAAATCGCATAGCAGTTCTCCCCATGAAAGCGTGTGTACACATCTTTGCACACAAAAAAAAAACAAGTGTTATTAGGCTATTTCCAGTTGAATGTTTTTAATTGATTTACAATGGAAAATACTGGCAATGGTCAGTAAATGGTACTAAATATCACCGGATTTTATTATACCGCCAAAAGAAAAGATGGGAACCTTTTAAAAGGCACATTTATTTTCATGGTAGCTGTCTAAGCCTTGGTTCACACTAGTGCGTCTTGTTTGCGAGCACACATCACAGGTACAGCAGCCCATTTAAATTATTGGAGAACTATTAATGCGGGAAACATGGTCCCTTTTTTAAAATTGTGTTGTTCGGATTTGCATGGTGCTGCTGTACCAATGCAAGTGTCACACATCAGCGTTTTTCCGATGCGTGACAGTCCCATTATTAAATGACAGCATCCCCAAGTGACTGCTAAAAACAGTGCATTTTGCCTGCAAGTCGGGAACACGTCATTTTGCGAGCATTTCCGACTTGAAAAAGTGTGAAGCTAGGCTAAGATAAGATTTCTCTGACTTTGAGAAGATTTCTTACTTCCTGTTGTGACTCTAGACAGGAAGTGAAGTAAAATCTCCTCAATGGGACAGAGACAGCAGCCCCTCCAACTGCCACTTTTGCTGGACAGCCTGACCTTTTACAGTAAAGGTAAAAGTAACATTTACTCACTGGGGGTCATTTATTATAGAGCTGCAGTGCTAATTAGCGCTAATTTCCGGTAATTAGCGCTAATTAGCGCTAAAACGGTATTCACTATAGCGCTGGTGAGAAAATACTCCCAAAATCGAATTTACTATAATTCCCTGAAACCAAATAGCGCCCAAACCCTTACTCTGCTAAAACCTGGAGTAGTGCACATGGAAATAATGCTTAGAGCATGATATAATTGCCTAAATGGTACTGAAATATGCGGTATATTATTTAAAGATAATCTGCTTTTAAACTGTGTGAAAAAGTGATTTTTACGCTGAAATATCTTTAAAAGTCTGAGAAGTGAAACATTCCCCGTTTTGGACAACTAGGTGCCAACACAACTGAGCATGCTCAGACCTGAAAATAACTCTCATTTTAACTCAAGTGTCTAGTAAATACCAAAATGAGAGCTAATTAGAGAACATTTTTTTGAAGTGAAAATCTGCTCTATTCTAGTCCAAATGAAGTTTCAGCCATTGATTCTAATGGAACAATTCTAACTTTCGCAAAAAAAACTTTTAATGTTGATATGAAATGTATCTTTCTCTGAAATAAATTTTCCTTTGCAACATTGTTGCTTCTACTTAAAATATTTTGTTTTTAAGAATGCTACAATGTGTAATGTTTTGATGTTTTGGTAAAATATATTTTTCTCTGTCACTTTCACTTGTTACTCTCCATCTCACAACAATCTTTACCCAAACTCACACAGGTGTCTTTACAATCCACAAACAATACCATTGCTGATGCAAATTGAAAATGAATCACAATTTTTTTGTGCTTTTTATTATGTCCAAATTTTTATAATTTGAGCCCAAAAAATGTGATATGTTTACCAACATCAGAAAGCAAAATGTAATTCCCAAACATTTGAGGGTAATATTCTACTCTCACCCACAAAAATACACCAAATATCACAGAATAAATCAAGAAGAATAACTCTTGAGTAATGTAATTCCATCACCTGTATGTCCAAAGAAATGCAGTATTTATGTGTATTTATGTGTATTTATGTGTAGTTATGTGTAGGAGGGTCTCACACGTGGCAGCTCTGTGGCTTAGAGGTTGGAACTTCTGCTTAGTATCCCTGAGGGTCTGGGTTCAAATCCCAACCATGTTGTTTGTAGAGAAGTTGCCTCATCTCCCAGGTCCTATAACTATGTCTAAATGTAGTATTTATGTGTAGGAGGGTTCCACCACCATTGTAAGTCTTTTCCAGATACACTATTTAGCCAAAAGTATTGGGACGTCTGCCTTTACACACACATGAACTTTAATGGCAGCCCAGTCTTAGTCCGTAGGGTTAAAATTTGATTTGGCCCACCCTTACAGCTATAACAGCTTCTGGGAAGGCTGTCCACAAGGTTTAGTGTGTTTATGGGAATGTTTGATCATTCTTCCAGAAGTGCATTTGTGAGGCCAGGCACTGATGTTGGATGAGAAGTCCTGGCTCTCAATCTCTACTCTAATTCAGCCAAAGGGTGTTCTATCGGGTTGAGGCCAGGACTCTGTGCAGGCCAGTCAAGTTTCTCCACCCCAAACTTGCTCATCCATATCTTTATGGACCTTGCTTTGTGCACTGGTGTGCAGTCATGTTGGAACAGGAAGGGGCTTTCCCCAAACTGTTCCCACAAAGTTGGGAGCATGAAATTGTCCAAAATGTCTTGGTATGCTGACGCCTTAAGAGTTCCCTTAACTGGAACTAAGAGGTCAAGCCCAAACCCTGAAACACAACCCCACATCATAATCCCCTCTCCACCAAATCATCATTTGGACCAGTGCACAAAGCAAGGTCCATAAAGACATGGATGAGTGATTTTGGGGTGGAGGAACTTGATTGGCCTGGACAGAGTCCTGACCTCAACACAACAGAACACCTTGGGGATGAATTAGAGAGGAGACTGTAGGTCCGGCCTTCTCGCCCAACATCAGTGCCTGACCTCACAAATGCACTTGGAAGAATGGTCAAACATTCCCATAGACACACTCCTAAACCTTGTGGACAGCCTTCCCAGAAAAGTTATAGCTGAAAAGGGTGGGCCAAATGAGTTTTGAACCCAATACTAATACAAGGATGCCATTACAGTTCATGTGCGTTTAAAGGCAGGCGTCCCAATACTTAGGCCAATATATTGTATATTGCTTGTGACACTGAGCATGGCTTTGGACTTAGGGCTGGTTCACACCACAGAGATGCAGAGAACATGTGTGGGGCTGCCTGGTGGCTAAGTGGGTAGCAGTTCTGTCTAGCAGTACCTGGGATGTTGGCTCAATTCCCCAACATGCTAATCCTTGTGTTGAAGTTTATATGTTCTCCCTGTGTGGGTATCTCACCACAATCCAAAGACATGCTGGCACCCTATTTGTCTCCTGTCGAAATAGGTTCTAATGTAAGAAAGTTAATTTTGGACTTTATATTGGAAGCTCATTGCAGCCAGGGACTGATGTTAGTGTTTGTTAGCACTAATCATGCCCAGGGACTTGGACATTTAAAATTTTAGGGTTTACACTGCACAGATACATATGCTTAGAAAACTGTTGCTTTGTTTATGTGGATGCAAATGGACTTTGATCGTTGTCCTGTAGTTGGAGATTTGATGCACATAGCCAAGGCTAACACAGTTGTGAATAGTATTATGTGTTCCTGCTCACCAGGTGCAATCACTTTAGACATACATGGAGAGACAGATTGAAAGATACTGGTGGGCGTGTACTTCTATTGGGTGTGTCAGTGTGCTAACAATACAACCTCTCTTATATAAAGGCCTGCAGTAGGGGGGTTTGTTTGGCCTGAGAAGGTCAGAATTTTTGCTGTGATTTGTGGGGGAGAAGGAATGATATTGTGCATATTGACAAATGCCCAACTAGGGATATTTGATGAAATTCTTGTGCATTTTTTCAATCAAAAGTGGTTTTATGTGGCCATGCTGTCAATGTTGTGTGTGTATTGTTCCTGTCTGATCATGCAAACATCGTTTGGAAGCATCTGCTGACTTTCTACCCTTTTTGATCTCGTTTAATCGTGTACACCGAAATGCAGCTTCCAGCAGAAGATGGTCACCAATGTATGTATGTATGGATTGTGGGCTGGTGGTGGGTGTTTTGAATAAGTCTTTTGTAATATTATGTTGAAATGCTTTGTAAGAATGACTTAAGTATGTTTCTTTAATCTTGCAGCTGTGTCCACTCTAAGGTTTTTGTCAAATTTTAGATTGTAAGCTCCTATGAGCAGGACCCTTAAAATCCCATTGCTAAATGTAGCACCATATATCCTGTCCAAATTTTTTTGAAGCTAGTAAATGAATGTAAATTTTTTTTTTTCTGCTGGTAAAATAAAAGTACTTTATTGAGCTTTGTTGTGGTGTTTTTTTTCTTCTACTTTTCTTTCTCTTTAGTTTTTGTGGATGGTGGTTTTAGGAAAGTGCAATATCTCTTATATTTTATTTCAATATGTGTTTGTGCACCAAAAAACGAATCTCTTTGCCCTGGTTCACATTGATGCTACTTTGAAATCGTGCTACTTCACTTGAAGTAGCACAATTTCAAAGTAGCAAGGTCAGCATGATTTCAGGTGCTACTTGATAGACATCCGTGTGGCTTCATACACAAACGTCTATTGAAGTCGCACCTGAAATCGGCAAAAGTAGTGCAGGAACTACTTTAGCAAATTGGTGCGGCACCACAACATCGGTGTCGCATCGATTGGAACAGTGCCACTGCTGCCAATAGTCATGTGATTTGATCTCTCAAATCGCATGACAAATCGCTCCAATGTTAACCTAGGCTTCTGCACACCTGCAAGTAAATGATAAAGGTGGAATCTTTATATATAACAGCTGTGGAGAATTGCAGGTAATGAATTCAGCTGGTGGATAGGCAGTGTTGTATGTGTCAGCTTTAGTTCACATTGGTGAGATTTGACATGTCAAAGCGGTGGCAATTGCACTGTTTTAATTGGTGCAACTTTGGGGTGCAATTTGTATTGATATCAGTGCAGAAACCTATACAGATGTCTCTGAATTTCCCCCTGCAGTCAGGACTGACATGCAGGAATGAAATTGTGTGATTTCAGCAGAACGATTTCCTACCTCTGTCAGTGTGAACCAGGGCTCAAACTGTGCCTTTTGTTTTTGTCATTCACCTGCTGCTAACCCAGGGACACCATTTCTTATCGAACGCCTTTATATATCATAAGTAGAAATACAAATTTGCATATCTGCAAATAAACAAAAATAATACAATTCTAATTGTGGTTGCGATCAAATATTCGCAGCAGCGATCAAAAGAGTGTGGTTTTGGCTTCTGACCCAGAAATAAGTCATTGTAATCACCCGGCAGTTCCTGTGCTGGTCATGATCTGCATCTAGGTGGACATGGCGAGGTCCCTCTTTAGCAAAGGGGAGGTGCTGCTCATTTTCCGGATAAGGGTATGATATGTACTTGTGCTTAATCAATGTGGGGGGGATGTGGTAGTTAGATTTGGTGTGGGTGGGGTTCATTGATTTGTTTGGCATCCCCACACATTTGTTTCTGGCCCATGTACACCAGGGATGAGCCGAACACCCCCCGATTCGGTTCGCGCCAGAACATGCAAACAGGCAAAAAATTTGTTCGAACACGCGAACACCGTTAAAGTCTATGGGACTCAAACATGAATAATCAAAAGTGCTAATTTTAAAGGCTTATATGCAAGTTATTGTCATAAAGTCATTTAAAAGTACTTGCGGCTATATGAATTGTCGGTCCGACAATACACATAAAAGTTCATTGATAAAAACGGCATGGGATTTCCCCACAGGGGAACCCCGAACCAAAATTTAAAAAAAAAATGGCGTGGGGGTCCCCCTAAATTCCATACCAGGCCCTTCAGATCTGGTATGGATATTAAGGGGAACCCCGCGCCAAAAAAAAAAAAAAGGCGTGGGAGTCCCCCTCAAAATCCATACCAGATCCTTCAGGTCTGGTATGGATTTTAAGTGGAACCCCGCGCCAAATTTTTTTAGAAAGAAAGCAGAAGCATTTAAATAAAGGAATTGTCAAAAACTGTCTCTTGTCATTTTTAACATTTTTGACACTTTTTTTGTGAAATGGTAGGGGTACTTTTGTACCCCCTTACCATTTCACACGGGGGGTCAGGATCTGGGGGTCCCCTTGTTAAAGGGGTCTTCCAGATTTCGATAAGCCCCCCACTCGCAGACCCCCACAACCACCGGGCAAGGGTTGTGGGGATGAGGCCCTTGTCCTCATCAACATGGGGACAAGGTGCTTTGGGGGGACCCCCCAAAGCACCCTCCCAATGTTGAGGGCATGTGGCCTGGTACAGTTCAGGAAGGGGGGCGCTCTCTCGTCCCCCCTTTTTTCCTGCGGCCTGCCAGGTTGTGTGCTCGAATAAGGGTCTGGTATGGATTTTTGGGGGGACCCCATGCCATTTTTTAAAATTTTGGTGCTGGGTTCCCCTTAAAATCCAGGTCTGGTATGGATTTTGAGGGGGACCCCCACACCTTTTTTTTGGTGCGGGGTTCCCCTTAACATCCATACCAGACCTGAAGGGCCTGGTATGGAATTTAGGGGGACCCCCACGCCATTTTTTTTAAATTTTGGTACGGGGGTTCCCCTGTGGGAAAATCCCATGCCGTTTTTATCAATGAACTTTTATGTGTATTGTTGGACCGACAATTCATATAGCCGCAAGTACTTTTCAATGACTTTTTTCCTTTGAAATGTCATTCTGCTGTCAGACTGTTCAAAACACGGGAAACATGCGCCCCTTTACAGGCATACTATAGACACCCCCCAGGTACGAAATTTAAAGGAATATTACACTTTTATTGTTTCACTTTAAGCATTATTAAAATCACTACTCCTGAAAAAACGTCCATTTTTAAATTTTTTTTTGCATTGATACATGTCACCTGGGGCAGGACTCGGGTCTCCAAACACTTTTTATGGCAAAGAACTTGTATACAAGCCTTCAGTGAGAACTTTGGATTTTGCAGGTTCGAGCCCCATTGAGTTCCACTATTCCAGCATATGTGATCTGACAGGCATTATTGCCGGCAATAGCGCTGCTTTCCATGTGCATTAGCGCTGACTTTCTGAGAGTTGAAGTCTTTCTGGCCTTTTTTGAGAGCTATTTTTTGGTACTGCAGGATAATTTTTTGGCGCAATAGTAAATGACCCCCTATATGTGTGTAGGATCGAAAGGTAATAAAACTATGTTATGGGAGAGAAAAAGAAAAACTGCTGTGTTAAGTATAATGACAGACCTCATCATACAGTAGTATGTCATTTCTGATTTTGCTCATAGTTCCACTTTAAAGGTGAGATAATTGCAGGCCAGACAATTTAATCAGCTCATAAGGTACTCTGATTAGTTATGTTATGAACGGTATATATTATATCTACAATAGTAGGGGGTTAGCAGTGCATAACAGCAAAAGTGCTGTATGGCAAGGTTGAGACACATTGTAAGCTAATATGTAATATGGATAGAGATAATAGGATTTACCGGTGCATAATTCCTGCTGTCCATGTCCTATGTGTTTTCATGCAATATGCACTTTTTCTGACTGCCTATATGTCAATCCACTACCTGGCAGAAAGGCAGGAACAAACTAGCAGCAGTAAACCATGTCCATGATTCTGAGTGTTTGTAATGAATAATGAACTATATACTGTATAACAACTGCCTTGTACCAGCTTTGTAAAACGGCATGCCTGAAGGCAGAATGGGTGAAATAGAACTGCATAACATGGGCAATTTTGCCAATCCTATGTAAATAATAATTTAACCAGGCACTAAAAAAAAGTCAAAGTTGGGAGAAATCACACAAAATAATTCCACTTACCTTTTTATTTACTGCAGGGAGATCATCTCCCAATCCTGGTCCAATGCTGTGCTGTCACTTCAACAAAAACTATCCTGAAAGATATCTAAAGAGGATCTGCATGCTCATTAACAAGCAAAGTGGCACTTGAGGCACAGAGTTGCATGTCATTCACTTGTTCTTTTAGAGAGCTATTAGACCCTTAACACTGCCTTGTCTGTAAAGCTCACCATCCACATTACAATTTGACTGTACAATTGCCTTTGGTGGATTATGGCACAAGGTCCTTTCTAGTTGGATACATATTGAATGAATTTCTTAGGTCGGTCCACATATTACATACATTTGGTAAAAGATTGTACAGTCAGATTGTAACGTGTATGATGAGCTTGATGCAGCTACTAACCACGTTACTATGTTTGTGGAATGTGGTCTTTTCTTCCCACCTCTTACAACCCACCTGACAAACTCATCAGTGAGGTTGTCTATTAAATAGATTGGCCAAAAGAGAGCTGAGGGTAAAGGTCATAGCATGAATCAAAGTGACTTGGTGGGCTTTTCCAGCACGTATCCCAGGTTTTATTACCTGTGATGCTCTAGAAGAAAGTGGTATGACGAGCTGTTACCTGGAGGCAAGGCTAGGGGCAGAAGGGACAGCTGATCTGGGCACCGGGTATTCATGTGTGTGGAGGGGGGTACTGCATGGCAAGCTGCTCCTTACTAATTACATGCAGGAGAAATGATCCATAAAATACCCCAGTTGTGAGTCAATGTGCTGCAGCCCACAGCACTGATCACTGGCTCTGCCTAGCAATCTCCAGAGCTTTCCCCAGGCCAACATGCCTGGACTCCTGAGGCCCCACTTGCTCTGCCTCCCAGACTCTGCCATGCAATGATGGAAGCCAACCTTGCACATGACAGGATTTAACTGAAAGAACAAAGTCAGCCAGGAATTAATTTATGTTTTTGAAGAGACTATCGGGAATTCAATATAGCCCTAATGGCACTGGTATTAGTTCCCTTAAGAACTACCCGTACTTAATTTAGGCAAGCATTTGGGCCAGTGTTGGTAACATTATCAGCACATATGCAGCTAATTCAGGTAGTTTTTACTACTTTTATGGCAGCGACAAATTCTTAAAGAATTACCACCAGTTCTCAAATTAGGCAACTGGTAGTAATTAAAACCAGCTCTGAGCTGACTTATAGAGGTATGCCAGTACTTAGAACAGGCAGTGCCTGTGCTGGAAAGCTGTCGTGTATGTGACAACTTTCCACACAGTACTTCCATATTTGGGATACAGTACCTTGCAATGCCCATTTTGTCAAATGACTTCAGTCAAATTGCTTTGTTTGCCATTGAGAAGGTGATTAGCTACACCTGATTAAGTTCACAAGTCAATTTTAGGAGGGGGTTTACCTTTTTCCAACTCAGTGATTCTGTTTTTAATATTGTATCTTTTTTTTCTGACATGTTGGTGTTATATCTTTCACTTGGATGTTACAAGTGGCACTAAAATCAGCTGGATAAAACAAAAATGTGTCTGTCTTCATTTCAGGGGGTGACTCTTTTCTATACCCACTGTATATGAATCTGGTGAAAGCACCGACACTTTTAGTACTGTGCCCCAATAGAATCCCAAAGGGTGTCTACGACATCCTCTATAAATTTCCACACATATGTATGTATGTGGGTCTCAGTTTGTGTATGTATGTGAATGTGTGGACGTGAGTGTGTTTGTGTATATGAGTGTGTATTTACTGTTTATTGTATATGTGTGTGTTTATGTGGGTGTGTGTTGTCAAAACGCATCATAGAGGTACTGCTGTGTTATGAAAAGGCAGTAAAAAAAATCCTAAGGGGGTGCTGTGCACTAGGGTGTGTTTATACTGCTGGCCCCTGCACGAGGTACATTGTACATTACATAGTATTGAACCCTGCATTCTGTTCTTTGGACTGTTCATTACTTTTATTTATGACCACTGTTCTCTGTACATAAAACACCCCTGACTCCTGAATTCTGTACACTACGCACTCCTGACCTCTGCACTCTGTACATAACACACTCCCAACCCCTACACTCTATATGTTACAAACTGCTGACCCCTGCACTCTGTACATAACATACTCCTGACTCTTGCACTCTATATGTGGGTATTACAATTTGGCATGCACACCGGATAAGGATAAGACAGATGGGCTTGCATATAAGAGAGGAGGAGGGGTACAGTTTGGTATGTTAGCCCTGTGCGCTGGTTGACCTTGTTCCAGCTCTGCCTCAAAGTGCCTGTGATGAATGTAACTCTCTAATTTGCTTGCACAAGTCTGTTAAGAAAAGGAAGAAGTCACAGCGCATGTCTGGATTACTTGTTTTATTCCCAGAATTCAAGATTACACACTGTACCTTTAGGTATTTATATTCATCCATTAGTTCAGTGTTTGCCAAGTGAAAATCCATAGGTTATGTATGGCTTTCATATTGTGGACTCCACTCATGCACATAGATGCCTTTATACTGATGTATATCTTAGGGTTATGCAAAACATGTTGACTGTGCTGCTGCTATTAAATAACTGTACATTAACAGTGCTACATTTGGCTTCAAATAGTGACATCTGCTTGCACCATCATTCAAGGACAAATGAGGGACAAGTGCTTAAGAAGACTAAAATGGCAAGGTTAACCCCCCCTACCAAAATAATGCATTCAGATCTCTACATCCCACAGTCCTATATGTGCACGATTTGTCCTCTGCCACTCTGTTGCCTTTTAATGAATACATGTATAGTGGGACATTGGTAAAATCTGCTGGGGTATCTTTGGAAAATCTGATTCTATAATGTCTCCTTCATCAGTGCCAAATAATCTAATGATGAACACAATAACTTTTGTATTAAAGTGTACATATAGTCAAAACTTTTTGGTTTAATTTTGGATTGAATAGGGAAGGATTAGTACTCCTAGTGCAATTAAGGGGCCCAAGCTACACTTTTCAGAGACTTCTTTCTGCTGTCTGCTATTTGGTCTCCTAGTAAAAGAAAATATCTGTTACACTTACCCCCTCAATTTTTTCTTCTACCTCCCCCCATAAATTCACCTTAGTTTTTTCCATTTTTGCCAAAACAGCCACTATCACTGAAAACCTCTTTAATTTTTCTTTTCAACTGAACTGTTAATTTGTTACAATTCCACAATAGATAATTGAAGGGTTATTTATATATTATATTGGTCCTTAGTGGAAACCCTGACAAATAACCCGGTAAGATTTTTCTAGTGTTAACCTGATAATAAACCCCTACATAAGCCCACTGAAGTGATTATCCTTGGGTGATGTACAGTGAAGAAGCAAATCCTCCTACATGAGTTGTACTTGTTTATCTACAACACTCTCTTTTCTACAGCCATTCAAAGTACATAGATCAAAGGCTACTTCTCAGCTTCCAGGAGGCAGGGGGCAAGGTTCTGATGTCACACACTGCCCAGCACACAGCACTGAGATGACTGTAATATAACACCTGCGTGGAGGGAAAGAAAAGACACCCCCTCAAAGAAAAATATATACATCTGAGGCTGTCAATCACCTGCTGTGTGCTGGGGTGCTGGTGGGGGGGTCATTTACCAGGATTGCCTTGTGCTGAGAAAAACTGTCAGCAGTGACTCCAGATAGCAGAGGAAGGAGAGGGCAGACAGGAACCACACTAATGCCCCGTGCACACGGTCAGATTTTTAGACGGAAAATGTTCGATGGGAGTTTGTTGTTGGAAATTCCGACCATGTGTAGGCTCCATTGGACATTTTCCATCGGAATTTCCCTCACACAAAATTTGAGAGCTGGTTCTCAAATTTTCCGACAACAAAATCCGTTGTCGTAAATTCTGATCGTGTGTACACAATTCCGATGCACAAAGTTCTACGCATGCTCGGAATCAAGCAGAAGAGCCGCACTGGCTATTTCTTTATTTTTGTAGTCCCATCGTACATGTTGTATGTCACTGCGTTCTTGACGTTCGGAATTTCCGAGAAGATTTGTGTTACCGTGTGTATGCAAGACAAGTTTGAGTCAACATCCGTCAGAAAAAAATCCATGGATTTTGTTGTCGGAATGTCCGATCGTGTGTACGCGGCTTAAGTGTTAAAGATTAAGGCAAGTACACATTATAGAAGAATGTACTTTGTTCAGTTTGCAGTTTCAACATATCTATAGACAAATTATTTTTCTTAATTTTTTTCAATATGAATAGTGTAGGGAATGATTAAAACTCCTGTCAGGGTCTTTTATTTGCCATCTGTGTCCCATTGGACAGACTTCCCTTCACTTTCTATCCTGGAGATGCAACAGGAAGTCTGGGAAATTCTCTACAGAGCGAGGGAAATCCCTTTCTTAGACAGTTGTCACTGGAACAGGTGTTGCCTTTGGAAAATTTAGCCATGCACGTGTTCTAGTGACAACCCTAAAAATGTATATTTTCCATTACTTTTTGTCTCATTCTTGGTCACCAGGACAAATTCAAATGAGTCAATCTACCCAGTCAGGACACTTTTGAAAACTAAAAAAAAATTTTGGCTATATGTACACTTTAGGAAAAAAGAAATGACCACCTGCATTTTACTTGTAGTTGGTGTTAAGCCTCGTACACACGATCTGATTTTCGGCAGGGAATTGTGTGATGACAGACTGTTTGCCTAAAATCCGACCATTAGTATGCTGCATCAGACAATTGTTGTCCAACTTTCTGCCAACAAATGTTGGATGGCAGGCTAATAAATTTTCGGAGGACAACGGTCTGTTGTCAGATTTTCCTATCGTGTGTACACAAGTCCTTCACACAAAAGTCCAAAGTACAAACACGCATGCGCAGAATCAATGCTCACCAAACACAACATTAGCAGAAAGTGCCCAAAGGGTGGTGCTCAAGACCTGAAATTCCTCGTAGTACGTCAATATGTTCGTTTTTGTTGGCCGACAATTGTGTACCGTTTGTATGCAAGACAAGTTTCTGGCACACGCCCTTTGGACAAAAATCTGACGCTTTGTCTGCCGAAAATCCGATCGTGTGTACGAGGCTTAACTGATTAAATTTGTGTTATCCACATCAAGTTATCCTCTGCACATCTACACCAAGACCGGGAGAGGGAGGCCCACCACAGAGTCAGTTAGGCTCTACTGTTGGGAACATTGCTAACAGAGAGCACATTGACAAGAGGAGAGAAGAGTGTGAGCAGATGGATGACTGTAAGACTGCTCTGCTGCTCCTTTATTGGTCAGTCAGTAGGCTGTTAGAGGGTCGGTGACCAGGATTTGCTGCTGCTGCTGCAGTAGTGCTTGAAGAGGTGCCTCTGCTTTCTGGCAGAAACTCTTGGATCACAAGACTGGCCCCTCAAAATTACAAAAAAATAAAAAAAATAATTTTGCCATACGTGTTTCAGCTGTGCATTTAGCTGGAATTTTGCTTTAATAGGCGCAAAGAAGGTGCAATGAAAATAATGTAGGTTAGATGAGATTTTTTTAAAATTAGAGCGTAGTCTGTGACTTACTGCTGAAGATATTTTAAACTAGCTAGGCAAACGTGTTCAGTGAAAGCACCCAACCATGTTACAGAAATTTTTTCTAATTGAAATTCCTTCTTACCTGCCAGGATGTTTAATGCAAGTACAAGCACAATGGAACCGAATAACCTGAATAAAAAGGTTATTGATACAAACTTAGTCTGCAAATATCCTCAATAATGAACCCTATTTGTGTAATATTCCCATAAGAAAAATGCAGCTGTATGGTATTTCAGTACAATTTGGGTTTATGTAATGTTTTTGTTAATAAGGTGATACATCATGTGCAAAGTGCAGTAATTCTTAGCAACCAAATGTCTATGTTATTGCTAGCTATTGCTATTAAATAAGCAAGTAGTTTTTCAGGTTTCATTATATGATGAATATATATATATATATATATATATATATATATATATATATATATATACAAACACAGTAAAAGTTTGCAAAAGTTTTAGGCAGGTATGAAAAATGCTGTAAATTAAAGGTCTGCTATGTAATTTGGGGGACCTTTTGGGGGTTTTTTTGCTCATGTATGAGCAATTGAAAAAGTATCATTTTTTTTCTTTGTAAATGTCATTTTAGCTGTAGCACATCCTACAACAAGAATGAAAAAAAAATGTCTGGTATGGATTCTAAGGGGGTGCATAACATACAAAAAATGCATGAGGTTCCCCAGGAAATACAGTACTGTGCAACATTTTTAGGCAGGTGTGAAATACTTTCAGAAAGAGAAGTGTTAATAGTTTATTTTTGTCAATTAACAAAATGGAAAGTGAATGAATAGAAGAGAAATCCAAACAAAATCAATATTTGGTGTGACCACCCTTTGCCTTCAAAACAGCATCAGTTCTTCTAGGTGCACTTGCACACAGTTCTTGAAGGAACTCAGCAGTTAGGTTGTTCCACATATCTTGGAGAACTAACCACAGATCATCTGCGGATGTAAGCTGCCTCAAATCCTCCTGTCTCTTCATGTAATCCCAGACAGACTTAATGCTGAGTTTAGGGTTCTGTGGGGTCCCAACCATCACTTCCAGGACTTGTTCTAATTTATGCTAAGGATAGTTCTTAATAACATTGGCTGTATGTTTTGGGTCAATGTCCTGCTGTAGAATATATTTGAGGCCAATCACACGCCTCTTTGATGGTATGGTGTGATGGATAAGTATCTGCCTGTGTCTCTCAGCATTAAGGACACCATTAATCCCGACCAAATTTCCAACTCCATTTGCAGAAACGCAGCCCCAAACTTGCAAGGAGCCTCTGCCATACTTCACTGGTGAGAAATACAGGCAGTTATTTATCCATCATGCCATACCAAATTTATATATATATAGATATATAGATATATATCTATATATATATAGATATATAGAGATATCTCTATATATCTGTATATATAGAGATATCTCTATATATCTCTATATATATATAGATCTATCTATCTATCTATCTATCTATCTATCTATCTATCTAGATAGATAGATATTTGAAGATATAGCATATCAGATACTAATATACCAAGAAATAACAAAATAGTTGGTGGTAAATATTTTTTTCTATTTTTTTTTTTTTTTTTTTTTTACTGACATCTCAGGCAAATGCAAATACTGTATGCTTTGTTTCTTTTGTGAACATTAGCACAATAAGCAGTGGAACAGTTAAGTTCTCTAATGATAATTTTACTTGGAATGTAGCTCTCAACTCACGCATGCTTTCATATGAAACAACTTATGATGTAAATTTAATAGGGTTGCTAGATGAGGAGTTTATATTGGTTGAATGATTTCCTTGCTTCACCCATATGCAGCTTAAACAACACCGTGGCTCATCAATCAGTACAAGTTGTAAGATTGCATTGATTCTAACATTGCCATACATTAACTCCTTCATCAGTTGCCAACAGGTTGCAAATACTGATGTCTTGATTTGTTGTGATCCCACAGGGTACATGCTTCTAAAACCACCATAACAGCCATGGAGGAAACCAGGCAACCTTTAATGACATGACAAGTTGTATAATATAGATTTATTTATATATATATATATATATAAATTAATATTACATTCTTTCAGTCTACAATGAATTTTGTTCATGACACGTTATTGTTTTTATTTGTGTTAGGTGGCTCTGGGTATTAACTTAAGGCTATGTTCACACTGCTGCAAAACGATATTGATCCGACTTTCAGTGCAAGTTGGATGGAACTTTGATAAAGTTTCAATATTCTATGAGTCCAAAATCACACTGGTATCACACCAAAGTAGTACAGGAACCTCTTCCAAAATGGCTTGGTATTGAGTTGCATTGATGTGAACGGACATTATTGAAGGCAATGTGATTTCCCTTGTCATGTGCTTTAGCCTCAAGTTGCAACTGAAATTGCACTAGTGTGAACCAGGCCTAAATACGTATATAACTACTGTATATAGGCTTTATTTAATACAGTTTAGCAAACCAGTGCTGGATAACTTGTTGCGCAAACTGCCTTTTCTTCCCTGGTGTGGGAATCAGGATCGAATCCAAGTCACTCAGCATTCGGGATTTGGTACTCATCTCTACCAAGTATAAAATATGGTTGGAGGTGCACCCTGTTTCAAATTCAAAAGTGTGCAAGCAAGTACGATTTGGTTCTAATCTTAGCTCACATTTGCAAGTTCAACAAATCAGCTTTCAACAGTTATAAAGTTTGTATAACCAAAATATTATTTTAACTTCACTTTCTATCCCAGAAATGTTTCAGGAAGGGTGTGGGAATATATTTAAAGTAATCAAAATTCTCCTCTTAGCTGTTATAGAACAATGGAAGGTTTACCCTCACCTCTTGTTTTGTGACAACTGTAACAATTTGAATTTCCAGTCAGTTTTTTTCATGGCGACAATGGTCACCAGAACACAGAGGATGAATCTCCAATAAAACGTTTGTGGGGTGTAACTTTTTTGCTGATATGGGACTTCAGTAAATCCTGCTTCAGATCTACTCGGTGTGCTGCTTTTCTCTTCATTGCAGCAATAAAAAAACTTGACAATGGTTCTAATCCTTCCCTATTTCGCCAAACCTAAAAAAAAGTTAAAGAAGTTTCATATATATATATATATATATATATATATATATATATATATATATACATATACAATTTTAAGTGGTTGTAAACCCTCCTTCCTGACTTTTACTTATAGGTAAGCCTAGAATAAGGCTTACCTATAGGTAGTGGAAGCATCTCCTAAACATGCGCCATTTAGGAGATATTTGCCTTATAGTGTGCCGATGATGTCATCGGTGCATGCACTGTGAAGAAACAGACCTCTGTGCCATTTCTTCCCCAGCATGTGCCATGACTGATGGCACGTGGCTCTGGCCAGTCACAGAGCCAGAGTGTGCAGCCCCAGAAGGAAGAGGGACGAAGATGGATGAGGCCTGCACAGGGGACAGCACGGGATTCGTTTTCTGGTAAGTGTCACATAATGGGCTAGTATGCGATGAATACTAGCCCATTATTCTTTTAATATGCAGGGTTTGCAGGGAGCAAAAGAGGAAGTAAAACCCATCAGGGTTTACTTCCTCTTTAAGTGCTCTAAGTGGCCCAGTGATAAAAATTGTCTGAATAGTTGCAGTGTGTTAGTCATTGCCTTTTGCACAAGTCCTATATACTGTAAAGTGGAATATTCCTGTAATTTTCTGTAATTTACCACTCAATGAGGTTGATTTACTAAAAGAGTAAGGAAGTCAATGTTCACTTCAGACTTCCAATTATGTTACTGTTGCCAGCCATCCATATTTTCATGTGTAATGTGTGAAAATTCAGACAAAAACAACTGTTCATATAGTTTCTGAGATTTATCCACTTGTAAAAAAAAGTCCAGGATGCCAGATTTGGAGCCTACTGGGTGTGCACAGACTCATTTCTTACACCATAAAGGTCTTCTGCTTGTTCTCTTTCTATCCCACCAACAGGCGAAGAGGGTAAATAGAATCGCAGAGTCACGCTGCCCTGAGGCGAGAATGTGTCACATACGATACTTACTGTTTCTAGTTGTTCGGTGCGTTCACCCAGCATCAGTCTATCTTTCACTGTCCGTTTTTTCAATGCAGTCTCTCCCTCACTAATAGTGTGTGCTCTAGTAGTTTACTTAACCCCGTCTCCTCTTATCTTGCCTGTTCCAGTGCCCCCTCCCTGTATGTTAGGAAGCTCACTGCTGTGCTCATAGGTGAAAACTTTGTGCGAAGGTCTGCAAATATTATAATGAAGTAGGGAAAAGAGAATAAAACATCTTTTATTGACTATATATAAAACATTTTTGGGTGTGAGTTTCCTGCACAGAGTAGAAACTTCCACATACCTTGTTTAGAATAAAATAGAGCATCTTTAATAATGATAGTTTGAAATCAGGATTTCAGTATATATTTTTCAATAAAAGTTGTTCTATAATGTAGTATAAAGAATGCATGAGAATTTTCTCTCTGACTCAATATCATAGCTTATATAATATTTATCATACAGTGTATTGTTAGGTAATAATAATACCTTTGAAGTAAGAAAGCTACGTAAAAATGTTTTTCAGCTGATGCTTAGGGAAGCTATAATGGTTTAGGGTCAACTTTATTATTTTTTTTTTTTTTCCTAAAGATTATACGTTTTTAAACTTGTTTTTTTATATGTTTTTATATGCTGTATAAAAACAATCTTTGTTCTTTAAATAAAAATGTAGACTGTAACAAAGGACTCCCTGAGCACTGTTTGTTAGCAAATTATATCACACAGTAGACACTGATAGCTGTAAATCTCTGTTTGTCTGATACTGAGCTGTTTAATAAGAAATCACTGCTCTGAGGACTCACTGGGGTTGATTTACTAAAGCATTATAGGCTGTTCACTTAGCAAAGCAAAGTCCATAAAGACACGGATGAGCAAGTTTGGGGTGGAGGAACTTGACTGGCCTGCACAGAGTCCTGTCCTAAACCTGATAGAACACCTTTGGGATGAATTAGAGCAGAGAATGAAAGCCAGAATGAAAGCCAGAAATTCTCGTCCAACATCAGTGCCTGACCTCGCAAATGGGCTTCTGGAAGAATGGTCAAACATTCCCATAGACACACTCCTTAACCTTCTGGACAGCCTTGCCAGAAGAGTTGTTCTAGCTGCAAAGGGTGGGCCAACTCAATATTGAACCCTACGGACTAATGCCCTGTACACACGATAGGATTTTACGATGGAAAATGTGTGATAAGACCTTGTTGTCGGAAATTCCGACCGTGTGTAGGCTCCATCACACATTTTCCATAGGAATTTCCGACACACAAAGTTTGAGAGCTTGCTATAAAATTTTCCGACAACAAAATCCGTTGTCGGAAATTCCGATCGTGTGTACACAAATCCGACACACAAAGTGCCACGCATGCTCAAAATAAATTAAGAGACGAAAGCTATTGGCTACTGCCCCGTTTATAGTCCCGACGTACGTGTTTTACGTCACCGCGTTCAGAACGATCGGATTTTCCGACAACTTTGTGTGACCGTGTGTATGCAAGACAAGTTTGAGCCAACATCCATCGGAAAAAATCCATGGATTTTGTTGTCGGAATGTCCAATCAATGTCTGACCATGTGTACAGGGCATTAGACTGGAAGACTCGGATGCCATTAAAGTTCATGTGCGTGTAAAGGCAGGCCCCCCAATACTTTTGACAATATAGTGTATTTACTGTGTATATATATATATATATATATATATATATATATATATATATATATATACAGTATATATATATATATATATATATATATATATATATATATATATAAATATATTTAAAAAAAAAATTGTATAGTGTACTAAAAAACCCTGAACAGAGCAGAGCCAGATGCCTTGTGATGATTTATCAAAATCCAAAGCAGCTGATGATAACAAACGTGTCTTTGTGTCCCCCTGAGGAAGATACATCATAATCCCGGTATCACCACGCATTGGGGAGGGGACAGGGCGGTGCAGGAGGCAGTGGAGCATTCTCAGCAAAGGAAAGGACACATTATTTCAGCGTTACCTCTGATCTTGTAAAGAGAGGTGCACTGTAGCACCCACAAAATGTGAGTACCCTATAAAAGGGGTTACGTTTTATAAATAAATAGTGTTTAAACGATATCACACTATCAAGTTTTTTTTTTATCATATACCGGTACATGTGGAAAAAGTTATCAGCAACCAGCCCAGGATTCCAACACAATCACTGAACCCACAGGTGGTTCATATGTGTGTTCTGACCAGGCTTAATTGCAGGGTCACATGCTCTAAGGTGAGCGCACATACTGAAGGGGGAACACCTGAGTGGACACAAGGACATGTTTGTTATCATCAGCTGCTTTGGATTATGAACTGTGCATGGACTTTATATATAATACATGACATTTTGTGAATCAGGCAATAAAGCACTTTGTAGAG
This sequence comes from Aquarana catesbeiana, assembly GCF_042186555.1. Taxonomy (NCBI): domain Eukaryota; kingdom Metazoa; phylum Chordata; class Amphibia; order Anura; family Ranidae; genus Aquarana; species Aquarana catesbeiana. The sequence continues at coordinate 255,593,992 of NC_133324.1, read as the reverse complement.
CATGGGAACACGTTTGTGAATATAATTTGAACACATATATATTGGATTTCTTATTTTATGACAGATGATGATATTTTAATATTACTGTACATATTGCATTATATTGTTGCACAGGGTCACCTTATTTGACAATAAGTTGTGTCACTATAAGCACTTTATGTATGTGATCTTCTATAGGCAAATTTTAGAGTGTGTATATATGGAAAGGCAAAGGGAATAATGAATCATTAGTTCACATGTGGCACTAGATTGGAGCACAGAGTCACACATTTTTTTAATTAGTGGTGTCATTAGAGTACTTTATATATGTGGTTTGATACATATATAGTCTAGAGTGTGTATATATGTGTAGAAACACAGGTAATTAATAATTACTAGAAGTTAGCGCAGCACTTTTTTCTTTTACTTATATGCTGAGTGCACAGCCTTATGGGACGTGATGATCAGAGCTAGCAGCTTTCTACATAAGAACCTATTATTTGTGTATGGTAGCTCACAAGATTTCCAGTGTTTAGCTATGTATCATACAATAGTAAGTGCCTCAAAACATCAGCACAGTGTTACTACTGCTGCTATTGTAAAAACTGAAATTATAATAATTATACAGTAGACTTGACAATGTGTCTGTGGAAAGAGTGTTATGTCTGTAATTTTTCGGCCTGATGCCTGTTAAAAATAAAAACATGAGGTTGGCTTGAAAGAAGGCCTATAGTCACCCACCTTTATTTTATAATATCAGAACTGTAATAGCAAGACAACTGATAGTTATTTTTGACAATCTATTATAAGCTTACTTGAAAAATCTCCTTTTATATTGTGAATGCTGCCTGCCTGCTGACCATCTCTTTCCACAATTTTGTGAATTGCATGCTTTGTGGCTTCTCCTCTGGTCATTCCTTTGGTTTACTTTCAATTTCTAAGGACTACATATCCCATCCCATGTAGAAAATTGAAGAAAACAGCTGGACGGCCGCACTCCGAATAACACATTTTATTTGTGTCAAAACAGTGTAGAAGATCCAAAATCTCTCACATCATGCTGATGAAAGATACAGACAGGCTAACACGTTTCACATCAATATAGATGCTCACCATGATGTAAGAGATTTTTAATCTTCTACACTGTTTTGACATGAATAAAAGGTGTTATTCGGAGTGCTGCCATTCAGCTGTTTTCTTCAATTTTCTACACCATTGCAGAGCCTGCACCTGAAGTTGTGAGTGAGGAGGGCAGTTATTAAAGACACCAACACGCTTGGAGCGGCATCACTACCTCATATCCCATCCCATGTTAACTTGTTGCCTGCAAGCAGTGATTCCTATGCTAACTCCTCTCAGCACCTCAGAAGGCAGGCTCTGTGAAATGTGTGACACAACAGTATCTACTCACATGGCATAGTGAATACGAGTTTACAGAATTCAAGGAAGTAAATGTCTGGGATTCATCAAAAAGAATCTTCAAACTTCAAGTTAATTCAGATTAAAAGAAGTAGGCTGTAAATAATTGTGGTACAATGTGCTAATGAATATAGGATTTTACATCTTGGCCATAAATACCCTTTAAATCATGTGCAAGCTAAAGCATTTTTTTTCCTTACAATTGACTGGGTATGCAAAGAGAACAAAGATTCACCATATTTACAAAGCTGATATAAACATTTAGTTTGATAAATGAACATTCTCTTCTCCTTTAGTAAATTAACTCCATTTCATTTTAATATCTTGCAGATTTGATGACATGTGACTCTTCGGCTCTTTTGGAATTATGGATCCAAGTGTGTCTTGGCTTCACAAGAAAAACAGAAATGGAAGGCATGCACACCTAGTACATTGCCAAAGATAATTTAATAATAAGAAATCTTTATATAAAAGTGGGTACTCACAAAATGCAACTGACAAAAGGTCATAAAAACAGTGCATGGACATGCACAGAACACGGGGTACAGCTAACGCATTTTGGGGTGCACCCCCTTCCTCAGAGCTAGGCCTGTTTTTATGGCCTTTTGTCAGTTGAATTTCGTGAGTACCCATTTTTATATAAAGATTTCTTATTATTAAATTATCTTTGGTAATGCACCTTCCATTTCTGTTTTTCTTGTAGTTCCTTTCGGATTACCCCAGCTGAGGAAGGCAGCATCCACCCAGTTTTGAATACCATATATACCTTTCACACCACCAATTTATCTGACATCTGTTACTCCACACCTTGGAAGACCTATTAGCGCTGGAAGTGACTGTGTTTTTAGTATCTCTACTGTGTCTTGGCTTCCGCCAGGTGCTCAAGTCTTCTGTGAACAATAGAAAGATGGAACAGGGAGACTGCAAACTATTATGTCATATCCTAAGTTTGCAGCTTGTGCTGTGGTAATGTAACATTGTTATTCTGCCAAGATATGAAAGGCAAAATACCATCCCCATTTTAAATCACAGAATAAGTAATATATATTTGTGGGTCATTGTACTTTATAGTTAAAGTGCCTGATCAGCTTTAGCTCTTCAGAAATGTTAAATTTATCCCTGAAAACATTCTCAAATACATGGCTTAAAGATGGGTTGACATTGTAGCACCAGTAGGCCAAAACCTTTGACTCGGATTAGCTGTCATGTCTTTCTTGAGTTTAAATACTCTACCATTTAGTGCATAAGCATTTATTGAGATGCCTTCTCTGGTAGGCATCATTCATTTCTGTGGACATGCTGTAGGCCATTGTTTATTAAAACATGTGTAATGTACAGAAACCCATTGCAATAATCTGCCATTGTTCTCATTACCCTAAACTGAGCTGGAATTTCATTGGTTACTATAGGTTTACACGGCATCACTACCTCACCTATTACATGAATTAATTTACTCATTATATTCACATTAACAGCATCCACTAACAAAAAAGAAAAAAAACAACCTAATAATATTCTAGTACCATCAGGTCATTGTGCATTGCTGGTAGGTCAGAGGATCATACAGTCAAATATGGTATTAGCCTGCAAATTGTTCAAATGCTGCTTTGTTCAATTAAAAATGCAAACCAGAACAACCCAAAGCAGCCAATCAAATTTTACACATAAATGTCCATTCAATTACTGCATTTGTATTGGTTGCTATCAATTACAAGGTCCTATTGTATTATGCTTTTTGATTTATGTAAGAAAATGCTGTATTAACTGACTCCACTGGAATGAATGCTTTATGGGGGAAGACATGGATAGATACGGGCAGTATATATGGACCATCATAAATAACCTTCTATGCAGGCCCTTGCAAGAATTTGAATAAAACAAAAAACTTTTACTGACATAGTCTCCCTCCCCCATTTATTATACATATTTACAGAAATGGGGCAAGGAATGTTTTCTATGTTTGTGAAAATATTGTTTTACATATTGTCCTTTAGTTACATTTCTTAGAAATATAAAATAATTTTTTTCACAGTTTTTGTTATTTTTTTTATAAACTGTTTTTGGTACCTCCACTGTATGCATGATTTTTTTTTTTTTACTTTATTATCTTGTGAATTTTATAAGAACATTCATTTGCTGACTCATTCCCTTCCAGTCTATACATCCATCTGATTTTCATTAACTTAGTATTTGCTCTGTCTTAAAAAACTATGCACATTTTGGCATCTATGTGTTAGAGAACACATGGGGTTGGAGAACCCAGTGGTCCTTCATAATCAGAATAAATCATAAAAAAAACTTGAAGGCATTGATATTTGCAGAACATCATTTCAACTGGCTATTTATATTTTATCTTTAAACTTCTGCATATAGTTTCTGAGGTCCTTGGATTCTCCCAAGTCCATATCTTGGCACACCCATTTAATATCATCTTCGTTGGCTGTCAATAACGACTTGACTGTGGGACAACTGTCATCAGCAGGGATTGTGGTGAAGGTAGTAAATTTTACTCGCTTTCTCTTTGAAGTTGGGGAATGCAAGGGATCATTTTTCTTGTTTTTTACAGTTTTTTCTGTTTCTTCTCCTGATCGATGTGAGTGGCTCTGCACATTCTTCTGTGTATTACCATTGAAAAGATGATGACTCTCTTCTAAGGTAATCCCTCGGTCTATGATGGTGGTGTGCTCATCTTGCTGTGGGGATACATCTGGTGTGCTTTCTAGTAACTCAGTTTCATTACCCAGCCATACCCAGTCATGAGAATGAGTCAGGTTTGCTTGTCCTTCCACTGGCATTTGCTTATGACGATATTTCAGGGCAAATGTGGCACAGTTAATTAGGAAGACTAGGATGGCAAGGCAGAAAACCCCAAGTAATGCATACATTCCAATCTCTAGATCACTCAAGCCTCTGTGTGCTTGCATGAGGTCATTGTCTTCTGCCTCTCCATTGTTTTTCGGTAAGTCTACTTGGGCAGGAAAATTGGTAAAATCTATTGGAATGTTTTGCAGAGGACTATCTTCAGAAAATCTGTTCCCATACATCCTATTGTTTAACACTGATCTAGCAGTAGTACTTCCTTTTCGTATGGCACTTTTATCACGTTCTAGAACAGAGCCATCATACCTCCCATCGCTACCATAACGGTCTTGTTCTGTAGTTTTCTGTCTGCGGTCACTGGTGTGATTTTCAATATCCTCCTCATCATACTCACTCCCACCAGGAGAAATTGCATCATTTTGCCCAAACTTGACCTTGATATATCCATTTCCTACTGCAAGAACACTTTTTCTCTTAGATTTTTGGCAAGATTCAGAAATCATGAAGTCAACCTTTACCAGAGCCCCTTGTCCTTCCCCTTCTGCTATCACTATGGGCAATTTAATTAAACTACTTTGTTGAATGGAAACAATGGATTCATCAAGGGATGTAGCAAATATGGAAAAGTCTTTGGAATCGTAGATATCAAGAGGTGTTACAACTCCATCACTAAACTGTATCCAAACGCTGACCACTGCTTCCTAAAAGAGAAAGAATACATATCCTAAGCGAATATATGAAAAAGAAACACAAAAAACAATTGATAACATTTAACTGTGGCTCACATTTATGAAATTACTAAATATGTGTAGGTATTCCTGCAATCAGTCAGCTCTAGACCTGAGCTTTACCCATGTATGTTCCTTTAGTTGATCTAAGGTAACTTTAACTTTAACCCTACCAAAAATACTAACACCCACAGGTAGAGCAGTACATCTACAACCCCTGGCAAAAATTATGGAATCACCAGTCCCTGAGGATGTTCCTTCAGTTGTTTATTGTTGTAGAAAAAAGCAGATCACAGACATGGCCAAAAACTAAAGGCATTTCAAATGGCAACTTTCTGGCTTTAAGAAACACTAAAAGAAATCAAGAAAAATAATTGTGGTGGCCAGTAACAGTTAGATTTATAGAACAAGCACAGGGAATAAATTATGGAATCACTCAAATCTGAGGAAAAAATTATGGAATCACCCTGTAAATTTTCATTACAAACACTAACACCTGCATCAGATTAAATCTGCTTGTTAGTATGTAGGTAAAGAGGGTAAATCATCAGGCAGTGTTGCACAAGATGTTGGTTGTTCACAGTCAGCTGTGTCTAAAACATGGACCAAATACAAACAACATGGGAAGGTGGTTAAAGACAAGCATACTGGTAGACCAAGGAAGACATCAAAGCGTCAAGACAGAAAACTTAAAGCAATATGCCTTGAAAACAGAAAATGTACAACGAAACAAATGAGGAACAAATGGGAGGAAACTGGAGTCAACATCTGTGACCGAACTGTAAGAAACCGCCTAAAGGAAATGGGATTTACATACAGAAAAACTAAAAGAAAGCCATCTCTAACACCTAAACAAAAAAAACAAGGTTACAATGGGCTAAGGAAAGGCAATCGTGGACCTTGGATGATTGGATGAAAGTCAGTGATGAATCTCGAATCTGCATTGGGCAAGGTGATGATGCTGGAACTTTTATTTGGTGCCGTTCCAATGAGATTTATGCAGACGACTGTCTGAAGAAAACACGCAAATTTCCACAATCAATTATGATATGGGGCTGCATGTCAGGTAAAGGCACTGGGGAGATGGCTGTCATTAAATCTTCAATAAATCCACAGGTTTACATTGAAATTTTGGACACTTTTCTTATCCCATCTATTGAAAGGATGTTTGGGGATGATGAAATCATTTATCAAGATGATAATACATCTTGCCATAGAGCAAAAAACTGTGAAAAAATTCCTTGAAGAAAGACACATAAGGTCAATGTCATGGCCTGCAAACAGTCCGGATCTCAATCCAATTGAAAATCTGTGGTGGAAGTTAAAGAAAATGGTCCATGACAAGGCTCCAACCTGCAAAGATGATTTGGCAACAGCAACCAGAGAAGGCTGGAGCCAGATTGATGAAGAGTACTGTTTATCACTCATTAAGTCAATGCCTCAGAGACTGCAAGCAGTTATAAAAGCCAGAGGTGGTGCAACAAAGTACTAGTGATGTGTTGGAGTGTTATTTTGTTTGTTTGTTTTTCATGATTTCATAATTTTTTCCTCAGAATTGAGTGATTCCATAATTTATTCCCTGTGCTTGTTCTATAAATCTAACTGTTACTAGCCACCACAATTATTTTCTATTAGTGTTTCTTAAAGCCAGAAAGTTGCCATTTGAAATGCCTTTAGTTTTTGGCCATGTCTGTGATCTGCTTTTTTTCTACAACAATAAACAACTGAAGGAACATCCTCAGGGACTGGTGATTCCACAATTTTTGCCAGGGGTTGTATAAATGTTCATAATCCTGAAAAAGAAGGTCTTATATTACCTTTGCAAGGATTTAAAATATGTCAACACTAAGGTGTGCCAGGGTCTTCCACACCTCTGTGTCTGGGGAAAGTAATGGTACATTGGAATAGAGGGCATAGATAAAGTCTTTGGACTCTTGGCAAGTATGTACAATTTTGTAATTACAGGACTGTGGGGTTTATTTACTAAAGCTGAAGAGTGCAAAATCAGGCTCACTTTTGCATAGAAACCAATCAGCTTGCATGTTTTATTGCCAAAACTTAAAGTTTAAGTAAATCCCCCTATCGTTTTCAGCCAAGGAAGGTGCCATCTTTGCTTCTGTTTAATCTACAACTGCCATGATGCTGCACATGTGATCAGTTATGACACCAGCCATTGGATTGTTTGACAGTTTGGTTGAGAGCATAACCAATGGGAGTGCTACATTTCCATGCTGTAACTGAAACTGTCTTATTGATGGGTTTACTTCTGCTTTAATTGAACAAGGTTAGAAGCTGATCAATTTCTATGCAGACATGAGCCTGAATTTGCACTCTCCAGCTTTAGAAAATAAACCCCTGTGTGTCATAGATAAGCATCTATCCTCACCTTTTCACACATGAAAAGGTGAACTAACTCATAACACCTACCTCACACCCTTGGTCCCCACTTCACTTGCCTTCTTGGATGATTATGTTTCACTGGCCACGCTAGCTGATTTAGCAGTTCGGGCATTTGAAAACAGCACCCTCTTTTTTTGGGGGGGGTGACATCCTGGAACAAAGTAAGCTCAGAGAGATTCTCAATGGTCATGTGGCAGTGCTGACCAATGCTTACTCACTATTGGGAGAATTATGTTACTACACAGCCTTTGGGCTGTGTATTGCATTTTTCACATACCCAGACAGCTACACCAGAAGGCATGGGTGGCAGAAAATAATCTTCCAAAGAGGTAAGTGCCTCAGGGACCAGAGATGTCAGAGGGTGTTGTGAGTTAGTTCTACTTTTCATGTTTTGTGGAAGGGTGAACCATTAAATTAATTAGGGAGCAATTATGTGAACATGTGGAGGCTGAATCAGTATAGGGGCTGAGACTCTTCACTTAGTAAATTGAGTAATAATTCATTTGATATGGATATAAAAAAGTAGCATTCACTAGCAACTATACACTAATCTTTTTTTTTTTTTTTACCTTGCAACCTTAAAATACAGCACATATAAATCATGTTCTATCGACAGCTGTACTTTATGAATTCTCCTGTTTATAGGAATCTCCAATGCAAATTGTATTTTGATGAATTTTAATTTTCTGCTGCCATGTAAAAGTGATCAGTAATAATGATTTTTGGTAAAATAATTGACTGTGCAATTTATCAGCCAATTCAAGCTCGCAAAAGTAGTCAATAGTGAATACTAAAAAATATTGAAAAATCCATACAAAATGCACACATTATCTTTTAAATAATACATTCTGGTATAGATTACCCAATGTTCATTTGTGTATGTAAAGCCTGATTAAAGACGTATTAAAAATTATATAAATACATTTAGGATTTAGTAAAATAGTAGGTAGTTAAAGTCTTACTATTGGTTTGTTTACTAAAACAGCTTTAACTTCCCTAAATCAGCCTGTCCTCTACAATTTGTCTGCAGATTAGGCCTAGTACACTCAGTTTGAGAGTAGAAGTCTCTCTACAGTGGTCCAAAACACACTCCCGTTGAGACAGAGCTAAACAATCAGCATTATGCTTATTCTAGGTGCTGCTTGGAGAGCTGTAGCTCTGACTCATCAGGGGGACAGTCCTCACCTACTTGACTTTTGGGGGATAGACTAATTTAGGAGAGCTGGAGATGATTCAGCAAACAAACCAACAGTAGGACTTTAAGCACTTACCATTTTGCTGCACCAAAAATGTGTTTATATATATTTTACTGAGATTTCAATTGGGTTAAAAGTGTATGTCGGGGTATATATACTTTCAGTTTTTAGCTTTGGATCAGTTAGCAATGGGTTAAATCTTCTGTCAAGTTTTTGTTACTGTCTGTATCCCTGCTGGGGTGATTCGCCCCTTTATTTGTCTAGGTGACTAATGTTACCATGATGGAATGTGAGGGAAAAATAAACAATTTAGTGTTGTCACCAGGACCAGTGAGTGTAAGTCAATGGCAACACATTTTATGGTGACAAGGATGGGCTTTCCCCTCAGTTTGGTGAAATTTTCTCTTATTTACTGTTGTGTCTTCTGCACAGGAAGTGAAGGCTAATCTCTTCAGCAGACCCTAGAGAGCAAAAAAAAAAAAAAATAGCCCAATAGAGGTTTTAATTCTTTCCTACTTGCTAGACAAAAATAGAAAAATCATTTTGGTTAAACATACACTTCAAATATGTTGTCAGAATAAGCAATGAAATAACTAAAAGGTAGCTTGTCTACTATGTGTGATGCACACAAAGAATAAAAACAAGTAGTAATGTGATTGGTTAAGAGTTGGAGTCACAAGTATCAAAAAAGGTAATATAACATGATACATATTCTTCTTTTAGTGGAGTTGAGGGAACTGATTTTCAGGTTAGCCTCCCTGACGGTATTCCTGAGTGTGGCTCAGGGTTAAATTTCAGCACCATTAGCGGTAACCCTGAGCCACACTCAGGATTACTTCTCAGGATCCTGGTGCAGGTTACTTACCTTGTCCCCAGGATCCTGCGATAGTCCCCCCGCGGTGTCTGCTGGCTCCGTCCTCTGCCCGAAGCCTCTCTGTGCCAGGCTTCGTTCCCTGCGAGCGTCGTGTATTCTTACAGAATACAGTACTGTATGAAATCATTTCACTTCCCTTTTGTCCCCAATGCTTTGGCCCATGCCCTGCCCATGCCCTGCAATTTTATATGATATATACTGTTCTTTCTGCCTGAAAACTTGAGATTGTCCATAGCAACCAAAAAGTGTCCCTTTACGTCAAAAGTGGCTTTAGACCAGCTAGAAAACAGCGATAGTAAATTAGAACACTTGCAGAATTGAGCGATAGTGAATCGTGGGGAAATGTATTTTATTACTATTATATTATTATTTTTTAAATTATTTATCATTATTTATTATGTTATAATTTATGATTTTGTGTTTCAAACTTCATCATACCCAGGATAACTACTAGACTCTCGGTGGACAGATTTAAGTATGTTATTGCTAAGAATTACAGTCCTACAATATAGAATGCCAAATTTCTATGCAAAATAATTGTACCGCTTTGAGACGCAAAAATCTGAAATAATTGTACCACCAGGGAGGTTAAGCCATATGCTACCCTACACACCCTATCTTGGGCATATACAGTTTCTATTGTCACAAATAGACATTTTGTAAAGCTGTGAATGTGACATTCACCAAAAATAATCACTGCAGGACAGGGAAATCAATAGTTGTCATTTAAAAAAGTATACCAGGAAGATTCACCTGCTGGGAATAATTTGTGAAAGTCACATTCACAGCACAGTCACAATGTTAGATAAAAATCACATACCCCAATGTGTTGAATGCATCTCAGTGTTACAATTCTGCTCACAGGCTTTAATGAAAGTAAGAGCACTTCTGATTATCATTTATCATCATCTTTAGTACATTGATTTTCAGTGTTTCACTACAATAGCTGTCACTAGTTATTACCACATTGTTTTCTTTAATTTACCAGAGGACACTATAAAGCACTAGTGAAATCAGGCAATTTTGCTTTATTTAACTTCATGGAAAGGATGTTTTCTTTAATCAAGCTTTCTAGGATTAGCTCTAAAACGAAGAAGTCAAAGCCATCAACGTAGATTTTTGGAAAAAAATTCTAGCCCAGTAAAATAAAATGTTTTTGGTTGAACTTGATGGACATGTGACTATTTTAACCCATGTGCCTATGTAATTTTGATTTTCGAGCAAAGCTGATGGAAAATGAAAGAATGGTTACAAACATTATTAGTAAATTTCCCTCCAAAGAAAGTTGATAAAGTGTTGTGTTGACCACTTGACAGTTCACCAAGTTTCAGAGCTCTATGACCCGAGTACCTGCACAGCAAATTGCAAAGTCACTGCTTTTTTTTCTTTAAGCTAATCTGTTTTCGTGGTTCACTTTTTTTAATTCCAGCTTTACTGAAATCATTGAGTTTTTTTGCTCCAAAAAATTAAATTGGTAATGGACCCTTACTAGCTTAACATGATTCTGTTAAACAAATTTTTTTTTCCCTGAAAAGCTTTACGTTTTGCTTCAGTTAAGTTTATTCCTTGAAAATGCCTTAAATATATAAATCAAGACTAGGGATGAGCCGAACACCCCCCTGTTCGGTTCGCACCAGAACATGCGAACAGGAAAAAAGTTTGTTCGAACACGCGAACACCGTTAAAGTCTATGGGACACGAACATGAATAATCAAAAGTGCTAATTTTAAAGGCTTATATGCAAGTTATTGTCATAAAAAGTGTTTGGGGACCTGGGTCCTGCCCCAGGGGACATGGATCAATGCAAAAAAAGTTTTAAAAACGGCCGTTTTTTCAGGAGCAGTGATTTTAATAATGCTTAAAGTCAAACAATAAAAGTGTAGTATCCCTTTAAATTTCGTAGCTGGGGGGTGTCTATAGTATGCCTGTAAAGGAGCGCATGTTTCCCATGTTTAGAACTGTCTGACAGCAAAATGACATTTCGAAGGAAAAAACCCATTTAAAACTACTCGCGGCTATTGCATTGCCGACAATACACATAGAAGTTCATTGATAAAAATGGCATGGGAATTCCCCACAGGGGAACCCCGAACCAAAATTAAAAAAAAAAATGACGTGGGAGTCCCCCTAAATTTAATACCAGGCCCTTCAGGTCTGGTATGGATATTAAACGGAACCCCGGCCAAAATTTAAAAAAAAATGACGTGGGGTTCCCCCTAAATTCCATACCAGACCCTTCATCTTCTTCTTCTGGTTCTTCTGGTTCTTCCTCCAGTGTTCTCGTCCAGCATCTCCTCCACGGCGTCTTCTATCTTCTTCTCCTCGGGCCGCTCAGCACCTATGGCATGGGGGGAGGCTCCCGCTCTTCTCTTCATCTTCTTCATCTTCTTCTCTTCTTCTCTTCTTCATTTTCTTCTCCAGGCCGCTCCGCATCCATGCTGGCATGGAGGGAGGCTCCCCCTGTGTGACGGCGTCTCCTCGTCTGACGGTTCTTAAATAATGGGGGCGGGGCCACCCGGTGACCCCGCCTCCCCTCTGACGCACGGTGACTTGACGGGACTTCCCTGTGACGTCACGGGGAATGCCACAGGGAAGTCCCGTCATGTCCCGTGCGTCAGAGGCCCCGCCCCCCGTTATTTAAGAACCGTCAGACGAGGAGACGCCGTCACACAGCGGGAGCCTCCCTCCATGCCAGCATGGATGCGAAGCGGCCCGGAGAAGAAAATGAAGAAGAGAAGAAGAGAAGAAGGAAGAAGAGAAGAAGATGAAGAAGAAGATGAAGAGAATAGCGGGAGCCTCCCCCCATGCCATGGGTGCGGAGCAGCCCGAGGAGAAGAAGATAGAAGACGCTGCGGAGGGGATGCTGGACGAGAACGCCGGAGGAAGAACCAGAAGAACCAGAAGAAGAAGAAGATGAAGGAAGATAGAAGAAAGAAGAAGCATTTAAATAAAGGAATTGTCAAAAACTGTCTCTTGTCATTTTTAACATTTTTGACAGTTTTTTAGTGAAATGGTAGGGGTAAGTACCCCCTTACCATTTTACACAGGGGGGGACCGGGATCTGGGGGTCCCCTTGTTAAAGGGGGCTTCCAGATTCTGATAAGCCCCCCGCCCACAGACCCCCACAACCACCGGCCAGGGTTGTGGGGATGAGGCCCTTGTCCTCATCAACATGGGGACAAGGTGTTTTGGGGGGCTACCCCAAAGCACTCTCCCAATGTTGAGGGCATGTGGCCAGGTACGGTTCAGGAGGGGGGCCGCACTCTTGTCCCCCCCCTCTTTTCCTGCGGCCTGCCAGGTTGCGTGCTCGGATAAGGGTCTGGTATGGATTTTTGGGGGGGACCCCACGCCGTTTTTTTTTTTTTTTTGGCGCGGGGTTCCCCTTAAAATCCATACCAGACCTGAAGGGAAGATAAGGCAAGATAAACCAAAGGGAAAAACAAAAACAGCAAAAATATGGTAAATCAGAAACCAACACTTAATTATTGTGCTCACATTTAATAATTCTATTTGCTTTTTAAATCACCCAATGCTATCAGTGCAGATCTTGTATAATCTACCTTAAGAAACAAAAAAAAATTCCCTTGGGCATGTATTATTTATTCCCAAGCATTTTCTTCCCATCAGGTGCTCATACTGATAAAATTCCATAGTACAAATTCAATAATAGTGTAATATCATGTAAAAAACATAATTATTATTCTCCCACAAAATGAGCTCACATTTATATGTGCAATAAGGTCCCAAACTATTCACTTTCTATGTGAAGAAATGTGTTTTCATGCATCCAATCCCCAATAAAGGGCTATATCTGCACTTTGAAATCCAAAATAATCCACCATGTTTCTGTATAGATGCTCCCAGACAATATACGTGGTAATACCATGTAAAAATAATTAAATAAGGACCATAGTGTAGTATTTAAGCAGTTGAAAGCCTTGAGTCCAAATCAATATGCTTACATATACAGGAGACTATACACAGCCCACATCCAAGATGGCTGAATGGGTACGTCTGGTTCCGGTACTGCTTCTGATGTCACTTTCTGATGCGCTTCGTTCAATGATGTGGAATAAATGCTTTTAACTGCTTAAATACTACACTATGACTCTGGTACATTCTTTTTACATGGTATTACCACTTATATTGTCTGGGAGCATCTGTGGAGAAAAATGGTGGAATATTTTGGATTTGAAAGCGCAGATATAGCCCTTTATACAGTGGACACATGGTTTGGCAAGGTGCACTATAAGGGAGTAGATGCATGAATACACATTTCTTCACATGGAAAGTGGATGGTTTGGTACCTTACTGCACATAGAAATGTGAGCACATTTTGTGGGGGAATAATATTGATGTTTATAAATTGTATTATACCATTATTGAATTTTGTTTTTTTTTTGGTACTACGACACGATTTTATCAGTATGAGCGCCTAGTGGGAAGAAAACTCTTGTGAATCTAAGATATATGCCAGAGGGAACTTTATGTTTGGTAAGATAGATTGTGCAAGGGAATAGTTTCTGCATTGATAGTACTGGTGATTTAAAAAGTGCACACAGAATTATTAAATGTGAGCATAATAATTAAGTGCTGCTTTGTGTTTTTTTGGTACGTACCATATGGTACCGTGGTACCGTATACCGTATTTTTTTGTTGTTTTTGTTTTGCTTTTGGTTTATCTTGCCTTTTTGGATGCAGAAATAACCTGAGGAGAAGTGGAGGTTGATGAAGTAAAGACAAGACTAGGGATGAGCCGAACACCCTCCTGTTTGGTTCGCACCAGAACATGCGAACAGGCAAAAAATTTGTTCGAACACGCGAACACCGTTAAAGTCTATGGGACACGAACATGAATAATCAAAAGTGCTAATTTTAAAGGCTTATATGAAAGTTATTGTCATAAAAAGTGTTTGGGGACCTGGGTCCTGCCCCAGGGGACATGGATCAATGCAAAAAAAATTTTTAAAAACAGCCGTTTTTTCGGGAGCAGTGATTTTAATAATGCTTAAAGTCAAACAATAAAAGTGTAATATTCCTTTAAATTTCCTACCTGGGGGATGTCTATAGTATGCCTGTAAAGGGGCGCATGTTTCCTGTGTTTAGAACAGTCTGACAGCAGAATGACATTTCAAAGGAAAAAAGTCATTTAAAACTACTCGCGGCTATTAATGAATTGCCGGTCCGACAATACACATAAAAGTTCATTGATAAAAACGGCATGGGAATTCCCCACAGGGGAACCCTGAACCAAAATTTTTAAAAAAAATTACGTGGGGGCCCCCCCTAAATTCCATACCAGGCCCTTCAGGTCTGGTATGGATATTAAGGGGAACCCCGGACAAAATTTTTTTAAAAAAATGGCGTAGGGTCCTCCTCAAAATCTATACCAGACCCTTCAGGTCTGGTATGGATTTTAAGGGGAACCCCGCGCCAAAATTTAAAAAAAAAAAGGCATGGGGTCCCCCCAAAAATCCATACCAGACCCTTATCCGAGCACACAACCTGGCAGGCCACAGGAAAAGAGGGGGGACGAGAGAGCGCCCCCTCTCCTGAACCGTACCAGGCCACATACCCTCAACATTGGGAGTGTGCTTTGGGGTAGCCCCCCAAAACACCTTGTCCCCATGTTGATGGGGACAAGGGCCTCATCCCCACAACCCTTGCCCGGTGGTTGTGGGGGTCTGCGGGCGGGGGGGCTTATCAGAATCTGGAAGCCCCCTTTAACAAGGGGACCTCCAGATCCTGGCCCTCCCCCTGTGTGAAATGGTAAGGGGGTGCAAAAGTACCTCTACCATTTCACAAAAAAAGTGTCAAAAATGTTAAAAATGACAAGAGACAATTTTTGACAATTTCTTTATTTAAATGCTTCTTCTATCATCTATCTTCTTTCTTCTATCCTCTATCTTCTATCTACCTTTGGTTTCTTCCTCCATCTTCTTCTTCTTCTGGTTCTTCTGGTTCTTCTGGTTCTTCCTCCGGTGTTCTCGTCTGGTATCTTCCTCTGCGGCGTCTTCTTCCCTTCATCTTCTGGCCCGCTCCGCATCTAGCATGATGGGAGGCTCCCGCTGTGTGACGCTTCTTAAATAATGGAGGGCGGGGCCACCCGGTGACCCCACCCCCTCTGACGCCTGGGGACTTGACGGGGACTTCCCTGTGGCATTTCCCATGACATAACGGGTGACCCCGCCCCCTCTGACGTCACGGGGAATTGCCACAGGGAAGTCCTGTCAAGTCCCCGTGAGTCAGAGTGGGCGGGGTCACTGGGTGGCCCCGCCCTCCGTTATTTAAGAACCACCAGAAGAGGAGAAGCATCACACAGCGGGAGCCTCCCATCATGTTGGATGCAGAGCGGCCCAGAAGACGAAGGGAAGAAAACACCGCGGAGGAAGATGCTGGACGAGATCACTGGAGGAAGAACCAGAAGAACCAGAAGAAGAAGAAGATGGAGGAAGAAACCAAAGGAACATAGAAGATAGAAGATAGAAGAAGCATTTAAATAAAGGAATTGTCAAAAACTGTCTCTTGTCATTTTTAACATTTTTTACAAGTTTTTTTGTGAAATGGTAGGCCCTTACCATTTCACACAGGGGGAAGGCCGGGATCTGGGGGTCCCCTTGTTAAAGGGGGCTTCCAGATTCCAATAAGCCCCCCGCCCGCAGACCCCCACAACCACCGGGCAAGGGTTGTGGGGATGAGGCCCTTGTCCCCATCAACATGGGGACAAAGTGTTTTTTCGGGGCTATCTCTCGTCCCCCCCTCTTTTCCTGCAGCCTGCCAGGTTGCATGCTCGATAAGGGTCTGGTATGGATTTTTGGGGGGACCCCACGCCATTTTTAAAAAAATGTTGGCGTGGGGTTCCCCTTAAAATCCATACCAGATCTGAAGGGCCTGGTATGGAATTTAAGGGGACCCCCAAGTCATTTTTTTTTAAATTTTGGTTCGGGGTTCCCCTGTGGGGAATTCCCATGCCCTTTTTATCAATGAACTTTTATGTGTATTGTCGGACCGGCAATTCATTATTAGCCGCGAGTAGTTTTAAATGACTTTTTTCCTTTGAAATGTCATTTTGCTGTCAGACTGTTCTAAACATGGGAAACATGCGCCCCTTTACAGGCATACTATAGACACCCCCCAGGTACGAAATTTAAAGGAATATTACACTTTTATTGTTTCACTTTAAGCATTATTAAAATCACTGCTCCTGAAAAAACGGCCGTTTTTAAAACTTTTTTTTGCATTGATCCATGTCACCTGGGGCAGGACCCAGGTCCCCAAACACTTTTTATGTCAATACCATGCATATAAGCCTTTAAAATTAGCACCTTTGATTTCTCCTATAGACTTTTAAAGGGTGTTCCGCGGCTTTCGAATTTGCCGCGAACACCCCAAATTGTTCGCTGTGCAGCGAACTGGCGAACAGCCGATGTTCGAGTTGAACATGAGTTCGACTCGTACTTGAAGCTCATCCCTAGACAAGACACATGTAGATGTTTGTTGTCATCAGGCTTTATTCTGACTTATGTGTGAAGGGTCATTTTATCTGATGAGAGCATATAAAACCTTGTGGACTATATTGAACAATAGGATATATTATTTAAGCTTTGGTGTTGATTTATATGTTCATCTGCCAAGGGGGACATTGTACTTCCAGCTGCTGAGGGCAATTTTATTTCCCTGCGTACTGTTATAATTTCTAAAATACGCCTTAAATCCCTTTTTCCCAAATTACAGAAAATTTGAAATAGAAATAAATTGGATTGAATTTTCCATACCGCGCACATAAACCACATAACATTGTGTAGGTAATATAAAAAAGTCCTTAAACCACCACCAAAAATCTTTAATCAAGTGAGAGTAAAGTAATTCCTGTTTTCTGTGAAGAATAAGGTGCTGTCTTCCATCAATTGATGTTTCTGACAAAACATGTTGGGGTGTGTAGTGCGTGACACGTCACTTCCACTATTCTAGAATGCAGATGGAATTTGATCGGCGTGCCTGCCCTGTTTTTTCATGGGCTTTTGAAAGTTTACTAAATTGTAAGTGTATACCTTTTTATGGAAAATAAATAGTTACAAGCTACACCATGAGGAGTTTTCTCTTTGATATATGCATAACCTTCGTTGGCGGATCTTTCATTGGGGGCCATTTCCATTGGAGGATACATCTCTTTGTCACTTGTGCTCATTGGACTACCTGTAATGGGTGTCATATCGGTTTGGTGAGTAGGATGTTTGCTCATAAATTGGTGGAAAACAACACCTTATTCTTCACAGAAAACAGGAATTACTTCACTCTCACTTGATTGAAGATTTTTGGTGGTGGTTTATGGACTTTTTTATATTACTCACACAATGTTATGTAGTTTATGAGCGCGGTATGGAAATGCAATCCAATTTATTTCTTTTTCACATTTAGGCCTTTGGTCTCACTACGGGCTGCTCTTTGTATTTAATTTGTATTCAATTTGTATTTATATTTAATTTGTATGTATTATTATTGTTATTGGTCTAGGGTGCGCGGTTAAAGGGGTTTTTCAACCTTATTTTCACAGAAAATTAGAAATGTTTTGATTCATTCAGCAATGTATACTAAATGGGGCAGAATACTGCTTTTTAAAATATTTGTTCCAAAAAGAGAACTACCATTAACAGCAAGTTTTAAGTCAAAGGTATTGAATTTATGATAGCACTATTTAGTCACCATAAGCGTGACCTTCATGTAAAGAATAAGAAAAATATCAAGACTTAAAAATAAAAAAAAATAAAGCATTCATATTCATATACATATACTATTAACACGGGTATTAACTTCATACAGTTACCAGTCTATCTATAGTAAAGTGGCTCTTTAAAGTGCAGGTTCACCCTTGCAACTCCAGCATCCTCCTGGGACCTGTGACATATCCCAGGAGGTTGTGGGCAGGGAAGGAAGTGGGATTGCCTAGGTAATATAGGTACCTGCTGACAAAAATGGAAGAGGAGGGGGAGGATAATCAGAACTTGCCTTTTTAGGTGAATTTCTGCTTGAATGTCCCTTGTAGCCTATATATTAAGGTTTGTGATCTTAAGGTTAATGATCTATGTACTACGACAAATGTCTTTGATAATGTTGTCTGATAGTCAAGAGTAATGCATTTATCTTTATGAAGCCCATCCACCAGAATTTTTATTATGTAACATAATGAACCGAAATCAGGCTTCCCCAGAGAGCTTCCAGTCCATGCCTGGCCCAAATTACATTCACATCAATAGAAGGCCTGTCAACAGGTTGACAATCTGTGTACTGGATTTTCATTGCACTGATTGGGCTACATATGTATCAGGGATAAGGTGCAGGGCTGGGGAGATTTTAAACAAGGTAGTACAGTGGCTTATTGGTTACCACTACTGTCTGAGTTTAAATCCGGAAGGCGTTCGCAGGTTAAACCCTGGCCAAGACACTGTTTGCATTGTGTTTGC
The DNA here is from genome assembly GCF_042186555.1 of Aquarana catesbeiana. Lineage (NCBI taxonomy): Eukaryota > Metazoa > Chordata > Amphibia > Anura > Ranidae > Aquarana > Aquarana catesbeiana. Next base: position 255,575,115 of record NC_133324.1, on the reverse strand, counting down.
ACATCTCCCTGTGTTTTTATGGGTTTCCTCCCAGTTCTCAAGTCTCCTCACACACTCCAAAGACATGTTAGTAGGTTAATTGGCTCTTGTATAAATTTTCCCTAGTATGTATGTGAGATAGGGATGATGGAAGTCATTGAAGCTTTACCCCATTCACTAAGCTAAGGGAAAATTCCTTTCTTAAAGTAAAAAAATACCTTGCAAAGTAAACAATCTAATTGCCATTAGTAAATCAACCCCTCTGTGTTTTAGTTGACTTTTAAATGACCGAAAGCAGTAAAATATGCTGTTCTGAGGATGCTATTAAGTAAATGATGGTAGTAAAGAGCAAGCTAATCTCCAAATCTGATGATATTTTTTATTCCCCTAATTACATTTCATGAGTTATGATTGCCTAGATTTCCACCCTGTGTGATACTCCGCAGATCACACAGGTCAGAATGCAGATAGATGAATACAAAAATATGCAAATCACAGGTTCTGCTATATTCAGGCATCAATAGAAAAAGACAGAATTCAAGTTTAGATTTTACATTTCAGATGGAGGCAGCAAGCTCATTCTTGAATTCGTTTTTTAACTAGTGTTGTGGAGAAAAAGTCAATGTCTGATCACCGTATTAGGAAAAACCTCCGCTTCAATGTAACATTTTGTATTGACTTGACAAGCAGTAAGCAGGTGCTTAATAAAGGTAACTGCCAGAAATGAAGGCCGACAATGCTATTTCCAATCAGGTAAAATGAGATGTAGCTGTTTAGTAATTAACAAACACAACTAGCTGTCAGTCCTGCCACTAAGTGATCAGGATGAGGGCAGGCATCTCTTTCATTCCCCTTCAGATAAGCAGCTTCCAATCCATCTTGATCTGTTGATAGTAATTGGAGAACCTTGTCAGGAATAGGACTGGATTTATTGATGTGGTTCATAGGATTTGCAGAAACAGCTTTCTGAAGGACACTACACTAAATCATGGCAACTTTTTTCTTTTAGTTTAAGGCTTTTCTGTTGGGAATACGAGACACTTCACTTGATTCCCAAGACATTTTTGTTATGGAAATTGTAAACATGTATACTTACAGTTAATTTATATATTGAATCATCTGTGCTTGTGACATTTAAGCAGAAAAAGGCATTAGTTATCAGTTACATCCTTCTAAGAAATGGTGCTTAGAAATGCTTATGGGCAGTAATGTAAGAAAATTATGCTAAAGCTAAAAGTTTTCTTCTTCATGAAACCAGAGAGTTGGTGTCACTTTTTGTAAAACTAATCAATTAACCTTAGCGCTGGTGCCTCCTGGCCCTTTAAGAGGTTTCTAATGCTGGGAGGCAGGGTTTCTGATCATGTTACCGCTGTGATTGGCTGTCACAGTGGTCACATGATCAGAAAGCACCCGATCTAAAGTTGAGATTTGAAGTTTTCCGTTAGCTGCCGATAACTGTGGTGGGAGTGAGCAGGGTGTGCGCTCTCAGCATAGCTCTGTTTACATTCTGGTACGCATATATACGGCCGCATAGCATTAAGGTCCATCCCTCCAGCGACCTGATATATGCGTATCGCCAGTATGAAGGGGTTAAGCTGTTTGATTACTATGAACAATCCAAAAATTTGCCTTTAAGTGACTCTGTTGCCACCTAAATGAAAGGAAAAATGCTGCATAAGACAAAAGGCTGTTAAAGCTTATCTATCCTGCCACCTATGCCTGTTATCTTCACTATCTTTAAGCCATATCCATGCCATGCCCACGCTGATGCTCTGTCCTGTAGTGGCATAACAGTTACAGATACCTAGCAGGACCTGGCATCTGACAGATTCTTCAGCAGCAGCATCTTTTAAAGACAGCAAAGGCTAATGGTGTGGGTGACAGTATTCAAGGTGGAACTAAAGTTCTTCTGAAAGAAACAGTGGGATTGATTTAATAAAACTGGCGAGTACAAAATCAAGTGCAGCTCTGCATAGAAACCAATCAACTTCCAGATTTTTTTGTCAAAGCTTAATTGAACAAGCTGATGTTAAAAGCTAATTGGCTACCCTGCACAGCTGCACCAGATTTTGCACTCTCCAGTTTTAGCAAATCAACTAATGAGCAGGCATGCTTATATTGCATGCTCACTTTACAGTGCCATGCTGGTCTCTTGCACATGTGTCATCCTGCGCCAGCCAATGACTGACACTGGCAAAGGACCATTAGATAGGTGAGTTTCACTTTAACACTGTCATTTCCTGTACTGCTTATTTCACAACTTTATTAAATTCCAAATTGTGCAAAAGAAAAAAGAACAGAAATGTTTTATCCAATAAGAACACTCTAAAATCCCTGGTTGACGCTCTTCTCGATTACTGCAACTCCCTCCTCATCGGATTACCTTTACATAGACTATCCCCCCTTCAGTCCATAATGAATGCCGCTGCAAGACTCATCCTCCTTACCAACCATTCAGTGTCCTCCACCCCTCTCTGCCAATCCCTCCACTGGCTTCCACTCACCCAATGAATAAAATTTTAAAGCACTAACAATAATTTACAAAGCCATCCATAACTCTGCCCCCAGCTACATCACTAACCTAGTCCCAAAATACCAACCAAGCTGCTCTCTTCGGTCATCCCAAGACCTCCTACTCTCTAGCTCCCTTGTCACCTCCTCCCATGCTCGCCTCCAGGATTTCTCCAGAGCTTCTCCCATCCTTTGGAACTCCCTACCCCAATCTGTCTGACTGTCCCCTAATCTATCCATTTTTAGGCGATCCCTGAAAACCCTTCTCTTCAAAGAAGCCTATCCTGCTTCTAACTAACACTGTTTTACTTCCTCCATCAGCTCATCCCCCCCACAGCTATTACCTTTTGTATCAATTGACCCTTCCTTTTTAGAGTGTAAGCTCTAACGAGCGGGGCCCTCTGATTCCTCTTGTACCAAATTGTAATGTAACTGTAATGTCTGCCCTCATGTTGTAAAGCGCTGCGCAAACTGTTGGCGCTATATAAAACCTGTATAATAATAATAATAATAAAATGTGACAGCATGAGTACCGTGTCAGCCTTTCTACTGGACATTTCATGCCTCCCCTCATTCTACACTTTCTCCTATCAGCTGTCCTTCTCAATACATTTGCATGCAGCACACCTGACTGGCTGCCTGCAACTCCCCTTGCTTTTTCCACATTTTAGTACTGCTGTAGAGGGGATTGCAACAGGCTGATACCAAGTCAAATTCAGGTAGTTAAACTAGTTTCAAAATGATTTACTAATTTAATAAAGAATACAAAGCTGCATTACTTTGTGTCTTTTACATTTGTCTGGAGTTCAGCTTTTACTTAAGTTTCGTTTGGCCGAGCACTTTATATTGGTAATATCAATGTGAAGGCTTTTCCACAATCTTAATAATAAGACCGAATTTCCTTTAACCTTCTTTGCCTTATCAGCGGCCATGACATTCCAGAATCGTGACTCTACCTGTCTGGGAGTGTGCAGCAGTTCCTGGGCCACGGAGGTGGCTACAACAGCCTTGTTATTTGCTGTGCTGGGCTGAAGGTAGAGTGACAGTCCGGAGACAAGTTGCACTCCGATGTCTGTTATTGTCACTTTGTCATCCAGCACTGTCACTGTCTTTTCTGCTAGGATGGAATCGGAGAGAGGGGACATCACCTACAATACACAAAGAGACTGATTTAATAACAAGCAGCATTATCCATTATTTATAGATTCCTTCCCACTGAGCTAAAATAAACAGAAATCAGTATTTTCTTTGGCACCGTGTTATTATACAGTAATGAAAAAATAGCAAATAATTTACATATAGCTCCATTTTCTCTATTTTCAAGAAAGTTCAGAAAATATTTACTGCAGACATTTTCAAGTGATATGAATTTCTAATCAACAGAACCTAAAAATGCTAGCCTTAGATGAAAAAAAATAATGATAGATTACTTGGTGCTGTTTGGCTAATTTCCCGAAGTGGCATTTATTTTATTTTGGGTTGTTTTCTTACCTAATTACCTCTATAAGATATAGGAACGGTATCTATGACATAGGTGTTGCATCTGGATATTTTATTTACTTGCTGACTAGCTTTCCTCCACTTTTTTAGATGGCAATGAATTGTTATTTATGATATCAAATAGTGATACATTAGTTATCTTAAGCTAGTGTTGTTTTCCTCTGTAAAAGCAGTGTTCCTAAACTTAATAAAGTTGGCTGTATCTCGGCAGATTAGACAGGCCTTATAACCTGTTTCTGTGGCTTAAACTGCTGGAGTTGAATATGGCGATACAAGCTACTGAAAGATTTTTTTCTGGTTAGATTGATTACTAATGTCTGTCCGAGCTTTTCTCTAATTAACTTTGCCTTATACGCACATGTGCATTCACTTTTTATTTTTATTTTTTGTAGTCCAATAATTCCTTTATTGCTTAAATGAAGTACCAGAAGTTCCATTATTCCATATTTATGATGTGCTTCTTAATAAAATCACCTTGCATACCTGTATTGTTGTCATTCCAACCTCTCGCCCAATAAGCAGTCTTCCGTCTTGTAGTTTTGCAATATGAGGCTCCTCTAGTTTTATGAAATCTGTCACCAGATCTGTCACATCAAACTGCCAATCAGAACTCAACAGATAAACAAGCTGTCCAAGAGGGCCAGGGTCTTCAGCTACAAACTGAGTAAGTACCCGAACCATTGCGTGTTGGTACTGAAGTGAACAACCTCTTCCCCTGCGCTCATCTTCATCATCATCATCGCTGTCTCTTGTAGGCCTGCAGAATTACATTTTAATTATTACAATTATGCATTGCTGTACTGACCAACAAACAGAAAAAGATATGCTCATGGATATAGGACAATTCCCATTTAGGTTTGACACATGTACAATATCTGTCTTCAAATAAATCTAAATAATGAAATAAATACTGTACACTCATTCTTTAGATCATGTCAAATGTGTATTCTGCATGGTATATATTGCTTTGATCCTCTATTGGGTGCTAATAAATTAATTATTGGTGTGTCTTACATACAGTATTTAAGGGCTTGTGTAGACAGGTAAATGCATGCTTTCAGGTGCATGCAGATTGCATTTGAGGTACATTTAAGTAAATTTGAGTAAATTCTGAGTTGCTTCAGATATTGTTTTGAGCTGCTATTGCATTCTGTATAAACAGACCATAAGTCTACCACGTAAAGGTTAAAATGTTCCGTAGAGATCTACAAAAAAAAAATGTAAATACTAGTATACCATTGCAGTTTATATGCACTGGTTGTTTTCACTAAAGATTTATGGATGTAGTGGTTTTGTTTTCAAATAAATGAGGGAAAAATGTGAATCATTATCAGGAAAAATATCTTTTTTTTATATATATATTTTTTATTGTAAATTTTCATTAAACATTATGCAAAAAAAAATTTTTTTTTATTATATAGTCATTTAAATAGTCACCTCTTCCAATTCTGTCTGTCCCCAGTAAAGATTATATAACTAAGTGTGACATGACATCTGTATGTTTACTGTTTATATGTGGTCTGATTGATACAAGATGTTTAAGAACAGAGGCAGACCCACCTCCTGTTGAAAATAATAGGTACTCTCCATCCTTTAATCTGGCTGAGTTCAGTGTCAGAGATATCTATCTGCAGAGGCAGTCGAGGAACCCAGATGGTAATCTGCAGAGGTGCACTCAGATATTGGTATGTGAAGTTCACCATCACTCCAACCTTGCCCTTCATTTCCTTCCCATTGACAAACACATAGTCACATCTTTCTGAAACCTGAACAACAAAGCAATATTCAGAAGGTTGGCAGTAATAAGTGTTGCTTTATTTAGTTATAGCCATGTATCTACTGTTCATACTGTATTAAAAAAAAAAAACATGTCTGTGTGGTTTTATCAAAGATGTATAGAACATGTACATCAAACTTGGTATGTTGTAGATTGCACTATATAGTGTCTTATTTGCTATAGTTTGAAGTGAGATGAAGCAAACCTATTCACTTTAAAGAGAATATAAAGGCACTTTCAGCACAGGCCCAGAAAGTTTATATGCAATGATCTTTTCCTAGATGAATGTTCTTTATACAGTATCACATTTGTAACAAAACTGTGCATATATAAACACTTTATCTGTTGTTCTTCCATTATCTCATTAAAGGACCACAATGAGTCATAGAATGACACCCATAGAACGAAAGAAACTGCATTTGGTACGCACCCTCATATTTGGATATTGGTTTGTTTGCAGATATGTCAACTTTAGAGTGATAGTAAACCCAAAAGCAAACATTTATTATATTGCAGCTTACCAATTGTTAGATGTGATGGCTGCATTAGATTCCTTTTTTAGGCTTTCTTTCTTATATTTTCACCTGGTGATCCTGCCAGTAGGTCTGTTTTTTTTCAACAGAACAAGTTGTCCTGCAGATGATTTTGATGTAACTGCTTCAAAAGCATTAGCTGTAGTTTGGCCTCAAGTTGTTAGTTTATCTAAATCTGCTAGTACATCCAACGCTCCCCTCCCCCCAGACTGACAATGCTGCTCTCCAAAGGTGTCTCTGTTGCTCCTTCATTGAGAATGTAGAAACTCTAACACAGGAGGAGCAATCCTGCAACTGTCAATTCACTATACCATTTTGCGTTATTTACAGCAAAACGCTCAAAACTGTCAGTAAGTACTGCATTAAACTAGACTAAGATGGACTAAGACTGGGAAGCCATAAAAGTTCATGTGCGTGTAAAGGCAGGTGTCCCAATACTTTTGATAATATAGTGTATTTATTTCCTATAGTTTTTTGTCCAGATTTTTGGAAACTTTTTTTGTGTATATACAAGCATATTCATAGTTTGCTGCACACTTTCCAATCACTTGAAACATAATACAATGTACAGTGCCTTGAAAAAGTTAAGAAATTTTCAATATTTTGTCATGTTACAACCAAAAAGGTAAATGTATTTTATTGGGATTTTATGTGATAGACCAACACAAAGTGAAAGGAAAATCAATAATTGATTTCATACCACACTCATATGTATAAATATTATTACAAATATGAAGAAAAATACAAAAGAAAATATATAAAAAAAGGTGTGATCAAATAATGTTCAAATGTGAATATGAATTTTCAATAAAGTCCAAAAACAGCCACCACCGATGATTCTTCAATCAAGTGCCCAGTGATGAATGAATTCAGTGACAGGAATAGAAAGTGCCATCTTCCACCAGTTTAGACAAACATCCTACTCACCAGATCCATCAGACACCCATGACAGGTGTCAGATAAGCAGAAAGATATATTGAGATGTATCCACCAATATAGACGTCTTTCACCAGCGATGTCAAGATGTGACCACCGATGCAGACACCTCTCATCAGCGATATAGCCAAACGGGGTTTACAAGTGAAGGAGAAAAGGAGAACTCCTCATAGCATAACTTGTAGCCATTTATTCATAAAAATTCATTCAAGTAAAAAAGCACATAAAATGGAGCTGGTACGCCAAGCTGCATTCCACCTGCGCTCCAGCACAATGGCAGAAGTGACGTATCACGTATTGCGTAACCCGACGCTTTTCTTCAGCACGTCTGACCTCATCAGGGGTCATGTGAATCTGATGACGTCAGGCACATAATTGTGACGTAGAAGGGAAATGATAAATGGTTTTCAACATATTACAAATAAATATGTGAAAAGGTTTTCTTCTAAGATTGCCCTGTATTTGGCTCCACCCATCTTCCCATCAACTCTGACCAGCTTCCCTGTCCCTGCTGAAGAAAAGGATCCCCACAACATGATGCTGCCACCACCATGTTTCACAGTGGGAATGGCGTTTTCAGGTTGTATTGCAATGGTAATTTTCCACCACACGTTGAGTTTTGTTTTTAGGCCAAAAAGTAAAATTTTGGTCTCATCTGACCAAAGCACCTTCTTCCACATGTTTGCTGTGTCCGCCACATGGCTTTTTGCAAACTGCAAGTGGGACTTCTTACGGCTTTCTTTCAACAATGGCTTTCTTCTTGCCACTCTTCCATGAAGGCCTGATTTATGGAGTGCATGACTAATGGTTGTCCTGTGGACAGATTCTACCCCCTGAGCTGTGGGTCTCTGCAGCTCCTCCAGAGTTACCATGGGCCTCTTGGCTGCTTCTCTGATTAATGCTCTCCTTGCCCGGCTTATCAGTTTAGGTGGATGGCCATATCTTGGTAGGTTTGCAGTTGTGCCTGCTTTAAACTTCTCCACAACTTTCTACCTGACCTGTCTGGTGTTTTCCTTGGCCTTCATGATGCTGTTTGTTCACTAAGGTACTCTAACAAACCTCTGAGTGAGTCACAGAACAGCTGTATTTATACTGAGATTAAATTACACACAGGTGGACTCAATACTCTAATCCCTTGCTAGAAGTCATATGTAGTGGGGATACTTTACTTATTCACAATTATTTTTTATAGATATCTTTGGCTCAAATTTTTACTAGACAGAATGGGATTAGGTATAGACAAGTATTCTTACAAAGCTGTTAGGAGAGGGGTGCCACTTTCAAGAACATTAAAGAATGACAATGGCTAACAAGAAAAAACATATGTGTCCAAATATATAGCAATGACTTTGCCAAATATCACAGCCAAAATGACTTTAAAGCAGGGTTTCAAAACCAGGGTTCCTCCAGAGGTTACCAGGGGAAAAAAGTATCAAAAATGACACACATATATAAATACCCTTCTTATACCAATAAAAAAGACAATGTTGTATTTTTTATTGGTGGAAGAAGGGTATTTATATATGTGTGCCATTTTTGATAATCTTTTATTCAATATTTGACATTTTTAAAGATACCACTTGTACCACTACCACTTGTACCTACAGGTAAGCCTATAACATAGCTTACCTGTAGGTACTGTGACTATCTCCTTGCACAGTTTAGGAGATATTCAGAGTGCATGCAGCCGTTGACATCATTGGTGCATGTGCTCTGAAGGTCCGGCTTTCAGTGTCGGACCTTCAGAGCCCAAGCCGGAAATAGCAGCTCCCATGCGCATGCGTGTCATTGCACCCCCGGACACTCATGTAGCCTGAGACTGCGAACCCGGAGAGAAGACGGGGGGAGGTGTCAGCCGTGTCAGCCGTCTCAGCGGTGACATTGCAGTGTGGAAGGGCTTCGTTCTAAGGTAAGTTTAGCATAATGCACTAGTATGCGATGCATACTAGCACATTAGCACATTATGACATTGCCTTGTAGGATTTTTTTTTTTTTAAAGCACCAGCTGTTTACAACCACTTTAATTGAACTTAGTTGTTTTTGTTACAGCACGCGTGTCCTGTTAAAGCAGCTTCCCTTTGACTGGTATTCTAGTCAAGTTTTTTCTTTTGTATTAATACATATGTTGCAGGTACTGCACTGACTTAGTGACTTGGCATATTTAGATTAAGGTTAAGGTTAAAACATTTTACCTCTTGATTACCAATAAAAACTGACAGGGGTTCTAATTCTTCTCCACTGTATCCATCCCACTGGATATTGAATGAGAAAAAAAAAAATTGAAAAATGCTTTGAGCTCTCTTATCGCAAATTTTAAAGAGGAAGATACCGCTTTGTGAATTGAGCCCATTGTTTTTGGTAGTCAAGCTATCCAACTAATACCATTATATATGTGGCAACATTTGATAAAAATTTGCAATATTAAGGACTCCCACCCCTTTTTAGTACAACAACATGGTAAACCAAGAAACAAAATCAATTTACTTCGTAGTGTAACATAAAATTTACACAGATCCATGATAAGCTCCCTTTTAAAAAGAAAAGGGGATTGGCAGTTGGCTTACATTTCTTGCAAAAGAATAACCCAGCTGTTAGCAAAGAAAAGGCAACAGAGGTAGTAACCCTGCAGCATTCTATAGGAGTTGTGATTGCCCCGGTGACAGATATGGCTTTATCTGCCCTGGCCAGCAAGGACGTGAAAAAGGAAGTTCCTCTGAATTATTACTGTAGATCCAAGTGAGCACACAGGATAGAACAGAACTACCCCACTATTCTTAACCACTTAATGGTAATTAGGGATGAGCCGAACACCCCCCTGTTCGGTTCGCACCAGAACATGCGAACAGGAAAAAAGTTTGTTCGAACATGCGAACACCGTTAAAGTCTATGGGACACGAACATGAATAATCAAAAGTGCTAATTTTAAAGGCTTATATGCAAGTTATTGTCATAAAAAATGTTTGCGGACCCGGGTCCTGCCCCAGGGGACATGGATCAATGCAAAAAAAAGTTTTAAAAACGGCTGTTTTTTCAGGAGCAGTGATTTTAATAATGCTTAAAATCAAACAATAAAAGTGTAATATCCCTTTAAATTTCGTAGCTGGGGGGTGTCTATAGTATGCCTGTAAAGGGGCGCATGTTTCCCATGTTTAGAACAGTCTGACAGCAAAATGACATTTCGAAGGAAAAAACCCATTTAAAACTACTCGCGGCTATACACATAGAAGTTCATTGATAAAAACGGCATGGGAATTTCCCACAGGGGAAGCCCGAACCAAAATTTAAAAAAACAAATGACGTGGGAGTCCCCCTAAATTCCATACCAGGCCCTTCAGGTCTGGTATGGATTTTAAGGGGAACCCCGCACCAAAAAAAAAAAAAAACACGGCGTGGGGTCCCCCCAAAAATCCATACCAGACCCTTATCCGAGCACGCAACATGGCAGGCCGCAGGAAAAGAGAGGGGGACGAGAGTGCGGCTCCCCCTCCTGAACCATACCAGGCCACATGCCCTCAACATTGGGAGGGTGCTTTGGGGTAGCCCCCCAAAACACCTTGTCCCCATGTTGATGAGGACAAGGGCCTCATCCCCACAACCCTGGCCGGTGGTTGTGGGGGTCTGCGGGCGGGGGGCTTATCGGAATCTGGAAGCCCCCTTTAACAAGGGGACCCCCAGATCCCGGCCCCCCCTGTGTGAAATGGTAAGGGGGTACTTACCCCTACCATTTCACTAAAAAACTGTCAAAAATGTTAAAAATGACAAGAGACAGTTTTTGACAATTCCTTTATTTAAATGCTTCTTCTTTCTTCTATCTTCCTTCATCTTCTTCTTCTGGTTCTTCTGGCTCTTCTGGTTCTTCCTCCGGCGTTCTCGTCCAGCATCTCCTCCGCGGCGTCTTCTATCTTCTTCTCCTCGGGCCGCTCCACACCCATGGCATGGGGGGAGGCTCCCGCTCTTCTCTTCGTTTTCTTCTCTTCTTCCTTCTTCTCTTCTTCATTTTCTTCTCCGGGCCTCTCCGCACCCATGCTGGCATGGAGGGAGGCTCCCGCTGTGTGACGGTGTCTCCTCGTCTGACACTTCTTAAATAACGGGGGGCGGGGCCAACCGGTAACCCCGCCCCCCTCTGACGCACGGTGACTTGACGGGACTTCCCTGTGACGTCATGGGGAATGCCACAGGGAAGTCCCGTCATGTCCCGTGCGTCCGCCCCCCATTATTTAAGAACCGTCAGACGAGGAGACGCCGTCACACAGCAGGAGCCTCCTTCCATGCCAGCATGGGTGCGGAGCGGCCCGGAGAAGAAAATGAAGAAGAGAAGAAGAGAAGAAGGAAGAAGAGAAGAAAACGAAGAGAAGAGCGGGAGCCTCCCCCCATGCCATGGGTGCGGAGCGGCCCGAGGAGAAGAAGATAGAAGATGCCGCGGAGGAGATGCTGGACGAGAACGCCGGAGGAAGAACCAGAAGAAGATGAAGGAAGATAGAAGAAAGAAGAAGCATTTAAATAAAGGAATTGACAAAAACTGTCTCTTGTCATTTTTAACATTTTTGACAGTTTTTTAGTGAAATGGTAGGGGTAAGTACCCCCTTATCATTTCACACAGGGGGGGCGGGATCTGGGGGTCCCCTTGTTAAAGGGGGCTTCCAGATTTCGATAAGCCCCCCGCCCGCAGACCCCCACAACCACCGGCCAGGGTTGTGGGGATGAGGCCCTTGTCCTCATCAACATGGGGACAAGGTGTTTTGGGGGGCTACCCCAAAGCACCCTCCCAATGTTGAGGGCATGTGGCCAGGTACGGTTCAGGAGGGGGGGGCCGCACTCTCATCCCCCCCTCTTTTCCTGCGGCCTGCCAGGTTGCGTGCTCGGATAAGGGTCTGGTATGGATTTTTGGGGGGACCCCATGCCGTTTTTTTTTTTTTTTGGCGCGGGGTTCCCCTTAAAATCCATACCAGACCTGAAGGGTCTGGTATGGAATTTAGGGGGAACCCCACGTCATTTTTTTTTTTATTATTTGGTTCAGGGTTGCCCTGTGGGGAATTCCCATGCCGTTTTTATCAATGAACTTCTATGTGTATTGTCGGCAATGCAATAGCCGCGAATAGTTTTAAATGGGTTTTTTCCTTCGAAATGTCATTTTGCTGTCAGACTGTTCTAAACACGGGAAACATGTGCCCCTTTACAGGCATACTATAGACACCCCCCAGCTACGAAATTTAAAGGGATATTACACTTTTATTGTTTGACTTTAAGCATTATTAAAATCACTGCTCCTGAAAAAACGGGCGTTTTTCAAACTTTTTTTTGCATTGATCCATGTCCCCTGGGGCAGGACCCAGATCCCCAAACACTTTTTATGGCAATAACTTGCATATAAGCCTTTAAAATTAGCACTTTTTATTTCTCACATAGACTTTTAAAGGGTGTTCCGCGGCATTCGAATTTGCCGCGAACACCACAAATTGTTCGCTGTTCGGCGAACTTGCGAACAGCCAATGTTCGAGTCGAACATGAGTTCGACTCGAACTCGAAGCTCATCCCTAATGGTAATTAGGCTGGGTTCACATATATGTGAATTGGATGTAAATGTGATCATCTTTCAATGGAGCCGCTTCACATATGTGCGAGGCGGCCCCGGTGCAGTTTTAAAAAGGGTCCTGTGCATTTGTGAGTTCGGAATTTTTCCCTGAATTCGTACCTGAATCGCACCTGAACCGATACGCTCCGGACTGCAAACCGCAGCCGTATATAGTATCTCACAAAAGTGAGTACACCCCTTACATTTTTGTAAATATTTTATTATATCTTTTCATGTGACAATACTGAAGAAATGACACTTTGCTACAATGTAAAGTAGTGAGTGTACAGCTTGTATAACAGTGTAGATTTATTGTCCCCTTAAAATAACTCAACACACAGCCATTAATGTCTAAACTGCTGGCAACAAAAGTGAGTACACCCCTAAGTGAAAATGTCCAAATTGGGCCCAATTAGCCATTTTCCCTCCCCGGTGTCATGTGACTCGTTAGTGTTACAAGGTCTCAGGTGTGAATGGGGGGCAGGTGTGTTCAATTTGGTGTTATCACTCTCACTCTCTCATACTGGTCACTGGACCCAGTCTTACCCAACTGTCTGCCTGAAATGTCAGGCGGTGGAACAATGTAGTGTCAGGCTGTTTTGTCCAAATGAGTCTATTAATTGTCTCCTGTGGTTTATGCCACTACTAAACACTTGTTTTTTTTTAGTTTGCAAATATTATTATTCTATTGTTACAGGATAATCTGTATAGGGCACTGCTCCAATCTCCACTCAGCCTCTCCCACTACGACTACTAAGCCCAATCTGGGTGAAACCTTTTAGAGAGGAGTGGCTATGGGTGGGAACTGTCAGAGTGCAAGTCCTGAATAAACTCTTTGGAGGATCGACGTCATTAGTGTGCAGCAACTTTTGTGTGAACTATTAATATTTTATGTTGTGTTTGTTATGTGCAGTTTTATTGTGTCTATATTTCATATCAACTATGTAATGGTGTAAGCATTGAATGTCCACAGGCTTTTCTAGCAGTTTATATTCACCTGTACTCTTGCAGATATAAAAAATATATAAAAATAAAAAAAACAAGGTTGTAATGCAGTTCTCCGGAAGACAGCAACATGATACAAAGTGCAACATTTTGATGAAAGTCTTTTTAACAAAATCTACCAAGAGAAATGCAATTGCATTGCTTTGTGTGTCAGCAGCCCTAATCCCGAGGTGTGACTAGAAGCTTGCACATTATTTATGGGGCTCCTGGTATGTTATGCAAACATAGACACTTCAGCAGTCCTCTGCTGAATTTCTAATGAGACATACTTTGCAGATGAGCAGGGAAGCAGCGCTAGATGTGGAAAGCCAATCAGTACAACTTTGTGGTAAGAGCTTCATCTGTAGAACAATACATTGTGGTGTGATATGAAAGCTGCCCTTTTGTTATGTTATTTCTGTATGCTGACACTAAAAATACATAGTCTTTTTTTTTTCTCTAAAGAGCCTCTTCATCCAGGGAATATGTCTCAATTCAAGGCAGTATGTCATTCATCATAGTGTATATGCAAGACAGGTTTATCTTTAGAAAACAGAGTGGTGTAACCTTTGGCCTGTACCAGAGAACATAATGGCGCACGGAGTGTTGCTAAGTATGCACATTGCTTAATGTGTCACACAGTTTCAGTTAGGAGATAAAATGTTAGCTGAGACTTCAAATTTAGTATCCTATAAAGCATTCTATTCAGAGCACAGTTATTAAAAAATACTTGATAAAAACTAGGTGGCACATGTGTCTCAGTTCTTTGTTTCAGCTGAATTTACATTTAGTTAAAGAACTTCCCTAAGCACTTAAAGGCTAACTTCACCTTTTTTTTTTTTTCTTCTAAATTCCAGCTCCCCTATGTACCAATATACCATTAACCACTTCAGACCCGGAAGGATTTACGACCAGACCATTTTTTGCGATACGGCACTGTGTCGCTTTAACTGACAATTGAGTGGTCATGCAACGTTGTTCACAAACAAAATTTATGTCCTTTTTTTCTCACAAATAGAGCTTTCTTTTGGTGGTATTTGATCACCTCTGCAGTTTTTATTTTTTGTGCAATGAACAAAAAAAACCCGTCAATTTTGAAAAAATAAAACAATATTTTTTACTTTTTGCTATAATAAATATCCCAAAAAAATAAATAAAATAAAACGAATTTCTTTATCAGTTTAGGTCAATATGTATTCTTCTACATATTTTTGGTAAAAAAAAAAGTCGCAATACGCGTATATTGATTGGTTTGCACAAAATTTATAGCGTCTACAAAATAGGGGATATATTGTTGGCACTTTTATTATTCATTTTTTTTTTTACTAGTAATGGTGGTGATCAGCGATTTTTAGTGGGACTGTGACATTGCGGACACTTTTGACACTTTTTTGGGACCATTGACATTTATACAGCGATCAGAGCTACAAATATCCACTGATTACTGTATAAATGTCACTGGCAGGGAAGGGGTTAACACTACCGGGCGATCAAGGGGTTAAGTGTTCCCTAGGGAGGTGTTTCTAACTTTTATATATATTTTTTGGATATGTATTATAGCAGTAAGTAAAAAATATTGTTTTTTTTTTCAAAATTGTCGGTCTTTTTTTGTTTATAGCGCAAAAAATAAAAACTGCAGAGGTGATCAAATACCACCAAAAGAAAGCTCTATTTGTGGGGAAAAAAGGACGTCAATTCTGTTTGGGTACAACATTGCATTTTGTCAGGTAAAGTGACACATGCCGTATTGCAAAAAATGGCCTGGTCATTAAGGGGGTAAATTCTTCAGGGGCTGAAGTGGTTAAAGCTAATTTCAAGAAAGAAACCCTTTCCCTACCAACTCCACCTGCCCTAAATAATCAGTTTTTTTTTAAATATATCTAAAAACCATAATTACTTACCTAAATCTAGATCATGTATCAGGTTGGGTCCAATTCTTCCTTTTTCTTGTCTTTGTGATGGGAGGGTACTTCTTGCAGTGTCCATGTCCATGTAGTTAAACCTCTGACATAAAAAATGAACAAAGCATATCCTTCTGTAGTGTGTACATCAATCCAAAGCACAGAGTGTGATTTCTGTCTGCAGTCTGGTTTCTCTGCTATCTGCATAAGCCCTTTTTGACAGTTTGAGCTGACTCCAAGGGACTGAGGGGGGTAGGGGAGGGGGCCTTCAGCACACAGCCTGTGATTCACAGCCTCAGCTGTGCATGTAGCCCCGTGAGATTGTGTGGAGGGGCGGGGTGTCCCTTCCCTCCAGTCAGGTCTCAGATTACACTCAACTCCCTGCTCTATTGTGTGCAGTGTGTGACATCAGATCCCTGCCCCTTGCCTCCATCTAAGGAAAATTATCCAAAAAAAAAAATAATAATAATAATAAATGCAATTTTTTTTTACCTCTAAAAATATGTGCATTTATTATTTTGTTTAAAACTGAACTTAGCCTTTTTTTTAAATGTGAATGTTAACTTATTTTTACCTCATTCACTAAGATAAGGGAAAATGTTTGAAAAGGGAAATGTCAATGAATTCTGAATTATCTCAAACTGATGCCATCAACACAGGTCCAAAGCCCATCAACATATGTCTTTATGCAGCTTCAAAAGTTTTATGAAAAACACAGTCAGGGAAATCCATAAATAGGGTCTTAGGCGCCTTTCACACGGACGGCTATTCTGCCGCAGTTAAAAGCATGTTTTTTTTCCTGTTGAGTTCAAGACTCCAGGCACTGCGATCAGCTGCATTTGCACAGTGCGATAAGCTGCGGTCGCGTTTGGCTGCGGTTTGCCATTTCCATGGCAACCCAACAGGGTGACGACTCGCACTGTTTGGTATGAATCTTGAGGGGGAACTCCACGCCAAATTTTAAATAAATTTGGCGTGGTGCTTTTAACCCCCACTAGTGGCCAAAAAAGGGTTAAAAGCACCCACAAAGCACCCGCAAAGCGCTGGCCATTGATTCCAATGACAGGGGCGTTTTGGGAGTGGTGTATTCACCGCTCCTAAACCACTCCAAAGATGCTGCTTGCAGGACTTTTTTTTTACGTCCCGCAAGCGCACCGCTCCAGAGTGAAAGCACTCAGGCTTTCACATTGGAGTGACAGGAGAGGCGCTATTTTTAGTACTAAAACACCTGTAAAATGCCTCAGTGTGAAAGTGGCCTAACTGAGAGCAACAAATTAGGCAGGGACATGGGAGGATGGAAGGACATGAAAAGCAGCATAAGGGAGCCTGCAAAATGTCTCCAAGAAATGAAACTGATGTATGTATTGTGACATCAGCTGCCATTTGTTCATAGATGCCTAAACATTTATACAGCTAAAGGAGAATATAAAGTCAGATTGATACATGATTTATTAAAATGTAATGTCTAATGCTGCTGGAAAATGTATAACAGTATTATTCCAAAAAAAAAAAAAAAATACATAGCTCTTATCTGTAAAGAAACACTAGTCTACAAAGGTATTCCTAAATGACAATTTACCAATCCTGCTGGGAGGCTGCCTAACTTCGTGGACAAATTAAAGTTTCCCAGAATTTCAGATGTGATGCATGGAACAGGGTAAACTTGTTTTCAGTCTGTCCTCAAACGTTGATCGTATCTAATTTCTATTACCTAGAACATATTGAGTCTGTTGGCAAAACTTCTCTTGGATTAACCTATTATTCTTCAAACTCTGCAGAGAAATAACCCAGATGTTCTGTAGGCAAAGCCATTGCTCTTCACTGACATAGAAAAATACTCAACAACAAATAAGGGCAAATTGAAAGATGTATACAGCTCTGTCAACTTCTCTGCAATAGAAAATATTAACGCCCTGTTAACATTTCCACATTATGGTGTACCTTAATGTGCATGATATATACAAATTGTGCACAGATCACACATAAGGCTCCTGACAAGATCCGCCTGTTTTTCAGGCGGATCCGAGCGGGCAATCCATTGACTCCTATGAGGAGATGGATGTCAGCGGAGATGTGTCTGCTGACACCCGTCTGCCATCCGATCCGCTAAAAACGGAAGTATGGCAATACGTTCGCCACCCGTCTTGGCGGATCAGATCGGATGAGATATGATGAAAAGGGACATGTTGTCCATTTTCGTTCGATCTCTCCATAGGAATCAGCGGCGCTCTGACAGGGCCCTCCCCACTCAGTGAGCAGAGATGGACCTGTCATCTGCCGACTCAGCGGAGATCAACGGAGCGATCTCCTGCTGAGCTGGCAGACTCCGCTAAATGGATCCGCCTTGTGTGAATGAGGCCTAACCCTTTTTTTTTGTAATGCACTGCAGTGCACTGTAATGTAGCTGTGTTGCCTTAAAGTGGCTGTAACCCTAAAAAAAGAGATCCTGTTTCCATTATAGCAGGTTAAACAGTACAACCAGAAGTATGAGTGATAGTGTCTTCTTATGCGCCCAGTGGATAGCATTATTAGCCGTACTGGTATTATATTTGGCCAAGCCAACCTGATTTTAATGTATACGTTTTTGAATCAGTGTCACGTACCGGTTGGAGGCTGAGGTGCTGAGAGGGCTTCCCTTGTGGCTAAGTGCAACACGTTCCTGCAGATACAGGGAGTGTAGTGCCCAAAGAAGCATGGTTTGCCAGGTGCTGCTGTAGTCCGAAGAGCTGATCACCAGAAGATGGCTGTAGCAGGCTGGAAGCACTAGAAGGGTAGGTATGTTGAGGTCCTTGGTTAAGAGGAAACCAAGAGCCAGGCCAAAGGGTCATACATGGTGGATCAGTCAGGCAGTGGTACTGGAACAAGCCGGGGTCAAACACTGGAGACAGGAGAGCGGAGTTGGTGAGCCAAGTCAGGGTCAAAACTGGGAGATAAGCAGGAGCAAAGTCAGAAGTACAAGCCAGAGGTCAATACCAGGATATCAGGAAACAGGGTCAAAGCAAGCCGGGTTGGTAATGGGGAGTCCAGAAATCAGGAGTACAGAGGCACAGGGAACACAGGGGAGCTGACGATAATCCAGCAACATCATGCTTACAGCAGCAGGTTTAAATAGGCCAGTGGGCACCAGTATCTGTCACGCTATTCGAGCGCTATTGCACATGTGCATCTGCCAGTTCACGCCGGTTTGTGATGCGTGCGCTAGCGTGCATGAAAGTTTACCATATGTGCCCATGCTGTATATGGGCAACATTGCCAGTTCTTCTATGGCCATTTCCCTGACAGCCCCCCCCACAAACGGCAGCCTCCGGGTGCCCAAACTAGCCCATTTTTTAGGGTATCTGCTACAGAATCCTTGCAAGAGTCTTGATCTACATTGCTTGCAGGCTCCCAGGAATTCTCCTCTGGGGAATACCCCTTCCATTTAACAAGGAATTAAGGAATTGAGTTTGCCTACCTCTTTTCTGGCAATCCACTTCGTACTCTGCTTCATTTTTCTACTAAGACTGGAGGAGGTGGCAATTCTTCTCTGTCAGGAAACAGGCTGAGTATCATTGGTTTCATCAAGGAGACATGAAATACCAGGTGGATTCTGTAAGAATTTGGCAGGACAAGTTCAAAAGCCACAGGGTTCACTTCCCTCCTAATTTCAAATGGCCCACCAAACTTTGGCCCTAGCTTTCGGGAAGGAAAAGAAAGTTTAAGATTGATAGAAAGTCATACCTTATCTCCTACTGTAAAAGTAGGATTACCTCTTCTCTTCTTATCATGTTGTTTCTTAAAGCGGTGTTCTGCCAAAAAAATAAATAAATAAAAGCCAGCAGCTACACATACTGCAGCTGCTGGCTTTTAATAATAAGACACTTATTAGAGTCCAGTGGTGTCGGCACCGCAGCTGATGTTTCCATCAGCTGTCGGGTGCTGCCGCCGCCATTGCGGGTAAGGGAACCGGGCAGTGTAGCTTTATGGCTTCACGCCGGGAACCCTACTGGGCATGCGAGAGGCCCCGCTCCTCTCTCCTACTGGCCTAGTGACAGGGAGAGGAGGAGAGAGCCCTGCGGTGATGTCACAGGGCCGCGGCCTGGACTCCTGGAAGTGGGAGACAGGTATCCTGTTCCCCCTCCCCCTGAAAGGTGCCAATTGTGGCACCGGAGGGGGAGAGTAGACAAATGAGTGGAAGTTCCACTTTTGGGTGGAACTCCACTTTAATGTCTCTTTGGGCCTTCTGCATGGTTTCCTGGAGGGTTTGATAGTTTGTCTGGATAAAGCTTATCCTGTCTTGAACGACTGGTACCAAAGACTCAGGAATGGTGTTAGGCAGGAATGAGGGGTGAAATCTGTAATTAGCCCAAAAGGGCGACTGCTTGGTTGCAGCATGCACAGAGTTTTTATAAGTGAATTCAGCACATGAAAGTAAAGAGATCCAACCATCTTGGGAGAAAGAACAGAAGCACCGTAAGTGTTGTTCTACAGTTTGATTTGTCCTCTTTGTTTGACCATTACTCTGTGGGTGATAGGTGGAGGAGAGGCATACTTCGATTGCCAAGATCTTGCAGAGATTCCTCCAAAATCCAGAAGTACACTATACCCCTCTATCCAAGATGATAGTATCAGGTAGCCCATGCAGTCTGACTATTTCTGTGATAAAGATGTTTGCTGTGTCAATAGCGGAAGGTGTGCCTATCTTGGGCAAAAAGTGTGCCATCTTGGACAGACGGTCCACTACCACCAAGATGGTCGTGAATCTTTCTGATGGAGGCAGGTCTACGATAAAGTCCATAGATATATTCTTCCATGGTTGCTCTCAGACTGGTAGTGGTCTTAACAGACCCCAAGATTTGGTGTTGAAACCTCTGTTACATTGGCATGTTATACAAGAGTTCACACACTTCTTAAAGTCCGGTCTTAAGTAGGGCCACCATAGGCATCGTTGCATAAGATCAATTGTCTTCCAAACCCCAAAATGCCCAGCAAGTTGGTGATCATGGAATATTTTTAAGGCCTGTAGTCTGGCTTTCTGAGGAATGAAAATTTTGTCCTGATGCCACAGGAACCCCTCTTGGTTTCTTAGAGATGACATTTCTGGTTCTGTGCACTGGAGGGAGGCCTGTTTAATTGATGCCTTCAAATCTGGTTGTATCAGAAGAAAATTCTGGGTCGACAGAATTGTGCCAGGTGTGGTCTCTTCTGGAGTATCCGGAAACATCAGAGACAAAGCATCGGCCTTCCCGTTTTTGGATCCTGGGTGGTAGATTATATGAAAATTGAACCTGGAGAAGAATTATGCCCACTGAGCTTGTTGTGGTTTTAGACGTCTGGCAGTTCTAAGGTACTCCAGGTTCTTGTTATCTGGGAATATCATGATAGGGTGTGCAGCACCCTCAAGAAGGTATCTCCATTTTTCTAAAGTTTTTTTTATGGCCAATAGCTCTCTATCCCCGACATCATAGTTCCTTTCTGGCTGGCTCATCTTTCGTGAGGAAAAGGCCATGGGATGAAGTAACACTTTGAGTCCCTGGCGTTGTGACAAGATTGCTCCTGTGGCCACCTCTGAGGCATCAACTTCTAAGACGTAGGGCAGAGCAGGGTCGGGATGCTGAAGAACTGGTGCTGAAATGAATAAAGTCTTAAGTTCATCAAAGGCCATCTGAGCTTCAGAGGACCATTGAAATCGGGCATGTTGGCAGGTTACTTGGGTGATGGGTGCGATGATGGCAGAAAAGTTCTTCATGAATCTTCTGTAAATCTTTGCAAAGCCCATAAACCTTTGGACCCACTTTTTATCTGATGGGGCTGGCCACTCCAAGATAGCTTTCACCTTTTGTGGATCCATGCCAATCCCCTCTGTAGAAATAATAAGTCCCAGGAATTGGATTGACACTTTCTCAAAGTCACATTTTTCATCTTTCACGTACAATCCATGCTTCCTCAAAATAGACAGCACTTTCTTCATATGCATTTTGTGGATCTCCAGAGTGACTGAAAAAACAAGGATATCGTCAAGGTATACAATGATAAAGTTGTCTAGATATTCCCAAAAGATGTCATTCACAAAGTCCTTAAATGTAGCTGGAGCA
Source organism: Aquarana catesbeiana (assembly GCF_042186555.1). Classification (NCBI taxonomy): domain Eukaryota; kingdom Metazoa; phylum Chordata; class Amphibia; order Anura; family Ranidae; genus Aquarana; species Aquarana catesbeiana. Next base: position 255,553,348 of record NC_133324.1, on the reverse strand, counting down.
TTGCAGAGACCGAAGGGCATCACCAGGTATTCAAAATGCCCAAATCGTGTTCTGAATGCCGTTTTCCACTCGTCTCCTTCACAAATGTGGACGAGATTGTAGGCACCCCACAGATCTAATTTAGAGAAGATTCGAGCAATACGAAACCTTTGAAACAACTCTGGGATAAGAGGGAGTGGATAACGATTTTTGATGGTGATCTTATTTAACTCTCTGTAATCCACACAAGGTCTTAGTGTTTTATCCTCTTTCTCCACAAAAAATATGCCAGCACCCACAGGAGAGAAGGATGGGCGGATGAATCCTTTTTCTAGATTTTATTTAATGTATTGCCATAAAGTTTCAAGTTCTGTTTCCGAGAGAGGAAATATACGGCCAATGGGAATTTCGAAGCCTGGAAGCAACTCATTTGGGCAGTCATATTGCTGATGAGGAGGAAGGACATCAGCCTTCTTTTTGTCAAAGACATCCAGGAATTCTTGGTAGGCAGATGGCACATGCTGGCTGGAACTGGGGACCGACTGGACAGTAAAACAACTAGCAAAGTCTCTTGAAATAAGGTAAAAGCAATGCTGTTGGTGGTATGAAGAAGTAAAGAGGACTTAATTCTTGAGCCAGTTGATCTGTGGGTTGTGCAATTGCAACCAAGGAATTCCTAGAATGACCGGGAACATAGGTGAACTCAGGACGTCAATGCGTACCAACTCCCGATGAACAGAGTTGGTAACAGTGAGGAGAGGTGCAGTCTCTTGTGTAACTAGTCCAGAGCTGGGCAGAGAGCCATCAGCCAAGTGTACTGTAAGCCATTGTTTCTCAGAGACAAGGGGAATGCCAAGTTTATTAAGGTCAAGTCCAGAAAACAGCTGCAAGCCCCTGATTCAAAGATTGCCAGGAGCCGAACCTCCTCTTCCACCACCTGTAATGAGACAGAGAGAATAAGGTGAGATGAGGAGTACGTAAAGGTGGCTTACTAGGTCTTATGGGGCAATTTCGTAGGAAATGTCCAGTTCCCCCACAGTAAGTACACAGATTTGCCTGGCGGCGGCGGAGTCTTTCCTCTAGAGATAGAGCTGATCGGACAAAGCAAATCTGCATGGGTTCAACTTCAAATGCAGGAGTGAAGGAAGGCCTAGTTGCTGGAGAGGAAGGAACCTTGGGTAACATCCAGGTGGGTCGGAAGGTCTGGGATCTTTCACAACGTTGTTCCCGTAGACATCTATCCAGCTGAATGGCCAATTGGATAAGGCCTTCCAGTGTAGCTGGAGCTCCTACTCTGGCCAACTCATCCTTGAGGTATTCGGATAGTCCTAGCCAGTGCTAATATTTCAAGGCAGCTTTGTTCCAACCTGTGTCGGTGGACCAATTGCAAAAGTCCACTGTGTAGTCTTCAACTACTGTAATCCGTGCAAGGCGACTTCGGCTGTGGCCAAATGCTGTGGGTCATCGTATAATTGCGCCATGGCCTCAAAGAATGCATCCACCGAGTGGATAATGGGACTTTTTTGTTCCAACAGACTGTGGGCCCATACCTGGAGTTCATCTGATAATAAGGAAATGATGGACCCCACTTTAACAGTTTCTATAAAAAAAGTTCTTGGTTGGAGGGCCAGGTACAGCAAACAGGCATTCTTAAAGGCTGTAAACTTTTTCAGATTTTCGGTGAATCGTTCAGGGGTTGACACCCATGGCTCGGGAGGAGGAACCTCCGGTATGAGTAGAGGTGGTACATTCCTGGGCAGAAGCAGCTGAACCTGAGATGACGGATGAAGGTCCAGGATCCGGGGAAGCAGGTGTCACAGATCGGTGTTGTAGACGACCCTCCAGCTGGAAGTAGCCTTCTTGTTGTCTGGACTGCTTGAGTCAATGCTGTGACCTGCTGACTAAGGATGAGCCGAACACCCCCAATTTCAGTTTGCACCAGAACATCCGAACAGGCAAAAAATTCGGCAGAACACACGAACACTGTTAAAGTCTATGGGACACGAACATTAAAAATCAAAAGTGCTCATTTTAAAGGCTTATATGCAAGTTATTGTCATAAAAAGTGTTTGGGGACCTGGGTCCTGCCCCAGGAACATGTATCAATGCAAAAAAGAAGTTTTAAAAACGTCAATTTTTTCGACCTGAAGGGTCTGGTATGGATTTTGGGGGGTCCCCTACGACATTTTTTTTTAAAATTTGGTGCAGGGTTCCCCTTAATTTCCATACCAGACCTGAAAGGCCTTGTATGGATTTTGGGGGGATCCCCACGCAATTTTTTTTTTATTTTTGGTTTGGGGTTCCCCTTAATATTCATACCAGACCCAAAGGGCCTGGTAATAGACTGGGGGGGACCCCATGACGTTTTTTTCAATGAGTTTTATCTATATTGCCGAGACCCGGCAATTCATTACAGCCGCGATCAGTTTTGAATGACAATTTTTCCTTTAGACATGTCATTTTGCTGTGGTACTGTTCTAAACACAGGAAAATGTGCCACTTTACAGGCATACTATAGGCACCCTCCAGGCATGACATTTAAAGGAATATTTAATTTTTATTGTTTCACTTTAAGCATTAAAAAAATCACTGCTCCCTGAGAAATGTCCGTTTTTTTTTTTAAAAATTTGCATTGATACATGTCCCTGGGGCAGGACCCGGGTTCCCAAACACTTTTCATGACAATAACTTGCATATAAGCCTTTAAAATTAGCACTTTTGATTTTTCATGTTAATGTCCCATAGACTTTAACGGTGTTTCGGCGCCTTTCAAATTTGCCCCGAACATCGCATATTGTTCTGTGTTCACCTGAACATCCGAACAACCAAAGTTCGCCCCGAACTTATGCTCGGGCTGAACCGTTGGCCCATCCCTACTGCTGACACAAAGCCTCTATTGGGGAAGCACCTCCACTGGCCTCCGACATGGCTGAATTATACTGTCACGTATCGGTTGGAAGCCAAGGTGCTGAGAGGGCTCCTCTTGTGGCTAAGTGCGACACACCCCTGGAACTGTAACAGGGAGTGTAGTACCCAAATAAGCACTGTTTGCCAGGTGCTGCTGTAGTCCGAAGAAACAGGGTCAAGGCAAGCCGGGTCGGTAACAGGGAGTCCAGAAATCAGGAATACAGAGGCACAGGGAACACAGGGGAGTTGACGATAATTCAGAAACATTATGCTTACAGCAGCAGGTTTAAATAGGACTGTGGGCACCAGTATCTGTCACGCTATGTGCACGCTATTGCACATGCACGTACACCTGTTTGTGCCATCACGCATCTGCGTGTGCCAGTTCGTGATGCGTGCACCAGCGTGCATGAAAGTTCTTCATATGCGCCCATGCTGAGTATGGGCAACATTGCCAGTTCTTCTATGGCCATTTCCAATCAGGCGTAACAACCTGGTGGCTAAGATTTTAGTAAACAATTTAAATCGACATTCAACAAAGAAATTGGATCGATAATTGTTACACTAATAAATGAGAGCCTTACACATGTCTTACGTATATTACTTGCTATTCCTACAGAAAAAGAAAATGACCAGAAGGGCTCTATAAATGCAGACACATGCACATTGAAATGCCAGAGTACCTCCCTGTGATCCACTGACATCAGGTCTATTCCTTCCTTAGGAATTACAGTGATGCTGGCTCAGAGGATATCTGCTGGGAGCAACCCCCCTTAAATTAAACCCTGCTCTAAACAGTTGGGCCAAAAACTGTGCAAAGTATTTTTAATACTTCAAGCAGAACCCATTAGGGCCTGGGGCCTTGCTGGGCATAGTGTCCTTAAGGGCCTGCATCCATTTCTCAAATATAATCGGTTCCCCCTGGGGAAGACTCTCCTCCACCAGAAGCAGAATTAAACTTAAGAAAGAAAATATTTCTAGCAGGTAGCAGACTTTTCTCGGGGAATTTCTGCCACTTTAATACAGACACCATATTAACACCTTCCCGCCCGGCCTATAGCAGAATGATGGCCGCGCGGTGGCTTTGCCATTCTGACTGTATGTCATATGACAGCCTTCGCATTAAGCTGCTCATGTGTGCCCCTGGAGGAGCATATCACCAATCCGGGTAAAGAGCTGATGACGTAGGCTCTTTACCATGTGATCAGCTGTGTCCAATCACGGCTGATCACATGTAAACAAATGCCGTTTATCAGCATTTGCTTTCCTCAGCGTTGTCAGTGTCTGAGGAATGGAAAGCCATTAAGCAGCTTTCCAGTCACAGGGGCCATTTACACTGATAATCAGGGCACTGGTCACCAACACCCCAACACACCCATCACCATCACCCTACACCCTCTGGCAGTAGTCGCAATCTACACAATTTAGTCTCCATTCCTCTTCTTCCCAACGCCAGCCTCCCTCTCTCCTGCGCCCTCTGGAACGCCCGCTCTGTCTGCAACAAACTCACTGCTGTTCATGACCTCTTTGTCACTAATTCCTTTAATTTACTTGCTCTCACCGAAACCTGGCTCCACGAATATGACACCCCTTCTCCTGCTTCCCTCTCCCAGGGTGGCCTTCACTGGACTCACTCCCCTAGGCCTAATGGACGCAAGGGAGGTGGAGTGGGATTCCTCCTATCCCCCCAGAGCACCTTCCAGGTTATTCACCCTCCTCCCTCTTTTTCCCTCTCATCATTCGAAGCCCACTGTATACGTCTATTCTCTCCTACTTCCCTAAGAATTGCTGTAATCTACCGGCCCCCTGGACCATTATCGACTTTCCTTGATGAGTTTTCTGCCTGGCTACCTCACTTTCTCTCTTCAGATATTCCCACAATCCTTCTCGATGATTTCAACATCCCCGCTAATACAAACACTCCTGCTACTTCTAAACTTCTTAGTCTAACCTCTTCATTTGACCTGAAGCAATGGGTACAGGCTTCTACTCACTCTGATGGCCCTTGACCTTGTATTCTCCTACCTATGCACTCCATGCAACTTCTCAAACAATCCTTTTCCTCTCTCCGACCACCACCTTATTAGTTTCTCTCTCCCCCTGTCTTCCACCACCTCTCCCTCCAATCGCCTAACCATCACTCGTAGAAACTTTCGCAACTTCAACTCCTCTCTCCTCTATTCTGCTACTGACCACCTCTATGACAAAATCTCTCCCCTGACCTACCCCAACCAAGCCATGTCCATCTACAATAAATCTCTGTCCTCCACCCTGGACAAGCTCGCTCCCCTCACTACACGCAGAATCAGGCCTCGACCCCTACAACCCTGGCAAACCGTCGACACTAAAATTCTCAAAAAACGTAGTCGCGCTCTTGAGCGTCTGTGGCACAAGACTAAGTCTCTCAAAGACTTCAACCAATACAAATCTGCCCTCCAAATATACTATTCTTTCCTCCACACTGCCAAGCAAACCTATTTTACAACTCTTATTAACACTTTCTCATCCAATCCCCGTAAACTCTTCTCTACCTTCAACTCTCTACTTTGTCCTCCACCGCCTCCACCCACTGACTTACTCACTGCCCAGGAAATTGCTAATCACTTCAAAAACAAGATTGATACAATCCGTGATGAAATCTCCATTCTACAGGTATCTCCCCCAGCTAAGACCCCATGTCAACAGGTACAACTGACACTCCCCCTATTCAAATCTACTACTACAGATGAAGTTGCTAAACTCCTTTCTATCGCCCACCTAACCACCTGTCCCCTGGACCCTATTCCCTCTCAAATGCTACGGTCACCCTCTGACCCCATCCTACATTCTCTAACCCACATCTTCAATCTCTCCCTCACCTCTGGCATCTTCCCCGATGCTCTAAAACATGCACTGGTCACCCCCATACTCAAAAAGCCGTCCTTGGACCCTACCAATCTTAACAACCTACGCCCAATCTCCTTGCTCCCCTTTTCCTCTAAACTCCTTGAACGCCTGGTTTACAACCAACTGAGTGACCACCTCATTAAAAACAACCTTCTTGATCCCCTTCAATCTGGATTTCGCCCTCAACACTCCACAGAAACTGCTCTTTTAAAACTCACAAATGACCTACTAACTGCAAAAACCAATGGACACTATTCTGTACTCCTACTTCTGGATCTTTCAGCTGCCTTTGACACGGTTGACCACCCCCTCCTTCTCAAAAAACTTTACTCCCTCGGTCTCCGTGACTGTGCTCTTCAGTGGCTCTCATCCTACCTATCCCAACGCACCTTCAGTGTCACTTACAATTCTACTTCCTCCACTCCTCTTCCCTTCTCTGTCGGGGTCCCCCAAGGTTCTGTTCTTGGACCTCTTTTATTTTCAATCTACACCTTCCCTGGGTCAGCTGATAGCCTCTTACGGCTTTCAGTATCATTTCTATGCTGATGACACACAAATCTATCTCTCCACCCCTCAACTCACTCCATCAGTCTCCTCACGCATCACTAACTTACTAACCGACATATCTGTATGGATGTCACACCACTTCCTCAAACTCAACTTATCCAAAACCGAGCTTATAATATTTCCTCCCCCACGTTCCTCTTCCCCCGACTTCTCTGTCAAGAGCAATGGCAAAACCATCCACCCGTCCCCACATGTCAGGGTACTAGGTGTTATCCTGGACTCTGAACTCTCCTTTCAGCCCCACATCCAATCACTTTCCAAAGCTTGCCGCCTCAACCTCCGCAACATCTCTAAACTACGTCCCTTTCTAACCAATGAAACCACAAAGCTCCTGATTCACTCCCTGGTTATCTCTCGCCTTGACTACTGCAACTCACTCCTCATTGGCTTACCTTTAAATAGACTATCCCCCCTTCAGTCCATCATGAATGCTGCTGCCAGACTCATCCACCTTACAAACCGCTCAGTGTCTGCTACCCCTTTCTGCCAATCCCTTCATTGGCTACCACTCGCCCAACGAATTAAATTCAAAATACTAACAATAAGTTACAAAGCCATCCACAACTCTGCCCCCAGCTACATCACTAACCTAGTCTCAAAATACCAACCTAATCGCCATCTCCGTTCCTCCCAAGACCTCCTGCTCTCTAGCTCCCTCATCACCTCCTCCCATATCCGCCTCCAGGACTTCTCCCGAGCCTACCCCAATCTGTCAGACTGTCCCCAACTTTATCCACTTTTAGACGATCCCTGAAAACTTTCCTCTTCAGAGAAGCCTATCCTGCCTCCATCTAACAACTGCACTATTTTCTCCACTAGCTCATCCCCCACAGCTATTACCCTTTTGTATAACTTGACCCTCCCTCCTAGATTGTAAGCTCTAACGAGCAGGGCCCTCTGATTCCTCCTGTATTGAATTGTATTGTACTTGTACTGTCTGCCCTAATGTTGTAAAGCGCTGCGTAAACTGTCGGCGCTATATAAATCCTGTATAATAATAATAATACTGTTTATAGCAACAATACGTCCATATCATCTATTGTATACTATATGTATTAGTATCATAAGATATATAATATAATATAGGTATTTAATAATAAAAAGTTGTATAAAAGAATATGAATTTAGAAAGAAAAAAAAGATGGACATTATGGCAAATGCTGAAGAGATTCACTGCGGCTTTAGCTTCCCTTCAATATATAATTATGATAATTATAATGTCTGCAGCCACATTCCTGTTATACTACTAAATTATTTTTACCAAAACTAATTGTACTGTAATTAGTATCATTAATACATTGTACTACTACCGTTTCTAGTACTGGTACTGTAGTGCTTTACATCTACGAACTTATGATAGATAACATAGCCAAAAAATAAGATAGATGGATTGATCTTTGCACACTGAACCAATAAATTTTTATCTTGTAATAAATGGTGCTGTAGAAGTGGAGCTTAGAAGTTGTACAATGAAAATGGTATTATCACATTGAGCAGAAGTGTTTGAGCACAACCTGCCTCATTGAATCCTAGAGTGTGGTCATTCAAAGAGGGAAGGAGTCATAGAAAAGAAAAGATTATTTGTTTCAAATATCCTTCATGCATTTTTCAGACCCAGCAAGCAGGATCAGTATTTTATGCAAGCATGAACACAAATTGCCGTAGATTAGCTTTCTCTTCTCTCCTGCCTGCTTCTTGGAATCGATTGTCCATTAATGTATTTCTCTGTGTTTTTTATGAAGCCCTAAATCTGTTTTATATAGGCTTCTAGAAGGAGGGACAATACCATAAAACAAATGAATTGGCATATTTCAGAACTCTTGTACAACTTTTTTTTTTTTCATTTCTGTGTGTGCTTTTTATTAAATGTTAAAGAACAAAAGATTAAACCAATATTTTCAGAGGAAGACAAAGCATTTAAAATTAATTCTTAAAGTAAATTTAACAAGAATAAACAAGACAAGCAATAATGTAATGATATGCTGACATTCTACCAGTAAGAAGCATGGCAAGTCACCTGGGAAATGGTCTTGAATAAAACAGCAGTGTGTGTACAAGGTCACCTGAGACAAGCCTCTTTAGTTACAATATAGATACTGCACATTGTTTTATTAACTTTAGCTCAGATGTGGATAATAGCAATGTAGGTCATATATGATTTAATTTGAATTGTGTGATTGAGAAGAAAAATTCCTTGAGTTGGTTTGCAAAGGAGTTTCTTTTTTTTTTTGCTAGCGCACAGAAAACCTTAATTCACTTGTATTCCTCTCAAATATTTCAGCATCACTTTTGTGGCACCGATAGCTTGATGTTTAATATTAATATGATGGCACCAACAATAATATACCGGTATATACCACGTGTGTGTATATATATATATATATATATATATATATATATATATATATATATTACATCAGGGATTTGTTTTGGTGCATATAATCTGCTAAAAGTGAAATTGCCAAATACATAAGGAAAACTACATTTTACACTTGTTCAATATATTGGTGAGGTTTTTTTTTTAGCTCCTAGAAGCTGTTTTTTTCTGCTCTTATGCCGTGTACACACGGGCGGACTTCTCGAGTCCAGTCGAAAAGTTTGCTCGTCTGTATGCTAGTCCGATGGACAAAAACCGACGCTAGGGCAGCTATTGGCTACTGGTTATGAACTTCCTTATTTTAGTCCGGTCGTACGTCATCACGTACAAATCCGTCGGACTTTGGTGTGATCGTGTGTAGGCAAGTCTGTTCATTGGGAAAGTCCATCAGAAGTCCACCAAAAGTCCATCGGATAGACCGTCGGACCAGTCCGGTTGAAAAGTCCGCCCGTGTGTACGCTGCATTAGTGTTATCCTATGTGTCCATACACACTACTTTAGGCTATTAGTGATTTTTAAGCTTGAGCGTCTAGGAGCAGCAAAAAGTTTCCTAGAACGTTTTTCCAGCAGAAACACTCCTAAACGCTGCTAAACGCTTCTAATGCTACTAATATCGTTTTTTGACCTTTTTTTTTATTTTACTGCAAAAATGCTAATGAAATGCTAATGCTCCTAAAATGCTGCTAAAACATCACTACAAAAAGCTATTACCAGTGTTTTTTCCAGCGTTTTTTTTTCATAAAAAAAAAATGCTAGTGTGCATTGAGCCTTTATGTGCCAAATTCTTAATCACTTTATGACCGGGCCTATTTTTCAAACTTGTTTAAAATAATTTTTTTTTTGCTAGAAAATTACTTAGAACACCCAAATCTTATATATATATTTTTTCTAACACCCTAGAGAATAAAATGGCGGTCATTGCAATACTTTCTGTCACACCGTATTTGTGCAGCGGTCTTACAAGCGCACCTTTTTTGGAAAAAATACACTTTTTTGAATAAAAAATAAGACAACAGTAAAGTTAGCACATTTTTTTATACTGTGAAAGATGATGTTACGCCGAGTAAATTGATACCCAACATGTCACACTTCAAAATTGCGCCCGCTCGTGGAATGGCAACAAACTTTTATCCTTAAAAATCTCCATATGTGGCGTTTAAAAAATTCTACAGGTTGCATGTTTTGAGTCACAGAGGAGGTTTAGAATTATTGCTCTCGCTCTAATGCCCCGTACACACGGTCGGACATTGATCGGACATTCCGACAACAAAATCCTAGAATTTTTTCTGACGGATGTTGGCTCAAACTTGTCTTGCATACACACGGTCACACAAAGTTGTCGGAAAATCCGATCATTCTGAATGCGGTGACGTAAAACACGTACGTCGGGACTATAAACGGGGCAGTAGCCAATAGCTTTCATTTCTTTATTTATTCTGAGCATGCCTGGCACTTTGTGCGTCAGATTTGTGTGCACACGATCGGAAATTCCGACAACGGATTTTGTTGTCGGAAAATTTTATAGCCTGCTCTCAAACTTTGTGTGTCGGAAAATCTGATGGAAAATGTGTGATGGAGCCTACACATGGTCGGAATTTCCGACAACAAGGTCTTATCACGCATTTTCCGTCGGAAAATCCGACCGTGTGTACGGGGCATTACAATCGCGGTGATACGTCACATGTGTGGATTGAATACCGTTCTGCACGCGAGCATGGAGGGACAGGGCGCGTTAAAAAAAGTTTTCTTATTTATTTTACTTTTTATTTTTTATTTTTACACTGTTCTTTTAGAAAACAATTGTGTCACTTTTATTTCTATTACAAGGAATGTAAACATCCCTTGTAATAGAAAAAAAGCATGACAGGACCTCTTAAATATGAGATCTGGGGTCAAAAAGACCTCAGATCTCATATTTACACTAAAATGCAATAAAAAAAAAAAAAAAAAAAAAAAATGTCCCTTTAAGAACTATGGGCGGAAGTTACATTTTGACGTCGCTTTCGCCCTGCAATGGTATGGAGCCGGGTGGGGGCCATCTTCCCCTCACTCAGCTCCATACCACACAGGGAGAAGGATCCGATCACCTCCGCCGCTGCCGGGGGCTCTGGTAACATGCCAAAAGCAGTTTGCGAGACTTCTTGAGAAGCCAAACAACATACTGTACTGCTTGCAGTATACGGTGGGGACGGAAAGTATTCAGACCCCCTTAAATATTTCACTCTTTGTTATATTGCAGCTAGTTGCTAAAATCATTTAAGTTCATTTTTTTCCTCATTAATGTACACACAGCACCCCATATTGACAGAAAAACACAGACTTGTTGACATTTTTGCAGATTTATTAAAAAAGAAAAACCCGGAATATCACATGGTCCTAAGTATTCAGACCCTTTTCTCAGTATTTAGTAGAAGCACCCTTTTGATCTAATATAGCCATGAGTCTTTTTGGGAAAGATGCTACAAGTTTTTCACACCTGGATTTGGGGATCCTCTGCCATTCCTCCTTGCAGATCCTCTCCAGTTCTGTCAGGTTGGATGGTAAACGTTGGTGGACAGCCATTTTTAGGTCTCTCCAGAGATGCTCAATTGGGTTTAAGTCAGGGCTCTGGCTGGGCCATTCAAGAACAGTCACTGAGTTTTTGTGAAGCCACTCCTTTGTTATTTTAGCTGTGTGCTTAGGGTCATTGTCTTGTTGGAAGATAACCCTTTGGCCCAGTCTGAGGTCCTGAGCACTCTGGAGAAGGTTTTCGTCCAGGATATCCCTGTACTTGGCTGCATTCATCTTTCCCTCAATTGCAACCAGACTGTCCCTACAGCTGAAAAACACCCCCACAGCATGATGCTGCCACCACCATGCTTCACTGTTGGGACTGTATACTGTTTGGACAGGTGATGAGCAGTGCCTGGTTTTCTCCACACATACCACTTAGAATTAAGGCCAAAAAGTTCTATCTTGGTTTCATCAGACCAGAGAATCTTATTTCTCACCATCTAGGAGTCCTTCAGGTGTTTTTTAGCAAAATCCATGCGGGCTTTCATGTGTCTTGCACTGAGAAGAGGCTTCCGTTGGGCCACTCTGCCATAAAGCCCCGACTGGTGGAGGGCTGCCGTGATGGTTGACTTTCTACAACTTTCACCCATCTCCCAACTGCATCTCTGGAGCTCAGCCACAGTGATCTTTGGGTTCTTCTTTACCTCTCTCACCAAAGCTCTTCTCCCCCAATAGTTCAGTTTGGCCGGACGGCCAGCTCTAGGAAGGGTTCTGGTCGCCCCAAACATCTTCCATTTAAGGATTATGGAGGCCACTGTGCTCTTAGGAACCTAAAGTGCAGCAGAAATTTTTTTGTAACCTTGGCCAGATCTGTGCCTTGCCACAATTCTGTCTCTGAGCTCTTCAGGCAGTTCCTTTGACCTCATGATTCTCATTTGCTTTGACATGCACTGTGAGCTGTAAGGTCTTATATAGACAGGTGTGGCTTTCCTAATCAAGTCCAATCAGTATAATCAAACACAGCTGGACTCAAATGAAGGTGTAGAACCATCTCAAGGATGATCAGAAGAAATGAACAGCACCTGAGTTAAATATATGAGTGTCACAGCAAAAGGGTCTGAATACTTAGGACCATGTGATATTTCAGTTTTTCTTTTTTAATAAATCTGCAAAAATGTCAACAATTCTGTGTTTTTCTGTCAATATGGGGTGCTGTGTGTACATTAATGGGGAAAAAATGAACTTAAATGATTTTCGCAAATGGCTGCAATATAACAGAGAGTGAAAAATGTAAGGGGGGTGAATACTTTCTGTCCCCACTGTATATTGAGAAGAGTGGAAACCACAATCAATGGTTTCTTTTCTGTTTGTTTTAGAACATATATTACAGACATGAGACAAGTTGTGAATTCATTAAAGTGTAAGAAAAGTCATCATAAATATTCTTAAAAATGTTTCCTCACCCTAGTATCTATCCTGCCTAGCCTGTATAAAAAAGATGTGTGTACTTGCCTAATATTACATCTTCCCTGCAGCAGCCACTGACTGACACAGGGAACCCAGAGCTGCAGGATCACATGACCAGGCGGAACAGATTAAAAGTAGTTAACTACACAGATTTTTTTTTACAGGGTAGACAGGATAGGTGAGTGTGTGCGCATGTGTGTTTAATGTTAACTGCTAATGAAATGTATTTCAACCTCCTCTCTATTGCTGCCTCCCCCATAGTAAACCAATTCTGTCATTAAACATTTTGAGGAGACTACTCCCTTAAGGGTGCTCTGCACAGGCAATGGTATGATACAGAGAGCAATGGAGAAGTCATCAGGTTAGTGTCTCTCTGCCTCGTTTAATTGTATTTCCACTTCCATATTTCTAACCTTTTGTAGGTTTTTAGGAGGAGATATCATGGCTGACTGCAAGGTTTTGAGGTGAACAATGTCAGAGTTATTCTGTCCAAAGTCTGTCCTCATTAACATGCAATGCAAAAAGCCTTCACCTTTAATACTTTGCTAGGACAGATAGTGTTCAAATCTAGTTACAATTGGTAATAAAGATTTTCATTACAGCAAAGACAGGGTTAATTATGGCAAATACAGTTGCCCAACCTCTTCATAACCAAGGAGAACAACCCAAGATTTTTATACGTGCTGAAGGATCCAGAATAGAGCATCTAAAAAAAGTAAGCTACAATTGTTACATTTTTTTCAGCAAAGCTATGTGAATGGGTAAATTTAACAAATATAAAGTAGGTGTTATGTCAAAAACTAAAGTGATGTGCCATGGGACAGTAGGCGGCATAAACTCCAAAATTACAAAGAACACTAGACACACCAAACTGGAATAGTAACGACTGCCGCCTTGTTTATTGGCTTTCACAAATATAAGCAATTATAAAGTCACTATAACTCTTTCAATCAATTAAAAATTTAAAACTGTAAACATAATCAGCCAAAATCAGAAGGGAGCTTTTCAAATATCCCTACAGTATGTCAACTGGCAAAGATCTCCCTCAGCCTCCTGCTTAAATAGGGGTCCTAAAAATTTCTGGAATGTTCTGAGGGGTTAGGTGACCCTAAATGTCCTATTCTAGAGGACCCTCCCAGAACCTCCAGAACATTCCTAATCAGGTGACTTTTTTTTACCTATCACAAACCCCCCATTAAAATCATTCAATGGGAGTCTTGAAACTCTTACCACCACCATCCCATGAGGCAAAGGGGGGCCTTAAAACAGGCAACCCTCCCTTTCCTCACATTTTTTTGCTTCTGCTGTATGAGTAGACACCTAGCTAACAAGTGGGAAGCCTCACTTTCCTAATTTACTGCGTGAACTACTAGTAATATGGAGTCATGTGTGACCTATATTAATGTTTAGAAGAGGAGAGAGTGGTGCAACACACCTAAATCATGGAATGCTAATCAATGGAAGACTGTAATATGGTCTAATGAATCGAGCTTCACACTTTTCGTATCCACCATGCGTGTCTACTAGGGATGAGCTTCGTGTTCGAGTCGAACCCATGTTCGACTCGAACATCGGCTGTTCGATCGTTCGCCGAATTGCGAACGATATGGGCCGTTCGCGCCAAATTCGTGTGGCGCGTCACGGCCCATAATTCACTGCGGCATCGCAGTGCATTGCTTGCTGATGATTGGCCAAGCATGCACTATGACCCGCATGCTTGGCCAATCACAGCGCCGCCTTAACAGAGAGCCATAATTGGCCAAAGCCAAGGAGGCTTTGGCCAATTATGGCTCAGGGGATTTAGTACACGCCCCACACTATATAAGGCCGCCTACACGGCGGCCCTGTGCAGTGTGTTCCGGTGTGCTTAGAGAGAGAGAGACAGTGTCATTTCATTTGAGTTAGCTAGATTAGGTAGGACAGTCAGTCAGTTAGCTGCACTTAAAGTGTATTGTGTATATATATGCATCCCAGGTGTTGCATATATATATATATATATATATACACTGTATTCAGTTTAGCTAGATCCGTTCCTGTTATCTTCTAGACTATTTACATTTAGTGCAGTGCGTCCTGCTCACAGTGTTCAGCTAGATCCGTTCCTGTTATATTCCTACTGACAGGCAGGCTTGTCTTGTTACAGTATTTTGAAGAAAATTACTGGTGTTCTTTTGATCCTATTAGTACCACAGTCAGGCAGCTAGACTATTTACATTTAGTGCAGTGCGTCCTGCTCACAGTGTTCAGCTAGATCCGTTCCTGTTATCTTCTTACTGACAGGCAGGCTTGTCTTGTTACAGTATTTTAAAGAAAATTACTGGTGTTCTTTTGATCCTATTAGTACCACAGTCAGGCAGCTAGACTATTTACAGTTAGTGCAGTGCGTCCTGCCCACAGTGTTCTGCTAAACCTACAAGTAAGTGGGGTGCGTCCTGCTCACAGTGTTCAGCTAAACCTACAAGTTAGAGGGGTGCGTCCACCTCACAGTGTTCAGCTAAACCTACAAGCTAGTGGGATGCGTCCTGCTCACAGTGTTCAGCTAGATCCGTTTCTGTTATCTTCTTACTGACAGGCAGGCTTGTCTTGTTACAGTAAATACAGCTACCTGAAGAAAATTGCTGGTGTTCTTTTGATCCTATTAGTACCACAGTCAGGCAGCTAGACTATTTACAGTTAGTGCAGTGCGTCCTGCTCACAGTGTTCTGCTAAACCTACAAGTTAGTGGGGTGCGTCCTGCTCACAGTGTTCAGCTAAACCTACAAGTTAGTGGGGTGCGTCCACCTCACAGTGTTCAGCTAAACCTACAAGCTAGTGGGGTGCGTCCTGCTCACAGTGTTCAGCTAGATCCGTTTCTGTTATCTTCTTACTGACAGGCAGGCTTGTCTTGTTACAGTAAATACAGCTACCTGAAGAAAATTGCTGGTGTTCTTTTGATCCTATTAGTACCACAGTCAGGCAGCTAGACTATTTACAGTTAGTGCAGTGCGTCCTGCTCACAGTGTTCTGCTAAACCTACAAGTTAGTGGGGTGCGTCCTGCTCACAGTGTTCAGCTAAACCTACAAGTTAGTGGGGTGCGTCCACCTCACAGTGTTCAGCTAAACCTACAAGCTAGTGGGGTGCGTCCTGCTCACAGTGTTCAGCTAGATCCGTTCCTGTTATCTTCTTACTGACAGGCAGGCTTGTCTTGTTACAGTAAATACAGCTACCTGAAGAAAATTGCTGGTGTTCTTTTGATCCTCTTAGTACCACAGTCAGGCAGCTAGACTATTTACAGTTAGTGCAGTGCATCCTGCTCACAGTGTTCTGCTAAACCTACAAGTTAGTGGGGTGCGTCCTGCTCACAGTGTTCAGCTAAACCTACAAGTTAGTGGGGTGCGTCCACCTCACAGTGTTCAGCTAAACCTACAAGCTAGTGGGGTGCGTCCTGCTCACAGTGTTCAGCTAGATCCGTTCCTGTTATCTTCTTACTGACAGGCAGGCTTGTCTTGTTACAGTATTTTAAAGAAAATTGCTGGTGTTCTTTTGATCCTATTAGTACCACAGTCAGGCAGCTAGACTATTTACAGTTAGTGCAGTGCGTCCTGCTCACAGTGTTCTGCTAAACCTACAAGTTAGTGGGGTGTGTCCTGCTCACAGTGTTCAGCTAAACCTACAAGTTAGTGGGGTGCGTCCACCTCACAGTGTTCAGCTAAACCTACAAGCTAGTGGGGTGCGTCCTGCTCACAGTGTTCAGCTAGATCCGTTCCTGTTATCTTCTTACTGACAGGCAGGCTTGTCTTGTTACAGTATTTTAAAGAAAATTACTGATGTTCTTTTGATCCTATTAGTACCACAGTCAGACAGCTAGACTATTTACAGTTAGTGCAGTGCGTCCTGCTCACAGTGTTCTGCTAAACCTACAAGTTAGTGGGGTGCGTCCTGCTCACAGTGTTCAGCTAAACCTACAAGTTAGTGGGGTGCGTCCACCTCACAGTGTTCAGCTAAACCTACAAGCTAGTGGGGTGCGTCCTGCTCACAGTGTTCAGCTAGATCCGTTTCTGTTATCTTCTTACTGACAGGCAGGCTTGTCTTGTTACAGTAAATACAGCTACCTGAAGAAAATTGCTGGTGTTCTTTTGATCCTATTAGTACCACAGTCAGGCAGCTAGACTATTTACAGTTAGTGCAGTGCGTCCTGCTCACAGTGTTCTGCTAAACCTACAAGTTAGTGGGGTGCGTCCTGCTCACAGTGTTCAGCTAAACCTACAAGTTAGTGGGGTGCGTCCACCTCACAGTGTTCAGCTAAACCTACAAGCTAGTGGGGTGCGTCCTGCTCACAGTGTTCAGCTAGATCCGTTCCTGTTATCTTCTTACTGACAGGCAGGCTTGTCTTGTTACAGTAAATAGAGCTACCTGAAGAAAATTGCTGGTGTTCTTTTGATCCTATTAGTACCACAGTCAGGCAGCTAGACTATTTACAGTTAGTGCAGTGCATCCTGCTCACAGTGTTCTGCTAAACCTACAAGTTAGTTGGGTGCATCCTGCTCACAGTGTTCAGCTAAACCTACAAGTTAGTGGGGTGCGTCCACCTCACAGTGTTCAGCTAAACCTACAAGCTAGTGGGGTGCGTCCTGCTCACAGTGTTCAGCTAGATCCGTTCCTGTTATCTTCTTACTGACAGGCAGGCTTGTCTTGTTACAGTATTTTAAAGAAAATTACTGATGTTCTTTTGATCCTATTAGTACCACAGTCAGACAGCTAGACTATTTACAGTTAGTGCAGTGCGTCCTGCTCACAGTGTTCTGCTAAACCTACAAGTTAGTGGGGTGCGTCCTGCTCACAGTGTTCAGCTAAACCTACAAGTTAGTGGGGTGCGTCCACCTCACAGTGTTCAGCTAAACCTACAAGCTAGTGGGGTGCGTCCTGCTCACAGTGTTCAGCTAGATCCGTTTCTGTTATCTTCTTACTGACAGGCAGGCTTGTCTTGTTACAGTAAATACAGCTACCTGAAGAAAATTGCTGGTGTTCTTTGATCCTATTAGTACCACAGTCAGGCAGCTAGACTATTTACAGTTAGTGCAGTGCGTCCTGCTCACAGTGTTCTGCTAAACCTACAAGTTAGTGGGGTGCGTCCTGCTCACAGTGTTCAGCTAAACCTACAAGTTAGTGGGGTGCGTCCACCTCACAGTGTTCAGCTAAACCTACAAGCTAGTGGGGTGCGTCCTGCTCACAGTGTTCAGCTAGATCCGTTCCTGTTATCTTCTTACTGACAGGCAGGCTTGTCTTGTTACAGCAAATACAGCTACCTGAAGAAAATTGCTGGTGTTCTTTTGATCCTATTAGTACCACAGTCAGGCAGCTAGACTATTTACAGTTAGTGCAGTGCATCCTGCTCACAGTGTTCTGCTAAACCTACAAGTTAGTGGGGTGCGTCCTGCTCACAGTGTTCAGCTAAACCTACAAGTTAGTGGGGTGCGTCCACCTCACAGTGTTCAGCTAAACCTACAAGCTAGTGGGGTGCGTCCTGCTCACAGTGTTCAGCTAGATCCGTTCCTGTTATCTTCTTACTGACAGGCAGGCTTGTCTTGTTACAGTATTTTAAAGAAAATTGCTGGTGTTCTTTTGATCCTATTAGTACCACAGTCAGGCAGCTAGACTATTTACAGCTAGTGCAGTGCGTCCTGCTCACAGTGTTCTGCTAAACCTACAAGTTAGTGGGGTGTGTCCTGCTCACAGTGTTCAGCTAAACCTACAAGTTAGTGGGGTGCGTCCACCTCACAGTGTTCAGCTAAACCTACAAGCTAGTGGGGTGCGTCCTGCTCACAGTGTTCAGCTAGATCCGTTCCTGTTATCTTCTTACTGACAGGCAGGCTTGTCTTGTTACAGTATTTTAAAGAAAATTACTGATGTTCTTTTGATCCTATTAGTACCACAGTCAGACAGCTAGACTATTTACAGTTAGTGCAGTGCGTCCTGCTCACAGTGTTCTGCTAAACCTACAAGTTAGTGGGGTGCGTCCTGCTCACAGTGTTCAGCTAAACCTACAAGTTAGTGGGGTGCGTCCACCTCACAGTGTTCAGCTAAACCTACAAGCTAGTGGGGTGCGTCCTGCTCACAGTGTTCAGCTAGATCCGTTTCTGTTATCTTCTTACTGACAGGCAGGCTTGTCTTGTTACAGTAAATACAGCTACCTGAAGAAAATTGCTGGTGTTCTTTTGATCCTATTAGTACCACAGTCAGGCAGCTAGACTATTTACAGTTAGTGCAGTGCGTCCTGCTCACAGTGTTCTGCTAAACCTACAAGTTAGTGGGGTGCGTCCTGCTCACAGTGTCCAGCTAAACCTACAAGTTAGTGGGGTGCGTCCACCTCACAGTGTTCAGCTAAACCTACAAGCTAGTGGGGTGCGTCCTGCTCACAGTGTTCAGCTAGATCCGTTCCTGTTATCTTCTTACTGACAGGCAGGCTTGTCTTGTTACAGTAAATACAGCTACCTGAAGAAAATTGCTGGTGTTCTTTTGATCCTATTAGTACCACAGTCAGGCAGCTAGACTATTTACAGTTAGTGCAGTGCATCCTGCTCACAGTGTTCTGCTAAACCTACAAGTTAGTGGGGTGCGTCCTGCTCACAGTGTTCAGCTAAACCTACAAGTTAGTGGGGTGCGTCCACCTCACAGTGTTCAGCTAAACCTACAAGCTAGTGGGGTGCGTCCTGCTCACAGTGTTCAGCTAGATCCGTTCCTGTTATCTTCTTACTGACAGGCAGGCTTGTCTTGTTACAGTATTTTAAAGAAAATTGCTGGTGTTCTTTTGATCCTATTAGTACCACAGTCAGGCAGCTAGACTATTTACAGTTAGTGCAGTGCGTCCTGCTCACAGTGTTCTGCTAAACCTACAAGTTAGTGGGGTGTGTCCTGCTCACAGTGTTCAGCTAAACCTACAAGTTAGTGGGGTGCGTCCACCTCACAGTGTTCAGCTAAACCTACAAGCTAGTGGGGTGCGTCCTGCTCACTGTGTTCAGCTAGATCCGTTCCTGTTATCTTCTTACTGACAGGCAGGCTTGTCTTGTTACAGTATTTTAAAGAAAATTACTGATGTTCTTTTGATCCTATTAGTACCACAGTCAGACAGCTAGACTATTTACAGTTAGTGCAGTGCGTCCTGCTCACAGTGTTCTGCTAAACCTACAAGTTAGTGGGGTGCGTCCTGCTCACAGTGTTCAGCTAAACCTACAAGTTAGTGGGGTGCGTCCACCTCACAGTGTTCAGCTAAACCTACAAGCTAGTGGGGTGCGTCCTGCTCACAGTGTTCAGCTAGATCCGTTTCTGTTATCTTCTTACTGACAGGCAGGCTTGTCTTGTTACAGTAAATACAGCTACCTGAAGAAAATTGCTGGTGTTCTTTTGATCCTATTAGTACCACAGTCAGGCAGCTAGACTATTTACAGTTAGTGCAGTGCGTCCTGCTCACAGTGTTCTGCTAAACCTACAAGTTAGTGGGGTGCGTCCACCTCACAGTGTTCAGCTAAAGCTACCTGTAGAAGGTTGGTGGTGTTCTCATACTACAGGCTGGCAGTTGATTTTGCTAGCTGCAGTATCAGTATATATATATATATATATATATATATATATATATATCCCAGCTTAGTGCAGCTACAGGCCATTAGTATGTCTGGAAGGCCAAGAAGGAGAGGCAGACAGTCACAAGTCAATAAGAGAGGGCAAGCAGGCTCTGTGTCTAGTGCTGGTCGTGGAGACGGTGCATCCTCATCAGCACGTGGCCATGGGACACACTTGGCCTTTTTTTCGGCAGCTGGCCATGTTGAGCCACAACATGCGGAAGACTTGGTCGAGTGGATGACCAAGCCGTCCTCATCCTCCTCATCCTCTCTCACCCATGCCCAGGGTACTTTGTCTGGCAAAGCAGCGGCCTCTTCCCTCGGCTCAATGTCATCAGTGACTCCTTCCCTAGCCCCACCATGTCCTCCTGAGGAGTCCCTCGAACTGTTTGACCACAGTGTTGGGTACATGCTCCAAGAGGATGCCCAGCGTTTGGAAGGCTCTGATGATGATACTGAGCTCGATGAAGGCAGTAACACGAGCACGGACAGAGGGGGTGCCCAAGAAGGACAGCAATCTGGCAGTCATGCTCCCCCTGCTGCAGCATACTGCCAGGTTTGCTCCAGTGATGAGGAGGGAGGGGATGATGAGGTCACTGACTCAACATGGGTGCCTGATAGGAGAGAGGAGGAGGAGGAGGAGGAGGCGGCACATCACCAACGAGGCAGGATGCCCTCCAGGGGCCAGCCTAAGGGCAGCACATTGACTGCATCACACCCCAAAGCTCCACATGTGCAGGGCGCTGCAGTCTCTGCGCGTTATTCAAAAAGTTCTTTGGTGTGGGCCTTTTTTGAGACGAGTGCATCAGATCGCACCGCTGCTATTTGCAACATATGTCTCAAGCGTATCTCGCGTGGCCAAAACATCTCCCGCTTGGGTACCACATGCTTGACCAGACATATGTTGACCTGCCATGCAGTTTGTTGGCAAGCGTATCTAAAAGACCCACACCAAAGAACAAAGAGGACCTCTGCTTGCTCCTCATCAGCTGAGATTTCCAACCCCACTAGACCTTCAGTCCTCTCTGAGACCTGCACTGAGAGGAATGAAGGTGTAGAATTAGGTGTGTCACAGCCACGTACTTGTGGGCAATCTGATTTTGGTACACCGATGTCAGATTGTACCAGGCAAATTTCCCTGCCCCAGCTGCTGCACCGCCGAAAGAAGTTTGCTCCCAGCCATCCACATGCCCAACGGTTGAATGCTAGCTTGGCAAAATTGCTAGCACTTCAACTGCTGCCTTTTCAGTTGGTAGACTCTGCCCCCTTCCGTGAGTTTGTGGAATGTGCGGTTCCTCAGTGGCAGGTACCCAAACGCCACTTTTTCTCACGGAAGGCGATTCCGGCTCTCTACCAGCATGTGGAAGGCAATGTCCATGCCTCGCTGGACAGGGCGGTCAGCGGTAAGGTGCATATTACCGCTGACTCATGGTCCAGCAGGCATGGACAGGGACGTTACCTAAGTTTCACGGCGCATTGGGTGACTCTGCTGGCAGCTGGGAAGGATGCAGGACAAGGTGCAGTAGTGTTGGAGGTTGTTCCGCCACCACGCCTCCAAAATGCTAATGATTGTGACACACCTCTCTCCTCCACCCCCTCCTCTTCTTCTTCCTCCATGGCCTCTTCCTCGGAACCAGCGGTGCTCCGTAGTCGTTCAAGGGGCTACGCAAGTACGCAGGCCAAAAGATGCCATGCGGTGCTTGAGCTGGTGTGCTTGGGGGACAGGAGCCACACTGGGGCAGAGGTTCTGTCAGCTCTGCAGGGGCAGGTTCAGAGGTGGTTGATGCCACGCCAACTTAAGGCAGGAATGGTGGTTTGCGACAATGGCACCAACCTCCTCTCTGCCCTCCGACAGGGACAAATGACCCATGTGCCCTGTTTGGCTCACGTCCTTAACTTGGTGGTGCAGCGGTTCTTGGGCAGGTACCCGGGCTTACAGGATGTCCTGAGGCAGGCCAGGAAAGTCTGTGTGCATTTCCGCCGGTCATATAATGCCAGTGCTCGGCTGACG
Source organism: Aquarana catesbeiana (assembly GCF_042186555.1). Classification (NCBI taxonomy): domain Eukaryota; kingdom Metazoa; phylum Chordata; class Amphibia; order Anura; family Ranidae; genus Aquarana; species Aquarana catesbeiana. The sequence goes on along the minus strand of NC_133324.1, from coordinate 255,531,065 downwards.
GACCTCCAAAAGGAGTTTAACCTGCCCAAGAACCGCCTAATCTGTGACATGCCCACCAGGTGGAACTCAACGTTGGCCATGCTGCAGCGGCTGCACATGCAGCAGAGGGCCATCAATGAGTACCTGTGCGACTATGGCACCAGGACAGGGTCAGGGGAGCTTGTTTTTTTTTCCCCACGCCAGTGGGCCATGATCAGGGATGCATGCACTGTCCTGTCACCATTTGAGGAGGCCACGAGGATGGTGAGCAGTGACAGTGCATGCATCAGTGACACTGTCCCCCTTGTCCACCTGTTGGAGCACACGCTGCGTGGAATAATGGACAGGGCACTTGAGGCAGAACAGAGGCAGGAAGAGGAGGACTTCCTTAGCTCTCAAGGCCCCCTTTATCCAGACAGTGTTCCTGCGTGCCCGCCGATCACACAGGAAGAGGACGAGGAGGAAGAGGAGGAGGAGGAGGAGGAAGATTGTGTCAGTATGGAGGTGGAGCCTGGCACTCAGCATCAGCAGCAGTCTTTAAGGGATCAGTCCCAAGAAACACATGGACTTGTACGTGGCTGGGAGGAGGTGGCTGCGGACCATGTCGTCCTTAGTGACCCAGAGGACTCCGGACCGAATGCCTCAGCAAACCTACGCTGCATGGCCTCCCTGATCCTGCAAAGCCTGCGTAAGGATCCTCGTATTCGTGGTATCAAGGAGAAGGACCAATACTGGCTGGCAACCCTCCTTGATCCACGTTACAAGGGTAAGGTTGCGGACCTTATCTTGCCATCGCAGAGGGAGCAGAGGATGAAACATCTTCGGGAGGACTTGCAGAAAGGTCTGTGCAACGCGTTCCCAGAGACTGGGAGGTTACAAACTCCTGTTTCTGAACAACGTGTTGCTGAGGCTTCGGTCAGTCAAAGAAGGAGCGGTGGAGAAGGTGGCCGTCTGACCGATGCGTTCAGACAATTTTTTGGTCCGCAGCCCCAAGGTATGATCGGTTCCAGCAACCATCGCCAGCGTCTGTTTTACATGGTGCAGGAATACCTAGGGGCAAGATCAGACTTGGACACCTTTCCCACCGAAAATCCTCTGGGTTACTGGGTCTTGAGGATGGATCACTGGCCAGAGCTTGCACAGTATGCAATTGAGCTACTGGCCTGTCCTGCATCCAGCGTTCTTTCGGAACGCACATTCAGTGCTGCTGGAGGCGTGGTAACCGATCACAGGGTGCGTCTGTCCACTGACTCGGTCGATCGACTGACCTTCATAAAAATGAATGAGTCTTGGATCACCACCAGCTACCAAGCACCTGATGCTGATGTAACCGAATAATTTTTTTTGAAATCTCAGATCCCTTCAAAGACTGCCTATGCTGATGCTGAGTGACTATCCCTGAGTAATTATCCTCTTCCTCCTCAATCATCACGCTGATAGCTTGTAAGAACATTTTTGGTTCTGGGTGCCACCACCAGTGCCTAAGGCACAATTTTTCAGCCCCTGTTTAACAGGGGCGTGTAATTACGATTTTTGATGTAATACTTTGCAGCAGGGCTCGTTCCTGCATTCCAACTAGAGTGTCTGTGAGGGGTTGCAGTGTTGTGGCACCAGCACCAGTGCCTAAGGCCCAATTTTTCAGCCCTTGTTTAACAGGGGCGTGTAATTACAATTTTTGATGCAATACTTTGCAGCAGGGCTCGTTCCTGCATTCCAACTAGAGTGTCTGTGAGGGGTTGCAGTGTTGTGGCACCAGCACCAGTGCCTAAGGCCTAATTTTTCAGCTCCTGTTCAACAGGGGCATGTAATTACAATTCTTGATCTAATATTTCACAGCAGAGCCCTGTGAGGGCTTACAGTGTTGTGGCCACAGCAACACCTAAGGCCCAAATTTCTGCTGAGTATATAGGGCAGGACCCTACTTTCAAACAACTAACTTACAAACGACTCCTACTTGCAAACGGAAGGAGACAACAGGAAGTGAGAATAAATCTACCCCTAGGAAGGGAAATTCTCTCCTGTAAGAGTTAATATGGGAAAAACATTTCTCCTTTCCACTGATGCTTTCCAATCCATTGGGACAAAAAGTGAGGTGAAATCTTCTGAAGAGGAGGAAAGACAGCAAAACAAATGTCACAGGGGTGATAACCCTTCCCTATGTTTTCCAAAAAGCTTAAAAAAGATTTTTTGGCTGGAGCTAAACACGTTAAAAATGTACCCGTTCAAAATTACAAAGAGATTCTGCTTAACAACAAACCTACAGCCTGTATACTGCTGTTCAGAGTATATAGGGCCTGGTGGCCCCACACCTTTCCTTATTTTAATTTGGGTGCGGGGTTCCCCTTAATATCCATACAAGACCCAAAGGGCCTGGTAATGGACTGGGGGGTACCCATGCCGTTTGTCTCACTGATTTTCATCCATATTGCCAGGACCCGACATTACATTAAACCCGCAAGCAGTTTTAAATGAGATTTTTTCCTTTAAAAATGACATTTGGTGCAGGGACTGTTCTAAACACGGGAAACACGCGTCACTTTACAGGCATACTATAGACACCCCTCAGGTACGATATTTAAAGGAATATTTCACTTTTTTTTTTTACTTTAAGCATCATTAAAATCACTGCTCCCGAAAAAACGGCCGTTTTTAAAAGTTTTTTTTGCATTGATACATGTCCCCTGGGGTAGGACCCGGGTCCCCAAACCCTTTTTAGGACAATACCATGCAAATTAGCCTTTAAAATGAGCACTTTTGATTTCGAACGTTCGAGTCCCATAGACGTCAATGGGGTTCTAACGTTCGTGGGAACTTTCGGTCCGTTCACAGGTTCTGGTGCGAACCGAACTGGGGGGTGTTCGGCTCATCCCTAGTGTCTACGTGTGGTGAACACCATCCTTAGCTTACGACCAGGACTGTCTTGTGCCAACGGTAAAGCATGGTGGTGGTGCAATCATGGTTTGGGCAGCCATATCTCAGTATTCTGCAGGCCCCATCATCACCTTGAAAATTAGAGTCACTGCCAGTGACTATGTACAAATTTTGGCCAACCCCATTATGCAGACCTTGTTTCCCAAAGACAGCGCCTTTTACTAAGATGATGATCCAATTCACCCAACTGGTTTTGTCAAATCATAGTTTGATGAGCATGCAGACGAGGTCTCGCACATTCCCTGGGCGCCGCAATCGCCAGACCTCAATATCATACAGCCATTATGGTCAATTTTGGAGCACAAGGTTCGGGCTTGTTTTCCTCCTCCTGCATCTCTGCGAGAACTGGGATTATTTTTGCTTGAAGAGTGGCATCAGATTCCATAAACCACCATCCAAGACTTATAGTTGTCAATTCCCAGGAGAATTCAGAGTGTCTTGGATGCCAAAGATGGTCCAACACCATATTAGGTACCAATTTTGTTTTTTTTTTTACCTGGTGTTTGCATATTTTTTCCAACTCCTGTAAATCTAGTCTACTCCTATTAATATGAGTGATCTTGAAGTTTTAAAACTTACTTTTTGAAGAATCCCATACATTTACTTCCTTGAATTCTGTGACACATATTACCTACACTATGCCCTGTGAATATGAAATGCTTGTGTCACACTTTTTACAGAGCCTGCCTTCTAAACTACTAAGGTGCTAAGAGGAGGAGATAAATCAGTACAGGAATCACTGCTTTCAGGCAGCAAGGTACCATGGCAAATGCAGTCTTTAGAGATTGAAAATAATGCTAACCCTCTTGTATTAAACTGTATTGTCGGCGTATTGTCTCCCTTTATATTGAAAAGTGCTGCGTAAACATCGCTATATAAATCCTAAATAATATAATAATAATATTGATAATAAAACAAAGTCATAAGCAGAGGAGAAGCCACAAAGCAGGCACGGGATTCAAAAAGTTGTGGAAAGTGATGGCCAGAGGTAGGCAAAACTTACAACATGAAGTGAGATTTATACAGTAAGCTTATATTGGATCACCAAAAATAACAATTGTTTGTAATTTTATTACAATGATGAAGTTTTATGTATCATATACTCTGATGCCCAAAGCAGGGCTTAAATTTAAAGTAGGAAGTAATTATTGTATTGTATCTTAGGTGTGTTGTTAGTTTATATGAACTAGAAGGCATGGAAGCTGTTAATGTCACAGATATTATTTTTATGCTTACAGTGAGTGTAAGTCGTGCTTTAGATTTAATTGCTGGTGCGCTAAATTTAAAGTTTGCAATCGGGCTTCTGCTTTTCAGTTTCTTCATAGTTACTGAGCTTTAAGCCATACAGCTTAAACCATCTGAGAAGTTATATGAGTTTTCAGCAGAAGGTTTGTTAAAGCCAGCTCTTTTTCCATTTTCCCCTTAATGTTCTGGAAGGAGAAGAGTCATTGAAGAGCTGCTGAGTCCTTTAGTGCACACAAGGGAAACATTTGAGGTGCTTAGGCTATTGTATGGTGTCTGCCAACCTCTGCTATTCTCATCAGCAGTTGTATGCGCTGGACAATTATATCCAGACACTCCGAAGGAAGACAGAAGCCAGAACACAGTGATTTCACTTTCATTGCTACAACTAATAGTCATACAAACCTTCATGAGGCCATCTATTTTATGGCTATTGCTCAGCTTAGAGGAGTTTGTATAATATAAAATGTTATTTTATAATCTTTAGACTGCTCGTTCAGCATAGCCTTTCCAGCATTATGACTGTTATAGATCAAGCATTTTAGAAGTGAATCAACACATGAGAAAAATACAGTAATTAGAGAAAAGGGTGTCTGTTCTTTGAAGTGCCAGTTCAAGAGAAACATTTCATTGCACTGAATTGGTGTGGAATTAGAACTTATAGTAGCTGCTAGCAGCAGAACAGAAGAGCCTCAGTTTTCGATTAAACTAAGTTATCAAGTCAGAATGTGATTTTAATCATATTTAGTGGCAGCTCACAGCTGCAGTTGTTGGAACAGTTTTAAAAGAGACATACCTTGTGACTAGCTGGCCCAAGGGTATAGTGTATTTTACATTAGAAGGCTTCTATGTGTTGGCAAGCTTTCAATTCCCCAAATTCACAGCAGAAATGACTTTATGTTTCTGGTACTACAGCAGTAAAAGTTTGTAGGTCTGTGATCCCTCAAAGCTGAACTCCAGCCTGGCTACTAAATACACAGTTAAAATACTTATATGTGATTTTTTTTTTATCCAACAAAGAATTTATATTTTTGTTCGCCCGGGTATCTACACAGTCCAGAAAGACAACAGAGCGATCTTCGTGATCTAACTTTTCTCCGCTGCAGTTAAGCACCCTAGTTTGGTTATCTTCAAGCCACCTAGGCTGTGATTGGACAGAAGGAAGAAGCAGAAATAGCTAGTTGAGGTTTCTGCTCTCTCTTTCTATCAGTATTTTATTATAAACACAAAAGAGTGCAAGGTCACCAGAATCACTTAAAAAGCTTCTCCTCCCTCCCCCAAGTGCTGGTTTAATGAGGACTGCAATTTCTGAAATAAACAGAATCTTGGGGTTATGGTGTGCTCTTTTACTTATTGCTCTCACAAGGGGGCCCCCATGTGATAACATTGGGCAGGGGAAAGGTACTCTTTATGGAGATAGGTTCTATTAGACCCTTAATGTCTTCCCTGCCCTCTGTTCCAGCCAAACATACTTGGCTCCTTTAGATAATGCACTCTATCAATTTCAAGCAAACATATACCTGAAATATTTATTTGGAATAATTTAGAAATAATTAGGGATATGGGGATGGAAGGGGGATTAGGGAATGCGGGGTTGTGGTTTTGAAGTTTTTGTGTGCTCTGTTTTGAGAATTAGACAATTAAGACAATACATTTTGGTACTGCCAAAACAAGCTCACAATACTATACTATGTTTTGCCCCAATTGATATGAATTTGAGGGCTTTAGCTTTATTTTCCTAAGAGTACACTTGTTTATAGTCAAGTATGTAAATTCTGGCATATTACCTCTGGATAAATAAGGTGTCATAGCACGTGGCAATTTATCAAATTGGGGTGCTGCTGTATTCAAACCAAGGAATAATGTACAAGTTAAAATAGTAATTACACATCCAAAATATGTCAGAATATGGTGTTGCTGACACTGTCTATGAAAATCTTACTGTTCCATACCACGTACAGCTTACGGGCATCTCCCAAGCATGTCATTAAAAGGATTGTTGTTTTCCCTATGTTGCCCTTGAAGTTGCATTAAAAAAACTCTAACCGCAGGTTTTTTTTTCTGGCAGTACTCAGCTCCTCATGCCTTTTTTGGTAATCTTTTGCCTATTAACTGTGAAGTAGTCAGAACAGATTTTCAAAATATGCCCCCCCCCCCCCTATAGACTTCAATGAGATTTGGTTTTAAATTTGCAATTTTCGTACTTGCCAATCAGTTTGACACATTGGGAAAAAGACTGTGCACCTTGCAAAGTGCAGTTGCACACTGCAACTTGTTCCAGAGCTTAGTTAATGAGCAGAAACTTTGCTGACTTCCATCGTCCAATCATGTGCAAGCAAAAATGCTGTTTTCCTTGCACGTAATTGGGTATTCTTTGCAAACTGAAGCCTTACCTCGTTTTCTAAGCTCTGGAACAACTGCCCTTGTAGAGGGCAACTGCACTTTGCATAGTGCATTGTCTTTTTGCCTTTAGTAAATCAATTCCATTGTCTCATTCTTACCTTCTATGTGTAAGATCAGATGTTGAAATGGATTTCCCTATAAGATACTGCAACTTATTTATTACACTAAAAGGATTTATTATTAGGTGGACAAGAACCTGCCTCTAGTAGCACAAGTAAATATTTTTAGCATCATGGAAGAAACAGCCTTGTTATCGAGTACATGCTTATGTTTTACATTCCTATAGTTCATTTTGTGATTGGTTGACAACTTGTTTTGACCTCAAGTATAATACAGACCATAAAATGAACACATTGACTGAAAATAGGAAAAATATGTAGAGCAAGCAAAATTCTCATTCATTAACATAAATACTGAAATGGCATATGGTGCATCAATACACTGGTTAGGTCAGTGCGGGGTTACACACGTCTACCTAATTCTTAGTATATTAATAGAAAATGTATATTATTTGATAATAGTGTTTGTTTTATTTTGTGCTTCGGAAATGAAAAGGAGCAAGATTCACTTTTGGTACATACATTTTGCTTTAACAGCATAAAATGCGACATGTAATCCACTCTAACTAACAAGATGTTAAATTTGAGGGTACAAACTATTCTGTGACAGGCTGTCAGTTTCCCTGTGTCGCCAATCAAGTATGGTAGCACAAATTCTGAAACGTTCAAAGCATTATCCATCATTGTCATTTACAGATCACCATGCATCATTTGTCAAAGCTATTTACATTGCTAACAGGTGAACAGAGGACAAATAATGGGTCACTTTTAAAAAGGACTTCGATAAAAGGGATGCATTGTTACCATACTTAATTTTTAACGTATATATATATATATGTATGTATTGTATATACTTTTTTTTACCACGGACATAACATTATTTAGTTATAGCATAGTTATAGTAGTGTAGGACAATATGCCATATTGGTATTAAATTATTTGGTGCAGTGGTGAAAAAGGCCTATGACCATTGTGTGGACAAAAAAAATCTGTTTTATTTCATCCTAATATAAGATAATTGTTAGATTTATTGCACAGAAAGGCTTTCTTTTAAATAGCTATTTTACTAGATACTACAGTGCCAGGGGTATAGGATTTTTACCATCACTTCCCGATGACAATAAAAGATAACATATATGTCCCTCAGGGCTAAAAGAAAAAGAAAGAAAAGAAAAAGATTTCTGGGATTTGTAAGGTGGATGCATCTCTCAAAGAAATCAATAGTACACACGTTAAAATCTGTTTTATTTTTAGACTAAAATGGCTATATTGAGACAAAAAAAAAAAAAAATAACCCCACTATAATAAAAGATATACACAGTGTATATATAACCCCTGTAAACTAACCCCTTAAGAACCCAAATACAGTATGATATAATCTGATTCATTCAGTCAGAGGGTCAACTATAATTGTTCCCCCATGATCTTAAATAGTGACGACAGCATGCAACAAGATTGTAAAATGATCACAAATATTAGCTTTGAAAAAATATTTTATCTCAATGCGTTTCGCTTTGTGCTTCTTCAGAAGAGGAGTGTTGCATCCAGGTACAGGTGTATATGGGAACCATGTGGACCCCAAAGAAGGTACACTCAAGGCACTCAAAGGGGGGCAGGGAGGAGACTAGGTCAGTACAAATTCCAACCCCAGACAGTCTTTTTCACATATATCTGGCCCACATATGAACTTAAAACAGAAGGAGAGTCCCTATATGGCAAAGCCAATCTTGCCCACATGGTATTTCTAGGTATATTATTAGGCAAGAGTGTTTCCATATGGCATTTCCTGGATGGTAAGCTATTTTACACTACAGGAGCTGCTTTTTTTTTTAGATGCAACACTAAAGTTTCCTAAAATATTTACTATGCAAGGTTCTGATATCAGAACACAATAGAACATGACATAAAAATGTTGCCAGGCACATATTGACAGTGCATAGAGGCATCATAAAATTACTGCAGCACATGAGCTCTCTCAAAGTTTCTAGTTGGAGTGCCCAAAAGACAGTATGAGTTTCTTTGTTGTATTCTAAGACTGCAGACTTTGTATTTACCCAACTGCATATAGATGTTGTTACCAATACTAGAAAAAAGATGGTGGCACATGCAGTTGCAGCGGCTGGGTGCTCTGTACAGTAGTGTGAGAAGAGGACTGTTTGCTATGAGCTAGAGGAGCTGCTGGCTATTTGCTGCAAGCAGGAAAATGCTGTGTGTACTGCGTGTACTATGGGAGGCCAGAACTACACTTTACTGCCTTTGGCTTTGTGTCCTGTTCGGCCACCTTGACACTGACTACCCCAGTGTGTGCCCTGTGTGTCCTGCTAGGAACTTTGCCAGAGATTCAGCACCTTGGGAAGTGTGCTGACACTGCAATCGATGCCATGGCAGCTGTTACAGTGCTGACAGGAAAAGAAGAAAGGGAGTGGAAGAAGCGCAAGCATAAATCTTCCTGTTACCAAGCTGGGGCTGCAGCAGCTGTTTCAACTGGGGCGGCTGTGGGAGCAGCTGGAGTTTTGGCAAAGGAACAAGCTAAGCAGTGGAGGTGAAGCACACTAAAACTTCCCCTGGAGAGCTCATGTTTAGCTGAGTGTGCTGGGGCTGCTGCTAAAGTGTCCAAGGGAACTGGTGGAGGTGCTGATGTTTTTCTTGGGAGACACCAGAGGAAACAGAGGTATAGAAACTGGGTAAGAGAGCAGGTACAAGACCTGTGTTGCCAACTTTTTCTTAGTAATTGCTGATCTCTTTTAAACAAGATGGATGAACTCCGGCTGAGGTTTACTACACACAAATTAAATAGCTGTGTGACTGTCCTCACAGAGACCTGGCTGGATGGTTCTATACCTGATGAGGCCATTGAGCTGGCCGGCTGCTCTGTCTATCGAGCGGATAGGACTGCAGACTTTGGAAAGACTAAAGGAGGTGGTCTGTGTATAAAGCAAAGTACAAAATTAGAAGACAGAAGTAAAGTCTAAAGGAATAAGCAATGGTCAGGTCAGGCACAGTTTAGGCACTGTAATGTGAAAGAAAAAGGTTCCCAGATAGGAAGCAATTGAGCTGCAAGTTTGAAAATGACTTGCTAAGCTATTGCTAGACTTGCCAGGCTTTACAAGCGTGTTTCTCAATTGCAGCAAGTCCACATTGCATGATCCAGATCAACTTTCTTTGCAAACATTCTGCAAGTCTGCTGCAAGTTCTGGTTCAGTTATGTTGTGCAATAGTCATCCCACCACAGGGGTCACTGTGGCTGAATCTTCATGCTGTAGACTTGCAAACTTACAAATACTGTAGCTACTGACTTTTACTATTAGAGTACTTGCCTGTCCAGGCATCCAGCAGTGTCCTCACCCAAGCCGATTCTTTAATCTTGGCTAAGGGAATCTGGCAGTGAATTCTTGCAGCTTCCCAGTCGGTTTCCTACTGCGTATGCGTGAATTACACTGCGGGTGGGGCCCCAAAAGGTGCCAAATGTGGCAGTGGAGAGGGGGCAGACAAGCAGAGCTTTTCCCCTCTAAGCCAAAATGTTAGGCAGATCCTATCATTGTCATAAAATGAACCTGTCACCAAGTCTAAATAAAATGTATCTTCAGTTGCCTGAAGATCCTTCTGAAACCATCACTTCCAGAAATGTCAATCTCCTGTGTCCTGTAGTAATATACAGGTTGACAGAAGGAACCAGTAAGCATAGGACCCGCAGGAGATCTACACACCAGTACTCTTTCTCCACACAAAACTAGCAATAAATCTAAAACCTAAAACAAACCCTTAAAGCATAACTAAAGGCAAAACTTTTTTTTTTAGTTTGGAGTGGAGTGGAGAGGGATTAGAACACCAGTCAGGTTTTTATTGCTGTCTGTGCCCCCTTTAGGGAGATTCAACCTCTCTGTTTGTTCTGTTTACCATTATCATTGAAAGTGAAAGTAAAAGAAAATCCCAAATTTTGGGTTGTCCCCAGAAAAGTAATAGAGGGGAAATCTTCCAAAGAGAAAGCTAGTTCTGATGACCTGGGGGTCCCCAAGGAATTCCCCTAAATTGCTGGGATTTCCTTTCACTTCCTGTTTGGCTATGGGATGGGAAGTGAGGTGAAATATCTGTAATGGGACACGGACGGCAAAAAAAATCTGACAGGGGTTCAACCCTCCCTTGCTCTATCCAAAATGAAAAAAAAAGTTGCCTATAGTTCTACTTTAACATTTAGCCTTTATTGAATTCTATTAACCCTTAGACTAAAACCTTTACATTTTACTTGCGCTCCAATGCCTACCATGTAACCTAATGCTTAAACTCATCACTTAACACTTTAAACTCAAGTTTCTTATTACATTAGCGTAACCACTTCAGCCCCGGAAGATTTGGCTGCTCAATGACCAGGCCATTTTTTGCGATAGGGCACTGCGGCTTTTTAACTGACAATTGCGCGGTCATGCGTCACTGTACCCAAACAAAATTGAGGTCTTTTTTTTCCAACAAATAGAGCTTTCTTTTGGTGGTATTTGATCACCTCTGAGGTTTTTATTTTTTGTACTATAAACAAAAGAAGAGTGACAATTTTGAAAAAACACAATATCTTTTACATTTTGCTATAATAAATATCCCACATTTTTTTTTCAATAAAACACATTTTTCCTCAGTTTAGGGAGATATGTATTCTTCTACATATTTTTGAATATTAAAAAAAATTGCAATAAGCGTATATTGATTGGTTTGCGCACAAGTTATAGCGTCTACAAAATAGGGGATAGATTTATGGTCTTTTTATTATTATTTTTTTTTACTAGTAATGGCGGTGATCTGCGATTTTTATTAGGACTGTAATATTAAGGCGGACAACTTGGACACTTTTGACACATTTTTGGGACCGTTGACAATTATACAGCGATCAGTGCTATAAAAATGCATTGATTACTATATAAATGTCACTGGCAGGGAAAGGGTTAACACTAGGGGGCGATCAAGGAGTTAACTGTATTCCCTGTGTGTTCTAACTGTAGGGGGAATGGGACTGACTATGGGAAGAGAGAGACCGGTGTTCATACTTAGTATGAACATACGATCTGTCTCCTCTCCCCTTAGAGAACAGGGATCTGTGTGTTTACCAGTTCTGTCACAAGCGATCGCGGGTGCCTCGCATTGGCTCCAGGCACATGCTGCGAGCGCACGCCCCTAGTGGCCAAAGGGTGAAGCGACATAAGGTAACGTCAATTTGCCCAGCCGAGCCAGCCTGACACAGTAAAACTGCAGCGGCTGGTCCAGAAGTGGTTAAAATATTGCATGTGCAGCAGAAAGGGTTAATGTCTTATTGTTTTTATTTCTATCAGGAAAATTATCTGTACTCATTAATAGTCTGTAATGAAGAACTTCTGCTCTCATGCTCTTTGTTGATTGCAGAGCTATAGGTCTGACTAAGCAGGTAATGTGTCAGACCACTGCAGAGAGACTGCTGTTTACACACAGAAAGCAGTGGTCCTACTCTGCAGTTTCCTGCCTAAGAGAGGATTTTTTACATGTGACAGTGATAAATTACATGATCAGTAAGCAAACATCATGCAAAACACAGAGCTTAAAGTGCAGAAAAGCAGTGACAGGTAAATAAAAAAGAAAAAAAAAAACTGCTTCTGCAACCTCTCAAAAATAAATCTATTTTTTATCATACAACAATAATACTGTAAAAAAAAGTTAATGAGGTAATGTGTTCATCCGTGTAAAAGTATTCCCTTGCATGTGTTGACTGATACATTGTTAATATATTGGTCTGATAGTGACGTGACTCCATGTGTGGTTTAAACAATGTCTTGTTTAAATTTCAAATTTAAACATTCCGAAATTCGTAAATTCAGAATTAGTAAATTTGAAAATTCGAACATTCTGAATTGGAAAATTTGTAATTGGAAAATTTGAACATTCGGAAATTTGAAAATCCAAAAATAAGAAAGGAAAATCTGAAAATTCGAAAGAACGAAAATCTGAAAATTTGAAAATTTGAAATAATAACTATTAAATTATAGGTATTGGAATTTCCTTTCAAATTTGGTTGTTAGTAAACCTAATGAATACAAATTTATCTGAAGTTTCGAATTATTCAAAATAAAGAATGTTGCATCTAAACAAATGGAGTGAAATAATAATAAATAATAATATGTTTTTATTAGTATTATTATTATTATTATTTATTATTATTAATTTGTTATGTTCCATTCGTTTAGATACGGCATTCGTTATTACGGATAAGCTGTAACTTCAGATAAACTCGTATTCATTACGTTCACTAACAGCCAAATTTGAAAGGAAATTCCAATACCTATAATTTAATAGTTAGTAATAGTTAAGTTATTATTAGTTAGTTATTATTTCAGATTTTCAGTTTTTGAATTTTCGGATTTTCATTTTTATTTTTGGATTTATGACTTTTCAGATTTTAGAATTTCCGAATTTCCAAAATTTAGAATTTCCGAATTTTCGAATTTCCTAATATTCGGAAAAATTCGGAAATTCAAAAATTCAGATATTTCCGAATTAACAAATTTGTCTAACTTCATAGAAAATGAATTCGGAACTAAACGAATTTCACATGTCTACCATAAACTCTCTCCAGTTAGTTATCATGGGGGTTTCTACGAAACCGTCCGGAACTTTTAGATCCACAGCAGGAAACCATCTATAATCCAATATGGAGACACTGCTCACTCATGATCAACGAGGTTGTGGATGTCCTAAGGAAACCGTGCATGTGAAATGTGTTTATAAAGATATTCGGCTTTCCCCCTGGATTTGTTCCATGGAGTAAGATACTCTCCTTCCTCAGTAGTATGACTGCAGGAGAGCTTTTCTACCTTCTATAAAAGATCCTGTTAACCCCTCTATACTATGATCCTCTATTTCTGTTCCTCTCCTATATTTTGGACAGTGGGATTTGTAAAAAAAAAATATGAAACTTAACACCATTCTCAAATAATTTTATATATTGCCACTGATGTGAGATTGCATTAGGTGGATACTTGTGTATAATTTTTTAAAAAGGAGCCCCAAAGATATATATATTGTGGGGGTTAGCTCAAGTGGAGATCCCCTTCCCTGGAAAAAAGCAGTCCAACGGCAGCTCTTTTCTTAAAGCGGCGTTCCACCCATTTAAAAGTCAGCAGCTGCAAAAAGTGTAGCTGCTGACTTTTAATAAACAGACACTCACCTGTCCCATGGTCCAGTGATGCGGTCGCATGAAGCCTCCCTCCTCTCCCCCCCCTCTCCACGGCACCGGCATTGTAACCGCACTACACATTCGCGAGCTGCGCTGCACGTTCTGAATGGCCGGGCAATCTTCTGGGACCTGTGACGTGTCCCAGAAGTTTGCAGGGAGGGAGGGGGGGTGAACTTCCTTTCGGCACCGCGGCGCCAGGGGGGGAAGTGGGAGCTGGGTGCCTGTCAGAACTGGGTACCTGCACCCCCCCCAAAAAAAAGCACATGCCAAATGTGGCATGTCAGGAGGTCCCCAGTACTTAAAGCAGAGAGTTCCATTTTTGGGTGGAACTCTGCTTTAAGGCTGCTTTCAGACTGAAAGCATTGGCTGTTAGCGGTAAAACGCCACTCGTTTTAGCGGCCCTTTACCGGTGTTTAAGTGGCACTTTTGCACTGCTTTTCGGCCGCTAGCAGGGCACTTTTAACCCCAAAGAAGTGGTTAAAAACACTCGTGTTGCATCGCTTCCAAATCGCTTTTCAGGCGATTTGGAAGTGCTGCCCATTCATTTCAATGGGTGGGGCATTTTTGGAGCACTGTATACAGCGCTCCTAAACCGCCCAAAAGATGCTGCATGCAGGACTTTTCCTGATGTCCCGCAAGGGCACCACCCCAGTGTGAAAAGTCACACTGAAATGAATGGGAGGCAGTTATCAGGCGCTATTTGGAGGCTATTTCTATAGACAGTTTTATTTAAAAGGTTGTACAGAAAATAAACAAAACAGGAAAAATAAATCCTTGCCACCCAGGCACTAACTAAACAGTACTCATTCCTACATCACAGGTGAAGTGCTCCTCCCAGTCACCAAAAAAAACCCCAAAACATTTTGCTAGCCTTTTCTTTTTTCTCAGGCTGGGTTCACACTATCTTCACATGTGGCTCATGGTGCGTCCCCGTTCATCAGTTCAGGTCCGATTTCAGTCCAGATTTTTGGTTGAATTCGGACCTTAAATGGACCAAAAGATGCACAGAGCTCCTGTGCAAATGTGCACTGGAGCCGCAGCGGAGATAAGTGAACTGACTCCATAGAGAGCCAGTCAAAATCTCCTGCTATTGGAACCTGCATCCAATTCGCAATAGTGTGAACCCAGCCTTACAGAGCAATTTTCACATGTAGCTCTCTCAGCTATTAGCTTAGCTTCCCCGAGTCCCAGGCCAGAGCAACCTCTTGCTCCAGTCCTTCCTTAGTTATACAACCTTCTGCTGGCCACAAGTGGAATGCAAAATCTGGTTCGGAACCCACACTGCCAAGGTGGCCTGGAAACCCTGGACTAGATTCCACCTTTGTTTCCTACATATGAAAGCATACAAGGTGATACATAGCTCCCCTCAATCACCTCACTTTTCATAATGTCACTATATATATACAAAAGTGAGTAGACCCCTCACATTTTTGTAAATATTTTATTATAACTTTTCATGTGACAACACTGGAGAAATTACACTGTGCTACAATGTAAATTAATGAGTGTACAGCTCGTATAACAGTGTAAATTTGTTGTCCCCTTAAAATAACTCAACACAGCCATTAATGTCTAAACCGAGGGCAACAAGAGTGAGTACACCCCTAAGTGAAAATGTCCAAATTGGGCCCAAGTAGCCATTTTCCCTCCCCGGTGTCATGTGACTCGTGTGTGTTAAATTTGGTGTTATCGCTCTCACTCTCTCATACTAGTCACTGGAAGCTCAACATGGCACCTCATGGCAAGAAATTTTCTGAGGATCTGAAAAAAAGAATTGTTGCTCTACATAAAGATGGCTTAGGCTATAAGAAGATTGCCAAGACACTGAAATTGAGCTGCAGCACGGTGGCCAAGACCACAGAGTAGTTTAACAGGACAGGTTCCACTCAGAACAGGCCTCACCATGGTCGACCAAAGAAGTTGAGTGCACGTGCTCAGCGTCATATCCAGAGGTCGTCTTTGGGAAATAGATGTCTATGGGACTCGAACATTCAAAATCAAAAGTGCTAATTTTAAAGGCTAATATGCAAGTTATTGTCCTAAAAAGGGTTTGGGGACCCGGGTCCTGCCCCAAGGGACATATATCAATGCAAAAAATAATTTTTAAAAACGGCCTTTTTTTTCTTTTTCCCTTTTTCTTTTTCTCTTTTTCCTTCTACCAATTCCTTCTCGTAGGTGGGGGCCGCTCCTCTTTCTCCCTCCCTAGTCCTCACATATTCACTAAACCAACTTGTGAAACACACAAAGACCTCAGACCAGAACCTAATAAATACACGTAACACCTTCCGTAACTCTACAAATTCCTATCATGCCGAAAGAAGCAACCACTAATCAACAACTCTCGCTAAAATGCCTGTCACTCAATGTAAAAGGCCTAAATATCCCAGAAAAGCTACGCAAGTTCTTTTAGCTTTAACTACACACAAAGTCCACTTCCTACTGCTACAGGAACCACACTTTCGTACAAAGTCTATCCCCAAACTAACAAACCACGTATATAAGCAAGCCCTACTCTACAAACCCATCCTCTAAAACAAAAGGAGTCTCCATTCTCATTTCCAAACACGCTGACTTTCAACTATCTGACTCACTGGTTGATCGCGAAGGTAGATACATTTTTGTTAAAGGTACATACGCATCTAAACCTATCACAATAGCAAATGTGTACTGCCCGAACGAACACCAAGTAACCTTTTTCAGACATATATGTGACCTTCTTTCTACCTTCCAAGAGGGCATAGTAATACTTGGCGGAGACTTTAATGTTCCGCTAAACCCAACACTGGACTCCTCCACAGGGACCTCGGCGCTCCCATACCGCGCACTATGGCAGATTAAACTCCAATTGCAAAACCTGACCCTTCATGACACATGGCGTACCATGTTCCCGACAGACAAAGACTACACATTCTTTCCCCCCCACATCAGAAGTACTCGAGAATCGACTACATATTTTTATCCCAGACAGACTTATCTTTTCTCTCACAAGCTACAATAGAACCCATGTTCTTATCCGACCACCACCCTATCACGATAACTCTAACATTTCCAGATTCCAGCAAAAGAACTAAGACTTGGAGGTTGAACCCTTCCCTCATTAAAGAGCCTGAAATACAAAGACAAATAAACACCCCACTTAAACTATACTTTCAGGAAAATTCTTCCCCAGACATCACTCCTATCACACTTTGGGAAGCACACAAGTGTGTTATTCAGGGGAAACTTATAGCCTTAGCAACGAATGCTAAAAAGAGACATCAGGCACAGATTGCATCACTTATCAAAACTATCAATAGACTTGAAACAACCCACAAACAATCTACCTCCCAATCCACACTACAAGACCTCTTACACGCACGATCCGCTTTAATCGATAAACTAGGGAAATGCACAAGACGACAACACATTCTCAGACAGAAAGTGTTCTACGAGCACGGCAACAAAAGTGGAAGATTACTTGCCCGTACGATACAGGCAGCCAAAACCTCATCTATTATCCACCTCCTTCGCACTGATCAAGGCACACTTCTCTCCAAAAATGAAGACATAGCGGCCCACTTAAAAAAATATTCTAAACTTTATAATCTGCTACGTCACAACACAGGACTACCTAATACGCCAATCCCAAATACGTGAATTCTTAGCCCAATATTGTCCCAAACCAATCACTCCACAGCAAGCTGAAGCCTTAGAACACCCATTGACCACTGGAGAACTAGATCTTGCTATAAAGCAAATGAAAATGGGTAAGAGTCCAGGTCCAGACGGACTACCGCTAATCTATTATAAAAGCTTCTCAGAAACACTCTCACCTAAAATGCTAACAGCCTTCAACTCCCTCTCGAATCCATCCACTCCTTTAAAAAGGCTCACATAGCAGTCATACCGAAAACAGACAAAGATCCTTCCCAAGCATCTAATTATAGACCCATTTTACTATTTAATGTAGATATTAAACTATATGCAAAGATGATAGCAAACAGACTATTACCCCTAATCCCTGGCCTTGTCTCATCTGACCAAGTGGGCTTTATCCCGGGGAGGGAGGCCAGGGACAATACCATATATACCCTGAACATTCACCACTGGCTCACTTCCTCGGACACTAAGGCGTTCCTTCACTTGATGCTGAGAAGGCGTTTGACAGGGTGGCCTGGGATTATATGCGGGAAGTGTTAAAGGGTATTGGCCTGCTACCACGCATGTTTGCACACATTAATGCCCTATATGACAATCCCTCAGCAAGGGTCAAAGCAAACAGCCTCCTGTCAAACGCCTTCCCAATCAGTAATGGAACTCACCAGGGATGCCAATTGTCCCCCCTGATCTTTGTCCTGACGCTAGAGCCCCTTTTAAATAGACTACGAGCCAACACAGATATACAGGGAATATCTATTAACCAGAGGGAATTTAAGGTAGCTGCATTCGCAGACGATATTCTATTATCACTGCAATCACCTCGTGTGTCTCTGCCCAACTTATTAAAGGACATTAACCACTTTGGTGTGTTATCAAACCTCAAAATCTACTACCCCAAATCTCATGCCTTGAATATTTCCCTTTCCCCACAGGAGACTTACCACTGCCAAGAGTCCTTTCCATTTCAATGGAAAGGAGATGCCATTACTTACCTAGGCATTCGAATCACTAGATGACTCTCAGACCTCTATGACCATAATTTCTTAAACACCCTTTCAAAAATCCAGACAGATCTAAAAAACTGGGCCACTCTCAACGTCTCATGGTTTGGACGCTCGGCCTTAATAAAAATGATTATCCTTCCCCGCCTTCTATATCTAATGCAGACCATTCCAATCTATTTACCCCCTTCCTTTTTTCTATCTTATAAAAAAGCTTGTTCAACTTTCATGTGGAAAAACAATTCCCCATGAATTAAATATACACGACTGACATGTGACAAGACCAAGGGTGGGATTGCCCTTCCAGACCTCCATAAATACTATCTGGCCTGCCATCTAACTAGAGTGGTAGACTGGAAAACCAATAAAACAGGGAAGACATGGGTCACACTAGAACATTCTTTCATACATAAACCAATACACATCCTTCCTTGGCTCCCACCAAAACATTGGCCCCAATCCGTTAAGACACATCCACTTACCTACCCCTCGTTACTTGCTTTTACCATAGCTGCAACTTCCTTTCAAATATCCTTGCAACCAGGGCCTCTGACTTCCCTGAAAGGGAACCCAGATTTCCCCCCAGGAGAGTCAAATACATTCCTACTACAAGAATGGCCACATAACGATATCCAAACACGCCACTTCTTCCACGAAGGTCGGTTACGATCCTATGAAAATCTAATATCCACATCTCTCACAAAGGCTTTTCCTTTTTGGTCCTACAGACAGCTAAGACACTTTTTTACCTCCACCAATTCCAATGACAACTTACGCCATTTGAAACTCTCTACCCTCATACCACAAAGACACCTAATTTCTCTCATTTACTCTTTCCTCCAAGAAAAATCCTTTCCCTCACAGACAGAAACCTAAAGGTTATCCTGGGGTAGGGATCTACACATAGCCTTTACTGATGATGAATGGGAAACCATTCATGTACATGCACAAAAGGGATCATTAAACATAGCAATACAAGAAAATGGCTACAAAATAATCACAAAATGCTACAGGACACCGACTCGCCTACACAAATTCTCACCCTCAATCCCGAACACCTGCTGGAGGTGTAATAGAGAGGAAGGATAAATGATCCACATTTGGTGGGAGTGCCAAGTGCTTCAGACATTCCAGAAAGAAGTACATTCCATAATAAAACGAGTCACTACCTGCACCCTGGATTTTAATCCGGTTCAACATCTCCTCCATCATACAACCCTGCCTAAACAATCCTATCATAAATCACTGGCCATGCACATGGTAAATGCGGCCAGATTATGCATACCTGTACACTGGCGATTAACCAACCCCCTGACTGTCAGGGATTGGCTGACGAGGATTGCTAAGATAGAGGAGATGGAGGAATTGATTTACACCTCACAAGACCGCATACAAAAATTCACCACTGTCTGGGCATGTTGGACTTATTTTAAGAGTACAGAATGCTACAAGTCATACTTCCCGATGTGATACTCCCCTCCCCGAACGGCAGAGAAATTACCCGATCGTCCTCTTTAAACAAAATTGGAGGATCAGAGACGAGGAGCGGCCCTTTACCCCCTTACCCCCTTATACCCTCACACCCTATTTCCTCTCTCTGTCCTCTTCTTTCCCTCCCTTTTTTTTCCCGCTGTTCCTTATATGCCACTCCCCCCCTCCTTCCTTATCCCTCTAATATCTCCACTTTACCTAATTCCCCTTTCCCATACATTCATATCCACCCATACCCTCTCTACAATACCTTACTGAAACAATTAGTGAAATATGCTCTAATATCCTACCAGAGACATAACATTCACATTTTTCATTTTTTTTATTTATAAGTATAATGCTCCTTCTTACACCATGACTGGACCTGTTGATATTAGCCCACATGGAGGACACTCAATCATATCAATACTTGTCTTCAGCAAGATGTCTCATCATAGAATGTTCACAGGCTGATTTCCTTTTTTCTTTCTTTTTTTTTCTTTCTCTTTTGTTTGTTTTCTCTTCTCTTTCTTTGTACAGTGATTACATTCTTTATGACACACTTTATTTACCTTATCATACAACTTCATTTCCCATGATCCAGATTGTAACAACATTTTCTGTATTACTAATGTATAACAATGTCATGGATGTTCCTTTCAAAACCTGTTTAATCTTTTGTACATGCAATTTTATTCTCTTTCAATAAAAACCTTTTTGTGGAAAAAAAGTGAAATATTCCTTTAAATATCGTACCTGGGGGGTGTCTATAGTATGCCTGTAAAGTGGCATGTGTTTCCCGTGCTTAGAACAGTCCCTGCACAAAATGACATTTTTAAAGGAATAAAAGTCATTTAAAACTGCTTGCAGCTTTAATGTAATGTTGGGTCCCAGCAATATGGATTTAAATCAGTGAGACAAACGGCATGGGTACCCCCCACCCCCCAGTCCATTACCAGACCCTTTGGGTCTTGTATGGATATTAAGGGGAACCCCGCACCCAAATTAAAAAAAGGAAAGGCGTAGGGCCACCAGGCCCTATATACTCTATATAAACAGCAGTATACATGTGCTGCAAACAAGACAGGGACTGTAGGTTTGTTGCTAAGTAGAATCTGTTTGTAATTTTGAACTGGTACATTTTTAAAGTGTAGCTACAGCCAAAAAATCTATTTTTAAGCTTTTTGGAAAACATGGGGAAGGGTTATCACCCCTGTAACATTTTGCTGTCTGTGCACCTCTTCAGAAGATTTCACCTCACTTTCTGTCCCAATGACAAATGTTTTTTGAAAATTTGGGGTTTTTAGTGAAACAAGGATTGGTGATAAAGCATCAGTGAAGAGGAGACACGTTTTTCCCATATTAACACTTACAGGAGAGAATTTCCCTTCCTAGGGGTAGATTTCATCTCACTTCCTGTTGTCTCCTTCCGTTTGCAAGTAGGAGTCGTTTGTAAGTTGGATGTTTGAAAGTAGGGGCCTGCCCTACTCTGCAGAAATTGGGGCCTTAGGTGTTGGTGTTGCCACAACACTGTAAGCCCTCACAGTTAGTCTTGGTAGGTGCAGGAACGGGCCCTGCTGTGAAATATTAGATCAAGAATTGTAATTACATGCCATTGTTGAACAGTGGTAGAAAAATTAGGCCTTTGGTGGTGGTGGTGCTGGTGCCAAAACACTGTAAGTCCTCACAGTTACTCTTGGTGGGCGCTGGAACGGACCCTGCTGTATAATATTATATCAAGAATTGTAATTACATGCACCTGTTGAACAAGGGCAGAAAAATTGGGCCTTTGGTGGTGGTGGTGGTGTTGACACAACACTATAAGCCCTCACAGTTACTTTAGATCAAGAATTGTAATTACATGTCCCTGTTGAACGGGGAAGAAAAATTGGGCCTTAGGCACTGGTGCCACAACACTGCAACCCCTCACAGATGCTACAGTTGGAACGCAGGAATGAGCCCTGCTGCAAAGTATTGCATCAAAAATTGTAATTATACGCCCCTGTTAAACAGGGACTGAAAATTTGGGCCTTGGGCACTGGTGCTGGTGCCACAACACTGCAACCCCCTTACAGATACTCTAGTTGGAGTGCAGGAATGAGCCCTGCTGCAAAGTATTGCATCAAAAATTGTAATTACACACCCCTGTTAAACAGGGGCTGAAAAATTGGGCCTTGGGCACTGGTGCTGGTGCCATAACACTGCAACCCCTCACAGATACTCTAGTTGGAGCGCAGGAATGAGCCCTGCTGCAAACAATGGCATCAAAAATTGGAATTACGTGCCCCTGTTAAACAGGGGCAGAAAAATTGCCACAACATTGCAAGCCCTCACAGATACTATAGTTGGAGCACAGGAATGAGCCCTGCTGCAAAGTATTGCATCAAAAATTGTAATTATACGCCCCTGTTAAACAGGGGCTGAAAAATTGGGCCTTGGGCACTGGTACTGGTGCCACAACACTGCAACCCCTCACAGATACTATAGCTGGAGTGCAGGAATGAACCCTGCTGCAAAGTATTGCATCAAAAATTGTAATTACACGCACTGTTAAACAGGGGCTGAAAAATTGGGCCTTGGCCACTGGTGGCGGTGCCCAGAGCCAAAAATGTTCTTACAAGCTATGTGCATGAAAATTGAGGAGGAAGAGGATTGTGACTCAGCATAACCGGATAGTCACTCAGCATCAGCATAGGCAGTCTTGAAGGGATCTCACATTAAAAAATAAATCAATCAGTTACATCAGCATTAGGTGCTTGGTAGCTGGTGATCCAAGACTGATTCATTTTTATGAAGGTCAGCCGATCGACTGATTCAGTGGACGGGCACACCCTGTGATCGGTTACAAAGCCTCCAGCAGCACTGAATGTCATCTTTTTTTGTATTTGTTTGTAGTGTTTACCCCACTGATAGCTGCTGCTTTATATATACAGGTTTCTAGTGCAGTTTTTTCTTTTCTTAGCACTGAATGTGCATTCCAAAAGAACGCCGGATGCAGGACAGGCCAGTAGCTCAATTGCATACTGTGCAAGCTCTGGCCAGTGATCCATCCTCAAGACCCAGTAACCCAGAGGATTTTCGGTGGGAAAGGTGTCCAAGTCTGATCTTGCCCCTAGGTAATCCTGCACCATGTGAATCAGACGCTGGCTATGGTTGCTGGAACCGATCATACCTTGGGGCTGCGGACTAAAAAATTGTCTGAACGCATCGGTCAGATGGCTACCTTCTCCACCGCTTCTTCTATGACTGACCGAAGCCTCAGCAACACGCTGTCCAGGAGGACCAGGAAATTGCAACCTCCCAGGCTCTGGAAACTCATTGCACAAACCTTTCTGCAAGGCCTCCGAAGATGTTTCATCCTCTGCGCCCTCTGCGACGGCAAGATAAGGTCCGCAACCTTACCCTTGTAACGTGGATCAAGGAGGGTTGCCAGCCCATAAACATCCCTCCCCTTGATACCACGAATACGAGGATCCTTCTACAGGCTTTGCAGGATCAGGGAGGCCATGCAGCATAGGTTTGCTGAGGCATTCGGTCCAGAGTCCTCTGGGTCACTAAGGATGACATGATCCACAGCCAACTCCTCCCAGCCACGTACAAGTCCATGGGTTTCTTCAGACTGTAAATGATCCCTTGAAGACTGCTGCTGATGCTGAATGCCAGGCTCCACCTCCATGCTGACACAATCCTCCTCCTCCTCCTCTTCCTGTGTGATCGGCGGGCACGCAGGAACACTGCCTGGATAAAGGGGGCCTTGAGAGGTAAGGAAGTCCTCCTCTTCCTCCCTCTGTTCTGCCTCACATGCCCTGTCCATTATTCCATGCAGCGTGTGCTCCAACAGGTGGACAAGAGGGACAGTGTCACTGATGCATGCACTGTCACCGCTCACCATCCTCGTGGCCTCCTCAAATGGTGACAGGACAGTGCATGCATCCCTAATCATAGCCCACTGGCATGGGGAAAAAACCAAGGTCCCCTGACCCTGTCCTGGTGCCATAGTCGCATAGGTACTCATTGATGGCCCTCTGCTGCATGTGCAGCCGCTGCAGCATGGCCAATGTTGAGTTCCACCTGGTGGGCATGTCACAGATTAGGCGGTTCTTGGGCAGGTTAAATTCCTTTTGGAGGTCAGCCAGCCGAGCACTGGCATTATATGACCTGCGGAAGTGCACACAGACTTTCCTGGCCTGCCTCAGGAGATCCTGTAAGCCCGGGTACCTGCCCAAGAACAGTTGTCAGTTGTCCCTGTCGGAGGGCAGAGAGGAGGTTGGTGCCATTGTCGCAAACCACCATGCCTGCCTTAAGCTGGCGTGGCAACATGCACCTCTGAACCTGCCCCTGCAGAGCTGACAGAATCTCTTCAACAGTGTGGCTCCTGTCCCCCAAACACACCAGCTCAAGCACCACATGGCATCTTTTTGCCTGCGTGCTTGCGTAGACCCTTGAAGGACAAATCAGCACAGGAAGAGGCCATGAAGGAAGAAGAAGAGGGGGGTGGAGGAGAGAGGTGTGGCAGAATCACCACTTGTAGAATTTTGGGGGCGTGGTGGTGGAACAACCTCCAACACTACTGCACCCAGTCCTGGATCCTTCCCAGCTGCCAGAAGAGTCACCCAGTGTGCGGTGAAAGATAGGTAACGTCCCTGTCCATGCCTGCTGGATCATGAGTCAGCAGTAATATGCACCTTACCACTGACCGCCCTGTCCAGCGAGGCCAAAACATTGTCTTCCACATGCCAGTAGAGATCTGGAATTTCCTTCCGTGAGAAAAAGTGGCATTTGGGAACCTGCCACTGAGGAACCGCACATTCCACAAACTCACGTAAGAGGGCAGAGTCTACTAACTGAAAAGGCAACAGTTGAAGTGCTAGCAATTTAGCCAAGCTAGCATTCAACCGCTGGGCATGTGGATGGCTGGGAGCGAACTTCTTTCGGTGGTGCAGCAGCTGGGGCAGGGAAATTTGCCTGGTACAATCTGACGTCGGTGTACCGATAGCAGATTGCCCGCAAGTACTTGGCTGTGACACACCTAATTCTAAACCTTCATTCCTCTCAGTGCAGGTTTCAGAGAGGACTGAAGGTATAGTGGGGTTGGAGATCCCAGCTGATGAGGAGCAAGGAGAGGTCCACTTTGTCCTTTGGTGTGGGTCTTTTTGGTACGCTTGCCAACGAACTGCATGGCAGGTCGACATATGTCTGGTCAAGCATGTAGTGCCCAAGCGGGTGATGTTTTGGCCACGTGAGATACGCTTGAGACATATGTTGCAAATAGCAGCAGTGGGATCTGATGCACTTGTCTCAAAAAAGGCCCACACCAAAGAACTTTTGGAATAACGCGCAGAGACAGCAGCGCCCTGCACATGCGGAGCTCTGCGGTGTGATGCAGTCAGTGTGCTGCCCTTAAGCTGGCCCCTGGAGGGCATCCTGCCTCATTGGAGATGTGCCTCCTCCTCCTCTCTCCTATCAGGCACCCACGTGGAGTCAGTGACCTCATCATCCCCTCCCTCCTCATTACTGGAGTAAAGCTGGCAGTATGCTGCAGCTGGGGGAACATGACTGCCAGATTGCTGTCCTTCTTGGGCACCCCCTCTCTCTGGACTCATGTTACTGCCTTCCTCTAGATGGGTACCATCATCGGAGCCTTCAAAATTCTAGGCATCCTCCTGGAGCATGTACCCAACACTGTGGTCAAATAGTTCGGGGGACTCCTCAGGAGGACATGGTGGGGCTAGGGAAGGAGTGACTGATGCCATTGAGACGAGGGAAGAGGCCGCGTTGGCAGCTGCTTTGCCAGGCAAAGTACCCTGAGCCTGGTTGAGAGAGGATGAGGAGGATGAGGACAGCTTGGTCATCCACTCTACCAAGTCTTCCGCATGTTGCAGCTCAACACGGCCAGCTGCCGAAAAAAAGGACAAGTGTGTCCCACGGCCACATGCTGATGAGGATGCACCGTCTCCAAGACCAGCACTGTTGCCTCTTTTATTGGCTTGTGACTGTCTGCCTCTCCTTGTTGGCCTTCCAGACATACTAATGGCCTGCAGTGAGATGTAGCTGCGCAAAACTGGGATGTACAGTGGGGCAAAAAAGTATTTAGTCAGCCACCAATTGTGCAAGTTCTCCCACTTAAAAAGATGAGAGAGGCCTGTAATTGTCATCACAGGTATACCTCAACTATGAGAGACAAAATGTGGAAACAAATCCAGACAATCACATTGTCTGATTTTTTAAATAATTTATTGGTGGAAAATAAGTATTTGGTCACCTACAAACAAGCAAGATTTCTGGCTCTCACAGACCCGTATCTTCTTCTTTAAGATGCTCCTCTGTCCTCCACTCATTAACTGTATTAATGGCACCTGTTTGAACTTGTTATCAGTATAAAAGACACCTGTCCACAACCTCAAACAGTCACACTCCAAACTCCACTATGGTGAAGACCAAAGAGCTGTCGAAGGACACCAGAAACAAAATTGTAGACCTCCACCAGGCTGGGAAGACTGAATCTGCAATAGGCAAGCAGCTTAGTGTGAAGAAATCAACTGTGAGAGCAATAATTAGGAAATTAGAAAATGGAAGACATACAAGACCACTGATAATCTCCCTCGATTTGGGGCTCCATGCAAGATCTCAACCCGTGGGGTCAAAATGATCACAAGAACGGTGAGCAAAAATCCCAGAACCACACGGGGGGACCTAGTGAATGATCTGCAGAGAGCTGGGACCAATGTAACAAAGGCTACCATCAGTAACACACTACGCCGACAGGGACTCAGATCCTGCAGTGTCAGACGTGTCCCCCTGCTTAAGCCAGTACATGGCCCGTCTGAGGTTTGCTAGAGAGCATTTGGATGATCCAGAAGAGGATTGGGAGAATGTCATATGGTCAGATGAAACCAAAGTAACTGTTTGGTAGAAACACAACTCGTCGTGTTTGGAGGAAAGAGAATGCTGAGTTGCAACCAAAGAACACCATACCTACTGTGAAGCATGGGGGTGGCAACATCATGCTTTGGGGCTGTTTCTCTGCAAAGGGAACAGGACGACTGATCCGTGTACATGAAAGAATGAATGGGGCCATGTATCATAAGATTTTGAGTGCAAACCTCCTCCCATCAGCAAGGGCATTGAAGCTGAAACGTGGCTGGGTCTTTCAGCATGACAATGATCCCAAACACACTGCCCGGGCAATGAAGGAGTGGCTTAGTAAGAAGCATTTCAAGGTCTTGGAGTGGCCTAGCCAGTCTCCAGATCTCAACCCCATAGAAAACCTTTGTAGGGAGTTGAAAGTCCATGTTGCCCAGCGACAGCCCCAAAACATCACTGCTCAGGAGGAGATCTGCATGGAGGAATGGGCCAACATACCAGCAACAGTGTGTGACAACCTTGTGAAGACTTACAGAAAATGTTTGACCTCTGTCATTGCCAACAAAGGATATATAACAAAGTATTGAGATGAACTTTTGATATTGACCAAATACTTATTTTACACCATAATTTGCAAATAAATTCTTTCAAAAATCAGACAATGTGATTGTCTGGATTTGTTTCCACATTTTGTCTCTCGTAGTTGAGGTATACCTATGATGACAATTACAGGCCTCTCTCATCTTTTTAAGTGGGACAACTTGCACAATTGGTGGCTGACTCAATACTTTTTTGCCCCACTGTATATATATATATATATATATATATATATATATATATATACACACACAACACCTAGGATGCATATATATATACACAATACACTGTAAGTGCAGCTAACTGACTCGCCTGCCTACTCTATCTAACTTAAATCAAATGACACTGTCTATCTCTCTCTCAGCGCCTGAACACACTACACAGGGCCAACGTGCAGGTGGCCTTATATAGTGTGGGGCATGTACTAAACCCCCGAGCCATAATTGGCCAAAGCCACCCTGGCTTTGGCCAATTATGGCTCTCTGTACAGACGGCGCTGTGATTGGACAAGCATGCGGGTCATAGTGCATGCTTAGCCAATCATCAGCCAGCAATGCACTGCGAATTATGGCCGTGACGCGCCACTCGAATTTGGCGTGAATGGCCCATATCATACGCAATTCGAAGAAATGGTCGAACATGCGATGTTCGAGTCGAACATGGGTTCGACTCGAACTCGAGGCTCATCCCTACTCACTAATTTACATTGTAGCAAAGTGTCATTTCTTCAGTGTTGTCACATGACAATATAATAAAATATTTACAAAAAATGTGAGGGGTGTACTCAGTTTGTGAGATACTGTATGTGTGTATATATAAAGTGGCACTCACCAGCCACTTTATTAGGTACACCTGTTCAATTGCTTGGTAACACAAATTGCTAATCAGCTAATCACATGGCAGCAACTCAATGAATTTTGGCATCTCGAGGCGGTGAAGATGACTTGCTGAAGTTCAAACCGAGCATCAAAATGGGAAAGAAAGGGGAGCCTTGAACATTGCATGGTTGTTGGTGCCAGACGGGCTGGTCTAAGTATTTCAAAAACTGCTCATCTACTGGGATTTTCACGCACAACCATCTCTAGGGTTTACAGAGAATGATCAGAAAAAGAGTAAATATCCAGGGCGCAGCAGTTGTGTGGACAAAAATGCCTTGTTGATGTCAGAGGTCAGAGGAGAATGGGCAGACTGGGTTGAGATGATAGAAAGACAACAGTAACTCAAATAACCACTCGTTACAACCATGGTATGCAGAATAACATCTCTGAGCATACAGCACATCGAGCCTTGAAGCGGATGGGCTACAGCAGCAGAAGTGCCACTCCTGTCAGCTAAGAACAGGAAACTGAGGCTACAATTGACACAGGCTCACCAAAATTGGACAATAGAAGATTGGAAAAATGTTGCCTGGTCTGATGAGTCTCAATTTCAGCTGCGACATTCAGATGGTAGGGTCACAATTTGTTCGTAAACAACATGAAAGCATGGATCCATCCTGCCTTGTATCAACTGTTCAGGTTGGTGGTGCTGGTGTAATGGTGTGGGGGATATTTTCTTGGCACACTTTGGGCCCTTTAGTACCAATTGAGCATTGTTTAAACACCATGGCCTACCTGAGTATTGTTGCTGACCGTGTCCATCTCTTTATGACTACAGTGTAACCATCTTCTGATGGCTACTTCCAGACGGATAATGCACCATGTCACAAAGCTCAAATCAATGCAGACTGGTTTCTTGATGTTCACTTATAACCCCCTGCTCTCACTGTGGGAGCCATTTTATGTGGTCCCAGGTTCCCTGGGGGAATGAGAGAGTGTGCTTTAAGCCCTTATATATATATTGAACTTGCACCATTTATAAATCTACAATGGTAGACAAGGCAGGACTCATATTGATGGGCGTTGTCTTGCTGCATTTGATGTGCATTGGAACGCACATGAAACTAAGCTCATCAAAATGTTGTTGAAATTAAATTTCGTTAAGTGATTGCATACCCTCTATTCCCAGCTGCATAGAGACTGGCAGGCAGGAACAGGGATTTCACACAAAGGAAGCGATATAAAGAGAACAGGATACTTTCTCATACAAGTACACGGTACCGCAGGCACATATCGGGAATATGAAATGTTGGTTTTGCAATGGGTACGTTTTATTTAGGGTACATTTATATTGCAGGCAAAGCAGGTCAAATGCAGCTTTTTCTTGGCAAATGGTGAGTTTTTCTTTTTCTATTGCAGCTGCATGCATTTGAAAGGAAAACACAGCTTTTGACGTGAGTTCCCGTTAATATGAGCCCTAAGGCTAGTGTTCTAGAGGCCAAAGCGGTTTGACACAAGAACATAAAACTGTAAGCAGGGGGTAATGGTAAGTTTTTACATGGTGGCAGTTGACAGAGCAATCTGTTTATGACCATGGACTTTATCTATAATGGTTATTTATATCATCTATTGTGTGTATTGCATACATGAAAAGCATTATATTTAAGGAAAAGAAAAATGTTGGGATAGCTTAAATATCTATGTTTTAACTACATAAATATTGCAAAGCACTGCACTCACATTTTAGGCTTAAGACACACGTTTATGAAGAGATTGAGCTGTATATAAAGAGCAATATTTATCTTTTTCATCTGTTCTCAGTCACAAAAAATGAAACAGAGATTGATTTAAGAAGAATCCGCCTTGGGAATTTTTTTTAGCACCATTAAATGTATGGTTGTGTCATCTAGCCCAGTGGAATAGCAGATAGTATTATTTTATAGCAAAAAAAAGAGTGTTTCTTTAAAGTACAATTTGACATGACATGACATGACTTCTGTGAATCCCAGAGGTCAGATTTTGATGAGCAGGATGTTCAATATCCTCTAGGTAGCCAGGATATCAAATATTTTTCAACAAGCAATGTCAAGTCAAGACAATTGTGTAGCACTGTGCTTAACTAAAGAGCGGGCCATTTACATATATTTAAATTAGAAATACTCCCCCAGTGCTGTAAATCCTTAGCAGCATTGGCAGGCTATTTATATATATATTTTTTTTCTGGAGGTTATTAATGGATCCTATTTTTCAGAAGCCTAGGGTAGGCAACCTTAAAGAGGTGGTGATCTACCCAAACAACATGGCAGAAGTCCAAGATCACTGGGCACAGTCTCACCTCCTCACACCTGATGTAACTACTTCAGCTCTGGAAGGTTTAATCCCCTTCGTGACCAAGCCATTTTTTCCGATATGGCACTGCGTTAATTTAGCTGACAATTGCGCGGGCATGCGACGCTGCACCCAAAAAAAGTAAGTACTTTTTCCCCCACAAATAGAGCTTTCTTTTGGTGGTATTCGATCACCCCTGCAGTTTTAATTTTTTGGGCTATAAACAAAAAAGACTGACAATTTAAAAAAAAAAAAAACAATATTTTTTACTTTCTGCTATAAAACATTCCCAATAAAAATGTTTTTAAAAATCTAATTTCTTCATCAATTTAGGCCAATATGTATTCTGCTACATATTTTTGTTAAAAAAAAATCCCAATACGTGTATATTAATTGGTTGCCAAAAAAGTAACAGCATCTACAAACTATGGGATATTTTTTTTTCTTTTTTAATACTAATGGCGGTGATCAGCGACTTATAGCGGGACTGCGATATTGCGGCGAACAAATCAGATACCTAAATGACACTTTTGACACTTCCTGGAGTCCAGTGACACTATTACAGTGATCTGTGCTAAAAAATATGCACTGTTACTGTACTGACACTGGCAGGGAAGGGGTTAACATCAGGAGCAATCAATGGTTTAAATGTGTTCCCTAGGAGTGATTGCTAACTGTGGGAGGGGGTGCTTCGACTGGGGGAATGTTCATGCACATTCCCCTCTCACAGAACGCAATCTGCCTTGTTTACATAGGCAGATCGCCTTTCCCCCTTTCTTCTTAATGATCAGCAGGTCCCAACTGACATTGTGTCCGCCGGACCTGATTGGCTTCGCTGTGTACAATCACAGCTGGAGTGGGTCGCTGGCTTTGCGCGACCCAGACCCAGAACTTTTAGATCACGTACCACGTACCAATCCCTACCCGTTTTAGCTGCTGGGGCAGCAGCTAAAGGCATACAAATGCTGCAGCAGGATTTAAGCCCCCTGTCGCTTTTGGTGGGTGCCATCGCCTGCCAATTGTAACCCATTCAAGTAAATTAAAGTCTTAGACAACTGCATACTTCTGGGGTTAAAGCAAGTGGTTAAAAAGTAACACAACGCTGCCTGCTTTAACCCCTTGTTTGCTGTACTGCCCAAGGTTGCAGGAAGGGGCGGACTGACAATTCATGGGGCCCCTGGGCAATAGGAGATTATGGGGCCCCCAGGCAATAGGAGAAGATTATGGGGCCCCCGGGCAATAGGAGATTATGGGGCCCCAGGCAATAGGAGATTATGGGGCCCCCAGGCAATAGATTATGGGGCCACACAGTATACACACACACACACATACAGTATACACACACAGACACACAATATACACACACAGTATGCGCACACAGAAAAGGTACTGGAGAGGCGGGGCAACTATAATCTTGGGATTTTTTTTTAAAAAACACAGATTTTTACATACTGTCCCAGGTTTTATTGAGGCTGGCAACCCTGATGGGGCCCCTTAGTGGCATAGGGCCCTCGGGCAGTGCCGGAGTGCCCGAATAGTCAGTCCGGCCCTGGGCAGGGCGCTTGCAGAGAGGCCTCATTCACTTCAATGGGTCATGCTTGGCAGGTGCTACACCCACCAATCATACCAGGGTGTATAACTCCTGCTGCAGCTGTAGCATGTATACACCCTTGGTCACTGCAGCTAAAGGGGGTGCAGTTGGGGTGGGGATGATAAAAACATGTCTTAACTATGGGGTTTTACTACCCTGAAACTGGGAATGTAAATGAACCCTTACTGTTCTGAGCCCCCTATAAGGCTGCTTTCACACTGATGCGGTGCATTTTACCTGCACTGCGGCTGCAGCGCAGTGCATCTGCAACTTTCCTGGGTTAGCTGTGCTTTGCCAAAGACTTCTATTATATCTTACAGGTGTGGTGCACTTTCTGTAAGCGCACCAAAACTCCTGCATTCAGAAAGTGCACCAAACCCACAGGATATAATTGAAGTGTATGACTAAGCACAGCAAACCCACAGAAAATCTGCAAATACGCTGCACTGCACCCACTCTGTGGGTAAACTGCAGCACATCAGTGTGAAAGCAGCCCTATACTGTTATGCCCAGCGTATTGTTTCACACTGACCTGGTCTCTGATCTCTTCTTTCCTGCTGCTGGCATCACTCTGGAGACCACTAGCCGGGATAAAAGGTGGAGTGCAGTTGGTATCACTCTGTATGGGACAGGAACCAGCACTACAGAGGAGGCCTCGGCTTATGGGGCTCTTGCTCCCTACTACAACTACAGCTTTACATGTAGTCCTTCTGTATTGCACTCTGTTTGCTGCTGTGGAATGGCAAAATAGCAAGCCCAGACAGCAATCTACCAGTTACCTATCTGCGATCCACAGGTTTCTGACCCCCACCTTAGATTGACTACTGTGCCAACTCTCAAAGCACTTTCAGCTTTACATTGTCTTGTGGGCTCAATGAAAATGGTAAATAAATGCTATATTTGCTGGAATGGATTCATGAACAATAAACAAGTTGTGATTTGTTTTTAAATATTATATCTCTATCTATCGCTCTATCTACAGTATCTCACAAAAGTGAGTACACCCCTCACATTTTTGTAAATATTTTATTATTTCTTTTCATGTGACAACACTGAAGAAATTACACTTTGCTACAATGTAAAGTAGTGAGTGTACAGCTTGTATAACAGTGTAAATTTGCTGCCCCCTCAAAATAACTCAACACACAGCCATTACTGTTTAAACTGCTGGCAACATAAGTGAGTACATCCCTAAGTGAAAAATGTCAAAATTGGGCCCAAAGTGTCAATATTTTGTTTGGCCACCATTATTTTCCAGCACTGCCTTAACCCTCTTGGGCATGGAGTTCACCAGAACTTCACAGGTTGCCACTGGAGTCCTCTTCTACTCCTCCATGATGACATCATAGAGCTGGTGGATATTAGAGGCCTTGTATTCCTCCACCTTCCGTTTGAGGATGCCCCACAGATGCTCCATAGGGTTTAGGTCTGGAGACATGGTAGTACTGAGTATTACCAGGGAGGCGGACTTTTTAGGCTAAGAACCAGTGGAGAAGATATAGCAGTATAAAAAATATAAATTTATTGAAAAATACAATATCTAAAAAACAATGACAATTGTAACATATAGCATCTATGATTATTGTGCAGTGAGCCCTTGTATGTCTACGCGTTTCACCGTTAGGCTTCCTCAGGACATGGCCAAGGTTCACAGAGAAGGAAATATGTCTCTCTATCTTAAATTGGAATGCAAAATTATGCAAGTCACGGTAGCATGAGAAAGTTCAATCAGCAGTAAGAAAGTATATTAGATATAGCTAAATATCTCAGCAGGGGCATGTAAACAATATTCCTAATTAAGGGAGCAGCCATTAGAGGGAGGAGGGCCAACACTGGATGCACCACTTAGATCCTGGATTTAGTATCAGCAATGCTGAAGGCTCAATACAATCCCATCGCACGTAGGTGTGCAGTGTATTGCTGTCTCCCAGGGGCACGCTGGATTATTTGTATTCTGAATATGCAGCGATGGGATTGTATTGAGCCTTCAGCATTGCTGATACTAAATCCAGGATCTAAGTGGTGCTTTCGGTGTTGGCCCTCCTCCCTCTAATAGCTGCTCCCTTAATTAGGAATATTGTTTATATGCCCCTGCTATATCTAATATACTTTTTACTGCTGATTGAACTTTCTCATGCTACCGTGACTTGTATAATTTTGCATTCCAATTTAAGATAGAGAGACATATTTCCTTCTCTGTCTCATCTGTGAACCTTGGCCGTGTCCTGAGGAAGTCTAGCGGTGAAGCGCGTAGACATACAAGGGCTCACTGCACAATAATCATAGATGCTATATGTTACAATTGTCATTGTTTTTTAGATATTGTGTTTTTCAATAAATTTATATTTTTTATACTGCTATATCTTCTCCACTGGTTCTTAGCCTAAAAAGTCCGCCTCCCTGGTAATACTTAATACTACCTTATTTTGTATCCTCAATGATTTATGGACGTGGCTTATTTTTGGTGCACTTTTCTCTTTTATTTGTGTCTGGAGACATGCTTGGTCAGTCCATCACCTTTACCCTCAGATTCTTTAGTAAGGCAGTGGTTGTCTTGGAGGTGTGTCTGGGGTCGTTATCATGTTGGAATACTGTTCTGAGGCCCAGTCTCCGAAGGGAAGGGACATGCTCAGCTTCAGCATGTCACAGTACATGTTGGCATTCATGGTTCCCTCAATGAACTGTAGCTCCCCAGTGGTGGCAGCACTCATGCAGCCCCAGACCATGACACTGCCACCCCCATGCTTGACTGTAGGTAAGACACACTTGTCTTTGTACTCCTCACTTGGTTGCCTCCACATGCGTTTGACAACATCTGAACTGAATACGTTTATCTTGGTCTCATCAGACCACAGGACATGGTTCCAGTAATCCATGTCCTTCCTTAGTCTGCTTTTCTTCAGCAAACTGTTTGTGGGCTTTCTTGTGCATCATCTTTAGAAGAGGCTTGCTTCTAGGGCGACAGCCATGCAGACCAATTTGATGCAGCGTGTGGCGTATGGTCTGAGCACTGATAGGCTGACCTCCCACCCCTTCAACCTCTGCAGCAATGCTGGCAGCACTCATACGTCTATTTCCCAAAGACAACCTCTGGATATGACGCTGAGCATGTGCACTCAACTTCTTTGGTCGACCATGGCGAGGCCTGTTCTGAGTGAAACCTGTCCTGTTAAACTGCTGTATGGTCTTGGTCACCATGCTGCAGATCAGTTTCAGGGTCTTGCAAATCTTCTTATATCATAGGCCATCTTTATGTAGAACAACAATTCTTTTTTTCAGATCCTCAGACAGTTCTTTGCCATGAGGTGCCATGTTGAACTTAGAGTGACCATAAGAGAGTGAAAGCAATAACACCAAATTTAACACACCTGCTCCCCATTCACTACTTTACACTGTAGCAAAGCGTTATTTCTTCAGTGTTGTCACATGAAAAGATATAATAAAATATTTACAAAAATGTCAGGGGTGTACTCACTTTTGTGAGATACTGTATCTATCTATCTATCTATCTATCTATCTATCTATCTATCTATCTATCTATCTATCTATCTATCTATCTATCTATCTATCTATCTATCACAGTGGGTTGAAAACAAAATTCTTCTTGTGATGAGCTGTGTAGTAAGGAACTAGAAATATAAAACAAATTTTCTTTTGTTTTTTGGATAGAATGCATAAGGATTAGAACACCTGTCAGTTTTTATTGCTGTCTGTGTCCCCATTAGGGAGATTCCCCTCTCTATTTGTCCTGTTTACCATTATCATTGAAAATGAAAGTAAAAGAAAATCACAAATTTTGGGTTGTCCCCAGAAAAATAATAGAGGAAAAATCTTCCAATAGGGAACACTAGTTCTGGTGACCTGGGGGATTCCTTTAATTTGCAGGTATTTCCTCTCACTTACTGTTTTGGTTATAGGACAGGAAGTGAAGGTAAATCTCCCCAATGGGACACAGCAAAAATAACTGACAAGGGTTATAACCCTCACAATCAAAAAAAAAAAAGGTTTTGTCTATAGTTCTACTTTAATTATTCTTTCTCTTGCTTCACTTATCCTTGTTGACTAACCTTCACTGGGTCATTTGATTTTCTACAAGTGATATTATATTTGAAGCACCCCATTTAATCATACAATTGGAAGACTGGAGCTGCATCAAATGCATTGAGATTATTACAAACAACCTTTGTGGCCTGTGAGGAGAATGCACTGGGCAGCGTTCATATATTTATCATGCAGACTCCCATTACTGTACTTCTAAAATAACTTTTTTCCAAATGTAAAGGTTGGTTTATTCGTTGATGGCTCTACCTTGCTCCGTGACTCTGAGTTATAGGCTGCTGCAATTTCTTTGCCTAGCACTTTATCTCATGTACATGTAATTTTGTTTTTTTTAGCGAAGAGCAATGAAATGCTGTATATTAGTTTTCTTCAGTTTTAGCAATCTAATAAAAGCAGAAGACAAAGGCACAAAATAAATGTTGGGGTAGAAGACTCAAGCTTGGCTTTGACATCTGAGGGTGGTTGGACATGAAGGCATGATCCAAATGCTCAGTGGCATACATATTGGCAAAAAAATAAAATTATATATATATATATATATATATAGATATATATATATATATATCTATATATATATATATATATATATCTATAGATATAGCTATAGATATAAATATCTATATATAGATATATATATCTATATCTATATATAGATATATATATATCTATATCTATATAGATATATATATATCTATATATATATTACAACCAAAAATGTAAATGCTGTGGAAATAGGAATAATGGACTTTATAGGCACATAAAAAAGTGATGATAAATTTTAATAGTTCACATAAAAATCACAACATATGCAGACAATAACATGTGATGAAAAATACATAGTGGTTCCCCTAGAGGATACTATAGAATATATTTCCTGTGTGGCAATACTGGAAATACCAGAAATATGCCCACACTGATATATATATATATATATATTCCTCTCAGATTGGTTTCCACATGTCTTCTTGGATTATTTTCGGTATTTACAGTATTGCCACACAGGAAGTATATTCTATAATATCCTCCACTTTGAGTCCTATGTATTTTTTATCACATATTATTGTCTCTATATGTTGTGATTTTTATGTGAACTATTTAAATGTATCATTACTTTTAAATGTGTCTATAAAGTCCATTATTCCTATTTCCACAACATTCAGATTATTCAGGATGTGGCACAATATTACACTAGGTGTTTGATTGCCACCTAAGGGCACTGCAATCTATTTCAGTATTTCAAAAATGTAAATGCCTTTTATTGGGATTTTATGTGATAGGCCAACACAAAGTGGCACATAATTGTGAAGTGGAAGGATAATGATAAATGGTTTTCAAATATTTTTGCAAATAAATATCTGAAAACTGTGGCGTGCATTTATATTCACCCCCCCCCCCCGAGTCAATACTTTGTAAAACTACCTTTCATTGCAATTATAGCTGCAAGTCTTTTTGGGTATATCTTTACCAGCTTTGCACATCTTTTCAAAATAGCTCAAGCTCTGTCAGATCGGATGGAAAGAGTCTGCGAACAGCAAGTCTTGCCACCGATTCTCAATTGGATTTAGATCTAGACCTTGACTGGGCCATTCTAACACATAGATATGCTTTGATCTAAACCAGGGATATGCAATTAGCGGACCTCCAGCTGTTGCAAAACTACAAGTCCCATCATGCCTCTGCCTCTGGGTGTCATGCTTGTGGCTGTCAGAGTCTTGCTATGCCTCATGGGAATTGTAGTTCTGCAACAGCTGGAGGTCCACTAATTGCAAATCCCTGATCTAAACCATTCCATTGTAGCTCTGACTGTATGTTTAGGGTCGTTGTCCTGCTGGAAGGTGAACCTCTGCCCCAGTCTCAAGTCTTTTATAGATTTTCTTCTAAGATTTCTTCTAAGATTACCCTGTATTTGGCTCTATCCATCTTCCCATCAACTCTGACCAGCTGCCCTGTCCCTGCTGAAGAAAAGCATCCCCACAACTTGGCGCTGACATCACCATGTTTCACGGTGGGGATGGTGTGTTCATTGTGTTGTGCAGTGTTAGTTTTCTGTCACACATAGTGTTTTACTTTTAGGCCAATAAGTTCAAATTTGGTCTCAGCTGACCAGAACACCTT
Organism: Aquarana catesbeiana; assembly: GCF_042186555.1. Lineage (NCBI taxonomy): Eukaryota > Metazoa > Chordata > Amphibia > Anura > Ranidae > Aquarana > Aquarana catesbeiana. The sequence continues at coordinate 255,492,780 of NC_133324.1, read as the reverse complement.
CCACATGTTTGCTGTGTCCCCCACATGGCTTTTTGCAAACTTGAAACGGGATTTCTTATGGCTTTCTTTCAACAATAGCTTTCTTCTTGCCACTCTTCCATAAAGGCCAGATTTGTGCAGTGCACGAATAATAGTTGTCCTATGGACAGATTTTTGCAACTGAGCTGTTGATCTCTGCATCTCCTCCAGAGTTACCATGGGCCGTTTGCCTGCTTCTCTGATTAATGCTTTCTTTGCTTGGCCTATCAGTTTAGGTAGACAGCCATGTCTTGGTAGGTCTGCAGTTGTGCTGTACTCTTTCCATTTTTGGATGATGGATTGAACAGTGCTTCATGAGATGTACAAAGCTTGGGATATTTTTTTATACCCTAACCCTGTTTTAAACTTCTCCACAACTTTATCCCTGACCTGTCTGGTGTGTTCCTTAGCTTTCATGATGCTGTTTGTTCACAAAGGTTCTCTAACAAACCTATGAGGGCTTCACAGAACAGTTGTAGGACAACGACCCTAAACATACACCGAGAGCTACAATGGAATGGTTTAGATCAAAGCATATTCATGTGTTAGAATGGCCCAGTCAAAGTTCAGACCTAATTCCAATTGAGAATCTGTGGCAAGATCCATCCTATCTGACAGAGCTTGAGCTATTTTGCAAAGAGGAATGGACAAAAATTTCAGTCTGGATGTGCCAAGCTGGTAGTGACATACCCAAAAAGACTTGCAGCTGTAATTGCAGCGAAAGGTGGTTCTACAAAGTATTGACTCAGAGGGGTTGAATACAAATGCACGCCACACTTTTCAGATATTTGTAAAAAAAATTTGAAAGCCATTTATCATTTTCCTTTCACTTCACAATTATGTGCCACTTTGTGCTGGTCTATCACATAAAATCCCAATAAACTACATTTATGTTTTTGGCTGTAACATGACAAAATGTGAAACATTTCAAGGGGTGTGAATACTTTTCCAAGGCACTATATATATATATATATATATATATATATATATATATATATATAGATAGATAGATAGATAGATAGATAGATAGATAGATAGATAGATAGATAGATAGATAGATAGATATATACACAGTATCTCACAAAAGTGAGTACACCCCTCACATTTTTGTAATATACTGGATATACTATATATACTGTAATATATTGGGCCCAAGTAGTCATTTTCCCTCCCCGGTGTCATGTGACTCGTTAGGTGTGAATGGGGAGCATGTGTGTTAAATTTGGTGTTATCGCTCTCACTCTCTCATGCTGGTCACTGGAAGTTCAGCATGGCACCTCATGGCAAAGAACTCTCTGAGGATCTGAAAAAACTAATTGTTGCTCTACATAAAGATGGCCTAGGCTATAAGAAGACTGCCAAGACCCAGAAACTGAGCATGGTGACCAAGACCATACAGCGGTTTAACAGGACAGGTTCCACTCAGAACAGGCCTCACCATGGTCGACCAAATAAGTTAAGTGCACATGCTCAGCGTCATATACAGAGGTTGTCTTTGGGAAATAGACATATGAGTGCTGCCAGCATTGCTGCAGAGGTTTAAGGGGTGGGGGGATCAGCCTGTCAGTGCTCAGACCATACGCCGTACACTGCATCAAATTGGTCTGCATGGCTATCGTCCCAGAAGGAAGCCTCTTCTAAAGATGATGCACAAGAGAGCCTGCAAACAGTTTGCTGAAGACAAGCAGACTAAGGACATGGATTACTGGAACCATGTCCTGTGGTCTGATGAGACCAAGATAAACTTATTTTCTTAAGATGGTGTCAAGCATGGTGGTGGGATTGTCATGGTCTGGGGCTGCATGAGTGCTGCCAGCACTGGGGAGCTACAGTTCATCGAGTGAACCATGAATGCCAACTTGTACTGTGACATACTGAAGCAGAGCATAATCCCCTCCCTTTGGAGACTGCGCCGCAGGGCAGGATTCCAACATGATAACGACCCCAAACACACCTCCAAGACGACCACTGCCTTGCTAAAGAAGCTGAGGGTAAAGGTGATAGACTGACTAAGCATGTCTCCAGATCTAAATGCTATTGAGCATCTGTGGGGCATCCTCAAACAGAAGGGGGAGGAGCGCAAGGTCTTTAACATCCACCAGCTCCCTAATGTCATTATGGAGGAGTGGAAGAGGACTCCAGTGGCAACCTGTGAAGCTCTGGTGAACTCCATACCCAAGAGGGTTAAGGCAGTGCTGGAAAATAATGGTGGTCACACAAAATATTGACACTTTGGGCCCAATTTGGACATTTTCACTACACCAAATGTAACACATCTGCTCCCCATTCACACCTGAGACCTTGTAACACATGACACCGGGGAGTGAAAATGGCTACTTGGGCCTAATATGGACATTTTCACTTAGGAGTGTACTCACTTTTGTTGCCAGCGGTTTAGACATTAATGGCTGTGTGTTGAGTTATTTTGAGGGACAGCAAATGTACACTGTTATACAAGCTGTACACTACTTTACATTGTAGCAAAATGTCCTTTCTTCAGTGTTGTCACATGAAAAAATATAATAAAATATTTACAAAAATGTAAGGGCTGTACTCACTGTTGGTAGATACTGTATACAGTGCCTTGCAAAAGTATTCACCCCCTTGGCTTTTTACCTACTTTGTTACATTACAGTCTTTAGTTCAATGTTTTTTTTTTATTTGAATTATATGTGATGGATCAGAACACAATAGTCTAAGTCGGTGAAGTAAAATTAGAAAATTATATACATAAAACTATTTAATTTTTACTAACAGTCTACTGACCGGAATGGTACCAGGTGATTGGAGAAAAGCCAATATAGCACTAATATTTAAAAAGGGCCCAAAATACATCCTTGGTAATTACAGACCAGTTAACCTAACGTCAATAGTATGCAAGCTCTTGGAGGGGATGATAAAGGACTATATACAAGATTTTAATACAGGAAAACAGTATCATTAGCAGTAATCAGCATGGATTAATGAAGAATCGTTCTTACCAAACCAATCTATTAACCTTCTATGAGGTGGTGAGTTGCCATCTAGATAAAAGAAGGCCCACAGATGTAGTGTATCTGGATTTTGTAAAAGCATTTGACACAGTTCCCCATAAACGTTTACTGTACAGAATAAGGTCCGTTGGCATGGCCCATAGGGTGAGTACATGGATTGAAAACTGGCTAGTTCAGAGGGTGGTGATAAATGGGGAGTACTTAGAATGGTCAGGGGTGGAAAGTGAGGCCCCCCAGGGTTCTGTGCTAGGACCAATCCTATTTATTTTGTTCATAAATGACCTGGAGAATGGGGTAAACAGTTCAATCTCTATATTTGCGGACAATACTAAGCTAAGCAGGGCAATAACTTCTCCACTGGATGTGGAAACCTTGCAAAAAGATCTGAACAAATTAATGGGGTGGGCAACTACATGGCAAATGATGTTTAATGTAGAAAAATGTAAAATAATGCATTTGGGTGGAAAAAATATGAATACAGTCTATACACTAGGGGGAGAAGCTCTGGGGGAATCTAGGATGGAAAAGGACCTGGGGGTCCTAGTAGATGATAGGCTCAGCAATGGAATGCAATACCAAGCTGCTGCTAACAAAGCAAACAGAATATTGGCATGCATTAAAAAGGGTAACTCCAGAGCTAAAAAGATTATTCTCCTGCTCTACAAGACTCTGGTTCAGCCGCACCTAAAGTATGCTGTCCAGTTCTGGGCACCAGTCCTCAGGAAGGATGTACTGGAAATGGAGCGAGTACAAAGAAGGGCAACTAATAAAAGGTCTGGAAGATATTAGTTATGAGGAAAGCTTGCGAGCACTGAACTTATTCTCTTTGGAGAAGAGACGCTTGAGAGAGGATATAATTTTAATTTATAAATACCTACTGGTGATCCCACAGTAGGGATAAAACTTTTTCGTGGAAGGGAGTTTATCAAGACACGTGGCCACTCATTAAAATTAGAAGAAAAGAGGTTTAAACTACATAGAGGGTTCTTTACTGTAAGAGCGGCAAGGATGTGGAATTCCCTTCCACAGGTGGTGGTCTCGGGGGGAGCATCGATAGTTTTAAAAAACTATTAGATAAGCACTTGAATTACCACAACATGGTATACAATGTAATACTGACATATAATCACACACATAGGTTGGACTTGATGGACTTGTGTCTTTTTTCAACCTCACCTACTATGTAATTATGTAACTATTTTTCAGAAATAAAAAACTGATAATTGGCATGTACGTATGTATTCACCCCCTTTGTTTTGAAGCCCATAAAAATCTCTGGTGCAACCAATTACCTTCAGAAGTCACATAATTAGTGAAATGATGTCCACCTGTGTGCAATCTAAGTGTCACATGATCTGTCATTACATATACACACCTTTTTGAAAGGCCCCAGAGGCTGCAACACCTAAGCAAGAGGCACCACTAACCAAACACTGCCATGAAGACCAAGTAACTCTCCAAACAAGTAAGGGACAATGATTTTGAGAAGTACAAGTCAGGGTTAGGTTATAAAAAAAATATCCAAATCTTTGATGATCCCTAGGAGCACCATCAAATCTATCATAACCAAATGGAAAGAACATGTCACAACAGCACACCTGCCAAGAGACACACCAAAATTCACAGACCAGGCAATGAGGGCATTAATCAGTTAGGCAGCAGAGAGACCTAAGGTAACCCTGGAGGAGCTGCAGAGTTCCACAGCAGAGACTAGAGTATCTGTACATAGGATGACAATAAGCCGCACGCTCCATAGAGTTGGGCAGACTCTTTATGGCAGAGTGGCCAGAAGAAAGCTATTTCTTTTAGCAAAAAACAAAATGGCATGTTTTGAGTTTGCTAAAAGGCATGTGGGAGACTCCCAAAATGTATGGAGGAAGGTGGTCTGGTCTGATGAGACCAAAATTTAACTTTTTGGCCATCAAAGAAAACGCTATGTGTGGCGCAAACCCAACACATCACATCACCCAAAGAACACCATCCCCACAGTGAAACATGGTGGTGGCAGCATCATGCTGTGGGGATGTTTTTCAGCAGTCAGGACTGGGAAACTTGAGTTAAGGGAAAGATGGATGGTGCTAAATACAGGGATATTCTTGAGCAAAACCTGTACCACTCTGTGTGTGATTTGAGGCTAGGACGGAGGTTCAACTTCCAGCAGGACAATGACCCAAAACACACTGCTAAAGCAACACTTGAGTGGTTTAAGGGGAAAAATGTAAATGTGTTAGAATAGCCTAGTAAAGCCCAGACCTCAAACCAATAGAAAATCTGTGTTTAGACTTAAAGATTGCTGTTCACATGCGCAAACCATCAAACTTGAAGGAGCTTGAACAGTTTTGTAAGGAGAATGGTCAAAAATCCCAGTGGTAAGATGTGGCAAGCTCATAGAGACGTATCCAAAGTGACTTGGAGCTGCGATAGCCGCAAAAGGTGGCTCTACAAAGTATTGACTTTAGGAGGGTGAATAGTTATGCACATTGACTTTTTCTGTTATTTTGTCCTATTTGTTGTTTGCTTCACAATAAAAAAAAATCTTCAAAGTTGTGGGCGTGTTCTGTAAATTAAATGATGCAAATCCTCAAACAATCTATGTAAATTCCAGGTTGTGAGGCAACAAAACACAAAAAATGCCAAGGGGGTGAATACTTTTGCAAAGCACTGTATATAGAGCAGACAGAAGAAAGGGGGAGGTATCAGAAAGTGGCACCAACTTATTATGGAGAAAAGAATAGCAAATAGGTAAAGTTTTTAAGTGAATGCTCATCTCTTGACCATAAGCAATACACAGAACATTGTTTAACTTCTAGATTTATTTTAATTGATTAGACAACTCATATGATCGTTTTATGCAGTATAGACAGAAAATTAATTTGCTTCAGTCCTAAAACATTACATTTTAGAAAAAGTATCTGCGCCAGTCTGATCACTTTCAAATCTAGACGTTTCTAGGAATAAGTTAACCAAAGTCAATATTGATTATTTCAGAATCCTCCATGTAATCAGCTTGAACAAAAAAAAAAAAACATTTCCAAAGCCTTCTGAAAAATATCTTCAATTTGATTTGGCAAAATTCATCAAAAGCTATTTAATTGGTACTTGCAAATAATATATAATTAGTGAAGTTGATAAAAATATTGAAACAATTATTACAACTATTGGGTGTACATATTAATTTGTAATTTCTGTTGAGATAGTATAGACATGAGCTTCTTGAGTGGTCAGAATAATGGAAGTAAAAAAGAGAAAGGAGGATAGGGGCAGAGATTCACGTAATTGCTCCTGAACATTGTAGAAATTCTAGTATAAGGAAAAGCAATGTGAAAAATGTTTCTGAAAACAAAGTATCTCAAATAAATTTTCATGACTGACATTTTACATACGTTACCATTGTCAATAACAAGACAGAGCTACTTACTTTAACAACGTCCTCATCAGAAGACCTGCATTCCACCAGTTCAGATATATCCATTACAGATCCATCTTCTTCAACTGAAACAACTTTAACTGGTACAGCCACTGTTTTTCCCGTAAGAATAGCAGTATTTAAAATCTCCGTGTCCTGTGCAGAAACAGAAAGACTAAAATGTATTTGTGAAACTATGAGCATTTTTCCTTAAATATTTTGACATTTCTTCAGGACTTTAGTAACAACAAAAAACTAATATATACATTAACATTAACTCCAAAATTAAGGCAGAACTCTAAGTTAAAAAAGAAATAAATTGCTCAGCATTGCCCAGCAGTAGCTGCAATACTCACTGTCTATCAGGCATCCACTGTCTATCTGCCTCTACTAGATGACATTCCTCTTTCAGGTTGAATGATGCCCCTTCTTTATTCAACCTACTTTCTGTGTTCCTGGTCTGAAAGTGGCATCAAAATGCAAGGTCTAATTAGTAGTTAGACCTTGCCTCCTATGTAAAAACACTTAAAAATGGAACATAGAAATGTTAAAAAAAAAAATTTACTTTACATCCCAGCTCCAGCCTGAGGGAACTAGGTGAGGGTGATATCACAGGTTTTCCAGCAAGATCCTGGGAAAGCTCGAGATCCAAAATCTCACAAAAAGATGCTACAGCAAAAACTGTAGTTGCTGTGGGGTAAGATCATCTTTAGGGTATTCTTTGCCTTATCAGATAAAGGGAACCTGTTCTGAGAAAAATAAGGAGGATGCCTCTGGTTTGGAATATCTATGTAGATCAGAAATTCAGGCTTTGCTCTGATGTTACTTTTTGAAGGCTAGTTCCAAGTGTGTACATGATAAAGTGTTCCAGCCAAATATAGCTAGAAACCATAACAGCACAAAATGCAATTGATCCATGCAGTATGGAATGACTCCATTCGAGTACATAATCAAAGTTATAAAAAAACATGTAATTGCTTGCTATGATTGACTACACCGTACATTCAGCAATTTGTGTTACTTTATTAAGTAAGCCTTTAAGTGTCAATTTGTTAGCATTCTAGAATTGTAACTTTTCGTTTATAGTTATAGATTTTTGAATTCCAGGGGGTTTCTGAAAAGGATCAATTTTATAGTCACTATTTACCAGTAGAAAGCCAACAGTAAGTAGGCTTTTAGGGCTGATGAGTGCATTCACTTGGGTTTCTGTTTGTATTGAAAGCAGAAAGATCAAAACCTCTCTGTAGCTGTATTTTTAAAACAATTGAAAAACATATATAGCACTGATAATGGCCACCAAGACAGAGACACTTACATGTTGTATGAATAAATAGCATATTTGTGCTATACACCAACAGTTCTGAATGCACAATCGGCCACTGAAGCATAAAAGAATGATTTTCATTACCGCATACACTGTCCCTTAATGAGAAATAAACCCTTTGTTTTTTGTGTTTGTGATGGAAGTGGATGGAAGATGATACATAAATAGCTTCTGTTTTAATAAGGCAATGCTGTGCTTTAGAGTATTCAAGCAGAATTCTTTTTGATTTGATGCCTTTTTGCCCCCCTCATCAAACTGACTGGTTATCCTGTCTAATATAACTGCAAACACAGCACGACTGACATACAGCAGTTTTATTATGCTAGAAAAAAGATATAATGCCTTAATACATAAACAGCACAAGTCAACTCTTAGTTCTTTGTTTATAATACATTGACCATATTAATTCATAAGTTGTTTTTGCCTTATTGTTTTTTTAATTAATAAATCATCCACTGTGAAAGCAAATGCTTTCATCTAATGCAGTCTGTAATTAATAAAAGGTTAGGTTGAAAATACCAATTAACACCAAAGGGTTAATGAAACAGATTGTTAATGAGCACTTAATATATGCATACCTCCTACTCTTTCTACTTTCCAAATCTACAAAAGAGATTTGTCCCACTTTCCTGCCAGCTCATAAAACTAATACGGTGTATAAGTGACATTATTATAAACAAAACCAGGATGCTCTTTACATGGGAGCTTATGTTACTCTAAGGAATAAGCCAATTAATTCTTAGCACTGGTATGCAGACAATTGCCATTCAGTGGTAGGCTGCAAAGCATTCAAGTGGGACTAATTTAGGTACTAATTTAACATTAACTTAGGCAGAATGAGAAAGAGAAGTGACAGCTACAAAACACAATCCGCCACAGTTTATGGCCTTAGGAATAATTTGGTTACAAAGTTACAAATCTCTTGGTAAAACAAAATTGTAGCAAATCCATCACATTTACCATTAAGGGTCTTTTTTTCCTGTTATTTGTATGTTATAAAAGGTAATAAGCATCTCTTTCCATTATTGGTGCAATAAGCACCACATTTTCTATGCAAAACTATGCAAAAGTAAATCCTAATAATAAATCTATTTGATAAAAGATTTAAAAAATACCTAAGTAAAAAAAACAAACAAACATTGCTTTCGTCACCCCGCCCCCCATTACACCCTGTAATCCATTTTCTTCTCTCAGTATGTTTTTTGGGTGACAAAGCTCACTTATCCAAAGCCTAACACTATGTATTAGTGTTGCGCCAATACCGGTATCAATGCCGATACTAAGCATTTGCACGAGTATCAGTACTCGTGCAAATGCTCTGATACCTAAAACTGAACTTTCAGTCTCAGTTCTTTCAGCTGTCAGCGGGATTCCCCACTGACAGCTGAAATGTAAAAAAAAAAGCCAGGCCGTCGCATCCTTAACAACTGATGACTCATTCAGCTGTCAGTGGGGTTCCCCTGTTGACAGCTGAAGCGTAAACGAAGTCCCAGCAATTGGAGCTGTCAAGAAGTAAAAAAAAAAAAATGTCGGGCAATGTTTATCAACAGCATTGTTCAGTCGCTGAAACAGAAAGATAAAAAGAAACATTGTTTCTTTTTTGTATATTTCTGTTTATTCATCTACAGATCAAAGGGATGAACTTCGATCTGCAGATGAAGTCAGTTTAACTGCTTAAGGACCAAAAGGATTTGCCCCCTTAATAACCAGGCCATTTTTTGTGATACAGCACTGCATCTCTTTGACGGACAATTGCACTGTCATACGATGCTTAACCCAAACAAAACAGATGCCATTTTTTTCCCACAAATAGATCTTTCTTTTGGTGGTAATTGATCACCTCTGCAGTTTTTATTTTTTGTGCTATAAATAAATAAAGACCAACTTTTTTTTTTACTTTTTGCTACAATACATATCCAAAAAAAATTATAAAAAAAACAAAACAAATGTATTCATCAGTTTAGGCTGATATATATTCTTCTACATACTTTTTGGTAAAAAAAAAAAAAAAATCGCAATATGTGTATATTGATTGGTTTGTGCAAAAGTAATTGCGTCTACAAACTATGGCATGGATTTAAGGACTTTTTTTAATTGTTTTTACTGGTAATGGCAGCAACCTGTGATTTTTAGCGGGACTGCGACATTGCGGCAGACAAAAAATGCACTGATCAATGTAAAAATGACACTGGCAGGGAAGGGGATTAACAATAGGCGCGATCAAGGGATTAAGTGTGTTCCCTAGGTGTGTTCTAACTGTAGAGGGGGTGGGCTCACTGGGAAATGACAGAGATCACTGTTCCCGATCACTGGGAACAATAGATCTCTGTCATGTCTCCTGTCAGAATGGGGATCTGCTTGTTTACACTGGCAGATCCCCATTCTGCCTCTGTACTAGGCGATCGTGGGTCGCCAGCGGGCATCAAGTCTGCCTGACCTGCGGGCACGCTCCCGCAGTGTGCAGCGGAGGTGAGAGCGCACTGCTGATTTACTCTAATCAGCCCTAATTAACGCCTTATTCTTCTTCTCCATTTATTTATTATTTTCCTGCTGATTTTTTTTGTTCATTTCTATTGTATAAACGATTATTAATTATAACTTTTTTTGTTTGCTTTGTTCAATAATATTTTTACATGTTTCACATTAACAAGTGCAACATTTACATTTTTTTATTTATTTCATTTGTAAATAACTTTTCAATGTTTTGTACCATTGCTGACAACTGAAATTTAAACAAAACAGCTGTGGTAGGTATCGGTAATTGGTATCGGCGAATACTAACAAAAAAGTATCGATACTCGTGGTAAAAAAATGGTATCGGTGCATCCCGACTATGTATGCTTAGTACCACGTGACATATGACAAAAACTTGAGCTGCCTGTGATCAAGAAGCAGTAGGAAAGTAGACATAGAAGGTGACCCAGACAGTACAGCACATTTTTGGAATGTATCACCTTGCGATCCTACAAATAAAACACTAAAGGCAAGTAGGTTGTTTCATGAGTGTGATCTCGGGTCCTGCGGACTCGATGTCCGCGGGGATACCCACGATTGTCTCATGGAGAGGAAGAATGGGGAAATGCTAATGTAAACAAGCATTTCCCCATTCTGCCTAGTGACAGGACACTGATCACAGCTCCCTGTAATCGGGAGCAGTGATCAGTGTCGTGTCACACATAGCCCCCCCCCACAGTTAGAATCGCATTGATTGCTGTATAAATGTGAATGGTCCCAAAATAGTGCCAAAAGTGCCCGATGTGTCTGCCATAATGTCGCAGTCATGATAAAAATCGCTGATCGCCACCATTACTAGTAAAAAGAGAGGTGATCAAATATCACCAAAAGAAAGCTCTATTTGTGGGGAAAAAAGGATGTCAATTTTGTTTGGGAGCAACGTCGCACGACAATTGTCAGTTAAAGTGATGCAGTGCCGAATTACAAAAAGTGCTCTGGTCTTTGGCCAGCCAAATGGTCCGGGGCTTAAGTGGTTAAGCAAGAGAATTACATTTTGCAAAGAATACCCAATGACTTGCAAAGAAAATAGAAACTGTATTTTGGCTTGTAGATGAAGAAACTCGACAGAGCTTCACCTCATACACTAAGGAAAAATTCTTTTGCAAATTGAAAATTCCCAAACCTACAGGGATCTTCCTGGCTACTATCCTGCAGCCTTTCACCTGCATCTCATTCCATTTACCCAAGTAGTGTTAAAAAAAAATCTTTACCTATTCATTTTTTGAACGCAGTGAGGGCCTGCACCCCACAAAAATGAAAAAGCACTAACCCTTCCTCCATTGGCCAACAGATCTCTGTGGTTAATGAGAATAATCAGATAAAAAAAATCTCACAGCCTCATTAAAGCATAAAGAAGAAAAGCTTCATTCTACAATGGTTTTATTTTTAAATTCATGCAAAAATACTGTTTTTTTTATTTAATCTAGAACTTAGCACATTCAAAGAGGTCTCAAGTGTTTTGACATAGATGTGGTCGTTAGCTATGTCTTCTACCTTTGCCTTGGAGAGGGAGCAGAGAGTAAACTGATATCTTTCATTTATGTTCTAACTAGTGTGACATTGTGAAAGGAGATAACATTGAGTGGAGGTACATTTTCCACATGGTTTCTGTCATATATGCGAAAGTAGTGCTAATCCAGTCCTGGTTTTTTTACGTTCTACATGGTGTCTGACCTGATCTCATCTAGGGTTTTACTCCCTCTCACCTCTAATTAGGCTACATGTGGAATAAAAGGAAAGATCTGGGTCAGATATGGAGATCTGTCCTGGGACACAGGGAGATAACGTGTGGGAGCTGCAAAACATTTATACTGTGTAAAGGTTGCTGGATTATAGGGTTTGTTTGGGGTGGCTGAGTGAAGCTTACCACCTGTAAAGGGGTATCTACATGTTTGTAAGTGCCTGACTTGCAAGGGTTATGATTTGTTTTGTTTGTATTGTTTAGTGTAATCGCCAACTTTGTTGCAACTTTTAATCCTACCTGCTAAATGAAGCCTGTTGTGTACATCCCTTTGAAGTCTGAAAGTGCCACTTCCCCTGAAAATATTCTTTTTTATCGTTCTCTTCTTTCCTTTCTCCCTCCCTTTTTTTCCCCACTTATTTCACTCTTCACCCCCCCAACAAGATGAACATGAGAGACATTTACCTCTCCCACTCTCATAGGATGGGTAAAATCAACAGATTCAGAGACAGTGAGGTGGGAGGCATAACAAAGGGTACAATATTAGTGGTTTGTGTACCAACAAGATTTGGGCATTGCAGTGGATGGTAAAAAAGAACATTCGGATGTAACAGGGTAGGCAAAACAAAAGAAGACTCAGACTCGGTGGGGTGCATGACACAATAAAACTGTAGCAGTAGAGGATTTACTAGCACAAGTTGCAGCTTAAGGGCAGATAGGTTACCAATAAGAATGAGTATCAGCAGGTTGTGATGTACATTTGGATTTGAGAAGGAGAAAGCAGTGAAAAGAGGAGTTGTAAGACAGCATGACAAAGAGCCCCATAGGAACCTGTAAAGCAGACACTGGATATAAATCTATATTCACTTTCAGTTTATCTGGCAACCAGTTCACTGTTCAGTGAATGGGAAATGTTGTTATTAATATTATCACACCTTTTATTTTTCACATTGCTTTAGTCAGTCAGCAGTCAGCACCTTGGACAGCGCTCACATAAAACTCTCTCTAACTCAATGAAACCCTTTTGAACAAACTGCTCTAAGGGGAAAAAAATAAGTACATCTTAGAATTAGCTTTTCAGCCCTCAATCATATATAAAACACTGTAGAAATAAATAGTGAAGTCTTTAATTTGGGGATTGGCTGGTTTAATTTTTAATGAACCTGAGAAAAGCAGCAGGAAAGTGAAAATGTGCCCAGGTTCTGTTTACTTTGTATAATTTATAATTCCATTCAATTAAATTGAAAGAAAGCAAACCAGCCATTTATATTGTTCATATTCGACAACCTAGCCTATTTATAAACTTAGTTTATTTACATTTTATAATTAGAAACTGATTCCATTCAGCATATGAAAACAAAGTAATCTTGACACTTATTTCTATACAAACTTCCAATTATTAAATCAAGCGGCAAGCTATTGTGTTGTTTTTCTTTTTTCAGAAAAGGCTACTGTTAAATTGCAAACAAAACAAGAAATGGAAAGAGGGCAGTAGCATCTAAGTGTAGAATTTATAAATAATAAGGAGACAGTAGAGAATTCGTAAAAACAAACGTTTATTGAAATATACATAGAAGATACATATCCAAATACATAAAGTGGGCTGACAAAGAGTCCTTTATATTTATAAAATTACCACATGTGTAACAAAACATCAAATGGTATAATATAAAAACTTGTCATAGCATAATGTCAAATGGGTTTTGTATGGAGCTTGCCATGTTTCCCGGCTCAATGGCTGCTACCTCAGGGCTTCATTCTTAGAATATAACTCCACACCTATGCTGTGTATAGACAAATATAAACATTATTAACATACAGCATTATACACAAAGCTATATAACTACCTATCCTTCAAAAAAGAGGGAAAGAGAATATAAAATGAAAGAAAAAGTAGGGGGGCAAGATAGGAAACAACAAGGCCAAAAAAAAATAACCACAGCACTCAACCAAGTCTAAAAGTGTACCTCAAAATTGTCTGGCCCATCCGAGCTAAGGGGAGACCAAAGAAAAACATTCAGTCAGCTACCAAAATACAGGGAAGGAAACCCAGCTATATCGGAGGATACATGGTATTTACCCTCAAACCTTGGAAGAATAAAGGAGAAGTGCACATTATATTTAAAGAATCCCGTATCTATACCGGGATAAAGCACTATGCATATGTGTTAAAAAAAGATCATATCAAACTAACTGCTGTGTTGTAAGTAACACACATGACCCACCTGGATATGATGAGCCACTCAAAAGTCAATTAGAGGTTAGGTAATCCCTGAAACAATTGCATATCATCCAATGGCTCAGTCAATCAAAGGATCCTTATTCTAATAACAAATAAATATAAATATCAGTACCTGGGATAAATCACCACCCATTGTGGACATCCAGCCAACAATGCTTACCAATATTGAGATATATTTTGCCCACCAATGACACGAATAAAGGGTAAAGATATCTCACATCACTGCAAAATGCATGGAAATACCTCCCATATGTGGAGGGGACAGAAACAATAAATATCCGGGTCTCCTGAGGAACCCGCAGTCCAGCCTGAAAGTCCCCAAAGTCAACCTGCCCCTATATATACACCCAAAGGAAGGGGCGGTTAAAAGGGTGCTGGGCGGGTCCTCTCTCCATTGACCAATCAAACAAAAGAATCACCGATTACAGCCCATCCTCATGGATTCAAAAAAGGGGGCACCACAAATCACTCATTGCAAACTAACTGTCCAACATACAGACGTTCACCTAATAGAGGCACAAAAAGGGCGTCTCCAATACGAATGAACGTCCAGGGTTTCCCTATGGTCCTTATTTGTATATGTTCTACATTCACAATTGGAACTAAGTGTCTCCAAATCCCTCATAACAAACTTAAGGAAGGGATTGACCCTTGCATTACTTTGGGTTGGGAATTTCACCAATTTGTTCCTATATTGAATGGGACATAATGTAGGTTCCTCTTTCAGCTCCATTGGAACATCAAGGTCCTCATTGTTCATAAGGGCTTCAAAATTAATGTCACAGCTCTCACTTGCCAGTTCATTAAGGATTTTGAGGGCACGGCAATCAGGGTGAGTGAACTCGAGTGGACTGAATGTGTTAGAATCTCCTAAGGGTTCATCATTTATATATTTGGCGCTCTAAAATTGATGTTTGAAATTTAAATTATGAGCGAACATATTCAGATGTTTGACTACTTCGAAATGATCCATGTTCACTTTCAGGCAGAAGTTAAGTCCCAGTTTAAGTAATGTGAGTTTGTCAGATGTAAAGTCATGAATTGTCAGATTAATGATCTTAAAATTATCATCACCTACTGGTCTGGTCCCATCACATATACATCCATTTTCTCCTGTATCGTGTTCAATTGTAGGAGTTTGTCGGTGTATGTAGGTTCTAAAAAATCGTCATCCGCATATTGGAGGGTAGATGGTAAGGGGTCCTTAGGGCCCTTCATTTTCTTCCTCATTTATTAATAATATATTAAGATACTCATACTGTATATATGCACAATAAAAGCAAAACATATTGGATGGTATTCATCATGTTAATTCTTCCCTACAATCTACTAAAGTTTTTACAAAGGGATGTGATTTGCCCAAAACACTGTATCACTCTGCTTGTTCCAGCCCAGAGAGACTGGGCAGGGTGCCTTCCATCCACCCAGCTGCTTCTTTACCTAACTCTGCTTGGCCTGGCTGCATCCCTGCTGAACTTTGCAAACCATTCTCCACACACCTTTAGCAGATCGTAGGGAAGGATTAACTTGACAAATACCATCTGATATGCTTTGCTTTTATTGACCACTATAAGTGCATATAGCTACAAAATTCTTAATATACTATTAATAAAGTCTACGCTTAGACCCTCTCTTCTTTTGTGTCAACAGTAGGATTACGCAAGTCCCTACCACAGTGAGGTGCTGCAGCTACCATGGGTGTTTCTTTGTGTTTACCACATCAGACTTTCCAAGGACTTATAATTGCCAGCATTAGGGCTCATTCTGATGTTATACTCATTTTTGTGCCATCTTTGATACTATATATGGTTTTAACATTACATTGTAGTTGTTTAGGTTATCTTTTAAGGGAACCTATCATCAAAAGGATCAAGTGGTCCAATAAGCTATCCCTTTTTTATTTATTTTTTTTGTTTACAGCTGTGAATTGGACAGGGCTCATAACTGTGCTTGATAATCAGTTAACAGTACTTTAAAAAAAAATCTATTGTTTGTAGTGTCTAGGCATGAATTAGTGATATCCACCCTGCATTTTCTCTATGTCAAAAATGTAAACAAAAGATCCATTGCGCCAGTCTGCTCTTCAACTCTGGTGACAGGTTCACTTTAAATGCTAACTTAAAGAGGAGCTTCACCCTACCTAGTTGTTTATTGCATGAGTGAAGGTTTTCTTTAAGAACAAGTGGAATTAACAAGCACATCAGGACAAAAGGCACAGTTTATATGCATCTTACCAGCTTCTGGAGGAACGTGTGAGCTAGCATTCAAGCTATAGTCATGAGGCTTGGGTAATGATATAGGTCATAGATATGAGATATGGGTAATGACATGACAAACGCAAATTTAGTTACAAGCAACAGAAATGTGTTTTCCTGCCGGGGCAGCTAGACATTCTATCTGTGATAGGTGAAGGAATATTTTTCAGTAATGAATGTCTCAAAGCTGGAAGCAGCAAGTTGAGCTGATCTGAAGAATGTAACTATATGACCCCTGTAAGGATTCCACTTAGGCTGCTTTATGTAAAGGACATCTGTACAGCCATTACTGACCTCCTCTTCTGAAAACATTGGTTGACTGCCTGGCATGATGATCTGGTATCATTGACCCAGTACCAGCATGTAGAGCAGTTTTAACTACTCTCTGACATTACTTGCTGCATGCTTGTTCCATGTCAGACTTAGATACTACTGAAGTCAGATGCTGTCTGGCTACTAACATTTTCAGAAATAAGTCCGTATTTTTTAAAAGTAAATGTACATGTTTGAAAGCAATATTCTGATGGGTTTATATGTCTATACATTTGACTGGGAACACTTAGATATTGCTAAGGTAAAGCTAGCCAATCTACTATATCAAATTTCTAACCTATGGACTGCACAGATCCCTTATCTAGCCTTCTGTCTTTGTGAATCCCTTATTCAGCCTTCTGGTCTCATAATTCACCTATAGAACCTTTTGTCCTTACACATCACCTATCTAGTCTTCTGTCCCCATTAATCACCTATTCAGTCTCCTGTCCCCATAAATCACATAGCCAGCCTTCTGGCCTCATGAATCACCTATCCAGTCTTCTAGACTTATGGATCACCTATTCAGCCTTCTGACCTAATGAATCCCTTATGCAGCCTATTGTCATAATGAATCACATATTTAGCCTTCATCTATCCTCCCTTCTGTCCTCATAAATTACATAAACAGTCTTCTGTCCTCATGAATCACCAATCTGCCCTTGTAGCCTTATGAATCACCTATCCACCCTTCCCTCTTCATAAACCCCCTATACAGCCTTCTAATCCTCTGAATGTCCTCATGAATGACCCGTCTACTCTTATATCCTCATGAATCACTTATCCACTCCTATGTCTTGATGAACCATGTATCCAGCCTTCCCTCCTCATTAATCACCTACCCCCCTCCTTCATGAATCACCTATCCAGCTTTTTGGTTTAATGAATCACCTATTTGCCTATACAGTTAGGTCCATATATATTTGGACACAGGCACAATTTACATTTTTTTTCAGGTATTTACCAAAACATATTAAAGCTATAGTTATATAATGGGCTGAAAGTGCACACTCTCAGGTTTAATTTGGGGGTATGCATATCCAGATCGGAGGAAGGATTTAGGAATTACAGCTCTTAAGAGTAGTCACCCCCCATTTTTCAAGGGGCCAAAAGTAATTGGACAATTGAATCAAAAGCAGTTTCATGACCAGGTGTGGGCTACTCCTTTGTTATTTCTTCATCAATTAGGCAGGTAAAAGGTCTGGAGTTGATTCCAAGTGTGGTATTTGCATTTTGGGATCTATTGCTGTGAACATACATCATGTGTTCAAAGGATTTGTCTATGCAAGTGAAACAGGCCATTGTAAGACTTCAAAAACAACACAAATCAATCAGAGAGATAGCAGCAACATTAGGAGTGGCCAAATCAACAGTTTGGTACATTCTGAGGAAAGAAGAACGCACTGGTGAGCTCAGTAACGTCCACAGAAGACAACAGTGGTGGATGATAGCAGGATCCTCTCTATGGTAAAGAAAAACCATTCACAACATCCAGACAAGTGAAGGACACTCTCCAGGATGTGTGCTTATCGTTGTCAAAGTCTACAATCAAGAGAAGACCTCACAAGGGCAAATACCAAGGGTTCACCACAAGGTGCAAATGATTTATAAGCTTGAAGAATAGAAAAGACAGATTAGACTTTGCAAACTTTGAAAACATGTAAAAAAGCCAGACCAGTTCTGGAAAAGCATTTTTTGGACCGATGAAACTAAGATTAATCTGTACCAGAATGACAGGAATAAAAAAGTGTGGAGAAGGTTTGGAACAGCTCATGATCCAAAGTGCACAACGTCACCTGTAAAACATGGTGGAGCTTGCAGTGTGATGGCATGGGCATGCATGGCTTCCAGTGGCACTGGGTCATTGGTGTTTATTGATGATGTGACACTAGACAGAGAGCAGCTAGATGAATTCTGCAGTGTTTAGAGATATACTGTCAGCCCAGATTCAGCCAAATGCAGCAAAGTTGATTGAACGGTGCTTCACAGTACAGATGGACAATGATCCAAAACACACTGCAAAAGCACCCCAGGAGCTTTTGAAGGAAAAGAAGTGGAATATTCTGCAATAGCCGAGTCAATCACCTGATCTCAACCCAATTGAGCATGCATTTCACTTGCTGAAGGCAAAACTAAAAGCAGAAAGACCCATAAACAAAGAACAACTGATGACAGCTACATTTAGAGCCTGGCAAAGCATCAGAAAGGAGGAAACCCAGTCTTTGGTAGTGTCCATGGGTTTAAGACTTCTGGCAGTCATTGCCAGTAAAGGATTCTCAACAAAATATTAAAAATTAACATTTTATTTATGATTATATTAATTTGTCCAATTAAATTTGAGTCCCTAAAAATGGTGTATAAAAATGATTGCAGTTCCTAAAATTTTTTACTTGATACTTATGTTCAACCCCTTGAATTAAAGCTGAAAGTCTGCACTTCGAATTCATTTGGATTGTTTTATTTGAATTTTATTCTTGTGGCATACAGAGCCAAAAGTATGAAAATTGTGCCTGTGTCCAAATATATATGGACCTAACTGTATGTCGTCATAAATCACCTATCCAGTCTTCTGTCACCATAAATCACCTATCCAGCCTTCTGACCTCAAGAATCAGCTATCCAACCTTCTACACTCATGGACCACCTATTCAGCTATATGACCTAATAAATCCCCTTTTCAGCCCATTATCAAAAGAAAAAAATCACCCATTCAGCCTTCTGGCCTCACAAATCACCCATCTTTGTCCTCATGATTCACTTATCCACCCTTCTGTCTTCAGAAATAACATAAACAGCCTTCTATTTCATGAATCACCTATCCACCCTTTCATCTTCATGAACCCCTATATAGCCTTCTGTAGGTGATTCCCGTGAATCACCTATCCACTCCTATGCCGCGTACACACGGTCAGATTTTCCAACTGGAAATGTTCGATGGGAGCTTGTTGTCCGAAATTCCGACTGCATGTAGGCTCGATCGTACATTTTCCATCGGAATTTCCGACAAAATCTAGATCTCATATTTCTCATGTCGTAAATTCTGATCGTGTGTACACAATTTCGACACACAAAGTTCCATGCATGCTCGGAATCAAGCAGAAGAGCCGCACTGACTACTGAACTTCATTTTTCTCGGCTCGTCGTACATGTTGTACGTCACCGCGTTCTTGGCAATCGGAATTTCCAACAAGATTTGTGTGACCGTGTGTATGCAAGACAAGTTTGAGCCAACATCCATCTGAAAAAAAACATGGATTTTGTTGTCGGAATGTGCGACCGTGTGTACGTGTCATAACAGTATGTGTTAATGAATCACCTATCTACTCTTATGTCCTCATGAATCACCTATGCACTCTTATTCTTGATGAACTATGTATCCAGCCTTCTCTCCTCACGAATCACCACCCCCCGCCTGTGTTTATGAATCACCTATCCACACTTATGTCCTCATAAATCACATATCCAGCTTTGTGCACTAATGAATTGCCTATCTGGCCTTTTCTCCTTGTAAATAACCTATCACACTTTATGTCCTTCTGACCAAAAATCTTGAAGCAGAATTTCAGCAAAAAATAACTAATGAAAATGAATTATTCATTAAAAGAAAAAAATAACACAACCAGCTTCTGCTGCAAAATTCAACTGTAATTCAGGGACTGCTCCTTCAATTATTTTTTTCTGGTGCTAGATCATTCTAATGGCTAGCATCATTCAACCAACTTCCTCTGAGCCCAGCTTGTCCTAGACTCACCCCAGCCTGTTACTGAACAGGGAAAGGAGAAGCAACAGAGTGATTATCTCTGTCACTCTGCTCTCTCTCCCTACCAGCATGCTTCTTGTCAGCACATGTACTGATTGACTACTTTCTTTCCACTCTAGCTCTACTCTACAGGGACTGCAAGAGGCTAATTCCAGGCCAAATACCAACATTGCTTGCATTTAAAAATACATATGAAGCTGTAATAATGATTACAAAGCTGCATTAATCATGTCTTTTTTATCTGCCTTTCAGCTTTTAATTTATTTGCTTTATCCTCTGCTAATTTCTGCTTAAACAAGGCAGACAGGATAAAGGATCATATAAAAAATCTGGGTCCTAATCCTTACTAGTTGAAATATATGGTTTATTAAAATAAGCAAATCTTTAACTAGACTAAAACAAATACCAATGTCCATAATATTGGAATGGAAAAAAATGAATAACAGAAATTCTCTCTGTAATCTAATTGCTACTGCAGTTGTCCATATGTGTTGCTGTTGTGATCTCTGACTGCTACTTGCCCCATATGATTCCAATGTTTGTTTGAGTTCAGGAAAGAAATTATTACTTATCTAGCCATAAGTGTGTTTACTGAGCCTTGACAAAATCCAGCAGTTTAAAAGCTGGTCTAAGAGGTCAAATTTGTTGGGCTATGGCCAGCTTCAGCATTTTCACATTAAAATAATGATTTGTACTACACCACATTAAAGTAGAATGTGTAGCTTTTGATTATTTTTTTTTATGGAAGCAGCATCATGATTGTATTAGGCATGAAAAAACAAAAACAAAGCTTAATTTTGGTTAGCATGGAACAATATTCTAATAATCGTAATTTATACTCTGAAATAATAAATAAGGGACATAAGATATAAGATTAAACATAGCTTCTAAAAGGTCACAATGCACAATGCTACTGCTGTGCTTCAGAATCTTCTCTAGAACATTACACAGACCATACTTTATCAGTGTCCAGTACGTTATATTGGTGCCTTTTCCTTGACCTAACTTCATTAGGAACAGCGCATACTCTGACTGGCCTATTTAGTGGATGTTCATCTGAATTATTACTTTTTTATTTATAGTTAGCATGAGGACAGCCAAATAAAATAGGCTTGAAATCAGGAAATGTTGTGGCCTAAAGCTGTCTGCAATTTCAGAAGCCTGGCTCATGACATGGCATCTTTGAAGTACACACGGTTAATAGAAATGCATAGAAAAATTTATTCAAACTAACCAGTGCTTTGATGTACGGTATTAGAATTGCCTGTATTACTAAAATTCAATTACCTTATCAGTTAATATTAAAACTCTTGCTTCTGCCAAGAGAGAAAATATCAAAAGGAAAAAAATTATATATTTCTCAAGTCTTTTTTTCGTAATTTAGAAGAAAAAAATTTGCCGGGGTGAACAATGGTTAGAAAACATTCTCTCTTTTATTCTAAACTTGTACCCTATTACTTGTTGGTCTAGCAAAGCGTGACAAAGACACCGTTTCTTGATGGTCTTTAATATTTAATAGATGGCTAACAAGGTGAATGTGAAACATTAGAAAAAAATGTATTCATCCTGAAGTTCAAATAAAAGCGTATTTCATATTTATACACATTCCAGGTGCATCAAAATAAAAGGTGTGCAAAGTATTGCAGGAAAAGCATGAATAGAAAAGCTTTTCTCCTACCAGCATACTGCAGAGATGGACCCTTGCTCTCTGTGTGGAAGCAGTGGCCTTCTTTCTGCAGAGATCTAACACCCCCTTACGGAATCAGAGATAGAGCTCTCCAATTAACATTGAGTATGACATTTACTGATTTCAGAACTAGGGGTCTAACTCATCAGGTGGATCGTTTGGTTTCTGCAGACAGATCAATGCATTCACAAAAGGATGCAATGGCTTTTCTTTGCAGCATGCTGGCAGGGGCAGACTTTTCTGATGAGGTTTTGGCTACATTATAAACATAACAAGCTAACAGGCTTCAGACACCTTGTTTTATAAGAGAGAACAAAATAAGTGTAGCGCTAGAACAATCTTAAATGTCCAACATAAAGACAATATAGTCCAAGAGCGGGTAAAACCTCTAAGTGCAAATTAGAAAAAAGTCCTCCATATTTGTATAACTCCTAATGACTGGTGGTCCATAGAAATTATGTGACTTAATGTGAGGAACAAATCAATAGGTGCATGACATCTGAAGTGAAGACAAAAAAGCACACCACCACCGACAATAAGGAGGCTTACCAGATCTATTGGACCCAAAGAGACATATGCCCAATTGGGTCAAAGCAGGCTTAGGTGGTGAACGGCTGTAGGGGATCCAGAAGGGTTGTGAAGATGGAGGTCCTGGGATGAACCGTGGACTGGTATGTCCCTCAGGATGATGTTAGAAAACAGGTGGCAGTGGTAATAGGTGGAGAGGAAAAAGGAAAGGCCACATAGTGTAAGTCCATATAACAAGTATCAAATTTATTAAAAATGAGAGATACACTCACATGTGAATCTTTAAAATCAGCGCTGTAAATATATGGCGGCAGTGGGGTCCTACCCAAACCCATACTCATTTTATAATGTACCTGGAATGTATTTAGCTGAATTAAACTGAAAGTTCAATTTAGCTTTAAATTGGTTGTAAACCACAGTCATGAAAGCTGAACATAGCACATGTATCTGTAGTGTTTATTTGTCTCTTTCCAAAGTTCTGAGGGTCATTTCTCTCTGTTGCTTCGTTCCTCTGTTATCAGTGTGTGTCACTTCTGACAAATTGTCCAGACACAAGAGATAAAATGGTGATGGGGAAGGAGAGCTTAGCACACAGTGTGTCTACTCACAGCACATCTCTGCATGGTTGCTTTGATCCTCTGCAGTGTGTGAAGGGGGTGGGGGTGTCCCTTTCCTCCAATAAGCTCTCACATACTCTACAAGAGCTCTAACTGCATCTCCCGGCACCCTCCCCTGTGCTACTGGCAGATGCAGAAGATTTTTATTTTATTTATTCAGCACTTTGAAGGGATGTAGAAAAGAGAAGACTACAGATAAACAAGTAAAACTTATGACATAGTTACAATCCTATATACACAATCCTATACCCACAGTTGATACAGAGGAAGACAAAAAAACGCCAGCAAAGCGTTACCTAATTTTCTCCAGCAGAAGAAAAAATTCCTTCTTTGTCCCCTGAGAGGCAATCAGATATTCCCTGGATCAACTTTACTTATAAATGTTAGTATCCAGTTATATTATGTACATTTGGGAAACAACCCAGGCCCTTTTTTAAAGCAATCTACTGAAGCTATCCAGAACCAGCTCTTGAGGGAGTATATTACACATTTTCACAACTCTTATGCCCCGTACACACGGTCGGACTTTGTTCGGACATTCCGACAACAAAATCCTAGGATTTTTTCCGACGGATGTTGGCTCAAACTTGTTTTGCCTACACGCGGTCACACAAAGTTGTCGGAATTTCCGATCGCCAAGAACGCGGTGACATACACCACATACAACGAGACTAGAAAAAGCCGGTTCAGAACCAAGCGCGGCACCCTTTGGGCTCCTTTTGCTAATCTCGTGTTAGTAAAAGTTTGGTGAGAGACGATTCGCGCTTTTTCAGACTCGTGGCTTTCAGATCGTTTTCTGCCGTTCAGTTTGTGCTTGTGGGTTTGTATCTGCTCTTCAGTGCGTGCAGTCAGTTCGTATCAGAGTTTTCTGTGCGATCTTGCCCGCTCGTTGCTGTTTTTCAGGTCGCTCTTCACAGGCCTTGCTGTTCTTCAGTGCGTTCTGTTACTTCGTTCTGAGCAGCCGACCGTTTTCTAGCCATGTTTCGTATGCGTACTCCTCGTAGAGTTCGTGCTGTGTGGGGGCTCGGTGTTGGGGTCCTGACCTTGGCACAAGTCCAGTCCATGAACAGGGTGGGGAGGAGTTCATGGACCAAAAATTGGTTGCTTCAGCGTGACCAGTTCTGTCATATGCCTTTGCTCCGTGAGATCCGTGAGAATAATCCTGATGATTTCAGTAACTTTCTCAGGATGACGGACCCCGTATTTCACCGTTTGTTGGCTTCGCTGACCCCCTATATTAGCAGGCAGGATACCTGCATGAGGCAAGCCATCACTCCGGAGCAGAGGTTGGTCGCTACCTTGCGGTATTTGGCCACAGGGAGAAGCCTGCAGGACCTCAAGTTCTCGACAGGCATCTCCCCCCAGGCTCTGGGTATCATCATCCCAGAGACCTGTTCTGCCATCATCCAGGTCCTGCAGAAGGAGTATATGAAGGTAAGATTTTTATCCTTTTATATCACACTTTTTATTTGATGTGCCTGTTATTACCCACTCAGAGTGAGGGTATTTCCACTGCTATTAAAGTGTGTACTTTTAACTACTGCACTTAGGTTTGCGCTGCTTTTTCTCCTTTTTATCTCCCTAAAGGTGTTCCTGCCCTTCAGTGTGCTGCCTCCTGCATGGTGCCAGTAATCCTTTCCTGAGGTTATATACCCAGGCTACAGACTCTTCCCCCCCACTGTATTTATAAACATCAGGAGCCATATATATTTATATATGTTTTTGGACACTATTTATTGACTTATTACTCACAGTATCCAGCTCCTGGACTTTTTCACCCTGTCATCTGTGCATACAGCTGTCATCTGTAGCGCAACAACAAAAAAATGTTTTTTCTTCATACTTGCCAACTATGCCAGTTTAAATTACCTTATCTCTTGAAGTTTTAGCCCCGTGCTGTGTCTATATATCTTACTTATAGTTACATGGTAGGTGAGGTTGAAAAAAGACACAAGTCCATCAAGTCCAACCTACTGTATGTGTGTGATTATATCTCAGTGTAAAGTTCTGTTGATGCTATCCAGCTCTGCCCTATTGCCATGTACAGATGACTCACCTGCAGACCCTGTGTTTACATGTAAATAACCTGCATTGATATGTAAATATCTGTGGCATTAATATGTAAATAGCCGTGGACCACAGCATTGATATGTAAATATAGACGGCATTCATATGTATATCATGTCCCCCTGAGGCCATATCTACCATCACTTCTGCTGAATGCTGCCCACTGGGGAGGTAAAGGTGCATAGTTGAAAGTCCTGCCTACAACTATATTCATTAAGAGTGCATGGAAATATATGAACCCTACTCATTGAAATATTTGTACAGTATATATGTCCACATGAATTTCTACTATATTCATATTTCCATCCCTTGTTTATTGGGTACTTGTTGAGCCTGCCAGTCAGTAAAGTGTTTAAGTCTGTTTTATGTTTTTTAACTAGCATATTTTGTAACAAAGATTTATATCATTTTTAAATAACACTGTCTCATGTTGTGCCCATAAAATCCGCTTTTTTTTATTGAGTTGTCAAACTCTCTCAATCCTTTTCTGTGATATTGGATGTTGGTACAGTGGGGTACCTCCCTTTTTATATTCATTAAGACTAACATCAGCCTGTTCTACAAAGGTAAGCAAATTGGAGGCGGAACCCTTCTTCAAAATAACATGGTGCCACAGCACCCTTAATTTTGGTGCATGTGAATACGCACATCTCAGCCGATGCATGAGGGGCATCATTAACAATTAATGGCACTGCTGTGTATCTTCTAAAGGGCAGGATGTTTCTGTGGTGTCAGGAAAGCGATTTTGCATGTATTCCCACCACACACAAATGTTAATGCAGGCTAAATGTCTCAGTTACATTGGTGGTCAGTGTAAATCTTCTCATTACAGTGGGGCTCGGTGTACAATCCTTTCATTCACACTAGTGGCCAGTGTGAAGGTCCCCTTACATTGGCAGTCAGTGTAAATCCCTCTTTACATTGGTAGTTACTGTGAATGCTCCTATTACGTTAGTGGTCAGTGTAAATCCCCATTACATTGGTGGCCAGTGTAGAAACTCCTCTTTATATTGATAATTGTTAAAAAAATCCAAACCTGCATTTGTGGTCAGTTTCGAATCCTCCCTTACATTGGTGGTCCATTTAGAAACCCCATTTAAATTGGTGGTGAGTGTAAATCCCCCCTTACATTGGTGGCCAGTGTAGAAATTCCCCTTTATTGGCTGTTGATGTAAAATCCTCCATTACATTGGTTGTCAGTGTAAAGTCTTCATAACATTCGTGATCGGTGTACATTTCCCTTTACATTGGTGGTACCGTATATACTCGAGTATAAGTTGAGATTTTCAGCCCTTCGACTTATACTCGAGTCACCACCGTCTGCATGATCAGCATGTCATGCAGACAGACGGCAGCCAGCATGTGATATTACCATTCGGCGGTCATTCACTGTTCAAAAGCCACGCCTCCTCCTCATCTGTGATAGGCAGAAAAATCCATTTCGCAGCAGTCAGTGTACAGCCTATCATGGACATTCTCTCATCCTCGTCCGTGGTATGAGGATGAGCGAATGTCCGTGATAGGCTGACCGCTGACTGCTGGGAAATGGAGTGTTCTGCCTATCACGGACGAGGAGGAGGCGCGGCTTTTGAACAGTAGAATGGCCGCCGAATAGTAATATCACAGGCTGATTGGTGCAGAGCGGCACACGGAGGATGCAGATCACCACAGGGACACATGCACAGGACACAGGTAGGTGACACATGCACACATACACAGGGACACATGCACACATACACAGGGACACATGCAAAGGACACAGGGACACATGCACAGGACACAGGGACACATGCACAGGACACAGAGACACATGCACAGGACACAGGGAGGTATACCGCTGCAGATGGGCATTGTTAACCCTCTTTTTCCACTTACAGTAGCTGCTGCATTTCTCACCCTCGTCTTATACTCGGGTCAATAAATTTTTCCCACTTTTTTATGGTCAATTAGGGCCTCGACTTATACTCGGATCGACCTATACTCGAGTATATACGGTAAGTGCAGAATTGCCCTTACACTGGTGATCACTCAGTGTAAATCCCCCCTAACATTGATGGTCAGTGTAGAAGTGTCACCTTACATTGGTGGTCAGTACAAATTTCCTCGACAATGGTTGTCAGTGTAAATTCCCCTTTACATGGAGGTCATTTTATATTCCCCATTACAATGGTGGTTGGTCTAAATGCTCTTATTATATTGGTGTCAATAGAAATTCCTCATTTCTATTGGTGGGTGGCGAAAAATCCCCCATTACATGGTGGTCAATGCAAATTCCCCCTCACATTGATGGTCAGTGCAAATCCCCCCTCACATTAGTGGTCATTGTAAATTCCCCCTTTCATTGGTAGAATCCCCCACTATATACTTGCCAAAGATTTCCTGCTTTGCTCTACATGACTCAGAATTGGTCACATTGTACTGCCCCCTAACTAATCCCACCCCCCCACCAGTGCCGCTGATCCCAGGAGTCCTAGGATCCCTAGGAGTTTTCTGTCTATTGATGGGTCCCCTCACCTCCCCAATCCATGGTGTGCAGGCAGTGAGGAGATGATGTGCTGTAACCTTTAGCAGCCAATCAGTGAGCAGTAATGCTGTGCACTAACCTCTTGCAAGCAATCATTGAGCGGTAAGGATATGCAGTAACCTCTAGGAACCAATCAGTGAGCAGTAATAATGCAGTAACCTCTAACAACTAATTAGTGAGTGATATAGATGTCCAGTAACCTCTAGCAATCAATCAGTGAGCAGTATTGATGTACAGTAATCTCTAGCAACCAATCAACAAGCAGAAATCTTGTGCTGTAACCTCTAGAAAATAAACAGTGAGCCATAATGTGTGCTATAACATCTAGAAGCCAGTCAGTGAGCGGTAATGATACACTGTAACCTCTGGCAACAAATCGCAATCGCTGCCTGATCTGATTCAGTAAACTGATTTTGAGTCTAGCTGCTATTTATTGTATGTCTCAGAGCAGGTATAGAGTGAAATTGCATGGAAGAGGGGGCCCAAGAAAATGTTTGCCCAGGGTCCAGTCAATATTAAAGATGGCCCTGGTCCCAACACTGAACCTTGGGGTACACACACTACTGATAACCTTAGACCATTCAGAGTATGAATCATTAACCACTACTCTCTGAATTCGTTTTTTTAGCCAGTTTTTAATCC
Organism: Aquarana catesbeiana; assembly: GCF_042186555.1. Lineage (NCBI taxonomy): Eukaryota > Metazoa > Chordata > Amphibia > Anura > Ranidae > Aquarana > Aquarana catesbeiana. Next base: position 255,464,210 of record NC_133324.1, on the reverse strand, counting down.
ATTTACAAACAGATTTTTCCAAGCCTGTAGACTTTACCTTACACATTAACCGTGTGTGGGAAACTATGTCAAACACTTTCACAAAATCCAAGTATACCATCTCTGCAGCCACCCTTCTGTCCAAGGTTTTACTTATCTCTTCATAAAAAGAAATCAGATCTGTTTGACAACGTCTGTCTTTCACTAATCCATGCTGTCTGTTGCTTAAAATATTTTTTTTCCAGCAAGAACTCATCTATGTGGTCTTTTATTAAGCTCTCCAGTATCTTCCCGACTATAAAAGTTAAACTAACAGGTCTATAATTATTTGGTAAAGACTTTGATCTCTTTTTAAATATACGCACCACATTGGCCCTATGCCAAACCAGTGGCACTTTTCCAGTCATTAAAGCATCCCTAAATATTAGAAACAATTGCTTTTAAATGACAGAGCTTAATTCTTTTAGGATCCATGGGTGTATGCTATCTGGTCCAGGTGCCTTATTCACCTTTATTCTGGCTAAACATTTATAACATATTCACACATATTCTGTGCATTTTAAGTAAATCATTGCCACCAGAATCCAGATATGCCTGACGGCTGAAACGGGCTGGCTGTTTTACAACTGTTATACATGTTTTTGCAATAAAGGATAACCATTGTTGGATGACATTCCGAGTGCCAACTTCCCCTCTTTTGATTCATGTTACCGGAGGCTTCGGCACCTGTGAGTCTGAGCACCAGACGAAGCTGGGATATGAGAAGGTGGATCGCTTACTAGACATGTGCACGCTGAAATATTTCGTTTCGGAATTTCGTTTTCGTCTGAAAAATAAATTTATTTAGTTACTCCCGAAATTCGTTTTTATTTATTTCATTTTTCATTAAAAATTGCATTCGTCCGAAAATCCAAATTAAGGTCGAATCTGTCATTGAAGGCTTTTGGTGTCTGTCGAATGTTCAAAGAAGATTCAACGGAGCAGCTAAACTGTACAACGCCGTATAGTTTACCTGCTCCGTCGAATCTTCTTAGAACTTTCAACAGACACTATAAGCCAAAGTACGTGTGTACTTAGTTCTAGCTATTTTACTGCTCCACCTCTTTGGTTACAATCAGCCAATAACATTCATCATCATCATTATTTTTATTTATCTTTTCTCCCCTACGTCGAATCTTTTCTCCCCATGTCGAATCTTTCCTCCCCTACGTCGAATCTTTTCTCTCCTACGTCGAATCTTTCCTCCCCTACGTCGAATCTTTCCTCCCCTACGTTGAATCTTTCCTCCCCTACGTCGAATCTTTTCTCTCTATGTCGAATCTTTTCTCTTTATGTAGAATAATCTTGGACTAATAGAGCTAAGGTTAGGCACATTCGACCACAGGTTTGATGGACACAGATTGTTATTGTCATCATCATGTCGAATCTCCTATCTATATCGAACTGTTGTAGCAACGAAAATGAAAATAAAGCATTTGTTTATGTCGGATCTTTCGTTTTTCAGACTCTGCACTTTCGTTATCGTTTGCTAAAACGATAACGAAAATACCTGAAATTCGGACGAAAATGCATTTGGACGAAAACGAATGCACATGTCTATCGCTTACAGACCTGTATTCATTAGAATCCAGATAGCATCCCTAAGGTGAATAGGATTGCCCTTTCGGAGGCATGTGCTGTGTAATTTCCTTCCATTTTCTTTCCTTCTGACTAGTGGGTTGGAAATGATCCTCTTGCATCACAAGCCAGGGGTGAAACACAAATCTTCTAAACAGATAACCTGTGTCTGTGCCTGTATGCATGTTTTCAATTTTTGGTGCAGAGTAAATTTAAAGCAACTCTGTTACTACCCTGATACTACTTTTATGATGAAAACAGGAGCTTCCTGTAGATCAACCAACATGTGGTTGTCTGCTGATCCTACATCACTTCTGTTTGCTATGGTGATGTAGGGGCTGGCAGAGGAGGAAACCATACAGTACAGTGGGGGTGTCTGTATATCAGATACAGAAGATCTTTCATGTAGCTCTCTTATCAATGCAGCAGAGTGTGGCAACACAGGTAGCAAGACTGTTTGCCTTGCAGGGAGCTCTTCTTTTCATCTTTTTTATATTTTACTGAATCCCTTTAAGTTACAAAATGACAGCGTTGATACAAAGGTAAGAAAGGCTTTATGATGAAACTAGCTCTATTTTTAACACTATGGACAAATTTTAGCATTCTAAAAGTTTTGTTAATTTAACTACTTGCTGACCAGCCGCCACACACGGCTGCGCAAATCACCGTACACTGTCATTGTACGTCGGCCACTTTAAGAAGCTATAGGGGGCACGTGCGCGCCGTGGGCGACGCGATGCCGGAGCCGATGCGCGTGGCTGCCGGCCGCGATGTCCGCCAGCCACTTGCGATCGCTCCTCAGAGAGCCAGAATGGGGATCTGTCAATGTCAACAGACAGATCCCTGTTCTAACAGGGGAGTAGAGAGATATCTGCTGTTCCCAGTGATCAGGAAAAGCAATTTCTCTTCTCCTCTAGTCAGTACACTCCCCCACAGAAAACCTCCCTAGGGAACACTTAACCCCTTGATCGCCCCCTAGTGTTAACCCCTTCCCTGCCAGTGACATTTATATAGTAATCAGTGGCTATTTTTAACTCTGATCGCTCTATAAATGTCACTGGTTCCAAAAAAGTGTCAAAAGTGTCCGATCTGTCCACTGCAATTTCACAGTCCTGCTAAAAATCGCAGGTCACTGCCATTACTAGTAAAAAAATAATAAATAATTAAAATGCCATAAATCTATCCCCTATTTTGTAGATGCTATCACTTTTGCGCAAACCAATCAATATACGCTTATTGAGATTTTTTTACCAAAAATATGTAAAAATACATATTGGTCTAAACTGATGAAGAAATTTTTATTTTTTTATTTTTTTTTGGATATTTATTATAGCAAAAAGTAAAAAATATTGAACGCTATTTTTTTTATAGCGCAAAAAATATAAACCGCAGAGGTGATCAAATACCACCAAAAGAAAGCTCTATTTGTGGGAAAAAAAGAACCTAAATTTTGTTTGGGTGCAACGTCGCCCGACCGAGAAATTGTCAGTTAAAGAGACGCCGTGCCGTATCGCAAAAAATGGTCTGGTCATTAAGGGGGGAAATCCTTCTGATCCTTAAGTGGTTAACTTGTAAAGATAATTTTTGCAAGTCTGCTAAACTGGTTTCATCAATAAAATGTGGACCCATAAAGATGTTTGCACTTGCATTTGAATATTTCTGCAAGCACCATAGAAGCCCCAAAATTAAGGTGCTTGCAGAAATATTCAAATGCAAGTGCAAACATCTTTATGGGTCCACATTTTATTGATGAAACCAGTTTAGCAGACTTGCAAAAATTATCTTTACAAGTTAACCACTTAAGGTTTGCACTTGCATTTGAATATTTCTGCAAGCACCACAGAAGCCCCAAAATGAAGGTGGTCTAATATCCAAATTCATCATCTGGTAAATTCAAACCCTGCTCTGCCCCCTTCCACATTTCAGTAATGCCCCGTACACACGGTCGGATTTTCCGATGGAAAATGTCCGATCGGAGCGTGTTGTCGGAAATTCCTATCGTGTGTACACAAATCCGACGGACAAAGTGCCACGCATGCTCAGAATAAATAAAGAGATGAAAGCTATTGGCCACTGCCCCGTTTATAGTCCCGACGTACGTGTTTTACGTCACCGCGTTCAGAAAGATCAGATTTTCCGACAACTTTGTGTGACCGTGTGTATGCAAGACAAGTTTGAGCCAACATCCGTCGGAAAAAATCCTAGGATTTTGTTGTCGGAATGTCCGAACAAAGTCCGACCGTGTGTACGGGGCATTAGACTGCCCCTAACATTGAAGGCTCATTATACAGTTGTGGGAGAGAACAAGCCAATGAGTGAACCTCATTAAGAAACATCAGAATTTGTTTACTAGAGTTTTTACTGGTGTTTCTTATTTTTTCCAGGACCTATACAGGACTTACAGGATTTACCAATTTAGGACCTCAAAATTTCAGTGTGCTATTCTGTTTGTTATCTCAAACAAAAACTAAAATAATGTACATTCAACAACAGGCTGACTACAAAAAATAATAATAATATAATACAAATAATAATTCATTGCGTGTCAGTGAACAGGAAATCCTCAGATGTAAATAAACTAATGATGTAATACAATAAATAGAAATAACAATATTTTTTAAATAATTCTTTCTATTACAACGAACAGAATAGTAAATGTTGCAATCTAAATGATATTAGTCTGTGGCAAAACACATTTAGAGGAAAAGGGCACAAATAAAATATTTAGAGTTTTGAAATAAAAAAATAACAATACAGAATATAATAAAGACTAAAGAGAAATATATGTATAATAATTATGATAAATACTAATAAACACAATAACCATAGATAAAATAAACAGTTTTCTAAAGGAAAAAAAATATTTTCATGGCCATGATTAGAAACTTTCTATTTTTATGTCTTCCCTGTAAAATCCTGTACATCAGCAGTGGAAGGCCCTCTAGCATTTGCATTGTTCCTTTTAGAAACAAGAAATATTAAAAAGAATAAAATAAGGGGAATGGTATTGCTCTTTTTATTACTGTTTCCAGAGTGATTGTGTTGTGACTCCCCAGGCATACAGAAACATGATATCCCACAACGGTACAGCAGAAAAGTAGAAAAGTAAGCACATCATTAGCGGCTTTAAAACTGCTTATTTTGATAAATAAGGTGTTATCGCATGTCATCAATCCAAGTAAGGAACATCTTTTAACCATTGTCATGCCTATATATTAAAGATCACGGCATCGTTTTCCCAGAGGAATAGACTCAGGCAACACTTGTCATGTTTTGGGATAAGACTCTGAGTTCCCAGAGTAGCTGAAACAGCAAGCAAGTTTGTGGTTATCAACATACCTGGTTAGGTACCCAGGTAGCAGTAGCAGCATAGGAACAAGCAGAAGTATAGTCAGAGATCAAGCCAAAGTCAGTATAAAAAAGTATCAGGTTTGAAATGGAGACCCATAAAGAGTGGTCAGTGAATTAGTAGCCAAGGGTAGTAGTAAATAAGTACACCTCAAAGGAGTAGCAACAAAGAGCAAGGTAACCACTGTAGGCAAACAGGAAGCACAGAGACATGGCTTAGTAAGTTAGTAAGTTAGTAAGGTAAGTTCAAGGGAAGAGCAATTTGCTGGGGAGATTAAAGAGATTGGGCAAGGAGCTATTCAGAGCTTTATGTTATTCAATAGGAAGATTCACTGCCAGACACAACAGATCCTGGGTTAAGGTCTGGATCCTAATGACACTCTTTTCTCCAGCAAGAGATGTGTGCTTGTGTATCCTATTAAGAAATTGCACTTAGATTCCTTTACCCAATGGACCTTGATTGTCTTTCAAACAACGGACAAGTTCACAGAATAGTCCAGGTTGCAAAACTTCCTTAAAAAAAATCTCAGTTACTCCTGCTCGGGTGTGCTATGAAATCCTGTGAAACTACTTTTCTAAAGCATGCTGACTTTCACAAGAAACAAAGACAAAAACTACAACAGGGATTCAAAAAGCTGCCCATCTTCTATCTAGGAGACAGAATAAATTCCAACTGGAAGTAGTGTTGGAGCCTACATTAGGTCATACAAGATTGTCCCTCTGGGAGAATCATGTTTCAGGTGAAAGACATGACTTGAGACATGATAAAAACAAAACAATTTCCACAAGCAGATTAGGAGGTGTATACAGTATATACAGGAAGAATTATTTCCAATATGAATAGAGTAAAATTTACTAAAGAGTGTAAAAAGACCTACAGTTCTTGATGCAGCCTTGGTGGGTAGGCCTTTAAAGGGGTCCAGTGCTCAAAGCAACATTACAGGCCATCCCTACAAAGTGGGGTCCAGGTATGGTTCCAAAAGTTAAACAGAGGTTACACTGATCTAGATGCACTGCTTCTATTACTACAATAGTAGACCATGAGATGTTGACCAAAGAGTTGATTGAAGAATTAAGATAAAATAATAAGCTAGCCATTGTAGTGATCGAGTATATGTATTAATATTGGGTGTATAGATAATTAATATTTAGGTATTATTATATAATGATGATGTAAGTACTCTTCCGCAGCAACCCAATTCTTCCAGAGAGATGCACTTTATTGACTTCCAACACAGAACAAAGTCCAAAGTCCACAGATGACAAAGAAATCCGACAGAGGAGATATAATTCAGAACCCCATGTCTTAGGTCCGAGTGTGCATACACAGACAAGCCTCACTCATACACAGACGAGCCTCACTCCCCCATACAGACAAGCCTCACTCCCCCAAACCTATAGACTGAATGCCATGTTATATTCACCAGGCATTGAATGGCTGAGCAATTTGATTGGCCATTTCAATTTAGGACTTTGATTAGCTTTAGTCTTTCAAACAGACAACAACCCCCAGCCGTGAACAGCCGTGAACCACCCCAATTTGCACTCCCGCATATCAACATCAACAAGTCCCCTTTAGATATGTGTATACCACCTGAATACCCTTTGGAATGTTCAAATAGACTTGCATAAGATTAACACATCAAAGAGTCTTCAGCTGTTAAAATTCAGTTGGACAAATCAACCATTCGGTCAACATTGACTGCATGTGTACATACACACAACAATGTCCCACATAAATCGGTGAACATATTACAACAGCCATGTAAGAGCGATTTTTCCATAGGGGAGGAGAGGTCTAGTACCTAGCAAAAAAACCAAGGCTTATGGAGTTGGGTAGTGTTATTGTGGGGACACTCAAGGGTTGTGTCCTCAAAAGCTTTGCCAGTGTAAAATCACCCTATGAAGGGGTTACAGCAGTTTACTCAAAGCAGAAGGTTTATGAGAAAATCTACTAGTTTTCAGGACTGTGCTTTAACTTTAGCATAATGTCATTTATTTGATAGCATAGCACTCATATTTTTATTTTGGCAGATGCACAAAACTATGCGCCTCTATATGTTTAAACTTAATGTGTTCAGTAGTTACCCTGTCCTTTGTCTTTAGTAAAGTTTCCTTTTACCCTGGTTGAAAATTGTTATATGCCACAGATCCTACAGATTTTTAGGGTGACATAAAGCAATACAGTCTTCACAGAGATAAAAAAGAACACTCGTTTGAGGGTCAGCTTGATGGACATATGTATTTATTTAATATATATTTATATATAACTAACAAATATTCATCTTGCAGCACTGCCAACAAACATCTGGTAATGTACCTTCTTTAAGGCTGTTGTGGGAAGTGTCTCTATTTCACTTACTATACTTGAATGGGTCCACTGGCGTGCTCTGCAGAGTTTTTGTCTACCTTTCTGCCAAATGTTGGCTGAGGAGATATTCTGCTATGCGGCTTAGGGAATGGCAAACATGTTTATCTTGTCCCAACTCTGTTTATATCTGAGCTAGTTTTAGGGAAGGGATCATTATGAATAGATGCATTATCATTATATTAGTATGCAAATAAAAGACTACAAGATTAATGAGTCAGTTATTTTTAATTACATATGCATGGTACATACTCAAACACATGTAGATGATTGTACATAGAGATTATTTTTGCCAGGGCCGGATTAAGAGCATCATGGGCCTGGTGCTGAGGATTTTGGTGGACCTTTTTATGGAAACAAAATTAAATTGCAAACAATTTTTTGCTAAAACAAATTAAATATACTCTCACCAATAATACCAGCTGTGCAGCCTCTGAGCAGCAGCAACATCACCAATACCACCTGCTATGTGGTCTCTCACCAGCAGCAATATTGGGTGACCGCATTTCCAAACTGCCATTCAGGGACAACCCCCTCACCCCTTCCCAAAAAAAAGATGAGGGTGAGGGATGTAGTCTCTGGGTTGATGGGGAAATTGGCGGCGGGGGGTGATTTGTCGGGCAAATGGCTGGTGTTAGCACTTAAAATCATCCTGACACCATGCTTGATATGGTGTCAGGATGATCAAATTCCATTATTTCTACTACTACATTGTTATATATAGTGAAATAGTTCAACTCACCATAATGCAGAATCAGTGGGAACCTGAGCTTGTCACTTGCCACCAGATGCAGCTTGTTACTTGCCACCGTCGCTTGCCACCAGATGCAGTGTGTCACTTGCCACCCATAGCCTGCCACCAGATGCAGCTTATCACTTTCCACAGTTGCCTGCCACCAGATGCAGCGTGTCACCTGCCACCATCGCCTGCTGCCAGATGCAGCATATCACTTGCAACCAGCAGCCCACCACCAGATACAGTGTGCCACTTGTCACCAGCAGCCTGCCACCATATAGTGTGCCACTTGCCACCCACAGCCTGCCACCAGATACAGTGTGCCACTTGTCACCAGCAGCCTGCCACCAGATACAGTATGCCAATTGCCACCATATAGTGTGCCAATTGCCACCCACAGCCTGCCACCAGATACAGTGTGCCACTTGTCACCAGAATCCTGCCACCAGATACAGTGTGCCACTTGCCACCCACAGCCTGCCACCAGATACAGTGTGCCATTTGCCACCAGCAGCCTGCCACCAGATACAGTGTGCCACTTGCCACCCACAGCCTGCCACCAGATACAGTGTGCCAATTGCCACCATATAGTGTGCCACTTGCCACCCACAGCCTGCCACCAGATACAGTGTGCCACTTGCCACCAGAAGCCTGCCACCAGATACAGTGTGCCACTTGCCACCCACAGCCTGCCACCAGATACAGTGTGCCACTTGCCACCAGAAGCCTGCCACCAGATACAGTGTGCCACTTGCCACCCACAGCCTGCCACCAGATACAGTGTGCCACTTGCCACCTGCAGCCTGCCACCAGATAGTGTGCCACTTGCCACCAGCAGCGTGCCACCAGATACAGTGTGCCACTTGCCACCAGCAGCCTGCCACCAGATACAGTGTGCCACTTGCCACCAGCAGCCTGCCACTCCCTCCAGGACTCTGCCCAGATGGGTAGAAGGGACAGGGCCTGCATAGTCAAACAAATCCCTGGAGCCCCCACCGCTTCTGAGCTGGAATGGTATGGCTGTGTGTAAAATTATTGCCAGGAGTATTGATCAGACCAAATTCTACAGAGGGGGATGTGTACAAGCCTTTGGGCTCACAATGTTGTGCTGCAGTTTGGGTGCACAACTTGTGTATCTGCAATTTTAGCTGCAGTCCTATTGATTTATATCAGGTTGCAGGTTTTTGCCGCATTTTCTTACAATGTGTCTAAGATGCAGCATGCAGGAATTTTGGTGCGCTTTCAGAAAAAAACGCAACCTGGTAGAAATTAATTATAATTAATCATATTTTCTTACCCACATGGCTCCTTCACTGCATGGACTTCACAGAGGGAGAGGGGAGAGAGGGGTGGGGGAAGGCAGAGCCAACCCAGCCTCTCTCCTCTCCCATTTGTGCAGAGGGGAACTGTGCACTGTGGCATTGTAATAACCACAGTGAGCCAACACAGATGTAGCCAGACACCCCTACATTTAAGCATAGCTTCTCCTGTCCCATAGACATTTATGTACAGGAGAAATCGGGCTTGTACTGGTGGCTGAGTCGATTTTAAGGCAGGGGCCTGGAGCTGCAGCTCCAATAGCCCCTATGTTAATCCGGCCCTGATTTTTGCCCTTTCTTATCCTTTTTCTTTTAATGTTTTTTTTTCTTTGCCTTTTCTTTGGGAGGAATAGACATTACCTGGATTTGGCATGTGTTCCAGGAAAAGTCATATTTCCCCTCTAGAATCAGTTCAGAGCCAAGTAAGAACAGAGGGCTCAATTTCAGTTTTCCTTCCTGCTATTCACTTGGTATTAAGCCTGTGTAGCATTAAACACTATCCTGAAGCATTGCTAGGGAATATGTAGTGCAGACAAACTGAAATGATTTCATAATTCATATTTACTCCCAGCTAACTACCGTAGCACAGCCTGAATTAATTATCTGCATTTGAAAGTGCAAACAAGCTAAATGCGATGACAAGGAAGGAAAAGCTGTATAATCTTTGAAGGATTGCGGCATAAATAAAAATTAGCCTCAAGACAATGTTAATTACACTTCTTCCATTGCAAGTAAGGTAATTGAAGTGTTCATTTTACAGCAAATAGCTTGGCTGTTCCAAAAGGAAAATGTTAAGTTTAATGTACTAATTAAAGGTATGGGGTGATAATAATGTGTGTGACAGATACAAAACAAATGATGCTATGAATGTATTTGTTTGGGTAATAGATAAGCAAGCATGTGGAAGAATCAGACACAGCTACACTCTATATAATCAGGGTGATGTGTTTAGGGAAGCTGGGAGATTTAATGGTGGCTAGACCAATGTGCCAGGTGATTTTGCTAATGTTCATTCATTAGATGCTAGTGAGATGTTAATACCAATATGAGCACTGGGTCAAATGGTTTGCAAAGCTGGGCCACTTTCCAGAAGATGAAATTGCCCTTGAAATTTCAAAAATAGCTATTATCAACACTTTAGTTCTAGCATCTTCACAACCTGTATCAATATGAGCACCAGTTTGATGAGACAAAACTGAGTTTTTTATTCACACAAACTCCATAAACAAAGAATTTCTACTAAGTTGTAAAGTTTATTCATACAACAATATCATGGGTATGAACTGTGAAATACTCTCAAATAGGAATATAGAATTGACCGTAGACTTCAAATGAATGCATTGTTGTATAAAATATTTGTACATTCATGGCTTATCTTTCTATTTTTTTGTCACATCATCATATAGTCAAACATAGCTAGACCAGTAGCAGGCTAATTGATTAAAACACTGCAATGAGTAAAGCCTAAAGTGCAGTATTCATAGTCAATAAATATAGCCTCTTGAATAAAAAGTGATAACTAGTTAAACACGACTGAGGCGGCAGCAAAATTGCAGGCCCACAAGATAAAGGCAAATTGGCAAGCAAACTGGAGCACATTCGCTGGGTGCCAAGGCACCACTCTTCCCAGTGTGTACTATTATATAATTTAGCTATACTTCTTGTGGTTGATATCAAGTGACCTACTTTGCCAAGATAATGGACCTTTTATCTTTTTCTGTTATCATTAAAGGGGTTGTAAAGGTAAAAATTTTTTCACCTTAATGCATTCTATGCATTAAGGTGAAAAAACTTTTGACAGTACCGCCGCCCCCAGCCCCCCCGTTTTACTTACCTGACGCCTCGAATCTTCGCTGCTCGTCCTCGTCATCTTCATTGCAGCTCAGCCTGGTCGCTGATTGGCTGCAGTGGATGGATTGAAAGCAGCGCAGCCATTGGCTCGCGCTGCTGTCAATCACATCCGATGACGCGTCGCTCCGGGGGCGGGGCCGAGTGATACAGCGAGCGGCTATAGCCGCCGGCTGTATCACGGGAGCGCGCCCGCAAGCACTCACCACCATGCGAGGGAGCTCGCATTAAGGTGGTAAATGTTTGCGGGGAGGAGCTGAAACAGCCGCCGAGGGACCCCAGAAGACCAGGTTCGGGGCCACTCTGTGCAGAACGAGCTGCACAGTGAAGGTAAGTATAACATGTTTGTTATTTTAAAAAAAAAAAAAAAATACCTTTACAACCCCTTTAAATGTAATTATTTAAGCTCATCTAGCATCATGTAAAGTTTATTCCCAAAACGTCATCTCTTTCCAAATGTTCAGGCACAAATAAAAAACAAAACTCGTTTGTTCCCTTGAAGCACATTGAGGCCTTGGTGATTTGCTTATCTATGTTTCCTGTACCTATCATTTTGCCCCCACTGATCATTTTGCTCCCACTGACTATCAATGAAAGTGGGGTTTATCTTTTACAGGAACAGCAGTGCTGGGGGATATTAATGCATCCATGTATGCCAATATTGGAGGTTATTATTGTGTCCTCTGACATCAATCCTGAAGGTTGTGTTTACATCCACTGACACCAACGCTGGAGGTTCTTATTCTACTGACAGAAAGGATGGGGGTTATTATTGTGTCCTCTGATGTCAATGCTGGGGGTTATTATTGTGTCCTCTGATGTCAATGCTGGGGGTTATTATTGTGTCCTCTGATGTCAATGCTGGGGGTTATTATTGTGTCCTCTGATGTCATTGATGGGGGATATTATTGTGTCCTCTGATGTCAGTGCTGGGGGTTATTATTGTGTCTACCAATACCTGTTGTTGAGGGTTACTATTGCAGTCACTAATGCCAACGATGGGGCTTATTTTACTTCCTTTGTCTTATTTTGTCTAAAGCATAGTAAAGCATAGGAAAGCTGCCACACTACCAATGAGACGTCATGAAGGAACTACTTTTTCATGCCCATTTTTGCCCGTGCCCACAAGTTCAGAAAAAACAACAGGTTTGCTTTAACCCCCCCCCCCCCTCACCCTCCTTGCCAGCAGTACTTACATTTCCCTGCTCCTTCCTCACTCCCTTGCCTCTCTGTTGAATGCTTGGAGCATAAAAGATCATGCAGCTCACTCCATGTGATAGTGCTGGGCCAAGCAGCATTTTCACGCAGGGGAACCTTAGCCCTGTGTAAGCTACAACTTTTCCAACCTGAGGGTCACCCAGTCCTTTCCACACAAAATGCAGAGGTGGAGGATCAAAAGGAAGTGGGTATTTGCTGCTGAGGAAGGATCATTTAAAAGGATCTTGTTGTTTTTACCCGCATGGGTAAAGCAAAGGTTTTCTTTCCCATGCAACTACATAAAAAAATAAACTTTTGTAGCAGAAGGCAGCTTTCATCTACTGTAGGTGCTGAAGAAGTTTTGCACATTTAAATGAAAATTGTAGTAGTCAGATATTGTAGTATACATTTTATAAAATGGAATGACTTTGGTGTTCCTGTCAGTTTTGTTCACCCAGCTGTTACAAAGTGGTTGCTTTAAATGCCTAATAATGTAGTGGATTTTTACAGCCATGTCATTTGTTACTGATGTCAGGAAATGAACATTTTTAAGAATGATTTTAGGCGAAAACCTCATTGAGTGGAATAAAACATTATATTTTATTATTTAGAGTTGTGACATTTCATTTACGAAAAAGAATGTCCTGCTTGAAGTGGCATACCTGACCAGTAATGGATTTTAATGAGTCTCCTTTTACAGTCACATTTCCATATCTCTTTTATTACTGGCAACATTAAAAGTCAGGAGAATCCGACACATCCTGTTGTATTATTTTCAAAGGTTAAAGATATCAAAAGAAGTGTTGAGAAATTATCACACCCATTGAAACAGGATATTGCTGCAAGTTCTTCTGGATAAAAAAATAAAAGGAATGTGCCATGCGGATTAATATTTCCTTATATTACTGATGTTATCTATATGATAATAGAAGTTAAAAATTCTCAATTAGTTATTCTTTACATTACCCAATTGCTCCTATTACCACTGTACTGTGAAAGCAGTCTCTAATGGCTTACTACCCTGGCCAAGTACACTCAATGCTGTACCATTCAGTACAACACTGCTGCCTAGTGGTCACTAAGAAAATAGCACATGCATTTGTGTGCATGATACACCTACATGGGTATATAACTTTGTGTCTGTTCAATTTGTCATATCAAAATATCTAAATATATCCATGAAACAATACTTTGCTTGCTTGCAGTAAGCAAAAACTTTGCTGTAAACCCTCCACTGTCCTTCCAATATCATCAGCTTTCTTTGCTACTTTAGAGAGGAGTGCATGTTTCACCCACTACATGCACCTAGCCAGTAGCCCTAGGCAGTTCCCATTGAACTGTAAAGACTGCTCATGAAAAATGTATGTATGTTTAAAATTGCCCTGAGCATGAAAAATACTAGTGACGAGTAACCAATATTAACCAATCTACAACTATACACTCAACAGGCACAATTATAAAATAACCCATTAGATGACAGTCAAATGCCACCTATAATCATTATTAAGAACTATAACTCTGCTACAATATCAGTACATTTTTACATGTTGAAGTAAATCATTATTATTTATGATCAAGCTAAACACAATGCAATTATTCATGATTCTTTTCAGCTGCATAGGGTATAACTGAATTAAATTAAAATGTTGCATGCCCTGGATCTGTCTGGATTTGTCTTGTCCAACAAAAATATTCTTACAGATTTTCACAAAAGTAAAGATTTTAATATCTAACATGTTCTGTTTTCGTATTTACGGGTGTCACTTTTGACAAGCAAGTGCCAAGCTAGTACTGTCAAAAAAGATTTTGTTTTTATGTGGAAAGGAAAGCTTCGCAGCCTCCAGTTTTCCAAGTGCGTTGTTCTAGGTTTAAAGTAGACAAAATAGTTTTAAAAATGAACGAATAAACCTTAAATAATTGACTCATTTTACTTGGTGCTTTTTATGTAACCAGCTTGATTCAGGACAACAGAGAAACTTAATTAAAGCAAAGCTAAGCAATTCCAAGTAAACTTGAGCCCATCAGAGACCCCCTTATATATTAGTACCGAACAGTATCCCACCTTAGATAAGAGTCCCCATCAGAGTCCACCATTACTTCACACATCTTTATTATTGGGAGCCTGGACAGCCAGGGAGGGTGGCTGTAGCAGCAGAAAAAAGTGAATCAGGTCTGAACAGAGCAAGTGCAATTCTCCTGTAAATGCTTGTACCTAGCAACTAACAGTAGAATTACAGCACAGCCGGGGAGAACCAGTGGGTGATTGCTGAGGAGAAATAGAGACTCTAAATTGACCTGAAGACCTATGTCTAGCTGCAGGCTGCATAGAATTGCTGGCCAGATTTGGCCCACAACCCATAGTTTGGTGTCCCCAAGCATAGAGTGTGGAAGGGCTAAAACCTCTGTCAGGTTTATATTGCTGTCTGTGTTCTTACAGATTTGTCTGATCTGTTACATCTGGCATATGTCACTGAACACAGGAACGAGAAGTAAAACTTCACAATGATGTAACAAACAGCAAAAAAAACCTGACACAGTCTAAATCCATTCCCACTCTACAAAAAATTAAAACTTTTTTAGCTGAATAATTTTCCCTTACCTATTTTTCCAGATACAACAGAACATGAAGTGAGAAGAAATCTACACAACAGGGACAATGGTAAAAACCTCACAGAGATGCTAACCCTTCCCCTCACAATCCAAAAACTGCAGTGGGGAAAATAATTATTTGATCCCCTGCAGATTTTGTAAGTTTGCCCACTTACAAAGAAATGAAGGGTCTATAATTTTTGGCATGGATGTTTTTTAAATGATAGAGACAGAATATCAACTAAAAATCCAGAAAAAATACATGATGCCAATGTTATAAATTGAGTTGCAGTTCAGTGAGTAAAATAAGTATTTGATCCCCAAGCAAAACATGACTTAGTTCTTGGTGGAGGAACCCTTGTTGGCAAACACAGAGGTAATTAGTTTCTTGTTGTTGGTTACCAGGTTTGCACACATCTCAGGAGGGATTTTGGTTAACTCTTCTTTACAGATCTTCTCTAAATGCTTAAGGTTTCTTGACTGTCACTTGGCAGCTTAAAGTTTGATATATAATAATAGTAATTGAAGCGCTTCACTCAATGATCAGTGAACTATACAATATAAACTATTATGTGCATCGCTGTGCATCCCACACATGAATATCCACACCAATGTGGGATTATGTAAAAGTATACTAACAAATATTACAAGTGTTTCAAAACCTCCAAACCATTTAAAAAACTATATCAAGATAAAAGTGATATTACACGTATATAAATATATAAATAAATGGATAAATTGTATACAGTGTACAAACAGGGATAATCATCCATCAAAATTAAAAGTGTTGATGTATAAATAGTGAATAGAACAGAAAAAAACTACTACTATTATAGTGGAAATGTAAAAGTAGTCCCAGTGGTTGTGGTTCTTTAATTGCTTTTTTTTTTCACAACCACTGGGACTACTTTTAAATTTCCACTATAATAGTAGTAGTTTTTTTCAACATCTCTCCCTTTGCTAAACCACAATATGATTTAATTTATATTATTTGTTTATTTATTCTATTCACTATTTATACATCAACACTTTTAATTTTGATGGATGATTATCCCTGTTTGTACACTGTATACAATTTATCCATTTATTTATATATTTATATACGTGTAATATCACTTTTATCTTGATATAGTTTTTTAAATGGTTTGGAGGTTTTGAAACACTTGTAATATTTGTTAGTATACTTTTACATAATCCCACATTGGTGTGGATATTCATGTGTGGGATGCACAGCGGTGCACATAATAGTTTATATTGTATAGTTCACTGATCATTGAGTGAAGCGCTTCAATTACTATTATTATATATGTTTTATGTATAGAGACCTTGAGCACCTTATATTGATAGCAGCCTTACTCATATATGTGATTAGTTCATTTTTGAATTTCTTTTCCTTTTAATAACCATCACAGCACTTTGTTTTTTCACATGCACTATAGCTTAAAGTTTAAGCTTCCTCAGCCTGCATACATTTTCTATAGGATTAAAGTCTGGAGACTGGCTAGGCCACTCCATGACCTTAATGTGCTTCTTCTTGAGCCACTACTTTGTTGCCTTGGGGGTATGTTTTGGGTTATTGTCATGCTGGAAGACCCATCCAGACCCATCTTTAGTGTTCTGGCTGAGGGAAGAAGGTTCTCATACAAGATTTTACAATACATGGCCCTGTCTATTGGCCCCTCAGTGTGGCAAAGTTGGCCTGTACCTTTAGCAGAGAAACCGTCCCAAAGCATAATGTTTCCACCTCCGTGCTTGACTGAAAGGATGGTGTTCTTAGGGTCATAGTCAGCATTTTTTTTCCTCCAAACACGGCGAGTTGAGTTAATGCCACAGAGCTTAATTGTGGTCTCATCTGACCATAGCACTTTCTCCCAGTTCTTCACTGAATCATTTAGATGTTCACTAGCAACCTTCAGATGGGCCTGTACAGGTGCCTTCTTGAGGAGGGGGACCTTGTGGGCGCTTCAGGATTTCAATCCATGTAGGCGTATTGTGTTACCAATGGTTTGTTTGCTGACTGTGGTCCCAGCTGCCTTGAGATCATTCACAAGCTCCTCCTGTGTAGTTCTGGACTGATCCCTCACCTTTCTTATAATCATCCTTACCCCATGATGGCGAAATCTTGCATGGAGCTCCAGACCAAGGGCGATTGACGGTTATATTGCATTTCTTCCATTTACAAATAATTGCTCCAACAGTTGTCTCCTTCTCACCAAGCTTCTTGCTGATGGTCTTATAGCCCATTCCAGCCTTGTGTGGGTCTACAATCTTGCCCCTGACATCCTTTGACAGCTCGTTGGTCTTGCCCATGATGGTGAGGTTTGAATGGAAGAAAGAGATTCTGTAGATGTCTTTTATACACATAACAAGTTCATGTTAGGAGCATCTTCTTAAATTAACAGGACTATTCTGTGCACCACATGAGCACATACTGTAGCCAGTCTGTGGGAGCCAGAACTGTTATTGGTTGGTAGGGGATCAAATACTTTTTTTACTCACTGAATTGCAACTCAATTTATAACATATGTATCATGTGTCTTTTCTGGATTTTTGGTTGATATACTGTCTCTATCATATAAAATACACCTATGATAACAATTATAGACCCTTAATTTCTTTGTAAGTGGGCAGACTTACAAAATCTGCAGGGGGTGCTTAGTGGAGCACTGCTGCAAGTGCTGATGGTTTGGCTCTGATAATCCCACATCAACTAGGGTGCATGTATGCTAATCCATTGCATTATGAGAGATCCTAAGTGAACACCGCACACCAAATAGCTCCAACTGCTTGAGAGAAAGAAAGTGACCCCGAATCCTCCGATAGGCCATTTCCCCTGACACGTTTTGGGGTGAAAGGCATCAGGGGGCATGGCCATGGCCTATCGGAAGGAGCTGGGGCTGAGGTTGCTTTCTATCTCTCAAGCACTTAAAGCTGTGCAGCGTTCACTTGGAATCTCTTTACAATGATGCTTATGTTTCAATACACTAATGATGAGTGAACTGAACAAAGTTAGTTCACTGGATGTTCGCCAAGCAAATGAAAAAAATGAAAAAATCCATGCATCATTGTATGGGGACATAGAGGACTCCTGAGCCATTACTGTAAACCCGATCCAGCCTTGATCTCCTGGGGCCTAGCGAACACCACCAATTTGCTGCACTCTGCCCTGTTGAGAGCTCAGAGACTCTATACTAGACAGTAGTAAACAGCATCAATGCCTCACTCCTCCTACCCGTCACCCTGCTGGGGAGTGCGGACTGCTGGACTGACACAGACTGCCTGACCTGGCCAAGATTCATTGGGCCTGGGTACTGTTGCCACCAGGGCTACCCCACCTATCTGAACACAAGCTTGTGCACTGCCTGCTTTCCTCTCTAGAGCCCCCTCCCCTTGTGGCTTACTCTGGGCAGATGTCCTCAAAAAATAAAAATACAAAATCTGTTAAAACTACCACATCACAGGAGCCACCGCCACTTCTTTCTCCATGGCTGGACGCCAGTAGAGACTCCAGTCACTACTGGCCACACTGGAGATGGAGCCCAGAGAGTCTCCGACTGTGGTGGCACCAACCCCATCACCGCAGGACAGCACAGCCACGATCCTTGCTGCTATAGAACTGAGCAGGCCCTCACTGCTGGTCCGCATAGACCATCTTGCTGAAGAATGAAACCTTATCCGTAACGACCTTGACAAAATGAGGGGGAGGGTAACCGAATCTGAATCCAGAATATATGCCACCGAAGATCTTATTGCCACCCACACTACTTCCATTGCTGAATTACACCTCACAGTTCAGACCCTGGTCGCAAAAATGGATGACGCTGAAAATCGACTAAGATGGAATAATGTTATAGTCCTGGGACTGCCTGAGGGAGAGGAGGGGGATTGCCCAGCAGAATTTGCTGAGGAATTCTTCAAAAGCTTGCTGGGGCTCATGGATGTTCCCCCCACCTATGTGGTTGAGGGAGCCCACTGGGTCCTACAGGCCTGGCGGTTCCTGTGAACTTGCCTTGACCCTTTCTGGTCCGCTTTCTTAACTATCAGGACAGGGACAGGATCCTTTTTGAAGCCCGTAAGCACCCCACACTCAAATATGGCAACACCACCGTCCTTCGGACTTCTCGGCTGAGTTGCAGAGGAAGAGGAAAACCTTTAATGATGTCCGTAAATGGCTCAGGGATGAAGCATGCTTTATCCTAGCCACCTTCCAGGTACAACACAATGGCGTTGTTAGTTTCTTCGATACCCCAGCGGATGCTGTCGACTGGATACGCACTTTAAGATGAAGAACTTTTATTCTTCCAATCCACCTGATGCACGGATCTTCCACATCTTAACTTGCCTTATCCTACTAATTCTACTACAAGCCCTGGAGTTACCTCTAGGGTACATCTACACCAACTACACCCTACCCAATGCGGTCGAATTTGTAGATTTCAACTGGAGGTATCTCAACTGCTGTTCTCCACTAATCTGGAGTGACTTTACAATAACTATATATCAGTTTGAGTTCAGGGAATAAAACTGACTGGAACTGTTGCTGAGGTTTCCTGCTGGTAGGGATTCAGTTCACTACTGATTGTTGAATGGTAAGCCATTGCAGTTGCACCTGTGGTCAGGAGTGAACATATAGATTCATTAGGTAGACTATGGTATCACTTGTTTATAAGTTTTTCTTTCAGGTTCAGTATGCTCTACATCCACTAAATGATTGGGTGTCTCACGATAAGTCAACAATTCCTTTCCTTAAAGTTGTTTTACTTTGCCTTCTCTCCCAACTTCTCCATAACCTGAGGCACCACGCAACTAGGCTACTCGGGTGCTTCCTTATCTATTCCCAATAGGTACAGAATTGAAAATCATGTCTTGGAATATACAGGGTTTAAATGATGTCAAGAGAACTTTAATGTCCAAGTATTTGACTCGTCATAAACCCCATAATCTATTCTTACAGGAAACTCACCTCATGGGAAATAAGATTCTTGCACTCCAGAGTTCCTGGGTACAAAAGTCTTTCCACGTGACTTGCTCTAGTTACGCAAGGGGAGTGGCCATACTTTTAAACAAATCCCTCGCCTACAAGGTTAGGCATTTGGTACTTGATTCGAAGGGTCGATATATTATTCTTCTGCTAGAGATTGAAGGGATTGTGTACGCTCTGACTAATATATGTGTCCCTCCCCCCGCCCTTTAACTAGCGTGTCTTGTACACCATGTATGAAAAACTGGCCACCTTACAATTTTCTAGACTTTATATAGCTGGGGATTTTAACTCCACTCTAGACCCATCCCTAGACTAATCTAATCCTAACATTGTCTACATGCCTGATTTACTCCACTGGGCACAAACCTTTAATTACACCAAAATCTGGAGATGGAAACACCATAACAATAGGGCCTACTCCTTTCACTCTACTACTCATAGATTGGGTTCCAGGATCGACCTGGTTTTCGGCAACCCATGTGCTCTGACGGCAGTGCGGGAGGCCTCGTACTTACCTGCGGGCCTCTCCGATCATGCCCCGCTGGAGGTTACTTTGGTGTTGTCAGTGAACAGGGGAGCAAACTCCTGGCGTTTGGCAACCAAGTGGCTGCAGGACTCTACGGTTGAAGAAATAGTTTTCCCAAAGTTAAAACAATACTGGGACCTAAACAAGAACTCTGCCTCCACACAGATGGTCTGGGAGGCCTTTAAGGCTAATACCAGGGGGGAATACATCTCAGCTATCAAAGCAGTTCATTCTGAGATATCCTCCCAGGTTCAGCAGCTTCAGGGGAGTGAATCTAAGGCTGACAAAACCTTTTATGTCTCCCCAACTCCTAATTATTTCAGCCAATTAACAGATGTGAGAAGAGCACTGTCTCTACATCTCGCCACAGCGACGCACCTAGCTCTAAATATATCTGGGGACAAGAATAGCAAACTCTTGGCAAATTTTGTCGCGGAAACCAAAAGGCAAACAGTGATATTTGAGATTTGCAGCCCTGACGGGCAGGTAGTCTCAGACTCACAACAAATTGTTGCATGAATTTCGGACCTTCTATGAGAACCTCTATGCAGCAGTCCCTCATTGGCCTGAGGAGAGGCTCAGAGAGTACTTACAATCTCTGCACTTACCTACTCTAATGCAGGCGGACGTAGAGTTCTTGGAGAAGGATTTAATGACAGAGGAAATAGAAACAGCTATTCATTAATTTCCCAGTAGTAAAATGCCTGGGCCGGACGGCATCCCTGGTGAATGGTATAGAGCTTATGCGACCTTAATCATACCTAAACTTTTGCAAGTATACGCTGACTGCAAGGAACGTTCATCCTTAACCCCTTCTATGAACCAAACACATATTGTTCTCATCCCCAAACCTGGTAAGGACAAAACTCAATGTGCCTCTTATAGGCCAATTTCCTTAATAAATTATGACTTCAAAATATTGACCAAGATTTTGGCTACCAGGGTACAGATGATCCTCCCATCTCTGGTCAACATTGATCAAACTGGATTCATGCCATGGAAGTCGACGGACATTCATTTACGTAGGGTTTTCACACATCTACAGTTGCCTCCATCTGAGAACTCTACCAGGGTACTGGTCGCATTAGACATAGATAAGGTATTCGATTCAGTGGCCTGGTCTTATATGTCCTTGGTTCTGGAAACGATGGGATTTGGGATAAAGTTCCGCAGATGGTTTGACATTATATATAGGTCCCCAATGGCGCAGGTTAAACTGGGTGGCGCCCTTTCGTCCCCATTTGCAATTGGAAGGGGGACAAGGCGGAGTTCCCCGCTGTCACCAGCCCTTTTTGCTTTGGCGATGGAGCCGCTTGCATCTGCTATTAAACAGTCTGACAAGGTCAGGGGCATCCAGGTCGATTCTATACATGAAAAAATGGCCATGTATGCAGGCAACCTCATTCTTTTCTTAAATGATCCTGATCTTTTATCCATTAATTTCTGGAAATGATTAGTTAATGCAGCCCTATGTACAAGGTCACTTATTTGTCTAGGGGATGCGCTAAGAAGTTCCATAAAATGTGGAATATCTGGATGGAGTCAGCAGATACAAATGCAGAATCTCTGGATGACTATTGAGCTTTAGAATATATGATCTGCTCTTTCTTAGGTGGCGGAACTTTGTGTTTCTGCCACACAGGGTGGATGATCTCCTAGGTGACTGGGTTCTAGGAGAGAGGACATCTCGTTAATGTGTTTGCCACTGGAGATGGCCGGGAAAAACTCTTGTACCCAAATTTGTATAGTTGGATTGAGCGTACAACTGTAGGATGTTTTAGTCTTGCTTCTATTGTTTTAGTTTTTTTTCTTTTGTGTCTCCAAGCCTGAGTATGCCCAAGAGGTTCTACAATTTAAAACTACAATAAAAATAATTTTCAAAAAAAAAAAAAAAAAGGGCTTGTGCACTGCCTGCTTTCCTCTCTAGAGCCCCCTCCCCTTGTGGCTTACTCTGGGCAGATGTCCTCAAAAAATAAAAATACAAAATCTGTTAAAACTACCACATCACAGGAGCCACCGCCACTTCTTTCTCCATGGCTGGACGCCAGTAGAGACTCCAGTCACTACTGGCCACACTGGAGATGGAGCCCAGAGAGTCTCCGACTGTGGTGGCACCAACCCCATCACCGCAGGACAGCACAGCCACGATCCTTGCTGCTATAGAACAGAGCAGGCCCTCACTGCTGGTCCGCATAGACCATCTTGCTGAAGAATGAAATCTTATCTGTAACGACCTTGACAAAATGAGGGGGAGGGTAACCGAATCTGAATCCAGAATATATGCCACCGAAGATCTTATTGCCACCCACGCTACCTCCATTGCTGAATTACACCTCACAGTTCAGACCCTGGTCGCAAAAACGGATGACGCTGAAAATCGACTAAGATGGAATAATGTTATAGTCCTGGGACTGCCTGAGGGAGAGGAGGGGGATTGCCCAGCAGAATTTGCTGAGGAATTCTTCAAAAGCTTGCTGGGGCTCATGGGTGTTCCCCCCACCTATGTGGTTGAGGGAGCCCACTGGGTCCCTACCAGGGTATGGGTAGCTGGGCCCTGGAATGGAAGACATGCCACTTCAGACCCGGAAGGATTTACCCCCTTCCTGACCAGAGCACTTTTTACAATTTGGCACTGTGCTGCTTTAACTGGTAATTGCGTGGTCATGCAATGCTGTACCCAAAGGAAATTTGCGTCCTTTTTTTCCCACAAATAGAGTTTTCTTTTGGTGGTATTTGATCACCACTGTGGTTTTTATTTTTTGCAATATAAACGAAAAAAGACAGAAAATTAAAAAAAAAAAGATATTTTCTACTTTTTGCTATAAAAAAATACTTAATTTTAGTCATACGTTTAGGCCAAAAAGCATTCAGCCAGATGTCTCAGGTAAAAAAAATTCAATAAGCGTATATTGATTGGTTTGTGCAAAAGTTATAGCGTCTACAAACTAGGGTACATTTTCAGGAATTTACGCAGCTTTTCATTTATGACTGCCTATCTCATTTCTTGAGGTTCTAAAATGGCAGGGCAGTACAATACCCCCCCCAAATGGCCCCATTTTGGAAAGTAGACACCCCGAGGAATTTGCTGAGAGGCTTGTTGAGCACATTGAATATTTTATTTTTTGTCACAAGTAGTTAAAAAATGACAAAAAAAATAAATAAATACATTTTTACACAAAGTTGTCACTAAATGATATATTGCTCAAACATGAGCATATGTGAAATTACACCCCAAAATACATTTTGATGCTTCTCCTGAGTAAGGGGATACTTTTTGGCAGTCTATCCGTGTACATGACCCCGAAAAACCAATCACCGTCTTCAGTATTTCTAAGGGTGTAAATTTTTTATTTCACTCCTCACTACCTATAACAGTTTCGGAGGCCATGAAATCCCCAGATAGCACACCCCCCCCCCCAAATTACCCCATTTTGGAAAGTAGACACCTCAAGCTTTTGCTGAGAGGCATATTGAGTCCATGGAATATATTATATTTTGCCAGAAACATTACAATAATTTTTTTTTTCAGAAAGTAGTCAATAAATGATATATTACTCAAACATGCCATGGGAATATGTGAAATCACGCCACAAAATATATTCTGCTGCTTCTCCTGAGTACAGGGATACTACAAGTGTGGGACTTTTTGGCAGTCTAGCCATGTACAGGACCCGAAAACCAATCACCGCCTCCAGGCTTTCTAAGGGCGTAAATTCTTGATTTCACTCCTCACTGCCTATCACAGTTTCGGAGACCATGAAATGCCCGCATAGCACAAACCCCCCCAAATGACCACCATTTTGGAAAGTAGACACCCCAAGGTATTTGCTGAGAGGTATGTTGAGTATTTTGCAGATCTCACTTTTTGTCACAAAGTTTTGAAAATTAAAAAAAAAGAAAAAAAAATTATTTCTTTCTTCATTTTCAAAAACAAATGAGAGCTGCAAAATACTCACCATGCCTTTTAGCAAATACCTTGGGGTGTCTAATTTCCAAAATTGGGTCATTTGGTGGGGGGGGGGGTTGTGCTATCTGGACATTTCAGAGCCTCCATAACTGTGATAGGTAGTGAGGAGTAAAATCACAATTTTACGCCTTTGGAAAGCCCTAAGGCGTTGCTTGGTTTTTGGGGTCCTGTATGCGGCTAGGCTCCCAAAAAGTCTCACACATGTGGTATTCCCATACTCAGGAGAAGCAGCAGAATGTATTTTGGAGTGTAATTCCACATATAACCATGCCATGTTTGAACAATACATAATTTAGTGACAACTTTGTGTAAAAAAAAAGAAAAAAAATTGTAATTGTGGCAAAATATAAAATATTCCATGGACACAACATGCCTCTCAGCAAATAGCTTGAAGTGTCTACTTTCCAAAATGGGGTAATTTGTGAGGGTTTTGTGCTATCTTGACATTTCATGGCCTACGAAACTGTGATAGGTAGTGAGGAAGTGAAATCACCATTTTAAGCCCTTAGAAAGCCTGAAGGTGGTGATTGGTTTTCGGGGTCCTGTACATGGCTGTACATGGCTAGGCTCCCAAAAAGTCTCACACATGCGGTATCTCCGTACTCAGGAGAAGCAGCAGAATGTATTTTGGTTGTGAAATTCCACGTATGCCAATGGCATGTTTGAGCAATATATCATTGAGTGACAACTTTGTGCAAAAAAAAAACTTTGTAATTTTCCCAAAACTTGTGGCAATATATAAAATATTCCATGGACTCAGCATGCCTATCAGCAAATAGCTTGGGGTGTCTACTTTCCAAAAAGGGGTCACTGGGAAGGGGAGGGTTTGACCTGTCCTGGTATTTTATGCACATTAGAAGCTTATTCCACACATCACCCACTCTTCTAACCACTTGAAGACAAAGCCCTTTCTGACACTTTTTATTTACTTATATTTTTTTTTGCTAGAAAATATATTACTCTGAACCCCCAAACATTATATATATTTTTTAAGGCAAAGGCCCTACATATTAAAATGGTGAGTGTTGCAATTTTTTTTTTCACACAGTATTTGCGTAGCGATTTTTCGAATGCAATTTTTTTGGAAAAAAACACTTTTTTGAATTGTGTTGCACTAAAACACACTATATTTTCCAAATGTTTGATAAAATATAAAAGATGATCTTATGCCGAGTACATAGATACCAAACATGACATGCTTTAAAATAGCGTAGAACCGTGCAGCGGCGACAAACTACATACATTTTTAAAAGCCTTTACAGGTTACCACTTTAGATTTACAGAGGAGGTCTACTGATAAATTTACTGCCCTCGATCTGACATTCACGGTGATACCTCACATGTATGGTGCAATTGCTGTTTACATATGACACCAGACCAACGCTTGCGTTCGCATTTGCGCATGAGCACGGGGGGACAGGGGTGCTTTTTTTTCTTAACTATTTATGTTGCATTTTTATTTTACTTTTACACTGTTCCTTTCATTTTTTATTTTTTTTATTATTTTTATTGTTATCACAGAGAATGTATATATCCCCTATGATAGTAATATGTAGTGACAGGTACTCTTTTTTTTTTAAATCTGACCACACCAAGATTTGTGTGATAAGATGCTTTCCCAATTTCCCAACGGCACTGTTTACATCCAAAGTCATGAAATGCTTGTAGTTTCCGGTTTCTTAGGCCATAGAGATGATTGGAGCCATTCTGATCTTCGATCAGCTCTATGGTCAGCTGGCGGAGCCACTGGCTGCATTATCAGGTTCCCCGGTGGGACAGAGGAGCCAGAGAAAACCAAGGAAGACGGCGGGAGGGGGGGACGTTCCCTCCCGCTGCTTGTAAAAGGGTTGCTTTTACATGAAAGCCAACCGCTGGCTGAAAAGAACGATACCAAGATGATACCTAAACCTGCAGGCATCATTCTGGTATAACTACTCAAAGTCCAGCAACATACCAGTACGTTGCTGGTCCTTGTTTGACCTATATTTTAACGTTCTTTTTTTCAGGCAGCCGGTGAGGTGAACGAAAAAAAGATATTGATCGGTGGGTATTTTTTTTTTTTAATTGTGGTGGTGAAATCACCTTATATAGTGCTGGAATCGCTGATTAATGTATCGTAAGAGCAAACACTGTTGCTGTCAAGATATATAAATCAGTGCTGCAGCTGAATGGTGTACCTGAAAAGCAAACAATGGTAACAATAAAACATTAACTCAATAAAACCACAACAATTTGTGGCAAAAAAAGTGTAAAAAATATATGCCAAAGCATGGGGGCAATCCGCCCCTAATGTTAGGGGCAAATCGCCCCTCCACCCCTGCCCCCATGCTTCGGCATATATGCTCTTTTTTTTGTTTAACTGTGATTGTGAAATCACCTCCTACAGAGCTGGAGTCGCTGATTTACGTAACGTGAGAGCAAATGCTGTTGCTGTCAAGATAAATAAATCAGTGCTGCAGCTGAGTGGCTTACCTAAAAAGAAAATAATGGTTAACAATAAAACACAGTAAACAGTAAAGTATAAAAGAATTACATACCTGAAAAGCAAACATAATAAAACATAGTAAACATAGTAAAAAGAGCAGAACAATAGAGAGAGAACAATAGAGAGAGAACAATAGAGAGAGAGCAATAAAACTACAACTATTTTTGGCTTATATATATATATATATATATATATATATATATATATATATATATATATATATATATGTGTGTATATATTATATGTATGTGTATATATATATATATATATATATATATATATATATATATATATATATATATATATGTATATGTATGTATATATTATATATATATATATATTAATATATATATATATATATATATATATATATATATATATATATATATAACCTTTTTTTTTTTCCACTTTTATTTGTAACTGTAGCTGTCATGGTTACAGGTTCGGGTCTCTCAAAATGTGATCGCATCTTTGGAGACTCTGTGAAAGCGTGTGCTAGTCTGTGCAGTGCTGTACCCCATGCTAATAATCCACTAGTGTGTGGTAGCATTAGAAACACTCACCAATGCAAAGACCAGGATGTTCAGGACAGGACAGACAATAATAGCGGGTGTAATGCCTAAATCGCACTTGCTACAGACACATTTTCTTTGGGGTGATCGTTGGGTAGGGGTACCAGGGAGGGCATGCGGAAAATGCCTTCCATGCAGCCGGCTTACTACATTTGCGTTGGGAAGTTGGGGCACAGCACTGTCTGGAAACAGAAGGGCTGTGATGATCTCTTTCTGGAATTTAAGGAAGGATCCAGATCTTCCTGACGCTTTGAATAGCACATAAGCATTCAGCAGAGCCAATTGGAATACGTATACAGACACTTTTTCATACCAGCGTCTGGTCTTATGAGCAATTAGGTACAGCGCCATCAACTGGTCGTAGAGGTCCACCCCTCTCATATTAAGGTTGTATTCATGGACATAGAGGGGTTTCTCCACAACACCAGTCGCCATTTGAATTTGGACCGTCGTGTCTGCGTGAAGGGAGGACAGAATGAAAACATTCCGTGAATCCCTTACTTCACTGCGAGCAAATTACTACTTTTCAAGCAGGCTCTCTCCTCCAGCGTAAGATAGGAATATACAAGCCGCTGGGGTAAGCCCCGTGATTAGATTGCACGGTGCCACATGCGCCACTTACATGATCAAACAAGTGACTAAAAAGATGCACGCTTGTGTAAAAATTTTCCACATACAAGTGGTACCCCTTTCCGAATAAGGGTGACACCAAGTCCCACACAATCTTACTAGCGCTCATTATGTAATTTGGGCAGTTCTCCGGCTCCACATGACTATCTTTTCCCTCGTAAACCATAAAACTATATGTATAGCCTGTTCCCCTTTCACAGAGCTTATACATCTAGACCCCATATCTGGCACGCTTGCTGGGAAGATACTGTTTGAATGACAAGCCTCCAGAAAACGTAATCAGGGACTCATCAATGCAGACAACTTGGTCGGGAGTAAACAAGGCTGCAAATTGTTGGTTGAAGTGGTTTACGAGGGGTCGAATTTTGTAAAGCCAATCGTATTTAGGGTCAGAACGACAGAGTTCATTGTCATTGAAGTGCATAAATCGCAAGATCTGCTCGTATCTAGCCCTGGTCATGGAGGCAGAGAACATGGGCATATGGCGAATTGGGTCAGGTGACCAATATGACCACAACTCACTTTTTTTAGTTATGCCCATGAGGAGGGATAGGCCCAGAAAGGCCTTAAATTCGGAGACCGTGATAGGTCTCCAATCTCTGACAAGGGCCAACTGGGGATTAGCAGCGATGAATTGACCAGCATACAAATTGCTTTAGTCCACAATAGATCTATAGAGATCTTCCGTGAAAAACAGCGAATAAAAATCAAGTGGCGTAAAATCAATTGCACCCAATCAATCTGTTTCCACCTGAATTCCAGGTTGCCCCGTGATTGGGAGAAGTACGGGTGCTGCAGAAGTGGTGGGCTTCCAATTCGGATTGGCAAATGCAACAGGAAGGACACTATGGGCTCGATGGGCCTGTCTTTTTCTTCTTGGTGGCTGCTGGACACTAGTTGTGCTAGCCACCTCACCAGCTTGAACTACACTTAGGGGACTCACCACATCACCACGTGCTGGTTTAACTGCGACCAGGGTGTATTAGGCCCCTGGTGCTTGCCAGTACTGGCTCTCTGCTCCATACAAGAACACTGCAGTTCTTGCACCTCAACAACAGCAGAAGAGTGGGGTCGGGTACGCCTGACCTTGGCAGGGATCCCTACTCCGTGGTCAGAGCTATCTGTCAGGGTGCCGTTGCTGTCTACAGGATCGTATTCTGAGCTTGAATCTGACAGATGGGTGACTTCCTCTTCACTCTCATCTCTCATGCTCAGAAACGTGTAGGCCTCTTCACTAGTGTACCTTCGATTGGACATTGTGGCCTCTAAATTTACTGGTACAACTAGTGAAACTCACAGGAAAAAAGAGCACCTGGCTATCAGCGCCTGCATCAAATGCTACCAAAATAACTGTTAGCGTTCGCAGCGATCAGGCCTGTCTCTGCGAACGCTGCAGTTATGTGTTTTGTAAGTGACAGTAATCGATTGATACTGCACTTGGGTGGGCTGGGGTGGGCTGGATGGAGGGGCTAAACTCAGGTGCTAGCAGGTATCTGGGCTGATCCTGCTAACACTGCGTTTTTGGGAACCGTAAACTACTGGGGACGCTAGTATAGATCTGATCAGATCAGATATTGATTCGTTCAGACACTATACTACTAAGGGAGATGTATGGTGTGTGAGTGGGTGTTGTTGCTACTGGCACTAATCTGGCACTGCCTGGGGCGATGCAGACCCTGACTGAGGCTAAAACCCGCCAGGTGATCAGGGGGTTAAACCTTTATTAGGTAATATATGGCGGATGTCCTGACGCTATAAAAACGAACTAACTAACCAGTGTCACCCGTGGCACTAATACGGTGATCACTGGTGACAGGGGGCGAAAGGCTTAACTAGGGGGCAATCAGGGGATTAAAACCTTTATTAGGTAATATATGGGGGTACCTGATGCTATAACCTGACGTTGAAACTAATCAACTAACTGGCTAACTAGCGTCACCTGTGACACTAATACTGCGATCAGAAAAAAGATCTATTAGTGACACTAAGACAGGGGGTGAAAGGGTTAACTTGGGGGGCGATCAAGGGGTTAAACCTTTATTAGGGGGGTTTGGGGGGTACCCTAGACCTAACAGGGCATACTACTAATTGCCCTAACACTGATTAGGCTCACAGTGACACCATTGCAGAAGAATCTTAAAACTGCAATTGGTGACACAGTGACAGGGAGTGAAGGGGTTAACTGGGGGGGGGCAGTCGGGGGGTGACAAGTGTGTCTACATGAACTGGTGTTAGTGTAGTGTTGTACAACTCATTGTAAGATGTTCTCTCTCCTCTCCCTGGAACGGAAAAGAGTTCCACGAGGGGAGATGACATCACTTTCCCTGTCTGTGTTTACACTTACAGACAGGGGAAGCATTTTCATTCGCCAGAACCAATTAGCAGGTCCAGGCCAGAAATCATTGGCCTGGACCTGAAGACTGATCGGTTCTGCTATGAATCTGATCACCACGGATACAGCGGGGGTGCGCGACCCGCGGCCGCGAGTGACGAATGGGTATGTGATTATGCACACCCGTGCCACTTTGCTTACGTATATTGGCGTGAGTCGGTCGGCAAGTGGTTAAAAAAATAACATTTTGCAGCACTTCCTATTTACTTGAATGCATAGCGTTTAGCGGGTTTGCATCCCACCGAGCGCTACATGTTGGCTCAACTTTGCCTTCAGTACAAAGCACAAAGCAAAGCATTGTGACAGTGGCATGTAAACATCCCCATTCACGGCCTCTTACAGCAGGGCCGTTGGCGGGCAGCAAAGACACGGCTCAATTGCACATTTTTGCCGCCTCCCAACCTCAAGTCTAAACGCAGCCTAAGGGTCTGATATGGATTTTAAGAAGGGCCCTATGCAAAAACAAACATAAAAAAATGATGTAGGGATCCTGCAAAAAATGACTTGAACCTTGTCCTTGATGCAAGTCTGGTATAGATTTTGAAAGGGACCCCATGCAAAAAACAATTTTGGGTCGTTCCTAAAATCCATAGCAGACTCTTATTCAAGCATGTAGTTGGGCTGGCCAGGAAAGTAAGGAGTGAGTATGTGCCCCCCCCCCCCATCCTGAACCATACCAGGTCACATGCCCTTAACAGAAGACGGGAATCTTGCCAGAGCCCCCCCTGGCCATGTTGATGGGGTCAAGGGCTCTTCCCCACATCTTTGGCCCAGTGAATATGTAGGAGTTTAGAAATTTCCACAATGTGAATCCATCATCAATCACACCATCCAGCAATGTAGATTTATGATACATGACGAACAATGCCCTGACGCAAACATCATGGCCTCTGTATGATGATCCTTCTCTTGGATAACTCCTGCCATGAATGGCAGCTCACTGGCCAACTACTGAATGTCAACAAGCCAGCAGATGATGCTGGCTGGTGTCATTGACCAATTATGCAAAGACATGCTGGAAGGTTATTTGGCTCCTGTCTAAATTGGCCCTAGTATGTGTATGTATGATTGTGAGTTAGCTACGTTAGATTGTAAGCTCTTTGAGGGCAGGGACTGATATGGATGAACAATATATACAGTATTTCACAAAAGCGTGTACACCCCTCACATTTTTGTAAATATTTTATTATATCTTTTCATGTGACAACACTAAAGAAATGACATTTTGCTACAATGTAAAGTAGTGAGTGTACAGCTTGTATAACAATGAAAATTTGCTGCCCACTCAAAACAACTTACCACACAGTCATTAATGTCTAAACTGTTGGCAACAAAAGTGAGTATACCCCTAAGTGAAAATGTCCGCATTCATGTTTCCCTCAATAAACTGTAGCTCCCCAGTGCCGGCAGCACTCATGCAGCCGCAGACCATGACACACCCACCACCATGCCTAACTGTAGGCTAAACACACTTGTCTTTGTCCTCACCTGGTTGCCGCCACACACGTTTGACACCATCTGAACCGAATAAGTTTATCTTGGTCTCATAAAACCACAGGACATGGTTCCAGTAATCCATGTCCTTAGTCTGCTTGTCTTTGGGAAACTGCGGGCTTTCTTGTGCATCATATTTAGAAGAGCCTTTCTTCTGGGACGACAGCCTTGCAGACCAATTTGATGCAATGTGTGGTGTATGATCTGAGAACTGACAGGCTGACCCCCCACCCCTTCAACCTCTGCAGCAATGCTGGCAGCACTCATGCATCTATTTCCAAAGACAACCTCAAGATATGATGCTGAGCACGTGCACCCAACTTCTTTGGTCAGCCATGGCGAGGCCTGTTTTGAGTGGAACCTGTCCTGTTAAACCGCTATATGGTCTTGGCTACCGTGCTGCAGCTCAGTTTCAGGGTCTTAGCAATCTTCTTATAGCCTAGGCCATCTTTATGTAGAGCAACAATTCTTCTTTTAAGATCCTCAGAGAGTTCTTTGCCATGAGGTACCATGTTGAACTTCCAGTGACCAGTATGGGAGAGTGAGAGTGATAACATCAAATTTAACACACCTGCTCCCCATTCACACCTGAGACCTTGTGACACTAACGAGTCACGTGACACCAGGGAAGGAAAATGGCTAATTGGGCTCAATTTGGACATTTTCACTTAGGGGTGTACTCACTGTTGTTGCCAGCCGTTTAGACATTAATGGCTGTGTGTTGAGTTATTTTGAGGGGACAGCAAATTTACACTGTTATACAAGCTGTACACTCACTACTTTACATTGTAGCAAAGAATCATTTCTCCAGTGTTGTCTCATGAAAAGGTATAATAAAATATTTACAAAAATGTGAGGGGTGTATTCACTTTTGTGAGAAACTGTATATTTAATGTGCTTCGTAATATAACAGCGCTATATACAATAAGTACCTGCAACAATAATAAATTATAGTCATGACCACTATTGGTCAATGACATTACTTAGAATACCCTCTGTCTTGTTTACTATGTGAAATAAGCCCACAGGTGGGCTGGAAAGTCATTCATTTAGTGGCAATAATGACATTTCCATGTAATTAATCACTTGCTGCAGCAGCATTCAGAGTTTGAGGCGAGTGAATGGACCAAATTTGAACATTAAGTTTGCCTATTTGGCAGACCTTAAAGTGATACTAAAGGTATTTTTTTTTTAAATAACAGATGTGCTATACTTACCTGGTCTGTGTTTTGCACAGGGTAGCCCTGATCCTCCTCTTCTTGGGTCCCCTGCCAGCACTCTTGGCTCCACCTCCCAATCGAGTAGCCCCATAGGAAGCTTGCTATGGGGACACTGATACATACTTTCTCACAAGCTTCACTCTCCATGTCCATTACACACAAAACGGGCTCTGCCCCCACCCCCCTAATGACTGTGTCTGAGCTGATGAGAAAGGAGAGAGCTGGTAGAACAGTTGCTCTTATACGCATTGCTGGATTGAGATTGGGCTCAGGTAAGCATTGGGGGAGTCTGGGGATGCATAGAAAGCATGCAGGTAAAAAACCTTCAGCCTTTAGAACCACTTAAACAGCTAGTGTTCTGGTCAAACTCTTTGTTGACCCAAACCTAAAACAAATCCCTACAATACACATATTCAGTAAATGCTGGAATATAAAATAATATGCTGTCCATGTTTGGATGAATAGTGTATCCCAAAGTCTGGGACTAATGCAACTGGTAGTATTCAGTGTCACTGTAGTTAGGACACTGTAAGGCTAAGGGAATTTGCGCAGAAATGCTTTGAAGGAAAATTGTGGGACATGTGGTCAGTGATAATACAGGTGGTAATTTGATTCTGAACAAGACTTAGTGGTGGCACCCAACTAAGTAAAGTTTAGAAAACACTGTTTTGTAGAATGCCAACATTAATTGTAAAGATGAATGCGTTTTATTTTTTTTTTTTGTGTGTTCAGATTATTTTTGTGAGTGATTAGAGAAAGATTCATCTTTTCTCTTCCTCACAGTGAAGGTGTTATAAAAATTAAGAAGTTATCATACACTTTGAAAGCTTTTGGACAAAAATGACAGATTTCAGTTTTAGTGCAGAAATGACTATCTCATTTAGCTTTTATCGTCTATTGCTGCTATTAGCCAGAGTGGCACATTATCTTGTCAGTTCCTGTTATTGCAGAGAACTCTCTTACACACTGTTACTCTCACAGCACTCACAGTTTACTTTACTATGCAGCGTATGAGGAAGCTTCGGGAACATCCTTTTTACACTAGCCTTACTTAAGTCCATTTGATTATTATTTCGATGAATAATGTGTACCTGTCAAGGTCTCTGAAGACTGCCTGTCTGATAAGATGCTTTTCCTAAATGTACTCTAAAACAAGCATTGACAGTGGTAGGCATTCCATATGAGCCTTAATTTAATTTAACGCCTACAGCAAAACTACTTTATATAATATATACAATATTGTTTAGCCACATATTATATTTCATAGAATATCCGAAACTTTATGTATACCCAAAGTGATTGTTAAGCCACTATAGTATAAGCATGCCAGCCCATCTGTTAAATAACATTATGTGTCCCTGTGTCTGTGCTGTATAAAAAAGATGAAGATTTCTACTTGTATCAGAGCCTCTTCCAACGTTCACGTGACTGCTTGGCTCTCTCCTCTCCCTGGCTGACAGCTATAGTGGGAGGGGCCCAGAACTCCTGCTGATGTCAGCTGTAGAGGAGGGGAGGAGAAAGGAGAGAGAGCCGAGTGGTCACATACCATGAGACGCTCTGATATAAGGTATAATTGCTATCTTTTTTATATAGCACAGGGACACATATTATTATTTAACAGATGGGCTGGCATGCTTATACTATAGATATGAAAGCAGCAGGAGGAGAGGATCGTAGAGTAGATGGAGCTGATAGGCAGGGAGGGGAGAAAGGACAGAGGATGATGAAGGCACATAAACTGAACACGGTGTCAGGGCTCAGCAGTTTACAGGAGGGAGGGCATAGCCAGGCAGGGTCAGACGGGTATTTTGGGTGATAGAAGGGGCCAAATTACACAGCACAAGCACTGTGCGGTATAACATGCTTTTAGGGAACAGGATACTTTTTTTTGTAGGGTAACAAACGCTTTAAGTCTCTATTTTATTAACAAGTAGATTATTACCACCTCTCTTCTTTTTTTTTAATACATAAAATGAATATACTACTGGCTCTCATGAAGGGACATCTTCTTGCATATCTCAGATGTTATCAGACTTGGATAAAAAGGGAGTTAGGGTTATGGGGAAGGTTAGGGCAGTATTTAAAATGAAAGCTAAGCTCCAGGAATATATAAAACAAGCACCTTATAAAGCAGCTATGTGTGCAATAAAAATTGTATATCATAGGAGACTTTTCTTAAGAATTTTCATTCAAAATGTTATCCATCTATTGTCAGCTTAAGAGAGGGATGGCCTCATTAGTTTGCTGCTGCTACTTTTTTGCTTTTCGATCACAGGCTGAGGGAGGCAACATTATTTAAAGTGGTTGTAAAGCCTCAAAGTTTTTCACCTTAATGCATTCCATGCATTAAGGTGAAAAACCTTCTGTGCTGCAGCTTCCCCCAGACCCCCCTCCTTTTCTTACCTGAGCCTGATCCAGCGATGTGCACGAGCACAGCAGCTGCAGCCGCTGTCTCTCACCTCATTACACAGATTGATAGCAGTGGGAGACATTAGCTTCCACTGCTGTCAATCAAATCCAGTGACATGGGAGCTGGGGGCAGGGATGAGTCCCGCTGTCTGTGTCAATGCAGCGAGCCCACACAGGTGCCCCAATAGAAAGCGGCTTTCCGTGGGGCACTCCAGAAAAAGAGGATAATGGGTGTTCTGTGCAAAACGATTGCACAGAGCAGGTAAGTATAGACAGGTTTTTTTTTTTTTTTTTTAAACAAGGGTTTATAACTCCTGTGATTGCAATAGAAATTAGTCAGGTTACCAGCTCTGAGGTCTGGAAGAGTTGTGTAAATCTCAAGATGGGATGTACAGAACGGCAAATCTTTGGTAGGTAAAATTGCTTCTATACTGTATATGTATTTTAACTGTCAATTTTTTGCCTGGAGCCCAGATTTAAAGTTATTAGTGAGGTCAAATTGTTGTTAGTTTTCAACCACACTAATGACAAAATTTAAAGGAGCAGTACAGAAATATTTTGTCATACAAATTTCTAACAGTGTTTGTGGGTTCATTCACACCAAAACTGATGTTAAAAGTAAATTAAATTTTGAACTACTTTCAAACATTTTTTAGGCTGTTTTCAAACGAATGCTCGCGCTTGCAATTTACATCATTTTGAAAATGTTCTACTCAGGCCCCATTCACACTACACATAGAGCGAACTCATGTTCCTACTTTGAATTTTGTTTGTGCACATTTCATGCGATTTTGCATGTCATGAATAGGGCAGTCCATTCACTTGAATGGGCTACCTTATGCACATTTGTTGCAACAAAGAAGCTTAGGGACCAAGGTTTGGCCCTGAGCCAGGCATATTATTACATGCATGTTTTGCCATAATTCTTGCACATTTTGCTGCATAGAAATCATGGGAAAATCCCATTGCAATTGGGGTGCCATTTAGGATGAATGTCACCCAAATGCACATTGCGTGTTTTGCCAGGGCCTCAGAGTTCATTGGCAGGTGCATTTCACCAGCATTTGTCTTGCTTTAAGATGCTTTTATGGGGGGGAAGCAGTTCAGATGTGAACAAAAGTCCATTGAGACCTAAACTGTCATGCCAACATTTATATCCAGTTTTAGGCTTCCAATGTTTGTAAGCTCTGGTTTTTATAATTTCTTAAGAAGCGACCAATAAATCTGCAAATGAGGTCCTCATCAGCATCATTTCATTTTAGCTTGGTTTCTATATTTGACAATGACTACTTCTATTCTCATCATCATGAATACAGACTTCTCAGCAATTCCCTGCTGTTAGATACATCATGCAACAGGGGACCCTGGACGGATAAAATATTATGTCATTAATGATCTTGCAACTATTGCCTTTATCTGAGCTCAGTAAAGCCACCATGCCACAAGTCATGTGTTCATAAACCCCTGAGAACTTCTCACTGTTGCTGTTGATAAAGGGATTAAATAAGTAAATACTCCTATCTGCAGGAACCTTCGGGTTTGCTGAGAGTATGCTATAATTTAAAGTTAAGCTAAATAGGTTGTTTAATAAAAAAAAAGTGTTTTAGGACAGGAAGCAGCAAAGCCAAACAGACAGAAATATGAAATATATTTTATGTAAAAATTATAAGTAAGAAGTAATGCAATCTTATGAAATTCCCTGCACCGTGAGTTATTAGGTGGACAATCCTGGAGTGAAGGTGACTGTGTCCTCTGAGTCAGCTGTTTGAAGGAAAAGAAAATCACTGGAATTTTAGGCACAGCACACTTATTGAACCTTGAGTTACCAGACCAAAGGCAGACCTGTGATAGAGTTGAGATATAAAGCAATTAGCTTGTAGCTAACAATACTGAAGATTTATCAATTCCACTTAGGAATGCCCTAAATATTGGTGTTTGGGGATTACAGAATGGTGACATAATAACCTGGTCTTTATCACAAACGGCTGGTTTATAACTGGAGAACATTGATCCAAAGTTAAGTGTTGTCACCATTAGCTTCCAATCAGGTTTTGGGGTACCCTATAGGGAAAAATTAAATGACAATTCTGATTGGTCACTAGAGGCAGCAAGTCGATTTTAAAGCTTAATTTCTTTTCACAGTTTTAATGAGTTAATCTCATTAAAACAAAGATAATCACACCTTCAATAACTTTGGATACTGACAAAATAAATACATCTTTGATCAAGATCAAGATCTTTGGAAGCAAAAAGATCTTTTTTGTTTGTATTATAGATATTTTTTTTTCCTTCTAAGACATCTATGATCATATTGGTAAAATCTGATGCACTCACAGAATAATGCTAAGGGCTAAAGCAGAACTCCAGCCAAAAATAACAAGATGGAATCTAATACCATTCAAAATAAAAATGCCACTTTGGTTGAAATGAGCTTTCCCCTACCACACTTCTTTGATGGTTAGGCATCATTCAACCTACCTCCTCTGAGTTCAGACTATCCTGGACCTGCCCCCA
This sequence comes from Aquarana catesbeiana, assembly GCF_042186555.1. Lineage (NCBI taxonomy): Eukaryota > Metazoa > Chordata > Amphibia > Anura > Ranidae > Aquarana > Aquarana catesbeiana. The sequence goes on along the minus strand of NC_133324.1, from coordinate 255,426,016 downwards.
CCTGTGACTGCACAGTGAAAGGAGAAGCAGTACATTGATGAGCTAATCTCTGTCCCTCTGCCCTTTCCTCCTATCAGCATGCTTCTTGTCAACACATGAACTGATTGGCTCCTTCTGTGGCTTATTCTCACACTCCAGTCATGATACAAGGTCAAATTCAGGTACTTACACTGCTTGCATTTAAAAAATACATTTAATTATATATTAATAATAAGAAAGCTGCATTTACAGTATGTGTGACTATTATTTCTAGCTAGATTTCAGCTTTAATATTTTTCTAAGAGCTATATATTTCTATTGCAGTGTAAAGTGTATATAAACCCTAATAAGGAACTTCTTTCATTTGCTCCCCTTTGGTCTTATCATTAGAAGTGTTTTGTTACATCTGTTGGATAAGTGCAAAATGACACCTGTTGATTCTGCAAGAAATTCTGTCCTGTGCACTCTACAGTGTTAACTCAAACAATGTTATTGTGAAGATTACAAAACAGCTCCACTAAGTCTCAGTTCACACTGGGGCAGCTTCAAAGTCACCTGACTCTGAAGCTGCCCCCACAATGCGACTTCCGTGTGTCTTGCAGACGACTTCTGTAATAGAAGTCAATGCAAGCTGCTCCGAAATCGCCACCAAGTAGTACAGGAACCTTTTTCTAAGTCAGAGTGACTTGAGTCGCTCTGATTAGAGCGGCTCCATTGCACTGAATGGAGCGTGACCTGTTGGGAGGCTAAGTCGCCTGACAGGTCGCCCCAGTGTGAACCGAGCCTAATGTTATGGTTAACCAGTTGACTGCCCACCGCACATATGTATACTGTGACAGGACAGCCGCTCTGCGCCAGATCACAGACCTAGTACATGATCTGACACTTCTGGGTCTGTGGTGCGCGCACGTGCCACCAGTGACCCACTCCCACTGTGATTACACACAGCGGGAGCCCAGCAGCGGGTACTGTGGACTCAATGATGAATAGGGTTGAAAAAAACTTTTTGTGAACCTGTGCACCCTGAACCAGTTACAAATGATTATAAACAAAAAATTATATAAATATAATACAAAATTAACACATTGGTAGCAGCCCGTAGTGAGACCAAAGTTCTAAAAGTGAAAAAGAAATGGGATAAATTAAATAAATTGTAATAAATAAATTAAATAAATTGTATTTCCATACTGCGCTAATAAACCATATTGACATGTGCAGATAAATACAATGTTAAGTCCGTAGACCACCACCAAAGTTCTTCAATCAAGTGAGAGTGAAGTATTCTTGTTTCTGTGAAAAATATATAGTGCCGTCTTCCATCAATTATTAGGCAAACATCCTACTTACCAAACCAACATGACCCCCATTACAGATAGTCAAGTGCGCATGGATGGCAAGGAAATGTATCCTCCAATGGAAAACAGCCCCCAAAATTTGAAAGATCCACCAACGAAGGTTTATCATAAATCAAAGAGAGAAGAGAGAACTCCTCATGGTGTAGTTTGTAACTATATATTATTCAAAACAAAGTATGCACTTATAGTTAGGTAAACTTGCAAAAGCCCATGGAACCGGGCAGGCACGCCGATCGCGTTCCACCTGCGTTCCAGAAGAATAGCGGAAGTGACCCGCTCCCACTGTGATTACACATAGCGGGAGCCCAGCAGCGGGTACCGCAGACTCGATGTCCGCTGGCACCCGCTGATTGTACAGGGCACAGATAAAACAAGGCCGATTCTCATTCTGTCAGAAGTGAAGGCACAGATCCTGTGTTTCTGCTAAGCATGAACATGGATCTTTGCCTTCCCCAAGTCAAAGCTCCTCCCCCACAGTGAGTAAGCACAACCTAGGCATACACTTAACCCTTTGATATTAACCCCTTCCCTGCCAGTGTCATTAGTACAGTTACAGTGGATATTTTTTAGCATTGATCACTGTATTAGTGTCATTGGTCCCCAAAAAAGTGTCAAAAGTGTCAGTTATGTGCCTGATTTGTCCACTGCAATATCCCGGTCCCACTATAAGTCACTGATTGTTGCCATTACTAGTAAAAAATAAATAGAAATATCCAATAGTTTGTAGTTACTATAACTTTTTAGCAAACCAATTAGTATACGCTTATTGGGAATTTCTTTACCAAAAATATGTAGCAGAACACATATTGACCTAAATTGATAAAGAAATTAGAATGTTTACATTTTTGTATTATGAATGTATTATAGCAGAAAGTAAAAAATATTGTGTTTTTTTTTCAAAATTGACGGTCTTTTTTTGTTTATAGCACAAAAAATTAAAACTGCAGAGGTGATCAAATACAACCAAAAGAAAGCTCTATTTGTGGGAGGAAAAATAGACAAAAAATGTATTTGGGTACAGTGACGCACGCCTGCGCAATTGTCAGTTAATGGCTTGGTCATGAAGGGGGGTAAACCTTTCTGAGCTAAATTTGTTAAGTAAAGTGAAGAGAGGAAGGTGTGCTATAGTCCCCAAAATTTTCCTGTCCTAGGGTTACAATGCTGCTCCTTCATAAATCCAATAGAGTGAGCATTGTCACCTTAAGATGGGAGGTATGTAATTTGCAGGATTACCAGGTGAAAATAAAAGAAAAATGTCTGAAGAAGGAAAACGAATGCAGCCACCATATCTATAATGCAACATAATAAATGTTTTTTTTTTTTGTTTTTTTTGATAAATTCTTTTTATTGTATAAATATTGGTTTTTAATGGGGACACAGATGTGGGGGAGCCACTGATGGGGACACAGACGTGGAGGAGACTCTGATTGGGAACACAAATGTGGGAAGACTCTGTAAGTCCTCTCTTAAATCTGTGTCCTCCTCAAATTTCCTTTTTTACATCTGTGTCTCCCTCGCATCCCTCCTTACATCTGTGCTCCCGTCAGAGTCTCCCCATACCTCAGATTCCTCCTTACATCTCACATTGTATGTAAATAACTGATTTTTTTGACCCTCAAATATGTTTAAAATATGCAATGCGGCCCTCATACTAAAAGATTTGGAAACCCCTGGTTTAAGTAAATAGGAGTGGGGTTTAAATGATTTTGCATTATGCAACGTTAAGAGATATGTATGTGCCTGTAGGTTCTTTTTGTCTCAGTTGATGGGTAGAATGTTGTCATGTCTACCATAGTGTGACTAAATTGAAATACTGTTTTTCCATTTTCTGGTGTCAGAACTAAAGTTACTCTCTGGTTCATATACCATAAATAATTGCAACAAAACTGTAGCAAAAATATCTAGCTCTAAAATCTACATGTAGAAAAGAAGCAATGATACAGCCAATGCATTTTCTTATTTATTTGCTTTAGGACTTCTTTATACTGTATATTGAATCATGGTATCCGTCATCAAGTTAACAGGCATGTGCATATATTTAATAAGCTACAGTAAAGGCATCATACAGTTGAGGTTACATCTCCTGTGCAGTACAGAGATGTGTCCAATATTATTCAGTGGGATTATATTTTTTCAGCACCCTTGGGCTCAGCCACAGCAAAATATTATCTCAATTGGAAAACTTAACCTACACATGACTACAATGTAGTTAGCAAATGAAAAGTCCTAGACATCAAATTATTGCATTCTTGGTTCTGCATTTAAAGACAATTTATGTGCACCAAATGCTTTTATAGGACCAAAAATGACCCTGTAAATGTAGTGGTAGTGTAGTGTAGCGTGCTGCAAATAGCCTGTTCAAAGATCCAAGCTGGGGAGGATCCCAGAAGCTCCTCCCACCATAGAATGCCAGCAGAAAACTACAGGAGGGTCAGATACAAGACCAGTCACAAGAGATAAAACAGCAATGGCTGGTCTTTAGTACAGGATGCTCCTAGGCAAAGGCAAAATTTGACTGTAAGGAAAGCTGAATTCACTTCAGTGTAAGGGAATAAGCGTGGGCTTATGTGCATATGCATACATGTTTGCATAGGATAACTGCCAGATGTGCATTAGTGAGGAGGCATGTGCATTCTTCTGTGCGTGGAGACACAAAAATTTGTGTGCACATTTTGCACTGGTATTGGCACCCAGTGGCCTTTATAAACTGAAGCACTGTGGAAGGAAGTTGGTGAGTGGTCATCATCTTGCTCCTGTTTATCTGAAACCTGATCTACTGATTTCCCCTCACTGTGCATGACCTGGCTTGCCTCCCAACCTACCTCTGGACTTCTGCCTCTTGGTTGTGACCTTGGCTTGCCTTCTGGACTGCTTACTTCCTTCTGCCTGGTATCATATTTGCCCAACTGTTGCTGACTTTGGCTTGTTACCCAAACTCTGTCTTGCTTCCTAAATTTACTACTATTCTGCTCATTTGTTCCTGGCCTCAGTTTTGCCCTGACACTGTCTCTGTCGCCTGATTTTGTACCCCACTGCTTGACTGTGTCTTCCCTGGAAAAAGGCCTTAACCAGTTCAATACCGGGCACTTTTACTGCCTTCCTGCCCAAGTCAATTTTCAGCTTTCAGCACTGTAGCACTTTGAATGACAATTGTACAGTCATGCAACACTGTACCTGAACTAAATTTTTATAATTTTGTTCAAACAACTAGAGCTTTCTTTTGGTGGTATTTAATCCCCACTGTTTTTTTTATTTTTCTCTAAATTAATGAAAAAAGACTGTCAATTTTGAAAACAAGCTAGTTTTTCTTTGTTTCTGTAAAATTTTGCAAATAAATAATTGTTCTTCGTAAATTTAGGCCAAAATGTATTCTTTGGTGAAGATTAGGGATGGGTGAATGGTTTGGCCTGAGCATAAGTTTGGGCCGAACTTTGGTTGTTCGGATGTTCTGCAGAACACCGAACAATATGCGGTGTTTGGGGCAAATTCGAAAGCCGCCGGAACACCGTTAAAGTCTATGGGACATTAACATGAAAAATCAAAAGTGTTCATTTTAATGGCTTATATGCAAGTTATCATCATAAAAAGTGTTTGGGTACCCGGGTCCTGCCCCAGGAGACATGTATCAATGCAAAAAAAAGTTTTAAAAATGGCCGTTTTTTCGGGAGCAGTGATTTTAATAATGCTTAAAGTGAAACACTAAAAGTTAAATATTCCTTTAAATTTCATACCTGGGGGGTGTCAATAGTATGCCTGTAACGTGGCACATTTTTCCCGTGTTTAGAACAGTCCCTGCACAAAATGACATTTCTAAAGAAAAAAAAAGTAATTTATACGTACTTGCGGCTATAATGAATTGTCGGTCCCGGCAATACAGATAAAATAAGTCATTGAAAAAAACTGCATGGGATCCCCCCAGTCCATTACCAGGCCCTTTGGGTCTGGTATGAATATTAAGGGGAACCCTGAACCAAAATTTAAAAAAAAATTGCGTGGGGTCCCCCCAAATTCCATACTAGGCCCTTCAGGTCTGGTATGAATTTTAAGGGTAACCCCGGGCCAAAATTTAAAAAAAATAGACACCTATCTGAGCATGCAACCTAGCAGGCCGCAGGAAAAGAGGAGAGGGCGAGAGCGCCCCACCTCCTGAACCGTACCAGGCCACATGCCCTCAACATGGGGAGGGTGCTTTGGGGTAGGGCAAAAGGGGCCTCATCCCCACAACCCTTGCCCGGTGTTGTGGGGGTCTGCGGCGGGGGGCTTATCGGAATCTGGAAGCCCCCTTTAACAAGGGGCCCCCAGATCCCGGCCTGCCCCCTGTGTGAAATGGTAACAGGGTTACCATTTCACAAAAAAAGTGTCAAAATGGTACAAAAGACAAGACACAGCTTGGGACAAGTCCAAGTCCATTTCTATTAAAAAATAAAAAAATAAAAATGTCCCACAAAGTCCATTCATCTTCTCTTGCTCCTCCAACGGACTGAATAAAACAAAACAAAGCGACCGACCCGCCTCCATGGGAGGCACCCACCGTATAACGCATCTTCGCTTTGACAGTTCTTATATAACTGAGGGCAGGGCCACGTGGTGACGTTCCCAGGTGACCCCGCCCCCCTCTGACACATGGGGACTTCCCCATGGCTTTCCCGGGAAGTCAGAGGGGGTGGGGCCACCCGTTTACATAACCGGGTGGCCCCGCCCCCCTCTGATGCCCCAGGTACGAAATTTAAAGAAATATTTCACTTTTATTGTTTCACTTTAAACATTATTAAAATCACTGCTCCTGAAAAAACGTCCGTTTTTAAAACTTTTTTTGCATTGATACATGTCCCCTGAGGCAGGACCCAGGTCCCCAAAAACTTTTTATGACAATAACTTGCATATAAGCTTTTAAAATTAGCACTTTTGATTATTCATGTTCATGTCCCATAGACTTTAACGGTGTTCGTGTGTTCTGCCAAATTTTTTGCCTGTTCGGTATGTTCTGGTGCAAACTGAACCGAGGGGTGTTCGGCCTATCCCTAGTGAAGATACCCTAAATCAGTGTATATTATTTAGTCTGTAGGAAAGTTATAGAGTCCACAACCTATAGTATATATCTGAAAATTGATCAATCCATTTCACAAGGCCCTAAAATGTCAGGACAGTACAAATACCCCCTAATGACCCTTTTTTGGAAAGTAAACAGTCCAATGTGTTTAGTAAGAGGCGTGGCAGATTTTTTGAAGTTGTAATTTCTTGTCATTTTTTGGGGGGAATATGAAGAAATTAATAAAAAAAAATCACAATTGTTTTGTTTTTTTTCATACTGTCATCATACCTTAACAGTGTGATCATATAACTGTCGTGGCGGTGATCAAAGACAGTACAAATAAACAAAACAAATATAATCATTTTTTTAACACATTGTGACCAGACCAATATAATGTTACCATAGTAACATTGTACTACTCTGGGGAAGTGATTATGATTTTTTATTTTTACACATTATGATTGCTTGTAGCAGTGAATTACATTGCTTTAAGTAATCATTTTACTGAATGAAACTGATTCATTCAGTTTGTTTTGTTGTGATTAGCTGTGATTGGTCAAAGCTAATCACATAGTACAGATGGGCTGTGATTGGCCCTGTCTGTACCATGTGATCACATTGACCTATCACAGCTAGCAACACAATTGTACACACTGGAAGGCATGAAAGAAAGCCACCCATTGTTTACAACAGTCATGTGACCTGCTGTGATTGGTCACAGAGGTCACATGATACCAGCAGTGAGCCGGTACACTGATCAGTCATCAGCTGTGTCCGATGGACAAAGTCGGTGACAGATTGCTCTGCTGCGCAGGCCCTGACATCCTGACGTCCACTCAGAATGATAAAGCCACCACCCCGCCATCACTCTGCTATAAGCAGGGCAGGAGGGTGTTAATCTTGTTTCTGTAGCCAGCTCTGGTACCACAGTGTTCCTGAACTTGGTTTCTGCTTTGTGATCCTCAGTTCTCTGCTCTACACATCTGGTAGCCAGGCAGCGACACAGATCTGGTACAGCCTGCTACTCTATCACTCATGCTACTCTGTGCCCTCTCATGCTCTGTCAACATCTTCATAAGTGCTAGGGAGGAGGTGCAGGAAGAGCCCCCTTATCTACTCAGTCTCTACCGGGTATGTAATATTGACCCTGAATTACTATACAGATGTATAAGAAAAACAGAGAACAGAATAAATATAGCAAGAATACACATGCCTTTTGTATTTAGACAAAATTTGCTTGTCCCAGAGTTTAACTTCAAGGCATTCTCTGTTTATTAAAAAATAATACAAAATATATAATCAGACATGAGTGCCTATCATATTACATAATCTGAGATGATGGAAATGAACTGATGATCCTGTCGGCAGGAATGGCAAGTTGCACACGTTCTCCCCAGTTGTGACACAGCAGGGTAAAACAATAAAATGCATTGGTACCTCATCAGCAGCCAACTGGGCAAAAGACTTCCCTGATGCCGACTTGGTCAAAAAACTACTTCAAGGCCTCAACACTATCCACAAACTGGTGCCCAACGAATCCTGGAGGGAAACCCAACTTAAGATCGTCCATCGAGCCCACATACCTTTCCTCTCGAACAAACAAGCTCAAACCTCCTCCACATGCCCCTTATGTCTACACCCCAGGCCTTCTTTGACCCATCGTTTCTGGTCATGCACTTACATATCCACCTTCTGGGACCAGGTCCTACATTACATATTCGAGGTGACCCTGCTAAAATTACCTAAGGACCCCCTACTCCTCATTTTCTGACACTGGGACCCCCAACTGTTACCCTGGTCACCGAACTCTACCCCTTCACGCAAGGATTGGATCCTGATATGCCTCCTATTCGCTAGAAGAGCCATATTAAAAAATTGGATCTCCAACGCATGTCCCAACACCTCTCAAATCAAAAGGGATCTCCTACAGTTGCTCTACAAAGACAGGACCAACATGGACTTTACGAATGAAATGACCAAGACACGATTCCACCACAAATGGGGAGCTTTCATGACCTCATCACTCTCTCCCACGGATATAGTTCATCTTGAGACTTTCTCTTTCCTCTATCATGATCCTCCCCCCCCCCCACCTTAGATGGAATGATTCCCTCAAACCAAGATTCTACAACATAAGGAATCCAACTCTTACCAAATACTACAACATAATCCAAGACGTCTTCACGCTCTTCAAAACTCCATATCCTCCCCATATAGGAAAGTGGTGACCACAACTGCTACAAAGGACATAAATGCTATTACCAGAAAAATCATAATTATTATTATCATTTTAACCTGTATTTTCTACCCAAAGGCTGCATTGTTCCATCCAAAACATGAACTTGGTGCTCTTTTCTTCTTGCCCCCCCCCCTGATGTTGATAATTTGCATCTATCTGGCTTTCCCCCACTCACCCCCCCCCCCCCCCTCACCCTATGCGGGGTTCATCCAGTAACATTCTGCTAGCAATCTCAGGGATTCCTTCTCCCCCCCCCCACCTAGATCCATCCAGTTCTACTTCCTCTCTTCCACATAGAAGGTTACCTTTCTCCCCATTCCCCAGGCTAATTATCTTTATCAGCTGTTCTATATTTCTATTTTGTATCAGGCTGATGTCTTCTTTGTTATTTCTGTAAAAAAAACCCCATAAAATACAAGGATACTGTCTTTTGATGCCATTCCCTGTATGTTACATCTTTCAATAAAAACTTATTTAAAAAAAAAAAAAAATGCATTGGCTTCACATCACAATGCAATGCTTTCCAATGTGTATAAATTGTGCTGGGAAAGGCAGATGAGCAGTGAAGTTAGCATTAATGACAATCATAAGATGTGTCTGTGTATGCAGAGCACTTTGTAGTAAAAGTCTGGGTCAGAAAGCTATATATTTTCATATGTTTGAGAATAAAAAAGTCTCAAAATCAAGGCAAATAATTTGGTATACTCATAGGAAGCAGGCTGGGAGTGTACAGGCTTCCTAACATTTACAACCCCTGGCAAAAATGATGGAATCACCAGTCCCTGAGGATGTTCCTATAGTTGTTTATTGTTGTAGAAAAAAAGCAGATCACAGACATGGCCAAAAACTAAAGGCATTTCAAATGGCAACTTTCTGGCTTTAAGAAACACTAAAAGAAATCAAGAAAAATAATTGTGGTGGCCAGTAGGGATGAGCCGAACACCCCCCTGTTCGGTTCGCACCAGAACATGCGAACAGGAAAAAAGTTCGTTCGAACATGCGAACACCGTTAAAGTCTATGGGACACGAACATGAATAATCAAAAGTGCTAATTTTAAAGGCTTATATGCAAGTTATTGTCATAAAAAGTGTTTGGGGACCTGGGTCCTGCCCCAGGGGACATGGATCAATGCAAAAAAAAGTTTTAAAAACGGCCGTTTTTTCAGGAGCAGTGATTTTAATAATGCTTAAAGTCAAACAATAAAAGTGTAATATCCCTTTAAATTTCGTACCTGGGGGGTGTCTATAGTATGCCTGTAAAGGGGCGCATGTTTCCTGTGTTTAGAACAGTCTGACAGCAAAATGACATTTTGAAGGAAAAAACTCATTTAAAACTACCCGCGGCTATTGCATTGCCGACAATACACATAGAAGTTCATTGATAAAAACGGCATGGGAATTCCCCAAAGGGGAACCCCGAACCAAAATTAAAAAAAAAAAATGACGTGGGAGTCCTCCTAAATTCCATACCAGGCCCTTCAGGTCTGGTATGGATATTAAGGGGAACCCCGGCCAAAATTTAAAAAAAAAAATGACGTGGGGTTCCCCCAAAAATCCATACCAGACCCTTATCCGAGCACGCAACCTGGCAGGCCGCAGGAAAAGAGGGGGGGACGAGAGTGCGGCTCCCCCTCCCTCCTGAACCGTACCAGGCCACATGCCCTCAACATTGGGAGGGTGCTTTGGGGTAGCCCCCCAAAACACCTTGTCCCCATGTTGATGAGGACAAGGGCCTCATCCCCACAACCCTGGCCGGTGGTTGTGGGGGTCTGCAGGCGGGGGGCTTATGGGAATCTGGAAGCCCCCTTTAACAAGGTGACCCCCAGATCCCGCCCCCCCCCTGTGTGAAATGGTAAGGGGGTACATAAGTACCCCTACCATTTCACGAAAAAAGTGTCAAAAATGTTAAAAATGACAAGAGACAGTTTTTGACAATTCCTTTATTTAAATGCTTCTTCTTTCTTCTATCTTCCTTCATCTTCTGGTTCTTCTGGTTCTTCCTCCGGCGTTCTCGTCCAGCATCTCCTCCGCGGCGTCTTCTGTCTTCTTCTCCTCGGGCCGCTCCGCACCCATGGCATGGGGGGGAGGCTCCCGCTCTTCTCTTCTTCTTTTCTTCTTTTCTTCTCTTCTTCTCCTCTTCTCTTCTTCATTTTCTTCTCCGGGCCGCTCCGCAATCCATGCTGGCATGGAGGGAGGCTCCCGCTGTGTGACGGCGCTCCTCGTCTGACAGTTCTTAAATAACGGGGGGGGGGGGCCACCCGGTGACCCCGCCCCCCTCTGACGCACGGTGACTTGACGGGACTTCCCTGTGGCATTCCCCGTGATGTCACAAGGAAAGTCCCGTCAAGTCACCGTGCGTCAGAGGGGGGCGGGGTCACCGGGTGGCCCCGCCCCCCCCCCGTTATTTAAGAACTGTCAGACGAGGAGCGCCGTCACACAGCGGGAGCCTCCCTCCATGCCAGCATGGATTGCGGAGCGGCACGGACAAGAAAATGAAGAAGAGAAGAAGAGAAGAAAAGAAGAAGAGAAGAAGAGAAGAGCGGGAGCCTCCCCCCCATGCCATGGGTGCGGAGCGGCCCGAGGAGAAGAAGATAGAAGACGCCGCGGAGGAGATGCTGGACGAGAACGCCGGAGGAAGAACCAGAAGAGCCAGAAGAGCCAGAAGAACCAGAAGAACCAGAAGATGAAGGAAGATAGAAGAAGCATTTAAATAAAGGAATTGTCAAAAACTGTCTCTTGTCATTTTTAACATTTTTGACACTTTTTTCGTGAAATGGTAGGGGTACTTATGTACCCCCTTACCATTTCACACGGGGGGGGCCGGGATCTGGGGGTCACCTTGTTAAAGGGGGCTTCCAGATTCCGATAAGCCCCCCGCCCGCAGACCCCCACAACCACCGGCCAGGGTTGTGGGGATGAGGCCCTTGTCCTCATCAACATGGGGACAAGGTGTTTTGGGGGGCTACCCCAAAGCACCCTCCTAATGTTGAGGGCATGTGGCCTGGTACGGTTCAGGAGGGAGGGGGGGCCGCACTCTCGTCCCCCCCTCTTTTCCTGCGGCCTGCCAGGTTGCGTGCTCGGATAAGGGTCTGGTATGGATTTTTGGGGGGACCCCACGCCGTTTTTTTTTTTTTTTTTTGGCGCGGGGTTCCCCTTAAAATCCATACCAGACCTGAAGGGTCTGGTATGGAATTTAGGGGGAACCCCACGTCATTTTTTTTTTAAAATTTTGGCCGGGGTTCCCCTTAATATCCATACCAGACCTGAAGGGCCTGGTATGGAATTTAGGGGGACCCCCACGTCATTTTTTTTTTTTAATTTTGGTTCGGGGTTCCCCTTTGGGGAATTCCCATGCCGTTTTTATCAATGAACTTCTATGTGTATTGTCGGCAATGCAATAGCCGCGGGTAGTTTTAAATGAGTTTTTTCCTTCAAAATGTCATTTTGCTGTCAGACTGTTCTAAACACAGGAAACATGCGCCCCTTTACAGGCACACTATAGACACCCCCCAGGTACGAAATTTAAAGGGATATTACACTTTTATTGATTGACTTTAAGCATTATTAAAATCACTGCTCCTGAAAAAACGGCCGTTTTTAAAACTTTTTTTTGCATTGATCCATGTCCCCTGGGGCAGGACCCAGGTCCCCAAACACTTTTTATGACAATAACTTGCATATTAGCCTTTAAAATTAGCACTTTTGATTTCTCCCATAGACTTTTAAAGGGTGTTCCGCGGCATTCGAATTTGCCGCGAACACCCCAAATTGTTCGCTGTTCGGTGAACTTGCGAACAGCCAATGTTCGAGTCGAACATGAGTTCGACTCGAACTCGAAGCTCATCCCTAGTGGCCAGTAACAGTTAGATTTATAGAACAAGCACAGGGAATAAATTATGGAATCACTCAATTCTGAGGAAAAAATTATGGAATCATGAAAAACAAACAAACAAAATAACACTCCAACACATCACTAGTACTTTGTTGCACCACCTCTGGCTTTTATAACTGCTTGCAGTCTCTGAGGCATTGACTTAATGAGTGATAAACAGTACTCTTCATCAATCTGGCTCCAGCCTTCTCTGGTTGCTGTTGCCAAATCATCTTTGCAGGTTGGAGCCTTGTCATGGACCATTTTCTTTAACTTCCACCACAAATTTTCAATTGGATTGAGATCCGGACTGTTTGCAGGCCATGACATTGACCTTATGTGTCTTTCTTCAAGGAATTTTTTCACAGTTTTTGCTCTATGGCAAGATGTATTATCATCTTGATAAATGATTTCATCATCCCCAAACATCCTTTCAATAGATGGGATAAGAAAAGTGTCCAAAATTTCAATGTAAACCTGTGCATTTATTGAAGATTTAATGACAGCCATCTCCCCAGTGCCTTTACCTGACATGCAGCCCCATATCATAATTTATTGTGGAAATTTGCATGTTTTCTTCAGACAGTTGTCTGCATAAATCTCATTGGAACGGCACCAAACAAAAGTTCCAGCATTATCACCTTGCCCAATGCAGATTCGAGATTCATCACTGAATATGACTTTCATCCAATCATCCACAGTCCACGATTGCCTTTCCTTAGCCCATTGTAACCTTGTTTTTTTGTGTTTAGGTGTTAGAGATGGCTTTCTTTTAGCTTTTCTGTATGTAAATCCCATTTCCTTTAGGCGGTTTCTTACAGTTCGGTCACAGATGTTGACTCCAGTTTCCTCCCATTTGTTCCTCATTTGTTTTGTTGTACATTTTCTGTTTTCAAGGCATATTGCTTTAAGTTTTCTGTCTTGACGCTTTGATGTCTTCCTTGGTCTACCAGTATGCTTGTCTTTAACCACCTTCCCATGTTGTTTGTATTTGGTTCATGTTTTAGACACAGCCGACTGTGAACAACCAACATCTTGTGCAACACTGCGTGATGATTTACCCTCTTTACCTACATTCTAACAAGCAGATTTAATCTGATGCAGGTGTTAGTGTTTGTAATTAAAATTTACTGGGTGATTCCGTAATTTTTTTCTGAGAATTGAGTGATTCCATAATTTATTCCCTGTGCTTGTTCTATAAATCTAACTGTTACTTGGCCACCACAATTATTTTTCTTGATTTCTTTTAGTGTTTCTTAAAGCCAGAAAGTTGCCATTTGAAATGCCTTTAGTTTTTGGCCATGTCTGTGATCTGCTTTTTTTCTACAACAATAAACAACTGAAGGAACATCCTCAGGGACTGGTGATTCCATAATTTTTGCCAGGGGTTGTATATACCAACCTGTATGAAAAAAGGGGCAATATATAAAACAATGAGAAACAGTAGACATCTAGTTCTTTAGACATATTTAGTGATTTACAATGGCAAGGTGACAGGAAAAAAAAAAAAATCTAAATCATAATCCTTTGACTAAAAAAAAAAAAAAAAAAAAGAAAGAAAATAGGAACCCACCCCTCCCCCATATCACTACAACCAATAAAAAAATACAAAGGTAGTCAAAAGGGCTCATACCCATGTCAGATTTCCCTTGTTGAATGTAATGTCTACTTTTTGTAATTTCTGGATGCAGAATAAACAAATCCTATCGAGATTCACTATAGCACTTAAACGTCTTGTATTATGGGAAACTGTCAAGCTATAAATTTCAACCTCTGAATGGTTAATTGTTTTATTCAATCATAGGGAACAATGTCTTGGATCAAGGATGGCTCCAGACATGTACTTTGATTTTTAAGCTGGAATTCATCCAGTTACATCCTTTAAAGTATAGCCCAAATAAACATGTCCAGATGTTTCCATAATCCCCAGATGAGACCAGTGGGTCACCTTACTCTGCAAAAATTGTGAAATTAGGAAAATATAAAGCAGAGGTTGTCAGCATATGTTGTCGTCAGAGTGAATGCTCCTTTAAATAGAGTAATTATTTTGCTGAACGTGTGTGTACACCATGACAATATGTTACACAGCGTAACAGAACCTGTCTCCACTCTTCCACAGAGCATTTACCATATGGTAGGAGTAAACATGTTCCTAATGAAGCCACTGAAGATTTAGCAATGAATCCATCTTAACAAGAGTGTGATTAAACAGGGGAGATATGCACTGGGGATCTGCAATGCTGTGTGGTAAGCACAAAGTATGAGGGAGAAAAACTACTAAAGTCAACTTAGAAAAGGTCATGCAATGAATCTCCCATTAAAAGACACACTTACTATGGCCAATTACTCCGAATAGCAAACACTGCATGGGCATGTTACTAAATGATTTACAAAGATAATTATTATGCATCTTGTTCAAAGTTTACATTGAAAAAAAAAAACATAGTATTTTGTGAACTCAAATTATTATGCTATATAACTTGCTAAAATACTGTACAATATTTATGTATATGCTTATGCAAACATAAACTGCATAGCAAACTTTCAGTAGCTCAATGAAGTTGAGAAGGATAATTGACATGTCAATATTACAGATTGGAACTAGAATTCTAAGAAACATGTACATTTAAATTGTACATACAATTTAAATTGCATGTGCTTATTACAAGAACCATGCAGATAACATATATGGACCTGTGATATGAGGAAACTAAATTCTCTGGTTTCTAAAAAGGTAGCAAGGTGAGGCTCTGGCCTGAAACAATGGAAAAGTCAGATATCACCAAGAAATGCAAGCTTGTCTTATTGATACTTCTTGGGTCTGCATGGTCTATGGCAGTGGCAGTCAACTTTAAAAACACAAAAGGCCTCCTCCGTTCAGCCGAATGGCATAATATGTTTTATGGATTCACACACTGAGTGGACATACTGTATCTGTCTGGATTCTATGAGGAACCTTGTACCATCATCGTGACTATACATTTCCACTATTATCCTGAGGAACTGGAGGTATCATGAGGATCAGATCTAACCACCTGGGTTTCAGCACCAAATACTAGAATCTTGTTTGCAGGCCTATCTGACTCTGTAATAGAGTCCATAGATTCTGGTAAGAGTCCATCTAACTACTAGTGATGGCCCACATGGTGAATATAGAAGCTTTCTGACACTCCTCATTACACAGTGGTGGATGTCACTTTTGAATGGGACTGCTACTTTCATCTATGCACATTTTAAACTGACTTATAATATATCATATATTTTTTTCACATATGTCTTTCACTATATTAATGTGGTTTGTATTACTATTAGCGGAAATAAATAGCAAACATGTCATACTTACCTGCTCTTTGTAATGATTTTGCACAGAGCAACCCAGATCCTCCTCTTCTCAGGTCACACGCTGGTACTCCTGGCTCTTCCCTCCTGCTGGGTGCCCCTATAGCAAGCAGCTTTCTGTGGGGGCACCCAATCAGGCACGCTCCCGACTCACGGCTCTGTGTGTCCATTCACACATGGAGCCGTGGCTCGGCCCTGCTCCCCTCTTCTGATTGGCTCACTGGCTTTCCCACTGCTGCCAAAAGCCAATCAGGAGTGCGAGTCCCCAGAGAGGCAAGGATGTCATGGACATCGCTGGATCAAGAGGGGGCTCAGGTAAGTATTAGGTACGTATTAGGGGGGCTGGGGGGATGCTGCACCCAGAAGGCTTTTTACCTTCATGAATAGAATGCATGAAGGTAAAAAACCTTGTGCCTTTACAACCACTTTATGTTATAAGAGATGGTCAGAGTCTATGGACATGCTACAGATGTGGGGGGACATGTTACATGAGACTGTCAAAGATCAACACCATTGGAACCACTATATAGTTCAATGCTTCCACTCCCATTAAGGACCACTGGGATCCAGGGGCTGCAACACAAGTGGCAAAGGGCCACATGTGATCCTCATGCCACAGATTGAGCACCCAATTCCGTATTTGAGTGCCATGGAATATTAACAATACAACTATTTTAGGCATGCAGTAGATTATATTTGTTCTACACATGTAATTTGTATACGTAAGGAATTACTTTTAGTGCTGTTTCACAACATACCAGCAATTATAAAACATGAATAACATATGAAAAGATACATACGAAAAAACAATATATACTAAGGAAGCTTTTGCACATTATGCTTAAGTGTCCCATTTCTTTTCTACCCGAGGACTTGAAGCTGGAGCAGAATGTTGTCAAGTAAAATGTTTTTTTTAGCTCGTAAAATAAGAATGGAACATGTGGGATTAATGAAAGGACCTTAATACGATTTTATCCTGTTAGATTACTTTCAAAGACTCTAAATACCATAAACCATATAACTCCCCAAATCATCCTTTAAAGATGAATCTGCAACCAACTGTAATGTACTAGCAAATAATTGATTCTCTTGTATTTTGTTATGTGCAGCAAAGAATAGCTTGAGGGATGTCATAGCACAACTAATGGATATAAATGGGCTGAATTTAGTAGGAGTGGAGGGTACTGGATACATGAAAGCAATGTCAAATACAGCAGGACATCAGCGTGCGTCTTAAGAGGGTCTCTGAATCCTAATTCACTGGAAGAAGAGTTGAAAATGAGGTTTTGAGGAACTTCACATTGGAAAATGTATCAAATTACTTTCAGGAAATGCTGACTCTTTCAGGTTTATAGAAAAATAAGTATACAATTTGTTCCTGCCTGGCAGTTCTGAATCAACCCACAGCAGAGTTCTGAAACTTTGTTTCTCATACACCTACCTGCGGGAGAGAAACACATATGGAACGTGTATTATATACAGATAAAGAAACATTATACAGTCAGTGTGGATAATAATATTATCTTGACAACTGTCTATAAGATAGCCATTCAGAAATAAATACAATTTAAATAAATGATTCATATATGCCATTTTATTTGTACTATATGTTAATTTAAACATCATCTTTGTTTGTCAGCTGTCTTTAAAAGCCTTGAAATACTTATTGAGAGAAAAAAACACTTAACTAAGGCCACGTCAATGGGCTCTTTCATATTTTATTTAAACTCCTATTATATGTAAACTTCTAGTAGAAGGCTGTACAGTTACTGCAGGCAGGTTCTCTTACTCACCATAGCTAGCATGGGAGAGTGACAAATACGCTATAGGAAGGGATTGAAAGGATATTATTCGTAATCGAGGGCCATGGTGAATAACCAGAAATTACAGAACACTCCTATACTCAAACTCTTTCAAATTACGAAACCTAAAAGTGAAAGTTCACTGAACATTTTACACAAATTCCCCAATGCAATTTCAGATCCCCTGAATAGTAAATTCCACTGTTCCTTCTCAGCCCCTGGAACTAGAGCAGGAGGGAGCACACTGCGCACGCACTCAGTTTGAATGGGCCACTAGGGAGCACACACTTGTAGCTTTCAGCCCATCTTGTAAATGACAGGGTGGAGGAGGATCAAGGAGCCTTCAGCTTTTTCAGTGAGCCCTCCTCCAAAGCTGCATACTGTATGTATTGGACAGCAGTATTTGAAAATTAGTGCTGGTATGTACTATTCAGGGGATCTGGAACTGCATAGGGGGCTTTCAACGGTGCCGCCATTAATTTCAAAATTCAAACAACCAAGCCTTCAATTTCAGCTCATGTTGCTACAGGAAAGAATTTTCAGGAATCTTCTTTTGTTTCGGAGAATTTTCTTTTCTTGCACTCATGCGCATTTCTTTTTTGATTATATTTCTCACACAATTCTCCCATCAATGATTAGAAAATTGTTTGTTTTTCAAAAAAATTATAGCATTCCTGATCACTCGCATTCGATGGCTGCACGAAAATCGTCCGTTGCTGCAGCCCACTTATGGTTCAGAATTTGCAAGAAAATTCTTAGATAAGATTCCACTTTCCTGAAGACGTGTGCCTGGACACAAAATGCATAGAAACTGAGGCTGTAGATGCTAGACACAGGAGCTATCCCCTCCACCCCCAGCTGAGACGCATGCTGTGCTTCCTGGTTTCACATTCTAGTGATGGATCGGCCCCTGCCTCATCCCACAGCTGAACATCTGCTGTACGTTTAAGGCATGTAAGTGCTCTGACAATAAAGACAGTATTACACTATTGCCGTTTTTGGCTCATTTCTGGGAGAGCCAATCTTTACAGATTAAGATAAGGATAAGGAGCGTTCGGGACTTGCATTGAGTGTTATTATCAGAGGATCACCATTCACCATCTATGAATGTATGATGTTTGATCGATATTGGAGATGCTCGATTAAAGTTCTTACTGGCTTTGAGGATCCAGGTTTGCTGAGGAAGTTTTTCCAACTTTATGCCTGGTGGTCACTCTGTGGCTAGATACATCTGGTGAGCAGATTTATTTGTGACTTTGAGTGAAGCTTTTAATCACAAGAAATTAGCATACTGCACTTTATGAAGGCACGGTGTTGGAGATTTTACCCACACAGAAGAAACACACCCATCTATATCTGTCTCACAGATATAAATATATATATATTTTTTTCACATTCTTTCATATTGGACTAGTTTGTATAATTTATGATATATTATATGTACTGATATATATATATATATATATATATATATATATATATATATATATATATATATATATGTTCACATTCTTTCATATTGGACTGGTATATGTTATTTATGATATATGTGCTGATTATTATATTATTATGTCACACTTATGTGGGTCTGGTAAATATTCACATGCTTATATGGTTTTGCGTCCAATTTTTCACATTTTATTCATGATCACTCGCATTTGATGGCTGCACAAAAATTAGCCGTTGCTGCAGTCCACTAACAGTGCGGAATTTGGCCGGCCTTACACGTTAAAGCAAACATGTGGGCCAAGTTTACTTTTTTGTACAATTACAGGCCAATGTAAAAGTGTACCTGTTAGCTAAAGTGATGTGATATATTGGCACTTACCTAGCAGCACCCTTTCAAATCATCTGCATATTCAATCAGATGTCACATGGACACAATTGTGAACTAGTGAGCACTGACAGGGACCATGTTACTTGATGTTAGCTCTGGCCCACCACCTCCTGACATCTGATAGAACATGCAAGCACCCAGGAATGACAGCTTTTTAAAGCATGTGCAAGTTTTAATTTTGGACATTAAACTCCCAAATGTACCTATGCAAATACTGACTCTTGAAAGTTGATATTTACATAGGGGGTTTAGGATGATACTCTCTATCTGTTTGGCAGTACTTGGTTCTGATGAGAGGTTTCCAAGGGAAATTATAATTTGTCAGATGCAGACGTTGGCATACTGCCATCCCCACTCCTCAAAATCTATGGGATTCAAGCAGGTGACATAACTATCTGCAAACAACTTTGTTTACAGGAAAGATAAATGCTGGTACCCTATGCTGAAATGAAGAAAGAGCTGCGCTAAACCAAATAAAATAATAAATGCAATGAAGTGACCAAAGCAGCTGACACACAAACAAACCAAGTCCACTAAGTATATAAAAAACCAAAGTGCAGCGCTAGGAGTATCCAGTATATACTAGACACATATGTGAAAAACAAATAAAATAATTATTGAACATATACATATACCACATTCAAATGTGAAAAGCCAGGCAAAAGCTGTACACAGTTCTGTTATACTAATGCTGTACCCTCAGTATTATAGATGTTCTATATTTCATCATGTTTGTTTCACTTCTGGTTCTGCCATTTTGGAGGCGGAGCCATTCATTTACAAATTTTTGTACAGTCTATAAGTAAGAGCAATGTGGGGAGGCTGGTTTATGCCCCTGTTGAAACTATTCAGTCGAAACGCGTAGGGCTAGCATTTTCAGCTTCCCACATTGCCATTTTTAATCTTTTTGTGATCACTTTTATCTATATGGTTTTTATCCAATATATCCCATTTTTTTACCTACACTATGTGGAGATTCCTTTTTTATTTTTCCATGGCCCTATTTTGAACTGCTGTCTTTGGATTTTCCCGGTCCGGAATTGGAGGACGTATGCAGGAGCTGTTCGGCTTCCACCTGTGATCATCGCTTCCTTTCGGTGACCGTGGCCTGTGGGATAGCATCCGGCTGGATATCACGGGAGATCATCCCCTTATGCCTATTTGATGCACTGCTATACGGTATGTGCCCCCTACGGGTCCGGTAAGGGTATCCATTTATACTCATTGGAGATCTATGTGCTGTGGTATCTGCTGTCGCCTTCCCATTTGAGTGCACACACGCCTCCCAGCGTCTATTGTTACCCTCCGTTTGGAGAAGACACCTTTCTTTACTTCACATGTTATGGACTTTCACCATTTGCTGTCCTGGTTTTTTATTTGGACACTCCAATTAAAGCAGGGTTTTTGCCTGGCTTTTCACATTTGATGGTGTTATATGTATATGTTCAATAATTATTTTATTTGTTTTTCACATATGTGTCTAGTATATACTGGATACTCCTAGCGCTGCACTTTGGTTTTTTATATATGTTACCTGCTGGTCATCATAAAGTCAACCATGAAATTTGTAGCACATTTTTAGGTTTAATTCAAAGACTAAAGCCACCATACATGGATCAAAATTTGGCTGGCTCAGCAGGGACCAGCCAAATTTTGACTCATGTATGGGCAGGGAGGTTGTACACAATACAACTTCTGTTCAGCCACACTGTCAGATTTTTCCAGCCTATAGCCGGCAGCACTGATCAGTCTATTCTGATGGCAGGGACGTCTCCTCACTGTCAGAATACAATAGCTCAGTAAAGAGGATTCCTCCATTCAGAGTGTGTAGATGGAGGAATTGAGTCATTTTTTTTGGTTCAATCTGCTGGTTGAATGGAAAAAAAAGACTCATCTATGGGTTGCCTTACTCCAGCTTAAAAAAATTTTTTTGTTTTGGATGGAGTTTAGAACCTTTATCAGGTTTTTTTCACTGTATGCCTTACCATCCTTATGAAACATGTTCTCTTTTGTGCTGGTGTCACAGGGACAGTAAGTGAACCTGAGTCTCGTATCGATCTAGTGCTGTACCCATCTGCAGGTCTCACAGGGCAGATTGATAGCAATGGGAGCCATTGATTCCTGCTGTCAACCAAATTCAGCGAGGAGGGGGCGGGGGTAGTATGTGGGCAGACATAGAAAAGGAGGAGCCAAGTGCACTGCCGGGGGACTCCAGAACAGGAGGTTTGGGGCTGCTCTGTGCAAAACCCCTGCACAGAACAGATAAGTAGAAACCTCTTTTTTTACTTAAGGTAAAAGCATTTAAGCTTTTAAAATCACTGTAACGTTATAGTAAAAATACAGCTTGCAATATTTAATCCCAGAGAAAGGTCATAAAACATTTCCTGAAGTATTTAGCTGCAAAACTAAATAAGAGAGTGTATATTATGAACTAAAGAATAGCTGGGGGTGCATTCAGATATTTGTATCCTCAAGCCACTGAGTGCTGCAGAGAAGGTGAGAGCTGCGTAAAACACATAAAACGTCGCTTTGACACGCCTGGTGATTTGCTTTCTAAATCACAGTTTTATAAAAATAAATACAAAAATGAAATAATAAAATCAATGTGGTATTGGGTGATCCCTGTGTAGTTATTTTTATTTCTTCTGCTTACGATATGTGCTTTTCTAAATAAAAGACCATTTTATTCGGAAGTTACTATGAAAATACTTCTTACCATAGAGAGGGGGACAATTCCCAGAATATCCTTCTGACTAATGAAGACCTCAGACAGAACCAGATCAGCTGTGGGTTTTCCAGGATATTCTAGCTGCCAGGAGATGGGCTGAGTGCCGGAAAGGCTGCTGAAACTGGTGATCTCAAAGTTCATCTGTACAACCTCTGTAAATAGACTGTTACTCCTAGGAGAAAGCAAGAAGGACTTTATTAGCACTGACATTGATGACTCTAAAAGAAATGCAAACTCAGGGATCTTTTTATAAAGGAATTAAAGTCAGAATGATGACATATGATTAAGTGTTAACCCACAAACCAAGTCATAAATGAATGAGGGGAATTCATAAAGCATGCTTATGACACTTGAAATTCTGATGTGCATTTGCGCAACAAATGTTGGTTCGGGCGACAAAATAATGTACCTCTTGGAAGCAAGTAAATGTCTTTGGGGCAGGAACCACATACAGAGGTGCACTAAAGCTAGAGAGTTCACATACACACTGTCCTCATTGCAACTAAGCTCTCTCCCTGCCACTGCAGCTGTCACACAACTAAGGATTTTTAAACAAAAATATATATAAAACTGCGCTATTAAAAAAATTATAAAAAATGTAGCTACATTAAAACAAAGCTGCAGACTCCGCTGTGAGATATAACACGGTCCCAAACAATCATTTCTACAAGGAGTTACGCTAATAAATTGTTGATCAAGCACTAAAAGAAAAAAAAAATAAGAAAAAAGTTCCAAAAGTGAAGAGAGAGAAGATCCTGGTATAGCATCCACACTATCTCCCACCTGCAGTAGTGCATTGTTGTGACAATCCCCTCCACCTTAGACAAAATGGTCGCTCACCAGATTATATGGACCTTCTGTCACGAAAGGTCAATGACTCATATAGCTCTAAACCCAACCAGGGCCTTGCATCCAGGTGACAGTATCATAGATGATCGCCAAAACATAAAAAACTCGCCATAGTGTAATATATCCTTAAAAGCTTTATTGTATGTAAAAAAGATTGCACTTACAACAAGGAGAATAAAACAATTGCATTAACATCAAGAAACAGCCGGCCAGCTACTTGTGGCTGCGCCGAGTTACCGCACAATATACTATACAACCTAACCACGCCTCCGTCTGAACCCTAGGTGGCCAATCACACTTAAAGAAACAAATCAGGTAATAGAAATCCCACAATTACACAGCGGACATAGAACCACAGTATATAATATTCTGAGGGAAAACTAAAAAAGGGCTAAAAAATGGTTTACCATAGAGAGAGTAGCGATGTCATAACAAAGTATAGAAGGCAAAAACAAAACCATTGAGTAACCATATATTGTAACTATCTATACCCTTTTAACGCCAATAGGTACCAGAAAGTTTCATGAATTTACCGCATGGGGTCATTCCACCTAATCTAAACGGCAACGGCACACCCTAGAGCAGGGGTCTCAAACTGGCGGCCCTCCAGCTGTTGTTAAACTACAAGTTCCATCGTGCCTATGCCTGTAGGAGTCATGCTTGTAACTGTCAGCCTTGCAGTGCCTCATGGGACTTGTAGTTTCGCAACAGCTGGAGGGCCGCCAGTTTGAGACCTCTGCCCTAGAGACTACAAATTAAACAGCATCTAACATTCTGCCCGAAAAATATTTTTTTACAGCACCTGCCTAAACCAAACTGTACAAAAAAAGGAAAAACAATATATTTATAAGAACCAAAAACTATAACTGATTTGACTCCCACTATCTATACATCTATGTCATATAGTCACCCTTCTTGTCTGCTGGTCGGAAGACCAATTCCTATTGCATACCGAATCTAAACCCATCTCCAAATCTTTTTGCATTTCGGTATTCTGAACCTTCATCTGATCCAAATCCCTTAGGACCACATCACGAAAAACTTTGAGGGAAGGGGCCAGTACTCCAGGGGGATTGAATAAAGATGCATGGGAAAGGTTAGAATGTGGAAACTCAGACAAAATTACCCTATTCTCCTTGATAGGGTTGGTTATTAAGTAACGTTTGATATCGATATCCGCACAAACTTATGTACATCCATATATGTCTGAAATTTGCTTAGCCTCCTAGGCTGGGCAAACTTCAAACCCCCTATCCAAAACTGCTTTTTCTGAGTCAGTTAAAACTTGATTACTTAAATTCTATATTCCGATTCTATTTACCTCCTTTTTTGATTGTAACTGCCTCCCCCTCTAGTTCCACTCTTTGTTCGACTGGTGGTTTTATACCCTGTTTTGGTCTGGGAAAACACCAATTCTGATGTCCTTGATTAGTATTAGTAGAATTGGAGTGACCTATTATATTGGTCACTCCAATTCCCATTACAGGAACCATGAGGATTTCGTGGAGACATATGGTCAGGCACTACCACCATTACCATTAAAGGTATTCTCATTATGTCTATAATAATCCTGTCCATATCCATTGTTGGGGATCACTCTATCTCTCAATGGGAAAAACCTATTCTGAGTAGTAATATTGTAATCATAGTCCGGTTCATCATTCCTTCTCCCCTGATGATTAAGTACAGGATAATGATTCCAACCTTGAACATAGAAAGGCGGAGGGCCCTGTCCTTGGTTGTTATACTGTGGCCCAATATGGAAATTGCCCCCACCTTGCCCCCTATAGGGTAGGCAGGTACATTGATTATTATCTCCATCCTCTTGTACAAAAAATGCTTTTGTACATAAAAGATACCAGACACATTATAAATTTGTTATCCAACCACAGACCTAAATCAGGACTGCAGATGGTGGCAGCTGACGTATCTTTACTGTATACAGTTATTCCCCATGATCTTAGCCTGACAGCGGTAAATAATTACCTAAATTGTGATTCAGGTTTATGGCTGGTCAAGTGTCCTTTATTATGGAACTTTTGGAATATACGGCAACACACAATTATTTTTGGTTCGAAAATCAATTTTTTTGCCAGGATATGCCAGGAGGCGTAGCCATGGGGGCTAAGTATGCATTAGTTTGTCAAATCTTTTTATGGCCAGGTGGGAGGAGGATGTTGTCTATGCCCAAAAAGAGACCCCATGTGGTCCTGTGGGCTAGATACATAGATGACATCCTCCTCCTACGGGATGGAAGTGACCCTGATTTGGATGAGTTCATCAACTCATTGAATAATAACAACAGGAGGATTCGTCTGAGCTATGAGGCTAATTTATAAAAGGTCAATTTCTTGGTTCTTAAAATTTCGATAAAAGGGGATAGATTTGTTACTTCCACATTTTTTAAACCTACAGATAGAAACTCTTATATTCCTTTAGATAGTTGCCATCATGCATCTTGGCCTAGGGCAGTTCCCAAAAGCCAATATTTGCGTTTAAGGCGTAATTGCACTGAGGTTGGTGAATTTCGAGCACAGGCTACTATTTTTCACAACCAAAAAGAAAATTGGGCGAACCTGCAGATGGGAACATCCCAGAGAAAAAAGCGGCTACTAAGGCAGCAAAAAGGCAATACTGGAATCTAGAAATTACATATAAAAATGTTTTTATTTTTCAGATTAAAATGAATAGAGTTAGCTGAAAGACAATAAATGTATGGTTTATGGTTTGTTGAGTTCCCCACTACAAAATAGAAGTGTGGAACTAACACAATGGACAAACAAACAAAGAAAAACAAACAAAACAAGTAACAAGCCAATGGATGCCAACTAACCACACACCCAGAGACCGCCAGTGGTAACGACCACATGAGGGATGGAGCAAAAAATGCATCCAGAAAAAAAATCCTATTAAGGCGGACTGTGTGTGTATGGCCCCCGGGGGATATTGAAGAGCAAAAAATGTGTATATGGTAAGTCTGCTAAATGCTAGATGGAAAAAAGAAACAGCTAGGGCTTGCGGTAAAGGATCTCAAACAAAAGTTCAATGTATGGTGCCTCTAAATTATGGCACCTCAGAGCTATATATCTGAGGAGGAAAAAGGTTATGTGAGAAATAACAGATGTCACATGAGAAGATCCCATAAGGCAGAATAATGTATTGTCATAGCTGGTGACATCCAGGAAGATTGGACTCAGGGAGCTGTTGGTATAATCTGCTACTCATGTGAGAATATGGTGAGTAATGTACATCCCACTATATCCCTTAAACAGGCTATCAGCTCCTGAGAAACGTGCAGTAATGGGTCTCAAGCAGAGGACGTCTACACACATGCAGTGCGTCCAGGGAAAGTTTTCATATACCCACTGCAATATGGGAGAATGCCATACAAGTACTCAGTGACATATATTACCCAGGACCAATCACAGTGAGATGCAATCCCGATTGAAAATTGGATAGCATGTCAGATAGATAGTATGAGCAATTAAATATTGCAGGGATATTAGCTCCACAGGTGTGCTTAAGGGCATAGAGAGAGTCCTACATTACCAAGTCCTCATAGCCAGTTGGGATTAGTGGATTCCTTTACCAGGGCCGCCACACGTGGATTCCTCGTTGCAGGTCTCAGGCCGTTCCTGGCCAATTGAAGAGACAATGCTGCTTTATGGTTAGCGCTAATACGCTAGTAATGCAGAGGACGCAGAGTATACCGTGATGGTTCCAGGCGGGTTTGTGGATATGTCAGGCCATAAAGCAAGCTCTTCCTATGCCCAGTGAATGGGGAATCATGTGAGCGGCGTCACATGATCGTGATGACGTCAACGCGTTTCACAACAGCAGATGGTGTAGCTTCGTCTTGGATGGGGAGGGGGCTGGTACACACCATATCCTTTTATCTAATATTGTGTGGTGGTCGAGCTCCACCTCCTAAAATAATTTTGTTTCAAAGGAAAGGGGAAAAGTTTGTTCAGCAACGTCCATTGTGTATAGAATTTACTAATTGGGGGGTGGTAAATCACATTAATGACCATTTTTGTCATTATTCCAATAGGATAACAGCCATATATGTGTATATATAAATTCATGGTGGGGGCGTGCATGCATGGCATAGTAAAGCACCATGCATGTATGTCCCGAACACCAGAAATGGTGAAGGAATATACTGAGACAGAAAAGAACAACAACATATAACATACAGTAAACACAGTGAATGTGCAAATAAGAGAAATTGGAGATAAGGATAGAAACAGAGATAAGAAATAAGGAATTCATAATGGAGCCAGTACATGACTAGAGGAAAGGCTGCAAGTTAATTTCAGTGTTCAGGCCCTGGGGGGTAAGAGACTTCAACGTAAATATCCACCACTTTTTTATTTTGCAGTAGGATACGGTTGAAGTCTCCCATTCTTGGTGGCCATTTGAGGATGTAGATCCCCTTCACGTTTAGGCCATCAGTTTTGCCTTCGTGGAATTCAGCAATATGTTTTGCTACTGGTTTTTCCTGGCCATTTTCAGGGTCTCTCTTTTTCTCCTTCCTGGTGTCTCAGAAATGTTCTCCTATCCTGATTTTTAACGATCTCTTGGTTTTGCCAATATATATCTTAGGACAGAGGCAGCTGATCATATAGCCAACCCTAGTGGTCAAACAACTTATTAGATCCCTGATCTCGAACTTGTTCTGTCCAGCCGCATCCGTAAAGACATCTATTTTTGACATCAGATTTGTTGAAAAAGGATATAAACGTGAGTCTCTCCAGGTTATAGTGGATGACATCCAGAGAAAGGATAGTTTATTTGAGGAGAGACCTGCACAAGAGAGAAGGGATACCTCACCTTCCCTCCCATTTATCACTACTTTCTCTATTCAGGATCATAATATCAAGAGTTTGATTAAAAAACACTGGTATATTTTAAGTAATGACAGAGTGCTAAACAAGGTTTTGCCCGTTAGACCCCCTAAAATCCTATGTTCCAAATGGCTTAAATGTGGATGTCAATGCTTTCATTGACAATTCCTATTCCATTATTTTTGTGAACGTTCAGTGTTTAGACTGCTGTTTTCTGTGAGCCTCGGTCTGACTCTTGGTTAGCTGTCTTGGTGTTTTGTCCTCAAATAAAATATTTTTTGGTGCTAATTATAGGTGATGAGTGGGGTTTTTATTTTTCAATATTTTATTTTTCTATTTATTTTTCATTTTTTTTATTTATGATCTAATTTAGGTTTTTTTGCCATATTTCACTATGTGTAGTTTTTGAGGGCAAAAATATTTTTCGGGGGGGTTGGATGGCTTATTTCCCCTTAATCGTATGCATTATAGTGATCTGTTTAATCTAGGGATGCAATAATTGTATACTCCCATGTTATATCATTTTCTGCCACAAGATGTTATTTTGTGTTAGTTGTTGTGTGACCCCAATTAGACAATCATAGCACTTACGGTAAATTTGGAAAATCAAATATGATTTTGGTTGCTAATTGGATGTTTTTTTATTTTGGAAGCTCAAATAGTTACAGTAAACAGTAAACAGTTAGTTAGGTTTATTTAACGTTGTAATGTGTTCACATGATACCTATATGGAGTTATTGTTACAATGACTTTTTCTTGGGAAATCTGTTTCTGTTTTTTTGTTTATATTTTTGTTTATAAACATTTTTTTTTAGTTATATTTTAAGATGGTATAGATAGTTATATGGTTACTCAATGGCTTTGTTTTTACCTTCTATACTTTGTTATGACATCGCTACTCTATGGTAATCCATTTTTTTATCCCTTTTTTAGTTTCCCCTCAGAGCTTTACATACTGTGGTTCTATGTCCGCTGTGTAATTGTGGGATTTCTTTTACCTGATTTGTTTTTTAAGCGTGATTGGCCACCTAGGGTGCAGGCCAAGGCGTGGTTAGGTTGTATAGTATATAGTGCAGTGACTCGACGCGCCATCCGTGCCCGGAAGACATCATCGTATGACGAATCGCATAGGATGGAGCGACGTACTGACATCATCGCACTTCTCAGATCCCAGAAGGATGGGCAGCTACGAGTAGCCAGACAGCTGTTTTTCTTGATATTAATGTGATTGTTTTATTCTCCTTGTTGTAAGTGCAATCTTTTTTACCTACAATATAACTTTTAAGGATATTACACTATTGCATGTTTTTTATGTTTTGGAGATCATCTATGATACTGTCACCTGGATGCAAGTTCTGTATGCCTCAAGGAAATCCTGGGACATTTTTAAAGGCCCTGGCAGGTGTTTGAGGGAAGGGGTTAGCGACAGAAAAGATGTTGCCTGCTACACAGTGTACAAAGTCACTAGGGATGAGCTTCCAAATGATATAAATACAACAGAATGATATAACTCCAACACGTCCAATAAAAAAAAAAAATCAAAAACAGAATCACTGTGTTGGAAAAAGGATCACTCCCTTGTGTCAGTATTTTGTTCAACCACCTTTCGCTTTAATTACAGGCTTTAGTCTGTTGGGATACATCTAACTTTGCACATCTAGACTTTGAAATTTTTGCCCACTCTTCTTTGCAGATCTGCTCAAGTTCAGGTAAATTTGATGGTGACCATTTGTGGACTGCAGTCATCAAGTAATTTCACAGATTTTCAATGGGGTTTAAGTTTGGGCTTTGACTAGGCCATGCAAGTACATTCACCTTTTTCTCCTTCAACCACGGTATGGTCATTTTTGCTGTGTGTTTTGGGTCATTGTCATGTTGGAAGGTAAACCTTCTTCCCATTGACAATTTTCTGGTAGAAGGCAGCAGATTTTCCTCAAGAATTTGATGGTATATTGCCCCATCCATTTTTCTTCTATCCTAACAAGTGCTCCAGTCCCTGCTGCAGAGAAATACCCCCATAACAGGATATTACCACCTCTATGCTTTACTGTAGTAATGGTGTTTTTTGGACGGTGAGTGGTATTGGATTTCTGTCAGACATATCATTTGGTGTTGAGGCCAAATAAATTAATTTATTTCTCATCCGACCATCCTTCAGAATCTTCAAGTTGCATTTTGGCAAAGTTCAGTCATGACGGCATGTGGCATTTCTTGATGAGTGGCTTTTTTCTTGCAACCCTCCTATACAAGCCACATATGTGGAGAATTTGTAATATTGTTGTCACATGCACACAATGACCCCTCTTTGTCCTACATTCCTGCAACTGCTTCAGAGTTGCTGTAGGCCTCTTGCTAGCCTCTCTGACCAGTTTCCTCCTGGCTCTTTCATCCAGTATGAAGCAACGTCCTGATCCAGGGAGGGTCTGTGTTATACCAAATACCTTTGACTTCCTAAAAATAGACCACTGTGCTTCTAGGCATCCTGAGCCTGTCCACAACTTTATTCCAGAGTTCTTTTGACAGTGCCTTGGCACCCATAGTTGATTGTTTGCCTCAGTTTCACTATCAGGGACTGAAATGCTCCAGGAAAGCTCTTCTTAAGCTGAGCTAATCAAAGTGACCACAGCTGATCAAAGTTGAAAGTCAAATGGCTTTTAGTATCTTACAGACAAACATTCAACAAACAAAAGTTTTTTTTTTTCTTTCTGTTTAGCTCCCAGGAAGTGTCAAGGTCCTGCATTTCTGAGAGGATCAACAGGTATTTTTGCAATTACTATAGGTAAGAATATGCATAAGCAAATGTGCAAAAACATGAAGGCCTTAATGCGCACTGGGAGTCTGTTTTAGCCCCCCCGAACACCAGGACTCCTGGCAGGAAAAAGCTGCTTAAAAATGTGCCTAAAGTCACATATTGCACACATGTTTAGGCGTGTCTGGCATTAAGCAATAATGAATTCCACTGGCCACAATATAAATTTATTCTGGCCACTGAAATGCATTGATGCTTAAATGTTAGGGGCTTCTAGCATTCAGGTGCCTTTAGATACAAAAGTATTGGGACGCCTGCCTTTACACACACATTAACTTTAATGGCATCCCAATCTTAGTCTGTAGGGTTCAATATTGAGTTGGTTCACCCTCTGCAGCTATAACAGCTTCAACTCTTCTGGGAAGATAGTCCACAAGGTTTAGGAGTGTGTCTATGGGAATATTTGACCATTCTTCCAGAAGCGCATTTGTGAGGTCAGGCACTGATGTGGTCGAGAAGGCCTGGCTCACAGTCTCTGCTCTAATTCATCCCAAAAGTGTTCTATCGGGTTGAGGTCAGGACTCTGTGCAGGCCAATCAAGTTCCTCCACCTATAACTCGCTCATCCATGTCTTTATGGACCTTTTTTGTGCACTGGTGCGCAATCAAGTTGGAACAGGAAGGGGCCATCCCCAAATAGTTTCCACAAAGTTGGGAGCATGAAATTGTTCAAAATGTCTTGTAAGCTAATGCCTTAAGAGTTCCCTTCACTGGAACTAAGTGGCCAAGCCCAACCCCTGAAAAACAACCCCACACCAATGTCCCCCCCCCCCCACCAAATGATTTGGACCAGTGCACAAAGCAAAGTCCATAAAGACGTGGATGAGTGAGTTTAGGGTGGAGGAACATGACTGGCCTGCATAGAGTCCTGACTTCAACCAGATAGAACAACTTTGGGATGAATTAGAGCAGAGACTGTGAGACACACATTCTCGTCCACATCAGTGCCTGACCTCACAAATGCGCTTTTGGAAGAATGGACAAATATTCCCATAGACACACTCCTAAACCTTGTGGACAGCCTTCCCAGAACAGTTGAAGCTGTTATAGCTGCAAATCGTGGGCCGACTCAATATTGAACCCTATGGACTAAGACTGGGATGCCATTAAAGTTCATGGATGTGTAAAGGCAGGCGTCCCAATACTTTTGGTATTATAGTGTATGTTTAGGTGTATCCAGGCGCAACTTTTTCTGCTCTTCAGGTCCTCTTCTAAGCACACTTTTTGGTGGGTTATATTTATATCCTGTAAACGTGTCTCTTATAATACACCAGTAAACATCTATGTGTGCATGGACACATAAGATAACATAATGCTTTTATAGGCTGAAAAAAACGGCTTTAAAAAACAGGATTTTTTTAAGCTCAGTGTGCATGAGGCCTGACTTATATCAGAAACTTTGTCTTTCATCAGTTTAGAGAAGTGAGAACAAAACAAAAACAATAATAATGAATATTTCTAATGGTTTTCTGCTTGTGGATTTTATGCTCAAGACTGGATTCAACATATTATAATTATGGCTGGCTATTAAGCTTTTCATTAATAGCTTTGTGCTAAATTTTCATTCTATAAGCACTGGGAACATGAATAAAAATCAATAGAACACAGCTGTTTAGCTGATACAACAACAGCTCAGCACTAGGGATTCCACCAATACATCTTTAGAAACAAACAAGACTTTAAGGAGAAATATTCATCTTTTAGAGCCTTAAATCAACATTTTCATATTGTATGCACATCGAAAACCAACAAATGTAACACCAACCAACAAATAAAAAAAAAAAACAAGAAATTGTAGAAGGCAATAATAGGTACAGCAGCTGTTGTATTTTCTGAAAACACTAATGCCCTGTACACACGGTCGGGTTTTCCGATGGAAAATGTGTGATAGGACCTTGTTGTCAGAAATTCCGACCGTGTGTGGGCTCCATCACACAATTTTCCATCGGAATTTCTGACACACAAAGTTTGAGAGCAGGATATAAAATTTTCCGACAACAAAATCCGTTGTTGGAAATTCCGATCGTGTGTACACAAATCCAACGCACAAAGTGCCACGCATGCTCAGAGTAAATTAAGAGACGAAAGCTATTGGCTACTGCCCCGTTTATAGTCCAGACGTACCCGTTTTATGTCACCGCGTTCAGAACAATCGGATTTTCTGACAACTTTGTGTGACTGTGTGTATGCAAGACAAGTTTGAGCCAACATCCGTCGGAAAAAATCTATGGATTTTGTTGTCGGAATGTCCGATCAATGTCCGACCGTGTGTACAGGGCATTACACTTACACTTGTAAAGCTTGTTTTCTTTTGCAAAAAATAGTTTGTTAATGTTGATGCATTTGGACATACTATTTGCCACAGGAAACTATGTTGCAATGTATCACGCAGTGTGTTGCAGCAAAAAGTACAGCCCACCACTTCTTGTGTTAGGAGGGGGGATTTGGGAGACTGAATGATGTGTGCTGGGGGATTTGTGCTAGGAGGGGGGATTTGGGAGGGGGGAGGATTTGTGCTGGGGGGGTTGTGCTAGGAGGGGGTAATGGGGAGGAGGGAGGATTCATGGTGGGGAAGGGATTTGTACTACGAGAGGGGATTTGTGCTAGCAGGGAAGATTTTAGATTTTAGAGGGGGAATTTTGTTTGAAGGGGGGATTGGGGGTGAGGGGGTTGGGTTGTGCTAGTAGGGGGGTTTGGGGGGAGAGGATTTACAACCTACAGATCACTGCTTTACAAACAACATTTTAGGGCATTTTCACACCAGGTGCAGAGTGATAATGCTTGCAAAATTATGTGTTTTCCCGCACAGCACAAAAATGCGCTGCCTTTAGCAATTGCATGTGGGTTCAAACCCACTAAAACACATGGTACTGCAGTACCATGCAATTTGGTGTGGCATGATTGTAAAAATCATGCTGATTCTTTTTTGTGTGTTTCACATGCATAAAGCAGTCTATTAAAAAACATGACACGCAGTTAACGTGCAAAAAAGCTTGCATGCTCGGACGCACCTCCTGGTCCGAAGGAACGCTCAGACTGTTGTGCCCCAAGATTTTGCACAATTCTAAAGGGTGCCTTGACTGAAAAAAATTGAGAAACACTGATGTAATGTATAATACCTTTGTACTGACACCTAGTGGGTAAACTAGTATAACTACAATTTGCAATGTAATTCTTGTGAAATGGTATCATCCAATCTGCCTAGATTAGTTAGTTTATTCCTTAGCTATGCCCTGCTTAATTTTTCAGGCTGCTCAGTTAGTTATTATCCAGCCTTCATAGTGGACAAGTTGTTGAATATCATTCTCTATTTACACTTTATTATGACTGCTGAACATCTACAGTATGTATTGCATTTTACAAGACACCATGTGACCCTGGGTACATCTGAAAAACCATGCACTTTTGTACAAGCTCCACCCTTTGTGTCATGTGATCAGTAGCAGAATTGGGTTGAACACCCCCTGGTTTGGTTCGTGCCAGAACTCTCGAACATCGCAAAACTTTGGACCCTAACCCCATTAAAGTCTATGGGACCCAAATTTGAAAAATAAAAAGTCCCAATTTTGAAAGCTAATATGCAAGTTATTGGCTGAAAAAAGGGTATGGGGGCCCGGGTACTGCCATGGGGGACATGTATCAATGCAATGTTTTTACAGGAGCAGTAATTGTAATGATGCTTAACGTGAAACAATAAAAATTCCTTCAAATATAGTGCCTGGGGGTCCCGTTAGTCTGCCTGTAAAGTGGCACATCTGTACTATGTATAGAACCTGCTGCAGCAAAACTGAAATATATAAAGAAAAAAAACACATTTAAATTAGCGGCAATAAAATACCATTGCTGGCAATACAAAAATGTTCAAGAAAACAACATGAAGGGTCCCCTCCAATCAATACCAAACCCTTATCCAAGCATGCAGCCCAGTAGGAAAGGGGGGGGCGAGAAAGCACTCCTCCTCCTGAACCATATCCCCAACCCCAAAGCACCTTGTCCCCATGTTGATGGGACAAGGGCCTCTTCCCCACAAGCCCGGGCTGTGGCTGTCAGGGTCTGCAGGCAGGGGGTTTATCGGAATCCCCCAGATCCTGCCCCCCCATGTGAATGAGTATGGGGTACATAGTGCCCCTACCTATTCACCAAAAAAGTGTCAAAAAGAAATAAAAACACACACACAGCCTTTGACATCTCCTTTATTAAAAAAAAAAAAGTCCCAGATGTAGATCCATCGTCAGTCACAACAGCGCTGCCACCGCCGGACCAGAGAAACAGAAAAAAAAGCTCTGTCCGCAACGAAGGCTAACCGCCATCTGACAGTACCTAATTAGGTAAGTGGCAGAGCCACCTGGCGACACAACCTGGTGGCACTGTTCACGTGTGATGTCTCAGATCAGTGCATGCTGGATCAGTGACATCACATGGGGCGGGGCTACCTGGTGACATAACCTGGTGGCACCGCCCCGTGTGACGTCATCGACCCAGCATGCACTGATCAGAGACATCACACGTGAGCGGTGCCACCAGGTAATGTCATTAGTTGGCTCTGCCACTTACCTAATTAAGAACTGTCAGATGGCGGTTACCCTTCGTTGCGGGCAGTGTTTTTTTTTAGGGTCCGGCAGTGGCGTTGTGATTGACGATGGATGTACATTTGTTAAAGCGGGCATCTAGATTCCGATAAGCCCCTTGCCCGCAGACCTCCACAACCACAGCCCAGGGTTGTAGGGAAGAGGCCGTTGTCCCCATCAATGGTGACATCAATGGGGACAAGGTGCTTTGGAGTGGAGCCCCCCATCAATATGGGGACAAGGTGTCCCCATGTTGAGGGCATGTGGCCTGGTATGGTTCAGGAGGGGGGCGCTCACTCATCTCCCCACCTTTCCTGACCTGTCGGGCTGCATGCTCGGATAAGGGTCTGGTATGGATTTTGGGGGGCCCTCGCGCATTTTTTCTTCAAATGTTGGCATGGGGTTTCCCTTAAAATCCATACTAGACCCGAAGGGCCTGGTGTGGATTGGGGGACCCCCAAGCCGTTTTTTTTGAACATTTTTGTATTGCCAGAAATGGTATTTTATTGCCAGCAATTAATTTAAATGTCATTTTTTTTCCTAATAAATGTCAGTTTTACTGCAGCAGGTTCTATACACAGTACATATGCACGACTTTACAGGCAGACTAAGAGAACCCCCAGGCACCATATGTAAAGTGGCGCATCTGTACCGTGTGTAGAACCTGCTGCAGCAAAACTGACATTCTGTATATAAAAAAAATTACATTTAAATTTCCGAAATACAATACTATTGCCATTAATAGAAAAATGTGGAAAAAAATGGCATGTGGTTCCCCCACCAATCAATACTAGGCCCTTTGGGTCTGGTATGTATTTTATGGTGAACCCCATGCCAAAATTCAAAATGAAAAAAAAGGTGTGGCCCTTCCCAAAATCCATACCAGACTCTTAGCCGAGCATGCAGCCCAGCATGTCAGGAGGGGAGGGGGGGCGAGCCCCCCCTGAACCATATCAGGCCACATGCCATCAACATGGGAAGGGTGCTTTGGGCTGGGGGGCTCTCGATGGGGACAAGGGCCTCTTCCCAACAACCCTGGGCTGTGGTTAAAAATTAAAAAAAGTCCCCCGCTGTAGATCCATCATCAAACACAACACTTCTGCCATCACCGGACCCGAAAAAAGAAATAAAAAATGCTCCACCCGCCACAAAGGCTAACCGCCATGTGCCTGCTCTGCCATGTAACAATACTTAAATAGGTAAGGGCCAGAGCCACCTGGTGGCACCACTCCATGTGACATCACTGATCAGTGCATGCTGGGTCCGTGACGTCACATGGGAGTGGTGCCGCCAAGTGGCCCTACCCCCTTACCTATGTAAGAACTGTCAAATAGCGGAGCAGGCTGATGGCAGTAATCCTTTGTTGCGGGCAGAGCATTTTTTTTTTCCATTTTTCGGGTCCGGCGGTGGCTTACCAGGGGACATTGTTTTTTTATTTTTAATAAAGAATTGTCAAAAACTGTGCATTTGTGTTTTTATTTCTTTTTGACAGTTTTTTGTGAATGGGTATAAGGTACTATGTACCCCATACTTATTCACGTAGGGGGAGCCGGGATCTGGGGGCCCCCTTGACCCTTGCCCAGGGTTGTGAGGAAGAGGAGCTTGTCCCCATCAACTTGGAGACAAGGTGCTTTCGGGTGGGGGGGCAGAAAGCACCCCACCCATGTTGAGGGCATGTGGCCTGGTATGGTTCCGGAGGGGGACGCTCGCTCGTTCCCCCCTTTCCTGGCCTACATGCTCGGATAAGGGTCTGGTATGGATTTTGGGGGTACCCCAAGCATTTTTTTTCACATTTTTCTATTGCCGGCAATGGTTTCTTTTTAAGCTCCTTGACAGCTGATGACTCCGTTGTTAAGGACGTAGCGGCCGGCTTCTCGGCCCTCTCTTTAATAACCAGCTATTCACTATGCCTTGGCTTAGAATGCACTGTGCAGTGCGCGGTTTACTGTGGGGCGCTCGGCGGGCGAACATCCCGCCAAGTGCCCTGCAAATTCAGGTGGTCGCTGAACGGGCAAACAGGCCATGTTCGGGCCAAACTTTTGCTGTGCCAGAACTGTTCACCCAACTCTAATCAGTACTAGAGTGAGCACCAACCTGGATCCTCCTCTTCTTTGTTCCATCTCTAGCCCCCCTGGCCCCTCCCTCCTGTCGAGTGTCCCCACAGCAAGCAGCTTGCTGTGGGGGCATATGAGCCGATCCGCAGCTCTGTGTGTCTATTCAGTAACATACCCCCTGTATTAGAGTGCCCCCACCCTGGACAAAGGAGCAACAGGGACACTTTTATACAGTAGCATTGTCAGTCTGGGGAGAGGGGAGTGTTAGATGTACTAGCAAATTTAGATAACACCTTTTAAGCAGTTAGAGCAACAGTTTTGTTCCTTTTGGGCTAAAAGATTTACATAAATAAAAGCTGATCATTGTAAGCACCCCTTGTCAGTGTTAAATTGTCTGTCTCAGCCCTCTAACTGCTACATTTACAGGACAGGTTTTTTGGTTGAAAGCAACCGCTGGCTACATCACCAGGTGAAAATAAAGGAAAGAATGCCTAAAAGAGAACAAATGCAGACATCACATCTAAGAACTGGTAAGCTACAATATAATAAATGTTTGTGTTAGGGTTTATTTTCACTTTAATGTTTAGCTGCTAAAGAGGTAAAAGAGTAACTTAGACCCAAAAGAACCTGTGTTCCTTATCAAGTTATGAGGAATTAACCAATTTTGGTC
This sequence comes from Aquarana catesbeiana, assembly GCF_042186555.1. Taxonomy (NCBI): domain Eukaryota; kingdom Metazoa; phylum Chordata; class Amphibia; order Anura; family Ranidae; genus Aquarana; species Aquarana catesbeiana. The sequence continues at coordinate 255,388,038 of NC_133324.1, read as the reverse complement.
CTTGAGCCAACCTGGTAGGCTCTGGTCCTACTCCACCACAAAAGCTCCAGAGTTCTGTAAACTAGCTAAAAAATGATACTGCAATTGCCCTGTAATAAAAACAAAGCCTCAGAGCACTGCAAGCTTTATTTATAAATACAATGTACCAGTTATAGTTTTGCATTTAGAGTTTAGATTTGTTCTTTTATGTGCAGATTAACGTATGTACCACGTAGCCGGTGCGCATGCGCATTATGCGCGCGCACTCCATTGTTCGTCCGAGAATGGCGTACTTACGGCTTTGATGGCCGCAACAAGGTTCACTTTTCACTTATAAGATGCATTTGAATCTTTAGATGTAAACACTATATATTGGGTTTTAGGCACAGTATAGTTTGACACAAACTTATATGGGATATTTTCAGGTCATTTTAATGAGCACACTACTAACCCCAATGGTTTCACTTCCGGCGGGCAATCGGCTTCAGGGTGAGGCGTGGAACGCACGCCGAGCGGCCATCTTGCCCGAATAACGGAAGTGTAATTTTTACACAATGTGGAGTTGCCCCTCATCAACAGGATTACTCCCTCTATATATATCTTGCTGGCTGCAGTGGGGGGACCCCCCCCAGACAATGTCTAAGAGGACGAAACACGTCGGATAGGACCCCACTGCTGCCATATTGTTACAGCGCTGATTTTTACAAGACTTACATGTGAGTGTACTTCTTATTTTAATAAATTTTGATACTTGTTTTATGGAATTACGCTATGTGGCCTTTTTCCTTCTTGCTTTACATCATCACCATCTACTCCTCATCCTGAGGGACACACAAGTCCATGGTTTACTCTTAGATGTCCATCTTCACCATCTCTCCGGAACATCTATCATCACCCACCACCCAAGCCTGTTTCGACCCATCTAGGCGTATGCCCTCCTGGGTCCACGAGATCTGGTAAGCCTTCCTATTTTCGGTGGTGGTGTGCCTCTCCTGTCTTCACTTTGGATGTCACGCATTTGAACTGTTTTTCACACAAAGTCACTACATTTATATGGACCATCAACTCTTATGAATCATATAAATATTAAGAACTTTTTCCTTTTTCCTTTTTTTTCCTTTTTCCTTTTTTCTCAGATGTTTTTTCACTATTAGCTGGACTTCATTGTCCCTATATTGAACTCTTTATTTTTTTAGTGCTACACATATTTTTGTTTTATTGTTATATGCTTATACCCTATTGGCCGTGTTAGGTGCTTATTCACTCTCTGGGCAGCGCAGAATTATTTATACTCTCTTCTATGTGCAGATTAACGGCATTTCCCATAAACCGTACAAAATGTCAGTTAAGGAAACGTCCCCTTATTAACCCCTTATTAATCCTTGGTTAACCACAACAAACCCTAATAACATTGGCGGCCTGTCCATAGGGGGCGCATGGGTGCCGCCCCCCCTCCAGGCAGCCACAAAAAACAATTTAATACTGGCCCTTTAAAAAAAAAATGAAAAAAAAGTCCTTAAGTGCACTGTGTTCGGACGCCGGACACAGTGCGATGCCAGACACAGTGCACTTATGGGAAGCGCCACGTCTATGCAATCACGAGATTGCAGACGTGGTGCTGCATTTATGGGCGTTTAGCCTGCCTTGCGGCGTTTCCTGAAGCGCCAAGTAGCTTCCGCCCGGCCATAGTAATATATACTACAGGCGCTGGGTGGAAGCTACTCGGCGCTTCACATTTGATTGACATCTGACCTGAGTTAGATGTCACTTCCTGTTTCTTTCTCCCATTGCGCCCGAGAGAGGAAACAGGAAGTATGCCGCTCCATCACCGCTGCCAGTGGAAGGGGAGGAGATAGCAAGGTAAGTACCGCTGTGCGGAGGAGAACAGGAGGGGGGTTTGAAGTGACTGAGACTGCATTTAATGGGACACAGGCATGCTGCATTTGGGGGGGACAGAGGCTGCATTTGGGGGAACAGAAGCTGCATTTGGGGGGGACAGAGGCTGCATTTGGGGAAACAAAGGCTGCATTTGGGGGGGAACAGAGGCTGCATTTGGAGGGGGACAGAGGCTGCATTTGGGGGGGACAGAGGCTGCATTTGGGGGAACAGAGGCTGCATTTGGGGGGGACAGAGGCTGCATTTGGGGGGGACAGAGGCTGCATTTGGGGGGCATAGGCTGCATTTGGGGGCAAAGAGGCTGTATTTGGGGGGACAGAGGCTGCATTTGGGGGGACAGAGGCTGCATTTGTTGGGATAGAGGCTGCATTTTATGTGACAAAGGCTGCATTTGATGTGACACAGGCTGCATTTGATGTGACACAGGCTGCATGTAAGGAGGAACTCTACTGGGGGCACCTGATGTAAGGACGGACTCTGCTGGGGACGCCTGATGGCATCTGGTTGTAGGTGACATGGCTAGTGACATGCTCAGGGCTCCCACTGATTCTGCATTATTGTGAGTTGAATAATTTAATTTTATATTACAATGTAATAATAGAAATAATGCGCTTTAATCATCCTGACACCATAACAACCATGGTGCCGGGATGATTGAAGTGCTAACACCAGGTGTTTGGAGTATCTTTATCTGCTGATTGTTAAACTTTCTAGAATACACATATTTCTATTGTTGTGTAGGATCTGGGCCTGCTGTCCCTCTATCCCTCTCTCCCTCTACCTCCATCCCTCGTTCATCTCAGACGCTAATCATGCCACCTTAGAGCCACGCCCACTATTTCACTGAAACCACGCCCATTGTCACCAAGTGGGAGGGGTCAGAAAGGAAGGGCGCTGTCTGGCTCCCCCCATCCCAAAACTTCACCAGCCGCCACTGCCTACTAAGCTATATTTTTCTGCAGATGGTTTAAATTTAAAACTTTTTTGTTCAGTTTCTTCTTTTAATTCTTTAGCAATTTAAAAAAAAAAAAGAAAAAATGTAAACAAGCAAGCAAAAAACGCTTTTATTCTTGTAAAAATAATTTCCCGATGCTTTGTATCACAAATGTACTTTTAGTGTCATTAAAGTGGGAACAATTATAGAAAACACTTTTTACATACAGTGACACTAAATGTTTTAAAATGAACACATTCAAACTACAAAAAAATAAGTGTAATTTTTATTTTGTTTGTCTTTTTGTCCCCAGATTGAATAGATAAAACAAATATTTTATTTTGCAAAACAATTTTGCTAAAAAGCATTATCTGGTCTAAAGAAAACAATATACACATTATTTCAGCATCATAAGTAATGACAAAATTATTTGTAATTTAATATGTAAAAACTGCTCCGGTCAAAACAGTATATACGTACATGAGTGGTAGTTAAAAAAATAGGAATTTTGTCTTGTAAATGATTCGGATAACTGAAGTGAATGCAGCTTCAGTAGGTTACTGAACATTTGTATTTAAATCATGCAGAAGAGATGGTGAAGAATGGAGAAGACACTTAAGTCTACAAAGAGAAGATGATGTAGGACAGTGATCTCCAAACTGCAGTCCTTTGCTTGCCTTTATCTGGCCCTTGAGGCAGTATTCCACTGACAACAACAATAGGGCACTATTCCTCCCACTGACACCAGCTTTTTCTCCCCCTAATACCAAAGATCGGGCATTGCTTACTCCCAATGAGCACAGTCCGGCCCCCCTAAAGCCTGAAGGACGTTAAATTGGCCTTTTCTTGTAGAAAGTTTGGAGATCCCTGTAGGCAGGGCTTTTTTTCAGGGGGAACTTGGTGGAACTCAGTTCCACCACCTCTGGCTCAGACCCTTTGGTGCCTGCTCACCACAATCACTTGTAAACACAGAAGTCTGGTTTCTGTGTTTACAAGTGACAGCTCTGCACTCTGTGGGTAACCCCCATGAACTCTGCACTCTGTATGTAATGCAATCCTGATATTTAATGCCCCTTTAAGACCCTTCTACTGTTTGTGAAATATGACCACACCCACTATTTGATGTGATTTGGAGAGTGTGTGTGGGGGGGGAGGTGTTTTGGGGGGGTTGTGATTGAGTTCCAGCACCTATTGTTTGAGAAAAAAAGCCCTGCCTGTAGGATCATATTATGTGAAGCCTGTTCATTCAGAATGTTTCCCCTTTTTGGGACACTTCAAAAAATATCAATATTACTATATAGAAAAAACTGTCTCTACCGGAATTCAAAAACACTGCTTATTACTGTAATAAATTAAATATGAAAACAGCAAATTTAGACAAAACAAGTTCTTTAAGGTGGCATTAAACCTAAAACCAAAAATATAATATACTGGAGCTTACCAATCATTCATTACATGTGTTAACTGCATTATTTATTTTTTTTATTTTTTTTTAGGCTTCCCCCCTCTGTTTTTACCTGGTGATCTGGCCAGTAACACACCCCCTGTATTAGAGTACCCCTACTTTGGATGAAGGAGCACAGAGTCACCTTTGTACAGCAGCATTGTCAGAACAAGGGAGGGGGGGGGGTGTTCAATGTACTAGTAGATTTAGATACACTAACAAATTGGAGCCAAACTCCAGCTAACACTTCATAAGAAGATATAGCAACAGTTTTATTTACGTTTGGAAAAAGGTTTTACAAAATTAGAAAAAAAGCTGATTATTGTCTGTATTGACTTCCTGTCAGCGTCAAATGGTTTGTCTCAACCCTCTAACTACTACATATGTAGGATAGCTTGTTTTGTTGAAAAGCAACAGACTTACTGCCTAGATCAGTGGTTCTCAACCCTGTCCTCAAATACCCCCAACAGACCATGTTTTGGGAATTTCTCTTAGATAAAATAGCCAAAATACAAAGCCATTGACTCTGATTTAAAGGACCTGTGCAAGATAAAGGAAAACCTGCAAACATGGCCTGTTGGGGGTACTTGAGGACAGGGTTGAGAACCACTGGCCTTGATCACCAAGTGAAAATAAAGGAAAAAAGCCTAACAAAAAAAAAGAGAAAAGTAATGCAGACACCAAATCTAAAAAATTGGTGTAGCTTCAATATAATAAATGTTTGCTTTTGGGTATAATACCGCTTTAAATGACTGGATGAGAACACATTGTACTGGTATACCCTTGTACAGTTCCGCAAAGGAATGCCTGTAATCATCCAAGTGTATTGTTGCTACAAGCGATGTGTCAGTTGTAGCTTCAGCCATGATGAAGTGTCTTGGAGTATCGGGTTTTTATTATTGATTGCTGGTTTTTATAACAGTTTGTCTCTCTTGACTCATACTTGAAGAGACAGACTAATATGTTGCATGTTAGATTTGAGTCAATATTAATTATATACTATATAACATTTTAAATACAAATACATATATACATATTTAGTAAACAAAAATCAGCAAAACCTGCACATATAATAATAACAACCGTTCTCATTTCTCCCTACTCTTTAACTTTGATTAACTTCAAAAATGTTTCCACCTAGCTGCATAAATCTCTTGGTTCCCATTAACTGAGAACGATGTAAGCCATGCTTTGACAATCATTTCCCTAATTCAAGTGACAGAACAGTTTGCCTGCTTAATGTGCATGTGATTTCTGCGATTTGCTGAAACATCCACGTACAAAACACCAAAGGAAGAAAAGACGTCTGTCAGTTCTAGAAGTTTTTTGTAAAAACTTTGTAATTATTTTAAGCGACAACATTGCTACAAACAGGAGACATTTGTTTTATGTGGGGTTTAAATTCTGCATAGCCATCATAGGCCATGGGCAGGGCTGGAAGTGCTGCCAAGGGTGGCACACAGGGCAAGATTTACTAAAACTGGTGCACTCAGAATCTATAAAAATAACAAACATGTTATACTTACCTGCTCTGTTGCAGTGGATTTGCACAGAGCAGCCTGGATCCTCCTCTTCTTGGGTCCCTCTTCTGAGCTCCTGGCCCCTCCCTCCCGTTCAATTCCCCCACAGCAAGCAGCTTGCTATGGGGGCACCCGAGCCGAGTTACAGCTCCATGTGTCCATTCAGACACAGAGCTGAGCCCCCCCCCCCCACTCTCCTGATTGGCTAACTGACTTTGATTGACAGCAGCGGGAGCCAATGGCACAGCTGCTGTGTATCAGCCAATCAGGAGGCAGAGTCCCGGACAGCCGTGACACTCGTAGACATCGCTGGACAGAAATGGGGCTCCGGTAAGTATTAAGGGGGTGCTGGGGAGGCTGCTGCACACGGAAGGCTTTTTATACTAATGCATAAAATGCAATAAGATAAAAAAAAATGACTTTACAACCCCTTTAAGCTTTGACAATAAAATCTGGACACTGACTGGTTTCTGTGCAGAGCTGCACCAGATTTTGCATGCTCAAGTTTTAACAAATCCCTCCCACAGTAATATGGAATGGCCAAATAATTATTGTTGTTATATAGTGACCCTGACTTACAAAGGGAAAAGAGCATTTTTATTTTTGCAGTATTTTTTTAATTAGCAAAGTGAATTTTTACTTATTTTAGTAAATTTGATGAAGCAAAGTAAACGGTCACTTTGCATAAATCACCCAATTATATGCAAGGAAATTAAAAAAAGGATTTTTTTCCTTTCGTGTGGTTTGATTGAATTCAGCACAATGTAACTCAATTTACTAAGTTATGTGAAAACTTACTTTGTAAAAATATATATATATTTTTTTTTAAAGTAAATGAGGTAAATTTGTGCTGACTTCAATCATCCAAACATGTGTAAGCAATAATCATTTTTTTATTATTATCCATGCACATGGATTCTGTATTCTTTTAAAGTGATCATGTTCTATTTAAGTAAATCAGCCTCAGTGTGCTCTGTTCATCATGCCCGAAAAACGCCCAACAAGCAAAATCCCATTCATTTAAATGGCCCCTGTTCACGTCTGAGCGTTTTGTAGCCTGAAGCTCAAAAAAGTACATGAGCTTCTTTTGGGCAGATTACCGGCGTTTTTCTGCTTTTTACAGTAACCTTTTGACCTGTGCAAAATCTTGGCAAAAACACGGCAAAATTACAGTAAAAACGCGCGACTTTCTGCCTGAAAACAAAACACTCAGGTGTGAATGCAGCCTTAGAACATTTGCTCTGTTTTCCCCCAGGCTCAGCATGCCTTGCCATCTCATCTTGTTATATAACAGTATGGGGTTAATTTACTGAAACTGGAGAGCAAAATCTGGTGCAGCTGTGCATGGTAGCCAATCAGCTTCTAACTTAGCTTAGCTTGTCCAATTAAGCTCTGATGCTGAGCCCTCATTTACACTGAACGCGGGATTGAAATCGTGCAAGTTCAGCTGAACTTGCACGATTTCAAACTCGCATTTCATTGCGAGTTTGAGGGGCGATTTGTGTGGGTTCATGCACAGATGTCTATTGAAATTTGCTCCCGAAGTCACCAAAAGTAGTGCAGGAACTACTTTTGGGAATCAAACAAACAAGGTACCCCCCAATAAAAAGAGACTTGGATTCTGCTGCTCTGGGTCACTTCAGGCGTTGATTCTTATCGCCTCTTCCCATGAGAAACCATCTTTTTTCTCTGCTGACAGCTGGCAAGACATTCAGCAGTTTGAAGTTTTTTATACATAATTCTGATATCCATCTCAAATATTGGCTGCGACTTTGGGGTTTGCTCTTATTGGGGGTCCTTGCAAGGAGCATCTGGGGCCTTGATGTCACCTGGATGGGGACATCTTTTAGAGGTACCACTGTGACCCTGCTGTTTACAGAATTTCTATTTCAATTTTTATCTATGACAAGTGTGGTGCGGGCTGCATGGCTGAGTATTGCAAATTCATGATTTTCTCTATGGAATGCCCCTGAGGAAAGGATTCTTCATTGATCCTGAAACATGTCGGGAATAGTACTAGGAGAACATCCATACTACATCCAGCCCTATCTATAGTCATATTTTATCCGATATATTGTTTCATGGTGATGTATGCACCAAGTTTTCAGCAATGTATATTAATAAAACGTTATATTTGAATACATACTTATATATTTGCATTGCTTTAAAGTCCCTTTGTATTGGGGGATACCTTGTTTGTTTGGTTCTAAATTTCTGGGATGTTGGTAACAATTTAGGTTTACCTGGGTGGCATTTAATTCTGTAAATACTTTTTGGGAATCGGTGCCGTGCCGCAAAGTCGGCGTTGCACCGATTGGGACAGTGCCGTTGCCGGCAATAGGCTGTGATTTGGCATGCATTTTGACATGTCAAATCGCATGTCGCGCCAATGTGAACGAGGGCTGAAACCTGGAACCTGATCGGTTACTTTGCAGAGCTGCACCAAATTTTACACTCTCCAGTTTTAGTAAATCAACCCCTAAAGCTACCCAACCAAATGGGGAAGGAAAGGAATTCACAAGAAAGCTGGCCTAAAGCTGGCGTTGCAATAGCAGATTTTCGAACGATTTTCATATGAACATTCGTACAAAAATTTCTCAGTACATAGATTTAACGAATATTATTCCAAAGTACGTTAAAATTTGTTTGCTTTTAACATTTCAGTTTGGAATAAATGGACCATTCTGAAAGAAAACCACATACACTTTTAGAAAAATGTTCATTTGAGAAAATGTTTATATCCTGTTTCTTTGAATTTTATCATCACTGCAGGAAAAAATGAATATCTATTTGACCTAATTAATGTTTAAAAACAAATGAACGTTCTTAAAATGAACAATTTTGAGGTGTATGGTCAGTTTACAGTGTTACTAAACCCAGGACCCTGCATTCACTATATCTGGTCTCCCACAGTGCACAGAACATGGCAATGCCATTATTTTAGTAAATTTAGTAAATATAAATTGCTAAATATCTTTTCTCATCAGCAGTTAGAGCAGTCTTGTGACTTCTATCAGTATCTGATTAAAGCTTATAGGAGGAGTTTCCATTCTCCCCTGATTGTCCTATGAGGCTGCAGGACCAGTGATTGGCCCTGTGCTGATCACATGCACCCTTACAAGAAAAAAAAAAACTCTCTAGCAATACATACAAAACTGAGCATGTGCAGAGTGAATCCAAAGACACTGGAAGAAGGGGAGGATCAGAAAAGACAGGATCAAACAGCCTTTTTACACACTGCAGCAGATTAACCCCTTAGGTTCCACAGTGAGTATAACAAGCATGCTTGACTATATATACAGACTGATTTTACTGTTGCGGGTTTAGTAACACTTTAAGGTTTAATTGAGCTTGAATAAATTCTTATACACATTTTTATTACTATTATCTTATAAGGGAAAAACAAGCAGATGTAGTTTCATGCATACTAAGAAAGCAGATACTGGAGTGCTAAACTTCAATTTTTCCCAAAAAGAAGTAGATATACATTTGGCTCATCTAATAATATTAAGACTCATCCACCATCCTCTGTGTACTGTACATATTTTTCCGCTCAAATATATTCATTAAAGCATAAAATAGCTGACTGCAGCCTGCAGACAAGTGATCAAGTCAACATTCTGAAGACTTAAAAAAAAAAAAAAAATCAGTCTCGAATTGTAATTATGTGCAGTACCAGTTTAATTACAGAAAAACTTAATTAATCTAAAATGTCTTTCACCTTAGATAACCCCAAACTGTGAAAACATGAAACAGCTCAAATATTTACAAAAACAAAAACAAAACAAAAAATGTAATTTGAAGTGTATCCTGTAATTTTATTTTTGCTAAGACAACTAAGCTAATACCATTCCTGTGATTAAAACTAAATCAAACTGCTTGTTGGTACCCTAGTATGGCAGCTGTGAGCACAAAAAACCCCAGAATCATAATGGATCAAAAGTCTTGGAGGAGGTTCCACTCAAGAATCTGAGTCTCAGTCCTTTCAAGAACATAAAAGAGTGTCACTGTCAGCTGGGCTATCCAGTTATTAATGTGTATGTAAACCCTAACTATGAACTCACTTTCCTCTTGCTCTACTACATATACCAATAAAAGTGTTTCTTATCTCTGTAGAGTTTACAAATAATAACAATTTTCTGTTGGTCCTGTCAGAAATCCAATGTTTTCATAACTTTCCATTCTGTGTTTTCTGCACTGAAATCTTATATAGTGTTATCAACCTGCCCACTTCTCCTCTGTGGATCACAGAACGCTGCCCCCCTCCTTCATAATGGAGATAGGGAAAGGGGAGGTGTTCTGTAGTCCAAATCAGGATTGAGCAGCATAGAATGACAACATTGCTCATCCGTATATACAGTACAGTGAGTGTGTTGCCACCCTAGAACAGGGAATGTGTCACCAGAATCACCAAGTTAAAAAAGAAGGAAAAAAGTCTTGTACAGAAAACAAATGCCGTCACCACATCTAATGGCAAGTGAGCTGCAAAATATTAAACATTTCCTCCTATGCTTATATACAAAGGTGGGAATTAACAAAGAGTGGCGCAAGCACAAGGTTGCAGCCTCCTTCCAAACATAAATAATGGAGCAGATACTGCTCTTAATTAACAAGAGGGGTGCAAACCCCTTTCTTAAAGTGTTACTAAACCCACAACAGTAAAATCAGTCTGTATATGCAGTAAAGCATCCTTGTTGTATTCGCTGTGGAACCTAAGGGGTTAATCCTCCGCATTGTGTAAAAAGTCTGTTTGATCTTGTCTTCTCTGATTCTACCCTTCTTCCACAGTCCCCAATCATCTTCTTATAAGACAAAGCCTTTGGAGTCACTCTGCACATGCTCAGTTTGGTGTGTATTGCTATAGCATTTTTTGTCATTGGGAGCGTGCATGTGATCAGCACAGGGCCAATCGGCTCTGTCCAGACAGAGAGTCAGGGGTCCTGCAGGCTCATAGGACAGTCAGAGAAGAATGAAAACTCCTCCTACAAGCTTTAACCAGACACTGATAGAAGTCACAAGACTGCTATACACTGCTGATGAGAAAAGGTATTTAGCAGTTTGTATTTACTAAAATAATTGCATTTCCATGTTCTGTGTACTGTGGGAGACCAAATATAGTGAATGCAGGGTCCTGGGTTTAGTAACACTTTAATTAGGAGTGATCAGTTCTCTTTTCTGCCATGTCTCTGATAGGCAGTACAGGGAAAGAAGAGTTGGAGATGCATGCTCTGAACTCTCCGTCATCTTCACCCCTTGCTCAGGTCACAGTGAGAGCAAGGAGGAGGGTTGTTAACCCTGCAGGCTCTGCTCATGTAGTGTCACTGCGCGGGAAAAGAGACACCGCACCAGAGGACATACCTGGAGGGAAAACTGGGTCAGTTTCCCATATGGAAACCTACTGTATTCCTTCTCTTAACTAAGAGCAGACCTGCACTCGTTTCTATTGCACTCTGAAATAGAAACTGTCATGGATGGCACATACAGACCGGAAACAAGTTTATCTGCTTAGTTTCTACTACTCCTGACAGTTTCCTGTTCAATTATAATACAGGAAGCTTGGATAATTCCCTGGAAAGTGTGGCCAAAGTTTTTTCTAGTTTTAGTTTTGTATAGTGTAGGGAAGGATTAGAACCCCTGTCAATTTTTTCTATTGCTGTCTGTGCCCCCCCAGTGGGTAGATTAACCCTTTATATTTGCCCTGGTGACTTTTGTCACCAAGCAAGAAAGTGATGGGAAATCCAATATTTTACAGTTGTTGACTGAACAAGAGGTAATTAGAAAAAATTTAATTAGGACACCTGCTTGGCCAAAAACTGTCTTTCAATGATATTCCCCTCAGTTTGTAGACCTGAACAGGAAGTGAAGGAAAATATCCCCACTGGAATACAAACAGCAAAAAATAAACTGACATGCATTTTAACCCTTTCCTACTCCAAGACTGAAAAACAAGTCATGGTTGTATGTACAATATAGTATCTGTACCCATAGGAGCTCAAATCTAATGTACCTGTCATAACATTCAGATACACATATGAAAGTCAGTGTTGGTGAAAGCCAATTGACCTGCTGGTATGTTTTTCACACTGGGTAGTATGCTTGGAGAAAACATACAAACACAAGCAGACAGTACTAACTTCATGCATTCTGTGTACTTCATGGGATTCAGGATGTTAACAATACCATACGGGGGTAAACATGAATTTAAAGTGGACCTTCAGTCATTTTTTCATCTTTCCATCTAATAAATCTTCTGCCCTTGTTGTTTTTCACTTTGAATAGTAAAACATTTTTTTTCTGCCAGTAAATACCTTATACAGCCCACTTCCTGTTTCTTGTCTGGTCATTAGCCTAGGCTTATGACATCATGCACAGCTCTCTCTCACTCTTGTGAGAGTTTGCCAAAAAGGGAAGGGGATGAGTTACAAGAGGGCCAATTAAAACTGCAGGGCTGCAGAGCTGGAGGTGTGCCTCTGTGTGTCTGTGTACATCCAGGAAGTGAACAGGCAGCAGCTTCAGCTGCCCACAGTTAAAATCGCTGCAGTGGAGGGAGATATCTGCAGCATTTTTGGTACAGAATCACAGTATATATAACATAATATGCAAAGTGGTTGGAGGGAAGCTTCAGAATGGCAAAGATGTTTTTAATACAGATTATGTGAGCAGACTGCAGTTCCTTTAATATTTATCTCTCTAAGTATTTGTCAGTATAATGTAGCTAAACAAAAAGGAATGCGCTGCAACATAAAAATTAAAGATAAAGAACACACATGGAAAAAAAACAAATTGATGCACCGCCAAAGTAACATAATACATTCCTCTCAATGGTCCCAGATTTCGCAGGACTGTCCCATGAATCCCAGGATTATCCTGCTCTGCTTCACTTAAAGTGCACCCCCCCCGCTAATACAACACCAATACCTTTGGGAAAAGGGGGATCAACGCACCTTAAATGGGGGGATGTCTGAGCACTCACTGACCACCAAATTCTGGAAAGGAGGGGTGGGCTATTTCACTGACCACACACCACAGCAGACCAAACCCACAGTAGTGCATTATTGAATGTCGAGCTGTGCTGCAACAAAGTTGTGTTGGGAATGTGTGTTGGAGTGTCATTTACAGTGAATGGCACCTCAGTGCACCAACACACATTACTGCAATGCCGTAGCGTGAATTGGCCCCTTAATGACTACCAATGTCTGGGAAGGGGGGGGAGTCAATCTTTTACTGATGTTGACAATGGGGAATTCTTTCACCCACTGACCACAGTATTTTTCCTCATGTTGATTTCCTTCCACTGACCAGCAGGCAAAACTATATGACATATTCCTGACATTTGCACACGGGTCCTTGTACTGCATGTTCTACTCCTGATTTCTGCATGCAGCTATATTGTGCATGACATACTTCTAACCGCTGCACTGTATACACTGTGATTTGTGTTATATAGTCCTGACCGCTGAACTCTGTAAGCTGTGCTGTACATTACGTACTCCTGACTACTGTGTTTATTGTCTCAACAGTTGCTAGCAGTTGCTATGTATCCCCCAACTATAGTGATGACATTCTTCTTTAAAGACATACAGGCATACCCCACTTTTAAGTACACAATGGGGTTTATTTACTAAAGCTGGAAAGTGCAAAATCAGGGTCACTTCTGCATAGAAACCAATGAGCTTCCAGGTTTTATTACCAAAGCTTAATTGAACAAGCTGGGGATAGAAGCTCATTGGTTTCTATGCAGAAGTAAGCCTGATTTTGCACTTTCCAGCTTTAGTAAATAAACACCATTGCGTACTTAAAGTGGGGTAATGCTGTAATCAGACACAAATTTTAGCTGTCTGCTCATATTCTGTTCAGAGAAGGGCACATGCAAAGAATGAGTTTAAATTTAAAATAACAATCATACTTTTTATGGAAGGATATGTATGTCTGTAAGACTCTCATTTGTGCCACTGTAATTACAGAGCATTTTGTGAGTACAAGAAATGTGGCATATGTGTGTGGTATCTATTGCCATTAGGCTCAGAACCTATTAAACCCAATATGCAATGTAATTTAAACACACCCAGTTTTTGCTGTGGCACTCTGACCACCACAGCTCCCCATCTTTATAGAATTCTTTTGGGAGGTATGCTTAATCAGTAAAAAATAAACCTTTTGAGAAGTTGATTGTTTTCCAATATTCATATTACATTATCACAGGTTTTTTTAGTGAAAAAAAAAACAGATTAAAATGAAATGCAGGCAAATGTAAAGACATGTAATACCAATCCCTGAAATAAAACATTGACTTATATACTAGTCCTTTCATGTCTTAATGATGAAATAGCATCACCTGACTTTCAACCTTCTTCAAAAGCCTCTTCTGTGCTTGCTGGCCAGAAATGATTCCCGAAACCTCTCTACAACCAATTGGTAATGACTCCATCAATCAGGAATCAATGAAGTTATATGGAGCTTTTTACTAGAGCACAGTGATTCTGGCATAGTATATATTCTTCCTGAACAACTCAAATACGGTTTGATGAGTAAAAAGGACTTTGCTTTAGTCTACTGCTTAGCAGTTTTTTTGTTACTTTATCCACAAAGAGAACCAGATACTGCATGTCTAGTCAGAAGCCTCTGAGCTCCAAATCTGGAGATGTACCAAGCCCATCAGACCCTCTACATGCCTCTGCTCCTTATTGTCCTTACACAATGGTCTCTTCTAGATGTTTTTTATGCTTTATATATACCCATTCCTCTTCTTCCCTTAGCTATCACAATAGACAGAGACAATTATAGTACAAGAAAATGATGCAGGGAAAATGGTTCAGAATTAAGAGGACCTGTAGGGTCAGGCTGTATAAGTATACTGTAGATCAGGAAAAGGGAAAACATCAGTATGATTACTAGCCAGAATCAGGGGGATTGCATCATAATATCCCCGTTACCCCTTGCCCAATCCCTAAGGCAACTAATGTATCCACTTTTTCTATGCAGAATTGTCAGGTCAACTGAGTCCAGGTGACAGATGCATCCCGTCGGGGTCTGGAATGCACCGCAGGGTAGTGGACTGCTACGGATGGAGCTCTAGGTGATACAGGAGAGCAGGTACTCTTTAGTACCAACACGGATGACACTGGAAGCTAGAGCTTGAGATTTCCCAGGGCGTGGAATCTAACAACCAGTGGGTGTTCACCAGAGGCCCCTAGTTGTGGGGATGGACTTAGCTGCAGTCTGGCTCCAGGTCGCGACCCCTAGGGCATCCCAGCTCACGCTCAGGGTAGAATGCAGGAAGGTAGAGAGGAAGCAGCAGACTGCAACAACAAAGGATAGTCTGGGTAAACAAGCAGGTAAGAATAGTCAGGAGATAGCCAAAGGTCAGGGTAACAAGCAGGTAAGAATAGTCAAGAACAAGCCAAGATCGGTAACTAGAATTAGACATAGAACACACAGCAAGTAGCACACAGAAGCCAAAAACACAATATTGATCAGCAGGGCTGGCTTGCAGTGCACAGGTTAATATAGAGTTCCCTAATAGGGGCTGGAGTGGAGCCATGCTTTGAGGAGAGAATACTTAACAGCCAGGTGAGAGTGGCTGGCCTCTTAAGCTGAACACATGGAGAGGTAAGCTGACAGACAAACATTACTGCATATCCATGACAAGAATACTGTTCAAGCTGTAAGAGAAAACTGATTGTATTGTCATCTAAAGACAGAAAACCTTATAAGTGAAACTCTGCTTTCCAACCCAGGGCCGGTGCTTGCCTCTTTTGTGCCCTAGGCAAGACCAGCTACCTTCACCCCCCCTTATTGAACTTAAGCCAGCCATAGATGGATCAAAATTTGTCCACTTCAGCAGGAACCAGTTGAATTTTGATCCATCTATGGGCAGGCTGGTTGTACCTATCGATTGACTTCAGTACAACCAGTCTGTGTTTTTTTTATATATGATCACTGCCAGTGAGCATGCAGGATGACAAGTACTTTCACAAAAAAAAAATCTCAGCTTTGTCATTTGTGACATTTGACAATCGCAAAAAGCTTGTTTCCTTTTTTCCCTCATAGCTGCAAAAGATTAAATTTTACCATTATTCATTATTGGCTATTTCCTTAATACAACACGAACAAATATAATTTGTAAAGGATTAGAATTTCTGTAACTGATGTCTGTCCAAGTTTCTGATTTACTATAAATAAAAGGTTTAACACCCCAACAGTCCCCTTGTTCCGTGTATCTGGATGGTTAAGCGTACGCGCCAAATGTTTTGAAGTCCATAAAACTTAAGTTCGAGATGTTATACACCAACCTTTAAAAGAAAATAAATTGTACTGTTCTGAAGCCGTGAAACAGGTTGGATTGAGGCAGAAGTTAATACAAATCACTCCAAATTCTATAATCTTCTTGCGGACATCAGACGATTGATGTTACCCTTGGCATCTGAGCTGCTAGCAATGTGCTTTTTGGCTTTCAAAACGCTGCCGTTTCCTTGATTCACAGTCTCTGGAAAAGCAGATATTTTCTCAGCCTGCCATAAACAGCTTGATGCATGCATTCTGCCTATGATTGAATGCTTATTTTTCTACAGGTGTTAAATATGGAAAAGGATCACTGTGCTATGTTAGCCCTGTTGTGCAAACACATGTAAGAAAAATCTGTATTTGGAGTGGAAACATCTTTTACAAAGTACAGGATGCTTTATGGAAGGCAATGTTAATTCTGCAATATAGCAATGCGCACAGTATACTAAGTAGAGCTAATCAGCGTCTTCAATGTATCATTAGCCCCAACAGACTCTACTAGCAAGCAGGAAAAAGCTACAAATATAGTTGATTTAGAAATGCAAGAAGTAAATATATACCATAGAAAGCCACAAACAAACTTGCACTGTCACTGAATACATTGTGATGATAGCTGTAAGCAAAGTGCCAAATTTAAATGACCATATCTTATGGTAGGAACAGCAAGGGTAGCGGGGATAACCACGACCACTTGAATCAAAGTACTTGGGGGCCCAGCTCTGACCCTGCTACAAAGCCATTTGCTTTTTTATTCCTGTTACTACAATGAAAGCATCATCCTTATGCATCAGTTACAACAAGCCTCACAAGACCACAAGTTTGTAATACTGGGGTTAATTTACTAAAACCGAATGCAAAATCTGGTGCAGCTGTGCATGGTAGCTGATCAGCTTCTAATTTCAGCTTGTTCAGTTAGACTTTGATTAAAAAAACTAGAAGCTGATTAGTTTCTATGCAGAACTGCAACCAGATTTTGCACTCCCAGTTTTAGAAAACTATTTGCGAGCATTAAAAAGGGTACTACTTAAACTATAATTCTACCACTTTACAAAACTTTGGTTCTGCCACTTCTTGGTATGCCATCCAATTCTGGTCACCAGTCATTTGGAAGGGGGCTGGAGGACCTCAGTTACGAGGGATGACTATAAACATTTAAGTTAATCTCCTTGGAGATGAGATACTTAAAGCGGAGTTCCATCCATTTAAAATTCAGCAGCAACAAAAAGTGTAGCTGCTGACTTTTAATAATCAGAAACTCAACTGTCCCACGGCCCAGCGATGCTGGTGCAGGAAGCCTCGCTCCTCTCCCCCTCCTCTCCGCAGTGCCAACATTCTAACTGTGGGCGCCCGGCTGTGGCTTCACAGCCGTCATGTGCGAGCTGCGCACCACGCTGTGATTGGCCGGGCAATCTTCTGGGACTTGTGACGTGTCCCAAAAGATTGCAGGGAAGGAGGGGGGAGAGGTGATCTTCTTCTTCCGGTGCCACGACCCCAGGGAAGGAAGTGGGAGCTGGGTGCCTTTAAAAACAGGGTACCCGCTCCCCCCCAAAAAAATGACATGCCAAATGTGCCATGTCAGGGGGTCACCAGCACTTAAAGCGGAAGTTCCATTTTTGGGTGGGACTCCGCTTTAAGAGGAAATATGATCGCAATATGCAAATATTTAAAGAGGGAGTCCACCTAGAAAAAAAAATATTAAAAGCCAGCAGCTACAAGTACTGCAGCTGCTGACTTTTAATAAATGGTCACTTACCTGTCCTGGAGTCCAGCGATGTCAGCAGCCGAAGCCGATCAATCGCCCGGCTCTTGGCTGCTGCCGCCGACATTCTCTGTGAGGGAATCAGAAAGTGAAGTGTTGCGGCTTCACTTCCCGGTTCCCTACTGTGCATGCGCGAGTCGCACTGTGCTTTCTAAGTGGTCCCCGCTATCTCCTGGGACCTGTGTGTTTCCCAGGGGACAGCGGGGGGGGTGTGTGGGAAGGGGCTTGACTCCCGCGGGAGTCTATTCCAGGTAGTGGGTGCAAATACCTGTAGTAGACAGGTATCTGCACCCCCCTCCCCACTGAAAGGTGCCAATTGTGGCACCAGAGGGGGGGGATCAGATGAGCGGAAGTTCCACTTTTGGGTGGAACTCCGCTTTAAATGGTGATGCTAGCATAGAAAGAAAACTGTTCAGTCTCAGGTCCCTTAAGAAGACATGTGGCCACTCACTGAAGATGGACAAGAAGCAGTTTATTCTTAAACTGCATAAGAGGTTCATTGTGGTTAGAGCGGTAAGGATGTGGAACTCCCACAGTTGATGGTGTCAACTGGGAGTGTTAGTAATTTCAAAAAATCTTAAATGGCCATTTTGTTTTAACACAATAATCAGTGATATGGGAAATAGTAGTGGCATAAACACATACAAACACATACAGGCTTAGAGGACTGGTGTCTTTATTGAATCTTAACTATCAGTATATAAAAAATGTTCCCTACTGAATTCTATGACCTAAAAACATATATCCAAATTGTCCATATAGAATGTTTACAATGGAAAAGTATATTTTGTTAAGGGAATAACTATTTGCTACTTTTTTTTTTAATTTCGTTTTTTAGATGTTACTCTAAAAGCATAGGCAACATAAGAAGCTAATATGGTAACCAAATCTTTGCAGCAGGAATAATGATCAGGTGGTCAAGACTCAGGAAGGGCTAGCATTTGTTTGTCACATTTAGTTGGACTTATTCAGTTATGTTGAAGGCCTTTTACTATTTATTTTAGGAGTTTCCTCAGTCTGTATGAGTGTCAAGAATAGGGATGAGTGAGCAAGCTCAGTTTGGAGGTTTGATTAATCCAGCAAGAAGTCTGTGGACCCTGACTATATTGTGAACCCTGTTGAACTATTGAAACCAAATCTTGCTATTTTGTTCTGGTCTTTCCCAAGACTAATTTGCAAGCTATTGCTAATAAAGCTAGGGGAAGCTATGCACTACCATGGGGAGCATGTACCAATGCAAACAAATGATACAAAAAATGCCATTTACCGGAAAGAGGGTCTTTTACGTAGCCTCCCTGGCGGTATTCCCGAGTGTGGCTCGGGGTTAAAATTCAGTACCATTAGCGGTAACCCCGAGCCACACTCGGGATCGCATTGCAGGATCCTGGGGCGGCTTTACTTACCTTGTCCCCGGGATCCTGCGATGTCCCCCGCAGTGTCCGAGGGCTCCGTCCTCCTCTGAAGCCTCTCCGTGCCATGCTCCGTTCCCTGCGAGCGGCGCGACGCACGGGGGCGGAGCCTGGCGGCAAATTAAAAAAAAAGTAAAAATCATAACACATACAGTACTGTAATCTTACAGATTACAGTACTGTATGAAATGATTTCACATCCCTTTTGTCCCCAGTGCTTTGGCCCATGCCCTGCATGCAGTTTTACATTATATACACTGTTCTTTCTGCCTGGAAACTGGAGATTGTCCATAGCAACCAAAAAGTGTCCCTTTACGTCAAAAGTGGCTTTAGACCAGCTAGAAAACAGCGATAGTAAATTAGAACACTTGCAGAATTGAGCGATAGTGAATTGTGGGGAAATTTATTTTATTACTATTTTTTTTTAATTATTTATTTTTATTTATTATATTATAATTTATGTTTTTGTGTTTCAAACTTTATCATACCCGGATATCTACTAGACTCTGGTTTGGACAGATTTAAGTGTGTTATTGTTAAGATTTACAGACCTACAATATAAAACGCCAAATTTCCATGCAAAATAATTGTACCGCTTTCAGCACCTAAAATCCGAAATAATCATACCGCCAGGGAGGTTAAACAGCAACATTGGAAATTGACAAATTCTTTAAAAACAAACAAGGTTAGAGGATGCTTCAGAGCTGCACTTGATACAGAACAGTAGGAGTTATGGGACAGTAGGGGTTAACCTACCTCCTTCCCATTTGCAATGTACCTATCCCAATGTTAAGAGCATAAAGGCCTTAATCCCACATTTGATGCCCCAAGAGGATGTGAGAGTTTGTGGGAAAACATCAAAATTTCAAAGCCCCCTTTATAATGAGAGGGCGCTCAGATATCCAAGCCGCCCCTATGGGAAAGAGTACAGGGTATATTGGTAGAAAAAGTTAAAAGTAAATAAAAACACCAACACCTTAGGCAAAGTCCATTAAAAAAGAAGGCCTTTTAATGTAAATCCAATGTTAATCATGTCATACAGTGGTGGAAATACTCATCAATCACGAGGGCGCTACGACCGACCAACAAAGTTGCCCCTCAGCTACAATGACTCACCACCCAATGATATTACCCCACTGCACTGCCGCAAAATGACAGATTCCTGGCATGCTTCTGTTTCTAAAAAAACTGGCTGTGGATGCTGGGTGACAGCATTGACCAAATTTGGACATGACATCACTCGAAATCCCCGGCTGGTTTGTTTACAAAAATAAGCTGGATGGACATCTCTCAATAAGCAGCAGTAGTGCTATCTCTGCTAAATGACAGATAACCAGCTTGTTTGTTTCCAAACGACTGCTAGGGATTAATGCTGGCATGATTTAAACCTAAAGCTAGCCAGGAACATATCCCACCATTTATACCCACATAGGCAAATCAGTCACCTTAATCCAACACCATGGTGTAATAAAATGTCTCAAGGCCCATGTTCTTGTCCTAGAACCAGACCCAAGGTTTGAACATTTGTGAGAACATCGTGTTCTAATGTACATAATTCTGTGTTACAATAATCTGCTATAAGGCTGACAATAAAAGAGGCAAGAATAACATTATATTATTAAAGCACTTTCTTTTCCAGGAGGCAGAACTGTAGCAGCATCATTACAATGAGCCCTACAATGAAGCTAATGAGAAAAGAACATTATAGAATTTTAGAACTTTTGTTTTGTGTAGTATGCAGTATAAAAGCAGCAAAGAAAATACAAAAATACAATTATTTTATACTTTTCTGTGCAGAGACACCACCAGAGCATCAGCCTTGGCATGTTAGTCTGCACAGGAAGGCTGACAGTAAAAAAAAAAAAAAAAACAAAACACAATAGTTGAGTAATTTTTTTATCTTTTTGGGGTCCAGCAACAACACAGGAGTATAAATACAGTAGCATCAGTGTCTATGGCAAAGTAAAAATAAACAATAGAATTATTTATATTTTTGCTCTGGAACAAACCACTGAGTGTGATAATCTTTTGACCATTGACATACAATAAAATGGATCCCGCAAGCACCATTATCAGTAAACAATACAGCTTAGAAATAGAAATAATGGAACTAATTGTCAGTGTGCTTGTCATCAATCCCTGCAGGAGAGTATGATGGAGACACAATCTGTACATGACCTTGGTTAGGACTTAGCCTTTGTCCACACACTGCACACACTTCATCAGTGAACATATCTATCAGACAAAATCCATCAACAATCTTTGTAGTTCTACAACTGGATAGTTTTCAGCCTTGTGCTTCAGATTGCTATTGGAGCTATATACAAGCCTTCACTTACCTCTGTAGCAGCAGGCCCTGTGGAGCAATCTAAATGGCATTGATTAGAAATGTCACAAAAATAAAGGAAAAAACATCTAATCCCAATTAAAGGGATCCTAAATTATTTGCTAATCTCTGTTTATGACAAGCCTTCTGAGATACCCAGGTAAGTGAGTGGATAAAGTAAAGCATAGGAAATATATTTCTGGGAGTGAGAGAAACACAAGGACAGCTATAGATAACAGTAAAGGCAGAGAATGAAAAACGCCAGAATGAGGCACAAGATACATGATACCTCTTAGCCAACAGACAAACAGGTCAAGGTATATTTATAATAAGACAAACAAATCTGGTGTATTAAAAAGTTTTTGCATTCTCTTGTAAGGAAACAAGACCAAGGACATTGCTAGGATGGAGAAAGTCCCAGGGCACTCCCAGGCATTTGAAAGAGAAGCCTGATGTGGCATTGGAGGGGCTGAAAGGCACATAGTTAAATAGAACCTGAGCATTGTAGCTGTATACACAGCACATACAGTGGGGACGGAAAGTATTCAGACCCCCTTAAATTTTTCACTCTTTGTTATATTGCAGTCATTTGCTAAAATCATTTAAGTTCATTTTTTTCCTCATTAATGTACACACAGCACCCCATATTGACAGAAAAACACAGAATTGTTGACATTTTTGCAGATTTATTAAAAAAGAAAAACTGAAATATCACATGGTCCTAAGTATTTAGACCCTTTTCTGTGGCACTCATATTTAATTCAGGTGCTGTCCATTTCTTCTGATCATCCTTGAGATGTTTCTACACCTTCATTTGAGTCCAGCTGTGTTTGATTATACTGATTGGACTTGATTAGGAAAGCCACACACCTGTCTATATAAGACCTTACAGCTCACAGTGCATGTCAGAGCTAATGAGAATCATGAGGTCAAAGGAACTGCCTGAAGAGCTCAGATACAGAATTGTGGCAAGGCACAGATCTGGCCAAGGTTACAAAAAAAATTCTGCTGCACGTAAGGTTCCTAAGAGCACAGTGGCCTCCATAATCCGTAAATGGAAGACGTTTGGGAAGACCAGAACCCTTCCTAGAGCTGGCCGTCCGGCCAAACTGAGCTTTCGGGGGAGAAGAGCCTTGGTGAGAGAGGTAAAGAACCCAAAGATCACTGTGGCTGGGCTCCAGAGATGCTGTAAGAGAACTATTAGTTCCCATTCAGTGCGCGCACACGGATGGCTGCAGATGCCTGTGCGCATCAATGCGCGTGAGCGGCGGACGGCGTGCATGCGCAGGAGTGCGCCCATAACTCCAGCCGGCCTATTTTAAAAAGTACTCTAACCCCAAACTGGTGCTGACTGATCTTCAGCTGTACCCTGATACCTGAACCCTGTTACTAACCTACTTGTTACCTGTTGATGAACCTGGCTTGCCTTGACCCTGCTTCTGGATCCTGTTTCTGCTTTGACTACCGGTTTCTGATCCTGGCTTCCCATTGGACTCTGCTTATGCCTACTGTCTTGTACTGCACTGCTCGCCTGTTACCAGACCTGGCTATTCATGTCACTTCGCTTCTGCCTGCTGCCTTGTACCCTGCTTCCCACCTGTTACCGAACCTGGCTACCCTTGAGACTCTGCTCCTGCCTCTGGCGTTCTTCCTGATTACTCTGCAAGTGCCTGCAATCACAGTCCTGCAACCTGCTGCGACTTCTTGCTGCAAGTATACAAGGGACTTTACATCACCTAATGTTCCAGCACTACAGTTCCTGCGGAGTGCCACCTTAAGCCCAGCTGATCCTTGGCACAGCACGGCTTATCCTGATCTGACGGTTTCCCTGCTCATCCAAGATCGCATCCTCTGCCACAAGTCTCCGGGTCCGCAGCTGCAGGCACTCGTGTTCCTCCTGATCCTCGGTTCCCACTGTTTCACTTCCAGCGGGACCTGGACTGGAGATACAAGAGAGGCCGACCTCATCATTTCAGTCTCCAACCAGGTACGTGGAAGTACCAGTCAGCCCGTAATGGAGTCTGAAAGGGAGGTCTCTCTTCTGTCAACCCTTTGCCGGACTGTTACCGTACTTTATCATGCGGTACAAGGGTTGCATAAGGACTTTGTTCAACTCCACGACCAACTACAGTCAATATCCAGTCCAGTCTCCACCTCTTTCAGTCTCCAACCAGGTACGTGACAGATGCAGTCGGGAGATGGGAGAAAGTTGTAGAAAGTCAACCATAACTGCAGCCCTCCACCAGTCGGGACTTTATGGCAGAGTGGCCTGATGGAAGCCTCTCCTCAGTGGAAGGCACATGAAAGCCCGCATGGAGTTTGCTAAAAAACACCTGAAGGACTCCAAGATGGTGAGAAATAAGATTCTCTGGTCTGACGAGACCAAGATAGAACTTTTTGGCCTTAATTCTAAGCGGTATGTGTGGTGGTAGCATCATGCTGTGGGGGTGTTTTTCAGCTGCAGGGACAGGACGACTGGTTGCAATCAAAGGAAAGATGAATGCAGCCAAGTACAGGGATATCCTGGACAAAAACCTTCTCCGGAGTGCTCAGGACCTCAGACTGGGCCAAAGGTTTACCTTCCAAGGAGACAATGACCCTAAGCACACAGCTAAAATAACGAAGGAGTGGCTTCACAACAACTCCGTGACTGTTCTTGAATGGCCCAGCCAGAGCCCTGACTTAAACCCAATTGAGCCTCTCTGGAGAGGCCTAAAAATGGCTGTCCACCAACGTTTACCATCCAACCTGCCAGAACTGGAGAGGATCTGCAAGGAGGAATGGCAGAGGATCCCCAAATCCAAGTGTGAAAAACTTGTTGCATCTTTCCCATAAAGACTCATGGCTGTATTAGATCAAAAGGGTGCTTCTACTAAATACTGAGCAAAGGGTCTGAATACTTAGGACCATGTGATATTTCAGTTTTTCTTTTTTTAATAAATCTACAAAAATGTCAGCAATTCTGTGCTTTTCTGTCAATATGGGGTGCTTTGTGTACAATAATGAAGAAAAATTAACTTAAATGATTTTAGCAAATGGCTGCAATATAACAAAGAGTGAAAAATGTAAGGGGGTCTGATTACTTTCCATCCCCACTGTATACTGTATGTTGCAGACTTTATAACAGCTAAAGTATTGAGGATTGTAAAATATTGCACCTAGGGAATAAAATCTCTTCATAGAGTACAATATTGGGGGTACCGTGTTGACCAGCACTACAAAAGTAGTGGAGACCTCACTTACAAAAATATATTGACAAGATAGAACAAGTTCACATACTTCAATGGAGTGAATATAGTTCAGAAGGGCAGCATTTTCAATATGAAGCCAAGATCAAGAACATGGGGACATGACCGCAAACTAGTAGGAGAACAGCTCAAAGCTAATCTTAGAAAGTAATATTTTACCAAAAGAGTTGTTGATGCTTGGAATAGGCATCTAGCAGAGGTAGTGTATCAGTCATCAGTAAGTGGATTCAAACATGCTTGAGACAACCATAGATCTACAGTATTCTTAACCACTTCCAGACCGCCCACCACACATATACTGCAGCAGGGCGGCCTGGCTGCATGAAATTATGTACCTGTATGTCGTTTTGTGCATAAGATATGGTGGGATGTGGGATGTCCGCCGGCAACCCGCGATCGCTCCACAAAGAGGCAGAACAGGGATCAGCCTATGAAAACAAGGCAGATCCCCGTTCTGACAGGGGACAACACTGAGATTGGCTGTTTCAGGTAATCAGGAACAGCGATCTCTGTGTTGTCGCAGTGAGCCCATCGCCCACACAGTTAGAACACACCCAGGGAACACAGTTAACCCTTTGATCATCCCTAGTATTAACCCCTTCCCTGCCAGTGTCATTTATATATTGATCAGTGCATTTTTTTAGCACTGATCACTGTATTGGTGTCACTGGCCCCCCAGATTTGTCCGCCACAATGTCGCAGTCCCACTATAAATCGCAGATCGCCACCATTACCAGTAAAAACAATAAAAAAAAGAAAAGTCTCTAAATATATGCCCTATTTTCTAAACGCTATAATTTTTGTGCAAACCAATTAATATACGCTTATTGGGATTTTTTACCATAAATATGTAGAAGAATACATATTGGCCTAAACTGATGAATACGTTAGTTTTTTTTACATTTTTTTGTATTATAGCAAAAAATACATTTTTTTTTTTTTTAAATTTTCGCTCTATGTCTGGGGAAAAAAGGACATCAATTTTGTTTCGGTACAACGTCGCTCAATTGTCAGTTAAATTGACGAGTGCCGTATTGAAAAATGGCCTGGTCATTAAGGGGGTAAATCCTTACTGAAGCTGAAGTAAAAAAAATATGAATAAAATAAAAAATGGGACAGATTGGATTTTGTTTTGTCATCACTCTTCTATTTTTTTGTTAAGCCAAAAAAACTTTAATTAACAAATATGTGCTTCTACCTAAAGCCTAGAAAATAACCTGAGCTTAGAAACACTGCTTTAATATACTATTTGAACAATTACAGTGTTAATTTCTCTGTGTAAAGAATGTTCCAAACCCTGTAATGGCTAATACAATCATTTTAATAGCTATGGCTGGGATTTTATATAGTCAAAACTGTCTGGATAGCAGAGAAACTGCGGCCAGGGAATTTGTTTGTCCCCTGTGAGCTCTCCATGAAACTGAGCAAAAAAGTGAGTAATGCCTGATCATGATCATTGCACTTACCAAGCCAAGATAAAAAGAAATGGATATGAGGTTTGAGCAGGAAATAGAAGCACATTTTTGCTATTTAAAGAAAACTGGTAACAGTGGAAGAAAGCGGAGTTGCATTTTTTACCTCCTTCTGAAAATGCTAGCTGCCTGGGGCTCCTTCAATACTTTTTGAATCAATAATATACTACTAGTATTGCTGTAAGTCAAAAAATCCTGATCTGCATGATTGTCTTGAGACAGTGACTTAGAAAGTAATAAAGCTGAATCAGAAGATGAAGATGAATCAGCTCATTATATTTCTATATAGCATAGGTTTTCATTGACAACCCAATTTAAATATGCCTCATAAAGCTGGGAATAAATGTGAATCTGCATCTGTGAATCTGCAGTGCCAGCTATTGTACTCTGACAGCCATTACCTGTGGCTGTCACACTACCCGAACAGTGCTTGCATCCAATTGGATGCAGATGCTGTTTTGTTGAGAATTTTCCACCTGTGGCCCCGTAGTTCTGAAACAGCCTCCCATGAAACAAATTTTGGTTGATTCAGCAGGAATTGACCAAAATGCCATCTCTATGCAGCCAACTTAATTTCAAGCTGTGCTCCATCTTCAGAAATAAGTTGGTAAACCACTTCTGCCTATTGGTCAAAATCAGATCCAATCAGTCCATTACTCTCAGTTCAGTACTTTTTCAACAAATCTATTCTATTCTGTCTATTCTGCAAAAATAGATAATAGGCAAAATGGTAGTGGCAATGTTTGAGGGTAAAACTAGCCATAGATGGATTGAAATGGGGCCGGTTCAGAAGGATCATCTATGTCTTTCCTGTTCAAGAAGAGTCAATCTAATGACTGACTCCACTCGAACGGGACTGCTGATAAATTTCAGTTTGATCGGCAAATGCAGCTAATGGGCTGCAGCGCTGATCGGTATATTCTCACAGTGGAGGCATCCTTGCTGTCAGAATATAATAGTGCAATGGGAAGGATTCCTGTACCAATCGTGTATGTGTGGTCATATCTGTATGGATGGTCAATCTGTTCCACTGACTGATTGAAAAAAATGATCAATGTATGGTCAGTTTAAGCTACTGAATGATTTAAGTTGGTGATGGTGTGATATGACTACCTCTCATCAAATGATTTATGAGTATGTGGTTTCATGCTGCAAATTGTCCCCACCCCTAATAAACCTTACAGTTTTTGTTTTAACATTTGTTTGATTGGCAGCTGCTGCAAGCTGCTCTAGTATTACTTTAGACTTGTATGGGTAGAGAAACAGTTCTGATGCTAGCCCTAATTGATGCTACTGATAACAGAGAGACTTATTTTAAAAATATAAAACTGTATATTTTATAAAACAATTATATTATGTTGAATTAACAAACATTGTAAATATTAAGTCCCCGAGTTTTTTGCCACTTAGAAATATAGCAGGTAACATCTATCTATTTCTATGGAGTATTGATATGTTATACATCTTGATTTCCATATGTGCATGCTAGGCAAAATTGCATTGCTGCTATCACTTTTTTATGGCTGTCCAATAATATTGATGGTGGTTTCTCATTAACACAAATATAATTACGTTTTGCAATTACCCAATACAGTAAAAAGAGTATTCTTTTTCCAATTATGATGTTATATACATCCCAGTGGCAATATAAACGGATAGACTTAGCTTGTTTAAATGATGTATGAGTCTGCCTAAACATTTAGAAAGAGTGAATGTACTGATTTTATTCATACTTATAATTCATCAACTCTTGCATGTGTCCATCAGTAATGTCTCTTTTGTAGCTGTTAGAGTACATTAATAATGCAAAAGGCATTGCAGACTGAAGGAGTCAATAATATTAGCATACTTTTCTAGGGTATATTAAAATTTCATCATTAAATGCTAAGAGTTGTGATTATTGATAAGCAAATCTGTGCAGATTTGCTCTGCCGTCGATTTGTTAAATCCGGTCAGAAGACTAATTATTTACAGATGTTCAGGTACAGAACTCCACAGGCCCAATTCTACATTCTATGATGGTCCAATCTAGAACAGGGTACCCCAGCTCACACAACCTCTGGCTTACAAGACAACCTCTGGCTTACAAGACATTTTACGATTGCAATGGCTATTACTCCCTAATACATTTAGATATTTATCATAGTTTTGAGTAAAAATGTTGCACATTTACCTAGCTCTTTATAATTTAAGCAGATAATGGTAACTAACCTAGAATTGCATTCAAAATAATAATAGTGCCGTGCTATCCCTACATCCAAGTGTTGTCCTATATAATATATTCAATTAACACTTTAAATTAATAACAAATGTGTTCAATTTAAATAAATAAAATCAAGTGAAAACGTGCAAAATGAATGTCCTCCTGTGCACTGCTTCAGTGCCTGGAAAAACACAAGTCCATCAGTGTATATCCTTTGGAACTTCTTAGTATTATCCGTGTGGTAGTGCTCCACATATAATCAAAGTGCCACCACTCTTGTGATAAATTCTCCTCAATCGTCGACAAAATATCATTGCTCATTGGATTAATTTCCTCATTACACAAAAGTGGTTAAAACATCCTGTAGGCAGGGCCGGATTTATGTTTCTAAAAAATGTTGAACTCAAATGTATGATGCAAAATGATACACCTAACAAATATGTGTCAATAATTGTTAATAAGTGACAAAAGAACATGAAGTGTCCAGATAATTTTCAAAAAACAAATAGATTTTGATGTAAAGGCCCACTAAGTGAACTAAAGATACATATGTCAACAGAGGACAATGGGAGTATTTCAGAATTAAGGAGTGGTTTCCACCACCGGAGGGATATGCATCACCCAAAGTGTCCTCCAAACCGACACCCGTATGTACTCACTAGATATAAACTTGCACCACACATATCAACAGATGACCATTAAAGTATTCCAGAGTTTGTCAGGCCTCCAGCATTCATCTTCACAGGGACAATCCATGACAAATAACAGGCACTATGTGTAAAGAATCACTTGAATAGTGTAGCCACAAAAACTCATATAGAATAGTATTTTCATTATTAAAAAAATGACAGTAGTATAGCTCCAAGAGCAATGGCATCAGGAAATTACAGAGAGAGCACTTACAAATATGACCGTTGATTCCAAATACAGAAGTGGCGACCTGACGTCAGCATGTTGCTCCGCCCCGATGCATTTTGTGAGAGGGCTTCATTTATACTCCCTGCCCTCCCAGAACAACTGTCCTACTCCAATCAGCTAAGCTGGTTTAGTATCATGCTAAAAAGACCATATGACATTGCTGTACAATGGGCACTGACTGAAATAGAACATGACTACAAAGAACCAGTGTGAGTAAACTGAAAGTACACCACCAACAAAAATGTACCAACTGTGTAGGGGCAACAATAAAAACCTAGCCAGATTCAATTGGCAGGCTACGTTCTGGGCACATTTATTATGCACGGGAATGTGTTACTGACTAGGCATGCCTCCGTAGGCTATGGTTTAAATCCTTACATACTCAGGTATTTGTAGCAATATCTGAAACTACCAAACCACTTATGGAAGACAGGAAAGACCAGCCATGAATTAAAGATTCAAGAATTTATCAGAAATCCAGCTATTTAAAATAAAGTTGTATAAATCAGGAGCAATTTTCCAGTACACATCAACTTTTCTAGCAGTACCTTTTTTTATTCTGAGAACACAATCTTGGACATTTCTGTATAAGTAATGCAGCTTCGAGTATAAACTTATAGTGGTTCATTTTTACTGTGCATACAGATTGGTAAAATGTTATTATTACTTATTCCATATAAGGCACCAAGTACTCTAGATTTTATAGCTCTTTAAAGACTGTGATGATCATTTTTAACACACAGTATTACCTGTAGTAAAAACAAGACAAGCTCTTGAAATATATAACAACAAATATAAAAACATTTAAAGATGGAGAAAATGTATTCCTTTTTTTCCCTAAAATGCATTTACAAGCATATAACCATACAACTAATTATACAAAGTTGTTGCAAGCTCACAAAAAAACAATTTGCACAAAACATAAATCTTCTCTATGACTGGTGCTGACATGTAATGGCTGATGAAATGGTGATGAGCAAAAGTTAAAATTGCTTGCTGGAATTATCTTATCGACATCACAGGAATGAATGAGTCACAGGAGTGACAGCTAAGTCTAAAGTTTCACTCTGAGTAGGCCATCCAGAAATAGAGCTCTTTAGATAACCCACAGTGCTCTTAGAATACTTTGTCTTTGTACAGCAAGTTCACAGCATAAACCAAAGAAAACGTCTGTTTGTCCGAGCCACTAACTGAACTCAGGTCAGTTCCTGACTAACAGGGTGCCCCCTAACAAGTTCTTCAAAACAAACAGGCAGCTTTTGTACCCTTTTAGAGTTTTGCCAGCAGTCAGACTTTTCACCCAGCAGCAGACTACCACAGCAGAAAGAGCAAGAGAAAGAGAGCCCTAACTATCAGTCAGCTTGTGGGCAGGGTCATCTGTGCCTGTGCACGTGGGAGGGTACCTTTTGTGCAGAGCATGCTCATCAATGCCTAGGACCACGTGGAGATACAAGTTTCAACCTGCCTACAACCTCATATTTATAAATATCTCTGGATAGCTGAGAATAATAATGAAGTCTAGCTACTGGGTAAAATGTGGATCTAGGAATGGGGCTTAATCCCACCAAAAGCTCTACAATGTTTCAGGGCTCCAGCGCCCATAACAGAACCTATTAGGATTCTGAGAAAAAATTTTATTTTCTGCCTATCAGCCATAGAGCCCGGGGACCTTTTTTTTTTTTGGGGGGGGGGGTTCAGGCTTCAATTCTTCCCCCAAAAAACTCCTTAAATGTATTATTTCTTGTATCTTGTATTGTTTTAGTTTTTATTTTGATATCTATATTTATTCTTATATACTTTGTTTTCCAAAAAAAACAAATAAAAGGGCCAATGCTTGTATTAACTACCACAGCACCTGAAAATTATGGCTACTGGGTTATGGGGTAGTTCTTTTTTTAATTCTTACCTAAACTAACCCTAGTAATTAACTTTTTGCTTCCTTTTGGTCTGTGAAATATTCAACTGACAAAGGAAATGAAGGGAATGAAAGATAAGGGAAGGGAAAGGCAGGGAAGGGAAAAAAAGGGAAAGGGAGGAAGGAAGCAGAGGTATCATGTATTCCTGTCCCAGTGTGACAATGCTGCTCCTCTATAAAGTACTGTGAGTTAGGGTTCTCACCCTAGGACAGGAAGTGTGTTACTAGTAGAATAACCAGGTCAAAATTAAAAGGGAAATACTAATAAAGCCACTACATCCAAGAACTGGTAAGCCATAATATATATATATAAAAATAAAAATATAAACTGTCCTTGAAGCTAACATCTTATATTCTTGTCTGTAAATTGTAAAGGTTGGTGAGCAAAAATGTTGACGCTAAACTCCAGGTCTCCCCCCCCCCTCACCCCCAAACATACACACAACCTGCCAACACCTCCTCTAACTTATTCCTGCCATTGAAAAAAATGCCATTTTGTTCACCTACATTTGTGGTAGCATAATGTTCCAGTCCCAAATCTTCTCCCTACTGTTTACAAGATATGAAGTCCTTCTTTGGATGTCTGTGTCACTACCTATTGGCTCTTCTCTCAGGATCCAGACGAGGAATATGAGTTGAGTGAAATCAATACAGGCAGATCTGCAGCACTGGATTGCCATCCCCAGTGGTTGGACATATCACCAGCAAAAGACCCTGATGGTGTACTTAGGTGAACATAACATGCTTAACAGGGTCAGATGGGATTAGGTGTTGCCTAACATTACAGCAAAATCAGTAAATACAATAAGACATTTTGGTTGAGATATACAGATTGCTGGCTTCTGAGAAGCATTTTAAAATAGTTGCCTTCTAGTAAGGGGAAATGTAATTTTCTAAACGATGACCTCCCACCGGGTTCATTATCATTATCCTTCTATATAATGCCATATAATACCTTGATATTCATTCAACAACCATAGGATATTTTCTGCGGGGCTCCAGATAAATACATGCTCCATGCAGGCATTCAACATAATGTCATATAAATAGTTTGAGCAGAGAAAGCCTTCACTGTTAGATCTGTTTTGATGTAAAATAAAGTGGATGAAACCTTTTTAACAATACTCACAGCTTCGCCAAAAACCCAACAAAAGGGGCCAAAGGTCTTGTCATGTCATCTATTTTCTTCTTGCCAGTGGGAGCTTGCTTGACATGCTATCAACCCTAACATGCTCTCTTACACTATCAAACATATTGATCTTGTCTAGGCAACTTATGCAGCACAGATCAGACAGATTCATCTACAGGGAATTACTTACAATAGACTTATATTTACACTTTGGGACTCATATTCAAATGTTACACAGTAACTCCAAGTCTACAGTATGACTGATGTGAGCAGAATATAGTGCATGTGTCAGATTTCCTTACCTGAATAGCATTCATATTTATGAATATTAAAGCACCTCTATTGAAAAAATATATTGCTTTCTACAAACTGTCTGCATTTCATATTTGTAATGATAGAATAATAATAACCTTTTTATTTTACATGTTTTAACTATTGCATGCAGACCAAGCAGTTCAGCAATAGTGTCTAGGGTTGCAACAAACTAAAACCCTTCCAGGGTGGTTATAATTGTTACCTTTAATTCACAGGATTAAGTAGATGCAAACTAAATGTCACCTGCTTTTTTTTAAAGCACTTTGTATTTTAAACAGTTGCATTAAAAAAAAAAAAAGTTTTCATCTTTTTTTATCCTTTGTTTCATCTCTGTGTTGCTGATCCCCTGCAGTCTTTTGCAGCCACTTTCCATCTGGTTTTCCTCATAGGGACAACAGTGGATCATGTCTATGTAAATAGTGTTGAAATGGGCATTTGTAGTCTCCATCAGAAGCCTGTGTGACAAGGTGGCAACACAGAAGTACAATTGGGAGTGTTGTCATCCCATACAAGCAGTGCCTGAACATTGACCTTCACGGCAGAATCATTGGATATTATTTTAATGACAGCTTCAGATGTAAACATATTAAACATGATTTATTAAATTACATTACCATGTTACATAAATCTATAGTACAATAACTGTGTTCGCATATACTTAGCCTCTTGCTGCCCACATAATGTCCACACGCTGCACATATGCATCCATGGATAGCTGAGGTTCCTCTTCTGAGAGCACACTCCCAGCACAGTGACCAAGCTGTCACAGACAGCTCTGAGTCTCTAGTAATGATCAGGACCAGGCAGGACTGCCCCCCCGCCCCATTATGTGACCATTGTGACAGCCAATCACAGTGATCATGTGATCGGGCAGTCCTTAACCAACCCTGGGTGTAAAGACCCACTTAAAATGATGCTGGAGCTGGCCAGGAAGAAAGTAAAAAAAAATTGCAGCAACTACTCACACTGTTATTTTTACTGGACAGCATGTACCTATGGAGAAAAATAAAAGTAAAAAGATGCAACTTTAAAAAAAAAAAAAAAAAAAAAAAAAAAAAGGAATTCATGTACTAATACGATCATTATATGTATGAACCACATGCACTTATCAGAATACATTCAGGGAAATTCAAAACAGCCCTAACGATACTTTTCTGGCGGTAGTTACCTTAAGAACCTGCGCCTAATTCAGGCAAGTAATTGTGCAAGTGTCAGTAACATTACCAACATGTGTGGCAAATTCAGGCAGTTCTTACTTTACGAACCTGTCGCTATGGCAGTAACAGATTCCTGGAATCTGGAATTACCACCTGGTTCTGGAATTACCACCACTTCTCAGTTTAGGAAACTGGCAATAATAAAGAACTGAGAGACTAGTTCTCCATCAGGCCCACTTCACTTCTAATTGATGACATACAGCAGTGGGTGGATTCAAAAGCCAATTCTGGACTAAATAACCACTTAAAGACCAGCCTCGTTTTGGATTTTAGGTGTTTACAAGTTTAAAACAGGTTTTTTTGCTAGAAAATTACTTAGAACCCCCAAACATTATATATTTTTTTTTCTAACATCCTAGAGAATACAATAGCGGTCATTGCAATACTTTTTTTTGCACCGTATTTGCGCAGCGGTCTTCTAAGCGCACTTTTTTTGGAAAAAATTCACTTTTTTGAAAAAAAAAATAAGACAACAGTAAAGTTAGCCCAATTTTTTTTTATATTGTGAAATATAATGTTACGCCAAGTAAATTGATACCCAACATGTCACGCTTCAAAATTGCGCCCGCTCGTGGAATAGCGTCAAACTTTTACCCTTAAAAATCTCCATAGGCGACGTTTAAAAAATTCTACAGATTGCATGTTTTGCGTTACAGAGGAGGTCTAAGGCTAGAATTATTGCTCTCACTCTACCGGTCGCGGCGATACCTCACATGTGTGGTTTGACCACCGTTTTCATATGCGGGCGCTACTCACGTATGCGTTCGCTTCTGCGTGCGAGCTCGTCGGGACAGGGCGCTTTAAAAAATTTTTTTTTTTTTTTTATTATTTATTTTATTTTATTTTATTTATTTTTTCACTGTTTTTAAAAAAAAAAAAATTGGATCACTTTTATTCCTATTACAAGGAATGTAAACATCCCTTGTAATAGAAAAAAGCATGACAGGTCCTCTTAAATATGAGATCTGGGGTCAAAAAGTCCTCAGATCTCATATTTAGACTAAAATGCAAAAAAAAAAAAAAAAAAAAAAAAAGTCGTTTAAAAAAATGACACTAAAAAAATTTGTGCCTTTAAGAGAGTGGGCGGAGCCGTCGTAATGACGTCGCTCCGGCCGTCACATGGTATGGAGATGGGTAGGCCTCACTTGTCTCCATACCTCAGCAGGGAAAGGACCCGATCGCCTCCGCCGCTACCGACGGCTCCGGTAAGCGGCGGAGGGTGCGGGAGAGCGGCGGGAGGGGGGGTGGCACCTCTCCCGCCGCCGATAACGGTGATCTCGCGGCGAACCCGCCACTGAGACCACCATTATCGTGTACAGAATCGCTCACTGAAAAGATGGATATCTCGGTTGTGGCAGCAGCTGCTGCCGTTACCGAGATATCCATCTTCAAAAAAATGACGTATATATACAGTGAGCGGGGCTGAAGTGGATAATGGCTAAGGATCTGCCCACTCCTGTGTGCTGTCAATCAAAAGTAAAGCGGACCTAATGGGGAACTAGTCTCACATTTCCCCATTGGGCTCTATGTGCCTTGCCTGATGAAGGGGTGCTGTGTGGCAAATTTTAGCTATGATGTGATCATGAAATAAAGCTTTGGCCTCTTTTTTTGGAGATTCCTGGTGTGCTAGTGACATATCCTTCCCTATCTACATAAATTGGGCGCAAGCACCGACACTTTTGGTGAATTCTAAAGGCTGTCTACACCACCCTTTATGAACTCCCCCAAATAGCTTTCCCTATAGTTCTCCTTTACCTGGCTTCGCTTTGTGGCTAACCAAAAATTGAGATATTAAAACAAAATAACAAGTGTTCATTCCATTGGACTGATGCATTTGAGACGTTTTCTCAGCACTATAACACTTTGTGAAATATTGCATATGTCAGAGTGTTTTCCTAGTAAGGGTTGGCAGATATATCACTGCCTGATATTCTTGAAGAGGGAACTGCCCATCTCTAAGTGGCCTTAGTCCAGCTTCCTCTGGAAGCCATTACCATAACCTAGTTTTTCTATCTCTGGCAGAAAGGCATGCTATTTGATGTTCCTAAACAGTGCAGTCTTGTACAGCATATGTCTTCTTGGACACAGTGTTGCAGATCTAATTCTAAACAAATAGATAAATCGGTAGTCAAATCAACAAACCCATTTTATGCATTCATAAATGGCTATTTACAGGCCCTTACTAAATGAATCTTCTGCAAACAATAACTGATGCTTTTAGTCCAGGGTTTTTATGTGTTCTACGAAACATTTCATACTTATCAATAGAGAAGCTGGTGCTTAAACTGCTCTTAACAGAAAGTATGTCACTTCACCATGTATCATCTCACACAATTTACCCAATAAAATACCCTGACCTCTCAAAGTTAAATTGATCTGCGCTTTGTCTTGAAACATTTCTGTTAATGTTACACTTCATAAACATGGAAAAATAATTTGAATTCCATTACCTTTGAAAATACTTTTTCTAAAAAAACAATTTTATTCATTTATGATAGGTTTGAAAAGAAACATTTGCAATCAATTGAAAAACCAGGCACTTGCCACCGATCAAATGAACCATCACATCCCATACAACAAAATGTTTAGGTTTTCACAGATCAGTTTATTATCTACATACGGCATGAAACTGCTCAATCATTATTAGACTTGTGCACAGGAAATAGCAGAAAAAAAGAGAAGGGCTTCAATGCAGAATTAAATTACACCTAAAGCCAAAACTTTTTATTAGCTTTGGATAAAGTAGAGAATGTTTGTCCTTCTGGGAAGGCACAATTGTTACATCTTGATGACAATGGTTATTAGAACAAACAGAAAGGGTTAATCTCGCTAGCAAGACCTCAGACAGCAATAAAGTGGCATATGCAGGGAAAGACTCATCATTAGGCACAGCAGGCCATATTTGGAAAAAGGTGGCTTTACCCCATGGAATTATTGGCCTCACAACTTTTCCCCATTTATAATATTCTAAGCTAGGTTAGGACCACTAAAACAATAAATGTTATATGTAAAAGAGGAGATTCTAGAGTTGAGGTAAAGAAAAGATTTTGTGCTCACTGCCTCTTAGAAAGCTAAATTTCACCCTGGCCTTATGTGCTGAAAAAAGGAGTTGTGGGGAGGGGGGTAACCAAAACCAAACCATAACAGGGCTAAACATGTTATCAGAAAACACAGCTACAGTCAGGACAGGCAGAGTACCAGTGAGGACCACCAACACCAGTAACTAAGTGAATCCAAAATGCAAAGATGAGTCACACCTACAAGCTAACAAACTAAAAAATGTATAACTTTTAGGTGTTTAGGGAAGATATTGACTTTAAGGGAGTTTGTACTGTGGGGGAGGTTTGGGGATTGGGGTAGGCTGGAGGGAGGATCATTTTTACTTGTGAGAGAGTTGGGGCTGGGAATGGATTTTCTGCTAGGGGGGCTGTATTTTTGCTTAGAGTAGGTGAAGTAGGGGGTAGATTTGTGCAAAGGGGACATTTTTGGGGGTGGATTTTTTTGCTTGGGGGATGGGGAAGAGTTTCCCTTAGTGGGAGAGGGAAAGGTTAGTTTTTTTTCTGGGAAATTTGTACTCTGGGGCTTAAAATTGTAGCCTCTGATGAGGTGTTGGTGGGGGGGTATTTAACACTGTACTCAGTAAGCAGGGCTATATGTTACATACACCTGAACATTACCCTCTGCACTGTGTGTTAAATCTAAATTCCAGGTCTGGATTTTAAAGCATACATACTTTGGTCCATCTTGGACCAATGTAAGTATGTATGTATCACACCTGTGAGTTCCCTGTGGAAGCTAGAAATCACTGTAGGCTTCGTAGCTCTTACAGTGATCACCACTGTTTTCTAGGTCTTCTGCTGATATCTTGGATGTGATGTCAGTAGCCCAAGCAGACTCAACACTCAAGTGTTACTCTATAGTATTCCCCTCTTGCCTTTCCTCCAGCTGCAACAAAAAAGGTTAAGTAGGGAGGTGAAGGGAGAAGAGATGATGGGCTAGGACAGAGACTAAAAAAACATTCCCAGAAGTGGAGAGGACTATGATTTGCAAGGAGGAAGGGAGCTGTGCTAGGAAATTTACTCTTCCAGGAGAAGTATAATTCTCTTGCAATTTCAAAGGCACATTGGAAATCAATAAAATATACTGTATTTTATGCAAAGGAAAAACACTGAGTAATTATTTAAAATACTTGGTTTTTCCTTTGCTTTTCCTGTGTCAAGTCCTGACCACTGCATTCTGTATGCGGGGAGCACCTGTGGTCTGCATTATGCAAAGGGGTTGATTTACTAAAACTGGAGAGTGCAAAATCTGGTGCAGATCTGCATTTAAACCAATCAGATTTTAGTTCTTTTGTTGTGTCAAAGCTTAATTGAACAAGCTGAAGTTAAAAGCTGATTGGCTACCATGCACCAGCCACACCTCCAGTTTTAGTAAACTCTCCAGTTTTAGTAAATCAATTATTTGTGTGTGTAGCACAGTTTACATGTATCAGCAGTTAGGAATATGTAATATATGGGACAAAATAAAATATTCAGCAATAGGGAATTTGTATTGTACAGTGCAAAATAGGTACTCCTAACTGCCAAACTCTGTATACTGTGCTATTTATTACATGCCTGTACATTATATACGCCTGACTCATGCAACATTGTATAATATGTACTCCTGACTACTGAACTCTGTGTGTTGCATACTCCTGCCTTATAGTCTGTACATTATGTTCCCTTGACACATGCACTCTGTGTTGTACGTTCCCCTGATCCCTACAATCTGTAAGTTACACACTTCTGACTCCTGCACTCTGTGCCTTGTGGTATTTTGTTTGGAAAATACTATAGGTAAGTTCACTGTTCCATTTTAATGCTATGGCAGACCATTTAAATGAACAGGCTGCCTCAACTCAGTGCATGTCAATGTGCAACATAAGAGGTATTAACACCTCACCAGACCAGAAAGGTCTAAATTGTACCTTAGTGTTTCAGACTTGCCATTTTCACCAGTCTGTTTGCTTGATTACTTAAACAGGACACTACCAGGCATCATTTTGTTGTACCTGGTAAGCTAACCATTAGTGTGTTCTGTTCAAATGGGTTCATTTGTCTCAGAGTTTGTGGCTCTACTCCACATGTATTTAGGTGCAGCATGATGCTGTGGGCAGAAAACACATGGAGTTCAAGCGCAGTAACAGGAAAATATTGTAACAGAAGTCCAGCAACACACAGCCGACCTGGCAGGAAGGCTACCCAGGAGCACTTACAAGTTGTACAACGATAGAAAAGTAGATTGAAGAGGTGCGGACAGTGTCTGCCTTGAGGAGCGGAATGCTGCCTGACCGATCTGTACCCAAATGGGGATGTTTCCAGGAAGGATGGCTTGTCTCTGTACTTTCCCTACTCCTCCAAAAACTTTCCATGATGCTAAGCACTCTTCCTGACAGACGGGTTTCCTGTGCCTACACTGCCACTTGAAAAAATGAATGCTAAACCCAGAAGCCAGGGCATTAAATAGCCTCTGTAAAAGAAAGAAAAGAGGGTGCACCAGCCTTGTGCATTACCCAAAGGATGTTTATTAATGTAAGATAAAAAGAGATATGCTCACAAACAAAACAGTCATAAAAACATTGGGCACACACCGACCAGCTCACCTAGACTGTATCCCACAAGCCGGAGGACCATCCAAATGGCTGACATGTTTCAAGGGGAGATCTTCCTCTTCCTCCCCTTGAAACGTGTCAGTCATCTGAAAGGTATATTTCTTTTTATCCTATATTAATAAACATCTCTTTGGTAATGCGCTGGCCCTCTTTTTGTTCTTTTACAGTGTTTCCATTGGGTTCCCCCCAACCCCTGGAGGGTTGTGCACCTGTCTGGAGCTACAGCAATCCTGTGTAACATCCACCGCTATTGCATCACCCTTGAGTGAAGAAGACTTTTTTTTGTTATATCGGCTTAAATAGACTCTGCCTGATCCAAGATGACCACCAAAGCCACCAGGGGTGCCAGCATCCAATTGGATAGCTGCCTCCCTGTGAGTGAGGAAATCATAGAGGAACTAGATTACTCTTGATTTCCTCCCCATCTGCATTGTCGCTGTGGACGAGCGCCACCTGCAGTGTAGAATATAGACTGCACCTGCCTACATGCACTCAACACTTTGCCATTGTGCTCCTCTGCAAGCATTCTCATCAAATTTGTTTATTATTTTTTAAATGTAACAAAGATTGACAAATTGAGTACATACAAGGATGGTGGCACAATCTCTGCAAGCATTCTCAAAAACAGCATTGGCTACAAGCAGTTGCAGCTGCAAACTAGTTATAAATTGAAGGGGTCAAATTTTCAATTTCGATGCTTTCATGCCCACCCTCTAGCATCCTTTCTGAATAAAACAGTGGCATATAAATAATAATAATAATAATAAATAATAAAACTGGCAGTGCTATTGCCAAGCTGCATATATAATTGCAAATAGGAAAGTTTTTTTTACTATATTTATACAATTATGAGCAGTTTTACACAGGTCTCACAAAAACCCTTCCCTGTTCCCTCTTTCCTATCCCTACTCACACTTTGTTGAAGTATTGTACAGCTGATTTTTTGCTGCGGTGCCATGTGGGAAATGTGGGGCAGGGGTTCAACTCAAGCGCGCACGTTTAACATTATGCTATCAGGCATGTTAATTGCATCCTAAGGTCCACATAATCTTTACGGGGTTAGGAGGTGTTCAGGGAACTTTGCTCCGTACAGCACATTAGGCACCATACCACTGAGTGAATGGAATTGTATGATTGGAATGTGGTGTATTTAGGTGCTGCATTGCAGTACAGGGGGAGATGTACCCCAATAAACTATTTGTTTTTTTTATATATCTA
The DNA here is from genome assembly GCF_042186555.1 of Aquarana catesbeiana. NCBI lineage: Eukaryota > Metazoa > Chordata > Amphibia > Anura > Ranidae > Aquarana > Aquarana catesbeiana. The sequence goes on along the minus strand of NC_133324.1, from coordinate 255,347,199 downwards.
TATATAAATAAAGTATATTAAAAATCTAAAATAAATAAATGCACGCAACACACACATACAGTATTCATCTACTTTAAATCCACTGGCATCTGACCAAACCAAAAATATCAATTTATCAGTGGAGATACCCTGTAACTGCTTATAGTATATTTCTGCTAGAATGCAGCAATGCAAAGGTGGTAAGGTGGTATTTATTTTTGTAAAAGTAACAGTTTAACATGCATATTGCGAAGAACATATTATAAGATGATAAAAATGTAATCCAAGAATAACTTAATAAGATCCACTATATGTAATATGCCAATTAGTAGTCATTTGCATAATCACAAGCGAGTTTCTAATAGCACTTTCATTGCTTGTAAAATGTGTCTTTATCACTCCATTATTTGAGGTAACAGTAATTAGCACAGAGCTAGTGTCAAAGCGTTGTTCCTGAACAGCCTCATAATAGCTTCGTACATCTCCCTGTAACTTCAGCTCTGCTTGATAAATGACAAAAAATCTATCCCTGAAATAAAAATCAGCGTATTACCAGTCTCAGCTGGAACATATAGCTTATATAAAACATGGGTAAGAAAGGTCGATCACAATACTAAAATTGAAAAATTAAGCAGTTTAGGGCCTCTGGGATAAAACGAATTCCAAGATCCATTTTTATTATAGAATACAATGACCACTGGCCTATGATTAGATCAATATATATATAAAAAACAAAAACAGTGCAAAATCTAATGCTGGATGAGGCACGAAACAAGAAATTTGTTGATAGCCCTAGAGCAACAGTGAAACAAGTTTCAAATCTCATGGATCAATTAGTCTTCAGCCAGTTCCAGAATAAAAGATATATAGACTTGCTGTATTAAAAAAACATATGTTCTAGAGCTTCTACTTACTGTATGTAAAGGGCATGTAACGTTTCATGAGAATTAAAGCTGAAATGTAAATGGCAGAAAATGTATTTTTCTAAAACAGTTTATTTAATTTATGCATGTCAGTGATTTTAAAGGAGGCTCAATTTTTTGCACAGTATATTGCCAAATTGATCTTGGGAGCCACTTTACAAGTGTAACCCTTTAGCAAAAATCTATTCATGTTTCTCATATTTATAGGACTATTCCTTGCTTTTATTGTATAAAAACTGGGCAATGATCTGACTAAAGGAGTTCAGTATAAATCACTTCTTGTGATAAAAAATAATAGAAGCGCACTCAGAGATTAACAAAATTTGAATTCATTTAGCGCTGATCAGTAGTAAACTGCTAGTATTAAACATTTTACAGCTCATATATTATATTTGTAAGACATAGATTTTTTTTGCTGAATATATATATATATATATATATATGAAATTCATAGACAGATTCTGTAAATTAATACAAAGCTTTCTCTGATTGGCTGAGGTGGAAAGACATCCCGATCTCTGACTCAGCCAGTCACAAGAAGCTTTGTATTCATTCACAGAATGCAAAGATGCCTATGAATGGCTGAGCACCGCTCAAATCGACTCTTATATTGTTCTGGGTAGGAGATGGGAAGTCTTTGTCTCACAGCTGGAACCCAGCACTGTATACTGTATGTAGTGGAAGCTACATGCAGTACATACAATGTTTAGAGCCAGTGCCGCACTTAGTGAAGGAGATAATTCATTTGGACCAGCTTGGTCCAAACAATTTAAAATGACAGAAAACAAGGAGATCAGCTTTAAATGATGGATGGTACCAGTATACATACGGAGATTTGAACTATGATTAAAAAAGGACTGTGTCACAAACACCATATCTAAAGGCAAACCTTCATTTTCGATGACACAAGGAAGGTAGGAAACCATCTCATGTTTTTATCGTTATCTATGACCCAACTAGGGAGATTCACTTTCTCTAATTTCCTTGGTAAAGGAATATCTGAAATTTTGAGTTGTTTCTAGAACAAAAAAAATGGGTAAATCTTTCAATGGGTGTCCTTGTTCCAGTGTTAACTCTCTAGGAGGGGATTTCCTTTACATTAGGGAATTCCCTCCTTTTTCCTGTTGTGCCTACAAAACAGGAAGTAAAATGTAACTTTCTCAGTGTTAGACAGATGAAAAAAACATCCTACTCTATCTAAAATTAAATTAGCAGTTTGTCTTTTGATCTATTTAACATCAGTGCAGTCTTAATGGGTGATTTGGCAGGGCTGTATGTGTTCCAGTGTGAATAGGGATGACCCGAACACCCCCTGGTTTGCGGCAGAACATGTGAACAGACAAAAAATTTGTGCAAACACCATAAAAGTCTATGGAACTCGAACGTGAAAAATCAAAAGTGCTAATTTTAAAGGCTAATATGCAAGTTATTGTCATAAAAAGTGTTTGGGGACCCGGGTCCTGCCCCAGGGGACATGTATCAATACAAAAAAAAGTTTTAAAAACGGCCGTTTTTTCGGGAGCAGTGAGAATGCTTAAAGTGAAACAATAAAAGTGTAATATTCCTTTAAATATCATGCCTGGGGGGTGTCTATAGTATGCCTGTAAAGTGGTGCATTTTTCCCGTGTTTAGAACAGTCCCTGCACAAAATGACATTTCTAAAGGAAAACAAGTATTTTAAAATGGCTTGCAGCTGTAATGTAATGTTGCCCCCCCCCCCCCCCCCCCGCCCATTACTAGGCCCTTTGGGTCTGGTATAGATATTAAGGGGAACTCCGCACCTAAATAAAAAAAAAGTCGTGGGGCCCCCAGGCCCTATATACTGTGAATAGCAGTATACAGGCAGTCCCTGGGTTACAAACAAGAAAGGGACTGTAGATTTGTTGTTAAGTTCAATCTGTTTGTAATTTGGAACAGGTACATTTTTTAAGTGTAGCTCCAGCCCAAAAATCTATTTTTAAGCTTTTTGGATAATATAGGGAAGGGTTATCACCCCTGTAACATTTGTTTTGCTGTCTGTGCCCCTGTTCAGAAGATTTCACCTAACTTTCTGTCCCAATGACAATTGAAATTTGAAAATTTTGGGTTATTAGGGAAACAAGGATTGATGATAAAGCATCAGTGGAGACACCTTTTTTCCCATATTAACTCTTACAGGAGAAAAGGGGTAGATTTCCTCTCACTTCCTGTTGTCTCCTTCCATTGGTAAGTAGGAGTTGTTTGTAAGTTGGATGTTTGAAAATAGGGAACCGCCAGTATATACTATACGGCCTGCCCTATACACTCTGCGGAAAATTGGGCCTTAGGAGTTGGTTGTACCAGAACACTGTAAGCCCTCACAGTTCCTCCTGGTGGGTGCTGGAACGGGCCCTGCTGTGAAATATTATTTCAAGAATTGTAATTACATGCCCCTGTTAAACAGGGGCAGAAAAATTGGGCCTTAGGTGGTGGTGGTGCCACAACACTGTAACCCCTCACAGATACTCTTGGTGGGCACAGGAACGGGCCCTGCTGTGAAATATTAGATCAAAAATTTTAATTACAATACAGTGCAGCCGTAGTGCAGTTCTTACTACTTTTCTGGTGGTGTACACAGTACACAATACAGTGCAGCTGTAGTGCAGTTGCTACTACTTTTTGGCCACCAAGGAGAGGCAGACGCTCACAGGCCACTAAAAGAGGGCAAGCAGGCTCTGTGTCTACAGTCAACAGTGCTGGTCATGGACATGGTGCATCCTCTGCCGGTGGCTGTGGGGCACACTTGTCCTTTTTTTCTGCTGCTGGCCGTGTTATTGAGTCAGAACATGCAGAAGAGTTGGTGGAGTGGATAACAAAGCCATCCTCATCCTCATCATCCTCTGTCATCCAGGCTAAGAGTAGTTTTCCTTCCTATGCAGCTGCCAAAGAGGCCTATTCCACCGACTCCTTGTCCACAGTCACTCCTTCCGTAGCCCCACCATCATGCACGGAGGAGTCCCCCTAACTATTCGACCACAGTGTCGGGAACATGCTGCTGGAAGATGCGCAGCAATTTGAAGGCTCCGATGTTGGTTCCCAGGTAGAGGAAGGGAGTAACGTGAGCTTAGAGAGAGGGGGTGCCCAAGAAGGACAAGAAACTGGCAGTCATGTTCCCCCAGCTGCAGCATAGTGCCAAGTTTGCTCCAGTGATGAGGAGGGAGGGGATGATGAGGTCACTGACTCTACTTGGGTGCCTGATTGAATAGAGGAGGAGGAGGAGGCACAACTCCAACGAGGCAGGATGTCCTCTAGGGGGTAGCTTAAGGGCAGCCACCCTACTGCATCACACCGCAGAGCTCCACAGGTGCAGGGCGCTGCTGACTCCCCGCTGATTTTGAAAAGTTCCTTGGTGTGGGCATTTTTGGACACGTGTGCAGCAGATCGCACCATTGCTGTTTGCAACCTATGTCTGAAGCAGATCAAGCGTGGCCAGAACAGCAGCCGCTTGGGCACCACATGCTTGACCAGACATATGCAGACCTCCCATGCAGTCTTTTTCCCGTATACTATATTTGAGATTTAATATCTCTCAGATATGATTTGGGTTAAATGAGAGTTCTTTGACCATGAGTGACAGCTTTAACACAATAATAACGTTTATTGGTGAGTAGTTGAAAGTCTATCTAATACACAACCATCTATCTATAGTCTACACCAAGGAAGAAAATATTAGGTTAAAATAAGAGAATTACATGAAGGAATACAGAGTATATTCCTGAAAACATTAATCTACAAACATATTTAGTTACAAGTGAAATGCAGACCTTTCCCATAATTACCCTTTGCACCAAGGTTCCATTCTGATGGTTGCTCTCCCATAAAAGTGTGTGTTTTCCTGCCATCTAGTCTGTGCTAGGGATGAGCTTTGAGTTTGAGTCGAACTCATGTTCGACTTGAACATCGGCTGTTCGCCAGTGCCGAACAGCGAACACTTTGGGGTGTTCGCGGCAAATTCGAACGCCGCGGAACACCCTTTAAAAGTCTATGGGAAAAATCAAAAGTGCTAATTTTAAAGGCTTATATGCATGGTATTGTCATAAAAAGTGTTTGGGGACCTGGGTCTTCCCCCAGGGGACACGTATCAATGCAAAAAAAAGTTTTAAAAACGGACGTTTTTTCAGGAGCAGTGATTTTAATAATGCTTAAAGTGAAACAATAAAAGTGTAATATTCCTTTAAATTTCATACCTGGGGGGTGTCTATAGTATGCCTGAAAAGGGGCGCATGTTTCCCGTGTTTAGAACAGTCTGACAGCAAAATGACATTTCAAAGGAAAAAAAGTCATTTAAAACCTCGCGGCTATTAATGAATTGTCAGCCTGACAAGTTCATTGATAAAAATGGCATGGTATTTCCCCACAGGGGAACCCAAACCAAAATTTAAAAAAAAAATGGCATGGGGTCCCCCTAAATTCCATACCAGGCCCTTCAAGTTTGGTATGGCTATTAAGGGGAACCCCGCTCCAAAATTTAAACAAAAAATGGCATGGGGGTCCCCCTCAAAATCCATACCAGACCCTTCAGGTCTGGTATGGATTTTAAGGGGAGCCCCACGCCAAAATGAAAAAAAAATGGCAATGGGGTCCCCCCAAAAATCCATACCAGACCCTTATCCGAGCACGCAACCTGGCAGGCAAAAGAGGGGGGATGAGAGAGCGCCCCCCTCCTGAACTATACCAGGCCACATGCCCTCAACATTGGGAGGGTGCTTTGGGGTAGCAGCGCCCCAAAGCACCTTGTCTCCATGTTGATGAGGGCAAGGGCCTCATCCCCACAACTCTTGGCCGGTGGTTGTGGGGGTCTGCGGGTGGGGGGCTTTAACAAGGGGACCCCCAGATCCCACCCCCCCTGTGTGAAATGGTATTGGGGTACAAAAGTACCCCTACCATTTCACAAAAAAAGTGTCAAAAATGTTAAAAATGACAAGAGACAGTTTTTTGACAATTCCTTTATTTAAAGCCTTCTTCTTTCCATCTTCTTTGTGTCTTCTTCCTTCCTTCTTCCTTCGGTTTCTTCCTTCAATTTTTACATCTTCTGGTTCTTCTTCCGATCCTCTGCTTCTTCCTCTGGTGTTCTCGTCCAGCATCTTACAACCAGAGGAAGAAGAAGATGGAGGAAGAAACCAAAAGGAAGAAGGAAAGAATAAGGAAGAAGACCCAAAGAAGATGGAAAGAAAAAGACTTTAAATAAAGGAATTGTCAAAAACTATCTGTAATTTTTAACATTTTTGACACTTTTTTTGTAAAATGGTAGGGGTACTTTTGTAACCCCTTACCATTTCACACGGGGGGGCGGGATCTGGGGGTCCCCTTGTTAAAGGGGGCTTCCAGATTCCGATAAGCCCCCCGCCGGCAGACCCCCACAACCACCGGCCAAGGGTTGTGGGGATGGGGCCCTTGTCCTCATCAACATGGGGACAAGGTGCTTTGGGGGGCCACTACCCCAAAGCACCCTCCCAATGTTGAGGGCACGTGGCCTGGTACGGTTCAGGAGGGGGGTGCTCTCTCATCCCCCCCTCTTTTCCTGCGGCCTGCCAGGTTGGTGCTCAGATAAGGGTCTGGTATGGATTTTTGGGGGGACCCCACACCAATTTTTTTTTCATTTTGGCGCAGGGTTCCCCTTAAAATCCATACCAGACCTGAAGGGACCGACAATTCATTAATAGCTGCGAGTAGTTTTAAATTACTTTTTTTCCTTTGAAATGTCATTTTGCTGTCAGACTGTTCTAAACACGGGAAACATGCGCCCCTTTTCAGGCATACTATAGACTCCCCCAGGTACGAAATTTAAAGGAATATTACACTTTTATTGTTTCACTTTAAGCATTATTAAAATCACTGCTCCCAAAAAAACGGCCATTTTTAAAACTTTTTTTGCATTGATACATGTCCCCTGGGGCAGGACCCAGGTCCACAAACACTTTTTATGACAATAACTTGCATATAAGCCTTTAAAATTAGCACTTTTGATTATTCATGTTCGAGTCCCATAGACTTTAACGGTGTTCGCGTATTCAAACTAATTTTTTGCCTGTTCGCATGTTCTGGTGCGAATCGAACAGGGGGGTGTACCTGGTCTGTGCATATCATTACATGCTGATGCCTCATTGGTTGGAATAGCGTGGCTCTGATTAGTGAGCTTCCCTATTCCTGGTTAAGGACTGGCTACATCTCCAATCCCTATACTTTGCATATGTCAGCCCCCTTTAATGCAAATCCTTGTGACTATTCTGAGCAGGAGCTTAACTTGAACTTTCCCGGGAAGTTAAGTATTGATTACAGGTTTGCCTCCCTTTATTGCATATCCCAGCATGGGATCCTTTGAAGTGAGTATGTGTAAAACAATGAGGTTTGGATCCCATTGTTTGTATACACAAGCCTAGGCACCGACTTGTCTGGTCTACCAGAGATTTCTGTGAAGATAATATGTTCCGCCCTACATAGATAAAAGCTAAATTAAATATATTCATAATTCCAATATTTTACAGCTATTAATGTAGATTGCACATAAACTCATAAGGCAATAAGTCCGTTGGCAACAGCACTTGAAAGACCCACATCAAAGAAAAAGGCAACCTTCTCCTTGTTCCTCATCTGGGATCTCCAATCCTGCTATACCTCTAGTCCTCTCGAAAACCTGCACTGAGAATGAAGGTATAGCAATAGGTGTCCCAAGTACTTGCAGCCAAACTGCTAGCAGTACACCACCATCTGATTTTAGCAGGCAAATTTCCCTACCCCAGTTGCTAAACCGTAAAAAGAAATTTGGTCCCAGCCATCCACATGCTCAGCATCTGAATGCTAGCTTGGCCAAATTGCTAGCACTGCAACTACTGCCTTTTCAGCTGGTAGACTCTGCCCCCTTTCGTGAATTTGTGGAATGTGCTGTACCTAAGTTGCTTGTTCCAAAACACCATTTCTTTTCACGGCAGGCCATTCCAGCTTTCTACTGGCATGTGGAAGGCAATGTTTTTGTCTTGTTGGAATGGGCGGTCAGCAGTAAGGTGTATATTATCGCGGACTCATGGTCTAGCAGGCATGGGCAGGGAAGTTACCTTTCCTTCAGGGCGCACTGGGTAACTCTGCTGGCAGCTGGGAAGGATGCAGGACAGGGTTCAGTATTGTTGGAGCTTTTTCTGCCACCACGCCTCCAAAATGCTTGTGGTGATTATACCACAGCTCTCTCCTCCACCCCCTCCCCTTCTTCTTCCTCTATGGCCTCTTCTGCAGATTTGTTCTCTGAACCAGCGGTGCTCTGTAAGCGTTCAAGGGGCTGCGCAAGCATGCGGCGCATGAGTTACATAGTAGGTGAGGTTGAAAAAAGACACAAGTCCATCAAGTCCAACCTATGTGTGTGATTATATGTCAGTATTACATTGTATATATGTTGCGGTCGTTCGGGTGCTTATCTAATAGTTTCTTGAAACTATCGATGAGAACACCGCATGTGGAAGGGAATTCCACACCCTTGCCGCTCTTACAGTAAAGAACCCTCTACGTAGTTTAAGGTTAAACCACTGCTTAGGAGACAGGAGCCACACTGGGGCAGAGATTCTGTCAGCTCTGCAGGGGCAGGCTCAGAGGTGGTTGACGCCACGCCAGCTTCAGCCAGGAATGGTTGTATGCGACAATGGCACCAACCTTCTCTCCGCCCTCTGACAGGGACACATGACCCATGTTCCATGTTTGGCACACATCCTGAATTTGGTGGTGCAGCGGTTCTTGAGCAGGTACCTAGGCTTACAAGATTTCCTGAGGAAGGCCAGAAAAGTCTGTGGTCATTTCCAACGGTCATACAATGTCAGTGCTTGGCTGGCTGACATTGAAAGGGAATGCAACCTGCCCACCAACCACTTCATTTGTGACATGTCTACCTGGTGGAACTCAATGTTGGCAATGCTGCAGCGGCTGCACATGCAGCAGAGGGCCATCAATGAGTACCTGTGTGAGTATGGCACCAGGACAGGGTCAGGGGAGCTTGGCTTCTTTTTGCCATTCCAGTGGCTACTGATCAAGGATGCATGCATTGTCCTGTCACCATTTGATGAGGCCACGAGGATGGTGAGCAGCGACAATGCATGCATTAGTGATACCGTCCCTCTTGTCTTCCTGTTGAAGCACACGCTTCATGGAATAATGGACAGGGCACTTGAGGCAGAGCAGTGGGAGGAAGAGGAGAACTTCCTTACCTCTCAAGGCCCCCTTTATCCAGATATTATTCCTGCAGGCCAGCCAAACACACAGAAAGAAGAGGAGGAGGAGGAGGAGGATTGTGTCAGCATGGACATGGAGGAAAACACTCAGCAGCAGTCTTCAAGGGATGGTTTTCAGTCCCCAGAAACCCAAGGAGTCTTACATGGCTGGGAGGAGGTTGTTACGGATCATGTGATCCTTAGTGACCTAGAGGACTCAGAATCGAATGCCTCTGCAAACTTTCTCAGGCTTTGCAGAATCAGGGAGGCCATGCAGCGTAAGAACCCTAGGATTCGTGGCATCAAAGAGAGGGATCATTACTGACTGGCAACCCTTCTTGATCCACATTCCAAGGGTAAGGTTGCAGAACTCATACTGCCTTCGCAGAGGGAGCAGAGGATGAAACATCTTCAGGTGGCCTTAAAGAAAGGTTTGTGCAATGCATTTCCAGACCCTGTGAGGTTACAATTTCCTGGTGCTGGACAACGTGTTGCTGAGGCTTCGTTCAGTCAGAGGAAGAGCAGTGGAGAAGGTGGCCAGCTGACCAATGCCATTAGACAATTTTTCAGTCCTCAGCGCCAAGGCTTGATCAGTTCAAGCAACCATCGCCAGCGTCTGCATTACATGGTGCAGGAATATCTAGGGGCAAGAGCAGACTTGGAGACCTTTCCAACAGAGCATCCACTGGGTTACTGGGTCTTAAGGATGGACCACTGGACAGAACCAGCTCAATATGCAATTGAGTTACTGGCCTGTCCTGCATCCAGCGTTCTTTCTGAACGCACATTCAGTGCTGCTGGAGGGTTTGCAATGGATCATAGAGTGTGCCTGTCCACAGACTCCGTTGATAGGCTCACATTCATAAAAATTAATCAGTCTTGGATCAGCAGCAGCTATCAAGCACCTGATGCTGATGTAACTGACTGATTTTTCTATGGATGCGGGATCCCTGGAAGACTGCTTATGCTGAGTGACTATCCTATTCCTCCTCAATCTTGATGATGCTAGCTTCCAACAATGGTTTGTAGGAAGAGCTATACAAATAAACCGCCTCTGAATCTCTCTTACTCCACTGCGCCAAAGAAAAGTGCAAAGCTATATAAAAAATGTGTAAATGAATACAAAATGTGTGTACATACACAGTGTACAGTGAAAAAAGCTGCCACTTAAATAAATACGTAAACTGATCAGAATCCCAAAACTATACCTCTCACACGTGTACAGATAGAGATATTGGCGCTAATATAAATTGTGTAAAATAATGGGTCAGAGCAGCATAATGCCTATGACCCTTTAATTATACATAAAAATAATAATAGTGTCATGAAAAATATTATTTTTATCATGAAAAGAAATTTCTTTAACACCCAGTGAAAAGTGTCACTATAAATAATAAATTACAAGAAATGAATGAATAAGTTCAACAGTTGTTTTTCAATTTTCTTGTGTGAAAAATCTTCTACTCTTCCACCACACCACCGTGATAGTGACACCACTCCCTCTGAAGAGCGCACTCACCAGATTGTATAGCCTCCCACTCTCGTGTTCGGCAAAACAGCAATTGAACCACACCTGGGTTGCATGTGATGAACCGTGAATCCAATCAAGCAAGCTGGTTACACGGCATTCCATTGCACTGACATTAGATGCCGCTGTCTGAGGAGGACTACACCGATCGGATGGCTGGGCCTTAGAAGGTTGGGTGAGAGATACACCAGTTTACACGTCAGGTCCGCTGTGACCGCAGTGCACCGTTGGATCACTGATCCTGTTGCTTGCTGTGCTTGATGTGGATTTTTTTTAAAGGCTTTTATGTTTCAGTTTAAAAGTGAGTGTAACCATTGAAGTGTGTTTGAAGTGATTTTAATAAATCTGTCAAAATGGTATCACGCTATGTGGAGCACTTTATTCATTTTTTCACATATGGAGCTGGCTTGATTGGATTCACGGTTCATCACATGCAACCCAGGTGTGGTTCAATTGCTGTTTTGCCGAACACGAGAGTGGGAGGCTATACAATCTGGTGAGTGCGCTCTTCAGAGGGAGTGGTGTCACTATCACGGTGGTGTGGTGGAAGAGTAGAAGATTTTTCACACAAGAAGATTGAAAAACAACTGTTGAACTTATTCATTCATTTCTTGTAATTTATTATTTATAGTGACACTTTTCACTGGGTGTTAAAGAAATTTCTTTTCATGATAAAAATAATATTTTTCATGACACTATTATTATTTTTATGTATAATTAGAGGGTCATAGGCATTATGCTGCTCTGACCCATTATTTTACACAATTTATATTACGCCGCTATCTCTATCTGTACACGTGTGAGAGGTATAGTTTTGGGATTCTGATTAGCTTCCAACAATATTTTTGGTTTAGGGCACCACCACCACTGCCCAAGGCCCAATTTTTCTGTCCCAGTTTAACAGGGGCATGTAATTACAATTTTTGATCTAATATTTCACAGAAGGGCCCGTTCCTGCGCCCAACAAGAGTATCTGTGAGGGGTTACAGTGTTGTGGAACCACCACCACCAAAGGCCCAATTTTTTGCCCCTGTCCCAGCAGCAGAAAAAAAGGACAAGAGTGCCCCATGGCCACCTGCAGAAGATGCACCATGTCCATGACCAGCCCTGTGGACTGTAAACACAGAGCCTGCTTGCCCTCTTTAGTGGCCTGTGAGCATCTGCCTCTCCTTGGTGGCCTTCCGGACATGATGGGGATTTTGTTTTGCAACACCACACTACACTGTATTGTGTACTGTGTACACCACCAGAAAAGTAGTAGCAACTGCACTATGGGTGCACGGTACTGTGTACACCAACAGAAGTGTAATAACAACTATGGGTGTTCTGTATTGTGTACACCACCAGAAAAGTAGTAGCAGCTGCACTAGGTTTTCATGGTATTGTGTACACCACCAGAAGTCTAATAGCAACTAAGGGTGCACTGTTTGTATTGTGTACTGTGTACACCACCAGAAAAGTAGTAGCAACTGCACTATGGGTGCACGGTACTGTGTACACCAACAGAAGTCTAATAGCAACTACGGGTGCACTGTTTGTATTGTGTACTGTGTACACCACCAGAAAAGTAGTAGCAACTGCACTATGGGTGCATGGTACTGTGTACACCAACAGAAGTGTAATAACAACTATGGGTGTACTGTATTGTGTACACGACCAGAAAAGTAGTAGCTACTGCACTAGGGGTGCACGCTACTGTGTACACCAACAGAAGTGTAATGACAACTATGGGTGCACTGTATGTATTGTGGACTGTGTACACCACCAGAAAAGTAGTAGCAACTGCACTAGGGGTGCACGGTACTGTGTACTCTGTACTCTGCCTGAAGTATATTAGAAAAAGTACACCAGAAACGGCCTGCAGTTAGATATAGCTAAACTGTATGCAGTGGATATATATACGAGACTGTCTGTATATATATTAAATACACTGCAGCTAACTGAATAACCTGCCTGCCAGAAGTATATTAGAAAAAGTACACCAGGAACGGCTTTCAGTCAGATATAGCTAAACTGGATACAGTGGATAAATATATATACGAGACTGTCTGTATATATATATTAAATACACTGCAGCTAACTGAACAACCTGTCTGCCTAAAGTATATTAGCAACAGTACACCAGGAACGGACTGCAGTCAAATATAGCTAAACTGGATACAGTGGAGATATATATATATATATATATATATATATACAAGACTGTCTGTATACATATATTAAATACACTGCAGCTAACTGAATAACCTCCCTGCCTGCTCAATCTAAATGACACTCTCTCTCCGTCCACGCCAACAACACACTACATGGGGCCGACGTGCAGGCAGCCTTTTATAGTGTGGGGCATGGACTTAGTCCCCCTGAGCCATGATTATGGCCAATTATGGCTCTCTTAGCTGAGGGCGCTGGGATTGGGCAAAAGATGCAGGTCATGGTGCATGCTTTGGCCAATCATCATACAGCAATGTACTGCGCTCCCGAAGTGGATTATGGGCCGTCACGCGCCACTCAAATTTGGTGCGACGATCCATAATGTTCGTTTTTCGACGAACGGGCGAAAAGCCAATGTTTGAGTCAAACTCATGTTTGACCCGAACACAAAGCTCATCCCTAAGTGTGAAATATATGCAGGACAAGAAAAACCTTGAGTATTACAATAATAACCAATATAATATTGTATATCAAAGAGCCTTCAGTTCAGTTATGCATTCATTCAATAGTAACAAATTGTAAGCTGAAAGATTGAAAAGGCTTTCAGTCAAAGTGACCACTTTGTATGTTAATGTACATAAATTGGAAGTACTATGGTGAGATTATGGGGACAACAGATGAAGAGAGTCTGGATAAATGTCACCAATATTTTTATTTACTACTGTAGCAGCCCAAAGAGCAGGAAGTGCAGTAGTCAGAAATGTGTAGCCACACCACGTTATGCTATGCATTAATAATGCAGAACAGTTGTGGGTAGATCTCTAGAGTAGAGTACTTAGAGAAACAACGCTGGCTAAACTCCAACCAGCCATAACATTAAGATCAGTGACAGGTTAAGTGAATAACATTGATTATCTCATTACAATGGCATCTGCAAGTTGGTGGAATATATTAGGAAGCAAGTAAACATGTTGTCCATGAAGTTGATATGCATTGAAAGCAGAAAAAATGGGCATTACAATTTGCTGTGTATGGGGCTGCATAGCTGCAGATCAGTCAGGGTGCCCAAGCTGACCTGTGTCCACACAGCTAAAAATGCCTACAATGAGCACCTGAGCATGTTAGCTGAACAGAAAATAGGCATGCCAGCAGAGGTGATACTTTTGTGATTCTTTGGGTTCTGCTGGGAAACCTTGGTCATGCCATTTGTGTGGATGTTACTTTGACACATACCATCTACCTAAGCATTATTGGTAACCAAGTTCACCCCTTCATGGAAACAGTATTCCCTGGCGGTAGTGGCCTCTTTAGGGAAAATTCACCCTGCCACTCTGCAAAAATGGTTAAAGAATGATTTGAGGAACATAACAATGAATTTGAGGTACACAAGACATGTGCCGCTGCTCTAGGTGGGTCGCTGCTGCAATCCTCTCTGCCTCTAATCTTGGCGGGTACAGGCTCTATTCCTCCAACCATACATGGCGTGAACAAATTATTTAATCTCAGTTCCTGTTGTGCCTACAGAACAATCTTCTCTACCTCTTATCTTATTGGGTGCCCTCTCTGCTCCTCCAAGCATACATGGTGTGAATAAATTAGATCCAAAGGGTTGTCACTTCCGAAGAAAATCATCTACTTTATTGTACATGTAAAAAATGCCAAAAACTGCAGACAAAACACTGTGGGAGTGGAGAAGAAAGTAAATGTGCTCCACGCTAACTAGGGTATGCCCACGACCCAATAAGTTTGAGGTGTTGACTTGGCCTCCAAATTCTCCAGATCTTAATCCATTTGAGCATCTGCCATAGGCTCCTGCGGATGTCAATCAAATTCTGTGACAAGGGAGTGGGGGGAGTTCGAGCCAAGAAATCTCTGTCAATAGCTGTAGACAGGAAGGCTTGGGAGTGAGCCGCTGAAGAGGAGGAGTCAGGAGCGCCAGCGAGGGACCCAAAGAGGAGGATTGGGGCTGCTGTGTAAAATACTAGTGCACAAAACTGGAAAGTATGACATTTGTTATTTTAATTAGAAAACAAATCAAAGTTTTACTATTACTTTAGACTTTAGGTTGAGAACCGAGCGATCAAACACAGATGATTGCTCGGCTCTCACAGCTCCCTGAGCAGAAAGCTGGTGACTGTCAGTCACTGCTGTCTGCTCTGCCCTTCCAGCGCTCACTGGAGTACTGGGCTGTGGAGAGGCGGAAGCTGCTGGCTCAGGCTCTCAGCAGCTCACAGAGGCTGATCTGGGTGCCGGTTCAAGCATGTAGGCAGATCCCGATCATATGGTCTTGATCTTTCCCAAGCCTGGACCAGCTCAGTGATATCATCTGACAGCGGGTTTCAGCCCAGTGTCTGCTGAAAACGGGTCACAGAAGTGCAGAACAAACTGCACTCCTGTGATCCACAGAAGTACAGACAAAATTGCTTCGGCTGTACTTCTCCTTTAATGGATCTGCTATTTGTTCCAGATACAACAGCATGCCTTTAGGGGTCTAGTGGCATCCATGCCTTGATAGGTCAGGGCTGTTTTGGCAGCAAAGAGGGGACCTACTTAATATTAGGTGAGCGGTCATAAAGGTATGGCTGATCATTGTATTATGTCAGGGATACCATATGCAGGCATCCAGCAAGGGTGATCAGATCAGTTTGGCTGCACCTTAAGGAATCAGGACCAGACGGATAAGTAAAAAATACGTTGATTAGGAAAATGACACAAATTCAATACCAACACAGTAAATCAATAACTAAGTAAGTGAAAAGTGATTGTAACAAGAAAACCCAAGTAATAACCTAACTAATAAAATACAAGTGGGGGAATACACATGAGAAGACAGACAGATACAAGGGGAGCAGGAAGCAGGTTGCAGGGGAACAGGTCTCCGGATCAGGGTACTAGGAACCGGAATGGATTAGGCTCAGGCAGGGTCACAGCTTGCAGGAAAATACTGAAGCCCTGAGCCTCAGTGAAGGGTGGGCTTATATACTCCCAACAGTCCATATCAGGTTCAGCCTGATTACCTGTATGTCCATCTGCTGGGAGACACCCGCTGGTGGCCACCAGAACTACACCCTTTGGTGCTAAAAACAACAGTGTCACCAGCAGGTGACCCAAACAATGACACAGGTCCTGACATATATGCACTTCATCTGCATGTTTAATGGTCAGTTTGGAGATGGGCTTTAAAGTAGAAGTCCAGCCTGAACTTTTTAGGCTGGGCTTCTCCAATGGGTCACAGGAGTGCAATTCGTTTTCACTCCTGTGACCCGTTTTCAGTGGAGAGAGGTCTGAAATCCACTCTACGCTGATGTCACTGCCATCAGTCGAGGCAGTGCGTCATCCCAACTTCCAGGTCTGGATCCACCAGCTGCCTTGATTGATGCCAGTCTGTGTGTCTAAGCGAGCTGCTGAGACGCTGAGACAGCCTCTACCCGCCCCTCCACAGCTCAGCACTCTAGTGAGCATAGAGGAGCAGAGAGGTGAGATGCTGACTGACAATCAAAAGCTCTCCTCACGGGGAGGAGTGAGAACCGAGCCATCGGCGGTGTTCGGTGGCTCGGTTCTCGGTGCAGAGACGGCGGGGGACAGCTGCAGCATCGAGCTGATGCTCCATCCACCGAAGTAACTATGAATCAAAAAAAAAACATACTTCTCTTTTAAGTTCATTTGTATACATTAGATGTCAACATACCACTTTGAGGATGCTGAAAGGTATTTTGAGGGGGTTTTTTTTACCGTTGGATCTTCACCTGTTTCATGTGTTTCAAATAGGTCTCACTCTTTTTGGGGAATTTTTTACTTACAGTTCAAAGAAAGAAGTGGGAGAAAGGGCCGTGGCTTTCTGGCTTGGAGGAGAGCCAAGAATTACAACAGGTGGACCCCCTTAAAAAATCAGTCAGTGGGCAATTTGGTGTGTCACTTTTGGGTGGATTCCCACATACAATTTCTAGTTATTGCATTGTATGTTCCTAGCATTTTCCATCACATCTAATAAATGTTTTGGAATAGATCATAATGATAACTTGCTAAAAATAGTACTCTTTTCAAACTGTCTTTTGACAAAACTAAAATTAGCATTTAGTTTAATGCCATATAACTTTTTTTTCCTATTGAAAAATAGACCACGTCCATGTATCACTGACGAATTTCCTCAAACAAGTTATTCAAATATCGCAAAACACTGAACATCTGGGGAAATAACTCAGACTAAAGTGATGAATTTCCATTATCTTTCTTTGGCAAAGATTTATTTCATATGTCTCCTCTCTCTAATACGAGATATAATGCTGCTATGACAGCTTCACTCTCTCTCCAAGATGTATCTATTGCAACTCCATCTCTTTCAGCATTCAACAGTACAAGCACAAAAGAGCTAAAGGGATTCGTCAAATCAAAGGTATTAATGGGCTGACTCCTGGGCTGGGGATATCTGGTGGGACTACCAATTTAATGCACATACTTCACAAGCAGACTGAACACTAAGCTCAAAGTTGGAAATGAACAGGATCCTGGGAGGAATCAACTTAATAGCAGAAATTCCATCACAAGCTAAAACTCTGCTGAGTCCCTGTGGTGGAGAGAATGGTGGGGTGGACTGAAAGTAGATATAGATATTACACTTAAAGGATGTCATCCAGTACAATGGACTTTCCAAATGTCAGAGGCTTAGCACAAGCTGAATTAGGGTTTCCTATTGTAAAAACAAAGTGACAGTGGCTACCTTTTAGCATACAGCATGTAAAAGGCGCAACAAAAACTTGATTCCACTAGGGAGATTGGTACATAAAGTAGACATGCCTGCCGAAGAAACATTAAAACCATTTGGAGTTTCTAGTATAATGAATCCATCTGTGCACTGAAAAACAGGAATAGTTAAGTACAAGGATTGTGCACAACTACTTTAAATAAGTGTGGGTGAAGGTGAAATGGACAAACATGACTGCCCTTGTGTACATGCATAATTAAAAACCATGCATAGAAACAATAATTTTTTGAAACATTAACAATTTGATTGCATATTGTGATATGTTTAATAGTAATAAGCTAAAAAAATTTTTAAAGTGGAACTAATCTCAATCAACATCAATTATGCTGCTAGCATTAGTAAATAGGAAGGTATATTATATTTACTTTTTTTTTTAGTTTTTTTTTTTACAATTCCTTGCCTGCTGGTTTCTGGCCTATGACAAAATTATGTCATACATCCCAGGAGTCTTCATGGGCTTTTTTTTATCTGGAGGAGGGGAGGAGGAGCTTTATCAGCTAAGTACAACCTCCTGCCCGAATGCCTGAGCTAAGGTCAAATGGTCAAATGGATTCCAGAAAGTAAATGCTACATGAATCATATACCCTTATTCAAGATGGCCCCAGCTAGAAATGATAGTGGTCTTTTTCAAAGCGATTTCTTAACAAAATAGAGCATGGAGATATGGATAGATGGATGGCTTTGTTTTGAATATTAAACATGAATTAACAAGAATTAAATAGAGTTTTCAGTATATTACAGTTTAGTTCTGGTTTAAGGAATATATAAGATAATATATAAAGCCTATAAAACTCCTTTAAAGACATATTCCACATTTACTCACTTTACTGTACATTTTGGACACTCTCAATGATCCCACTATGTTTCCCATATGGTGCATCCTGGTCCCAAGCCGCCTATGCCTTTTTATTTCAAGCACATACTGCATTGCTTCAGTAAAGGCTAAATACATTACAGAGAAATCAAATTGTTCATGCATGATCTCTGAATGATTTGTTTTCTTTTGGAACAGTGTATGAATAAATATACTCAAATCACACATGCTTGTGTGCTATGGCAGTGTGCAGACACCCCTGGCTAGTAGTAATTAGCTGGGAAAATCCAATCTGGCCTGTTATCATGTCTTGGCCACGGGGTGTCTGCTCTGTGTCACCAGAGACATTGTAACTGTAACCTGACTGACTGTAACTGATGATCATCTGCCTGTGGGTACTTCATCTGTCAGGTGTATCTGTTCAGCGTCCAAGATAAGCCATACAATCCCAGAGAAAAGGAAGAAATCTGTTCACATGGTTCTAATACAAAATGTCGACACCTCCCAAATGACATTTAGCGTAATCAATTTATTTCTAAATAGAAACTTGCTGAAACACAAGTGGAATTCGATTTTAATAGCTTCAAGGTTATAATTTTGTAAAGCTACTAAATGGCAAGGATTTCAACTACTGATGAGAGAATGCTTTATTGTAATCACCCAAAATGCCTATTCTATTATTACTGCTATAATAAATTATAGCATAAATACGCATAACCACAGCAAACAAATTACTATACTATAATAACTACTCCGTGGCACACAAAGCAAATAGGGGCAGAAGTTATATCACTTAACCCACAGCACACATACATACATGTATACTGTGTTGTACAGAACTGGTAGTGGCATAATCAAAATTCTGAAGCAGCTGTGACAAGACATGGAAAACTGTGGAAATACATAATTGACTGATAATATTTCAAAAACATGGCAATACAGGCCCAAGTATGAGGTGTGTCTAAAAATTTCAGGGAATTGTATCAGAAAACAAACAAAACAGAGGATACAAACAAATGACCTTTATTGGCCTTCAAAATAATCGCCATCCTTCACAACACGCTTTTGGCAATGTTCATAAAGCTTCTGGAAACTTTTGGCAAGTGCCTCTTTAGGAATCGATTGCAGAACTGCTGTCACACATTCTTTGACTGCCTCCACAGCCGCAAAAATTGCGCCTTTCATGGCGCTCTTCATGTGGGGAAAATGAAAGAAGTCAGCAGGGTCACAGGGAAGACGGTGAACGCCATTCCATCGATTGCTGCTTTGATTCTAGATCAAACTGGTAACACCAGGTCTCATCCCCTGTGACGATGGATCCTGGTCACACATCGTAATGAAATCTCCAGAGGTTTCAATCCAGTTTGCTTTATGTTCATCTGTCAGCTTGTGCGGCACAAACCGGGAACGGATCTTCTGCTTACCCAAATGTTCGCGGATGATGGTGCGCACCGGGACCTTACTAATACCCAATTCCTCCGCCATTATTTGTAGAGTCAGTCACTGATCCTGTGCCAGCATTTGTCGCACTCGCTTGATAGTGTCTGGTGTTCTGCTTGTTGACGACTGACCTGAATGTGGCTCATCCTCAGTCATTTCCTTACCATCGCGAAAATGTTTGAACCTGTCGTAAACACATTTTGTGCTCACGGCTTCTGTTCAGTACACTTGCACCAACATTTCATGCACCTCCGTTTTCCCCAATTTGTAGCAGAACCTGATGTTCACTTGTTGCTTCATTGCACTGTGACTCTACCTCTCACACTGACTATGCTCGAGGGTCATGTGTGCTCCACGCAAAGGAAAGCTTCTCGAGGTGTCTCTGGATAGCTATGTGCATGCGTACACCTGGCCCATGTACCTGTTAGATTTTGTATATGGGGAAGTGGAGCAATACATGGACAGCTGTGGGAAACAGTGGAAATACCTAGGCAGTTAAGACAATACATAGGAAATTGGGGCAATTAATAAACTCCTCCCTTCACCTTTCACAATATAGATTATTTATGTACAGCCAGAAAAATCTGTTATACAGTGGTTAGAAACAGCACTAAAAACTGTAAACGTGGGGCAGCTCATGTCGAAAATCCCAGTGTGGAGAGGTACAGGGGCCTGATTTATACTTGAGAAAAGAGGTCCTTCATGCAGGAGGAACACTATCTACTTTATAAACAGTAACAGCCATGCACACTAAGTGACATCAAAGAAAATGAATGGGTAGAGGTGTATCACAGTAGGGGTCTCAGGGGGTATCAAGCAATCATGTTTGGGCTTCAAAGCTTGATTATAAAGTATAGTCAGACCTCAGAAATATCTGTGTGCATACACAGGTGATAGATTCTTCTCTGTAACCAATCAAGGTAGGGTGGAGATTGAGCATTTGTCTCAAAATAAATAAAAAAAAAAAAAAAAAAAAGTAAATCTTGAGAGAAAACACCGGCAAAGAGAAAGAAACCCAACTTTTCATTTTTGTTAACCAGACGATGAGGAAAAAAAAACATTGTTAGGTTCATAGCACTAGGAAATACCTAAAATCACTAAAGGGTTACTGAATAATTCTTTTCATCTTATACATTATGCAATTATCTGATAATGTACTAAATACCATGGCTATACTTGATAATGCATATGCTGAGCCATTGGGTCTGAATGCATTGCAGCTAATTTTCACCCTTACTATGCAGGCTGAGAGTGGTTTAACCTTGTGACTTGATTGCAACCTTTAAATAACCCCTGTTTGTGCTTACAGATAAAACGTTGCTCATCTAGCGATGCTGGTCATCAGTTTGGATAGTTGAAGCTCAGGTGCTGCCGTCCGCCTGTCAGGCCACAGCAGACTGATGTGTCCTCAATATCTCAAGAAGACAAATGCTAGAGACGTGAGGAAAATGATAAGCGGCTTCAAGGAAGAGAGAGCTTGACAAGGCAGTACACTTTCATAAAGCCCCGGCCAAAGGTGAAAACGTATGGATGATATTATCATTGTATGCACAAAATGTTCAAAGGTGAACACAAAGATTGATGCAAGAGATACAGATATTTAAAATGAAATGTGTTTTTATTAACATATTTATCAACAGAAAATGTAATCAAAGAGTGCTGTTATGAACACTGGTTCTGTGGTTGGCACCACAAGTAAGCAGGTAACATGCATACCTAGAATGCATCTGTAAGAAGATTGGAAAAGAAATTATATCAGATTTTTATCTGACTTCTTTTTTTCCTGGCCATTAGACAAATTTCCTTTCTTCATATTTGCATAGTAGGTGACCATGAAATGAGGGCAATATTCATATTTATTCTCTATTGTCTGTTTCCAGTCACAGGTTCTGACTGAAGTCTAAATTAGGGAGAAAAGGGATAGAGTATTTCCAGTTTACAGCTTTTCCTACTGTACAAGTAAAAGTGCCCATACATAGGGAAAACGGTCATTGACTTTTTATTTGAGTAATACACCCAGTTGGCTGGAAAGCAATCACATTCACAGTTCTTTATTGTCGGTTGTGTTCACACACAGCAAGCTATTAATGAACAATTTTCTTTAATCTTTCCCTGCATGTGTATTACAAAGTCAGCAGATGCATTCCATACACTAAACAAAAACTAACAGGTAGCTCACAAATTCATCAAAGTGATTTGATCTTTATTGGTCCCTTACGAAAGGAATACTAAATGATCAAAATTGCCAATACCAAAAGATAAAGGATATCTGAAAAGTCTATCTGATGCTATTTGGGAGCATGAAAAAGAAACAGGAATGTAGCATATCTTAAGTCAAAGTGCTTCCACCTGAGAGGGAAACCTCCTTGTGTGTGTGTATATATATATATATATATATATATATATATATATATATATACACAAAAGTGAGTACACCCCTCACATTTTTGTAAATATTTTATTATATCTTTTTATGTGACAACACTGAAGAAATGACACTTTGCTACAATGTAAATTAGTGAGTGTAAAGCTTGTATAACAGTGTAAATTTGCTGTCCCTCAAAATAACTCAGCACACAGCCATTAATGTCTAAACCGCTGGCAACAAAAGTGAGTACACCCCTAAGTGAAAATGTCTAAATTGGGGCCAATTAGCCATTTTCCCTCCCCAGTGTCATATGTCTCATTAGTGTTACAAGGTCTCAGGTGTGAATGGGGAGCAGGTGTGTTACATTTGGTGTTATCACTCTCACTCTCTCATACTGGTCACTGGAAGTTCAACATGGCATCTCATGGCAAATAACTCTCTGAGGATCTAAAAAAAGAATTGTTGCTGTACAAAAAGTTGGCCTAGGCTAAGAAGATTGCCAAGACCCTGAAACAGAGCTTCAGCATGGTGGCCAAGACCATACAGTGGTTTAACAGGGCAGGTTTCACTCAGAACAGGCCTCACCACAGTCGACCAAAGAAGTTCAGTGCACATGCTGAGCGTCAAATCCAGCCTGTCAGTACTCAGACCATATGCCGCACACTGCATCAAATTGGTCTGCATGGCTGTCATCCCAGAAGGAAGCCTCTTCTAAAGATGATGCACAAGAAATCCCGCAAACAGTTTGCTGAAGACAAGCAGACTAAGGATATGGATTACTGGAACCATGTCCTGTAGTCTGATGAGACCAAGATAAACTTATTTGGTTCAGATGGTGTCAAGCGTGTGTGGCAGCAACCAGGTGAGGAGTACAGACAAGTGTGTCTTGCCTACAGTCAAGCATGGTAGTGGGAGTGTCATGGTCTGGGGCTGCATGAGTGCTCCTGACACTGGGGAGCTACAGTTCATTGAGGGAACCATGAATGCCAATATGTACTGTGACATACTGAAGCAGAGCATGATCCCCTCCCTTCGGAGACTGGGCCACAGAGCAGTATTCCAACATGATAACGACCCCAAACACACCTCCAAGATGACCACTGCCTTGCTAAAGAAGCTGAGGGAAAAGGTGATGGTCTGGCCAAGCATGTCTCCAGACCTAAACCCTATTGAGCATCTGTAGGGCATCCTCAAACGGAAGGTGGAAGGTTTCTAACATCAACCAGCGGCAGCTCTGTGATGTCGTCATGGAGGAGTGGAAGAGGACACCAGTGGCAACCTGTGAAGCTCTGGTGAACTCCATGCCCAAGAGGGTTAAGGCAGTGCTGGAAAATAATGGTGGCCACACAAAATATTGACACTGTGGGTCCAATTTGGACATTTTCACTTAGGGGTGTACTCACTTTTGTACTCACTTTTGTTGCCAGTGGTGTAGACATTGATGTTGAGTTATTTTACACTGTTATACAAGCTGTACACTCACTACTTTACATTGTAGCAAAGTGTCATTTCTTCAGTGTTGTCACATGAAAACATATAATAAAATATTTACAAAGATGTGAGGGGTGTACTCACTTTTGTGAGATACTGTATATACATCCAACGGTTGAGACTGCTAAGGTGGTAAAATGACAACATCATGTTTGTGATAATAACTGTGTCCGTTCTAATGTTCATTGCAGTATTTATTAAGTATAATTCATTCTAGTACCCAAAAAGCAGTAGAGGATCACATTATGTTCCGTGATATACAGAAGATGAGCTGCTGTAGTTTATCAAATCATTGGGCAGAAGGAGTTTCCACACTTTCCTAAAATGTGACTGTATTCTATTAGGATATTACCTAAACAGAGTTTATTGCTACAACATAAAGGATACTTGTATTTATATAAAAACAGGGCTGCCATTTTTTTAAACTCCTTATGATACTGGAGGATTGGCTGTCCCTGGATTTGATTTTTGAAATATCACTGACCCAGAACAAGCATACAGATTTAAAAGTTAGAGTGAAGCCCTTATCTGTGTGCAACACCCATAACTAAAGATTTATACGGTTGTTTCTCCTAATTTGGTGACATCCTGCTTCCCAGTGACACATTGAAAACAAAGACTGCAAATATTAAACAGCTCTATTCAGTGGTGGTGGCTGGCTGGAAAAAAAAAGAAGGATGTTTAAGCATAGAGCAGCTCAAATACTTCATAACTTTCAAAACATAAGCATTTTGACAACCATAAGTAAAATTAAAGGAAAACAGGAGTGTAGGCGCTACAACCTTCCCACAAAACAGGTCTGCTCGGTGTTCAGACCTCAAGGCTGCAGACACCTCCAACGTACCAGAATAAAGCCTAGTTCACACTAATAGGTATTTTTGGTTCAACCCAGGGGGTTGAACGGATAAAAACTGACAGCTCCGGTCGGAGCCACTGTACTAACAGTCTGACGTGAAGAAGAGCGATTTCCCCCGCTGAGCCGTTGTGTTCTGACAGGAGGATAACCCCCCCGCGAGAACACTTTGGTCGGCTACTAGTTTTCTGGCTGGCTTCTGTCAGACTGGCTGACATACACACAGGCAAAATGTTTCAATCCAATAAAAACCAGCCAATGTTGCCCGACATGTGGCCCGTGTGTACTAGGCATTGGTAAAATTGTATCTGCTTTCTAACAAATGGGTGTCAATACTAATCTCAGAGATCTATGTTGGAGCCCAAATGATTGCACACTGAAAAGTTCCTTCTCAATGCTTTTGAGGAAAACTTAGGTGCGTTGTCCCTTCCCACTGAAGAAATTCTCAGTTCACTTTAGCCAGCAAGCAGTTTTGTAAGTTATCTGCATTTTTCCTCATTAGGTTTTCAAAATCTTTTTTTCTTAACATGCAGTGGTGTAGTTACATAGTTACATAGTTGGTGAGGTTGAAAAAAGACACAAGTCCATCAAGTCCAACCTGTGTGTGTGCTTTTATGTCAGTATTATATTGTATATCCCTGTATGTTAAGGTTGTTTAGGTGCCTATCTAATAGTTTTTTTTAATTATCTATGCTCCCTGCTGAAACCGCTGCTTGTGGAAGAGAATTCCACATTCTTACTGCTCTTACAGTAAATAACCCTCTAGGCAGTTATGCAGTTAGGACTGTTTATTCCACTAAGTCCGAAATAGCTATACAGTATAATAGTGCAGCAGATGTTAATGTAGCTTCAGAGATCTGAAAGAAAGTCACAACAATTTATAATTCTTCCCTATGTATAAGTTGGAATACTGTAGCCAGTTTACCCCAATCATTTTAGGCAGCCTATAGATGCAGGAGAATGGCATTCCAACTTCCTCAAGACACAAGAAATGGAATCCTCTTATCTGCTCTCTGATGCTGTTTTTATGCTTTAGGATCATTTTAGGTAAGATAAAAATAACACTGGAACACAACAGTGGTTGGCCATGTGTGTATATTTATTTTAGATTAGTGACTTATAAAATAGTGACGTCATTTCTCTACTGATATCTATGAAACTATAATTTTAAGAATTAGAGATCAGTAATGGTTGTCACTATTCTTTCCAACTACAAGTTCCTGTTAAAGCGGGAGCCCGGCGACCAATCTTTTTTTTTTTTTTAGGTCATTGAGACACTTTGCTAATTTTGCTAACCCCAAAATAATACTCACAGTTTGGGTGTAATATTTCCGCCTCTGTCTGTTTTCGTACTGAAGAATAACTTAAAAAATGTGATGCTGGCTGTTTCCATCTTGCTTGTGGGCATTGATTTCCTGGATGCGGTGAATGCTGTTCATTCATAGCTTGTTCACACGCATGATCATTGTTTCCTCACTGAATCTTGGGAAGCCTGACACTAAGCTCCCAGGAGACAGTGCGGCGCCGGGGAAAGGCAATAAACAAGCCTACTCCCATGGGAGGAGAGACAGGAAGTGCCACAATAAAGTACAATATAAAGGTAATTACAGCGATAAAAATTTCGTGCGGCATTTGAACATCTATGCAATTAACTGAAGGGGGTAAGATTAAGTTAAAAATTTAAGTGGAACCCCGCTTTAAGCAAGTGACCTAGCAGGAAAACAATAGGACATTCTATTAACAGTATAAAGACCCGTTCACACCTTGATGCTGTGGTGTGTTGTTTTTTTTACATGCATAACATGAGTTGCATTAATGCAGCCTTTTCAAATGGACTAGCAATACACCAACATATTACAAAAAAAAAACAAAAAGGACACGTCACTACCACAATCCACATACAGGAAGTCTCTAATGCTTCACCTCATTAACGCAGCTAAACAGTGTATCCCACTGTTTTGGAGAAACATGACCCCACCCAAAATATCTGACTGGCTGAAACGTGTTGATAAGATAGCGGAGATGGAAGACTTAATAACCAAGCTAAAGACAACCCTACAAAATTTCGCAAAACATAGGCCTGTTGGATACACTTTCGAGACTCCCAGGAGTTTCAGACACTTCTTCTTGACCCGCACCCCAGACCCCCACTGGGATCTAACTGTCCCATCCCATAGAGTAGCTAACTTAGGATATAGTTCGAGTGTCTGCCATGTCCACCTTGTTCATGCTCATGTTCATTCAGATCCACTCACTTTGGTTTTTCCTCCCCCACATGGCGCATATCATTCCTCTTTCCACTCCTCTTTAAGCTCCCACCCTACAAGGCAGACGAGGCTTGCTCCCCTCTTCCATCCAACATTAGATATTCCTTCACGTCCTAGACTACAACCGTCCACACTTCTAGCTTTCCCCCTCCCATTTAATATCCATACATCTTTAAAGCTATGGAAATAAAAATTGTCGAACAAGATTTTGGAGGGATCTCAGGGCTGCCTGGTGGACCAACACTGATATTACCTCACAAGTGGCAACCACCACCCTCCCCCCCTCGCACAGTCTGCTCCCATTAGGGGTGCTTGGGTAGGGAGAGGTTTTCCCTTGGTTCACCTGGCGGTACTGAATACGGAACACACCCTTGGAATGTTATCGCATGATGGTGTGTATTTGCATCAAACACTTCCTACTTTGTCGAGAGTGTCTCGGGTTAGTTAGAGGTTACTAGAATTTGTGAGTGCTCATTAAGAGATATTCTCGCAGAGGTATGCGCTAACATCTAATTTTTCCATTATTTATATATGTGCAAATATGTATAGCATTAATCCTAACAGTGATATGTTTTATTGCTTAATTTATGATTTAAAGATGTTTTTGTGAAAGCTCCCACTATGTACTGTTATATCACTTGTACAACTTAATCTTTTTAAAATAAAAACTTTTTGAAACAAAAAAAAATAAAAGCCAAAGTGCCTTGGATGAAAATTGGCACAGAGACCCATCATGCCTTATAAACTAAAAAAAATAGGGTCCTCTTCAATCTGCATATTTTAAATATATTTTTTTATTCTTTTTGTCTATATTTCTGTAGGTTTAATAAGTGGTGTAAAGCTTCTAAACGAAACTGAAAAGAAGGTAAAGGACAGTCATGGATAAATAAGTGTTAAAGACAGGTATTGTTGAGCTTCATAAACCCATAGCCCAAAGAGTAGTTGCATTCTTGGCCCCCCTGCACTTATTACCTGGTTGGTGTTATGATTAGTTTAGAGCTTGTTTTATGATATGTTAGCTTTCAGTGTCGAGACTTTGGCACTAATAGTCTTCAATGTAGAGCTCCAAACACAGAGGTTAGTGTCCTAGCCTAAAGTTTCTCTCAGACTATCCCTCTTTCTAACCCTTTCCCTCAACCATACACTAATTCTAACAGCAACACTACTTTAAGGCCCTTTGCACATTGGGCTGTGCGCCTCTCCCAGGGATTTAACCTCGGAGGTCTTCTGTTTTCTGGACTTTCAGCCTGAAATGCATGTACCACTTGGTACAGTGGTCAGCCCCGTCCAGCCTGCCATTGGCTTTGATAGGCTGCCTGCAGCAGGGCTGGATGCTGCTCCGGTCCTTCCTGGGTGCACATCCCTGTGTGCAAGGGGCCTATTGCCCATTCAGGCTAAAATAACAGAGTATCTTGCTAGCCTATCCCGTACTTATGCTCACCTTTGCAAACACCCCCCCCCCTCCTCCACACCATTGCAGTGACAGCAAACCAGGTATAAGGAAGCATGTGACTATTTATCAGCTATGCATTGGGATCCTCTGCACCATAGACTAATGATCCTACAGTGATATCAGTACCAGAAAACAACAATCTCATGTTTTTTAAAACATAAGAATTTTATAACAGTTTATATATAGTAAACCTGGATGTAGTGAAAAAAATTCCCTGCATATTTCTTACAGCACTGTCTTATTTAGAGAATGTTAGTTGTGTAGATGATCAACAATGTCAACTTCATGATACCTAGCTAATAAGAGAACTGGTAGAGCAGTGAATATATTCAGTGGATGAAAGCTGGTTATTGGTTTGTAGAAGAAAAATGCTGACAGTGTTTCCATATAAAATCCTGATTTTCCTTTGAGCCCCATGGACAGGAATATCATGTAAGAATTGAGGTTGAGCTCACTGTGATAGAAAGCAGCTAACAAAAAAAAAAATATAGTAAGTAGGGAAACAATAAACAGAAAAATAATGTCTGTTTCTGACATTTTAAATCGCTGATATATTAAATTGTATAAATCACTGTTTTATAAGCTTCCTTTAGTTTCTAAAGTTCCAACTTTTTTCTGTTAACATTATTTGTTACATTGTAACACAACCAGCAATGTCCTTTGCAGAGTCTATGGACAAGCTTGTTGCATAAATCTCTTGTGTGACCATTTTGGAAAATAGATTTAATTTATAGGAATTTGTATGAAGGAAGGTGAGTGTGTCATTCACATAACCAAACTGAATCTGGCTCCAATTATTCTAGTGTAGATTACAATCTAAAAAGGCATTATATTTAAGAATTGACACCTAGACTGATTAGGATTCACCTACTCTTCAAACCTGACAATTTTTATGCATTTTTTACTAAGAGCAACATACACAATTAGAGTAAAACATTTCAAGAAAATGCAGGGCCCAAGGTGATTTACTGGATCATATCAAACGGATCTTTGCTGCTAGAAAAAATATAATGTCAGGTACTAATACTCTTATTCAGCATGGAGACTTACTGGTTAGCACTTCTGCCTTGCAGCATTGTGGTTTCCGGTGCAAATTCCAATCAAGACACTATCTGCACCGAGTTTGCATGTGTTTACTTGGGATTCCTCTGGGTACTCTGGTTTCCTCCCACATGCCAAAGACATGCTGATTGGTTAATTGGCTTCTGTTTAAATTGGCCCTAGTATATATGCTTAGGGTCGTTGTCCTGTTGGAAGATGAACCTTCGCCCCCGTCTGAGATCCAGAGCACTCTTGAGCAGGTTTTCATCAAGGATGTCGCTGAAAATTGCTGCATTTATCTTTCCCTCGATCCTGACTGGTCTCCCAGGTCCTGCCACTGAAAAACATCCCCACAGCATGAGTCTGCCACCACCATGCTTCACTGGTATTATTGGCCAGGTGATGAGTGGTGCCTGGTTTCCTCCAGACAAGATGCTTGTCATTCAGGCCAAAGAGTTCCATCTTTGTTTCAACAGACCTGAGAATATTGTTTCTCATGGTCTGAGAGTCTTTCTGGTGCCTTTCGGCAAACCCCAGGTGGGCTGTCATGTGCCTTTTACTGAGGAGTGGCTTCCACCTGGCCCCTTTACCATACAGGCCTGATTGGTGCAGTGCTGCAGAGATGATTGTTCTTCTGGAAGGTTCTTCTCTCTCCACAGAGAAATGCTGGAGTTCTGTCAGAATGGCCATCGGGTTCTTGGTCACCTCCCTGACTAAGGCCCCTCACCACTGATCGCTCAGCTTGTCTGGGCGGCCCTCTCTAGGAAGAGTCCTGGTGGTCCCAAACTTCCATTTACAGATGATGGAGGCCACTGTGCTCATTGAGACCTTCAATACTGTAGAAATTTTTCTGTACCCTTCCCAAGATTTTTGCCTTGATACAATCCTGTCTCAGAGGTCTACAGACAATTCCTTGGACTTCATAGATTGGTTTGTGCTGTGACATACACTATTAACTGTGGGACCTTATATAGACAGGTGTGTGCCTTTCCAAATCATGTTCAATCCACTTAATTTACCTCAGGTGGACTGGAATAAAGTTGTAGAAACATCTCAAGAATGATCAGTGGAAACAGAATGCACCTGAGCTCAATTTTAAGTTTCATTGCAAAGGCTGTGAATACTTATGTACATGTGATTTTTATTTTTAATAAATTTGCAAAGATTTCAAACAAACTTCTTTTACTTTGTCATTATGGAGTATTGTTTGTAGAATTTTGAGGAAAATAATACATTTAATCCATTTTAAAATAAGTCTGTAACATAACAAAATGTAAAAAAAGTGAAGCTCTGTGAATACTTCCAGATGCACTGTATGTGAGGTAACAGCAATAGGTTGTATGCTCCTTGAAGGCAGGGACATATGTGAATATGCAGTATGTAAAGCACTGCATGAAATTGTCAGTGCTATAAGAATATCTGTGATAAACAAAAAAAATAAAAAAATAACAATTATAGCAAACAGACCATTATTAGTCTGAGTGACATTTAAAAGCCCCGTGAAGGTCCTCTCACCATATTCACTACTTTTATTTGTGGGTTTTGCAGAGCAAAGGCAAGACAAACTAGCTTTTAGCTTTCACAGTTAGTTAAAAGGCCAAAGAGAGTGAAAGCTATCACCTTTTTAATGCAACCCAGGAAACACTGCAATTTTGCTGAAATTAGAAAGTTAATTTAGTTTACATTAAAGTGTAGCTGCACTTTTTATGAGTATTAATAAATGAGCATGTGGGAATTTATAAGCATGTGCTCAAGTTAGATCCTCTCAAGTTCACTTCAGTTAAAGAAAAAACAAACTATGGAAAGATTCACCCAAAAAGGACAGGCAGAGGGCAAATGAACAGTCAGTATTGCCTGTGGTCTCTCCACAGTACTTGCAATGTTTTGTTCTTCATGTGTGGTGGTGGCCATTTTAGTATTAGCAGGATTTTGCTTCCTCATGTCAGAGCCTCCAGTAAGGAAAACAAAGTGCAGAACAGTAATGACATCACCAAATTACACTCCAAATCTCCTGAGGTTAGCAGTCAGAGGCAGTGAGATTTTACTGACTTTGCATATAATTTTATAATGTAAGAACTGGTGTTAGAGAAAGGTATACTTCACTTCTGATGCATAGGAAGAAATATCCAGAGCCTATATCAGGCTTCTATATGGAGCTTATTTACTCCCCTCCTAGTCAAACTGTCCTCTGCTATCTTCACTTAACCCCAGGAGATTTCTTCTCAGTTTGTATTGTGTCTTCAGAAAAAGAAGTGATGGGAAGTCTTCCCAATGGGACAAAAAAAGGCAACAGGGGTTTTAACAATTGATTACTCAAGACCACAACATAAAAGAAGTTTTGGTTTTGGATAAACTTTTTAATTTAGCAAGATAGATGGCTTGTGTGCAATATATTATGGTGTTCTTTTGTCTACAGGGACAGAGACTAAAGAAGAAGACTTTTGTAGCCCTCTTCTCAAAACACAACAAAAAATCCATACACAAACAAGTCAGCTGCAGTTCTCTGAAAAATGCAAACGTATATCTACTCCAGCATTATCCTCAGTAGATGTTTGCTGGCTTATCTCCACTGACATAATTACTAATCAAGTTCTACGAAAAAAATGGAACAAATCCTAAGCACATTGTTTGATGTGTTCGTTAAACACACTTTACCAAATTAAAGTCTTGCTGCCACTGCCAAATGATGTGTACTTTCCAAAGTTTAACATAGTGTGGTAAGGTAATGTTAAGGACTGCCAAACATCACTGCTTTACACTAATAACTTTTCTTAAGCCTTGAGAGAAGAACATGGGAACAAACCTGCCCTTTTAAAAGGGCACCCTTTAGAAAACCACCACCATCTGCAAAACCGTGCATACTGCTAATCTTCAAATTAAGTATCAGCTGTACCAGATCTAAACTCCAGTCACAACTCTTTGATACATATGTAAGAGTTAGATTTTGTCCTCACTGTCCTCCAGTCAAAACTTTTTGATACATAGGTAAGAGGTACTTTTTGTCCTCACTGGGAAGATTTACCATTAATTCTTATTCTGATGATGCCAGGAGGATGTGGGTGTCCTGAGACTGGGAGACAGAGAGACATAAAATGCTGACGGGTGTTCTAACCCTTTTCTGTTGTAATAAAATACTTTTGTTCTTGCCATGGAGAAGGCAAAGAGTGGTACAATGGACCAATACAAAAGAATACTTGTTAAATGGAGCAGCATAGAGATGGCACTATGGTAAAATGAGAAAGTGAAGGAAGGGAGGATGTCACAAAGGGTGATGCAATATTGTGAAAAGGGGAACAAATGATGATGAGAAGACCTATACACAGTATCATTGCAACCTGTTGGAATAGGCAACTGCAATATATTAGACTGCATGTTATATCTCAACATGTTCCTGGAAGGCAATATTACTCTGGAATAAAGATTTAGGGGAAAGTTGTGATAAGAATGCAGGCTGCTAAAGAGAAATGTTGGTGGACTGGCATAGGTTGGCACCAAGATGAGAGTGCAGGCTTGGAAAATGACAGGAACATGCAATTTTATTATGTCAGGACCTGGGTCTGAACCTGCGAACTTGGCTGTCTGGTGATGTCTCTTCTTGCTGAGCCATTGGGGTGTTGGACAGCTCCCTGGACAATCCCTTCAATGACTTTGCCTTGAACCCTATTTTTCTTGAATGTGGAAGGATTTGCTCCTCCCATGAAATTCCTGATTTAAGCCATAGTTTTGCAACTGTTTGACAGATTATTGTGCTCTCTCCAGCCAATACCTCGCTCTTGCCACTCCTGATGCCATCTGTACCTTCGCTATCACTTTTTAACAACCTTTGGCTTGTTCCCCAACTATGCTTCTGTTTGATCCCAACCTGCAACCACTTGGGACCAACTTTTGACTTGTTTACTGACTACGCTTCTGCTTATCCCTACCAGCTATATGTGTTACTGGGCCCCCCCGGTTGCTCATCTCCTGGTGGGGCGATCCTGAGGACCACGACCTGGTACTAACATGCAGCAAAACCCATCTGCATCATCAAGAGCTCTGGTGAACACCGATTAGTACTTAGCCTCCACACTTCAGATGAGCTTGTGTCATCTGCTAGGGTAGCCTGCTTCCGTACTTATCCAGCTGATTGGTGGGTTGGTGTGTGCCTCTCTACTGCTATAGCTACTGGCCTCAGACCTGACCCTGACTCCAGAACGTGACACATTTGGTGATGGGGACATGTAAAAGCATAGAAATGAAATTGTCTATAATGTACATTTTTTCCTCCTGTCCTCATTTCTGCTGGAAATGGTAAAACTGCCAAATAATTTAGCATTACAAAAAAAAAAAATCTAACCTTTGATAGTTGCTCTACTAAAATTAATATAGAAACTGCTTTTATTTTTATGACTCATTCATTTGAAATGCATCATAATAAAAGGTTACCATTTATTTTTATAGGGATGTGTTTAGAACCCCCGGGGTTTTGTATCACACTGTTTTCTCACACATAATTAAGCTGACACTTCATACTGGCCTACACAGTATAATTTAGCGAACAGGTGCCGGAATTTACCATACTTTCAATGGAGGGGGTGAGAGACATATTAGGGCTAGGGAATATCTTGTCAAGTGACAAGTGACTTCATAAAAGGATGCCGTTCTCAAGCACAGACACATGAAGGAGTCTGTAGGACAGGGCCCAAGCAGAGAAGGTAGGAAAGAGAGAGACAGATGGCTTATTAGAAAACGCACTTCTTTGTCAGTGAAAAATGACTTTGACCATAGGAATTTGGGTCAGACACATGAATGGGTTAAAAAAACTGACTTCTATGAATTTCAGCGGCATATAGGGAGTTTAAGACAACGTAAGGCTTAGGGGATGAGGGATACTGTAGGTTGACAAGGGAAGAAGATGACAGATTCTAGTTCCAATTCCTGGTAGAGTCTAACCCTTTCCCATTGAAGTTTACAAGGGCTTGTTAGAATTGTAGTGTGCGCCGAGTGCTATTCTCTGTAAGGCATGGAATTAAACAGTGATGGATGGGATAGTTCTCCTATTTATTTGGCAGAGTTTCATAATGTGGCAGTGAGAAAATATTGAGGTCTGGCTAAAACAAGGAAGGTGTAATGAGCATTGTCCAGGAAGAACGAATGCCATGTCACAAACTTTAAGAAAAGGCATCATTTTATTAAATTACACAGGTGATGGATGAGCTGTATCATTGTTGACAGACGTGTCAGCAATTCCTCAACATAGAATAAATAATGTGCTTTATGGGATCTAGTCTTGGGTTTTGAACAACAAAATTTGAACAATGATTGTAATGTATTTTTGGACAAAGACTGAGTGGGATGTGTTATCTGTAAATACAAAAAGTCCCTTATCATACACAATTTAGATGTGCTTGATCGAATGATATAGAATAAATAATGTGCTTTATGGGATCTAGTCTTGGGTTTTGAACAACAAAATTTGAACAATGATTGTAATGTATTTTTGGACAAAGACTGAGTGGGATGTGTTATCTGTAAATACAAAAAGTCTCTTATCATACACAATTTAGATGTGCTTGCTGGAATGATATAACAAACTTTTTTCAGGTTCAATACCAACAACATTATTTTGATCTAAAGATGTATCATCTTTGTGTTGCATTTAATGGTAATTAACATTCATCCTGCAATAAAAGTGTATTGGTAATTCTGTGTTATATGTAAAAAAATTGACAGTTCTAGATGTCTAAAAGATGAAACAATCTATTGCTTTCCTCTCTGACCCTGCCCTAGCTATTATATTCTAATATAAGTAAAATGTGGTCAGGCAGTCCTCCTCATATTCATTCTGCATGGTTTTATTAGCAACACCATTGGGAAGAAGCTAATTATCACACTCTACTTGTGTTATTCCATGTAAAATATAACACTGAGCAACACAGGAAACTTATACAAAAGGCCTTGGTACCTGGAGCTGCCAATTTAATATGTACGTTTTAACCACTTGAAGACCAGGCATTTTCTGTCACTTTTTGTTTCCATGTGAAAATCTGTTTTTTTGCTAGAAAATTAGTTATAACCCCCAAACATTATATATTTTAAGAGGCCCTAGAGAATAAATTGGTGGGTTTTGCAGTCTTTTATGTCACAGGGTATTTGTGCAGCGGCTTTTCAAATGTAGTTTTTGGGGAAAAAATTTCCTTTTTTAAAATTTTACTGCAAAAAAACCACAATACATAACCCAATTTTTTTGTACAGTATAAAAAATGATGTCACGCTTAGTAAATTGATACCAAACATGTCACGCTTTAAAATTGCCCATGCCTGCACAACGGCAACAAACAATGTAAATTTTACTATCCATAGGCGACACTTTAAAAGCCTTTACAGGTTACCACTTTAGATGTACAGAGGAGGTCTAGTGCTAGAATTACTGCCCATGGTCCGATGTTGACAGCGATACCTCACATGTGTGGGGTGATCGTGGTTTGTGTGCATGCGGGACAGATGCATGCGTTCGCCTTTGCACGCTAGCATGGGGGGGAGGACACTTTATTTTTTTAACTAAAATTTTTTTGTTCTTTATTTTTACATGGTCGCTTTAAATTTGTTTTTGTTTTTTTATCACTTTTATTGCTGTCACAAGGAATGTAAACATCCTTGTGACAGCATTAGGGACGTGACAGGTACTCTTTATAGGGAGATCTGGGGTATAAAAAAATCCAAAATCCCTCCTTCGCACTTGAAAGCATTCAAAATGCCAAGATCTTTCAATTTTCAAAAAATGGTGATGTCGGTAAACTGGAAGTGATGTCATGCCATCACTTCCGGGTTACCATAGCGGTGGCTCGATCACAACCGATCCTGACTTTCTTCCGGTCTCTGTCTAGCCAGCACGTCCGGTGGGACGGAAGAGTCTGAGTGAGCTGCAGAAGATGGTGGGAGGCAGGGGAATGTCTCCTCCTGCTGCTTGTAATAACAATTGAGCGGCTTGTTAGCCGATCCGGTTGTTTTTACAAGGGGTCGACCGTCAACTCTAAAAAACAGTACCAGGATGATGCCTGCAGCTGTTCAATTTCTGTCTTTTACCTCATTCTCCCTCACTTTTTGTCAACAGGTTCAGCTGTCACTGTGGCAGGAAAGCATGGACTGCAAGGAAAACATTTTCATAAGGTTTACCCATTATTCAATGTACTAAAAATGCATTCTTGTTTTTTTATTTGCCCATGCACCCTTTGGAGATATTTTCCTAACAGGAACTGAAGATAAATCTCCCGAAAAGGAAGACATATGACATTAAAAATCTGTAGTGGGCTCTAACCCTTCCCTGCTCCATCCAAAACAAAATACAATGTTTTGGTTGAAGTGGGATTTAAAGTATAATTGTGACAGGGCAGAAACAACCATATTTCAGGTGACCTTTGACTCTCTCACACAGGGTTCACTTCATGAAACATTATCTGCCACTCTAAGATCAGTGGTAAAATAGCTCATAGCAGTTTTACGAAACACCAAAATACTGCATGTGCTATTTCTTGAAGTGATAAGGTATTTTAGTAGTGAAAACTTTCAGTATCTTTGGGTCTAGTATAGATTTTGGGGTGAGGTCCCCCAAAATCCACACCAGCCCCTTATCCAAAATTACAGCCTAAGTCAGGAAAAGGATAGGGGAGCAAGCGCCCCCCAGCATGCCCCAGTCAATGATGTCACAGGGGGTCAAAGAGCTGTCAGTTGGTGGGAGCCAAGCATCGGTGCAGACTGGCTCTGGGTTTTTATTTAATTTGCCTTTTTTTGGTGAATGAGTAGGGCTACTATGTACCCCATACTCATTCACATGGGGGGTTGAGATCTGGGGGTCCCCGTAAAGGGGGCTTTTAGATTCTGATAAGTCACCTCCCACACCCCCACAACTACTAGGCCAGGATTGTGGGGAAGAGAACCTTGTCCTAAAAAACATGAAGACACAGTGCCTTGCGTGGTAGTCACCCCCCCCCAAAGCACCCCCTCATGTTGAGGGCATGTGGCCTGGCATTGTTCAGAAGGAAGGGTGCTTGCTTATTCCCCCCTTTCCTCATCTGCTACCAGCCCAGAAAAGGGTCTGGTATGAATTTCAGGGGGTCCTTACACCAGTTTTTTCTTGATTTTTGGTGTGAGGTTCCCCACAAAATCCATACCAGACTTGAAGGGCCTGGTATTGATTTAGGGGGGACCCCATGCTGTTTTTTTTTTTTTTTTATTGTAATGCCAGCTCTTCTTTTGTTTACTTCCCCACTGACAGCAGATGAGTTATAATTGTTAAGGGAACATTGAGTGCCGGCTCTTTAACAACCAGCTGATATTTTATAGACATCTAAAATATCACGTCTGGACCACTAGTTGATTAATGCATGCATTTATGCAAGAATTTCCTTTAGTGAATTGTCTTTAATGCTGTTTTATGCAATATTTATTCAGGGGCTTTGCT
The DNA here is from genome assembly GCF_042186555.1 of Aquarana catesbeiana. Classification (NCBI taxonomy): domain Eukaryota; kingdom Metazoa; phylum Chordata; class Amphibia; order Anura; family Ranidae; genus Aquarana; species Aquarana catesbeiana. Next base: position 255,309,482 of record NC_133324.1, on the reverse strand, counting down.
TTTTGAGGTAAATACCACATAAAGGCATAGTAAATTGAATTTTTTAGTACCACACAATATTTTTAAAAAATGTGTAACTGCATTTGATATGCTTTAGTGAATTGAGCCCATAGACTTAAGAGTAGGTAAATCTAACTCTGAATTTATGATCATTAAAGACTGTAACATAAATCCAATCCTGATTGGTCCTTTTAAAGCAGGGACAATGTACTAATCTGATTCCGTGACCTTAACCCCCAACTTCGGGATATTAGCAACCCCTCTTCCACCCCTCTCTCACTAACTGCTGGTATTAAAAAAATCTAAATATCCATTTTTCTTACCTGAAGCCAGGTGTCTGCATTACTGCTTGTTTAAAGTGGAACTAAACCCTACTACCCTTTTCAGCCAAGGAAGCTGACATCTTCTTTTTGATCTGCAACTGCCATGGTGCTGCACATGTGATCAGTTTATGGCACATGCCATTTGATGGTTTGACAGTTTGGTTGAGAGTACAAGCAAATGTGACAGTTAGCAGTAACTGATTTTTGAAATCATTATATCAAAAGGTTTAGTTCCGCTTTAATGTGAGCACCTCCTATTGGTGGAGGCAACACTGCCAGTGGCCAGGTCACCTCACACAGGCACCAGAGGCAGAAGAACTCGTGAGGCGGTGAAGGGTCCAGTGCCCAAGAAGATGAGGAGCAAGGAAAAATGCCCAGTCCCCAAGGCACGATATTAGCTTTGCTATGGAGGAAACTGTGACTTTGATCCCTTATACTGCAAGATGGCTAAGGAAGAGGTGTTTGAAAATAAGACTGAAGAGTGAGGAAACTGATATACCATTTAAATCTCATTTTTTCTCTGGTGATTGGCTTCTAAATGTTTCAGTTATACTGTTGATATATGGTCTCCAAACTTTAGTGCATTGTTTGTGAGCCCTGAGTACACAAACACTAATATGACATATAATATAATGATGTTAGACTTTAGGCCTATGTCCCTATGTCAAAGATAAAACTAATGGAGAGCTCCCTTTGTCATACATAAGCTGCCAATGTTTTATATTTCTAAATCAATACAGTCAATACATCACTTATCACTTATTTAATAAAGGAAAGTGACAAAAAGAAATGTCTTTTCTATTGACATCATGCATGCGAATGGAAAAGATTAACTGAAGGGAATGTATTTACCTTAAAGAAGAGGGGATTCAGGGGAAATAACCTAGCATAAAATGGTTTATATAATAAAGTCTATGGAAAGTTGCACAGTTTAATGCCAGTGGAAATACACTGTCTGCAACTGGAGGAAAAGGAGTTTAACCTCCACATACGGAAAAGGTTTTTATTACTGTAAGAGCTGTGAAAATGTGTAATAGAACAGATTCACGCTAATCAGTAGTAGGGATGGGCCGAACTCCCCCCTGTTCAATTCGCACCAGAACTCCCGAACAGAGAAAAAGTTCTGACCCAAACGGCGAACCCTATTAAAGTCTATGGGCCCCAAACTTGAAAAATCAAAAGTCCCCATTTTGAAGGCTTATATGCAAGTTAGTGGCCATAAAAAGGTTATGGGGTCCATGTACTGCCATGTATCAATGAAAAAACATTTAAAAAAAATAATTGCTTTTACAGGAGTAGTGATTTTAATGATGCTTAAAGTGCAACAATAAAAATAAAAAAAATCTTTAAATATAGTGCTTGTGGATCCCCTTAGTCTGCCTGTAAGTTGTGTATCTGTACCATGTACTGCAGCAGCAAAAATAAATTTTCTAAAGAAAAAAAAAAGTCAAATCACATTTAAATTGCCGGCAATACCATGCTATTGCCAGCAATAGAAAAATGTTTAAAAAAAACTGCGTGGGGGTCTCTCCAATTCATACCAGGCTCTTTGGGTCTGGTATGGATTTTATTGGGAACCCCATGCCAAATTAAAAAAAAAACTACATGGGGCCCCCCAAAATCCATAACAGATCCTTATCCGAGCATGCAGTCTGGCAGGCCAAGAAAGGGAGGGACTAGTGAGCAGCCTCCTCTCCTGAACCATACCAGGCCGTAAGCCCTTGAACAAGGGGGCCCCCAGATCCCAGCCACCCATGTGAATGAGTTTGGGGTACATAGTACCCCTTCTTATTCAACAAAAAAGTGTAAAAATAAATAAAAACAGGATACGATTTTTGACAATTCCTTTATTTAAAGCAAAAAAACAGTGTCCTCCGGTAAATCCATCGTCAATCACGATGACAATGCCACTGCTGGACCTGAAAAAAAAACAAAAACGATTCGCCGTCAACTAAGGCAAACCAGCGAAAGCCTGGCTCACAAGGGGGCAGTGCCAGCAGGTGACATCGCCAGGTGGCTCTGCCCCATACCCATATAAGAACTGTCAAACGGCAAGCCAGGCATTTGGTGGTTTACCTTAGTTGACGGTGGAGCACTTTTTTCTTTTTCGGGTCTGGAGGTGGCATCGGTGTTGTGATTGACGATGGATTGACATCGGGGGATACTGTTCTATTTTTTAATAAAGGAATTGTTAAAAACTGCTTTTTGTGCTTTTTTGATGAATGGGTGCTTTGAGGTGGGGCCACCAGCCAGGGTTGTGGGGAAGAAGCCCTTGTCCCCATCAAAATGGGGACAAGGTGCTTTGGGGTAGAGGGGCAAACCCCCCCATGTTGAGGCATGTGGCCTGGTATGGTTGGGGAGGGGCACTCCCTCACCCCCCCCCCTTTCCTGGCCTGCTAAGCTGCATGCTTGGATAAAGGTCTGGTATGGATTTTGGGGGGGGACCTGTTTTTTTTTTTTTGATGTGTGTGGTTTCATATGGTACAAATTGGCTGTGATTGGCCCTGTCTGTACCATGTGATCACTGTGACCTATCACAGCTAGCAACAACACAATTGTATACAATGGATGGCATGAAAGGAAACCATCCACTATTTACAATAGTCATATGATCTGCTGTGATCGATCACAGTGAGCACATGATACTGGCAGTGGGCTGGTGCAGTGATCAGTTATCCGATGTGTCTGGTGGACAAAGTGGGTGAGAGATCAGTGCGGAGCACGGCATGTTTTCAGGAGGACGTCATGTGGCGTCCTCCCAGAACAGTAGGGTGGGGTGGAAGTAGTTAAGTGTTAAAGTGACATTAAACTAATTTTTTTTTTATCAATTGTTTTAAAACATTAAGTATACCATCGCTATGTTTTTTTAAGTCTCCTACCATTGTTTTCAGGCTTTTTTTTTTTTTTTGTCCTGTGCACGCTCACTATCCTCCACTGATGCACCTCATAGCTATATGTATAGAGCGAACAGTGCTGTTATGTCTGGTCACATGCTCTACTCAATGTGTACTACAATTGCCATAGATCTGAATGTGTCTGCACATAGACATGTAGTCCATCTCAGGGGTGAGCAGCAAAGGGTGGCTACTTTCACAAACACAAAGGGGGCATGGAGAACAAACATAAGTACAGGAAGTCTGAGAATAGCAGTAAATAGCTTGCATTTGAGAGATGAAACTCTCAACAAAACGCGTTACTATAGCATTTAACATTTTTGCACATGTACCTGGTAGTAAAGAGATACCTATACTTTTTATTATCCTAAAGAGTGATAACCTCTATAGGGTCTCAGCTAACCAAATTGTTTCACTGCAGGATGTAGCTGTCAAGTTGTCATGGCTGGCCAACAGCAAATGCCCTTTTTACCTTTTATTAGAAATGTCAACGCTATAAGTTTATGTGAATAATACAGCTGTCTTCTACAAACATCCCCTACCTAGTGTGTGCTGCTCAATGTGTTCAATTTGGAACAAGCTAATCACTTCCTATATAATAATGTTGGGAATCAAATGGGAACTTCTTTAATAACTTCCTAAATAATTTACATTTGATTTTCAAATTATGGAAATGATTTCAGTACATTTTAGTTTAGGCTAGAACATTTGCCTCTCATATGAAATTATTTTATGAAATTAAAGAGTCATTTATGGGCCCTCCAGCAAGGAGGAGGTTAAAGGGTCAAAAATTAGAAAAAGTGAATTTCTATTTGAACTAATCCTGAAATGCTAAAACATGATCTAAAGAGGCAGAGCAACAGAATTTAATCCGAGAAATGTGATTTTGCTTTGGAGATGATACACTGAATACACAAGTCTCAGCTTATTTACCAAATGCATATTCAGCAATGAACATCCAAAGAAATCAGGTTTTTCTTGCCCTCCACTGCTTCTCTGTCCCCTTCTTGGGATTTTTCTCTTAAACTAATCCAGACATTTTAGTTGTTGCAGCTAATGTAGGTTTGGACTCACCTCAATAATTCTCACTGCCCCGGGGAAGCTGAAATAGCAAGATAGCCTGCCTGGTAAATTAATCCATAAAATTCATATTATATAAACGGGTCACTGATTCCCCCGTTAGGATGGAAACCAGGACGATATATGCAAGAACAAGTTGTGTGATGAACAGCTTTCTTATATTGGATGAGTAATCTCCCACTGACTTTCTCTGTTCTAATTTGCAGTCCCTGTCTCACCGATTTTTACAATCTGCATCCTCATCGATTACAGCAGAGTGTCAAAAACACCATTCTTCTTATTTCTCACTGAATTCAGCTCCTGGAAACCACGTCTCACTGCACAGAGGCACCAATTTAAACCATCATTGACATGTGCCTTAGAGGCAGACACTGTACTCTCCATATCTAGTTGACACAGTAAACTTTGGACACATTTGTACAGGTCAACTGGCAGCAAACAGACTAATTACATAATGTCAATATGGGTCACTGGCTTTAGAAGAAATCCTAATCTGTGTACAGTAAACTACTTATACACATACTATATGTGGAAAATAATAATAAAAAAATATTATGTTAAAGTGGATCTCAAGGCAAATAAAATCTACACCTGTAGTCCAGTTGTGCATAAAAAAAAAGACATAGGTATGACCATGTATTACGGGATCCTAAAAAAGTTACTAATGGGCTAGTAACCTACATGGACATTTTATTGCATATATTACATATCCCCCTCCACGCATCAGGAGGGGAGGCAAACTATACAAGAAAAGTATCCAGGGGTGTAACAACCAGACTCCAGATCCATCTGAGGCATTAGAGGACAATGTGGTATATAATATCTCTTCTATATCATTAACAGACACTGAGAACAGAGAAAAAATGAACAAATTTGTGTTGAGACAGGATTTATATAGTTTTTATAGGCAACTTAGATGGAAAGCTTATTTTTCTTTGAAATAAGGTTTATCAGATCTAGGTGTATTACCATTGTCTATTAAGAATTTAAATTTGAGAACTAAAAGTACCACTTGTACCTCCTACCTCATGCTCTGCCGTTGAGGTGTTCATTGATAAAGTAAATACAGAAATTGATTCCCTTTTGGATGATAGGTCTAAATTTGACCATATACCAAACAAATTTAGTCGCAAAGAAAGTGAAGCTCTGTCCTCCTTGTCGGCTCAGCGATAGGGATGGGCTGAACACCCCCTGGTTCGCACCAGAACATGCGAACAGGCAAAAAATTCTCTCGAACACGCGAACACCATTAAAGTCTATGGGACACGAACATGAAAAATCAAAAGTGCTAATTTTAAAGGCTTATATGCATGGTATTGTCTTAAAAAGTGTTTGGGGACCCGGGTCCTGTAAAGGGGCACATGTTTCCTGTGTGTAGAACAGTCTGACAGCAAAATGACATTTCAAAGGAAAAAAAGTCATTTAAAACTACTCGCGGCTATTAATGAATTGTCAGCCCCAACAATACACATAAAAGTTCATTGATAAAAATGGCATGGGATTTCCCCACAGGGGAACCAAACTTTTAAAAAAAACAGCTGTTTTTTGGAAGCAGTGATTTTAATAATGCTTAAAGTGAAACAATAAAAGTGTAATATTCCTTTAAATTTCGTACCGGGGGGTGTCTATAGTATGCCTGTAAAGTGGCGCTTGTTTCCCGTGTTTACAATAGTCCAAGAGCAAAATGACATTTCTAAAGGAAAAAAAGTCATTTAAAAGTACCCGCGGCTATGAATTGTCAGTCCCGACTCCCAGCAATACACATAAAGTTCATTGATAAAAACGGCATGGGATTCCCCTACAGGGGAACCCGAGCCAAAATTTAAAAAAAAATGCGTGGGGGTCCCCCCAAATTCCGTACCAGGCCCTTCAGGGCCTCAACCACCTTGCCCGGTGGTTGTGGGAGTCTGCGGGCGGGGGGCTTATCGGAATCTGGAAGCCCCCTTTAACAAGGGGACCTCCAGATCCCAGCCCCCCCTGTGTGAAATGGTAACGGGGTACCAAAAAATTTGTGAAAATAGTAAAAAAAACACAATGCACGCCTTGGAAGCCCCCTTGTTAAAGGGGGCTTCCAGATTCCGATAAGCCCCCCGCCCGCAGACTCCCACAACCACCGGGCAAGGTGGTTGAGGCCCTGAAGGGCCTGGTACGGAATTTGGGGGGACCCCCACGCATTTTTTTTTTAAATTTTGGCTCGGGTTCCCCTGTAGGGGAATCCCATGCCATTTTTATCAATGAACTTTATGTGTATTCACGGGAGTCGGGACTGACAATTCATAGCCGCGGGTACTTTTAAATGACTTTTTCCTTTAGAAATCTCATTTTGCTCTTGGACTTTTGTAAACATGGGAAATATGCACCACTTTACAGGCATACTATAGGCACCCCCCCAGGTATGAAATTTAAAGGAATATTACACTTTTATTGTTTCACTTTAAGCATTATTAAAATCACTGCTCCTAAAAAAAGGCCGTTTTTAAAACTTTTTTTTTGCATTGATCCATGACCCCTGGGGCAGGACCCAGGTCCCCAAACACTTTTTATAACAATACCATGCATATAAGCCTTTAAAATTAGCACTTTTGATTTCTCCCATAGACTTTTAAAGGGTGTTCCGCGGCTTTCGAATTTGCCGCGAACACCCCAAATTATTCGCTATTCGGCAAACAGGCGAACATCCAATGTTCAAGTCGAACTTACATTTGACTCGAACATCGGGGACCATCCCTACTCAGCGAGATATTGTTATCAAACCGGCCGACAAGGGGGGAGCAATTGTAGTTATGGAACCTTGTGGTATGAAGCTGAGGTATTAAGATAGCGTTCAGATATGCATACATATAAACAGTTGGACTCTTGTCCTGTTTTTCAGGTTCAGTCTAAAATAAAAAAAAGTGATATTGAGAGCTCTTAAATATGGTATTATTGATAATGACACCCACAAATGTTTAATATGCGATTATCCTGTCACACTGGTAATGTATATATTACCAAAGATTCATAAGGACCTTTTGAATCCCCCGGGCTGTCCTATAGTGTCTGGAACAAAGTCAGTTACCACTCCATTAGCACAATATTTGGATAGATGTTTTACTCCACTGGTAATCAATACCAGATCACATTTACGAGATACTGGTGATTTTTTTAGAGAAAACTAGGAATATACAAGTGGGACCTGACTCTTTTCTAGTCACTTGGGATGTCTCTAGTCTTTACACTGTTATTCCACATGATCTGGGTATAGAAGCCTGCCAGCGGCTGCTGGTACAGTCACAGTGTTATAATGATAAACAAATTGATTTTCTGCTTGCGTTGCTTAAAATTGTTCTTGAAGAGAACTATTTTTTGTTTAAAGAGACCCATTATTTGCAGCTTAACCACTTCAATACCAAGCACTTTTGCCCCTTCCTGCCCAGGACAATTTTCAGCTTTCAACGCTGTCACAATTTCAATGACAATTCCACGGTCATGCAACACTATACCCAAACTACATTTTTATCATTTTCTTCCCACAAATAGATCACCTCTGGGGATTTTATTTTTTGCTAAACAAACTAAAAAAGACCAACATTTTTGATAAAAAAAGTTTTTCTTAGCTTCTGTAATAAAAATTTATTTTTCTCCTTCACTGACAGGCGCTGATGAGGCGGTACTAATGGGCACTGATGAGGCAGCACTGATGGGCACTGATGAGGCAGCACTGATATGTAGAATTGATGGGCACTGATAGGCAGCACTGATAGGTGGCAATGATGGGCACTGATAGGTGGCACTGATTGGCACTGATAGACGGCACTGATGTGCATTGACAGATGGCACTGATGGACACTAATAGATGGCACTGATGGGTAGCACTGATGATGAGGTACTGTCAGGTGTTACTGCTGGGGACTTATTGGCACTGTGATGGGAACTGATTGGCACTGTGGTGGGCTCTGATTGGCACTGTGGCGGGCACTGATTGGCACTGTGGTAGGTACTGAGAGTCTTAAATTAATAATTTTTTATTTTATCTTGACGGTGCTATCCAGGCTTGGTGGTAATAGGAACCTAATCTGATACAAAGTAAAATTTTTTCAAAGCATCTGTATTATTTGTACAGAGAGCAAGAAATTCTACTAAAAGTGTATGTATGCATAGCCATCATTTTTTTTTAGTTTTGGGAAAGCTTTGAGTTTTAAGGTAGGGAAGACCTAACATAGTTCTAAAGGCTGGACATGTTTTACCTTAATGGATTCCCTGTGTTTGTATCTCCCTCTCACCCCCCGTATACTTACCTGAGCCCAATCACAGTCCAGCGATGTGCCCATCTGCAGCAGCTCTCCTCTCTCTCTTCTCACAGAGGCAGCAGCGGGAGCCATTGGCAGTCCTTCTGAGGTGTGTCACACAGAATGCCAAGCCTTTCTTTAACCCTAAGGGATATTCTGCATGTAACAGTTTGCTTATTTGGTTCTGAGTAGGGATGAGCTTCGTGTTCGAGTCGAACCCATGTTCGACTCGAACATTCTCTGTTCGACCATTCATCGAATTGCGAACGATATGGGCCGTTCGCGCTAAATTCGTGTGGCGCGTCACGGCTCATAATTCACTGCAACATTGCAGTGCATTGCTGGCTGATGATTGGCCAAGCATGCACTATGACCCACATGCTTGGCCAATCACAGCGCCATCAGTAGAGAGAGCTGTAATTGGCCAAAGCCAGGGTGGCTTTGGACAATTATGGCTCAGAGGGTTTAGAACACGCCCTACACTATATAAGGACGCCTGCACGGTGGCCCTGTGTAGTGTGTTCCGGCGTGCTTAGAGAGAGAGACAGTGTGATTTCATTTGAGTTAGCTAGATTAGGCAGGACAGCCAGTGAGTTAGCTGCACTTACTGTGTATTGTGTATATATATATGCATCCCAGGTCCCAGGTGTTGTATATATATATATATATATATATATATATATATATATATATATACTGTATTCAGTTTAGCTAGATCCGTTCCTGTTATCTTCCTACTGACAGGCAGGCTTGTTTTGTTACAGTGTTTACAGGTACCTGAAGAAAATTGCTAATGTTCTTTTGATCCTATTAGTACCACAGTCAGGCAGCTAGACTATTTACAGTTAGTGTAGTGCGTCCTCCTCACAGTGTTCAGCTAAAGCTACAAGTTAGTTTAGTGTGACCTCTGCACAGTGTTCAGCTAAAGCTACAAGTTAGGGTAGTGCGTCCTCCTCACAGTGTTCAGCTAAAGCTACAAGTTAGTTTAGTGTGACCTCTGCACAGTGTTCAGCTAAAGCTACAAGTTAGGGTAGTGCGTCCTCCTCACAGTGTTCAGCTAAAGCTACAAGTTGGTGTAGTGCGTCCTCCTCACAGTGTTCAGCTAAAACTACAAGTTAGTGTAGTGCGACCTCTGCACAGTGTTCAGCTAAAGCTACAAGTTAGTGTAGTGCGTCCTCTGAACAGTGTTCAGCTAAAACTACAAGTTAGTGTAGTGCGACCTCTGCACAGTATTCAGCTAAAGCTACAAGTTAGTGTAGTGCATCCTCTGAACAGTGTTCAGCTAAAGCTACAAGTTAATGTAGTGCGTCCTCTGAACAGTGTTCAGCTAAAACTACAAGTTAGTGTAGTGCGACCTCTACACAGTGTAAAGCTACAAGTTAGTGTAGTGCGTCCTCTGAACAGTGTTCAGCTAAAGCTACAAGTTAGTGTAGTGCGTCCTCCTCACAGTGTTCAGCTAAAACTATAAGTTAGTTTTTTGTGAGCTCTGCACAGTGTTCAGCTAAAGCTACCTGTAGAAGGTTGGTGGTGTTTTCCTGATCCTATCACTACCGCAGGCAGCTAAATAAGCTACAAGTTAGTTTTTTGCGAGCTCTGCACAGTGTTCACCTAAACCTACCTGTCGAAGGTTGGTGGTGTTTTCCTGATCCTATCACTACCGCAGGTAGCTAAATAAGCTACAAGTTATTTTTTTTGAGAGCTCTGCACAGTGTTCAGCTAAAGCTACCTGTAGAAGGTTGGTGGTGTTTTCCTGATCCTATCACTACCGCAGGCAGCTAAATAAGCTACAAGTTAGTTTTTTGCGAGCTCTGCACAGTGTTCAGCTAAAACTACAAGTTAGTGTAGTGCGAGCTCTGCACAGTGTTCAGCTAAAGCTACCTGTAGAAGGTTGGTGGTGTTTTCCTGATCCTATCACTACCGCAGGCAGCTAAATAAGCTACAAGTTATTTTTTTGCGAGCTCTGCACAGTGTTCAGCTAAAGCTACCTGTAGAAGGTTGGTGGTGTTTTCCTGATCCTATCACTACCGCAGGCAGCTAAATAAGCTACAAGTTATTTTTTTGCGAGCTCTGCATAGTGTTCAGCTAAAGCTACCTGTAGAAGATTGGTGGTGTTTTCCTGATCCTATCACTACTGCAGGCAGCTAAATAAGCTACAAGTTAGTTTTTTGCGAGCTCTGCACAGTGTTCAGCTAAAGCCACCTGTAGAAGGTTGGTGGTGTTCTCATACTACAGGCAGGCAGTTGATTTTGCTAGCTGCAGTATCAGTATGTATATATATATATATATATATATATATCCCAGCTTAGTGCACCTACAGGCCATTAGTATGTCTGGAAGGCCAACAAGGAGAGGCAGACAGTCACAAGCCAATAAAAGAGGGCAAGCAGGCTCTGTGTCTAGAGGCAACAGTGCTGGTCGTGGAGACAGTGCATCCTCATCAGCACGTGGCCGTGGGACACGCTTGGCCTTTTTTTCAGCAGCTGGCCGTGTTGAGCTGCAACATGCGGAAGACTTGGTCTAGTGGATGACCAAGCCGTCCTCATCCTCCTCATCCTCTCCCACCCATGCTCAGGGTACTTTGTCTGGCAAAGCAGCTGCCAACGCGGCCTCTTCCCTTGGCTCAATGGCATCAGTGACTCCTTCCCTAGTCCCAGCATGTCCTCCTGAGGAGTCCATCGAACTGTTTGACCACAGTGTTGGGTACATGCTCCAGGAGGATGCCCAGCGTTTAGAAGGCTCTGATGATGACACTGAGCTAGATGAAGGCAGTAACGTGAGCACGGACAGAGGGGGTGCCCAAGAAGGACAGCAATCTGGCAGTCATGCTCCACCTGCTGCAGCATACTGCCAGGTTTGCTCCAGTGATGAGGAGGGAGGGGTTGATGAGGTCACTGACTCAACGTGGGTGCCTGATAGGAGAGAGGAGGAGGAGGCACATCACCAATGAGGCAGGATGCCCTCCAGGGGCCATCCTAAGGGCAGCACACTGACTGCATCACACCCCAAAGCTCCGCATGTGCAGGGCGCTGCTATCTCTGCGCGTTATTCCAAAAGTTCTTTGGTGTGGGCCTTTTTTGAGACGAGTGCATCAGATCGCACCACTGCTATTTGCAACATATGTCTCAAGCGTATCTGGCCAAAACATCTCCCGCTTGGGCACCACATGCTTGACCAGACATATGTTGACCTGCCATGCAGTTCGTTGGCAAGCGTATCTAAAAGACCCACACCAAAGAACAAAGAGGACCTCTCCTTGCTCCTCATCAGCTGAGATCTCCAACCCCACTATACCTTCAGTCCTCTCTGAGACCTGCACTGAGAGGAATGAAGGTGTAGAATTAGATGTGTCACAGCCAAGTACTTGTGGGCAATCTGCTTTCGGTACACCGACGTCAGATTGTACCAGGCAAATTTCCCTGCCCCAGCTGCTGCACCGCTGAAAGAAGTTCGCTCCCAGCCATCCACATGCCCAGCGGTTGAATGCTAGCTTGGCAAAATTGCTAGCACTTCAACTGCTACCTTTTCAGTTGGTAGACTCTGCCCCCTTCCGTGAGTTTCTGGAATGTGCAGTTCCTCAGTGGCAGGTACCCAAATGCCACTTTTTCTCACGGAAGGCGATTCCGTCTCTCTACCGGCATGTGGAAGGCAATGTCCATGCCTCGCTGGACAGGGCGGTCAGCGGTAAGGTGCATATTACCCCTGACTCATGGTCCAGCAGGCATGGACAGGGACGTTACCTAAGTTTCACCGTACATTGGGTGACTCTGCTGGCAGCTGGGAAGGATGCAGGACAAGGTGCAGTAGTGTTGGAGGTTGTTCCGCCACCACGGCTCCAAAATGCCACTACTAATGATTGTGACACACCTCTCTCCTCCACCCCCTCCTCTTCTTCTTCCTCCATGGCCTCTTCCTGTGCTTTGTCCTTGGAACCAGCGGTGCTCCGTAGCCGTTCAAGGAGCTACGCAAGTATGCAGGCCAAAAGATGCCATGCAGTGCTTGAGCTGGTGTGCTTGGGGGACAGGAGCCACACTGGGGCAGAGGTTCTGTCAGCTCTGCAGGGGCAGGTTCAGAGGTGGTTGACACCACGCCAACTTAAGGCAGGAATGGTGGTTTGCGACAATGGCACCAACCTCCTCTCTCTGCCCTCTGACAGGGACAAATGACCCATGTGCCCTATTTGGCTCACGTCCCTAACTTGGTGGTGCAGCGGTTCTTGGGCAGGTACCCGGGCTTACAGGATGTCCTGAGGCAGGCCAGGAAAGTCTGTGTGCATTTCCGCAGGTCATATAATGCTAGTGCTCGGCTGGCACACCTCCAAAAGGAGTTTAACCTGCCCAAGAACAACCTAATCTGTGACATGCCCACCAGGTGGAACTCAACGTTGGCCATGCTGCAGCAGCTGCACATGCAGCAGAGGGCCATCAATGAGTACCTGTGCGACTATGGAACCAGGACAGGGTCAGGGGAGCTTGTTTTTTTTCCCCACGCCAGTGGGCCATGATCAGGGATGCATGCACTGTCCTGTCACCATTTGAGGAGGCCACGAGGATGGTGAGCAGTGACAGTGCATGCATCAGTGACACTGTCCCCCTTGTCCACCTGTTGGAGCACACGCTGCGTGGAATAATGGACAGGGCACTTGAGGCAGAACAGAGGCAGGAAGAGGAGGACTTACGTAGCTCTCAAGGCCCCCTTTATCCAGACAGTGTTCCTGCGTGGATTTGTACGTGGCTGGGAGGAGGTGGCTGTGGACCATGTCGTCCTTAGTGACCCAGAGGACTCCGGACCGAATGCCTCAGCAAACCTACGCTGCATGGCCTCCCTGATCCTGCAAAGCCTGCGTAAGGATCCTCTTATTCGTGGTATCAAGGAGAAGGACCAATACTGGCTGGCAACCCTCCTTGATCCACGTTACAAGGGTAAGGTTGCGGACCTTATCTTGCCAGAGGGAGCAGAGGATGAAACATCTTTGGGAGGCCTTGCAGAAAGGTCTGTGCAATGCGTTCCCAGAGACTGGGAGGTTGCAAACTCCGGTTTCTGGACAATGTGTTGCTGAGGCTTCGGTCAGTCAAAGAAGGAGCGGTGGAGAAGGTGGCCGTCTGACTGTTGTGTTCAGACAATTTTTTAGTCCACAGCCCCAAGGTATGATCGGTTCCAGCAACCAGAGTCTGTTTTACATGGTGCAGGAATACCTAGGGGCAAGATCTGACTTGGACACCTTTCCCACCGAAAATCCTCTGGGTTACTGGGTCTTGAGGATGGATCACTGGCCAGAGCTTGCACAGTATGCAATTGAGCTACTGGCCTGTCCTGCATCCAGCGTTCTTTCGGAACACACATTCAGTGCTGCTGGAGGCTCTGTAACCGATCACAGGGTGCGTCTGTCCACCGACTCGGTCAATCGACTGACCTTCATAAAAATGAATCAGTCTTGGATCACCACCAGCTACCAAGCACCTGATGCTGATGTAACCGAATAATTTTTTTTGAAATCTCAGAGTGACTATCCTGAGTAATTATCCTCTTCCTCCTCAATGATCACGCTGATAGCTTGTAAGAACATTTTTGGTTCTGGGCGCTGCCACCAGTGCCTAAGGTCCAATTTTTCAGCCCCTGTTTAACAGGGGCGTGTAATTTCATATTTTGATGCAATATTTTGCAGCAGGGCTCATTCCTGCGTTCCAACTAGAGTATCTGTGAGGGGTTGCAGTGTTGTAGCACCAGCACCAGTGCATAAGGCTCAATTTTTCAGCCCCTGTTCAACAGGGGCATGTAATTACAATTCTTGATCTAATATTTCACAGCAGGGCCCGTTTCTGCGCCCACCAAGAGCGAGTGAGGACTTACAGTGTTGTGGCACCAGCACCACCACCACCACCAAAGGCCCAATTTTTCTGCCCCTGTTCAACAGGGGCATGTAATTACAATTCTTGATCTAATATTTCACAGCCGGGCCCTGTGAGGGCTTACAGTGTTGTGGCCACAACAACACCTAAGGCCCAAATTTCTGCTGAGTATATAGGGCAGGCCCCTACTTTCAAACATCCAACTTACAAACGACTCCTACTTGCAAACGGAAGGAGACATCAGGAAGTGAGATGAAATCTACCCCTAGGAAGGGAAATTCTCTCCTGTAAGAGTTAATATGGGAAAAACATTTCTCCTTTCCACTGATGCTTTATCACCAATCCTTGTTTCACAAAAAAACCCAAATTTTCAAAAAACATTTGTCATTGGGACAAAAAGTGAGGTGAAATCTTCTGAAGAGGAGCACAGACAGCAAAACAAATGTCACAGGGGTGATAACCCTTCCCTATGTTTTCCAAAAAACTTAAAATAGATTTTTTGGCTGGAGCTAAACACGTTAAAAATGAACCAGTTCAAAATTACAAACAGATTTTACGTAACAACAAACCTACAGTCCCTGTCTTGTTTGCACCGCCTGTATACTGCTGTTCAGAGTATATAGGGCCTGGTGCCCCACGCCTTTCCTTTTTTTAATTTGGGCGCGGGGTACCCCTTAATATCCATACAAGACCCAAAGGGCCTGATAATGGACTGGGGGGTACCCATGCTGTTTGTCTCACTTATTTTCATCCATATTGCCAGGACCCGACATTACATTAAAGCCACAAGCAGTTTTAAATGACTTTTTTTCCTTTAAAAATGACATTTTGTGCAGGGACTGTTCTAAGCACGGGAAACACGCTCCACTTTACAGGCCTACTATAGACACCCCCCAGGTACGATATTTAAAGGAATGTTTCACTTTTTTTTTTTTTTTTTTTACTTTAAGCATCATTAAAATCACTGCTCCCGCAAAAATGTCCATTTTTAAAAGTTTTTTTTGCATTGATACATGTCCCCTGGGGCAGGAACCGGGTCCCCAAACCCTTTTTAGGACAATACCATGCAAATTAGCCTTTAAAATTAGCACTTTTGATTTTGAACGTTTGAGTCCCATAGACGTCAATGGGGTTCTAACGTTCATGCAAACTTTTGGTCCGTTCGCAGGTTCTGGTGCGAACCGAACCGGGGGGGTGTTCGGCTCATCCCTAGTTCTGAGTGATCAAACTCATGGTTGGAATTTTAGTTACTATAGTTTTTATCTGTTTCAAGTGTTTAAAGCTCTTTTTCCTTTATAATATGTGACTGTACAATGTATATGTAAAGCGCTGCATAAATTGACGGCGCTATATAAGTACCTGAAATAAATAAAATAAATAAATAATATGAATGCTTCACTTGTATTTTAGTAATCACTTGTACTTTAATATTTTGGTGTTTCTATTAGGGAGGCTAACAAAACTCATATCATAACTGAATGCCAAGCAGAAAACATATCTATATATATAGTTGATTTCTGGCCACATCACACATACTATTTGCCTGATTTTTTTCTATTAAATGATGATTGGGAAAGGGTTAATTATCACATTAAATGTTAAGGGTTTGTCTGGTGCTACTAAACACTTTTCTTCATCCAATTATTTACTTACAAAAGATACACCTCGGTTCACACTGCAGTGATGCGGGAACCCTGCAGATCGACTGCGGATTCCCACATCACATGTCTCCCAGCAGCAGTTCATACTGCCCTATCCGAACTGCCGGGAGTGTCAATTAAAAGTTAATGACATCCCAAAATTACCGTAGTTCGTATATCACAGTGCGATCTGCAATTTCGGACAGGAATCAGATCACACGGGTGTGAACACCCATGCGATCCGATTCTGCTGCAGACCAAAAAAAGGGTCCTGTGTGAGTTTGGTACGAATGCAATGCAAATTCAGCCATACTATCTGTATGGCTGAAATAGCATTGCACAGACATCGCATGTTATGTGCGGTGCAGTGCGGTGCGAATCATATCTGATGTCGGACATCGCTGAAGTGTGAACCGGCACTTAAGTTGAATTCTGGGTATGGATCTTTTTGCATAGTTACAATGGTCCGGGTTAAACCAGCTGCATGGTGAACACAGAGAAACGCTCGCTTGGTATGGGCCCTATTCAGATAATGCCTTGCATTTTTTGGCATTGCCCCACCTCTCCACCTTGTCCAATCAGGAAACACCTTGTATTAATTGAGGAAATTGCAAGTTATTATGTGAATGGTGCCTGTGCCGAGCAAGTAACCCCCTTGTGTTCACTATGCAGTAGGGCAGCCCATTGGCATGGGACCTGGAAAACGCTGGTAAGCATTGTAGTAGTGGTTACTACTACAGTGATTGTTAGCTTCCACAATGATTCAATATGTATGTTATACGCATAGTTACTGTACTTTAAACCAAGATAGACCAATATAACTATGCAAAAAAAGACTGCAGCTCATACTAAAATGTGTGTAAACTCTTCCAAAGGATATTCCATTCTTCTTCATGTAGGCATTGATAGAGACATTGCATAGCTGCTAACATACAGAACAACCATTCAAGAGATATATAAACAAAGTAATGCAATTTCTTATGTTAAGCTACTGTTGCCAACCATCTTTGTTGCTAAATAAACAAATGTAATTGGTGTGGTTATCGATAAGTGACATGGTATCAGCCATATCTTTTCCTTGGACATAAAAGCCTTGGCAAATACATTAATGAAAAATGTCTAAAAGACATCCAGAATATGCATTAACCAGAAGGCCTGCAATATTTATGCTCTTTCTGTACACATCTAACACTATTGAGAAAAGATCTAAATTGATAGCAGGCAGTATGTAGAATAATCAGTACACACCATACTGGCAGGGACTATGGAAATCCCACATTAGGCCACCATCTCCCGGGGGTTAATAACGCAACCACTGAGCATGTTTACCACATGGAAGCTAACCTTATAAAATGCAACAATGGCTTTAATATGTTACTGCAATGATCATACAAGTGATTGAATGAAAGTGTTTGGATTTCATGCAGCCAGTGTTTAGTTGTCAAGGAGAGATTAATAGAACACATGGGGGGCCGTGTAGTCTCCTGCAGGTAGAGGAGGAATAATAACTGCTTATGGCAATAACAACCTTGATTCTGTCTGATTTGCTGAAAGAAAAGTGCTAATGCAACCTCAATGCAAAAATAAAAAGGCCAAAGATAAACTTAGAAACACTCATCAATAAAACAAAATAATGCTACTCTGTTCCTGGACAACCGCTGATGAAAAAGACAAGGTCTCTTAACTGCAAAGTCTGACCTTGTTTGACAAGAGAAAATGGACAGCATTAGAGACACATGCGAAAAACAAATGGACCAATTCTATCCTGCTCAAAGGTTTCAAGATTCATTGCTGTGCAATGCTTACTAAAGACCAAGGATGTTATAACAATTTTAGGTTGGTATTATGGGAGACAAATGAAAGCACTGTCAATAAAGCATGTCTACTAGATTGAAAATTTCCAGTCAGGGAAAAAATGTATGCAAGGGTTTTTATAAATGTAAGTTACTTCCACCCAAAAGTTTACTTCAATAAGCATAGGTATTTACACACAGACCACACAATTCTGGGGGCAATTTTGTAATCTTGAGCCTCATGCACACAAGCAAAAAAAAATTATGGAGCTTTAAATGGCCTTTTTTAATTATGATTTTTTTAATGCTTTTGAACCCTGCTCTGTTTCAGCCATTTTGCCCTTGCACATTGTTTTGTTTGGATATGACTTATGTCTAGAATAAATGGATATTCTGGGCAGTAGAATAGGTTTATGCTCATACGCGTCTATAAGCCATATTCATGTAATTATACACCAAAACTAACAATTTTTTTACACTTGACTTTTGTGCCAGCTCCTGGCAGAAAGATCCAGCACAGATAGGAGTATTTAATACACCAATGTGCATGGCGCCTTATTATTCAAGTGATACAGAATAATAATTGTTTTTATGGTATGCCCATAGAGGCCCCTAAACTAGGGAATGTAATTTTAACTATATGAATGTGTCAAGTGCCATTTCTACTTCACAAAATTACTATGTAACTTGACAAAGTTGGGTCGCCTGTGCTTCTGGGCCCCCTAATAGTTGTATAGTTTGTTAGGCTTATAGCTATGTTCTTGAATGTATGTGCTATAAACAACACAGAAAAGATATTATGACTGATATAAAGTATGTGTAGTGAGAATTTACTCATTCTAGACTGATCTAGCTAGCTTAGATAGCTTAGACCAAGTTCTAAAACAACCCACACAAAGACTTAACAAACTGAATTTTTTGTGTCATATACAGATTTGAACGCAATTACGTTCCAGGAATTTGTGAGGCCTGTCTTCCTGCTTAAGTTTACAATGCAAATTTTGATGTCTTCGATGAGGACAAATAAATTGATTTGCCCAAGGACACAAGTAGCTGACACAAGGATTCAGATCAGGACTTAAAATAAATCTTTCAGTCAGTGTCTTTAACCAGTGAGCTATCTACTCTGCAATTCATCTATATGTTCAGTATTGGCAGGTGCTCAGAAACATCACCACATATAATATGAGCTGAATGTAAAACTACCATTTTTAATAAGAATAAACTGCTATACCATATAGATGATGGGACTAGGCAATGATATGTCATGGTTAACAAACAAAAAAATGTTTAAAAGGGATATAATCACTTAATAGTTGTAAACAAAAAACAGACTAGTTATGCCATGAATAATAATCCTACTCATGAGGTCATGAATGATGTGTGCAGTGGACAGTGTCTCTTTCTTCAGTGGTCACTGTTACAACTTTCTATTGTGATATTTGACATTGTAATTAACTGTTATATGCAGTTAACAGACTTTCCCTGCTTCAGAATCTTGCAAAATGTTAATTTTATAAATGCGTTTATCATCCAGTCCTCAATTTGTTCTGGAATGCAATGGTACTGCTTACCAGTACCTGGCAATGGTCCACTACTGGGCTTCACTTCAGCAGGAGCTACTAAATGTCCTATACTTGGTCTGCTATTGAGAATAAAGTGTTCTTCCATTGCCTGGTGTTGAACTGCTGCCCTTACCTGCCCTTTAGTACTCCTGGCAAAGCATATTCTCCCCATATTGGTGAGGACAAGGGCCTCTTCCCCACAACCCTGGTTCTTGTGGGGGTCTGCTGGCATCTTGAAGAAAAAATAAAAATAAGGGGCCCCAGATACTGCTCCCTCCATGGAAATAAGTAATGGGTATACAGTACCCCCACTTATTCACAAAAAGAAATGTAAATATTAAATAAACACACACACACTTTTTGACACCTCCTTTGTTAAAAAAAATCCCTCCCCCCAAAATGTTCCACGATGTAAATTCATCATCAATCACATTATCCAGCAATGCAAATTCTCTCCAATCATGAAAAACAATGCCCACTGAGAAAAAAAAATCTGCCAACCACCCAACATGTCTGATTCTGTCTCCCAGGTAACCATATTTGGTCAACGATGTCACGGGTGGAGTGCACACCATTTTCTTTTTCTTTTGCTTTTTTGTGGGGTCCACTTTAAAATCCATAGGTCGCTTCCTCACTGCCTGTTTTAATCCTGTAAATTTTGCACCATCGTGCTGCAACCTTGTGCATTACACATGGCTGCATGGAGATTTTGGCACAGGTCTACTTGCTTAAATGGGTCATATTTGTTGCAAGTACTACGGCAGAAACATGATGGAGGGATCATTTTTTCAGTGCCTGCTAAGCAAAGCATCACGGCCATGGCATGTGTACACCATTGTCTGACTGCCTTTGCAGCTTAAGGGTGGGTGGTTAAGGGGGTGGTAAAGACCTAGCTTAATCGCTCCACAACCACAAATGTAAAGGACTCTGAAGGAAAAAAGCCAGCAAAAGTAAATTGAATGCCCTCACCACAAGGACTGATAAGCTGCAATATATTATATACAATTTTTTTTCGGTTGAGATGCACTTTAGCTTAGACAAGACATTGCCACACAAGCACTGGAACTGTTACAGTCTGCAAACAGAATATACTATATTAGCTGTGAAGCAGAGCACAGAAAAAGATAGACAAATGTACAGACGCTGATATTTGGCAATAGTGGTATTTTCCAGGGTACTTGGCATGGCTGAAGCTATTGTCTCCAATTTACAAGCCGACCTCAATGCACTGTCTAATTGGGCGACTATATGGCAGATGAGGTTTAATGTTGATAATTGTACAGTTGTGGACTTGGGGGCTAAGAATATGCATGCATCATACATACTAGGGGGGGTACAACTGGGGGAATCAATGGTGGAGAAGGATCTGGGGGTTTTGGTAGATCATAAACTCAATAATAGCATGCAATGCCAAGCTGCGGTTTCCAAAGCGAGCAAAGTCCTTTCTTGTATTAAGAGAGGTATGGACTCCAGAGAGAGAGATGTCATATTGCCCCTGTACAAATCATTAGTAGGACCTCATCTGGAATATGCAGTTCAGTTTTGGACACCAGTTCTCAAAAAGGATATCTGGGAACTGGAGAAAGTGCAGAGAAGGGCAACCAAACTGATAAGAGGCATGGAGGAGCTCAGCTATGAGGAAAGATTAGAGGAACTGAATTTATTCACTCTTGAAAAGAGGAGATTAAGGGAGGATATGATCACCATGTATAAATATATAAGGGGTCCATATAGTGAACTTGGTGTTGAGTTATTCACTTTACGGTCATCACTGAGGACAAGGGGGCACTCTTTACGTCTAGAGGAAAAGAGATTTCATCTCCAAATATGGAAAGGTTTCTTCACAGTAAGAGCTGTGAAAATGTGGAAAAGACTCCCTCCAGAGCTCAGTAGATTGCTTTAAGAAAGGCCTGGATTCTTTCCCAAATGTACATAATATGACTGGGTACTAACATTTATAGGTAAAGTTGATCCAGGGAAAATCCGATTGCCTCGCTGGGATCGGGAAGGAATTTTTTCCCCTGCTGTAGCAAATTGGATCCTGCTTTTCTGGGGGTTTTTTCGCCTTCCTCTGGATCAACTGTGGGTATAGGATTGGGTATATGGGATTGTATGATATTTTTTATTTTATTTATTTATTTATTTTTTATGGTTGAACTGGATGGACTTGTGTCTTTTTTCAACCTGGCTAACTATGTAACTATGTAAGATAATAAAAGCATGTCAGCTTAGCTTCAATAAGATTGATTGTAATACAAAAATATCACATATAGTCACAAAACATAGTAGTAGTAGTTGAATAGTCGTAACAGAAGCAGTTGAGTCTCAAAATGTTATTCATCTCTTATTGGATATAGATTTAATATACAGACATGTTTTGCTCTACCTTGCCTAGCAATAACCAGCCACATACACTAGTTAATTCTTTATGTAACTGCTTACTCGTGTGGTCCAATAAACAGATGTAACTCGGGACATATGTCACTTGCTGCATTTTCTGCTATTTACATATTTACATTACAGTTCTATGATTATGGCATTCTTACCATCATTTATTTCCCCCCCAGCTCATCATATACTGTATAAATGCTGTGACTGGATGATTGTGGAGGGCCAGTATTGCCTTGCTTCACTGTCTGACTCAAAGAAGATTTGCTCTCAGCCTCTCCAGACACAGAGCAGTGCACAATCTCTTTTCATTGTGTGCAGAGCATTGTAAGTGCCTTATTTTTGTCTGGCTGATGTATACCCATTCAGTGCAGCGTCAATGACCGGTGACATGGAATCTCCCAGCTGCTCGGTGCCCCAGTGCTGAACTCATCTGTTCATGGCTCCAGCAGATGTTCCTGCTTTTAGGAGAGGAAAATTTGTTTACGCACCATTTTCTTCATTAGATGATCTTATGAATGTGTATGAGAAACAGGTATTAACCCATTTCTTTCATGGAAAACTGCAGTATATTATGTTTTGAACAAGGCCCTTCAGCAAAACAAAGCTACTCATGAACTACTTCTTAAGGAGTGCTGGTCACCTGCAGGTTATGGTATTTTACTTTTTTATGCATGAAACGAGTCTCGTGAAATAAAAATAAAGCCATCTCATGTGGTTGTTCACCCAAATGAATACGTATTCATAACTTTATCCATATAATGCACTCACTAGCCTTTAGCCCCTCTTCTGGGATAGATGACCTTTCCTCACAGCAGGAGGTACCAAGGATGCGGACCTGCTGCACACTATAGTAACTGTTAAATGTTCAGACTGAAAGGCAAATGGAAGTATAATACATACAGCAGTATTTTTACAATGAGGTACATAAAACACAGGTTCACTGGTAAATACTTAGTATTGTTTCTCCTTTTATCTAATCCTAGGATTGTGGCTATAAGAACTGAGAGGAAGTGATTGGATAGAGTAATATTTCCCTTTAATAAGCATGAGTTGGCAGTGCCTACATGCGTCATTCCACGCCTATCCCTTCCACTGATATAAACAGAAAATGTTTGGCCAAGCTAAACACTGCATTGAAAGAGAATGTTTACAGTTGTAGTTTTTATTTATTTATTGTCTTAAAAAGTATAAAACATTTTTTCTTTAGTCAGATTATTCTGTGCATCTATTTTTTTTTTTTTATATATATATATATATATATATTTTTACGAGATTTAACTATTAAAAGGTGGTCTAGAGCCAACTGAAGATTTTCTTTAGTTCCTTGTAGATCATAATTTGATAGGTTGAGTCAGCAGGCAGAAAGGAACAGGTACTTCTTTCCTCTGGTTCACACACCATTGTGTAGAGCGCCAGTTAAGTATCTCAAATTGAAACTCTGCTTCCAGAATGCTTTGCAAACACTGGGGTTGATTTACTAAAACTGGAGAGTTCAAAATCTGGAACCAATCACCTTCCAGTTTTTTTGTCAAAGCTTAACTGAACAAGCTGAAGTTAGAAGCGGATTGGCTACCATGGACAGCTGAACCAGATTTTGCACTCTCCAGTTTTGGTAAATCATTTCCACAGTGTCATGGCAGCACAATGTATTAACTGTTTATTTTTAAATGTATGTTAAACCTAAATTGATTATTTGAGTTATGTATTCCTTTAGTAATAAATAAGCTTGTACAATATGCTTCTTCCACTAAGCACCCATTTAGTAGTATATACTTGGTAAACTTGCCAGTCCTCCTCTTTTCCTAAGGCAAAGTGACCACGCCAATCATCACATTTTATCTGTGCTGGAGTGGTCAATTTGCATCCCTAAGCTTGCTGCTCTTAGCTACAGGATGCCATGCAGACACATGGTGTGCCTATAGTCCTGTAGTTAGCTTTGTTGCCATGACCCTGGGAAGCCCTGCTTTACAGAATCGGCAGTGGCTTTTATCTCTCTTCTGCCCTTCATCCCTGTTGTAGACATACCCCCTGCTTGATTGACAATGGCTTTCTGCACTGTCCTACATGCCATTCTACTGTTCATTATCCTTGCTGCAGATATGCCCCTAAATGTGCCCCCTCCCTGCTGCAGACGTGCCCCCCATTGCA
This sequence comes from Aquarana catesbeiana, assembly GCF_042186555.1. Lineage (NCBI taxonomy): Eukaryota > Metazoa > Chordata > Amphibia > Anura > Ranidae > Aquarana > Aquarana catesbeiana. Next base: position 255,285,534 of record NC_133324.1, on the reverse strand, counting down.
TTACATCCCTCTACCTAAATGACAGCGGCTTCCCCCACTGTTCTAAACATAATTTAGAATTTTTTGCCTGTCTCTGTGTTTAAGACAAACCTCCCACACTTGGAAGAAAGGAAAGGAAGAAGGCAGTAAAGACACATGGCTGTAAGAGAAATAAAATAAATAAAAATATCTAAGCTAACAAAGCTATTTTTTTTAACAAAAGACATTTTATTATAGCCCTAGAGAACTTTTTCCACTAGGATACTGTCCTTTGCTTTCACTGATTTCACAAATAGATTAATAAAGATTTATACAAATAAGGAAAAAAGACAATTTTACAGAATTGTAAAAATAAAAACCATTATAGTTTCATTTTGGATTGCCAATCATTAGAGCTGTTTGAGAGCAGATGATTTATGTCTGTAATTCTGAGCCCTTTACATGTCTGTGGGTAACCTAAAAAGGTTAAAATTAAGCAAAAATCTATATGTGATGCCAATCTCCATGTACTTGCAAAAGGATAGTGGTGGTTTTAAGGGCCAATAAAAGGCTTTACAAAAAAGTATTACATTATTGCAGTCTGTTTTGTTCCCTATATATCCTATATTCTATGGGTGCACCATCTTCTAGTTAAAGTGCTGAACCACAAGTCTGCGCTCTGCTTGGTAGTAACTCCATAGGTTTTTTTCGAGGAGGCATGTACTTATATCAACCCCTGTGGTACAAACCTTGTTCTTGTTAAAGCCGGATTTTTCTTTTTTATTGTTTGCTTTGGATAGAGTGGTGAGATATAAAAAACCTGAGAGAAAATAAAAAATGGAGTTGTCATAAGAAAAGCACTAGAGGGGAAATCTTCCAATGAGATTATTTTTTTCCAAAGCCAACTGTCTAACATTTTCATCAATTTGGAGATATTTCTTCTCCCTTACTGTGGTGTCTATAAATACTGTGTACTTTAAGTGGTTTATTGATAATCTGCTTCTTCAGATTATCAGAGCCTTCTAATAATACTGTATGTAGAAAATCTCAAGTCTAATGACCGGTGTCACTAATTTATTTACAACGCTCCACTGATGAAGATGTTGTACTCTTGCTTGTACTGGAAGATCCATATTTACCCAACATTTCTGACACCAATGGCTTTATGACTGCTTATTAAAAATCACTGATCACCAATAATTCTTAAAACCAGTTGAAATTGCATTAGGAGAAACTGCTCTAGAAACACAAATGACATACAGCAGTTTATAATTCTTAAAACACTATTCAGTAGGAGAAAATACCCAAAAGATAACGTTACCAAAACACTATCATAGAGTTGTATCCCTTTAATTAATTTATTTTTCAAATTTGAAAGTGTATGTCAACCCAAGATCCTCTTCCCTTTACCTCTTTCTTTTTTTTGTCCCCCCCCCCCCAATTCATTATCACTCTTCTCTACCTCCCTTCCTTCCTCTTCTCTTCCCTCTCTTCTTCCTTTTTCCCTTCCCTCCCCTTGGCGTTCGTTCATTCATTCATTCCTTCCTTCTCCCCCTCCCCCTTTTTACCCGCCCCATGCCCCCTCCACTTTTTCTTTTTTATTATCTTGAGGGACCAGCTGCAGGAACCAGTACAGAGGAAGCTGGCTTACCATCACATAAACAAAGATAGTGGTGCAGGACAGGGTGCCTGTGAGTAGAGAACAGAAAAATGTTGGATCTGTTGAGCTTGTAAGTATATTATTAAAGCATAAAAAGAGCAATAAAGGTAAGTGGGGAAAAAAGCCATTCTCACTGGGAGAGTGATGTTACTCTTTAAAGTGACACTAAATTATGTCCTTACTCACCAAAAACAATTCATACACATCCGCCACTTTACCACTTCAATACCAGGCACTTTCACCTCCTTCCTGCCCAGGCCAATTTTCAGCTTTTAGCATTGTCATACTTTGAATCACAATTGCGTGGTCATGCAACACTGTACCGATATAACATATTTATCATATTTTTTCACACAAATAGAGCTTTCTTTTGGTGCTATTTAATCACCACTGGATTTTTTTATGTTTTGCTAAATAAATGACAAAAGACCAACAATTTTTTTAAACAAACTATATATATATAGAGTATCTCACATAAGTGAGTACACCCCTCACATTTTTGTAAATATTTTATTATATCTTTTTACATGACAACACTGAAGAAATTACACTCTGCTATAATGTAAAGTAGTGCGTGTACAGCTTGTATAACAGTGAAAATGTATTGTCCCCTCAAAATAACGCAACACTCCATTAGGCCATTAATGTCTAAACCGTTGGCAACAAAAGTGAGTACACCCCTAAGTGAAAATGTCCAAATTGGGCCCAATTAGCCATTTCCCTCCCTGTCATGTGACTCATTAGTGTTACAAGGTCTCAGGTGTAAATGGGGAGCAGGTGTGTTAAATTTGGTGCTATCGCTCTCACTCTCTCATACTGGTCACTGGAAGTTCAACATGGCACCTCATGGCAAAGAACTCTCTGAGGATCTGAAAAAAAAGAATCGTTGCTCTACATAAATGTTGACCTGGGCTATAAGAAGATTACCAAGACCCTGAAACTGAGCTGCAGCACGGTGGCCAAGACCATACAGCGGTTTAACAGGACAGGTTCCACTCAGAACAGGCCTCGCCATGGTCGACCAAATAAGTTGAGTGCACGTGCTCAGCGTCATATTCAGAGGTTGTCTTTGGGAAATAGAAGTATGAGTGCTGCCAGCTTTGCTGCAGAGGTTGAAGGGGTGGAGGGTCATCCTGTCTGCTCAGACCATACGCCGCACACTGCATCAAATTGGTCTGCATGGCTGTCATCCCAGAAGGAAGCCTCTTCTAAAGATGATGCAAAAGAAAGCCCGCAAACAGTTTGCTGAAGACAAGCAGACTAAGGACATGGATTACTGTAACCATGTCCTGTGGTCTGTTGTGACCAAGATAAACTTATTTGGTTCAGATGGTGTCAAGCATGTGTGGTGGCAACCAGGTGAGGATTACAAAGACAAGTGTGTCTTGCCTACAGTCAAGCATGGCGATGGCAGTGTCATGGTCTGGGGCTGCATGAGTGCTGCCAGCACTGGGGAGCTACAGTTCATTGAGGAAACCATGAATGCCAACATATACTGTGGCTGAAGCAGAGCATGATCCCCTACCTTCGGAGACTGGGCCGCAGGACAGTATTCCAACATGATAATGACCCCAAACACACCTCCAAAACGACCACTGCCTTGCCAAAGAAGTTGAGGGTAAAGGTGATGAACTGGCAAAGCATGTTTCCAGACCTAAACCCTATTGAGCACCTGTGGTGCATCCTCAAATGGAAGGTGGAGGAGCGCAAGGTCTCTAACATCCACCAGCTCTGTGATGTCATCATTGAGGAGTGGAAGAGGATTCCAGTGGCAATCTGTGCAGCTCTGGTGAACTCCATGCCCAAGAGGGTTAAGGCAGTGCTGGAAAATAATGGTGGCCACACAAAATATTGACACATTGTGTCCAATTTGGACATTTTCACTTAGGGGTGTATTCACTTTTGTTGCCAGCGGTTTAGACAAATAATGACTGCGTGTTGAGTTATTTTGAGGGGGCAGCAATTTATACAATCACTACTTTACATTGTAGCAAAGTGTCATTTCTTCAGTGTTGTCACATGAAAAGATATAATAAAATATTTACAAAAATGTGAGGGATGTACTCACTTTTGTGAGATACTGTATATGTATCTGAAGGAAGCTTTAAGCAATTAAAGAATGTGTGAGTTTAATTCATATATAAATGTATGCATTACATATTTTGAGCTAGTTACCCAGAATATTTAAGTGGAGTTCCACCCAAAAATGGAACTTCCGCTTTAAGTGACGGTGACCCTCTGACGTGCCACACATTTTTTTTGGGGGGGGAGCCGATACCCTCTTTTTAGAGGCACCCAGCTCCCACTTTCTCCAGGGACTCCGTGGCTCCGGAAGGAAGTTCACCTCACCCCCCTCCCTCCCTGCAATCTTCTGGGACACGTCACACGTCCCAGAAGATTGCCTGGCCATTCACAGCGCGCAGCGTGGCTGGGGCATGTGCAGTGCGTGCCCGGCTGTGAAGCCACAGCTGGACGCCCACAGTAAAAATGGCAGTGCAGTGGAGAGGAGGGGGAGAGGATCGAGGCTTCGTACGCCCACATGGCTGGACCATGGGACAGGTGAGTGTCTGATTATTAAAAGTCAGCAGCTACACTTTTTGTAGCTGCTGACTTTTATTTTTATATTTTTTCGGTGGAACTCCGCTTTAGGGTTTTTCTGCTTGTGCGGATATAGAGAAACCTGACCTTTTTGTGTTGGCAGAACAGGCATACCCCACTTTTAAGTACACAATGGGGTTTATTTACTAAAGCTGGAAAGTGCAAAAATCAGGCTCACTTCTGCATAGAAAACAATGAGCTTCCAGGTTTTATAACCAAAGCTTAATTGAACAATCTGGGGTTAGAAGCTCATTGGTTTCTATGCAGAAGTGAGCCTTATTTTGTACTTTCCAGCTTTAGTAAATAAACCCCATTGTGTACTTACAAGTGGGGTATGCCTGTATTCTAATGAAAATGTGTTTTATATTATACATTGGTGCTCCAGATCTATCGTCTATCACCCCTACCCAGTGCCCAATGTGCTGCTAAAAAAGTCTGCCTAACAGAGTAGCAGCTTATCACTTTTCTTCATGCCAGCCATAGGATCTAGTACTTGTCTGCATGACACCACTCAGGAAACTCTGCAGCGTCAAATTGAGATCAATTTGAGATGCTTCTGAGATTGTTCAGAGTTTATTATTGACATGAGTATTTCACCTACAGTTAAGGTTGCCACCTTTTCTGGGAGAAAATACAGGCCTTTCCTATTAATAACATTGGAAACAAGTCCAATTTTTATTCACCAGCATTTGGCCCCCTTCTAAGCTGTGTCAACCTGCTTTGCATTCTTAATAACTTGTATGGGGAGAGAAGCAATTGTAACATGAACTAAAGCCCATTGACACAGGCTGTTCAGTTCACATAGGGTCTGAGATGAGCAAATTCTCATTCTGACTGCCTCTAATTACTTTTTATCTCCTCTTTTTCAGGGGGGCTGATAAGTCCTATTTTTTGATACATCCTATTGAACAATCTTTCTTGATGAGTGAACAACTGTATGAACAGTTTGGCTTAACAAAGACGTGGGATTTATTTACTAAAACTGGAGTGCAAAATCTGCTGCAGCTTTGCATAGAAACCAATCAGCTTCCAGTTTTTTTTTGTCAAAGCTTAATTAAACAAGATGTAGTTAAAAAGCTGATTATCTACCATCCATCAGATTTTGCACTCTTTATTTTTAGTAAATCAACCCCAAAGTCTTCATGAACTGTGCTGTAGCACTCTGATATGTGACATGTAATTTCACAATTAGAGCTGCAGGCAGGACTGTCTTAACGCATGGGCCCCTCTGGGCACTGTCCAGGGGCCCCAGGTGCATGGGGGCATGATAATCTTTCATGAGGCTCTGCCACTATAAGCTGGTAGGAGAGATGACAGCAGCATCACTCACTACTCCTGTCAGCAGAGAGAAGGAGAAGCAGTGCTGCCTATTCTTGAAAAGTGTGGCCAGTCAGGTAAAAGCAGCCACTGTTTTATTTATTTATAGTATTCTAGTACAGCCTCAACAGCTAACTGTCTTTAAACACTGAAATTCAGAGCTGGAGTGGGCAGTAATGGGCAGAGATGTCCAAGGGGAAAGTTGCCCTATGAGTCCTCACCTGCCCTATCTCCCTTTCATGCAGTACTGCGTACACAGGCATTTTATGGTGCCGGTGCCAAACACTGGTCAGCCAGGTACAGTAAGCTTTGTTGTTTCAAAGGACTATGTATATATTTATGTGAGTATATATGTGTGTAAGTTTGTGTATGTGAGTGTGTTGTATGTGTGTGAGTTTATGTATGTGTGTATGTGAGTGTGTATGTACGTGTATGAGTTTATGTATGTGTGCATGTAAGTGTGTATGTATGTATATGTGTGGGTTTGATTGTACATGTGTGTATGTACCTAGGTACGTATGTATGCACTGTATGTGAATGTATGCCTGTGCATACATATATTTATATGCACATGCGTGTATGTATGTACATTACTGTTAGGCCTTGTTTAGGGGTGTATTTAATTGACATGTGCACTGCTGAAAAATTTGTTCATTTTCATTTCATTTGTTTTTTGTTTTTTTTTTCTTCATTTTTCGGGTCATTCGTTATGATCACAATTCGTAAATTTGTAAATTAAAAGATTTGTAAATTCATGAATTCCTAAATGTGAAAATTCTAAAATCCAGAAATAAGAAAGAAAATCAGAAAATTTGAAAGGATAACTAATAATAACTAACTAATAAATTATAGGTATTGGTATTTCCTCTCAAATTTGGCTGTTAGTGAATGTAACGAATACAAATTTATGAATTATCTGAAATAACAAATGCCGCAACTAAACAAATGTAACGTAACAAATTCATAATAAATAATAATATGTTTTTATTATTATTATTATTATTGTTATTTATTATTATTATTTGTTACATTTAATTTGTTTAGATACGGCATTTGTTATTTTGCATGATTTGTAACTTTGGATAAATTCGTATTCATTACATTCACTAACAGCCAATTTTGAAAGGAAATTCCAATACCTATAATTTAATAGTTAGTAATAGTTAAGTTATTATTAGTTAATTATTATTTCAGATTTTGGAATTTACGAACTTACAAATTTTCGAATTTACGAATATTCAGAAAAAATTGTTAAACAGGTTTTTGTTAACTCGGATATTTCGAATATTTCAGAATGAACAAATTTGTCCAAATTTGTTAAAAAACAAATTCGGAACTAAACAAATTGCACATATCTAATATTTAAGCATACACTCATGTGAGGGCTGTGTTTGCCAGCACAGACATGTGTTGCACAGTTGTCCCATGCATATCTGTGCAGGCAGTGCCATTCATGTCAATTGGGACACAGTGGCTGCACAGATAGAACCACTGCTCCTAATTTGATATATATATTTACGGGTTCTTTTCCCCAAACACAGACAGTGTGGATTCGGGGACCTGTACCCACACAGATTTCAGATTGGGGGCAGGGGCTTTGTCTGTGCAGCTGTTGCTTCCTAACTGACATGAATGTGACTGCCTGCCAAGGGATGCACGAAATGCCTGTGCATTCTCGTGCCCATGCAGGCAAACATGGCCCTTGCATGGGTGTAGGCTTAAGTATGCGTATGTGAACAAAGCTCAACAGCAACAGACAGGCATAAATAAATACAAGCCATGGAACAGTTTTTTACAGGGGAAAAGAGGGCCAGTGTAATGGGGGGGAGTGTATACAGTGTCTCTACACACTGCCCCCTGTATGCACTGTACAGGGGGTGAATTTCATTTGGAATAATTCCCATGTTGTGTTTATTTGTTGTTTCTAATCAGACTAAAACACCACACACAATATTTAGCATAATTTAGCCACACCCATTTTTCCTCAGAGGAGAGCTACTCGTGCCTCAGGTCGCCATCTCCCTGGTAGGGGCCCCAATGTATTACTTTGCCCAGGGACCCATGATGCTATTACGATGGCCCTGGCTGCAGGGGATGCCTTGGAATGCTCACTCTGCATTAGGACACATGCTTGGAAATGCACTGCATTTGCAATTTAATATTTTCCTTAAAGCAGACCTTCGCTCAAAAGTGAAAGTACTGCTCATCCCCTTTCTCCATTCCACCTCTAGCCAATTTGCAAAGTTTTTTAAGGGAGAGACGTGGATTTATTTAAAAATGCACTTTTCCATTAAGTACAATAAAGTATACAATATTTAGATTTTGACAAACATCCATAAAAGCAACTTAGGTCTCCACTCTTCTCTGTATTCTTGATCTCCTAACAGATATTACAAGAGACGTAGTGTGGAGTGATTTATACATTTCTAGGTGTTATCTTCCCTTATATTACTATTAATGTAAACATTTGGCTATTGATGTATAAATCTGGCTCCGATACCACTTTAGAGTCAGCGCATTAAGCCACAGTGCTATGATTTACCTGGATCATTGAGCAGTGCAGGCAGGAGTTGTGTGATCTACAACAACAGAAGTCAAAGAAATATTATCCCAGGTTGCGCTGTAATGAAAGAATATGCAGCAAGCCCGAGCCACCTTGTGTTTGTAGATGGGAGGGCAGCTAATTAGAAAATGATGTGCCACAAAACCATTTCATGATAGATCACACAACACGTTAGTCATTTAAATCACAATGCAAGATCAATGGCTTGAGAACAAAGTAGGCACATTTCTTTACTCCAGCATGCCCTGTCATGACCTAAAGGCCAGTACAATCATACTGGAGATGTTTTCTATAACAGAGAATACATGAAATCACTAAACACACATACTGCCTTATGATCTGGGCCATTGAGTCATGTCGGTTTATACATATTGCTATTCATCATCCTCTCACATGCAAGAGCCATGCGGCCCTTGAATGTCGTAGAAACAAATCCCATGCTCTGAGATAGGTCATGCTAGGCAAATTACATTATGATATTAGGCCATTGTTGCATTCTTATGACTTAGTGTTTAAAAAAAAAAAAAAAAAAAAAAAAAACAACAGTAACAACATTCAAAATACTTCTGATGTTCTATGGCGGTCAATCGTTTTCTCAGTGGGTTCAAGGAAGGCTTTGAAAACAGGCTTTGAAAACATGCCAAACTCCAGCACAAGACTATCCTGGGCTTTCTAGCTTCAAATTCCTATAGTTTACCCCAACATTTCTTCTGTGACCAGTGTTTTACTTTCTTGCCCAATAAAACATTTTTTATTTAGAGTACCTGAAATATAAGAAGTTGGCACCCTTCTTGTATATCTATAATGCAATAATGTTTTATTTGTAGGCTGACTGGCTGACTTTAGACCAGTGTTTCTCGACTCCTGTCCTCAGGACCCACTAACAGGCCAGGTTTTAAGTATTACCTTGGGGAGATGCAGACTAGAATACTGCAATCACTGAGCAGCAAATGATATCACCTGTGATGTATTTCAGTTATCTTGCAAACCTGGTTGGTTAGTGAGTCTTGAGGACAGGAGTTGAGAACCACTGCTTTAGACTGTATATTGCTTGTTTGAATGTTTGCAATAAGGGGGAATTATATAGTAAAGTGTTTAAATATGTATGTTTATTTGATAAGTGTGTTTCTTTTTTTTAGTGTGGAGTTACTAAAAGTGAAGATGTCCATTCAAGCTTAATTTCAAGAGCTTTTCTTTTTTATGTTACCTGTTTAAAAAATGTGATCACATATAAAATCCTGCTATAGCATAAGTGAGCAATTTTAAGGATTATGGTTTAAATCTTGAATCTAGAACATGTGGATAAAAACAAAAGCTCTAAAGGAGAGGTGCACTGCCATGTCAGATGGATATAATGCATAGGTGCATACTGCATGCAAGTGACAGAGCCCCTGTAGCACAGTGTAGGAAGGCTGTGAACCATCCTGTGGGAAAGTATCTCAAATGTCCGGTTTGTTCATCAACACAGCAGTGTTCTCATTGCTGGTGTTAAGGAAGTGGTCTATCTTGATGAGAAGCACAAACAGACACTTGTACTCACTAGGGCCTCCAATTTATACCAGGATTATTATTTTATATCCAGGGTCACAAATCTTCTTCATGTTAATGAAGCTTGCTGGCTCAGCAGTGAAGAACAGCATGTGCTGTAGCTGGGTTTATCTTTGTACGCATATGAGAGAGTATTTGCATGTCACTCACTTAGCATATACAGTACGTGTCTGCATTTATATTGTCAATCAGCATCTCAGAGCAAAATTAGAATCTTCTCACATCAGCTGATTCTACCCAATAGTAGTGTGAAGCACTAAGGTATGTGTATTGTTATTATTTTCTGCAAGTGTATAGTACTAATACCTTATATATATCGCTTTACATATGATGTAGAGCCATTTGCATTAGTATTTTATTAAAAGTGACTCAAATAATGAAATATGAAATTCTTTGCAGCGGGCATCATGAGATACCTACTCCCAACTTGTAAGTGTGTCCAGACTGCTGCAACTGTGCAAATATCGACTAGCCACTGAGACAATAAGCAATAATAGATTTTAGGGATATGTTTCAGGTTCAGGTTGAACATAAGTTTGACCTAAACCCAGCCTGTTCACGGTTTCAGCTTGCCTGTGAGAATCCCCGGCTGCTGTTTGTAAATAAATTAGACAGGAGTCTGTCATTACCACGGCAAAATGACATATCCATGGGTGGCTTCTGTGTATAAACACAGCAGCTGGGAATCTGAGTGACGCAACTGACCAAATATGATCTCAATCATATTTGGTCAATGACATCACCCAGCATCCCTGGCTGATTTGTTTATAAACAGCCTTAAGCTAGAGATTTATCATTCTGTGGTGGTAATGTGCAGAGTCTAGATAATTGGGCAGTGGGTTATCCAGCACAGTAGGTAAGTGGTTAGCACTTCTGCCTACTAGCATTAGGGTCACTGGTTTGAATCCCAACCACAACACTACCTGTCTGGAGTTTGCATGTTCTTCCTGTGTCTGCGGGGGTTTCCTCCTCGTACTCTGCTTTTCTCCCACACTCCAAGGATATGCTGGTAGGTTAATTGCCTCCTGTCTAGCCCTAGTATGTGTATGTATGAATGTGAGTTAGGGACCTTAGATTGTTCCTTGAGCCTCTTTGTGCTTTTGTTCTTTTTTAAATCATCCTGATGTATGTAGTATAAAAAACCTTGACTTTAAAAAGCTAAAAAAATAACATGGATATTTTTCAACTTGCATGCAGTATCAGTAAACTGATTTGTTTGTGCAACATACTGTAAGCTCGTTCTTGGGAACCTGGATTTCTGATTTAATGTCTTAATAAAAGTGGTGTCTGCTAATCTCTCACATATATTTAATCTCAATATCATGAGGTTATTTTAGGGTCATAGGTTTGTGGTTATGTGGGCATAAATCCTAGGCAGCCAAGCATAGATGAGGAGGTTGCAGGGGTATATTTGCTCTTTTATACTTGCTTTACTCACTTCAGATGTTAAACTCAAGGGAATACAATAAGAAACACGGGTAGCTCATGTCATCATATGCTGCATCCTGTAATTACTTTTGTAGCCTTATAGTGAAAATAAGTGATGGGAATATGGTTAGAAGCAAATTAAAACACAATGATATAGCTTTGTTCTATTAGTTCCATGTAGTCAGGCAAATTGAGGTATTACCCAGAACTGGTGGGGTTTTGGTTAGCCCAGACAAATTTATAATTAGTTTGCAGATTCTTTCTTGAAATAACTCATAATGTCTAACTCTCCAAACCCCTTTTTTTCAATTTCAATTTTGGATGGAAGAGTAAATATGTTTTTAAACTTTTTACAGCTGTCTGGGACCCTGTTGTAGAGATTTCATCTTGCTTTTGCCTGTGTTCCCACAAGAGAAATGTCCTATCACTTCTTATCCAAACAAGAGATGATGGGGAATTTTCCCAATAGAGACATAGACCACACCATTCCTATCTCTCCTTTTCTCTGTCCAAAACTGTAGTACTTTAGTAAGTAAACATTCCACTGAATATTTCTAATATAAGCTGGAAGAGGAGCACAAATTAGTAATTACATTGAAAACCAGGGCTATACAGTAAAATATATACATTGACATAGAAAGTAAAATTAGTAATAAAAAGGACATTTCATTGTCATTTTGGGTATGTGAGCATTTTTGGGGTCTAATACTCTCAAAAGGGCATCAAATCTTATGGTTTTCGCACACAAAATGGCCTTCTCACCAGGAAGAATATCTATACGTATTATGTATGTCCCTTCTGTGCTTTGCTCTAGGTTTGTATGGCAGAAACAGACATATTAGATTGTAGGATCCATTTTGCCCAGGAACCAATGGTCCAATGTTTACCGAGATATATGCAGGGTGCTGTACACTATGAATTCAAAACATGTATATATTAATAAAAAGAGATTGTAGCACCAAAAGAGGTCAAGGCTAGGAAGCTAGAAAAAAATGGCACAATATGAACACAAGACTGATTAGATTATGAAGGTAATGTTTAATATGTCAACTTGTTAATTGGAACTAGACGTATACTCAGCATAAAGATATTCCTTTTCAAAACCTTGTTTTATGGAGATCAATTATTTAAATATATTAGTATATTATTTGAATCATGCTTGTATTATTCTGTTCTAGAAGGGAATTAACATAGTAGAAAATGCAGCAATCTACTGCAATATTAATTGTTTAAAAGAGAAGTATAGTTTTTTTTATATATTCATACTTACCTAGCTGGATGCAGCAATGCTCCAATGCTGCATCTGTCCCCCGCCAGTTCTAACACTGAGAACCGAGCAATGAAACACTGCTGATCACTCAGTTCTCAGAGCTCCCGCTGCTGAGCTGTGGAGGGGCGGAAGAAGCCGGCTCAGGCTCTCAGCGGCTTGCTGAGAGGATGAGCCAGGTGCTAGTCCAGTGTTCTGGGCAGATTCCAACCATGTGTTTGCGTTCCTTCCAAGCCTGTACCGACTCTTGAGGTCAGCTGACAGTGGGCTTCAGCCCACTGTCTGCTGAAAATGGGTCACAGGAATGCAAAATTAACTGAACTCCTGTAATCTACAGGAGAAGAGCAGCCAAATGAGCTTTGGCTGTACTTCTCCTTTAAATAAATGTCCATATTTACATGTTTTATGCTTGTTGCAATTAGCTGACCTTCCAAAATGGGATATTTCATGCTAATATAGAAAAAGTGTTGTAGTTACATGTTATATGCCTGACCTGTTAATGTTTACATCAAATCAAATCTATTCTAGCATTTAAAGTACTCCTGTCAGCCAGGTCCCACTGTGTCCCAGGAGCTTCTGACACACATAGTAAGACCTGGCTGTCAAAATGACTTTTCCATTACTGAGAGCTCCTGAGTCATAGTAGGACTGAGCCCCACAAATTAAACTTGGCCAGGAAAGCAGAATGTGGCTTCTGATACACAGGACTGGATCATCCATTATGGTTTTCTGGTAGCAAGGCATTACACACACAAAAAAGAAATTGTAAATAGCATTACCATGCTTCTTACTAGAATCAAAATAATATTTTACAGAAAGGGTATTGAATGCATGGAACAAACTTTCAGCAAAGTGCAGAGATAATAAGTTAATCAACAGTAGGGCATTTTAACATGCTTTGTAATAAACATGGATATAACCCAAATAAATAAATAAACCAATAAATAAATTAATAAAATAAATAACAGCAGGCTTGTTGGACCATTTTGCCTTGTTCTGCTGTCAGTTTTCTGTGTTTCTAAGATACAGTGTAAATATTATAAACATTTATATTACAACATGGTAGTTTTGCAAACATAATGTGTGCCGCCAGAATGATTTAATCACACTTTGCTTACCTTAAAAATGTAAAATGTATTATGTGCAAAAAGAACATGAACAACTGTACCAAATATACAGACAATGTAAACATTTTCATGAGATGCTTACACAAAAGTTATTTAAATGAGCTGAAAGACTCTGAACAAAAGAGGGGCTTACACCTTGAGTTGAATGTCATGAGTTAAAAACACCCATATGCATAGTGTAATGTAATGTATAAAGACTAGATTATAATATGCAGCTATACTGAGCAAGATCTGAGATGAGTTATAAAGAAGAATGGCTACAATGTTACTGCAAGCACTTGATTACTACATTCCCTGGACACATCCAAAGTAAGAGCACTTGCTTGTTACAGTTAAAGATGAGGCTCTGGATATAACATCATTTGGAGATAACAAAGCAAGCTAGACGTGTGATTAATTATATCTTCATCCTCATAACAGCATCCACTGTGTAAGCAGAATTTGTGATCTGCTGCCCTTCAAGAAAAACACTACTGAACGTCAAAGATTCTTATGTTGCTTCAGTGGTGACATTTTAGGGATGGTGACAGATGGGTTCCCATATCTGGGTTTGGCAGTTTATCCCCACAGCCTCTATACTTAAAGATGCCCAAAGGCTTGCGTCTCTAGACCATCTGTCTAGCAGGGCACTGCAAAGCCCTTTTCCCAACTCACAGGAATATCAGCTTCACTTTCCAAATGAATGAGAGACAGCAGAATATTTTAAAATGAAGCCTGGCCTTTTTCATGCAGCATCATACAAGACATTAGTCATCAGACAAACACACAGAAATTGTTGGTACACATTTGCTCCTTCATCCATGTAGCGCATTGCTTTGTGGACAGCTGCCCTTGGAACAGCCAGTGGATGCTCAGTTAATGAACCCTAGCTCTGTATATCTCTAAACATTCCATGTCCTAAATAGATCATAATTTCAGTCCTCTGTGAACCTTGTCTGAGCAGAGCAAAACAGTATACAGAGACAGATCAAAAGGGATGTTTGAGTTTACAGCTTTATTTTGTAGGACTGCACTAAGAAATAAGGGGGTCATTTAATAAAATGTAAAACAAGAACGTCTATAATGTGGAAGTATTTTATGACACTTTTTATTTTTTTTTGTTCTTGGATCAAAGAAGAGATGTCCCCTGAGCATTCATGCACAAAACAGATCCAAACAATTCAGTTGTGTTTAGGCGTTTCAGTCAGGCGGAGGTAGACCCTCCTTAAGCTGTACCCAATTTTTAGTAAGCATGGACAAATAAATCAATAAGTTAAATTCTAAATACAAACACATTACAATATTTTTTTTTATAGAAAGCACATGTGTATTAATTACATTACACATTACCCAAAGCTAAAAAAATAGAACTGGAGATGCATACATGGAGTATTGTCAATTTGCTTAGTAGTCTTATGCAGCATACACATGAGCAGACTTTTCAATCGGACTGGTCCAAAGGACCGAATCCGGCGGAAAATCCGATCGTGTGTGGGCTTCATCGGACCTTCAGCGGACTTTTTCTGTCGAAAGTCTGACGGACTTTAGCTTTGGAACATGCTTCAAATCTTTACGTTGTAACTCCGCCGGACCCAGAAATCCGCTCGTCTGTATGTTAGTCCGACGGACAAAAACCGACGCTAGGGCAGCTATTGGCTACTGGCTATCAACTTCCTTATTTTAGTCCGGTGTACGTCATCGCGTATGAATCCATTGGACTTTGGTGTGATCTTGTGTAGGCAGGTCTGTTCGTTAAAAAGTCTGTCGGGAGTCCGTCAAAAGCCCGTCGAAGTCCATTGGAAAGTCCGTCGGACCAGTCCGGTCGAAAAGTCCGCCTGTGTGTACGGGGCTGTAGTAGGTTTTCATTCTGACATTGCTTTATAGCACCATTCTACCCAAGGTCCTTTTGTATAGCATCTGGTGAACCTGGAATACACTGCTGGCGATGCTGGAACACTCTTTTTGCTGACTTCCACATAGAGAAAGCATATGTAAAAAAACACCATTGCAGTGTGTTTCTCGCAGCCAACAATCAAACTCAGACCCACCTTGGAAGCTGGAGGTGCAAGAGAAGCTGCCCTTGTCATCTTGTGTTGTATGTAGTACAATATCCTACCTTCCTCCACCCTTTCCCTTTAGTTTTCAAAGATGTGTAAGCCATTATTGTAAGCACATTGAATGTCTGTGCTTCTAACACCAAAATAATAAGGAATAACCCTGGGCGGTTAATTTAATAAAAGAGTACACTTACCTTGTAGTTGCATTTATTTCAATTACACAGTCGCTTGCATAGTAAATATCAATTTAGAAAAAATTCCTTTGCGATATTGAGTATGTAAAGTTAACACAGGTCCACTTGGCCAAGTGAAGAATTTACTTTTTAGTAAATTTCCCCCTTTAGATTGCTCGGTCATCTTGCACATTTAGAATCTGCATTTTTTTTTAATAAAATCCATATTTCTAAATTGCATTAGGTGTAGGATAGTTTCTGCAACCAAATCAAGCTGGTGAAAAACTGGGTAACCATTTTCCATATGCTGAACATTCATCCTCTATCTTATAAATGTATGACTGCAGGTTGTTATGTAGCAAAATAAATCTATGTTTGAACCATTTAAATGGATATTTCTCTGCAAGGCCATTTTGTTCGACACTGGCAAAGAGGGGAGATGATTAATAGTTGCATTTTATAGATGGTGACTCAGACACAGGAAAAGTATTCTTAGAGCTAATTGTAGGTAGCGCATTTAAAAAGCTAAATCAGTCATTTGGTATGAAAAATTATTTTTTTTCTGAAACACTGTTAAACATACAAAATTCATACAAAAGACTTTAAACTAAATATTGGCATATGAGCTTGGTCAGCCTATTAGAGAGAGGGTCCTGGAGCTCTAGAAACAAAAAAATGTGTGTCGGAGGCCATTCCCATACCCCTAATTACCTAATGCTGCTTTGTGTTTTTAAAATGTATCTGAGCTTTATACCTCTGCCTACAGATCATAATTCCTCCACTAGTCACCTGCAAGTACCTATGTAGTCCTACACAGTCAGGACATCATTAGGCTGAAGTGGGACTTTAAGCTGGCCACACACATTACAATCTGATTGTGCATTTTCTATACAATAAGATATACCAAGACCCAAGTAGGAAGAGCCTTGCCTAAACAATATTTTTCATCTATAGGCAGTCATATATGCTCTTGTACTACCTAGTTGTTGGTAGACCTACAGTGCTTTGAAAAAGTATTCATACCCCTTGATGTTTTCCACACTTTGTCATGTTACAACAAAAAACGTAAATGTATTTTTTTGGGATTTTATGTGATAGACCAACACAAAGTGGCACGTAATTGTAAAGTGGAAGGAAAATCAAAAATGGTTTTCTAAATTGTTTACAAATAAATACAGTGATACCTCGGTTCACAAACTTAATTCGTTTTTTGTTTTTGAACCACAAAAATATGAAACGAAGTACAGTACAGTATGAAGAGAGAGAACACTAACCTTCATTACCGCTCTGCACTTCCTGTTCAACAACATGCTTGTACAGTACAGTATGTGATAAAAAGCACACAAAAAAAGCTTTACAGCAAATTTGCACAGGAATGTACAGTACAGTACTGTACAGTATATGCTCTAAAGCACACCAAAAAGCTTCTCAATACTGTAAGTGTCTTCACAGTACACTTTCAGTGTCTCTCTGTGACCGCGATCTCACCTACAGGAAGTCGCGACCACGTGTCAGAGCAGGGAACCAAAGCAAATTTTTGTGAACTCTTCTGTTCGCGAACCGAGTTGTTCATGAGCAGAAGCATTCGTGAACCAAGGTGTCACTGTATGTGAAAAGTGTGGCGTTCATTTGTTTTCAGCCCCTTTTACTCTGATACCCTTAACTATAATCTAGTGGAACCAATTGCCTTCAGAGGTCACCTAATTATTAAATAGAGTCAACCTGTGTGCAATTTAATCTCAGTATAAATAAAGCTGCTCTGTGAAGCCCTCAGAGGTTTGATAGAGAACCTCGGTGAACAAACAGCATCATGAAGGCCAAGGAACACACCAGGGATAAAGTTGTGGAGAAGTTTAAAGCAGGGTTGGATTATAAAAAAATATCCCAAGCTTTGAAAAATCTCACAGAGCACTGTTCAATCCATCATCCGAAAATGGAAAGAGCGTGGCACAACTGCAAACCTACCGAGACATGGCCGTCCACCTAAACTGACAGGCTGGGCAAGCAAAGCATTAATCAAAGAAGGAGCCAAGAGGCCCATGGTAACTCTGGAGGAGCTGCAGAGATCCACAGCTCAGGTGGGAGATTTTGTCCACAGGATGACTATTAGCCGTGCACGCCACAAATCTGGCCTTTATGGAAGAGTGGCAAGAAGAAAGCCATTGTTGAAAGAAAGCCACACAAAGTCCCATTTGCAGTTTGTGAGAAGCCGTATGGGGGACACAGCAAACATGTGGAAGAAGGTGCTCTGGTCAGATGAGGCCAAAATTGAACTTTTTGGCCTTAAAGGAAAAACGCTATGTGTGGCGGAAAACTACCAGTGCACATCACCCTGAACACACCATCCCCACAGTGAAACATGGTGGTGGGAGCATCCTGTTGTGGGGATGCTTTTCTTCAGCAGGGACAGGGAAGCTGGTCAGAGTTGATGGGAAGATGGATGGAGCCAAATACAGGGCAATCTTAGAAGAAAACCTGCTAGAGTCTACAAAAGACTTGGGACTGGGGTGGAGGTTCACCTTCCAGCAGGACAACGACCCTAAACATACAGCCTGAGCTACAATGAAATGGTTTAGATCAAAGCATATTCATGTGTTAGAATGGCCCAGTCAAAGTCCAGACCTAAATCCAATTGAGAATCTGTGGCAAGACTTGAAAATTGCTCTGCTTTGTCCAATCTGAAAGAGCTTGAGCTGTTTTGCAAAGAAGAATGGGCAAAAATGTCACTCTCTAGATGTGCAAAGCTGGTAGAGACATACCCAAAAAGTCTTGCAGCTGTAACTGCAGCGAAAGGGGGTTCCACAAAGTATTGACTCAGGGGGGCTGAATACAAATGCACACCACACTTTTCACATATTTATTTGTAAAAAAATTGGAAAACCATTTATAATTTTCCTTGCACTTCACAATTATGTGCCACTTTGTGTTGGTCTATCACATAAAACCCCAATAAAATACATTTACGTTTTTGGTTGCAACATAACAAAATATGGAAAATTTCAAGGGGTATGAATACTTTTTCAAGGCACCGTATAGGACATTGCAAAATTAGATTCCAAAGTGTATGTTCATTTTTAGGTTGCACATTTCTAGGGCAGGTTCAATTCTGAATGATGGATATAGGTAAATAGTAACGAATCTGTTTTCATACCCTCCTATACAGTACACAAAGCTAATGCCATGATAAGTCCCCACACAGTAACCAATCAAAAACAAACCAAACCAATCAAATACAATTAAGTACAGAGAATTTGACAGGCTGTTATACAATACATGTGTCCCCCTGGATACTGCAGTGAAGTCCACTTTTAATTTAAAGTGTACACATTTTTTTTTTAGATAGTGTGAAGAAGGGTTAAAACACCTTTCAGTTCTTTCAGTTTATTTTTTGTTGTTGTCTGTGACCTGTAGGCAGATTTCTATTCCCTTTCCATTCACTTCCTGCCCCCAGGAGGCAACAGGAAGTGAGAGTAAATACCCTATAGATCATGTGCTCTCAACCTGTGGCCCTAAAGCTGTTGCAGAACTACAACTCCCACCATGCCCCTGCCTTCAGGAGTCATGCTTGTAACTGTTAGCAGCTTGCAATGCTTCATAGGACTTTTAGTTTTGCAACACTTAGGGCCACAGGTTGAGCACCCATGCCTTGTATAGTTCAATTTCCCATCACTTTCAATATCAGTGACAATGGTGACCAGGGCAAATAGAGAGGGTGACCTACAGGGGATACTGACAGCAGCAAAAATAGTACAGGGGTTCTAATCCTTGTCTGCTCTATCCAAAACTAAAAAAAGTTGTTTTGTTATTTTATGAAACCAAAATAAAACTTTTTGGGAAAAACATAACTAAAACAAGTTCTTCCTATACACACACTGCAAGTCTTGTTATAATACTTATCATACAGAATGCTGTGATCCTGGTGAGAGAAGAACCTAAGTTCAGTATATAGTCAATTTATGTTTGGTTTAAACATGCAAACAGATATGGAGAAATTTAGAAAGAAATTAGAAATTAATTTGTCTGGATGTTAGAAATAAAAACAATTTCTGTTGCAGGTTACCTAAGCCAGCCATATACTGTGCACATTTCGGCCAAGTCCTGATGAACTTGCTGAAATTCGCTTTATGGATGGTTCTAATGCCACCCTCCTACCCAACATCTTTTAATTGAAAAAAAGGAAAATGGTATCCAATCAGATGTAGCCACTGTTCAGGCAAACTGCTGGTGCTGGATGTCGGAATACAACAGCTGCAGCAGAAGGTTTGTTCATGGGCACTGTATAGCTTGAACGGAGGAATCTGTTGGCTTTTTTCACTCAGCCCACAGGCTGAGTGAAAAAAAAAAACTATCTGAGTATGGCCAGATTTAACTGACTGAACTAAACTATAAGGAAGCCATAAAATATGAAAGTCCAAAACAGCAAAAAACCTGTAACATCAGTGACTACTTTCTGAGTTTCTGGACTGCATACTCATTGGGCTTCAGTGTTGAACCTATTCAGTTACATATGGTAGTGATGTAATTGTCATTGAAGGCATGTTATACAGCAGCCAATGCTAAACAGTGTTTATATTTTCATGACATGCAAGTTTTTAGTAAGTCGGCAGGCTATCTGTCACTGTCAAAAAGTACTTATTGAATTGTATACCATACTTTAAAACTGAACAACAGGAGAAACAGATGGTTAAAATACATACAGTGTATACACAGTCATGAGAAAAAGCAAGTAAACCTTATGAAAAATGTTGAATGTTTCAACATATTTGAATAGGCAAACTTTAGATTTTGTTTCAAAGGTGACATTCTTGAACAAATGACACATACATTGACAAGGTGTATCAGTGACAGCTGGTGCTCAAAATTTTTGGCGGGGGGGCGCAAACAAACTGAAATATACTGCCCCCCCTCATCAATTGCAGCCTCACTGTGCCCATCAAATGCAGCCATTGGGTGTGATCCCGCATTGCTTTCCCCCAGCTCCTGTGGGCTCTTCATTGGATGATTGATAGCAGTGCAGCCATTGGCTCCCGCTGCTGTCAATCAATCAATCAATCAAATCAATGATGCAGCGTGCCAGGGGGCGGGGCCAAGTGATACAGTCAGCGGCTATGGCTACCGACTGTATCACATGGGAGTGCTCCCACAAGCTAACCCCCTTGGGAGAGCGCTTCCCAGAGGAGGGTTAGCTCTTGCGGGGAGGAGTCCAGACAGCTGCCGAGGGACCCCAGAAGATGAGGATCGGGGCCACTCTGTGCAAAACCAACTGCACAGTGGAAGTAAGTATGACATATTTGTTATTAAAAAAAAAAAAAAAACGATCCTATACAACTCCTTTAACCACTTGACAACTGGGCACTTAAACTCCTTCCTAACCAGATCAATTTTCAGCTTTCTCACATTTTGAATGACAATTACTCAGTCATGCAACACTGTACCCATATGAAATTTTTGTCCTTTTTTCACACAAATAGAGTTTTCTTTTGGTGGTATTTAATCACCACTGGGTTTTTTATTTTTTGCGCTATAAAAGAAAAAAGACTGAAAATTCAGTAAAAAAATGAAATTTTCTTTGTTTCTGTTATAAAATTTAGCAAATTAGTAATTTTTCTTCGTAAATTTTGGCCACAATTTATACTGCTACATATCTTTGGTAAAAATAAGTACAAATTGGTGTATATTATTTGGTCTTTGTGAAAGTTAGAGAGTCCAAAAGCTATGGTGCCAATATCTGAAAATTGATCACACCTGAATTACTGACGGCCTATCTATATTCTTGGGACCCTAACGTGCCAGAAAAGTACAAATACCCCCCAAATGACCCCTTTTTGCAAAGAAGACACTCCAAGGTATTTAGAAAGATGCATGGTGAGTTTTTTTAAGTTGTCATTTTTTTCCCACAATTCTTTGCAAAATCAAGATTTTTTTTTTATTTTTTTATTTTTTTCACAAAATTGTCATATTAGCAGGTTATTTCTCACACACCGCATATGCATACCACAAATTACACCCCAAAACACATTCTGCTATTACTCCTGAGTATGGCGATACCACATGTGTGAGACTTTTACACAGCATGGCCACATTTTGAGGCCCAACATGCAGGGGAGTACCTCCAGGCGTTCTGGAGCACCCAGACCAATTCTGACATTTCTCTCCTACATGTAAAAATCATCATTTATTTGCTAGAAAACTACATAGAACCCCAAAACATTATATGTATATTTTTTTTTTAGCAAAGACCCTACAGAATACAATGGCGGTTGTTGCAACTTTTTGTCTTGCACGGTATTTGCGCAGCAATTTTTTGAACGCTTTTTTTGGGAACAAAAAAAAAAACAGTAAAGTTGGCCCAATGTTTTTGCATAATGTGAAAGATGAAGTTACGCCGAGTAAATAGATACCTAACATGTCACCCTTCAAAATTGCACACGCTCGTGGAATGGCTCCAAATTTCACTACTTAAAAATCCCCATAGACAACGCTTTAAAAATTTTTACTGGTTACATGTTTTGAGTTACAGAGGAGGTCTAGGGCCAAAATTATTGCTCTCGCTCTAAAGTTCGCACCGATATCTCACATGTGTGGTTTGAACACCATTTTCATATGTGAGCGGGACTTTCGTGTGCATTTGGTTCTGCATGCGAGCACATGGACAGAGGCGCTTTAAAAAAAATGTATTTTCTTTTTGTTGTTCATTTTACTTTATTTATTTTAGTTACTTTTTTCCAAAAAAATTTTTTTTTGATCACTTTTTTTCCTATTACAAGGAATGTAAACATCCCTTGTAATAGGAATTTGGCATGACAGGTCCTCTTTACAGTGAGATATGGGGTCAATAAGACCGCACATCTCACCTCTAGGCTGGGAAGCCTGAAATAATAAAAAAAAACGATCCTGGCTTTGATCGTAGCGGTGAGTCGGTAGAAGCACCGGAGGGCGGCGGGAAGGGGGGGACGTCCTCTCTCGCCTCCCATAAGAACGATCAAGCAGTTGAACAGCCGCTATGATCATTCTTATGGTGTAGGGAATCGCCGGCTGAAAAAGCTGATATCTGAATGTAGCTGCACCCATCATTCAGATATCCCCGCACAAAGTCAAGGATGTCATAGGAAGTGATTAAAACACAAAGTTGTCCATTTATACAATATTTCTAACACATAGCATGTACATAGCAAAAATGACACCCCAAAATAGATTCTCCTACTCCTCCTGAGTACGGCGAGACCACATGTGTGAGACTTCCACAGCCTGGCCACATACAGAGGCCGAGTACAGCCGAGTATGGCTGAGCATGGCTGGGTATGGCTGAGTATGGCCGAGTATGGCTGCGCATGGCCGGGTATTGCAGGGTATCACCGAGTATGACTGGGTATGGCTGGATATTGCAGAGTATGGCTGGGTATGACTGAGTATGGCTGGGTATTGCGGAGTAGTGCAGAGTATTGCACGGTAGTGCAGGGTAGTGCAGGGTATTGCGGGGTATTGCAGAGTAGTGCAGAGTATTGCGGGGTGTTGCGGAGTAGTGCGGGGTATTGCAGAGTATTGTGGAGTATTGCAGGGTAGTGCAGGGTAGTGCTGGGTATTGCAGAGTATTGTGGGGTATTGCAGAGTATTGTGGGGCATTGCAGAGTATTGTGGGGCATTGCAGAGTATTGCAGGGTATTGCAGAGTATTGCGGGGTAGTGCTGGGTATTGCAGAGTATTGTGGGGTATTGCAGAGTATTGTGGGGCATTGCAGAGTATTGCGGGGTATTGCAGAGTATTGCGGGGTATTGTAGAGTATTGAGGAGTATTGCAGAGTATTGCGGGGTATTGCAGAGTATTGCGGAGTATTGCAGAGTATTGCGGGGTATTGCAGGGTATTGCAGAGTATTGCGGGGTATTGCAGAGTATTGTGGGGTATTGCAGAGTATTGCAGAGTATTGCAGAGTATTGTGGGGTATTGCAGAGTAGTGCAGAGTATTGCAGGGTAGTGCTGGGTATTGCAGGGCATTAGAGTATGGAGGGATGGCTGAGCATGGATGGATGGATGGCTGGATGTGAACGTATTTGTCACTGAGCAGCGCTGTGGGCACTACACATGCAGCCCACATCGCTGCTACCATCCGATCTCTCCCCCTCTCCTCCCCCTCTGTACCGATCGGTTTGTTTACATGTGATCGCTCCGTCATTTGACGGAGCGATCACATGGTAAACGGCCGTGATCCGTGATGTGCCGGGTCCCCTGGACCCGGCGGTCATGGATGTTCTCGGGTGCGTGCCCCACCCAGGATAAGCCAACCGCGCTGTAGCCGTCTTTCGGCTATGGCCCGGTCGGTATGTGGTTAAGCCGTCCAGTTCAGAGGAGCTCTGCCTTCGCCTTGATCAGTAGAAACTATCTCTTGCGTTCCTGTTTAAAGACTGACTTGTATTGATTATAGGGGTCTCAATCGTTTCACGAATAAGAATGCCTATCCGATTCCATTGATTACAGAGTTATTTGACCACCTCAAGGGAGAAACGGTTTTCATGAAGCTTGATTTGAGAGGGGCATAGAATCTCATGAGGATTAAGGAGGGCGACGAGTGGAAAACTGCATTTAATACCAGAACAGGCCATTACGAGTACCTTGTAATGCCTTTTGGCCTTTGTAACGTCCTGGCAGTTTTCCAGGAATTTATTAACAAAGTCCTCCGAGATTTGTTGCAGTTATGTGTGGTGGTTTATCTCGATGATATCCTCATATTTTCCAAGTCCCTGGAGAGCCACCACACAGAAGTCCTACAGTGGCCCTGACCCATGGGTTTACCTCATTTGCAGCATTTCCTGGGCTTTGCCAACTATTATTGGAAGTTTATTCATAACTTCTCGTCTCTGGTCAAGCCCCTGAATGATATGACCAGAAAGGTCAGTAACCCACAGAGTTGGTCTCCGGAGTCTATTAAGGTCTTTGAGAGTCTCAAGGCTGCCTTTGTTTCCGCTCCTGTGATGTCACATCCTGATCCTACGTTACCTTTTATCCTTGAGGTTGATGCTTCTGAAACTGGTGTTGGCGCCCTTCTGTCTCAACGTCCTACCTCTGAGAGCGCTATGCATCCTTGTGACTAGTTTTCCAAGAAATTGTCACCTGTGGAGTACAAATTACGAGATTGGTGCCAGAGAGCTATTGGCGATCCTTTTTAGCCCTGAAATAATGGAGACATCTCCTCGAAAGTACCACTGTGCTGGTTCTCATTCTTACTGACCATAAGAATCTCACTTTCTTGTCTGAGGCTAAATGCCTATCTCCCAGAAGGGTGCGATGGACTCTTTTGTTGTCAAGTTTCAATTACATTGTCTCATTCTTACCTGGTACTAAGAATGTAGGGGCTGACGCCTTATCACGACAATTTTCCTCCACTTCCAAGTTGGAGTCGGTTCCGGTTCCTGTGATTCCTCCTGAACATATTTTGGCTACGGTTCGCACCGGTCTCACTTCTCCTTTGAGTGACAAAATTCTTGCTGCTCAGGTGCCATGCTCCAGACTTACCATTCTCCCAAGGCAGCTGGCCACCCTGAGAAGAATCAACTCGTTTGGGCCATTTCCCAACAATTCTGGGGGCCTAGTCCACGTGCTGATGTAACTGCCTTCGTAGCTGCCTGTTCTGTGTGTGCTCGGAGTAAGACCCCACGACACCTTCCTGTGGGCCTCCTATAACCCATAGCCAATGAAGAGAGGCCCTGGACCCACCTGTCTATGGATTTCATTGTGGAGTTACCCAACTTCCAAGGCAACACTGTTATTCTTATGGTGGTTGACAGGTACTCAAAGATGTGTCATTGTATTCCACTTAAGAAGTTGCCCACTTCTAAGGAAATGGCTTCCATTTTTGCTCGGGAGATCTTTCGTTTACATGGGCTACCCAAGGTGATTGTCTCGGACAGGGGTAGTCAGTTTGTGTCCCGGTTCTGGTGAGCTTTTTGTGCACAGTTGGGAATTCAGCTTGCTTTCTCCTCTGCGTATCACCCTCAGTCTAATGGGGCCGCAGAACGAGCCAATCAGTCCTTGGAGGAATTCCTACATTGCTATATTTCCGACCATCATAACAACTGGTCAGACCTATTACCATGGGCAGAATTTGCTCACAACAGTGCCTTGAATTCTGCTTCTCGATTGTCCCCATTTATGGCGAATTATGGTTTCCAACCTTCCATGTTGCCTGACTCTGTGGTCTTCGTTCCACTTGGGCACAAGCCCAGGAGGCTTTGCGTCATGCTAATGATAGCTACAGACTCCATGCTGACTGCAGACGCTTGCCTGCGCCTTCCTACCAGGTTAGGTTCAGGGTCTGGCTGTCATCTCGCAACCTCCGACTTCGTGTTCCCTCACTGAAGTTCGCACCTCGGTTTATTGGGTCTTTCCGTATTCTTCGCAGGATTAACCCAGTGGCTTACGCATTAGACCTTCCTTCTAATATGCGTATTTCGAATGTATTTCATGTCTCTTTATTAAAACCTTAGGTCTGCAACTGCTTTACCACCTTGGTGCCACGTCCTCACCCTGTACAAGTTGAGAACCATGAGGAGTATGAAGTACAGTCCATTGTTGACTCCGGTAGGTTCTGTGGGCGCATATAGTACCTGGTGCATTGGAAAGGGTATTGTCCGGAGGAACGCTCTTGGGTCTCATCCTCGGTCGTACATGCCTGTGTCCTGCTCCGTGATAGACGTTTTACCCTCAAGCCTGGTGGTCCTCCGAGGGGGAGGGGCCGTTGAGGAGGGTGTACTGTCAGGGCTGGGCTCAGCCCTTCCTTCTCTGAGGTGGCCACTCAGCTGTCGGCTAATTGCCAGCTCCCATCCCTCTCCACAGTTACTCAGCTATTAATGATCCTGCTCGTCAGTCCTGCCTACTTAAGCCGTCCAGTTCAGAGGAGCTCTGCCTTCGCCTTAGTCACATCACTAGAAACTATCTCCTGCATTCCTGTTTAAAGACTGGCTTTGCTGACATCCCTTCTGGCTCCAGACCCTGCTTGCTGTTCCACTACTTTGATCCCTGACTTCTGGCTTAGCTGACTATTCATTCCGGTTACTGAACTTTGGCTATGTTTTGACTATGTCTGTTCTTTTTACTTTTATCATTAAACAAGTGTGATTTAACTGTACTTCTGTTTCGGTCTGATTTCATGGTTTCTGACACTTGTGCCCAGTATATGCAGCCATTTGTGCCCGTCAAATGCAGGCAGGCACGTCCCCTGGCTCGACTGTAACTTCACTAACCTCCCTGCGGTCAGTCCAGCGGCACTTACCGCTCCTCTCCTGGAGTGACAGGACTTCCTCCTCTTCTTCTGTAGTGGCGGGAAGACCCTTCAGGTCTGGTATGGATTTTAAGGGAAACCCCGTGCCAAAATTTAAAAAAAAATGGCGTGGAGTCCCCCCAAAAATCCATACCAGACCCTTATCTGAGCACGCAACCTGGCAGGCAGCAGGAAAAGAGGGGGGAACCCTCCTGCAGCCCCCCAAAGCACCTTGTCCCCATGCTGATGGGGACAAGGGCCTCATCCCCACAACCCTTGCCTGGTGGTTGTGGGGGTCTGTGGGCAGGGGGCTTATTGAAATCTGGAAGCCCCCTTTAACAAGGGGACCTCCAGATCCAGGTCTCCCCCTGTTTGAAATGGTAACGGGTACATTGTACCCATACCAATTCACAAAAAAAGTGTCAAAATGTTAAAAAACCACAAGACACATCATGGGACAAGTCCTTAATTAAAAAATAAAAATGTCCCACGAAGTCCATTCATCTTATCTCGCTCTGCCGACGGACCGGAAAAAAAAAAAAAAACGCACGCCGCCACCAATCTGTCTCCATGGGAGGCACCCACCGTAATGACCGTCCTCTCGGGTGACAGTTCTTTTATAACTGAGGGCGGGGCCACACGGTGACATACCCGGGTGACCCCACCCCCCTCTGACGCAATGGGTCTGATATGAAATTTGGGGGACCCCCACACTATTTTTTTTTTTTAAATTTGGTTCGGGGTTTCCCTTAATATTCATGCCAGACCCAAAGGGCCTGGTATGGATTTTTGGGGGGATCCCCGTGCTGTTTTTTTCAATGACTTTTATCTGTATTGCTGAGACCCGTCAATTCATTATAGCCACGAGTAGTTTTAAATGACTATTTTTCCTTTAGAAATGTCATTTTGTGCAGGGACTGTTCTAAACACGGGAAAAATGCGTCATTTTACAGGCATGCTATAGACCCCCCCCCCAGGTATGAAATTTAAAGGAATATTTCACTTTTATCGTTTCACTTTAAGCATTATTAAAATCACTGCTCCCGAAAAAATGGTTGTTTTTAAAACTTTTTTTTGCATTGATACATGTCCCCTGGGGCAGGACCCAGGTCCCCAAACACTTTTTATGACAATACCATGCATATAAGCCTTTAAAATTAGCACTATTGATTTCTCCCATAGACTTTTAAAGGGTGTTCCACGGCTTTCGAATTTGGCCCGAACACCCCAAATTGTGCGCTATTCAGCAAACAGGCGAACACCCGATGTTCGAGTCGAACTTACATTCGACTCGAACATTGGGCTCATCTCTACCACACGACAGGGTGGCATTGAGACGCAGTGCTCTGTGCCCCGAGCCCATCCTATTTTGAAACCTTTTAGAGCCTCTGGCTCTAATCACGTGCTTCAGAATACACACTCCCCGTCTATCCCCGCCATAGTATTTCATGTGTCCGGCATCCTGAAAGGGGCCGGGCACATGAATAGGGAGGGTGGCAGAGGTGTCAGGGGGGTGGCGCCCGTGCACCCACAATGCACGGGCCACCACTGAGGTGTATTCATTTCTATGATCTAAATGAACAAAAATACAGATCTGATATTCTTGAATAAATGACACTTAAAACTGACATGGTGTTTTCATTTTAAAGATCTATATTAACAAAAATGCAGATTTGTCATATAGGAAAAATTGACAACCACCACTTCAAATCCTAAAACTAGAATCCATATTAAGTGACAATTATTAAAACCTCCTTAGGGAGTATGCGGGTGCAACCAGTCTTATTTAAACCTCAGACATCTAGGGTCTAGTGTTCTCTTTGGTATTAACTTTCTATTAGCATGCGTGGTATCATCATGCCAAGATAAATAGAGCTCTTCAAGGCCCTCAGAAAGAAAGTTGCGGATGCCTATGGTGATTTGATGTGATTGATTTAAAAAGGGCTTTCAAAAGATTGCAAAATGATTTGAAATCAATCATTGCACTGTAAGGAAAATAACCTACAATTGGCATAGAATACAACAAACTGCTAATTTGTTCAAGACTGGCCAGGTCAACAAATTCAAGATCTGACCATTTGCTGCTAAAATAAATCTCTAAGAGCCCCAGAATCTCATTGGGGATGTTCAGGTAACTCTTGTAACAGTTGGAGTGAAAGTGCATCTATCTACAAATAGAAAGAGATTGCAGCAATTTAACCTGCATGAGAGGTATGGTAATAATAAAAAAAAAACCCTTGCTGTCTAAAAAGAACATTAGAGCAAGATTACAGGTTTTCATTGTACTTATACCAGGTCTTTTGAAACCATGTGCTGAAGACTAATCAATAAAATAATTGTTTGGACAGTAGACAATTTTGCCACCAAACATTTCAGGAGAAGAACCTCCCTAACAACTGTGAAGCATGGTTTGCTGCTTCAAAGTCTGGACAGCTTGCAGTCAATAAGTCAGCTATACATTCTGCATCATATCCAAACATGCTTGATGAGAGTGTGAGGCTATCTGTCCAAAAGTTGAAGTTGTACTGGAAATACCAAGGAATGGCCCAACAAGAAGAAACAAAGGGGCTATGGAGTGCTATGGAGTGCTCTAGTCAAAGCCATGCTTTGATTCCCATTTATATATTGTAGGGGATTTTCAAATGGGCAGTTCATTCAAGGAAACCCCCAAATACCTTGTGAATGAAGGAATTTTGAATGGAGAAGTGTTCAAAAATGTTTAAAACATCCATATGGGAAGGAAGTGAAAGCTCATTACATGAGTTTATGATGGAACTTAACTCCAATAAAAACAACATCGTACTTGATTATGAGTTCAGCAAATATCAAATACACTTTTTTGATGTGAACATTATTAGACAAGGAGGAAGCTTAATCACTACTGTCTATTTTAAACCAACTGACAGGAATAGTTATCTCCCTCTCACTAGTGGTCACCATCCACACTGGCTAAAAAATATACCAAGAGGCCAAATAATGAGAATCGGGAGAAACTGTACATTGGATACCGACTACCAATCACAATCTGAAATAATTAAAAAGAGATTTATGCAAAAGGGTTATAATGAGTTGGAGCTCAATAAAATTATCACCTCTGTTGGAAATATCCCACGGGAACAATTCCTGGAAGATAAGCCACATGGGGGGGAAATTCTAAACATGAATGGGGTTTTATCTCCAATTTCCATGTACAGTATAGGGAAATTGAGAATATTTTCAAACAACACTGGCACATTTTATGTATGGACAAAGTGTTGAGCCAATCCCTTCCCAAAAAACCTTCTTTTATATATAGGAAGGCTCCTAATTTTGGAGACATGGTCGTTAAGAAAGTCCTTGATCCACCAGTGAGACCAGTGATGTTTTGGGACCGTGCAGGCTTTTATGCCTGTAGAAGATGCCAAACTTGTGCTAAAATTAGCCAACCAATTCAAGGTATGACTGAGTTCACCTCGACAGGTAATAACATGAGTTTTAAAATTAAGGAGTTTATAACATGCAGCACTGCGCATGTTATCTACGTTTTGCAATGCCCATGCAATTTAATGTATGTCGGTCGAACGAAGAAGACCCTCAAAAAACGTATCTCAGAACACATCCACAATATAGAAGTTGGTTTTAAATATCATGGGGTCTCTTTGCATTTTAAAATGCATCATAACCAGGACCCCTCCGGGCTAAAATTTTGGAGGACTGATAGGAGTCACCCTAATTGGTGGGGTTCCAATTTGGTACGAGAAATATCCAAAAGAGAATCCCGGTGGATATATTTGATGAATACATTGACCTCTGGAGGTTTAAATGTAGAATTGAACGTCAATTGCTTCACCGGCGACTATTAAAACAATGGCAATTTATTTTAGGTTGCACCTCTACTATATCGGTGCATTATTTATTTTATTTATATATCATATATGTTATCTTCACCATTTTGACTGTACTCATTAGAAACGGTTTAATGGGAGTAGATTTTAGCATGTATTTACATTCTAATTTGGCAAAGGGAGTCGCCTCACAGTCCCACTTACCATCTTTGTACATATCATCTTTTTTCCTTGTCAAAAGAAGTTTATTGAGTATACAATGTTATAAAGATACATAAAGTAAGTTTACAAGGATCTATAAAGTAAGCTCATTGTTTTACAGTAGGGTTTATATAGGTAAATATCATGACATTTCAAATATTAAACATTGGGTTCACGTAAACCTAAATTAAAGATATATATAATTTCCTTAGTTACTTTTGTAGGTATTTAAATGATTTATACCTACTATACATATTGTTTACAAGTAGAGTGTATATAGGTCAAATAAATTCTGATAATGAGCTTTAATCGTAAGGTGGAGAAAAGGAAAGAGAAAGAAGAAAAAGGGTTGAAAGGTAGAGGTATGGTCCACAAGGTTGTCCCGCTCGTCAGTTTATTATTCTTTTTAGTTCTCTTTGAAGCCTTAGAATGGGTGTCTCTGTAAGTCATTTAATCTGTTACCATGGCAACAGGACAGAGTCATTGAAGTTTGACAGGAACTGTTGTTTTATCCAAGGATGCCAAAGTTTTTCAAATTTTGGAATTTGATTTTGATCGATGGCTACCATCTTAGCATGGGACATTGTATTATTCATTCTGTGAATTGTTTCTGCTAGTACCAATGTAGGAGATTTTTCATGCCTTGGCCACTGTTTGTTTTGCAGCCGTTATTAGTTGGATCATTAGTTTGAATTGAGAGAGTGTTAACCATTCCGGTTTTAGATTAAGTAAAGTTAAATATGGATCTGGTTGTATTATTTTTTTAAATATTTTAGATGCAATCACGAAGACTTCCTTCCAGAAGGTTTGGATTACTGGGCACGTCCACCATATGTGTAAATATGTGCCTACTTCTGGGCATCCTCGAAAACAAAGAGCTGAGGTATTAGGTGAATATTTTGCCACTCTAGCGGGTACAAGGTACCAGCGAGTTAGGACTTTATAATTTGTCTCCAGTGCTAAGATGTTGGGTGAAGATGACTTAGATGTGAGCCATATGTTAGACCAGTCCGTGTCTTCTAAAGTTCGTCCCAGGTCCTCCTCCCACCTCTGAACGTAAGAGGGTCTATTAAGATTTGCTACTCCATATAATTGATTATAAAGTGATGAAATTGTACCTTTAGCAAATGGATCTTTTGTACAGATTGATTCAAAAATGGATAATTGGGATAATGGTGTATCCCCCTTTAGGAATGGTGTATAGAAATTTTTGATTTGGAGATATCTAAATATCTCAGAGTTTGGTAGATCATATTTTTCTCTAAGCGATGGGAATGAAAGGAATGATTTAGATGCTATGAAGTCATTTAGTGTCTGAATGCCTGATGTTGTCCAAGCTTTAAAAGAATTTGGGTAGATCCATGCCGGATAAAAGGCCGGATTTCTGATAAAAGAAAGGAGAGGATTGTGTGGAGATTGTAACTGATATTTGGTTTTTAGTTTATCCCAGAGAGATAAGAAGTGTTTAGTTATGGGATTATGAATTTTAAAGCGGTCTTTAGGATCAAGCCATAATAAATTTGATATTAATAGAGGGTCATTTTCTGAAGCCTCTATAAATACCCATAATGGGATTTCCTGTTTTGCATGGTATTTGGACAGACTGGCCAAATGTGTTGCTCTGTAGTAGTTAGTAAAATTAGGGTATCCCAGGCCTCCTTTATTTTTGGGAAGATGTAGTGTGTGTATAGGTATACGTGGTTTAGAAGAGCCCCATATAAACGAAGTTGCTCTTTTTTGTACTATTCTCAAAAAATAGGAAGGAATTGGAATAGGGAGGACTCTGAATAGATAAAGCAATTTGGGTAGAATAGTCATTTTGATTGCATTAATCTTCCCCATCCAGGATAAAGGAAGTTGCGACCATTGTTTTATTAGATTTGTGATCTGTCTTAATACAGGAGGATAATTGGTTGAGAATAAGTCAGAATGAGATGCTGTTAAATGAATTCCAAGATATGGGATTGATTTTTCTGCCCATGTGAATGGGAGTGCAGCCCTAGCCGGGATCAATTCCATGTTTGTGAGTGAAATATTAAGCACTAGGCATTTCTTAGGATTAATCATAAGGCCGGATAGGGCTGCATCTCCATCAAGAGCTGGTATTAAGTTAGGACCAGAGACCTGTGGTGATGATAGAAAAAGTAATATATCGTCTGCAAATATACATAATTTGTGTGTAATACCTCCTACTTCAATGCCAGTTATAGTTTGGTTTGTTCTGATGTATTGGGCCATGGGTTCGAGTATAAGGGCAAATAATAAGGGAGATAATGGGCAACCCTGTCGGGTACCTCTTTCGATATTAAAGGCTTCAGATTTGTATCCAGCATATTTTATATAGGCTTTGGGTTTATTATATAATGCTTTGATCCATGTTAAAAAGTGGGGTCCAAAACCCCATTTTTGTAATGAATATTGCATATATTGCCAGGATACTGTGTCAAATGCCCTCTTAATATCGAGAGATAGAAAACATAAAGGGATTTTCCGTTTTTTAGCAATATGTGCCAATAACACTGCCCTGCGTATATTATCGCCTGCCTGTCTATTTGGCATGAAGCCTACTTGATCTCTATGTATTAATTTTCCTATAATGCTATTGAGGCGTTTTGCTATTATTTTTGCTAATAATTTAATATCGAGGTTTAACAGAGAGATAGGCCGATAATTCACACAGGAAGTATCATCAGAAAGGGGTTTTGGGATCATACAAACAATTGCCATTAGTGTTTCTTGCCGAAAAGAATGTCCATCTAGAAGTTTGTTAAAAGTTTTAGTGAGAATGGGAGAGAGTATTTCTGAGAATGTTTTATAGTATAAAGCCGAGTAGCCGTCTGGGAGTGGTCTTTTGTTAAGTTTTAGGTCTTTTATGGCGTTAGCAACTTCATCTATAGTTATAGGCTCATCCAAACTGCTTTTTTGATTCTGAGATAACTCAGGTAAGGTTATTTTTGAGAAGAAGGATTCAGCCTCTGTAGGATTAAATTCATTGTTTGTCTTGTATAAAGTTGCGAGATGTGAGTGAAATTTATGGACTATTTTAACTGGATTACAAGTGTAAACATTTTTTGATAATTTCAAACGTATTGGTTTGAAAGATTTGTTAGTTGAATTTAATGCCCGAGCCAAATATGTACCTGGTTTGTTTGTATTCATGTAGAAATTGTGTTTGGAGCGTTTGAGGGATTTATCAACTGACTCAGTGAGAAATAGATCGTATTCCAATCTAGATTTTTCCAGATGAGATTTTGTACTCTGAGATGGATTATCTTGAAATGATATGTAGGCTGCATTAAAATTGAGTTCTAGTTTTTTTGCTAGATTTGCGTTCCCGTTTAAATAGTGCCATTTGTCTTTGTATTGTACCACGCAAGACAGGCTTATGAGCTTCCCACAGTGTTATTGGGGAGATGTCTGTTGTATTATTAATTGATATGTATTCCTTTAAAGCTTGTTCAATGGCCATCTGATGTAGTGGGTGTTTGAGCATTATGTCCGGTAAGTACCACGTTGGGTCATGCGCTTTTGGTATGGCTGAGGCTATAGTAGTGTATACTGCATTATGGTCAGACCACGGAATCGGAATTATATCTGATGCAATAATTTCTGGTATCATTCCTATTGTTAGAAAAATATGATCTATTCTGGTGAAGGTTTGATGAGGGTGCGAGAAATAAGTGAATTTCTTTTTCATTGGGTTACTTTCTCTCCATGAATCTACCAGATTGTATTTGGAAAGAAGTTGAGAAAAAGGTAATCTAGAGGTTATTTTGGATGGTGTAAAAGGTGATTCATCTAGAAATGGGAGGAGGACCTGGTTCGAATCCCCACACATTATCACTGTTCCTATTTTGTGTGTATTAATCACTTGTAATATATGTGAGAGGAATGGTGTAGGTTGTTTGTTAGGAGCGTAGAAGGAAATCACCGTGATTGCTGTATCCATTATATAACCCATGAGTATCAGGTATCTACCTTCTGGGTCTTTAATTTCTGATGATAAGGTGAATGGTGTGGATCGGTGAAATGCAATTAGAGTTCCCCTTTGCTTGGTACAGGCAGAAGCCGTGTAAATTTGTTGATAAAAAGGAGAAATATATTTTGGAGTAGAATCTTTGGTGAAGTGTGTTTCTTGGAGGCATACTATGTGAGCCTTCTTGTTATGGAAAGTACGGAAGGCTTTGGTCCTTTTTTGAGGGACATTTATTCCCTGAACATTCAGGGAAAGTATATTCAGTGGTGCCATGGCAATAGATCAAATAGTTTTGACTTACTTTTTGTTATGCAGAGCTGACTGCGCAGATCAACCTGTGTGGACTGAAGAGATGAATAGATAGAAAAGAAACCAGTGAATTCTGGAGTAAAGAGTAAACAAAAAACATATGAGATTAGATGATACATTGTATAAATTATTTTTTGCAAGTAATCACAATTTACCCGTGAAAGAGAATAAATATCTCTCTCAGGGGAATAAGTGCCTTCGTCACACTCCCACATAATATGGTTGGGAGAATGAGGAGGGCTAATGGAGGTATACGGATCTTCCGCTTACAGGAGAGAAGTGCTATGTCAAAAGACATCAAAATGATGTTTCATTAATTGGAGTGCAGAATATAGTTTTTGTTGAAATTATTTATTCCAGGGTGGTTGTATATGGTTAGTCTTGCCCTAGGCTAAATAATTCAGTTAGAAAGGTACTGTTAATAACTTTGGTATTGATGAAGATAGTTTGAATTATTTTGGGATTTTAACCCTTTTAGAGTAAATAATTACATATTTTATTCATATGTAACTGTTTAGATATGTTAACTCATAAAATTGAGGTTGTATTGCTTCAGATTAGAATAAACAAAAACATAATTCTAGGAACTAGTTAGGTAATAATATATTTGTTTTAAGAAAAAAAAGAAAAAGCTTCCATTACTTCTGGATTATTGAACATATTTGTCCTAAAAAGTAATAAATCTATTATTATTACCTGATAATATATAACTGAACAAGAATTTCCTTATTTCACTTATATATTCAAAGGCTATATGAATCAGAAGTAATAAGAAATATAACTGGAATGTAACATGATCCCACACAGTGTGTGACTATCAGAATGCAGTTACATTCAGTTATAAATACAGGTTTTTTATAGAGAACCATCTCTTAGTATAATAAATGAAGAGATATCAGGAATTAGGATGTCAGTCCATTGAATCTTCTTGGTCCATGGATGATGTGGCATAACGGCCTCTTTTGTGAGAATGATGATTCCCATTTTGTTCTGAAATGTTCTGAGTGCTGCCTGAAGGTGAAGATGATGCCATTTTTCTGCGTGTGGGAGTGTTGCTGCTTGTGGGTTCTGTCAGATTTAATTTTAAAAGGGTTTGTTGTAGTTCATCTGCTGATCTGCTTCTGTAAATTGTACCTTGGTAGTTAAATCTGACTGAAAAGGGGAAGCCCCATTGATACATAATGTTGTGGCGTTGCAGTTCCATTAGTTGGGGTTTCATGGATCGTCTTTTAGTAATAGTAAGTTGGGATAGGTCAGCAAAAATTTGATAATTGTGTCCATGAAAATTAAGTTCCTTTTTTTCTCTTGCAGCAATTAGTATTTGTTCTTTCGTTCTGTAATAATGAAATTTTGTGATTATATCACGTGGGGGTCCATCTTTCTTTTTGGCTGTGAGGGCTCTGTGTACTCTGTCCAGTTCTAAACGTTCAATAGGGATATCTGGCTTTAGTTCTTGTAATAGAGCAGTAATAGTAGATTGCAGGTCTGTCACAGTTTCAGGTATTCCCCTTATGTGCAAGTTTGAACGTCTGGCTCTATTTTCGTAATCTTCGAGCTTAGTTTGAAGTATTAAATTCTCTTTTTTTAATTGTTCCAATTCTGTTATATTTTCTTGGGTTGTAATTTCAATTTCATCCATTTTTATTTCTAAGGCTGCGGTGCGGTTTCCCAGCTCTCTTATTTCTTTGGTTAGGCTTTTTGTTATTTGGTCTGAGGTTTGTTTTAAAGCCTTATGAAGCATCTTTTCAAATTGTAATAATATTACTGGGGATACTGAGGAGGCTTGTGGAGAAGTTTGTGAGAGGATTTGTTCTGTATCTGACTCAAATGGAGAGTCTTGCTGTGACATTTTCTGTCTGTGAGAGTGCCCTGATGCTGTATCTTGTGAGGTGACTGGAGCTGCTTCAGCTGCAGTGAGTGCCTGTGAGCTCTTTGTGAGGTGATTTTTATTTCTGCCACGGTTTCCTCCCAGTACCATATTTCCTGCCCAAACTTTCACAGTTTGTTCCCAGGGGCAAAAAGGTTCAAATGGATACCTTTTGAGTCTGCAGGCTCCGCTTTGTCCTTCTCCTCTCTCCTCAGCGGTGTGGAGCTCTTACAATGCATGTCTGCTCCGCTAGGCTCCGCCTCCTGCCCCCCATATCATCTTTTTTATATATCATTTTGTATATCATTCATTTTTAGATCCCTGTTTTATTTTTTACCTCTTTTATATATCTTTCTAACACTGTGGTTGGTTATAGTAATTTTTCTATAGATTGATGTATATATTAGGTTAGTTGATCTAATCAGATTTCTGTATATTGTATTATTTATATGATGTTGCAATGAACAGCCGTAATTTTTTGTAAGAATACTGCATTGCTAATATTGATAACTCCTCTAATGGCACGAATAAGGAGAAGTGTTTTATCCCGGTAATGCAGGAGAGGATATATTTTTTGTGCTGCTAGTAGGATTATGAGTGCTTCCTTACATATTTTTATCTGTATTCAGCCGATGGCCCGCTGTAACATGTTCAGCAGAAGACTGCTTGCTGATTAGATTAAATCGGCCAATATCGGAGTGTGCATGTGCGAGGGATTCAAGATGGCCGCGAGCGCCTGATCCTCCGCACCACGCCAGACCAGCAGCACTTCTAAGGCGGCTCTACGACCTACAAAGAGGGTACCTGTTGCCCTAACCTCCAGTGACCCCCCACGAATGACCAACGCGGTCGCCCGCCGCGATCTGGGCCCACAATTTTAGGCGTCATCCCGCGCTGGGTGCACCAAGATAGCTTCCACCGCCGAGGCCCACAAGCAGCCTCATGCTTTTTGCTCAGGGGGAGTCCTGGATTACAGGCAAGTCCTCATCCCAGATACCCTGACATATACCCCGCTCCTGTCTGGGAACTTCCAGCAGGGATCCCCCCCTTCTCCTTGCTCCACGGAATCACTCATAGGCCACACTATGGCAGATCAGGCCTTCTCTCCCATGGGACCTAACAGGCCTTTATATGCTGATTCCCCCACACCAGGCCTGCAACCACAAGATCACTGCTTTTCCACAGCGGATCTTTATGACAAACTTTCTATCCTCCTGGAAAGAGGTTTGGCCACAATAACCGGGGACATTAAATCTGACCTACAAAACATAGGAATCAGAATGGAGGCGATAGAAAACAAACTGGAATTAACTTCTGTAGCATCCAATCAAAATACCGACATGATCCAAACCTTACAAGATCAAATGGAAACTGCTTTATCGCGTATAGACGACCTCAAAAACAGGTCCAGACGCTATAATTTTAGGATACGGGGACTTCCAGAGACTGACGGATGTTTCTTCAGCAACCCAGGATTCGATGAAATCTCTGCTACTTAACATCAGCACGCAGCACCTTGAGCTAGACAGAGCCCACAGAGCCCTGGGCCCCCCTAGGAAGGATGGATTGCCGAGAGAGATAATCGTCAAACCACATCACTATACAGTGAAAGAAGCCATGATGAAACAGGCGCGCTCTTCAGCCCAGGTGACATGTCAAGGTCACGCCATACAGATATTTGCAGATCTTGCTCCTTCAACCATCCAGCGACGACGCTCCCTAAACCCCCTGCTATCCGCCATGGCCCAAAAGGACATAAAATACAAATGAGCATTCCCGTTTGCTGTTAAATTCACTTATAAAAGCCAAACCCACGCTTTTTCCACCTTTATTGCGGGAGAAAAGCTCCTACTTCGATTGAAAATCATCTCACAAGAAACAGGAATGAATACGTCATCGGCAGCTACCAGCTCAACCAAAAGACCCCTCCTATCAGTCCTTCGACACCCCTCTGGTCGAAGCAGAAGTCAAGAAGATCAGGGGACAACAGCCCTACTTGAAGGTCTTCAAGATTGGTCCTGCATTATCCCATGACCCTTAATGACTAATTCCCCGTACACACGGTCGGATTTTCCGATTGAAAATGTCCGATCGGAGCGTGTTGTCGGAAATTCCGACCTTGTGTGGGCTCCATCGGACATTTTCCATCGGATTTTCTGACACACAAAGTTGGAGAGCAGGAGATAAAATTTTCCGACAACAAAATCCGTTGTCGGAAATTCCGATCGTGTGTACACAAATCCGACGGACAAAGTGCCAGCCATGCTCAGAATAAATAAAGAGATGAAAGCTATTGGCCACTGCCCCGTTTATAGTCCCGACGTACGTGTTTTACGTCACCGCGTTTAGAACGATCGGATTTTCCGACAACTTTGTGTGACCATGTGTATGCAAGACAAGTTTGAGCCAACATCCGTCGGAAAAAATCCTAGGATTTTGTTGTCGGAATGTCCGAACAAAGTCCGACCGTGTGTACGGGGCATTACACGTCTTCTGACTCTTTACTTAAGGCCCCCCCAGAATTATATGGTTCCAAGCCGATCCCACCATACAGGTGATTTTCCGTGCATGAGCCATGCAGCTCATCCTTTATTTTTTTTCCACCCTTAACACCCACAGCCTGAAAGACCTGTATTATGTCTTACTTTGTCATTCACGAGTTTCACGATGAACATTTTGGGCATGTGGAAACTGTGAACTCTGTGTATCATAACTATATGTAAACTCAACCCGTATATTTCATAGTTTCCCTTTCTTAATTTCTTAATTTCTCCCTTCCTTCACCCTTCTTCCCATCCCCCCCCCACCCCATCACCTAACACCCTCCTCTTACCAAGGGACCCGCATTTATTCCTACAATATAGAGGATATACTTCCCAGATATAATAGTTTCACGGAATGACAAAAGCACCTGGTGATGTTTCTATTGATGGGACGAGTTACCCAAAGTTTAAGGTTCAAGTTGCAATGTTTTGTCTACCAAGTTTATGCAGATTCCCAGGTTTGAATGGTATACTTTAGATCACCCTCTGGTCGAAAAAATTTACTTATATGCTTCTTAGCTGACCTACGGCATTTTTTTCTAATGTTTATTAAGCGTCCTGGTCTGGGGCGCTACACATGTGCCTCCGCCTAACCCCTGTTATCCTATTGGTTTCCAGGCTCTTCCTGCTGCTGCTAAGTTGGCTATTGGCTCCATAGACCATGCGATTGTACCGCTTAGTAAGTGGACGATAAGCTTCAACCAGCCCAATAGTTTAGCAGAAACTTGCTGGTGCCCATTGAACCTGTCGCCATGCCGCCGAACAAGTGGATGAAATGGTTACTATTGGCTAGCCTGTCCCTGACACATAAAAGAGAGAGAGTGCCGCGTGACTCCACCCTCAGATGATGTCATGAATGATGAAACGCGTCAGCGTGGAGCCACACGACTTACGTTGATACACCGGCAGCACAGGAAAGACAGCACTGACCCCCGTATATGCTACGAACAGTAGGAGACGCTGTGGGAACCTGATGTTATCCGATGTTATTCTGCGAACACTGCTACATTATATGCTATTTTTTGTAAGTGTACATCTTGAAGGGGGGTTTCTACTTTTGTTTTTAATGGTAAATAAATTTGTTGTAAACGAGATTACGCTATGTCCGGTCCTTCTTTTTCATTTGGTTAACTGAACGGTCTGAGTGCTGTCTCGCTTTGGACAAAGGAAGGAGGATACTGGCAGAGATTTTCCACTGAGAGACATACATGCAAAGATTAAGCTCTTATCTGGTAAGAGTCTCTTCAAGAGGGGATTTCCCTGCACACAGCCCTCTCTTTTCTTGTGCACGTGTGATGTGGGCTTTCCTCTGGTGACAGCAACTCTTTAAGCGTTCTCCACACAAATGATTTCAATGGACTTGTGGTTTTCCTACAACAATCACTGACACACCCTTGTGTTTTTTATCATTTTTATCATTTTTTATGATTTTACATTGATGTACGGACTTCAGTTAATGGACATATATTGAACTGATTGCTCATGTTTTATGATTAGTCATATTGATAAGCGCTGCCTTAAGTCCACAGGACTTTTGTTTATTATGTTCAAAAATGTTGTTGATGCTTGAGAATGGTGGGCTACAGCATTCCTAATATCTGCAAAATGTAATTTCTCCTACAGGAGGGCAATACCAGCTTTTGATGCCAAGGCTCTACTTACTTTTTCACAGTACACTAATATAATTTAAAATGTTTGTAAATAAATAATTGAAAAGGCAAATTTAACTGTTGTTCTTATTCAAGTATATCACATTTATCTGCAGGCACTGCTTGAAAACAGACCTACTGTTTGCCTGTTCAAATATGTTGAAAAAAGTCAAATATTTCCATAGAGTGTACCTATTTCTTCACATAGCTGTGTGTATATATATATATATATATATATATATATATATATATATATATATATATATATATATATATATATATATATATATATATATATATATATTTTGACATACAGTATATCTATATATCTATATACAGTATATCTATAGATATCTATATTTCTATATATAGATATCTATATATATATATATATATATATATATATATATATATATATATATATATATATATAGATAGATAGATATAGATATAGATATATATCTATATATATATAGATCAATATATAGATAGATATCTAGATATCTATAGATATATAGATCTATATATCTATAGATATAGATATCTATAGATATATAGATATACTGTATATCTGTATACAGTATATATATATATATATATATATATATATATATATATATATATATATACAGAGAGAGATATTATCTATATATATAGATCTATATATCTATATATATAGATATATATCTATATATACAGATATATATAGATCTAGATATCTATATAAATATATAGATATCTAGAGCTATATATATCTATAGTGACGGAAAGTATCCAGACCCCCTTAAATTTTTCACTCTTTGTTATATTGCAGCCATTTAAGTTCATTTTTTTTCCTCATTAATGTACACACAGCACCCCATATTGACAGAAGACACAGAATTGTTGACATTTTTGCAGATTTATTAAAAAAGAAGAACTGAAATATCACATGGTCCTAAGTATTCGGATCCTTTACTGTGACACTCATATATTTAATTCAGGTGCTTCATTTGAGTCCAGCTGTGCTTGATTATACTGATTGGACATGATTAGGAAAGCCACACACCTGTCTATATAAGACCTTACAGCTCACAGTGCATGTCATAGCCAATGAGAATCATGAGGTCAAAGGAACTGCCTGAAGAGCTCAGAGACAGAATTGTGGCAAGGCACAGATCTGGCCAAGGTGACGAAAAAAGTCTGCCGCACTCAAGGTTCCTAAGAGTACAATGGCTTTCATAATCCCTAAATGGAAGACATTTGGGATGACCAGAACCCTTCCTAGAGCTGGCCGTCCGGCCAAACTGAGCTATCAGGGGAGAAGAGCCTTGGTGAGAGAGGTAAAGAAGAACCCAAAGATCACTGTGGCTGAGCTCCAGAGATGCAGTCGGGAGATGGGAGAAAGTTGTAGAAAGTCAACCATCACTGCAACCCTCCACCAGTCGGGGCTTTATGGCAGAGTGGCCTGACGGAAGCCTCTCCTCAGTGCAAGACACATGAAAGCCTGCATGGAGTTTGCTAAAAAAACACCTGAAGGGCTCCAAGATGGTGAGAAATAAGATGCTCTGGTCTGATGAGACCAATATAGAACTTTTTGGCGTTAATTCTAAGTGGTATGTGTGGAGAAAACCAGGCACTGCTCATCACCTGTCCAATACAGTCCCAACAGTGAAGCATGGTGGTGGCAACATCATGCTGTGGGGGTGTTTTTCACCTGCAGGTACAGGGCGACTGGTTACAATCGAGGGAAAGATGAATGCGGCCAAGTACGGAGATATCCGGGACATAAACCTTCTCCAGAGTGCTCAGGACCTCAGACTGGGCCGAAGGTTTACCTTCCAACAACACAATGACCCTAAGTACACAGCTAAAATAACGACAGAGTGGCTTCACAACAACTCCGTGACTGTTCTTGAATGGCCCAGCCAGAGCCCTGACTTTAACCCAATTGAGCATCTCTGGAGAGACCTAAAAATGGCTGTCCACCAACGTTTACCATACAAGCTGACAGAACTGGAGAGGATCTGCAAGGAGGAATGGCAGAGGATCCCCAAATCCAGGTGTGAAAAATGTGTTGCATCTTTCCCAAAAAGACTCATGGCTGTATTAGATCAAAAGGGTTCTTCTACTAACTGAGAAAAAGGTCTGAATACTTAGGACCATGTGATATTTCAGTTTTTCTTTTTTAATAAATCTGCAAAAATGTCAACAATTCTGTGTTTTTCTGTCAATATGGGGTGCTGTGTGTACATTAATGAGGAAAAAAAATGAACTTAAATGATT
The DNA here is from genome assembly GCF_042186555.1 of Aquarana catesbeiana. Classification (NCBI taxonomy): domain Eukaryota; kingdom Metazoa; phylum Chordata; class Amphibia; order Anura; family Ranidae; genus Aquarana; species Aquarana catesbeiana. Next base: position 255,241,973 of record NC_133324.1, on the reverse strand, counting down.
TTAGCAAATGGCTGCAATATAACAAAGAGTGAAAAATTTAAGGGGGTCTGAATACTTTCCGTCCCCACTGTATATATAGATCTATATATATATAGATCTATATATCTATATACAGTATCTCGCAAAAGTGAGTACACCCCTCACAATATTGTAAATGTTTTATTCTATCTTATCATGTGACAAAACTGAAGAAATTACACTTTGCTAAAAATGTAAAGTAGTGAGTGTAACCGCTGGAAACTAAAGTGAGTACACCCCCTAAGTGAAAATGTCCAAATTGGGCCAAATTAGCCATTTTCCCTCCCCAGTGTCATGTGACTTATTAGTGTTACAAGGTCTCAGGTGTGAATGGGGAGCAGGTGTGTTAAGTTTGGTGTTATCGCTCTCACTCTCTCATATTGGTCACTGGAAGTTCAACATTGCACCTCATGGCAAAAGAACTCTCTAAAGATATAAAAAAAAGAATTGTTGCTCTAAATAAAGATGCCCTAGGCTATAAGTAGATTGCTAAGATCCTGAAAATGAGCTGCAGCACAGTGGAAAAGACCATACAGCAATTTAACAGAACAGGTCTCGCCATGGTCGACCAAAGAAGTTGAGTGCACATGCTCAGCGTCATATCCAAAGGTTGTCTTTGGGAAATAGACGTATGAGTGCTGCCAGCATTGCTGTAGAGGTTGAAGGGGTGGGGGGGTCAGCCTGTCAGTGCTCAGACCATACGCCGCACACTGCAACAAATTGTTCTGCATGGCTGTCGTCCTATAAGGAAGCCTCTTCTAAAGATGATGCACAAGAAAGCCTGCAAACAGTTTGCTGAGGACAAGCAGACTAAGGACATGGATTACTGGAACCAGGTCCTGTGGTCTGATGAGACCAAGATAAACTTATTTGGTTCAGATGGTGTCAAGCGCGTGCAGTGGCCACCAGGTGAGGAGTACAAAGTATGTTCTGCCTACAGTCAAGCATTGTGGTGGGAGTGTCATGGTCTGGGCTGCATGAGTGCTGCCAGCACTGGGGACCTACAGTTCATTGAGGGAACCAACATGTACTGTGACATACTGAAGCAGAGCATGATCCCCTCTCTTTGGAGACTGGGCCACAGGGCAGTATTCCAACATGATAATGACTTCAAACACACCTCCAAGATGACCACTGCCTTGCTAAAGAAGCTGAGGGTAAAGGTGATGGACTGGCTAAGCATGTCTCCAGACCTAAACCCTATTGAGCATCTGTGGAGCATCCTCAAATGGCAGGTGGAGGAGCGCAAGGTCTCTAACATCCACCAGCTCTGTGATGCGTCATGGAGGAGTAGAAGAGTACTCCAGTGGCAACCTGTGAAGCTCTGGTGAACTCCATGCCCAAGAGGGTTAAGGCAGTGCTGGAAAATAATGGTGGCCACACAAAATATTGACAATTTGGGCCCAATTTGGACATTTTCACTTAGGGGTGTATTCACTTTTGTTGCCAGCGGTTTAGACATTAATGGCTGTGTTGAGTTATTTTGGGGGGACAGCAAATTTACACTGTTATACAAGCTGTACACTCACTACTTTACATCGTAGCAAAGTGTCATTTCTTCAGTGTTGTCACATGAAAAGATAGAATTAAATATATTTACAAAAATGTAAGGGGTGCACTCACTTTTGTGAGATACTGTATGTATATATATATATATATATATATATATATATATATATATATATATAATGTATATACATGCACACTGCTCAAAAAATTTAAGAAACACTATGAAAACACATTAGATCTTAATGGGGAAAAATATCATGCTGGATATCTATACTGATTTGGACTAGGTAATGTGTTAGGAATGAAAGGATGTCACATCATTTGATGAAAATTAAAGTTGTCAACCTAGAGAGGGCTGAATTCAAAGACGCCTTGAAAAATCAAAGTGAAAACATATTGTAGCAATTCAAAATGGTACTCAGTAATTTGTATGGCCCCCACATGCTTGTAGGCATGCCTGACAACATTGGGGTATGCTCCTAATGAGACAACGGATGGTGTCCTGGGGTATTTCCTCACAGATCTGAACCAGGGCATCACTGAGCTCCTGAACAGACTAAGGTACAACCTGGTGGCGTTAAATGGACCAAAACATAATGTCCCAGAGGTGTTCTATTGGATTTAGGTCAGGTGAGCGAGCAGGGCCATTCAATGGTATCAATTCCTTCATCCTCCAGGAACTGGCTGCATACTGTCGCTACATGAGGCCAGGCATTGTCGTCCACCAGGAGGAACCCAGGACCCACCGCACCAGCGTAGGGTCTCACAACGAGTCCAAGGATTTCATCCTGATAAATAATGGCAGTCAGGGTGACATTGTCTAGCCTGTAGAGGTCTATGCATCCCTCCATAGATATGCCTTCTCAGACCATCACTGACCCACCACCAAAGCGGTCATGCTGAACGATATTACAGGCAGCATAATGTTCTCCGCAGCTTCTCCAGACCCTTTCATCTCTGTCACATGTGCTCAGGGTGAACCTGCTCATATCTATGAAAAGGGCGCCAGTGGCAGACCTGCCAATTCTGGTGTTTAATGACAAATACCAAGCAAGCTCCATGGTGCTGGGCAGTGAGCACAGGGCCCACTAGAGGACATGGGGCCCTTAGGCCACCATCATGAAGTCTGTTTCTGATTGTTTGGTCAGAGACATTAACACCAGTGGCCTGTTGAAAGTCATTTTGAAGGGCTCTTGCAGTGCTCATCCTGTTCCTCCTGCACAAAGGAGCAGATACCGGTCCTACTGATGGGTTAAGGACCTTCTATGGCCCTGTCCAGCTCTCCTAGAGTAACTGTCTGTCTCCTGGAATCTCTTCCATGCTCTTGAGACTGTGCCTCAACCCTCTATGCTACTCAATTGACCAGATCAATATCCGAGGAGTTCAACTGACTTGATGCTATACTCTGATTAAAAAGTGTTCCTTGAATTTTTTTTGAGCAGTGAACATATATATGTTCATAATATATATATATATATATATATATATATATATATATATATATATATATATATATATATATATATATATATATATAAAGCTCATTTGTGAGGTCAGGCACTGATGCACTGATGTTGGACAAGAAGGCCTGGCTCGCAGTCTCCGCTCAAATTCATTCCAAATTGTTCTTTTGGGTTGAGGTCAGGACTCTGTCCAGTCAAGTTCCTCCACCCCAAACTTGCTCATCCATGTATTTATGAACCTTGCTACATGCACTGGTCCAAATAAGGGGTTGTTTTTCAAGGGTTGGGCTTGGCCCCTTAGTTCCAGTGAAGGGAACTCTTAAAGCATCAGCATACCAAGACATTTTGGACAATTTTATGCTCCCAACTTTGTGGGAACAGTTTTGGGATGGCCCTTTCCTGTTCCAACATGACTGCGCACCAGTGCACAAAACAAGGTCCGTAAAGACATTGATGAGTGAATTTGGGGTGGAGGAACTTAACTGGCTCATACAGAGCCCTGACCCCATTCTGATAGAACATCTTTGGGATGAATGAGGGGAGACTGCGAGCCAGACCTTCTCGTCCAACATCAGTGCCTGACCTCACAAATGTGCTTCTGGAATAATGGTCAAACATTCCTATAGACACACTCATAAACCTTGTGGATAGCCCTCCCAGAAGAGTTGAAGCTGTTATACATGCAAAGGGTGGGCCAACCCAATATTGAACCCTACAGACTAAGACTGGGATGCCATTAAAATTCATGTGCGTGTAAAGGCAGGTGTCCTAATACTTTTGACAATATAGTGTATATCTATATATAGTATATATATATATATATATATATATATATATATATATATATATATATTTATATATACAGCCAGCAATACGCTGCCTGCACATTCTGCGTGCGACCAGCAGGAGCTGCTAGCGGCAGCTGTTAAATATGTATTATGTACAAATCGATGACCAGCACCACCACTGTTCTCATGTAACCACTCCTCTGAGTGTGTCCAGGGTAAGCATTTCTACTGAGTTTTGGGCACTCAGTTGTTTTGTTTTTATGTGACCATAGTACAGAGTGCTGCTGCATCCAGAGGTGGCATATGAACGTAGCAAACTATCCATCTGTGTCAATCATATGCCCCAAGGCTTGCAGCTAATACAGATAAGCAGATTAATATTTTATTAGCTCACAATTTATCCAGTATGGAAGTGGCATACAGGTTTTTAGTTAGCAGTAGTATTGATATATATTATATATTGAATAATATTATAATTCAATATTCTTTTTGAATATCGAATATAGACCCAGTAATTGGGTAAAAATGAAAAGGTCCTTCCTATAAGGCTACAATGACTTTATACTATTTTATGTATGTATTTATTCTTTAAGGTTTTGTGTGCACTTTTCATTTTTTGTTAGTGGCGTTACCTCATTCTGGTACAGAGGGCAGCAGCAAAGTCTAAAGACTAACAGACTAGAATGATAAAGATGTTATGAGACTTGGCAATGGCAAAGTGTAGACAGCATATCATGTTTTAGAGAACAATTGTTCATATTCTATACTAAAATAATTCATGAACAACACAGTTTGATCAATATGGACTGACCACACTATTTTTTTAATGAACATCAGGGTTTTTCTTTTATGTCTGGAAAAAATAAGTCGCTATGCTTATAGTCTATATTAGTTTAATGGACTAGGTTGTCCGGTTTTACCAAAAATGAGCTTGCTTTTAAACAGCCATTACACAAGGAAATAATAGTAGCCTACCACATTATTGTTGGAAACTGCTGAGGACAGGATTCTTCCTAAAACACATCTGATGGAGCCTTCATTTACTATTCTCAAACTGTGTGTATGGGATGTTAGGATGTGAAGGATGCTACATGTCATCACACATAAATTCCCACAATACAAAGAGCGTTTGATAACACTTTACAAACACACAAAAGCCAAAAGTTTCGCTATCTATTGATGTTTTACCTGAATGCATTCTCTGCATTAAGGTAAAAACACCCCACTACTTGTCATACCCCACAACCAATAAAATTCGTACCTGGCTCCATGTCACTGCTGCCAGCCACAGTGCTGCTCCCCTCACTTATTGATTTCACAGGAGAAACTGGAGCAGAAGAGCCATAAGTTCCTACTGCAATTACATAGTTACATACAGTTGATCCAGAGGAAGGCAAAAAACCCCAGCAGAGCATGCTCCAATTTGCTACAGCAGGGGAAAAAATTCCTTCCTGATCCCCCAAGAGACAATCGGATTTTCCCTGGATCAACTTTACCTATAAATGTTAGTACCCAGTTATTTTATGTACAATTAGTCAAGCTCCTGTCAGTGAGTGAGCTGGGTAGTGGCTTTCTGGTGTGCTTTGTGTCTACTAGCTCTTATGCCCCGTACACACGGTCGGATTTTCCGATGCACAATGTCCGATCGGAGCGTGTTGTCGGAAATTCCGACCGTGTGTGGGCTCCATCGGACATTTTCCATCGGATTTTCCGACACACAAAGTTTGAGAGCAGGCTATAAAATTTTCCGACAACAAAATCCGATCGCGTCAATTCTGACCGTGTGTGGCCTGTTCCGACGCACAAAGTGCCACGCATGCTCAGAAGAAATTCCGACACGGAAACGGCTCGGTCGGGTAAAATTAGCGTTCGGAATGGATACAGCACTTTCGTCAGGCTGCAATGTTAAAAATGGTTTAATACAGCCCACTCTCTTCTGCTTTATAATGTGAGAAGAATGAAGTAGTTTTGCTGCTCATATTCACACAGACTTCTCTCAAACTTATTTCTTTACTATTTATCGGGATTCCCTCAATATATTTGGATTTGTCACATCTGACAAAAATCTTTTTTTTTATTTTTTTTATTTTTAAAGGCAGTTTTTTTTTTAGATTTTAGGTTTGTATTTTTTCCAAGGCTGATCTTTGTTTTATTTTAGTTTTAGTTTTACTCCAGAATATTTTTGTGTGTTTTTTGTGTGTCAAGTTACCACAACACCATTATTATCTTGTATTATTTAATCTCAAGGAGATTGTTTGGTGTTGGTGTCCCTTGTTAATTTCACATAGTATTTTTGAAATGTACCTGAATCCTCACAAACAAACTGTCCTTTTTGAAGGAAAAAACACATAGGCAAGTATAACTGAAACCAAAATTCCTTTATAAAGGGCTCACAACCAAACAAAGAGGGAGGCAACACTGGATAAACAGCAGAAATTAGCGAAGCCTTGGACCCCCAGGGCAGACATCAATTCTTTAACATCAAAATTGGTGGCCTGAGGAGTCCATATGTAAGGAAGTGCAGTCTGGTCCAGAAGTCCCAGAGATCCGGAAAGAAGCAAATGACATCTGTGTCCCCAGGCTGTGGTACCACAAGAGGCTGCATCTTTTGCCAGACCAGACTGGATCCAGGGTCATCACTTTCTGGTCTTCCTTCCACGCTTCATTCCCGGCTGTGGCTCTGTTGTTGGAGATGTGGCAGGAGGAGGAGTAGGACCTGGAGGAGGAGGAGGACTAGTAGGACCTGGAGGAGGAGGAGGAGAAGTAGAAGGACCTGGAGGAGGAGGACCATGTGTGAGGTCACAAATTTGGGTATCAGATGTTAGTTGGGCCCTCAACCCCTTATTGAGAGCTTCCAAAATTAATGACTCACACATGAGTTGTTGGCCCTCCTCCATCCGCTGCATTTTACAGGCAATTATGGCAGCAAAGTCCTCCTCCACAGTGTGTGGTGCTCCCAGGGCCTCTGTAGCCTTCCAAAAGAGGCCTATGGCAGCCACCTCTAGGGTACTCCTCTTCCTGCCACTTGCAGGTGGATGGGAGGGACCTGCATATCAGGCAGCCTGCTCGGCCCGGCCACCTCCTGGCTGAGACTTCCTTGTGTATGAAAAAGGGACATGGTTTTAGTTTTTGCATCATCAATCACAATCAGAAATTAGTACTCCAAACTAACATCTAGTTAACATCATTGATTGGACAACCTGAACTATTTCGAGGAATGCTATACCTGGCTCAAGCTGGGCTCCTACATGTTGCTGCCTGGAAGGCCCAGTCTGGGCGTCAGAAGCCTCAGCTGGGGGGGAAGGAAGCGTGGAAGGAAGACTGGAGAGTGCTGGCCTGGGTTCAGTCTGACCTGCCAGAAAATGCAGCCTGTCATAGTACCACATCCTGGGGACATAGATGTCATCTGCTGCTCCGGATTTCTGCGAATCCTGGACTTTCTTGCGCTCCCTTAGATATGTACTCCTCAGGCCACCAATTAGGATCCTCAAATAGGTGATGTCTGCCGTGGGGATCACCTGCTTCACAATTTCCAACAATTGATCCAGTGCTGCCTTCCTCTTTGTTTGGTTCTTATAACGTGGGTGGTTGATCTCCCACAGACAAGGCAGCTCCCTGAACATGTCAATGAAGATTGCCATGAAGTCGGTATCGTTCAAGATATCCATTTTCACTGCAAGACACAACACAAGACAAACCCTAATGTCAGGCAAAACTCTCCTAATCTTGTTACAATATAGGCCTCAATGTAGAAGCAGTATAGGCCCAAGTTTGGCTCTTACCTTTGTTATCACGATCGGCGCCTCCAATACTCCTTCGTCCGCTCACAGATCGTACGTACTACGCACGCATGTTATGCTTTATACACACTGCGCATGCGTGTAACTCCACCCGCTCCTGACGTTCTTTCTAGTCTATTCCCCGCCCCTTTTCGTTCGGCGCAGTGGGTGAAGAGCACATGGCGGAGTCAGAGCAGGTGCGTGCTGATTATAGCAATGAGGAGGAGGAAAGCCCAGATCCGGAAACGTCCCGATCCAGAAGGAGACGATTTAAGGCCACAAATATGTCCTTTGGGGAGATGTTGGAGATAGTCGACATCCTGAAGAAGGCCGACTATGACGGGAAGTATGGACCTTACCACAACTCCAATATCAGAAAGGCCAAGATCATGGCGAAAGTGGTCAAAAGTCTGCACCGGAATTTCGGGGTAGGACGATCAAAGATCAGCCCAGGAAGCGGTGGTCGGACCTGAAATTAAGAGAGCCTGAGCAGTACAGAAAGATCCGGAGAGTGCTGCAAAAAAGTAAGTAGTTGTGCTGTGTTCCTATTCTTTTTGTCTTTATTACGTTCGTGCTGCTCCATATGCTTTTCTTAAGTGTTGTACAGTTTAAAATGGCAACTTTAATGTTCATGGGCCCATTATTCGTTCGTATCAAACATTTTTCTTTCAGCCTATAAAACACCATTGTTTAGGCCGTATGCATTTGCCAACATTTTTTAGGGCCTACTTGTATGAAAAATATTTGGTTGTGTAGATGGGTTTGTTACTAGAATGAAATGCAAACTAGATTCTGTGTAAGGAGAGGACACTCAGCAGCTGTTTAGACATCTGGACACTGGAGCACTAGTGTGGGACACAAGAACACCATTTTTATTAGGGGGCCCACACAGGTGCTCCAGTGTATACTATAGGGGGGGTCTCCATCTGTGAAGCTTGTACAAAACAGGTAAAGTATTGAAGCTTGACAAAGGACAATAAAAATGCTACATCTTGGAACTCTGCCAAAACAGACAATTGTACCCCACTTCCAAGCAATGTTTCATCTTTAGATTTCGGCCATCAAATATCTGTGTCCTAATTATACCATTTTTGTTTTACATAGGGGAGAAAAGACTCGGAGGACACCCCTCATCCGAGGAGACCACAGACCCCCCACCTCTGGAAGAAGGGGAAATACCCCCAACCCAAGCTGAGCAGGAGGAGGAAGAAGATGTGGTGGAAATTGACACCACAACAGGTGAGTGTCTGCGACCACAGGCTCAGGTAAGAGATGGATGCCGGCAGATTTTTGATACCTGTTTTTGTTTGGGTTCTCTCTTTTTAGGTGATCGTGATGTTGTGAGATCCTTTCACATCAGAAAGTGCCCAGATCCTGATCGGGGAGATCATGGGGTGTAATTTAGAATTGGAAAACCTCAAGAAAAAATCATATCATTGATGTTTTGGGGCGAATTTAAAACCCCTCAAAATCACTTTATTTTTTTGTGTGCTACAATCTTAAAAATGTTTTAGCAATGTTTAGAAAAGCCAAATTTGGAGGATGCACACATGTGCTATCTGCCATCACGGGAGATCAATGGACGCGTTTTGGGGGTGCAACCCCTTCCTCAATAATAAAGTAGCTGTGAGGAAGGGGTTGCTCCCCCAAAACATGTCCCTTGATCCCCCGTGATGGCAGCTAGCACATGTTGACATTCGTAAATTGGTGTGCATCTTCCAAATTTGGCTTTTCAAGGGGTGACTTCACCCCATCTGAAGGCAATATCAAACACAGTTCCTAAATACTCATGTCTGATATTGCCTTCAAGTTTTACCATATGTGAACTTTGTAAGTTCAAGATTTTTGTCTTTCTTGTTGGTTTTACACATGTCTGTTTTATCTTAAATGGACATTTCCATTTTTGATAATGCCACCCCAAAAATTGTTATACAACAAACATGTTGGTTTGTTTTAAAAATCTTTTCTAAATGCACATGTGATTGTGCAGGTATTAAAAGATTGTTATCAAGAATGTGTGGAATATTGTCTCAATGCTACAACACTTTTGTGGTGATGTAATTGCTGTTTTCTGTGAAAATGGGGGTTATTTCCTAAGGGCAAATCCTCTTTGCACTACAAGTGCAGTTTCAGTGCAGTTTCAAGTGCACTTGTAGTGCAAAGTGTCTACGCCTTTAGTAAATAACACCCAACAGTGCTTTGTATAAGGTTACACAATCACGCCATTTTCAGGACTCCCCACATTGCTGTCAGGGTCAGCTAAAACAAACACAAGCACTAAATGTCACCAAAGATTAGCTTTTTTTTTTTATTTGATAAAGGCTTCACAAATTGTCTGGCATATTGATGGCCCCCCTACCCGCAAAGAACTCAAGGTATCTTAACCGGACATCACGGGCACTCAGGGAGGGCAAGCCAGGACGGCCACTTTCAAGCGCCGTTATTAAGGGGAATTTTACAACAGTAGGTACACCTATCATATCCCCCCCTCTCATGGGCCATTTCTAACATTATAGGGGGGGGGGAATCTTGGACAGGTAACCCTCTCCACTTCATTGAGAGATGAATGCCTAAATACAGGGTATTACTTGGAACAGCCCCTCCTTAGTTATACTATTGGCAGCCCACTGGACAGGTAAGAAGTGTCCTAATACAAAAATATAAATACACACTGTACACATTTGAGCGCATTTGGACATTCTGCTATTACCTATCAAGATAATAATAGGATACAAAAACTTTAAACAGTACCATTTGAAAGTATACAGGCAGGTCCTTGCACTACATGCTTTGGGTAATTCATCCATACATCTGACCACAAAAGAGGTGGGTATAGTGTGTATGGGTTTGGCAAAGTCAGCAGATAGATGATTGAGGATAGATAGAGAATTGGGATCAGCTGACTTAGCAGTTGGGGGGAGGGAGGGTTAATAAAAATGATTTGGGGACACCACAAAAAAAAGCCTCTGGCACTCTGCCTGAATTTAAAGCACAAATCACCTTTCAAAACATTTTAGGGGGTGTTTGGGGTAAAGCACTACTATGGAGCTGACAAAATACATTGTTAAGTGACTACATGAGGTGAATATAGGGCAGGAGAGCATGCTGGGGAGGTAAGTGAAGGCAAATATGTATGAAGGACTAAAAAAATAATTACCTAAAAATCCAGCATGCATGAGGACAAAGGGGACATTCACAGCATATTACAATCATGGTAATTTGGGAATGAGGAGAGAAATACAATATATTAGCAAACATTATATACAATAAAATGTGATATTAAAGGATAAAAATCTTACCTTCATATACTCCTTCTGCAGGACCTGGATGATGGCAGAACAGTCTCTGGGATAATGATACTCAGAGCCTGGGGGGAGATGCCTGTCGAGAACTTCAAGTCCTGCAGGCTTCTCCCTGTCGCCAAGTACCGCAGGGTAGCGACCAGCCTCTGCTCCGGAGTGATGGCTTGCCTCATGCAGGTATCCTGCCTGCTGATATAGGGGGTCAGCGAAGCCAACAAACGGTGAAATACGGGGTCCGTCATCCTGAGAAAGTTCCTGAAATCATCAGGATTATTCTCACGGATCTCACGGAGCAAAGGCATATGAGAGAACTGGTCACGCTGAAGCAACCAATTCTTGGTCCATGAACTCCTCCCCACCCTGTTCATGGACTGGACTTGTGTCAAGGTCAGGACCCCAACACCAAGCCCCCGCACAGCACGAACTCTACGAGGAGTACGTATACGCAACATGGCTAGAAAACAGTCGGCTGCTCAGAACGAAGTAACAGAAAGCACTGAAGAACAGCAAGGCCTGTGAAGAGCGACCTGAAAAACAGTAACGAACAAACAAGAACACAATGACTAAGTCACGCGGAACTTGCTTGCACGCACTGAAGAGCAGATACAAACTCACAAGCACAAACTGAACCGCAGAAAACAATCTGAAAGCCACAAGTCTGAAAAAGTGCGAATCGTCTCTCACCAAACTTTTACTAACACGAGATTAGCAAAAGGAGCCCAAAGGGTGCCGCGCTTGGTTCTGAACTGTCCGTTTCTAGTCTCGTCGTACGTGGTTGACGTCACCGTGTTGTTGGCGATCGGAAATTCCGACAACTTTGTGCGACCGAGTGTACGCAAAACAAGTTTGAGCCAACATCCGTCGGAAAAAATCCTAGGATTTTGTTGTCGGAATGTCTGATCAATGTCCGACTGCATGTACGGAGCATTAGACTTCATAATCTGAACCTGGAACAGAAGGTCAAGAGTTTTCCTGCAGAAGGAGAATAATTGACTGACTAGCATCTAGAAGGAGACTTTAATACTCTAATGCCGCGTACACACGGTCGGACTTTTCACCTGCAAAAGTCCGACGGACGCCGCCGGACCAAGTCCAGCGGACAATCCGACCGTGTGTGGTCTCCATCGGACTTCCGACGGACCGTTTCGGGCGGAAATCCGACGTACTTTAGATTTGAAGCCTGCTTCAAATCTTTACATCGTACCTCCGCCGGACTCAGTTCCTGACGGAAAGCCCGTTCGTCTGTATGCTAGTCCGAAGGACCAGATACGACGGAGGAGCAGGTTACTGCATCTCGCGCTCGCTGCAATAGGAAAAACTAATTTTCCCATTGCGGCGAGCGCGGGGGGCATCCCAGGCCCTTAGGTCTGGTATGGAACTTTAAGGAGAACCCCCTACGCCGAAAAACCGGCGTGGGGGTCCCCCCAAAATCCATACCAGACCCCGATCCGAGCACGCAGCCCGGCCGGTCAGGAAAGGGGGTGGGGACGAACGAGCGCCCCCCCCCCTCCTGAACCGTACCAGGCCGCATGCCCTCAACATGGGGGGGTGCTTTGGGGGAGGGGGCGCCTTGCGGTGCCCCCCCACCACAAAGCACCTTGTCCCCATGTTGATGAGGACAAGGGCCTCTTCCCGACAACCCTGGCCGTTGGTTGTCGGGGTCTGCGGGCGGGGGGCTTATCGGAATCTGGGAGCCCCCTATAATAAGAGGGCCCCCAGATCCCGGCCCCCCCACCCTATGTGAATGAGTATGGGGTACATGGTACCCCTACCCATTCACCTAGGTAAAAAGTGTCAATAATAAAACACAACACAGGTTTTTAAAATAATTTATTAAACAGCTCCGGGGGGGGGGTCTTCTTCCGTCTTCGGGGGTCCCTCTGGTTCATCTTCTCCCGGCGTCCGGTTGGTTCTTCTCCGCTCTCTGGCCTCTTCTCCCGGTGTCCCAGGTCTTCGGCCGGCCCCTCCGCTGTCTTCAGGTAGCTCTATTGCCAGCGGAGGTCCGGACTTCTGGGCTTCTTGGCTTCTTGGCTTCTTGGCTTCTTGTGTTCTCTTCTCTTCTCTTCCCCCAGATGTTGACACGACGCTCTCTCCGGCTGGACTGGTCTCTGAGGGCTGCGTTGTGACTTATATAGGCGGAGACCCCGCCCCCATATGATGTCACAGTCCCTGGGCATGCTGGGACTGTGACGTTTTAGGGGGCGTGGTCGACCACGCCCCCTAAAACGTCACAGTCCCAGCATGCCCAGGGACTGTGACATCATATGGGGGCGGGGTCTCCGCCTATATAAGTCACAACGCAGCCCTCAGAGACCAGTCCAGCCGGAGAGAGCGTCGTGTCAACATCTGGGGGAAGAGAAGAGAACACAAGAAGCCAAGAAGCCAAGAAGCCAAGAAGCCAAAGAAGTGTTGTGTTTTATTATTGACACTTTTTACCTAGGTGAATGGGTAGGGGTACCATGTACCCCATACTCATTCACATAGGGTGGGGGGGCCGGGATCTGGGGGCCCTCTTATTATAGGGGGCTCCCGGATTCCGATAAGCCCCCCGCCCGCAGACCCCGACAACCAACGGCCAGGGTTGTCGGGAAGAGGCCCTTGTCCTCATCAACATGGGGACAAGGTGCTTTGTGGTGGGGGGCACCGCAAGGCGCCCCCTCCCCCAAAGCACCCCCCATGTTGAGGGCATGCGGCCTGGTACGGTTCAGGAGGGGGGGGGGCGCTCGTTCGTCCCCACCCCCTTTCCTGACCGGCCGGGCTGCGTGCTCGGATCGGGGTCTGGTATGGATTTTGGGGGGACCCCACGCCGGTTTTTCGGCGTAGGGGGTTCCCCTTAAAGTTCCATACCAGACCTAAGGGCCTGCGACGGGGCTCGCAAGGTTTCAATCTCGCCAAAAAAAGCGGCGAGATTGAATTCCTTTTCTAGTCCCGTCGTACCCAAGTCACGTTCAAAATGAACGGACTTGTCCGTGTGTGGGAAAGTCCGTTCATTCTGAAAGTCCGGCGGAAGTCCGTCGGGAAGACCGGATTCCGGAAAGTCCGGCCGTGTGTAGGCAAGTCCGGCCGTTCAGAAAGTCCGGCGGTAGTCCGCCGGAAGTCTGGCGGCAAGTACGTCGGACCTAGCTTTCTAGAAAGTCCGACCGTGTGTATGCGGCATAAGTCATTGGTTGGTTCCAAAATTCCAAATGATCCAACTGAACCTTCAGAGAGTCTGAACAGCTTAGTGGACACTGACTAACACCAGTGTTTCCAAAATGCAGGAAGCTCTGGAAAAATGGGAACACGCAGGCAGGAAACTTAATGTTCACTCAGCCCAGAAAGTCTCCTGGAAGGAGGGAGGAAATGACTAATCAGATACATTCCATATGGAACATTTTTCCATGTGTAGCGCACCCCCTAAGGAGCTGCAGAAGCAGATGAACTGGGAACCCACACCCCGCACAGCCAGGCACACCAAGTTTTCACAGGCACTCCGGAGACCAGAAAACTGTCCGTGACTTTTTTTTTCGTTTATTGAGGATTAATAACTTGGATGGGGATGGGAGGTTATGGGATGCCCTCTTGACTTCAGCAACATACCTTTGGCAACAACTTCAGGAACACCTTCCTATACACAGTATATATACAGACTATATACAGTCTCCTTGACACTCCTCCTGCACTTCACTTGCTTGCAGACTCCAGCTGGATCACTGTAAGTGGATCTGACAGACACAGTAAGATTTAGCAATGGGTCTTTGTAGGCAGGAACTCAAAGCCCCTTGATGTGTAGCAGAATACAGTGATAGGCTTTTACTTTCCCTCCTGTGGCTACTGGTCCTAGCACCACCTCTTCAGACACTACCAACCCACCTGGCTGCAGCTGCCCCTTTCACTACCCCTCCAGGCTAACTTTCCTCGACAGTCCTCCAGACTGACTCTCACCAGCCCACCCGGCTGACTCTGCAGGAGATCAGCCAGGGAAGGGATGTAGACTTGACACACCACTGTCTTCAGGGAGAACTGGCTACATGTGGCAGTCTCCCCCTTGTAAGTCCCCAGTAGTGCTGCTCTACTCACACTGTCCTCTCTCCTGCTCCCATGCCTCCAGGAAGTGCTTCCTCCATGTGCTGCAGCAGGATTCTTCCAGCACCTAAGCCCCGGCCCAAGGTCAACCCCATCCCAGAGTGCCACCGACAGTCTCCACAGCACTATATCTCCATCTTCTACCTGACTGTCACTGCTGGCATAGCTCATGCCTATTTATGAGGTAAGCCTTGCCCCCTGCCAGCTTTTTATTGGGGATTGGCCAAGGCCTTCATAAATATTCAAGTCAACCCCTCCTAACCTCCATCCACTAGCTCTAGAAGTTTCTACAACCTTCTAGACCAGGGGGAGGGGCACCAAAGGAGCTGTCAGGATGAAGGATGAATCATCCAGCCCTGACTCACTGAACCCTAACCTAGATTCACAGCTCAGACTTAGCCCTGAGCTGACTAAATGTACCTACACTAACAAACCCACACTAACAAACCTACACTAACAACTAGCACACACTAGAGGGTGCTACACATGAAGGAAAGTGTTGAGTGTTTTCCGGTCCAAAATGGGGTCAAATGCCTCCCTTAGGGGACAATGACTCAGTGAGAGAAGAGATTTGCCAGGGCAGAGTGGAGGTCTGCCAATCACTGAAGGACATTGGGAGATGAGACAGCATGAAGCTAGAGTTCTAAATTCTACCCTGTAGCCCCTGGACACCACGTCTCTCACGCATGCGTCTGATATGCTTTCACTTCAGGCAGTTACAAAGGCTAAAAGGCATCCTTCCACTTTGATAACCTTAAGTCTCGGAGTTATCTCAGGTCATCCAAAAATATATTAGACTGCTTGTCATCTAGACCTTTATGTGTAAAAGCAGCTGCAGACAAATCAGAGACTCTGGAGCACAATGCATAAAAAATTACGCTTATGGCCCCTGTCTTCTGAGTCAGTAAACATTGTAGAGATCTGTTGCATAATGGAGTCAATAAAGCCTTTGAAGAACATTGGTTCTCAAACAGGGAGGAGTGTTTCAAGCTGACAGCATCAGGTACAAAAGGAGGAATACTGCAAGCATCTCTGGAGCTGTTAGTGGATTAGAGAACAGTCAGGAAAGTCAAGAGGCAACATACATACACTAGGTTTCCAGAAAAAAAGGGGACAAGCCCTCACACTCACCACAATGGCGGTCCAGAGAGTATGTGCAGAATGGCGTCATCACGGGCCAGCCATTAAAAGTGATCATAGAGGTACTTTTTATTATTATGATTTTTATTATTAAAATACCAAACATGATAAACGTACCTGCTCTGTGCAATGGTATTGCACAGAGCAGCCTCAAACAATCGCTTATGAGGTCCCCTGCCGGCGCTCCAGGCCCCTTCACTTCCAAATGTGCCCCCATAGCTGCTTGCTATTGGGCAAACCTGCAGGCTCAATCCTGAGCTGGGCTATATGCATCCACTTATACACACACACAGTGCACTTTGGCCCTCAGCTCCCTCCTCACAGGATTTGACTGACAGCAGCAGAAGCCAATGGCTCCCACTGTTGCCGAGCCTCCTGTGATAGGGGAGGGGAGAGAAGACGAGCACATTGGTCGATCAAGATCGAGCATAGTTAAGTATTATTGGGGTGCTTAAAGGTTTTTTTATCTTAATGCAGAGAATGCATAAAGATAAAAAAAAAAGAAGATTGCTTTTAGAACCACTTGAAGAGGCCGAACATGGAACCTGGAGGTTAGATTGGGCGAAGATGGATGCAGTGCACATTAGGACATTATGGCATAACCCAACTGGTGGCCCATTTAGGAAAAAAAAAGCAGTATAATTCCGCTTTAAGTTGGAAAGTTCCCCCCATATACCCTAATGTGAAGTCTGTGTAACACCCTACAGAATAAAACACATAGGTCCATAACTGTCAGTGAAAGTATATTTGCTAAAAATGATGCTATGTAACTTCTGATTTCCTTACTTCCAGCATTATCACTTACATTCAAACTCCCATGGCAGGTTGATTGATAGCTTTGAGAAATATAGGATTGAATATTTTGTACATCAGTCATGCTGTGCATGAAAGGCAGTTCCAGGTTTACCAGCAAATGTGTACTAGAATCATCAGATCACAACCAAAAGGAACTGGGGTGGACTGGTGTATTACAGCAATGTCTGGATGAAAAAATAAGTTACTTAAGCATGTGGGATATGCTCCTTGTATGTATCTCAATGTTACATTTTCAACTACCTTTATAGTTCATATCTTTCATCTGTACATAAAAATTACTGACAGACACCTTCTAATGTGAGAGTCTGATTGCAAGTCAATTTTATATACTACTTTCCTAGAACACACAAGCATGGTACTGGTACAAGAAGATTAAGACCGTATTGCACTGCTGTGTGCTTGTGTCAGACATGTAATTATGAAAGATGCCTTAGCTCACTCTCCATCATCAGATGAAACAAAATACATCCCGGTGGGAGACATGCCTAAAACAAATGTAATTAGACTTAACTAATTACTGGAAACCTTGTTATTTGTTAAACTGTACAGTATGTTTCTGATCAAGTAAGACTGACTGTGGGCTGAGGATGTTGCATTTAGACTACCCTAACTGGAATAATCTGTGCGTAATTCATTAAATGAAACAACATGAAACACAATACCGGCCTAGCTTAATAAAAATAAGAGAAGCATTTACATAGGCTAATGCCGTCAATGGTAATTAGGACATTAGCTATAATTTGCATAATCAGTGCTTACCATTTTTCATAGGTTAATTAGACATTATGTAAATGATACAGTGATTGTAGTGTGTTCTATCTACTGCTAAAAATTGGGGGAACATTACATCTTGTTCCCTGGGGGTTGAGCTTTCAATATGAAAATGCGTTTTGAAGTACTCTAATGCCTTTGTTGTTCACATATGCATAAAATAACCAGCTGATGTTTCTACATTAAGCATTTAAGATTCTTTAAATGTAATATAGCCATGTATGTATTAAAACATGTATTGACTACTTAAAAGACACACTGTTGGAAACACCAAGAGAGTAATAGTTAAATAAGGTAAGCATAGTATATGTCTAGAAATGTCTATAACTGTCTTAGCACTAGCAGATAAAAGCAGTGTCTCCACCAGGCTATGGCCATTTGATATTTAGGATATTGTTTTATCTTGCTGAAGTCTTTTTAAATGATAAATTATGTTAGTCTTCACTGAATTAGTGGTATCCTGTTACATCCTGTAAAACTGTATTACGTTTGTAATAAAAACCTGATACTAATAAAAAACATGAAAGTATAAAATATGTCTCTGCTCCAGGTCCCTCAGTTAATTTAATACCTAATAGGGGCCCACCAGGACAGCAATTGCAAGTGGCTGAATTGGAAAAAACAGATCATACAGACTTCAGAACAATCTCCCCAGGTTACAATTTTTCTACTTTGAAAAGTAACCTATTTTGAGAGACCACTGCTGTCCTCTCCTTTTGAAATTGCTAATTGCTTGGTTGTCATGTTGATACAGTGGCTTCATTTCTTTCGAGGTTAATGATGGAGTTGGCTAAGGAGTTCTGTCTTGTTTTTCAATGACTCAGAAAGCATTGAAGGCAGACAGATTGCAAGCATTTTGATAATGAGGTCAGCAATGACAGCCTACACATTTTTCTAAACAGAGGTTGTCTGTAGGCCCCCTTCACACCTTTCCGATTTGGAATGTTATGTTACGATTATATATTAACGTGCATTGCAGTTACACAGCCCATTAAATTGAATGGGCTGCCAATACACAAGGATAGATAAAAAAAAAATGCATCTGCAGCTTTTTTTCCCCCGATTGTTACCACAATGCATAGGTTTGAAAGGGCCTTCAAAACCCCCAAATTTGAAAAGAAAAATAATAACTGTAAATTATACATACAAAAGGGATGTGGAGCCCAAATGTAAACAAGCTTAACTTCAGTGGATGTAATATTGTCAGCAGCTTAGGCTCTGCTTCAAATCAAAAATGTAACTAGCCAAAACAAAGTGGGGGAGGTTCAGAGTCTTTTTCAGGTATATTTATATTTAAGACATTTATTGCTGTCAATGACTTTCCCACACTTCCGCTGAGGTAGGATGTGATAGGAATTCACTCCAATGCCTGTGCTGTCAAAACCAAAAAGATATTTTAGTATAGTTAGAAAAGTTAGAACATTTGACATCATACTTATTGCTGTCCATGCCTTCCACTCCCAGTGATGCCCACATCCCTTATGTCTTATATGGGCATCACAAGTACAGATAGATAGGGATAATAGCCCCAATGGGATTGCACTGTTCTGCAGTGGAACTATTTTTTATGTGTTGATGTGTGTTGCGCTGCGTTAGGCAGCTCTTTCAAACGGAATTGAGCTTAACACATCTCAATGCATGAAACAGTAAAGTAGGCAGGGTGTTTTGCAGTGCACTGCGAAGCACACTGTGCATTTTGTTGTGTTAAAATATGGGAGATTTACTTAAACTGTGCGCACAAAATCTGGTACAGCTGTGTGTGATAACCAGTTTCCAGGTTTTATTGTCAATGTTTCGGTGAACAAGCTGAAGTTAGAAGCTGGTTACTATGCGCAGCTGCACCTGATTCTGTGTGCACCAGTTTTAGTAAGATCCCTTTCACACTGAGGCAGTTTTCAGGCATTTTAGCGCTAAAAATAGCGCCTGAAAACTGCCTCTCATGCCTCCCCGGTGTGAAAGCCTGAGTGCTTTCACACTGGGGTGGTGCGCTTGCGGGACAGGAAAAAAAGCCCTGCAAGCAGCATCTTTGGGGCAGTGTAGGACAGCGCTCCTACACCGCCCCTGCCCATTGGAATCAATGGGTACCATTTCTAAAGTGCCCTTTAAAGCGTTTCAGAAGCACCGCAACATGGTGGTTTTAACTCTTTCTTCGGGCGCTAGCGGGGGGGTTAAAAGCACACCGCTGGCGGCCGAAAAGCACAGTTTAAACGACGGTAAAGCGCCTAATGGATCCGCCGCCCCAGTGTGAAAGGAGTCTAAATCTTCCCTTGTTTGTTGCAGCACAGGTGCATTAGCATGCTAGTCAAATGGATTGGCATTACGGTGCACTACTACATATTGCAGTAAGACGTGTGTTACCGCAATGCATTGGTGTGAGCAGGCCCTAAGTTAGATCTATATAAAAAGTAAAGATGGCTAGATGGTACCAGAGGATACAGCACCTCATCCCCTAAATAATCAAACGTTAAATGGGTGTGTGGACAAGGGATTATAGCGGTGCTAGGGTCAGAAAGATTAGAGAAGAAAAGATAAAACAAAAAATACTAAAATTACAAATTTTATTAATAGTCTATCATAAATACAATGTACATTATAAACAATTCATACAATAATTATACAAATTTTGTGGATACATATACTGTAAGTGACCCTAAGAATGGTCAAGTGGGCCAGATGGCAAGTGGCCGTTGAAGGAGGGGGGGCTCGTTTTCCTACATGTTTCGCCAAAACATTGGCTTCTTCAGGGAACAGGAGCTCATAGGGTGGATATATATAAAAAATTCTGTGTGGTGGACATGAAAACACATGTTAGAAATATTAATTTGACCAAACACTGCATAGTAAAAACAATAATACATTGCAACTGTGGCTGGACATTCATGCGACCCTAAGCTCAACACCACTAAACGGAACTGCGGACATACCTGGGGCGTCAGTGCCCAAGACGGGAGGGAAGAGAGGGAGAGGGGGAACACAGCCACCCAAGGAGATCCCCACAGGGGAGCAGGCAGACCGCGCCGTAAATTATGCCTGCAGGGGGCATACAGTAGACCTGGCAAAGGAATGTAAAGATAGTCATGTGTCATAATGCACTGTGGTAGTTATTCCAGGAATAAAGGGTTGCGCATATGTGCATTGTATTAAAAAGAAAACAAAAAATATATGTATATAAATAAGTATAAATATATCTATATCTCTGGAAAAGGTGCGGACTTACATGTATATCTAAAAGCTGTAGAGAGGCAAGGTCAGAAAGTGCCTGTGATATATGTATGCACACAGCAAGGAAAGGACATCAAGGTTGAACCATATCTGCAGACCACTTAAAGCAGGCCTAATTAAAAAAAAAATGGATAGTATTAGGGGTCTTGCTGTTGTTAACTGGGGCCAGATATGGTAGTTTATGCCTATACTTACTTGATAGTATCTGCTGTAAGAAAAGATTCTCATAGCGGTACATTCACAGGTATATAGTACCGGTGCTAGGATGAAAAAGGGATAAAAGTAACAGTGGATCCTATATAAAATATAAAGAAAAAAAGGAGGATCAGAAAGGTAGGGAAATGGAAGTTTTAAAATGTACTTGGGCACAGGTGAGGCTAGAGAAAAGGAATCTGTTACCTAATTCATCATGGAGCACACCATGTTGCTTGAGAAAATCAGTGTTAACCACCAGAGTAAGAGGCCGGTCCAAAGTAAGTTCTAAAAAGTATGTAAAGGAATCATAAATAATTCATGTAAACAACATGAAGTCAAGGTGTTATGAAAGGCAGAAGTTTACCTTGTAGCTGTGTGCAGAGCGAATGCAGGCACGTCCCTCGTCCATGGGAACTGAGGGACTGGCCGGTTACTCATATACCCCCCACACCTGATCAGATGATGATCAGGTGTGCGGACGCTAAACGAGGGGTAGCCACGGCTGTGCACTGCACGGTGCCTAGGAACTACGAGTTCCATCATGCAACGCGCGCGCATGCTCAGATCTCACGGACCGTGTGGCGATTGGAGAGGCGAACACCCCTGGAATGGGAAGTACCAAGGTGTCATCTCACCCAATCTGCCGATGGAATAAGGGACCAGAGGGTCTGAGAACAGACGTGGGCACCCAGGGGCAGACAGTTGTCTGCGCCTTGGCGTCCGTACAGGCAAAGACAGCGCTAGCCATGTCACCCCCAAACCGGGAGAGCCCGCGGGGCCGCCGCCCACCACCCACGCCGCAGATAATCCCCCCAGTCGTGGGGCTAGCCAAGGCACCAGGGACAACCGCAGTCCAGTGGCGGGGAACAACGGGGCACGAAGTGTAGTGCGCCGAGACACAGGATGGGAGGATATCCCAAAGGTTACCCAACGATCCACAGGAGCCACTGGGGAAGGTGGGAATTACTGTGTGTCAGCACACGACATCCAGCCACAATGTGTGCAGTGTGCATAGAGAACCACTGGGTCCCAGTACGACAATGAAACCTGCAACCAAAAATTGAAAATACAATGCAAAACAATATATAAAAAAGAATATATAAAAAAGGAAACACACAGTATATAATTTGCAACAGTTGTGTCGAAAAATATTGTTCAATAATGACAAAAAAGAGTTTTAAGTCGCAAATAAATACAGGCAATATACACTAATAGAATATGCAGGGATATAAGATATATTGAGTCAATTTGCCAACTTGTCTCAGAAAAGGAAAAAGGCATTTGTAATCAATATAGAAGGCAAGGTATGAGTCCATGTCAAAAAAACATTATATGGATAAAATACCGGGTGGAGCCATGGCAGCAAAGGGAAAGAAAGACAGGGAAAACAGGAGAATGAAAGGCTGAGAAGGGAATAGAGGGGGGGGGGGGGGAAAGGGGATAGGAAAAGGATAGGGTAGAGAGAAAAAACCACAAACGACGTTGTCTGGGGAAGGGGCATGAAAAAGAAAAACTTAAAGGAAGGGCTTAAAACTAATATATTCATTGAGTCCTGGGAAGATGTTAGCATTTAATATATGAATCCATTTGGTTTCGAGTCGTAATAGTGAATTATCAGTACTACCACCTCTTACATGTGAGGGGATATGTTCAAGTGCGGAAAACAAAATAACATGGGGATCGGAGTTATGTTGGGCAGCGATATGCCTATTAATGGCCGTAGTGGTGGTGTTCTTGTATAGTGGTTTGATATGGTCCCGGATACGGGTCTGAAAGGGGCGCTTGGTTTTGCCAACATAGAATGCGCCGCATTGGCATTGGGCCAGGTATACAACCCCAACAGTGGCGCAGGTGACATAGTGTCTGATGGTATGTGTGTTTCCATCGGGTAGATTAACAACCTGAGAGTTGGCAACAAATGTACATATGTCACATTTGCCACATTGATAGGTACCGGTGGCAGTGGGCCTGTGTGCAGTGTCAGTAGAATGATGACTATGAATCAGACGATCACGGAGAGAGGGAGAGCGTCGATAGGTAATATCAGGATAAGTGTTAATATATTTGGCAATAGTAGGATCAGATGTAAGTAAGGGCCAAAATTGTTTGAGGACGTCTTTGATTTGGGTATGCTGATTAGAGAATTGGGTGATGAGTCGTGTGGGTTGTTTAGAATCCAATGGTTTGTCAGAGAAAACCAGGTCTTTACGGTTGAGTTTTTTTGCCTTATGGAATGCTTTCTTTAAGAGAGAGTGGCTGTAGCCTCTATCTAAGAGTCTATTATAGAGGTCGTGTGCCGCCCTGAAGAAATCTTCATCGCGGGTACAGTTACGTTTAATCCTAACATATTGGCTATATGGTATACTTCGAAGGAGGGGCTCAGGATGGGCACTCTGGGCATGTAGGATTGTATTGCCCGAAGAGGGTTTGCGGTATAGAGTAGTATAGACTTGGCCATTGGGTTGTACACCAATCTGAAGGTCCAAGAAATGGATCTGAGACTGGCTGCACTCCATGGTAAATCTTAGATTGTATGTGTTGTCAGTAAGGCTTTGTACAAATGAGGAAAGTTCTTCCTTAGTACCGGCCCAAAACAGAAGTATATCATCGATATACCTGTACCAGGATATAATCCTGGACAGGTAGGGGTTGAAGTGAATCGAGTCAAAAAGTTCCCTCTCCCACCCCCCCAGGTACAGGTTGGCATAGGCAGGGGCACACTTGGTCCCCATAGCCACACCCTGCACCTGGAGGAAGTGGGAGGAGCCGAACATAAAATAGTTGCGTGTGAGTATGAACCTCAATAATTTGAGGACAAAGTCCCCGTATTCATCATATTGGGGGCCTCTGGCACGAATGAGTTTGCTGATAACTGAGATACCTCTATTGTGGGGGATTACGTTGTATAAGCTTTCCACATCTAGGGCTACCAACCATGTACCACTGGGCAGGGATTGGCCATCTAATATACGAAGGAGATGGATAGTGTCCTTTATATATGAAGGCAAAGCTACAACATGGGGTGCCAGATATTTATCTACCAGAGCACTGGCAGATTCTGTGAGGCATTGACGACCAGACACAATTGGGCGACCAGGTGGATGGTCGAGAGATTTGTGCAATTTCGGGAGGGAATAGAAGGTAGGGGTAGTGGGTTCTTTAACATAAAGAAATTTCCATGTGTTGGAGTCTATAATGCCTTTTTGATAAGCTGCAAATATCAGCTGTTGGTATTCGGATATATAGTTATCAATGAGTGTTTTAGAAATTGGTCTATACCACTCGCGATTGTTTAAAATATCCAGGCACATTTGTTCATAGAAGGACACATCCATCACCACCACATTGCCACCCTTGTCGGCTGGCTTAATGGTGAGTTCAGGATGGTTTTGTAGGGATTTAATGGCCCTAATCTGAGCCAAAGTTAGGTTGGAGGGATACGCGGTGTTGAAATTTAAGCCTTCGATGGTGTTAGTGACCTGTTGTACAAAGGCCCATATATTGGGATTTGTAGAAAGATTTGGAAAATTCACAGATTTGGGTTTAAAAGAAACAGGAGGGGGGAAGGGGGGAGCACCAAGGGCGGCGGCCTCAAGATTGGTAGGATCAAGAGAGTCGTCACCATCAGTGCACCCCTCCTCCCAAAGTGACATTAATTCTTCGAGGGCTTGTATTTCCGCTAAGGTGGGAACCTGTTGGGAAGGATTTGCATGCACATTCTGAACAAGTGCAGTATTAGATTGAGATTTGTCATAGATCACTTTGAAAAGAAGTTTACGTGCAAAAAGATGCACGTCTTTAATAAAGGCGAATTTGTCAAAGTCGTTAGAGGGACAAAATTTACTGGCATAAAACCTACTTTGAAAAATATGCGGAACACAAAATAATCCCTTGGGGATTAAGAATACAACTTTTCCCCAATATCAAAAAAATCAACGACACACTAAAAACCTCTTGGGAAAGCAATCTTATATCATGCTCTCTCAACATGCTCTCCATGTTGTGCCACGAATATACCACCGAGTTGGCACAACTTGATGTTGCAATCAATCGATGGTACACAGATCATGCTCTTGGTCTTTCCTCCCCCAGGTATAGCAAGCGGGATAAAACCCTGCGCGCACACCTGGAGGAATATACACTTACGACTATTAATGACAAAGAAAGCAAATTCTTAAGAGACTTAGCAGCCCATGAAAATGGATATGCCTACAATTGGGACAATGCCAAGGAAACCAAAGCTAGAAACAAACCCTTTTCCACTAATATACCTACTTCAAATAACCATGCCTCTAACAATTTATCTGCTTCTTTTTCATCCAGTACCTCCACTGTTTACCAAGATTTGACACAGGAACAATTAGCAAAAAGAAGAAAAGGCGATCTTTCGGCCATATCCTCGGAGTCACTCCACCGCACACTAGGACCCACTCCTCTATCACACCCACCTACAGGTCATTCGAAGACCGCTCACGTATCCACTCCCTTCACTAAAGCACAACCCAAGTCGTCAGCGATTCCCAAATCATCCTCTACCAAGACACCTGCAGGCATAATGGCACCACCGCACTCTCAAACGCACATCACCTCCCGAAGGGTAAGTGAACCCACTATCACTTCCATGTTTCCAGCCAGCTCTGCTACAGCAGACCCTAAACTTGCACCTATTTTTTTAGGGCAGGGCCAGGAGTCTCTCCCAAGCCCATCCCCCGATTTACACCCACAAATGCCAATGATCCAGCAAGACCAACCACCCCTGATGTAATCAATCTATCTTCTATTCCACTCAATGCGGATCAGATCTATGTACTCCAATTAGGCCTCACATTTTGTCCCTCTAACGACTTTGACAAATTCGCCTTTATTAAAGACGTGCATCTTTTTGCACGTAAACTTCTTTTCAAAGTGATCTATGACAAATCTCAATCTAATACTGCACTTGTTCAGAATGTGCATGCAAATCCTTCCCAACAGCTTCCCACCTTAGCGGAAATACAAGCCCTCGAAGAATTAATGTCACTTTGGGAGGAGGGGTGCACTGATGGTGACGACTCTCTTGATCCTACCAATCTTGAGGCCGCCACCCTTGGTGCTCCCCCCTTCCCCCCTCCTGTTTCTTTTAAACCCAAATCTGTGAATTTTCCAAATCTTTCTACAAATCCCAATATATGGGCCTTTGTACAACAGGTCACTAACACCATCGAAGGCTTAAATTTCAACTCCGCGTATCCCTCCAACCTAACTTTGGCTCAGATTAGGGCCATTAAATCCCTACAAAACCATCCTGAACTCACCATTAAGCCAGCCGACAAGGGTGGCAATGTGGTGGTGATGGATGTGTCCTTCTATGAACAAATGTGCCTGGATATTTTAAACAATCGCGAGTGGTATAGACCAATTTCTAAAACACTCATTGTTAACTATATATCCGAATACCAACAGCTGATATTTGCAGCTTATCAAAAAGGCATTATAGACTCCAACACATGGAAATTTCTTTATGTTAAAGAACCCACTACCCCTACCTTCTATTCCCTCCCGAAATTGCACAAATCTCTCGACCATCCACCTGGTCGCCCAATTGTGTCTGGTCGTCAATGCCTCACAGAATCTGCCAGTGCTCTGGTAGATAAATATCTGGCACCCCATGTTGTAGCTTTGCCTTCATATATAAAGGACACTATCCATCTCCTTCGTATATTAGATGGCCAATCCCTGCCCAGTGGTACATGGTTGGTAGCCCTAGATGTGGAAAGCTTATACAACGTAATCCCCCACAATAGAGGTATCTCAGTTATCAGCAAACTCATTCGTGCCAGAGGCCCCCAATATGATGAATACGGGGACTTTGTCCTCAAATTATTGAGGTTCATACTCACACGCAACTATTTTATGTTCGGCTCCTCCCACTTCCTCCAGGTGCAGGGTGTGGCTATGGGGACCAAGTGTGCCCCTGCCTATGCCAACCTGTACCTGGGGGGGTGGGAGAGGGAACTTTTTGACTCGATTCACTTCAACCCCTACCTGTCCAGGATTATATCCTGGTACAGGTATATCGATGATATACTTCTGTTTTGGGCCGGTACTAAGGAAGAACTTTCCTCATTTGTACAAAGCCTTACTGACAACACATACAATCTAAGATTTACCATGGAGTGCAGCCAGTCTCAGATCCATTTCTTGGACCTTCAGATTGGTGTACAACCCAATGGCCAAGTCTATACTACTCTATACCGCAAACCCTCTTCGGGCAATACAATCCTACATGCCCAGAGTGCCCATCCTGAGCCCCTCCTTCGAAGTATACCATATAGCCAATATGTTAGGATTAAACGTAACTGTACCCGCGATGAAGATTTCTTCAGGGCGGCACACGACCTCTATAATAGACTCTTAGATAGAGGCTACAGCCACTCTCTCTTAAAGAAAGCATTCCATAAGGCAAAAAAACTCAACCGTAAAGACCTGGTTTTCTCTGACAAACCATTGGATTCTAAACAACCCACACGACTCATCACCCAATTCTCTAATCAGCATACCCAAATCAAAGACGTCCTCAAACAATTTTGGCCCTTACTTACATCTGATCCTACTATTGCCAAATATATTAACACTTATCCTGATATTACCTATCGACGCTCTCCCTCTCTCCGTGATCGTCTGATTCATAGTCATCATTCTACTGACACTGCACACAGGCCCACTGCCACCGGTACCTATCAATGTGGCAAATGTGACATATGTACATTTGTTGCCAACTCTCAGGTTGTTAATCTACCCGATGGAAACACACATACCATCAGACACTATGTCACCTGCGCCACTGTTGGGGTTGTATACCTGGCCCAATGCCAATGCGGCGCATTCTATGTTGGCAAAACCAAGCGCCCCTTTCAGACCCGTATCCGGGACCATATCAAACCACTATACAAGAACACCACCACTACGACCATTAATAGGCATATCGCTGCCCAACATAACTCCGATCCCCATGTTATTTTGTTTTCCGCACTTGAACATATCCCCTCACATGTAAGAGGTGGTAGTACTGATAATTCACTATTACGACTCGAAACCAAATGGATTCATATATTAAATGCTAACATCTTCCCAGGACTCAATGAATATATTAGTTTTAAGCCCTTCCTTTAAGTTTTTCTTTTTCATGCCCCTTCCCCAGACAACGTCGTTTGTGGTTTTTTCTCTCTACCCTATCCTTTTCCTATCCCCTTTCCCCCCCCCCCCCCCCTCTATTCCCTTCTCAGCCTTTCATTCTCCTGTTTTCCCTGTCTTTCTTTCCCTTTGCTGCCATGGCTCCACCCGGTATTTTATCCATATAATGTTTTTTTGACATGGACTCATACCTTGCCTTCTATATTGATTACAAATGCCTTTTTCCTTTTCTGAGACAAGTTGGCAAATTGACTCAATATATCTTATATCCCTGCATATTCTATTAGTGTATATTGCCTGTATTTATTTGCGACTTAAAACTCTTTTTTGTCATTATTGAACAATATTTTTCGACACAACTGTTGCAAATTATATACTGTGTGTTTCCTTTTTTATATATTCTTTTTTATATATTGTTTTGCATTGTATTTTCAATTTTTGGTTGCAGGTTTCATTGTCGTACTGGGACCCAGTGGTTCTCTATGCACACTGCACACATTGTGGCTGGATGTCGTGTGCTGACACACAGTAATTCCCACCTTCCCCAGTGGCCCCTGTGGATCGTTGGGTAACCTTTGGGATATCCTCCCATCCTGTGTCTCGGCGCACTACACTTCGTGCCCCGTTGTTCCCCGCCACTGGACTGCGGTTGTCCCTGGTGCCTTGGCTAGCCCCACGACTGGGGGGATTATCTGCGGCGTGGGTGGTGGGCGGCGGCCCCGCGGGCTCTCCCGGTTTGGGGGTGACATGGCTAGCGCTGTCTTTGCCTGTACGGACGCCAAGGCGCAGACAACTGTCTGCCCCTGGGTGCCCACGTCTGTTCTCAGACCCTCTGGTCCCTTATTCCATCGGCAGATTGGGTGAGATGACACCTTGGTACTTCCCATTCCAGGGGTGTTCGCCTCTCCAATCGCCACACGGTCCGTGAGATCTGAGCATGCGCGCGCGTTGCATGATGGAACTCGTAGTTCCTAGGCACCGTGCAGTGCACAGCCGTGGCTACCCCTCGTTTAGCGTCCGCACACCTGATCATCATCTGATCAGGTGTGGGGGGTATATGAGTAACCGGCCAGTCCCTCAGTTCCCATGGACGAGGGACGTGCCTGCATTCGCTCTGCACACAGCTACAAGGTAAACTTCTGCCTTTCATAACACCTTGACTTCATGTTGTTTACATGAATTATTTATGATTCCTTTACATACTTTTTAGAACTTACTTTGGACCGGCCTCTTACTCTGGTGGTTAACACTGATTTTCTCAAGCAACATGGTGTGCTCCATGATGAATTAGGTAACAGATTCCTTTTCTCTAGCCTCACCTGTGCCCAAGTACATTTTAAAACTTCCATTTCCCTACCTTTCTGATCCTCCTTTTTTTCTTTATATTTTATATAGGATCCACTGTTACTTTTATCCCTTTTTCATCCTAGCACCGGTACTATATACCTGTGAATGTACCGCTATGAGAATCTTTTCTTACAGCAGATACTATCAAGTAAGTATAGGCATAAACTACCATATCTGGCCCCAGTTAACAACAGCAAGACCCCTAATACTATCCATTTTTTTTTAATTAGGCCTGCTTTAAGTGGTCTGCAGATATGGTTCAACCTTGATGTCCTTTCCTTGCTGTGTGCATACATATATCACAGGCACTTTCTGACCTTGCCTCTCTACAGCTTTTAGATATACATGTAAGTCCGCACCTTTTCCAGAGATATAGATATATTTATACTTATTTATATACATATATTTTTTGTTTTCTTTTTAATACAATGCACATATGCGCAACCCTTTATTCCTGGAATAACTACCACAGTGCATTATGACACATGACTATCTTTACATTCCTTTGCCAGGTCTACTGTATGCCCCCTGCAGGCATAATTTACGGCGCGGTCTGCCTGCTCCCCTGTGGGGATCTCCTTGGGTGGCTGTGTTCCCCCTCTCCCTCTCTTCCCTCCCGTCTTGGGCACTGACGCCCCAGGTATGTCCGCAGTTCCGTTTAGTGGTGTTGAGCTTAGGGTCGCATGAATGTCCAGCCACAGTTGCAATGTATTATTGTTTTTACTATGCAGTGTTTGGTCAAATTAATATTTCTAACATGTGTTTTCATGTCCACCACACAGAATTTTTTATATATATCCACCCTATGAGCTCCTGTTCCCTGAAGAAGCCAATGTTTTGGCGAAACATGTAGGAAAACGAGCCCCCCCTCCTTCAACGGCCACTTGCCATCTGGCCCACTTGACCATTCTTAGGGTCACTTACAGTATATGTATCCACAAAATTTGTATAATTATTGTATGAATTGTTTATAATGTACATTGTATTTATGATAGACTATTAATAAAATTTGTAATTTTAGTATTTTTTGTTTTATCTTTTCTTCTCTAATCTTTCTGACCCTAGCACCGCTATAATCCCTTGTCCACACACCCATTTAACGTTAGATCTATATACCAAGCCATTCGTTAAGGCCCTCAAGTGTACACTTTTTAAAATTATGATTTTTTTTATCATTTCAACCTGTAATTTATGTCCTTTCGTAGAGTCCTGGGCACGGGAAATGATTGACATTATTGAATGAAGGAATTCCAGAGCTAGGCCTGGCAGAAGTGTTGTAGTGATTTTATATAATGGTAGTGATTGAAAGTAAACAGATTAGTGTTTGAGAACACCCAATCTGCAATAAATTGTATGTCTAAATTCTTGACTCGTGCCATATCTACCTACTTCTGATGGGATGTCCGCACATACTATACATGACCCTATTATTTAATAACTGCAAATCTTTTTACTACTTTTATTTGTGTTTATTTTTAGCTGCTGCAAGAACGGTTTCCTTCTGTTCAAGCTGTATGTTACTGGCTTACAATGTAATATTTAATATCTGCTGTTATCTAAAAGATTTTCTGTCATCGGCATGTAGCCCCCGTGTTTTGCTCCTTTCAGTTTGAACATTTTTTATTTTTTTTGATATGTCATAGTTGAGCACAATACATGATACTTTTTTTATTTGCACACACAGTTCATTTTATGATATTTTGCAGAGAAACAGACACTAAAAACTTAGATTTGATCTTTTCCTCGCCAGTCCGCGTTTTTTTTTTTTATACTTGCATTTTCTCTTTCATGTGTGGAGACTGTTGAAGCTCTTTTCTGTTGCTCCTTGGAAATAATCAAAGTTAACTTGTTTTCACTGCTGTTGCTATAGACACAGTATATGTGTTGGGACTGTTTTACCAAAAAATAAGGAAGAGAAGGGATAAATACCTATGGAAACCTTGCAGCTTGGGATAAAATGAGCATGTTAAGGCATGCACATGTAGTGAACATGATCCCTTAAGCCTCATACACAAGATCGGACTTTATACAAATTTTCCCGTGGATTTCCGTACAAAGGGTGTTGGCCGTGAACTTGTTAAGCATACACATGGCAGGACATTTTAGGCAACAAACACGAATGTAGTGACGTTTCAACGTACTGACGACACTTCAAAAGAGAACGTTCAATTCTCCGGTGCCACCCTTTGGTCAATTTCTGTATTGTTGTCTGATCTTTTGCATTGGTTCTGAGCATGCGTGTCTGGTCTGTACTTTGTACTAAAGTCTGATGGTTTTGTGTACACATGATCGGACTTGCCGACGTCGGACTTTTGTTGCCGCCAAGTTTGTCTGTTCACACAGCCAACATTTGTCCGATGAAAGCAAAAAAGTTTGTCCGATGGAGCGTACACACGGTCAGATTTTGCCTTGAAACAGCTAATTTGCATGTTTGTTGGCAAAAAGTCCAATCGTGTGTACGGGTCTTAACACTACCTAGCAAATTGTTCAAGTTTGATGTGTTGAACTTCCAACATATGCCCTCTGTTCTGATAGGGAGCACTAAGGAATTTGCATGTCAACAGTTTACCCAATAACAACAACCAAGTTCATTAACAATGCTGCACCACCACAAGAGTTATAATAAATAATTAAGTCAACTAATAAATATAAAAATCCAATGCATATGGTTGGTACATCTGAATTAGCATGTAACAGGTGTAAACTACTTTTGGAAAAATGACAGTGGCCACAATACATATGGAGTTCTTCCCTGTGTAGTTCTTCCTATTGACTTGCCATTTGACCCTTCATACTTGGCGGACACACCACTTCTTTTTTTGCTATACAAGTTGAGCACACTTTTGGCTGCAATAGGACAGGCTAAGTTTGTTTGTGATTTACATTGTTTGTATTCATGCAGCACTCTATCATATCACATATGGGGATCAATTCAGATAAATACTGCATGCATTTTTATCTTAATTTAACTCTTGCAATATTTATCTCAAAAGTAGTCATGTTACTAAAATATATACAGATAATCAGGTGATTCCTTCATGCATACAGTACACGTTTGTATGTAGACGTCTCCATTATTAAACGCAAAATAAAAATAATAGTAGGTAAAAAAAAAAAATTGGGGGGACAGGGGGAACTCCAAGAATTCAGCTACTTTGTAAAAATGTAAGTCCAATGAGGTGTTGGGCCACCTCCCCAGACTTACATTTTAAAAAGTAGTTGAATCTTAGAGTAGTGAAGGAATATTTCTTTAATTCACTGTAACATTTTTTTCTGAGTGTTAGGAGCATAATTATCGCTATACATTCAGAATTATGAGTCTAGACCCTCCTATTTCAGCTCCTGGGGCTGCAGAGTCGCATATAGCCACTATGCTTTCCCCTCTCCTCCTTTTGCCCAAGCACAGAGCGCTTTGTAATAAGTAAACTCATCTGTGAATGAGCAGAGGGGAGGGGTGGGCAGATACGTTCTTTAGGAGAACACAGCATCTCTCCTGTCAGAGCTCCAGGGGTAATGTGATAGCTTCACTCCTGGAGCTCTGTAAAACTGTCAGATGTAAATTAAAGAGATAAGTCCAGAAGGTAGCATGCACCTCATTGAACTTAACTCATTGTATACCAGCATATTTTACAAAGTGGCTGAATTCCTGAAGTTCTTTATTTTTTTCACACATGATTGGGCATTGTAAAGTGAATATAGCTTCAGCTTATTCACTTAACAGTATTAACATACAATTTGCAAAGTGAGAATTTACCTTGCAAAGAGAACAGCCTCTATTCTTTTGGAAACCACTCCAATGTGTCTTGGATTAGTCTGCAGGTGGAGTTGGTAATAATGATATCTCCTCATGCA
Organism: Aquarana catesbeiana; assembly: GCF_042186555.1. NCBI lineage: Eukaryota > Metazoa > Chordata > Amphibia > Anura > Ranidae > Aquarana > Aquarana catesbeiana. Next base: position 255,208,533 of record NC_133324.1, on the reverse strand, counting down.
GGGGATGCAGGCCACAACAATATTAATGGTGTGGAAATGAAAAGTCTGATTTTGCAAGATTCACTTCATTAAGTCTGAATGTAAGGAATATGGCTGTAGAACAAGGTAAGTAATAAAAAATATTAACACTGGGTTGATGCACAGCTTTGTCTTATAATCTGAAACTTATCATAAAATAAAGTTAGGCTTTAAACACACTGAATGCAATAAATGAGACGGTTGAAGGGTGTTAGGGATGACATCTGCCTCCTCTCCCCACCCGCATTAAAAAACTGGCATTTGTTGTTAGAAGTCATTATAATGGATACAGTGGACGCAGTTTATTGTGATACCATGAAACATACAAAAAATAAATACAGTATATTGAATGGAATGAGCCTGGCTCCATATCAACCAGATGGCATACAAAGAAAGACGCAGATGCAGAGGGAAAGGATAATAAAGTTACTATTGTGAAAATATGTGGTCAGGAGCAGCAAAAGCCAATTCATTTTATGGAAATGAATGTACTGTAGCCCGTAAGCAGATGGAGGCACCATTAACAAAAGTGCTTTTATGATGTCCCTCTATAGCTTTAACAGTTATTGACACAACTCAAGCTGATGCACATTGGAATGGCACCCTACCTGTTACGAGGGCTTGGTCCTATTCTTTGACAGGCTACAGTTGTGGTGGAATGTTTTCCTCCATTTCCCAGTTCCTGCTTAACATCCCACTGCCGAGCATCACTGATCTTCACATTCAGAATGTTGACACCTTTCTTCACCTTGGCCCTGTGGTGACAGATACAATATCACATTGATTTATAGTGGGAAGTTCCATCCTTTTTTTTAGTTTAATTCTTACTTGCTATAGCCACTGTGAAATTTGGACACATTTACTGAACACCAGTATATCTTCAGAAAAATTTAAGAACAGGATTGTAGCCATTAAATCATCCCATATATTATCAGCAACATCCAAATAAAGATTACTTGTAAATGAACCTTGAATTAGTCATAGAACCTGTACACATTTTGTACAAATCATATCTCTCATTGGCTACCATCAACTTGTATATGCATTATCTCCTTTCATATCTAAATAATGATTTCAATATAAAATATCTTTCCCATATAGACCATCTTGAATTGCTATAATAATTACAGTTCATACACTGTAGATGTATTTAGAAACTGAATATGCTAGTCATTTGGAAGTTTTCTCTAGCTGCAACCCTTTATGATGAACTCCCCCTAAACCCTACACATAGTTAAAATTTGATAGAGGGAGTGTTGAAGGAGACAGAGAATGTGAATAGTGCTATCCATTGTGTAAATCCCCTTGTAATAATTATTTATTTACTTATTTATTATTAGTTCTTATATAGCACTGTCAATGTACGCAGCGTTTTATTTATATATATATATATATATATATATATATATATATATATATATAGTACATTCACATCAGTCCCTGTCCTCAAGGAGCTTAAAATTCTAAGGCCTATATATAAATATATATATATATATATATATATATATATATATATATATATATATATATATAGTCAGGCCAATTTAGACAGGAGCCAATTAACCTACCAGCATGTCTTTGGAGTGTGGGAGGAACCCGGAGTACCCAGAGGAAACCCACGCAGGCACAGGGAGAACATGTATGTTGGAGTTGCAAATAGGCTATACACTTTGAAAGGCAATTTTCAGTGAAGAAAGTGAAGCTCTGCTGACTTCCATCATCCAATCATGTGCACACAAAAGTATTTTTTTTTTTTATGTTCCTTGCACTTGATCACCTTTAGTAAACCAACCTCCCCAAAAATTCCACTTTCTGCAAACATTTCATATATTACACCCTTGACAGCATCAGGTTTAAAACACCATGGCTGTGGACATAATGTCCATTAGGAAGGCACATAAAATCTAAGCATGTCTAGAAGAAGGTTGATAAAGCAGTGTCATAATCATCATGTTAAATTAAATGTGTCACTACTGATATATTTGTAAACTGGGGCACCTAGCAATATCAGCACATATTTTAAATTCACTTGAGGAGGCCATAGGAGCTATAAAACTCAACATGCAAATAGCAGCTTTTAGCCTGGAAAGTCACAGTTCTAGATCAAGTCTGTGTATACCACCTGCAATGTACTCCCTTACTGGCTGGAGAAGTCCATTCACTGAGCTGAATTAGGTATTGGGCCACAGTTAAGAGCTACACAGTTGGAGCTGGAATCTGAAAAATTGATTTTTAAAACAGCTTACCTGTAAAATCCTTTGGAGTACATCACGGGACACAAAGCACCATAATAATGACTATCTGGGTTATATGCTACCTTTAGGTGATTGGACACTGGCAACCAATAGTAAGAAGGTTCCTCCCATAGAACCCCTCCCATACAGGCAGTACCTTTAGTTTTGTAGCAAGCAATGAAGATCCCAGAAAAGAAGGGAGGGACCTCTGTGTCCCCTGATGTACTCCAAGAAAAGGATTTTACAGGTAAGCTGTTTTAAAAATCCATTTTTCTTTATCGTACATCACGGGACACAGAGCACCATAATAATGACTATCTGAGATGTCCTAAAGCAATGCCTTTGAGGGGAGGGAACATAGTATTCCTAAATCCCCTTCAGGCCCAGGACTTATAAAGCAGCTTGCAGCACGCTGTGGCCAAAAATAGTCTCCTTTTGAGATCTAACGTCCAGCTGGTAAAACCTGGTGAAGGTATGAACTGAAGACCAGGGGCGGCACAGTGGTGTAGTGGGTAGCACTCTCGCCTAGCAGTAAGAAGGGTCGCTGGTTCGAATCCTGACCACGACACTACCTGCCTGGAGTTTGCATGTTCTCCCTGTGTCTGCGTGGGTTTCCTCCGGGTACTCCGGTTTCCTCCCACACTCCAAAGACATGCTGGAAGGTTAATTGGATCCTGTCTAAATTGGCCCTAGTATAGGTATGAATGTGAGTTAGGGACCTTAGATTGTAAGCTCCTTGAGGGTATAGGGACTGATGTGAATGTATAATATATATGTAAAAGCGCTGCGTAAATTGACGGCGCTATATAAGTACCTGAAATAAATAAATAAATAAATAAGACCAAGCGGCCGCTTTGCAAACCAGAGCCATAGACACCTGTTGGCGCACTGCCCATGATGTACTAACGCCTCTAGTAGAGTGAGCTTTGAAATATCGAGGTGGAACCCTGCGTTTCAACTCATAAGCCTGGATAATGAGTTGGCGAATCCACCTAGAGATAGTTGAACTAGTTGCTGCCTGTCCCCTCTTAGGACCCTCTGGCAGGACAAAAAGGGAGTCAGTCTTCCGAAATGGAGCTGACATGCTTAAGTAAACCTTGACTGCTCTGACCACATCCAGTGAGTGAAGCAACTTTTCCTCTTTAGACTCAGGATTGGGAAAACAGGAAGGTAAAATGATATCCTGATTAAAATGAAAATTGGAAACCACCTTAGGTAAAAAATCTGGACGGGGCGCACCAACACCTTGTCCTGATGTAAAAATAGAAAAGGTTTTTTACAAGAAAGGACGGCCAATTCAGACACCCTTCTAGCCGAAGTTATGGCCACCAAAAAAAACAATTTCCTAGTCAATAGAATTAAAGGAATATGCCTAATCGGTTCAAAGGGTTGAAACTGTAGAGCTGATAGCACCAAGTTAAAGTCCCAGGGGCATAAGGGTGGCTTAACCAGCGGTCTTAAGTGCAGTATCCCCTTGACGAAGGTTCGCACTAAAGAATGAGATGCAATTGGCCTCTGGAAAAAAACTGATAAGGCCGAAATTTGTCCTTTAATGGTTACTAAAGATAAGTTTAAATCAATTCCTGTTTGAAGAAAGGCAAGGATCCTCCCAATCGTATACTTGCGAGGGTGCCATCTTCTCCTCTCGCACCAGGAAATGTATGATTTCCAGACCCTATGGTAAATACTTCTAGAAACTGGCTTTCTAGCATTTATCAGAGTAGATAAGACTGAACCTCTGATACCACGGTCTTTCAGTACCCTGGTCTCAATAGCCATGCCATCAAATTCAGCGACTGTAAAGAAGGATGGTATATGGGTATTTGAGACAACAGGTCTGGACGGTATGGGAGGCACAACGGGTCCTCCACCGCCATCCTCACAATCTCTGAGTACCAGGACCTCCTGGGCCACACCGGGGCCACCAGAATCACTGTTTTCTGCTCCTCCTGTATCCTGCGTAACAGGTGCGGTAGCATCTGGATCGGAGGAAAAGCATAAATTAGGGAATACCAATCCCAGGGAATCACCAATGCATCCGTTCCGACGGCGAGCGGATCCCTGGTCCTGGATACAAACATGTCCACCTTGGCATTGAATCTGGATGCCAGAAGATCCACATCTGGCATCCCCTAGTGCTGACAGATTTGAAGGAAAACTTCGGGGTGAAGAGACCACTCCCCCGGTAACAGTTGCTGACAACTTAGGTAGTCTGCCCGCCAATTGTCCACCCCTGGAATAAGAATTGCTGACAGAAATGGCACATGTCTCTCTGCCCAAGTTAATATGTGATTCGGCTCCGGGTGCCCCCTTGGTGGTTGATGTATGCCACCAACGTGGAGTTGTCTGACTGTATTCGGACAGGAAAACACCGCAGTCTGGACGTTCAAAATAGGAGAGGCAAGCGAGCTGCCGAATTTCCAGCAGATTGATGGGCAAGATCTTCTCTACCTGGGACCATAATCCCTGGACGGAAGCCTCTTCCAGGACCGCTCCCCAGCCTAGACGACTGGCGTCCGTAGTTACTACCTTCCAGGTTACAGGTGGAAAGGATTTTCTGCCCTTCAAGTTGCTGGTCTTTGACCACCAAGAGAGGTCCCGTTTTACCTGTAGGGATAGAGACATGGGATGATTCAAGGTTTGAACCGACTTGTCCCAAGCCTCCAGGATAGTTCTCTGGAACATCCTGGAGTGAAACTGTGCATAGGGAACTGCGCTGAAAGATGACAGCATCTTGCCCAACAGCCTCATGCACAGTCGAATCGAAGGACTTTCTACCCCCTTGACCTCTCGAACCAGCTCCACTATGGAGCTGACCTTTAAGGGAGGTAAAATTACCCTTTCTTGGGTTGTGTCCAAGATCAGGCCCAGATATGTCAAGACCTGACCTGGACGAAGGGCCGATTTGTCCATATTTAGAATCCAGCCTAAGAACCTCAGGAAACGAACCGTAGTTGTAAAGTTTTCTACTAAGGTGGAGTAAGCTTGGTCCCTTAGCAGAAGGTCGTCCAGATATTCTACCACTGAGATCTTTTGGGACCTTAGGAATGCCAACACTGGAGCCAGAACCTTTGTGAAGACCGGAGGGGCTGTGGCTAGACCAAATGGAAGTGCCACAAACTGGAAATGATACCCTTCTACTGCAAAGTGCAGGAATCTTTGATGTGGACCGAAAATCGGTACATGCAGGTATGCGTCTTTGATGTCTATGGACGCTAAAAAATCTCCTTTTCTTAAGGATGCGATTACTGAACGAACCGACTCCATACGGAAGGTTCGGACATTTCGAAAATAATTTAGGGATTTGAGGTCCAGGATGGGCCTTACTTCTCCGTTCGGCTTTGGCACTGTAAACAGGTTCGAGTAGAACCCCTTGAATCTTTCTTTGTGCGGAACCTTGATAATTACCTTCTGCCTTTCCAGCTGTTCTAAAGCCAGGAACAGGCCCTTCTTTTTCCCTGGGTCTGATGGGACTTTGGATACCAAAAACCGAGTTGGGGGAAAATCCCGGAACTCTATTTTGTAACCTTAAATTATAGTGGAAATGACCCACCTGTCCTGAACCAATTTCCCATAAAGCATCTGCGAACCGCCGCAGTCTGCCCCCCACCCACAAGAGTGGGGGCGCCCCTTCATAAGGAAGACTTGTTATTGGTTTTGGCTGGTTTCTGGGTCCAGGGTCTTTTTTGACCTTGAGGCTTCTTGAAAGTAGGTGGCTGAGGCTGTCGATACCTCTTGGGAGAAGAGGCACTTGACCCAGGAGCGTTGGGAATCTTAAAGGAAGACTGCTTACTCCTTCTTTTAACCGGAAGCAAGGAGCTTTTCCCTCCAGAGATCTTTTGGATATATTTATCCAGATCTTCCCCTAATAGACGCTCACCGTGAAAAGGAAAAGCCGCGAGTAGCCTCTTGCATGGCGTCTCGGCTGACCATTTTTTCAAACACAGTACTCTGCGCATATGGATTGAGAGTAGCGAGACATCTGCTGGATCGAGTCTACTGCAAAACATTAAGCGCGAGGAAGTTCTGACAATTCGTCAGAAAATTCCTCTTGAACAGGCAGGTTCCTGACCAACTTCTTAAAATGGTCCTTTAACGCCTGACAAATACCGATAGCCACAACTGCCGGTTGTACTGCTGAACCAGCCACCGCAAAGGAAGCTTTTAGTAAGGATTCCAGCTTTTTTATCTGCCGGATCCTTAAACCCCTGGGCATTATCCACTGGACAGGTTAGGCTTTTATTCACTGAAGAAATGGCAGCATCAACCAAAGGTGTATCCCACTTCTTCCTGAATTTTTCCTCCATAGGATATAAAAAAGAAAACCTTTTTGGAGGCAAGTATGTCCTGTCCGGGTGGTCCCAGTCAGCGTAAATTAACTGTTCCAATAAAGGATGCAAAGGGAACGCCTGGGAACCTGGCTGAGGACACAATGTAGAACAGGAGAGTCCTGGTCCCTGTACCGGGGGTAATTTAAATCCAGCTCTCACCATTTCAGCCAAGGACTGGATAAACAATTTCTGGGATTGGGAGGCTGAAAGTCCCCTCTGCCGGGGACTCTTCAGCCTCTCCTTCCTCCTTGTCTTTAACGGCCTCCTCCTCCAAATCCTCTGCCCATTCCGGATCCAAATCACCAGGACCCATGTGGCTAAAAGAGTGTTGGTACTCAAGTGACTCTCCACTGGGACTGGGCTCAGGAGAGGGAGATCTATGACGTTTCTTCCCTCCCTGTGTTACTGTGGCAATCATACCAGCAATCTTGCCTTCAAGGCCAGCTAGGGCTGATGCTAAGTCATCCTTAGTAACATAAGCCGATGCAGGGATATTGGTAGTGGCCACTACGCCTGACAACTGCAATGGCTCAGCCAGGCCAAATGCTGCAGGTCTTTCAGGGGAGACTGATGCTGCAGTAACCTGAGGTTAATCTCCTGTTTTTGAAGGAGTCCTTTTAACCCCTGGACTTGACCTGCTCCCCGTACCTCGTTTCCTGGAAGACATTGCTTACAAGTTTTGAGGAAAAAAAGCACTCCCTCTGAGTTATATGGCTGGATCCAGCGTATAGCCGCTCCCACAGCCTTTACCAGTCTTCAACCTGTTGCAACTGTCCAACTCACATGCCCAGACCTCTGTGACCCACCACGCACTAGGCTTCTGTGAGCCTGACCGACAAGCAGCATTGTACATGCAGGCGCGTGACCCCCCTCTAAACTCGCGCGCCACCACGTGACCAACGCACGCACGCCCGTGCCCTACTGTGCATGCCCGCGCGGCGCACACACAGGCATGCCGCAATGCACGCGGCAACCGCCACCCGCGCACGCGGATGAGTACAGCGCACGGGCTCGCGGCACACGCCCATGATGCACGGCACACACTGCCCACGTGTGGGAGACACCCACATGGGTGCATCTGCCAGCTTTCATCTGTAACCTTTGCTACCACAGCCTACAGTAGGGACACAAGGCACGCAATTTAAAACATATCATGTTAGCAACAATAGTAGTACTTTTAGGCCTCCCAGAGGGAGTACTCACCGGTCCTCGCTGCAGGGCCTGGTACAGGCCCAATCTTCCCCATCACGGCGGGTAGTGCCACTGAGGACCTTCAAGGACCGGGTCCCCCTTTGTACCGGGTCCACACCCCTGGACCTGTAAAGCACCCTTCTGGTTCCCTTGGGCAAGTGAAGACCAGGAATACCATATAACAAGGGTCCAGCGCCATAAAGGACACATTACTGGCAAAACCTCGTTCTTGAACCGAGGCTCGGGTACCATCCACTTTAGCTTTTTATGCCATCCGAATGGATCCGATTATAACATCCTCACTGGGACATTATTGAAGAAATTTGAAGAGCTTCCACAGCTGTGACCATCACCTTCAAGACACTGGCAAAAAACTAAAGGTACTTCCTGTATGGGAGGGGTTATATGGGAGGAACCTTCTTACTATTGGTTGCCAGTGTCCAATCACCTAAAGGTAGCATATAACCCAGATAGTCATTATTATGGTGCTCTGTGTCCCATGATGTACGATAAAGAAATTTGAATATAGAACACCCGAAGTTTTAGTGATCCTGAGGTGCTGCCAGCTATTAGGAAACTCAAACCAGTATGAATAGTTCAGTTTTAGGACAGCTCCATTGGGGCTTTTGCAGCCTTCATACGTGTTTCAATTCCCTCTTACAAGGACACAATGAAAGTGTGACCCTTTCACGTAAAGTCTCAGCAAAACCAAATCTTTTTATGGTGTCATCACATGTAAAATTATCATCTCTCCCTTTCTCCATACTCTTTTCATCATCCATATTTTCAATGCAAATATTTACCTGGTTGATCCTGCCATTTTAATGGACTTCCCTAATCTGACTGGCAACACAATAGCAGCCAATCATGTGTATCTACCACGAGCCACTCTCAGCACACATGCTCTTTCGGATGCCTGTGAAGACCATATTCACCTCCACCTTTCTGCTCTGGAAGCCGCTTTTCATGACTCTTTTATCAGCTTCGGGGGCAGCTCTAGCGGGTTGGTTGACAAGTCCTCCCTCAACCTTGCTCTCCGCTCCACATTACATTACATTTATCTTTATCATGGGAAAACACAATAAACTTCTGTCAGTGGTGTTTGCAGGCTGCCTCACAGGTTCAGTCCTTGTTCTTAAATATAAAGAGTAAGCACACCACATAGCTCAGACGTGCTTAACCGGTGGCCCTCCAGCTTTTGCAAATCTACAACTCCCATAACGTATTGCAAGGCTGACAGTTACAAGTATGACTCCTAAAGGCAGAGGCATTATGGGACTTGTAGTTCCGCAACAGCTGGAGGGCCATGACATAGCCAAACTGCTTTAGCAATAGAAGTTTGTATTAGGCATATACATACAATTATACAACAGGTACAGATAACTAAAATATGCCATCTAATATCAAGCATAATACAGCACAGATATTGACTCCAAGGTTGTATCAGCAAAAATCATGCATGAATATGGGTGCAATGGTGGGCAAATGCTCATTTAATACAGCCAACTTGGAGGTGACATATAAGGTGCTTCTCCGTTGGTATTGGGTCCCTGCCAGTATTACCCATGCCAATCCATCCTAAAGTGACCGCTGTTTCCAGTGCTGTGGCCATCAGGGTGATGTTGTTCACACATGGTGGATGTGCCCTAGACTAATTTGTTTTTGGCCTTCTATTCACTTTATTCCACCTCCCAATACAAAAAGAAGCCAAGTTTTCTCTATTACATTCCAGGCCTGTTCACCTACCTACAGAAGCTCACTTGCTATCTGCTTTGGTCAGCCAAGAGAACGATTGCTCAAGCCTGGAGGAAACCATCTGTCCCCTTAAAGGGAGTAAGAGATCACATGACAGCATTGATGCTTAATGAACAGATGTCTGCACCCACAACGACACTCATGCTAAGTTTCTGAAAGTTTCGGAACTATGCCTTCCCTACTCTTCCCCAAGCCAGCTTGGGTCTCCTATGACTGGCGGCCTTGATGATCCTGAGCCCTTACTTCTCCCCACTCTCTAGGCCTCTAACCCTTTCTTTCTAGATTTATTTATCCTTTCATTGGCTCTCTACTCATCAGGTGTGCATTCTTTCTTTCCCTAGCGCCACCTTTCTGCCTATCTTCCTCTTGGTTTCTGATCTATCTCCTCTTTCTAGATTTGTATAGAAGTATACAAACTGCACCACTGTATGGATATTAGTGGGCCTAGAGGATACCCCGCTGTTGAGGGAACATCCCCAGGATCACTTGGTCCCCATCGCTTGATGAAAAAAGGCCAATCCTCCATTATTAGATCAGTTCTTGTTTTCATATTGCTGCATTTTGTCTACTTTTGTCACCACTGTCAATGCTAGCCCCTGCGTGGGCATGTTAACAACTTGTTAAACTGAATACAGATTATTGAAACATAATATGAGTGCAATGAGCTACACTTAACACATATACGAGCTGTTGTCCAGAAATACAGTAACCTTGATAGTGTAATGAAAAGGAAAGCTGAGCCAGACTGGTGAAAAGAGAGAAGAGGAGGAAAAACCAAACCAACATTTTGGGTATGTAAAAACCCCTTTCTCAGGAACCTCCTACCTGTAGGAACCTCCTCAGCTAGGAGGTTCTTGAGAAAGGGTGTTTTTACATCCCTGAAAGTTTGAAGTGAATATCTTTGTTGTATTATGCTTGATGTTAGATGATATACTTGGTTATCTGTACCAGTTGTCAGTGGCATTGCAATGGGATCGGGGTGTGCGGCCACATCCGGGTGACACTCGCCAGAGGGAACAATGTCTTGGGAACTATGTTGGGTTTTGTGATTGGGGGTTAAGGGGTTAATTAACTGACACTGTCATTAGCCAGTAATATGCAGCATGAAGGGGTAATGTACTGACACTGACCACTAATTCAGCACAAGGCGTTAATGAACACTACCATTAATCTTGAATGCATTAATGATCAGTAGCAATTAATTAACCCCTTTGTGCTGCATTAGCAGCCAGTGTTAATTAACCCATTCATGATGTAATACAAAGTAGTTAATTAACGCTGACCACTATTACAGCACAAAGGGACTAATTAACACAGTCACTGGCCACCACTGCATTAATGATCAATGGCAGTGTTAATTAACTCCCTTGTGCTGAATTAGTGGCCAGTGTTAATTAGATCCCTGGCACCTGGCACCAATGCTGGCGGTTATTATTGTGGAAACTGACACCAATGCTGGGGATCATTGCACAAACTAGTACAAATGCAGGGAGTTATTTTTGCGGAAACCAACACCAATGCTGGGAATCATTGCAGAAACTGTCACCAATGCTGTTGGGTTATTATTGCGGAACATGACATCAATGCTGGGGGATTATTATTGCTGAAACTGACCGTAATGTTGGGGATCATTATTGCGGAAACTGACAGTAATGATGGGGATTGTTATTGCAGATACTGACACTGATCCTGGGGGTTGTTATTTCCTGGGGGAATTCTATTTTTTTCATTTCATATTGTTATTTACATTTTGTAGTTGCTTTATAGTTTTTAATGGCACTACTATTGCCATTTTATGCAGTGTTATATGGGAAAAAAAATATTGGGGGGGGGGAGGGGACACCATGTTTTACCGCACCAGGTGACACCAACCCTAGTGACGCCACTGCCTGTTGTTTAATTGTATGCATATGCCTAATGCATAATGCATATGCATAATTTCTAAAGCAGTTTGGCTATGTGGTATGCTTACTCTGTATATTCAAAACTACTGTACTAACAGATTGATACACTGTGGAGAGGTTTAATGCGGTAGTAAACCCCGCTTGGTAATTTTTCCCTAAAGGTAAGCCTATAAAAAGGCTTACCTGTAGGTAAAATTAATATCACATATTAGCACATTATGCCATTGCCTTGCAGGTTTTTTTTTTTACAACAGCCACAGTTTAATCGCTTTAAGCACCCTAAATAATAAAATATTGTTGGTTGCTGAATGGTGTAGTTAACCATATGCCCCCCGCCGTATAGCAAAATGACGGCGGCAAAGTGGTTGTGTTATCTGGACTGGACATCATATGACATGTTCAGGATAACAGAGCCGGCGCGCGCGTACGGGGGGCGTGCAGCGCGGCAATCGGAGGTGCGCAGCGCGGTGATCGGAGGTGCGGTGTGTCAGTCTGACACACTGCACCTCCGATCATGGTATGAAGCCTCTGACAGAGGCTTCTTACCATGAGATCAGCTGTGACCAATCACAGCTGATCATCGCATGAACCAGGAAGTGACGGTAAACGGCTTTCCTAGGTTCACACTGACAGGGAGAGCCGTTTGGTGGCTCTCCCTATAAGAGGGGGTCTGTGCTGATAATCAGCACACTGATTATCAGCACAGCCCCTATCAAAAGGTGCCTATCAGCTGCCAATCAGTGCCCATCATCTGCCAGCCTGTCCCCCTCTATAAACGCCTGTCAGTGCCCATAGGAGTGCAGATCAGTGCCCACAAAAGTGCCAATCAGTGCCCAAAAAGTGTCAATCAGTGCCCCATCAGTAATGCCTGTCAGTGCCCCATCAAAGTGCCAATCAGTGCCACTCAGTAATGCCTGTCAGTAGCTCCTCATCAGTGCTGCCTATCCAGTGCAACCTATCAGTGCCCATCAGTGCCACCTATCAGTGCCCATCAGTGCCGCCTATCAGTGCCATCAGTGTTGCCTATCAGTGCCGTCAGTGCTGCCTATCAGTGCCACCTATTAGTGTCCATCAGTTTTTTCTTTTTCAAAATTGTCTTTTTTCGTTTATAGTGAAAATATTAAAAACAGCAGAGGTGATCAAATACCACCAAAAGCTCTACTGGTGGGAAAAAATTATAAAAATTTTGCTTGAGTACAGTGCCACGCAATTGTCATTCAAAGTGTGACAGCGCTGAAAGCTAAAGATTGTCCTGGGCAGGAAGGGCGGAAAGTGCCTGATATTGAAGTGGTTAATAGTGGTGTGCAGACCTTTATTGCTAATTATCAGTGCTTGTTCTTCCCATGGATCTCATGGATCTCACAGTGCAGTGTGGAGCAAACACCAAAATATTACACAAACACAATATGAGCAATTGGAAAAAAGGTATATGGACTTTATACTGGAATCCTACTTACAAACTGTTATAGTTATAGTGAATCTTTTCGGTATGATAGATACAAGCATATTGCAATGAGTTAATGAAATATTATTGTATATTATAAATGATCAGGTAAGTGCTACACTATCAGTTGGCTTAGAAATGATCATATAAGTTAAATAGAACTGAGAATTCCTACCAGTCCAATACTTGAGAGATAAGAGCATGTGATTTATCACGGTCACAATCACACGTAATCAAAATGCAAGTTTTTGAATAGAGATGGCATTTATTGATATTTAGAGCATAGTTATGTGCTGTACAAAACATTGAATTACAGATTGGACATTGTTATAAAAGGTTTGGCTAATCGTACTCATCTCAGGTCTTGTTCAGTACATGTTGTATGTACCAAAGCTGGGATAGAAGACTGAAAACAAAATATTAATATTTGATAAAGATGAGCCTCGTGAACATTATATTCAATGATCCGGGAAGTACAGAGAATATTTTAGAGTAAACACTGGTTTCTGCCTTGCTCTTGTCCAACCACATACATATTAACTATTTGCTCTAAGCATATTGAAGAATTTGAGGTGGCCCTTGGTAAGAAGCTGAATATGTAAAACAATGCAAATTCTAAGCATTTACATGGATGCACTCAGAACAGAACAAGGGCTAAAATGCTTGACCTTCTCTCCTCTGTGAAGCACAGAGCTATATAAATAATATAATGAAGAAGAAAGAATAAATTAAGCTAAATTAACCTATCCAGTGTTCTAAGCTTTTTTTAAAACTTGCAGTTCAGTTTTTTACAGAATTTATAAAATGTATAATTTTGGAACACTGATAAATTACTAATTCTGCTACTGTTTGTATACTTTAATTGCTAAACAAACATTGCATATAATTTATATTAAGCCCCAGCAGGCCTTTCCACAGAGGTATTTAATAGCATGGCAACAAATAGACTATGGCAGTAGTTGTTTTTTTAATGCAATATAATTACAGTGACCTAGGGTCTTCTTGATAATGCACTAACCTGTGCTGCTGTGAAAGTTTTGCCATATTTCCCAGTTATATATTTGCTATAATTTTCTAATCTGTTTTAGAAAGATTACAACTAAAGCCTGTACACATTCACTTTCCAGTCCTTCAAACCATATGAAAATTGTTGTTTATCTTATATTTTTTAATTTATAAGGACAACTGCAAACATTACTGCAATTCTAGACGAAGCATATCAGAGAAGGATTTGGGGATTTTAAAGGTGCACAATTACAACAAAAAAGTAGAAAAATATAAATTTATTTGAAAAACATTAAAAGCAATATGAAAACATGAATATGTCCAAAATTATCATACAATACATAAACAGGTGCAAACTGATTACATTTCTACATGTTTCGCCATACCAATGGTTCTTTCAGGAGAATTATTATCAGGAACTGTACAAATGATCACTAGAGTCAAAAATAGAAAAATATTTTTTTAGAGAAAGACAAAGAATATAACAAATACAAAATATACAACTATACATTTTACATATAATTTCCTGGGTTGGCAAGAATTGAGCGACAACAATACTTGGGTCAATAGATTACCTGTATATATTCTAAGAGTAAATTTAAAATATTTTGAAGGCTCCAGAGTCATAGGGATGAATCAATTTGGACCAATTGATGTAACCATAGAGAGATAAATATGTGTATAAACAGATGCCCACTAAAGGTCTATCTATGGGGAAAGACAAAGGATAATCAATATCAAGGATAAAGATCCACTAATCCAAAGAATAGGACAGAAAGGCCTACCTTAGGCTAAAAATCTTGATGACAAATTCCAAAGACAGTTCTCATTATTCCCTTCTCGGATAGGTGGAGAGACCAGGAGGGGAATGGAGGGGAGGAATAAAGAGGGTTTTTTTTTCCTTAGAGCTCCAACACTTTAGAGGCCACCTTTTAGACCAAGAACAAATGACGAAATCAACACAAATAAATCTCCCATCAATCAAGGATAAGAGCCAAAAAAACATTACCTCCAAGGTAGCTTAGTTACCTGCCATGAAAAACCACCACGATATTTTCTCCCCCTCCTATGCTGGACCATCAAAACTAACTGTGACTGGCATTCTTTTATATCCCCCTCCACCCCCCTATGGAGACAATTTGGTGTCAAAAGGGGGGTGAGGATGCCTTATTGCGCCAGTGTGCATGCCGAGGTCGCGCTGGAAATTACATTGAGACATCAAGGACGCACCAAAAATGACATCAGAGCGTCAAGGATGCCCCGGAAATGATGTAAAAAACATCAAGAACAGGAGCGTCAAAAACCACCAGACGTCACACACCGGAAATGATGCAAAACGTTAACCACGTTGGGCATCAAGAAAATCAGATGTTAGAAATAACGCAGACTTAGGCACCCTATTGGCGTCAGACGTTCCACGTAAAAACGTGGAGTCGGCATAATGATGACACCAATGTCCAGAGGGAGGCCTGATTAGGGGAAACCTAAACTGCCACCCTCCACAGCTGCAAGCAAGATGATAAAAGCCACAAGATGTGATGGAGATCACGGAATGGGCAACTGGTGCCATCTAGTGGAGTCCAAGGAAGCAGACACCACAAAAAATGACACACTGGGCGTCCATATGGTCACCTAATCCCAAATGTCACAAAGTAAGAGAAACATCATATATTATTAATTGACAAAACAACTCATTGGCCCAATATTGACTTTAATTAAATCACATCCTAAACTAAAGTAAATGACCTATATATGCATGAGGTGCAATCAAGAAACTTGCCAATCCAGGTTACAGATTAATTACAGGCAAAATTGAAATTGTAAAAACATTTTTACTATACAAATATGGTTGGCGAGAAATTAATCTCATAGATAATGGCTAGTTTAACCAATAGAAAAGGCTTAAAGCAGATGGATTCATTCAAACTCGGATGGACAGTGGCTGCCAGGGAATGAATCCATTTGATCTCACATTGAGGAGAATTTTATCCACATCTCCCCCTCATTTATGAGTAGGCACATACTCGTGTCCTTGGCGTCTCAACGTCATTTCCGGTGCGACCTCCTGATGCGCACTGGCGCAATAAGACGTCCTCACCCCCCTGTTGGCGCCAAATTGTCTCCATGGGGGGGTGGAGGGGGATATAAAATGATGCCAGTCACAGTTAATTTTGATGGTCCAGCATAGGAGGTGGAGAAAATATTGTGGTGGTTTTTCATGGCAGGTAACTAAGCTACCTTGGAGGTAATGGTTTATTGACTCTTATCTTTGATTGATGGGAGATTTATTTGTGTTGATTTGGTTATTTGTTTTGGTCTAAAAGGTGGCCTCTGAAGTGTTGGAGCTCTAAGGAAAAAACCCTCTTTACTTTTCCCCTCCCATCCCCTCCTGGTTTCTCCACCTATCCGAGGCCTTTCTGCCCTATTCTTTGGATTAGTGGATTTTTATCCTTGATATTGATTTGATATCCTTTGTCTTTCCCCATTGATGGACCATTAGTGGGCATCTATTTTACATATATATATATATATATATATATATATATATATATATATATATATATACCCTGTTTCCCCGAAAATAAGACCTAGCGTGATTGTCGGTGATGGCTGCAATATAAGCCCTACCCCCCAAATAAGCCCTAGTTAAAGTCCTTGTAGGTCTTGTTTTCAGGGTAGGGCTTATTTTCGGGGAAACAGGGTAGGGCTTATTTGGGGGGTAGGGCTTATATTGCAGCCATCACCGACAATCACGCTAGGTCTTATTTTCGGGGAAACAGGGTATATATATATATATATATATATATATATATATATATATATATATATATATATATATATATATATATATATATATATATATATACCAATTGATCCAAATTGATTCATCCCTTTTACTCTGGAGCCTTCAAAATCTTTTACATTTTACTCTTTGAATACACAGGTAGTCTATTGACCTAAGTTTTGTTGTCGCTCAATTCTTGCCAACCTAGGAAATGAAATTTAAAAAGTATAGTTGTATATTTTGTATTTGTTATATTCTTTGTCTTTCTCTAAAAAATATTTTTCTATTTTTGACTCTTTAGTGATCATTTGTACAGTGCCTGATAATTCTCCTAAAGAAGCCATTGGTATGGTGAAACATATAGAGATTCAATCACTTTTTATGTATTGTATGATAATTTTGGACATATTCATGTCTTCATATTGCTTTTAATGTTTTTCAAATAAATGTATATTTTTCTACTTTTTGTTGTATGTGTGCTCCTTTAAAATCCCCTAAATGATTCTCAGATGCTCAGCAAAAATTTCTCTCCATTACTGTAATTCTGCTCAAAATCAACACTTATCCGAGTGAACTCCACCCATATGTATACTGCTACCTAAAGCAAAAATAGGTCTGTTTACGTCTGCTAGGTCCCACAGCAGCACTTACTATCCAAAATAAATTAGCAGTGACTCACGTGTGACTCTCCCCTTCCCATGGGACTGTGTTGGTACTTGGCGTTTGGCTGCTCAAGCAAATTGAGTCCATGTACTTATGTTCTTGAGCTTCTTATTAAATATACTGCTCTCCTGAACCTTCATATGCATAATGTATTTAAAGGTTTCAATTATGCCCCCCCCCGCTTCCTTCTTCAAGACTCCTTCCTCCTGCTGCTGATCCCTCTAGTGATGCATCAAATAATTTAGTGGGACTGCTTTAGCAGTCCCACTATTGTTATTCGATTTTATTTATTAGTGGGAATGCTTTAGCAGTCCCACTATTGTTATTCAATTCTATTTATTTTTAATTTTAATCTTAATTTTATTCCGTACGTTTTTTGGTTCTGCGTAACTTCTGCATACTTTCAGCTATTAAAACCATTCAATTATTAAAATGTTCGTCTCTCTTAGCTGAGGTGTGCTCTTTTTCAACTTTTTTTCTACCATTTATACTTTTTAAAATATTAAGCTTTTTAACACTTTTTTTTAACATTGAAGTCAATGGGAGCATGCTTGAAATCCTTAAATTCTTCTTCCGCTCCCAAAAGTTTCAGCTCCTTCATACTTTCACCTACAGACACCAAACAAACTTTAAAATGTTCACAAAATATTCAGCTATCTGGCTATATCTTTTCAGTTTGATATCTTTTACAGTTTTTGAGAAAAAGCTTTTTGTTTAGAGGTCATTTCAGGAAATTTTAGCCATTAATCAGAGTGTACTGTGTTTGTTTTGTTGCCATGGTTACCAAAGCTTCTGTTATACACAGGGGGGAGGTGGCTGGAGCATCTCAGCTCTGATTACAGAGCTCGGGGGAGGGGACAGACACACCATGTACTGATTTATAATAGAGGAGTATGATGGGGCAGTTTTGATGGGGTAACTCTGATGGGGCAGTTTTGATGGTGGCAATATGATGGGGCAGTTTTGATGGGGCAATTCTGATGGGGCAGTTTTGATGGTGGCAATATGATGGGGCAGTTTTGATGGGGACAATTTTTATGGAGCAGTTTTAAAGGTGGCAATATTAATGGGGCAGTTTTGATGGGGGCAGTTTTGATGGTGGCAATATGATGGGGCAGTTTTAATGGGGACAATTTTGATGGGGCAGTTTTGATGGCAGTATGATGGGGCAGTTTTGATGGCGGTCGTTTTAGCAATTTAGCTATTCAGCAATTATTTTTGAAAAAAAATATATATTTTTGAAAAAAAAAAAAATATATATTTTTGAAAAAAAAAAAATTATTTTTGAAAAAAAAAAAAATATAATTTAAAAAAAAAAAAAAAATTATTTTTGAAAAAAAAAAAATATTTTTGAAAAAAAAAATTATTTTTGAAAAAAAAAAAAATCATTTTTGAAAAAAAAATATATTTTTGAAAAAAAAAAAATTTTTGAAAAAAAAAATTATTTTTGAAAAAAAAAAAATATTTTTGAAAAAAAAAAAATCATTTTTGAAAAAAAAAAATATATATTTGAAAAAAAAAATTATTTTTGAAAAAAAAATATTTTTGAAAAAAAAAAATATTTTTGAAAAAAAAAAAATTATTTTTGAAAAAAAAAAATATTTTTGAAAAAAAAATTCATTTTTGAAAAAAAAAATTACTTTTGAAAAAAAAAATTACTTTTAGTTTTGATGGGGCAATTCTGATGGGGCAGTTCTGATGGGGACAATTTTGATGGGGCAATTCTAATGGGGCAGTTTTGATGGCAATATGATGGGGGCAGTTTTGATGGTGGCAATATGATGGGGCAGTTTTGATGGTGGTAATATGATGGGGCAATTCTGATGGGGCAGTTTTGATGGTGGCAATATGATGGGGCAGTTTTGATGGGGCAATTCTGATGGTGGCAATATGATGGGACAATTTTGATGGAGCAATTCTGATGGGGCAGTTTTGATGATTTTTGAAAAAAAATATATATTTTTGAAAAAAAAAAAAATATATATTTTTGAAAAAAAAAAAATTATTTTTGAAAAAAAAAAAAATATAATTTAAAAAAAAAAAAAAAATTATTTTTGAAAAAAAAAAAATATTTTTGAAAAAAAAAATTATTTTTGAAAAAAAAAAAAATCATTTTTGAAAAAAAAATATATTTTTGAAAAAAAAAAAATTTTTGAAAAAAAAAATTATTTTTGAAAAAAAAAAAATATTTTTGAAAAAAAAAAAATCATTTTTGAAAAAAAAAAATATATATTTGAAAAAAAAAATTATTTTTGAAAAAAAAATATTTTTGAAAAAAAAAAATATTTTTGAAAAAAAAAAAATTATTTTTGAAAAAAAAAAATATTTTTGAAAAAAAAATTCATTTTTGAAAAAAAAAATTACTTTTGAAAAAAAAAATTACTTTTAGTTTTGATGGGGCAATTCTGATGGGGCAGTTCTGATGGGGACAATTTTGATGGGGCAATTCTAATGGGGCAGTTTTGATGGCAATATGATGGGGGCAGTTTTGATGGTGGCAATATGATGGGGCAGTTTTGATGGTGGTAATATGATGGGGCAATTCTGATGGGGCAGTTTTGATGGTGGCAATATGATGGGGCAGTTTTGATGGGGCAATTCTGATGGTGGCAATATGATGGGACAATTTTGATGGAGCAATTCTGATGGGGCAGTTTTGATGGTGGCAATATGATGGGGCAGTTTTAATGGGGACAATTTTGATGGGGCAGTTTTGATGGGGCAATTCTGATGGGGCAGTTTTGATGGTGGCAATATGATGGGGCAGTTTTAATGGGGACAATTTTGATGGGGCAATTCTGATGGGGCAGTTTTGATGGCAGTATGATGGGGCAGTTTTGATGGCAGTATGATGGGGCAGTTTTGATGGCGGCCATTTTAGCAATTTAGCTATTCAGCATTCCCACGCATTTTCCCCAGGAAATGCATTTTCCCCAGGAAATGCATTTTCTAGTTCTTCTTTTTCTTCTTATTCCGTACGTTTTTTGGTTCTGCGTAACTTCTGCATACTTTCAGCTATTAAAACCATTCAACTATCAAAATGTTCGTCTCTTTTAGCTGATGTGTGCTCTTTTTCAACTTTTTTTCTACCATTTATACTTTTTAAAATATTAAGCTTTTTATCACTTTTTTTTAACATTGAAGTCTATGGGAGCATGCTTGAAATCCTTAAATTCTTCTTCCGCTCCCAAAAGTTTCAACTCCTTCATATTTTCACCTACAGACACCAAACAAACTTTAAAATGTTCACAAAATATTCAGCTATCTGGCTATAGCTTTTCAGTTTGATATCTTTTACATTTTTTGAGAAAAAGCTTTTTGTTTAGAGGTCATTTCAGGAAATTTTAGCCATTAATCAGAGTGTACTGTGTTTGTTTTGTTGCCATGGTTACCAAAGCTTCTGTTATACACAGGGGGGAGGTGGCTGGAGCATCTCAGCTCTGATTACAGAGCCCGGGGGAGGGGACAGACACACCATGTACTGATTTATAATAGAGGAATATGATGGGGCAGTTTTGATGGGGCAATTCTGATGGGTCAGTTTTGATGGTGGCAATTCTGATGGGGCAGTTTTGATGGGACAATTCTGATGGGGCAGTTTTGATGGTGGCAATACTGATGGGGCAGTTTCATGGTGGCAATATGATGGGGCAGTTTTGATGGGGCAATTCTGATGGGGCAGTTTTGATGGTGGCAATATTATGGGGCAGTTTTGATGGGGCAATTCTGATGGGGCAGTTTTGATGGGGCAATTCTGATGGGGCAGTTTTGATGGTGGCAATATGATGGGGCAGTTTTGATGGTGGCAATATGATGGGGCAGTTTTGATGGGACAATTCTGATGGGGCAGTTTTGATGGTGGCAATATGATGGGGCAGTTTTGATGGGGCAATTCTGATGGGGCAGTTTTGATGGGGCAATTATGATGGGGCAGTTTTGATGGTGGCAATATGATGGGGCAGTTTTGATGGTGGCAATATGATGGGGCAGTTTTGATGGGACAATTCTGATGGGGCAGTTTTGATGGTGGCAATATGATGGGGCAGTTTTGATAGGGAAATTCTGATGGGGCAGTTTTCATGGTGGCAATATGATGGGGCAGTTTTCATGGGGCAATTCTGATGGGGCAGTTTTGATGGTGGCAATATGATGGGGCAGTTTTGATGGCGGCCATTTTAGCTATTCAGCATTCCCACGCATTTTCCCCAGGAAATGCATTTTCTAGTTAAATTCACTTTTCTCACTGCCAGGCTACATTGTACATTATTTGCTCATTTACAATCACCTGAAATAAGCAACCCCAAATCTTTTTCTCTCCCTGTAGTTCTGCCCAACCCTGTACCCCAAATATTGTACTCTGCAGGAGAGTTCTTTGCTCTTAGGTGCATTATGTTGCATTTAGAAATGTTAAGCAGCGGTTTACACTGATTTGTACAGTCTTTCAGAAATGCCAAATCATGTTTCATGTTACAAACACCTCCAGGGATGTCAACACTTTTTTGCACACTTTTGTGTCATGTGCAAAAAGACATACCTTGTGAAATAAATCAGCAGTTATGTCACTTGCAAACAGATTATACAGAGCAGGACCTAGTACAGGGCTTTGTGGTACATCGCTCTTCCCCAAATAAACCCCATTTACAACCACGCTCTGTCATCTGTCCTGTAGCTGTGTATTCACTGAACCAACCAGGATTGAGTTCTAGCAAGTAAAATATTTTTTAAGAGATCATAAGGTGGAACTGTATCAGATGCTTTGCTGTAATCAAGATGTACACAGCACCACTCTGGATAAAAACATTTGTGATATAGTCAAAAAATTCAATCAGATAAGACTGACATGATCTTCACTCAGTAAAATGTCTTTGGGTCCAGCAAGTTGTATGTTTTTAAACTATAATTACATAGTTACATAGTAGGTGAGGTTGAAAAAAGACACAAGACCATTAAGTCCAACCTGTGTGTGATTATATGTCAGTATTACATTGTATAACCCTGTATGTTGTGGTCGTTCAGGTGCCTATCTAAAAGCTTCTTGAAATTATCGGTGTTTCTCACTAAAACCACTGCCTGTGGAGAGAATTCCACATCCTTACCACTCTTACAGTAAAGAACCCTCTACATAGTTAAAGGTTAAACCGCTTCTCTTCTAATTTTAGTGAAAAGCTACGTGCCTTTTTAAATTCCCTTTCGCAGAAAAGTTTTATCCCTATTGTGGGGTCACCAGTACGGTATTTGTACATTGAAATCATATCCCCTTTCAAGTATCTCTTCTCTAGAGAGAATAAGTTCAGTGCTCGTAACCTTTCCTCGTAACTAAGGTCCTCCTTTATTAGCTTTGTTGCCCTTTTCTGGACTCTCTCCAATTCCAGCACATTCTTCCTGAGGACTGGACGGCATACTACAGGTGCAGCCGGAAGAGAGTGTTGTAGAGTGTGAAAATTATCGTTTTATCTCTGGAGTTAATCCCCTTTTTAATGCATGCTAAAATTCTGTTGGCTTTGCTTGCAGCAGCCTGGCATTGTATGCCATTGCTGAGCCTGTCATCTACTAAGACCCCCAGGTCCTTTTCCATCCTAGATTCCATTTGAGCCTTCTTTTTTATTTTACTACAACAGATGGTAAACTCACTGGCCTGTAGTTGCCAGCTTCTTCCTTACTACCCTTCTTGTGGATAAGGCTGGACTTCTCCTTTGAGAGTACTTTGTCATGCAGTGTATTGTAAAAACACTGTACTGTATTGACTGCAACATATTACTTTAGAGCATCAAGCATACAAAATCCTCCAAAGGCTTTAAACTTTTTTTTTCTGAATTTTATCTGAATTTGCCTTGTTTAATAAGACTTCCCTTGCAAAAACAAACAAAAAAAACAATATTTTTAAAGCTTGGTATATAGAATGCTATTGATAATGATTGAGTCTATTGTAGTCTGTTATTTTGTGCTCATAATGTGGAGAATTTACCATCAATAGATTAATCCCACTTCTTAAATTTTAGAATATATACAGTGCCTTGCAAAAGTATTCACCCCCTTGGCATTTTTCGTGTTTTGTTGCCTCACATCCTGGAATTAACATGGATTGTTTGAGGATTTGCATTACTTAATTTACAAAACATGCCCACAACTTTGAAGATTTTTTGTTGTATATTGTGAAGCAAACAACAAATAGGACAAAATAACAGAAAAAGTCAATGTACATAACTATTCACCCCTTAAAGTGAATACTTTGTAGAGCCACTTTTTGCGGCTATCACAGCTCCAAGTCGCTTTGGATAAGTCTCTATGAGCTTGCCACATCTTACCACTGGGATTTTTGCCCATTCCTCCTTGCAAAACTGCTCCAGCTCCTTCAAGTTGGATGGTTTGCGCTCGTGAACAGCAATCTTTAAGCCTGACCACAGATTTTTTATTGGATTTAGGTCTGGGCTTTGACTAGGCCATTCCAACACATTTACATGTTTCCCCTTAAACAACTCAAGTGTTGCTTTAGCAGTGTGTTTGGTGTCATTGTCCTGCTGGAAGGTGAACCTCTGTCCTAGCCTCAAATCACACACACAGAGTGGTACAGGTTTTGCTCAAGAATATCTCTGTATTTAGCACCATCCATCTTTCCCTCAACTCTGACCAGTTTCCCAGTCCCAACTGCTGAAAGACATCCCCACAGCATGATGCTGCCACCACCATGTTTCACTGTGGGGATGGTGTTCTTTGGGTGATGTGATGTGTTGGGTTTGTGCCAGACATAGCTTTTACTTTGGTGGCCAAAAAGTTCAATTTAAGTCTCATCAGACCAGATCACCTTCCTCCATACATTTTGGGAGTCTCCCACATGCCTTTTCGCAAACTCAAAACGTGCCATTTTGTTTTTTTCTGAAAGTAATGGCTTTCTTCTGGTCACTCTGCCATAAAGCCCAACTCTATGGAGCGTACGGCTTATTGTCACCCTATGTACAGATACTCCAGTCTCTGCTGTGGAACTCTGCAGCTCCTCCAGGGTTACCTTAGGTCTCTGTGCTGCCTCTCTGATTAATGCCCTCCTTGCCCGGTCCGTGAGTTTTGGTGTACAGCCGTCTCTTGGCAGGTTTGCTGTTGTGCCATATTCTTTCCATTTAGTTATGATAGATTTGATGTTGCTCCTAGGGATAATCAAAGATTTGGATTTTTTTTATAGCCTAACCCTGACTTGTACTTCTCAACAACATTGTCCCTTACTTGTTTGGAGAGTTCCTTGGTCTTCATGGCAGTGTTTGGTTAGTGGTGCGTCTTGCTTAGGTGTTGAAGCCTCTGGGGCCTTTCAAAAAGGTGTGTATATGTAATGACAGATTATGTGACACTTAGATTGCACACAGGTGGACATCGATTCACTAAGTATGTGACTTCTGAAGATAGTTGGTTGCACCAGAGCTTTTTATGGGCTTCATAACAAAGGGGGTGAATACATACGCACATGCCAATTATCAGTTTTTTATTTCTGGAAAATAGTTTTATGTATATATTTTTCTAATTTTACTTCACCAACTTAGGCTATTGTGTTCTGAACTATCACATATAATTCAGTTTAAAAAAAAACAAACATTGAACTTAACGCTGTAATGTAACAAAATAGGTAAAAAGCCAAGGGGGGGTGAATACTTTTGCAAGGCACTGTATTTTATTCTTGCATCATGTTTAATTATAGAACCACTTAAAAATGAAAGCAATATTACTGTATACAGATGAGTGACTCATACCACTTGCAAGGTTGTTGCCTGTACACCCCACTCCATTAGCTGATGTAGAAAATATACTTGTCCATTTTGAGGGAGAAAATGCTTACTTAAGATTTGATCCCATCAGATGTCTCTACAATAAATGTTTTTCTCTATATTATTTCAATCTTTTCAAGTATTTCTGTGCTTGGAGTTCTATGAAACAATTGCTCTATTAACTCATAACAGACATTGAATGATGCTCTCAGGTAAAGTGTCTATAGACATAGAATAGCATGAATTGACCATGGTGTATATATATACAGTTGTGTGATAAAGTATTTGCCTCCTTTCTGAATTTTTATTTTTTTGCAATTTGTCACACTTAAATGACTCAGATCACCAAACAAATGTTATTATTACACAAAGATAACCAGAGTAAATACAAAATGCAGTTTTAAATGATGGTTTCATTTATTAAGGCAAAAAAGCTGTCCAAACCTGCCTGGCTTTATGTGAATAAATAATTGCCCCCTAATAACTGGTTGTGCCACCCTTGGCGGCAACAACTGCAATCAAGCGTTTGCGATAACTGGCAATGAGCTTTTCACATTGCTGTGGAGCAATTTTGGCCCACTCTTCTTTGCATAATTGTTTTAATTCAGCCACATTGGAGGGTTTTCGAGCATGAACGGCCTGTGTAAGGTCATGATACAGCATCTCAATTGGATTTAAGTCCGGGCATTGACTATGCCACTCCAAAACCTAAATTTTGCTTTGTTTGAACCATTTGGAGGTGGACCTGCTGTTGTGTTTTGGATCATTGTCCTGCTGCATAACCCAAGTGCACTTGAGCTTGAGGACACGAACTGATGGCCGGACATTCTCCTTTAAGATTTTCTGGTAGAGCTCAGAATTCATAGTTCCATCAATTATGGTAAGTCGTCCAGGTCCTGAAGCTGCAGAGCAGCCCTATATCATCACGCTACCACGAACATGTCTGACTGTTGGTATGATGTTCTTGTTATGAAATGCTGTATTAGTTTTATGCCAGATGTAACGGGACGCACACCTTCCAAAAAGTAACATTTTTGTATCAGTCCACAGAATATTTGACTTTGGCCTTCGAACTCTTCCATGGATGCCATTTTTGCCCAGTCTCTTTCTTATTGTTGAATCATGAACACTGATCTTACCTGAAGCAAGTGAGGCCTGCAGTTCTTTAGATGTTGTTCTGGGTTCTTTTATGACCTCCTGGATGAGTCGTTGTTGTGCTCTTGGAGTCATTTTGGTTGGCCAGCCACTCCTGGTAAGGTTCACGACCGTTCCAAGTTTTAACCATTTGCGAATAATTGCTCTCACCGTGGTTCGCTGGTGTACCAAAGGCTTAGAAATGGCTTTGTAATCCTTTCCAGACTGATACATGTCAATGACTTTCTCATCTGTTCTTGATTTTTTTTTAGATCACAGCATGATGTGTTGCTTTTTGAGGTCTTTTAGCGTGCTTCAATTTGTCAGATAGCTTCTATTTAAGTGATTTTTTTTATTCAACAGGTCTGGCAGTAATCAGGCCTGGGTGTGGAAAGTGAAATTTAACTCAGCTTTCCAAAAAATTGTGGTTACTCATAGTTCATTTATGATTCAGCATGGGAGGGGGCAATTATTTTTTGTACCCTTAATAAATGAAATAGTATTAAAAAAAAGATCATCTTGGATTTACTCTGGTTATCTCTGTTGAATATTAAAATTTGTTTGATGATCTGAATCATTTAAGTCTGAGAAATATGCAAAAAAATAGAAAATCAGGAAGGGGCAAATACTTTTTCACAGCACTGTGTATATATAGATATATAGAGATATATATCTATATATATAGATATATATCTCTATATATCTATATATATATATATATAGATATATATCTATATCTATATATAGATAGATAGAGATATATATATCTATCTCTCTCTCTCTCTCTATATATATATATATATATATATATATCTATAGATATATATATATATCTATAGATATATCTCTATAGATATATATAGATATATATCTATAGATATATATCTATATATATCTATAGATATATATATCTCTATCTATCTATCTATCTATCTATCTATCTATCTATCTATCTATCTATCTATCTATCTATCTATCTATCTATCTATATACCGTATTTATCGGCGTATAACACGCACTTTTTTCCCCTTAAAATCAGGGGAAAGTCGCAGGTGCGTGTTATACGCCGATACCCTGCGATCCTGAGCTGTCAAAATTTCAAAATCGCCGACCGCGATTTGAAAATGGCGCCGCCGGCGCCGAAATACACAGAGCCGGTCCTCGGCTCTTTCCGGCGGCTCTCGTTTACTTTCGGCTCCACTCGTAGTCCCGAGCGGAGCTATCCGAACCTACTCGGATAGCTCCGCTCGGGACTACGAGTGGAGCCGAAAGTAAACGAGAGCCGCCGGAAAGAGCCGAGGACCGGCTCTGTGTATTTCGGCGCCGGCGGCGCCATTTTCAAATCGCGGTCGGCGATTTTGAAGCACAGGGAGCAGGGACCGTTGATCGAAGACTGCACTGGGGCAAGGCTGCACTGGGGAAGGCTGCACTGACAAGGCTGCACTGGGGAAGGCTGCACTGGGGAATGCTGCACTGACAAGGCTGCACTGGGGAAGGCTGCACTGACAAGGCTGCACTGGGGAAGGCTGCACTGGGGAAGGCTGCACTGACAAGGCTGCACTGGGGAAGGCTGCACTGACAAGGCTGCACTGACAAGGCTGCACTGACATGGCTGCACTGACATGGCTGCACTGACAAGGCTGCACTGACAAGGCTGCACTGACAAGGCTGCACTGGGGAAGGCTGCACTGACATGGCTGCACTGGGGCAAGGCTGCACTGAAAAGGCTGCAATGATGGGCATTTAAATGTAAGTTTTTTTCCCTTCAACTTCCCTCCTAAAAGTTTTTTTTTCCTTAAAATTCCCTCCTAAATTGGGGTGCGTGTTATACGCCGATAAATACGGTATATATATCTCTATCTATCTATCTATCTATATATATATCTCTATCTATCTATCTATCTATCTATCTATCTATCTATCTATCTATCTATCTATCTATCTATCTATCTATCTATCTATCTATCGATAGATATAGATATAGATATATATCTATATATCTGTATCTATATCTATATAGATATATAGATATACAGTGGGAACGGAAAGTATTCAGACCCCCTTAAAATTTTCACTCTTTGTTATATTGCAGTCATTTGATAAAATCATTTAAGTTCTTTTTTTTTCCTCATTAATGTACACACAGCACCCCATATTGACAGAAAAACACAGAATTGTTGACATTTTTGCAGATTTATTAAAAAAGAAAAACTAAAAATATCACATGGTCCTAAGTATTCAGACCCTTTGCTCAGTATTTAGTAGAAGCACCCTTTTGATCTAATACAGCCATGAGTCTT
Source organism: Aquarana catesbeiana (assembly GCF_042186555.1). Classification (NCBI taxonomy): domain Eukaryota; kingdom Metazoa; phylum Chordata; class Amphibia; order Anura; family Ranidae; genus Aquarana; species Aquarana catesbeiana. Next base: position 255,180,021 of record NC_133324.1, on the reverse strand, counting down.
TTTGGGAAAGATGCAACAAGTTTTTCACACCTGGATTTGGGGATCCTCTGCCATTCCTCCTTGCAGATCCTCTCCAGTTCTGTCAGGTTGGATGGTAAACGTTGGTGGCCAGCCATTTTTAGGTCTCTCCAGAGATGCTCAATTGGGTTTAAGTCAGGGCTCTGGCTGGGCCATTCAAGAACACTCATGGAGTTGTTGTGAAGCCACTCCTTCGTTATTTTAGCTGTGTGCTTAGGGTCATTGTCTTGTTGGAAGGTAAACCTTAGGCCCAGTCTGAGGTCCTGAGCACTCTGTAGAAGGTTTTCGTCCAGGATATCCCTGTACTTGGCCACATTCATTTTTCCCTCGATTGCAACCAGTCGTCCTGTCCCTGCAGCTGAAAAACACCCCCACAGCATGATGCTGCCACCACCATGCTTCACTGTTGGGACTGTATTGGGCAGGTGATGAGCAGTGCCTGGTTTTCTCCACACATACCGCTTAGAATTAAAAAAGTTCTATCTTGGTCTCATTAGACCAGAGAATCTTATTTCTCACCATCTTGGAGTTCTTCAGGTGTTTTTTAGCAAACTTCATGCGGGCTTTCATGTGTTTTGCACTGAGGAGAGGCTTCCGTCGGGCCACTCTGCCATAAAGCCCCGATTGGTGGAGGGCTGCAGTAATGGTTGACTTTCTACAACTTTCTCCCATCTCCCGACTGCATCTCTGGAGCTCAGCCACAGTGATCTTTGAGTTCTTCTTTACCTCTCTCACCAAGGCTCTTCTCCCCCGATAGCTCAGTTTGGCCGGACGGCCAGCTCTAGGAAGGGTTCTGGTTGTCCCAAACATCATCCATTTAAGGATTATGGAGGCCACTGTGCTCTTAGGAACCTTAAGTGCAGCAGAATTTTTTTGTAACCTTGGCCAGATCTGTGCTTTGCCACAGCCTGTCTCTCAGCTCTTCAGGCAGTTCCTTTGACCTCATGATTCTCATTTGCTCTGACATGCACTGTGAGCTGAAAGGTCTTGTATAGACAGGTGTGTGGCTTTCCTAATCAAGTCCAATCAGTATAATCAAACACAGCTGGACTCAAATGAAGGTGTAGAACCATCTCAAGGATGATCAGAAGAAATGGACAGCACCTGAGTTAAATATATGAGTGTCACAGCAAAGGGTCTGAATACTTAGGACCATGTGATATTTCAGTATTTCTTTTTTAATAAATCTGCAAAAATGTCAACAATTCTGTGTTTTTCTGTCAATATGGGGTGCTGTGTGTACATTAATTAGTAAAAAAAAAACTTAAATGATTTTAGCAAATGGTGGCAAAATAACAAAGAGTGAAAAATTTAAGGGGGTCTGAATACTTTCCGTCCCCACTGTAAATTATATATATATATATATATATATATATATATATATATATATAACTATATATCTAAATATATAGATATATGTGCAGCACCACTCCTACTATAATCATACACAACAAAAAAGAAGAACTCAAACCTATATACTGTATGCTTGTGAAGTGATAAACCTTTTCCAAATATATTGCAAAATAAACAATTATATCAGTTTCAAGTGCTAAATAATATAAAACCCATGTTCTTATCAGTCTGCGCAAAAAAATCTCCAATTTTTACTTCATTCATTCTCCACTACAGTGCCTCACTCAAGATGTGCTCTCATCCTAAAGCAGGGGTAGGCAACCTCGGCCCTCCAGTTGTGGTGAAACTACAAGTACCATGAGACATTGCAAGACCCTGACAATCACAAACATGACTCCTAGAGGCAGAGGCATGATGGGATTTGTAGTTTCACCACAGCTGGAGTGCCAAGGTTGCCTACCCCTGCCCTAAAGAAATGACCCGCACAGATCATTACAAGCCTTTTTTTATTATTTCCCCTTCCTTGGATCCAAGTGTCCCAGATAGTGTCCACTTTATCACGATCAGTCAAGACAAGCAGAGACATACCATGTAGTGTTTTACATTTTTTAAAACCACATTAAAAAAAAAAAAACATTAAAAACATACTCACAATCTGCACATACTGTAGGTAAACCGCAATGTCACTAAAACATGGTCACGTAACTTCAACAGGGTTTTCATCAGGTGGCACTGCACTTGCGAACAGGTTTTTTCACCACACAAGCATGTATGGTTTTGAGTTCTTTTTTATTTCATGTATGAATATAGTAGGAGTAGCGGTACACACACACACACACACACACACACACACACACACACACACACACACACACACACACACACACATATATACATATATATATATATATATATGTAAATTATTAAGATTGGTGGGGTTCAAGGAAGGGTTTTTAAGTATGGGGGTGACTAGTGCATGTTTTAGAGAGTTAGGAAAGATGCCAGAAAAGAGGGAGGGATTAAAGATGTGAGTTAGGCAGTGTAGGATAGAGCAAGAGGGTGACTGCAGTATTTGAGAGGAAATTGTCTCATGGGACAGGTGGTTAGGTGGGAAACCTCGTCTATAGTAGCGGTGTTGAATAAGGGAAGTGTTGAGTGTACCTGTGGACATCAGGTTAAGTGGGGGGGATATCTGTAGAGTGGGGGTTTCATTACGAAACATACTAATCTTATTATTGATGTGGGTGGAGGCAGTGGGGGGCGAAGTAGAGAAATAAAGCTAGAGAAGATCTGATGGGGAATGGATGAGAATGTGTTCATAAGAGTGATAAAACAGGTCTACTTGGCAGTGCAGAGGCAAGAATTATTTTTTGGAGGGCAGATTTATATTTCTTGAAGTCTTTTTGAGACTTAGTCTTATGCCACAGACGCTCAAGAGACTTCTGGTGTTATCTGTTTGCCAAGGTCTGGTTCTGTGTGTAGTGAGGAGGGTGAGCTTATCCAGGGCAGAGGACAGGGATCTATTGTAGACAGGAGTGGCTAGATTGGGGCAGGGCAGGGTGAGATTTTGTCACACAGGTGGTCAGTAGCAGAATAGAGAAGAGAAGGGCAGTTGGAGGGAGGGGAGGTGGAAGACAGGAAGAGAGCGAAACAAACAAGGGGGTGATCAGAGAGAGGAAAAGTATTCCTGGAGATGTTGCAAAGAGTGCATAGGTGGGAGAATACAAGGTCGAAGGGGTTGCGATCAGAGTGAGTTGAAGCATGTACCATCTGCTTCAGGTCAAATGAGGAGGTTAGACTAAGAAGTTTAGAGACATCATACAACTACTGAAATATATCAAATGTTCCTTTATGGTTTATGCAGCCATGTATAAAAACATTTAATGTGCTTACTCAATCTCAGTTTCTCGCACAGCGTCCCAAAATACTTACCTCAGCATGATCTTGGTCCAGCACTGTGCATGAGAGCAGCAGCGCTGGTCTGTCTCTCCATCCTCACTGGACTATGTGAAAGCAGTGGGAGGCATTGGCTCTCACTGCTGTCCATCAAATCCACAGTGTGGCTTGGGGTCGAAACCGCAAGAGTACTTCCCCATAGCAAACGGCTTGCTAGGGGGATACTAGATGGGGGGAGGAGCCAGGAGCATCAGTTGTGGACCCCAGAAGAGGAGAATAGGAGCTGCTTTGTGCAAAACTGATGCACAGAGCTGATACGTATAACATGTTTATTATTTTAAAAAAATGAACATGTAATATCACTTTAGGAGAAAGAACAACCAATATTAAAGTGAATGTAAACCCCATTCATGAAATTTGACCTGGGCACATCTATCTGTAGTGTTTACTTATCTCTCGCCAAAGCCCTAAGTCTCATGTCTTTCCGCTGCTCGGTTCTTCTGTTATCAGCCTGATAACTTCTGACAGGCTCCCTGACAACCGAGATAAAACCAGCCTGAAATTTGTGTCGGGATGGTGCATAGAAATAGATTAGCAGAGAGCTGATCTATTCACCGCAGAGCTCTGCACATTTCTTCCTTCCTCTGCCTATGTGGAGAGGAGGTGTGTGTGCCTTTCCTCCAATCAGCTGTCACACAGCGTATGCCAAGAATCCACACCCAATGGTGGAACAGGAAGAGAAAATTCTAACACAATGTGCACTTTCTAAACAGTCTAGAAAGTTGAAGACAGCACATATACTGTACAAGTAAAACTTATGTAGGAGGATTTGTTTCACCTCTGTATAATCTGAGGCTGTTCACTTCACTGGGTATATGTGGGGGTTTACATCCACTTTATCCTTTCCTTTTGCAGAACTCACATGACCAATTACATCAACTTTTAGACATGTGCTTGAAACAGGAGAGTACCAAGAGCACCATTTTCTCCATGAAACATAAGCATTTCTGCCCTTGTTACTTTTTGATAATTTTTTTGTATTTGTAACATAGCTTTAATATCATATTTTAGTTAAAACTGTATTTTTTTTAAGAAGCCTCATCATGTTAAAAAAAAAAATGTTGCATTAAAAAAATGCCTAAAAAGAAATGCCTGTGTTAGTTATAGCAACTGTTCAGCTTTTACCTTTTTAACTTGTCCTAGAAACCGGAAAGGGACGAAAGAAATGGAAAGAAGAATCTAGTTAGCTGCTGTGAGCTACACAGATGTTTTTCTTTCAGTCACTTTTATACATGAGGCTCATAGTGAACTAAGTATTGTACTGATGTTATTCTTGAAAATCATATAATATGTAATTATTGCGTACACAGTGAAACGCTGTATGGAAAACAAAATGCTTAGTTTCAAGAGGCGCTGAAGTTGTGCCATTCAGGACACGAATTGCTTTACTTTGCAGAAGTCTTAAACTGGAAGAATAGCTCCATTTGTGTCACAGCTGGCACTTTCCATCTGCTCCTCCACAGACTGTTTCTATTTCATCTCAGATTTATACATTGGGCCTGCATGGTTAGATCTAAAACTGTGCTTTAAACAAAAGTGCTATCATGCCACAAGCATTGGTTTTATTCTCACTGAATGTTTTAAAGTCATAGGTTTGATCATATTGGCTTGTTGGTTACACTCCAAAACCTCTACAATGTTAAATCACAAGTGTTGCTTTGGTTATTTTAGAATGGATGATGTTTTATATTGTAATAACAGAATGTTCCATGGACAGTGTAGTCTGGTACTCACATTACTTATTTTAAACCTTACCAGGTACAGAGCAGGATCTGGGTAAAATATCTGTGAGACAGTCTTGTCTGTGTCAGTAATAGAGGGCACACAGAGTCCCATGTATCCTGAAAGCAGAACTTCAGTGCAGTTAAACCCAATGTAGGCCCAGTTGTATGGTGCTCACAGATAATGTGAGCACTGCTTGAAGCATCAGTAAGGACAACCACTGCTAGAGGAGAATAAGAAGGACCCTTGACATCACCAGAGTGTTCCGAAGACCTTTAAATAAAGGTATGTATGGCTTTATTAAAAATGTGTGTGTGTGTGTGTGGGGGGGGGGAGCTAGTAGTAATATAGAACATCACCCATAGAGATTTCTTGGCCCAGTAATATGGCAATTTACTAAAATAGCAGAGCATATTCACTTTGCAAAGAGATTTTTACTTTTCAAGGGAATCTTCAAGTTGCTTAGTGAATGCGATGAAATAGACATAATGGACAAATAGGTAATGCTTTGCCTAAGCCTACCTTAGTGAGGACTTTTATTAAAATATTAGTAAAAATAACTTAGCAACCAAAAACTGTTGAGACAATAAACACTTTAGTCAGGATTATGTAATCTAAGAAGGTAATCACTTAGTTATGTATAATGCAATATATAGACTGCAGCGGTCAACAGAATATGGCCAGCATCTGTGGTCAACAGGCAGAAAAAAATGTCTGGCATTAGTGGCCCTGTGTTGGTAGTCAGGGGAAGATAAAATACCTGGTACTGGTGGTTGGCAGGAGGAGAAAAAGCTAGCATCAGTCGTCAGTGGGAGGAATAAATATCTATACCCCTTTGTATCATTGACTGTACCCCTTACATTGGTGATCAGTGTCTTTGCCCCCTTACATTGCTGGTCAGTGTCTCCCTTACACTGGTGGCAGTGTCTGTGCCCTCTCTACATTGGCAGTCAGTGTCTTTACCCCCTTACATTAGTGGTCAATGTCTCTGCCCTCCTTGGTTAGTGTCTGTGCCCCCATTACATTGGCAGCCAATATCTGTGCCCTCCTTAAGTTGGTGGTCAGTGTCTGTTCCCCTTACATTGGAGGACAGTATGTGTCCCCCCTGCATTGGCAGTCAATGTCTGTGCCTCCGTTCATTGGTGGTCAGTGTCTGTACACCTTTACATTGGTGGTATCTATGCCATCTTACACTGGTGGTCAGTGTGTATACCTTTGCAACTCAGTGGTAGTCAATGTACCCCCCTCCAGACACACACACACACACAGAGCTTACATGTCCCTCTTTTGTTGGTGATCATTGAGAGCAGTGGTATTCACAGAATCGGCAGAGAAGCACTGGTAGAGGAGGAATAAAAGGGATAAGTTGAGAAATAACAGCGGAGGGCTATGAAATATAAACACAAGCTGCATTTATATGTGTGATCACTGTGATTTGCAATCAATGCAATCACGAGACACAGAGCAACTCTAATTGGCTCTGTGCCTTTTACCTGTGAACTGTGCTGTCTAAAGACAGCAGAATCACATGTATTGTGTACAAATGGTTACAGTGTCTGGTCCAGCAGGATAAGAAACAACTTCATACACTTGAAAGAAAGGTATGTGGGAGATTTAAGCTTTATGAAAACCTAGAAAGCTAGATCTATTGGAAAAACAAGTTAGGTGAATAATAGTTGAATGCAATCAGTAATGCAAGGAAGAAAGAAAGAAGGAGATGATGATTCTGGACAAAGGTGTCCGTTTATGAAGCAGTGGAAAATATCCACTGCTCCATTCTCCAGCATTCACAGAGGAGATCTCTCTCCTCTGGGTGCCTGTTTTTGAAGCGGTGTAGATTGCTTCTCCTTTTGTGAAGTAAAGTGATCTACAAACAGTTCAAACAGTGGACAATGCCCCCTGATACTGGAATCTCGTGAGACTTAGACCCCTTTCACACTGAGGTGCTTTGCAGGCGCAATAGCGTTAAAAATAAAGCCTGCAAAGTGCCCTGAAACAGCGGCTCCATTTACTCCAGTGTGAAAGCCCTCGGGCTTTCACACTGGAGTGGTGCACTGGCAGGGTGTCAGGAATGAAGTCAATAATCTTCCTCCTTCGTCATCAGATCCCCCCAGATTCTCTCCCTGATTCACCACCTCTGAGCTGGTGAATCGGGGAGGAAGAATTAGGACACAGATCTCCAGTGAAGTGCTGAGATCGCACCTTCATAAACTGACCATTTCTGTGTCAGACAATGATGGATTCTCAGTGTGCGGAGATAACCGTCGGAGAACATGTTCTCTTCTGATCATCTCTGTTTCATAAACAATTTATGAACTGAGATCAACGAATGGACACCAAGGTGAGAAAAGTATTGAGCACAGCACAGTGGGGGGCGATGGCTGCACTGATAATGTCCTCTTGAAATACCAGTCCAATTCTGTTATGAGTAATGCCGCGTACACACAGTCGGACTTTTCAGCTACAAAAGTCCGACAGCCTGTCCGACAGACTTTCGACAGACTTTCGACGGACTTTTGGCGGACTTTCAACAGACTTTCTAACGACCGGACTTGCCTACACATGATCACACAAAAGTCTGACGGATTCGTACGTGATGACGTACACCGGACTAAAATAAGGAAATAAGGAAGTTGATAGCCAGTAGCCAATAGCTGCCCTAGCGTCGGTTTTTGTCCATCGGACTAGCATACAGACTAGTGGATTTCTGGGTCCGGCGGAGTTGCGACGTAAAGATTTCAAGCATGTTCCAAATCTAAAGTCCGTCAAATTTGTGGCTGGAAAAGTCCGGGGAAGCCCACACATGATCGGATTTTCCGCCGGATTTGGTCCGTCAGCGTCCATCGGACTTTTGTAGCCGAAAAGTCCGACCGTGTGTATGCGGCATAAGAGATAATGTGGATATTGCAGGGTGCTACATCAAAACCTCAACATTTTTTGTTTTTCATTATTGAAAAAAAAAAACTTTTCAGTGCATTGTAAAATTCAGCAAATACCACTGCTTGATTTCATTTTAACCACTTCCCTACCCAGCCATAGACATATGACGTCCTGGGATGGGATCTCCCATCCTGGGTGGACGTCATATGATGTCCTGGGATTCCCGGCCGTCTAGGGGGCGCGCGCCCCCGCCGCGTTGCTCGGGACCCGGTGCGTGTGCCTGGTGGCCGTGATGTCCGCCGGGCACACGCGATTGCCCGTTAACCGGGCCGGACCGTGGATCTGTGTGTGTAAACACACAGATCCACAGCCTGTCAGGTGAGAGGAGACAGATCTGTGTTCCCAGAACGGAGGAACACTGATCGGTCTCCTCCCCTTGTACGTCCCCGCCCCCTACAGTTAGAATCATTCCCTAGGTAACATAATTAACCCCTTCCCGCTCCCTAGTGGTTAACCCCTTCACTGCCTGTCACATTTACACAGTAATCAATGCAATTTTATAGCATTGATCGCTGTATAAATGTGAATGGTCCCAAAAATGTGTCAAAAGTGTCCGATGTGTCCGCCATAATGTCGCAGTCACGAAAAAAAATCGAGATCGCAGCTAAAAAAATAAATAAATTTTTTTTTAAAAAATGCCATAAATCTATCCCGTATTTTGTAGACGCTATAACTTTTGCGCAAACCAATCAATATACGCTTATTGCGATTTTTTTTTACCAAAAATATGTAGAAGAATACGTATCGGCCAAAACTGAGGAAAAAATTTGTTTTTTTTTTTTAAAAATTGGGATATTTATTATAGCAAAAAGTAAAAAATATTGTGTTTTTTTCAAAATTGTCGCTCTTCTTTTGTTTATAGCGCAAAAAATAAAAACCACAGAGGCGATCAAATACCACCGAAAGAAAGCTCTATTTGTGGGGAAAAAAGGACGTCAATTTTTTTGGGTGCAACGTTGCACGACTGCGCAATTGTCGTTTAAAGTGCGACAGCGCTGAAAACTAAAAATTGGCCTGGGAAGGAAGGGGGTGAAAATGCCCTGTATTGAACCGGCTAAAGCAGGTCATTGCCTAAAATGTATGATAAGTTAAGTGACAACCTACATACCACCTTCAATTATCCCTCAGTAATGCAGGTGATCTTTTCCTTTACCCACTTTAATGGATTAAGAGCTAATTAGCTTGCAATTTTGAATGATAATTACAGCAGGTATACCCCGCCACTGCCTTTGATCAGGCCCCTTGTATAAAAATGCTCAGCCCTTTCAGACTGGGGCGTTGGGGGCATCGGCGGTAAAGCAACGGCCACTTTATCGTCATTTTAGCGGTGCTATTCGGCCATTAGAGGGGTAGTTTTAACCCCTGCTAGCGGACGAAAAAGGGTTAAAACTGCCCTCAAAGTGCCGCTGTAGCGGCGGTTTGCATTCGTTTGGTGGCACTGCCCCATTGTGTATACACCGCTCCTACAGCACTGCAAAGATGCAGCTTGCAGGACTTTTTTTACCATCCTGCAAGCACACCGCTCCAGTGTGAAAGCCCGAGAGACAGGCACTGTGCAGGCACTATTTTTAGCGCTTTATCGCCTGTAAAGCGCCTCAGTGTGAAAGGGGTCTTATTGTAAGATTCTACATATGACTGGAACATAGCTACTGTGGGACCAATTATATTTAGGAGAAAAAATTTAATTTCTGTAAAAAAAAAAAAAAGGATGGAGCGTGCAGGCTATGACAGCAGTTAGTGATAGTGCGTTTTACACTGTGCTTGCATTTGTATTCTGCTGATGTTGCTTATGAGCTGTAGCTGAATCTTTGACTTGTGAAAGGATTAAAATATGGGTGGCTGAAATACTGTATTCATGTCATGCTTGTGCTTTACCATCTAGCAAGCTGAAGTGAGTGGTGGGTTCACCACGGTTCTAGTTTGACCATGACCATATCAATTCTAGAGTACATTGTTATATTAAATTTGAATAACTGAATAAACCTTTATTGTGAAAAAAACTATTCTAGAAAGAGGGAAAAAAGTAATGCATGTGATCTTTGCTGCTTCTAGAATGGTGAAAAATGTTGTTCTCAATTTTTGAGCTTCTACATACCATGTTGGTATTCTCAGCTATTAACCACCCAATCAAGAGAAGTTATTTGCAAGAGGCAGTAAAATACATTTTTAAAAGTATGCAGGTTAGACTGCTGCCTTTATAATATAATCAAGAAGGTGGTTTTAATTAGATATGTTTGCAGCTATAGGCACAGAGATCATATTTACTTTCTTTTTTTGGAACTTTTTCAGATAATTAATAGATTGGATGGCTCGCCAAATGTTTTGGACTTCCACCCATTATGAAATGCTAATGGGACAAGGCAGTCACTGGAACAGTAATAAAAGCATGAGTAAATATTCAAAATATGCCTATTTTCATATCTGTTTATCTCATATAGTCAAAAACAATGTCAATAATTAATGATGATTCTAATGTAAGTATAGTTTAGTATGCAAACAAAAAACCTGTACTCATACACCGCTTTTTCATAACCACAAGCTGTGCTTATCTCGCTGACCTGCTATTAAATAATACATTATTTTAAGCAAAGATCAACTTGGGAAATTATATCTTTTAAAAAATAAAATTTAAATGCAGGCATACGCAATCAGTGGTTTCACCATACTCCTAACATAAACTATTCATTTTTTAAAATAAATGTGTTTTCAATCGTTTTCGCTGCCCTATTGTCCGATTAAAAAAAAAAAAAAAAGTCTCACCTTCTTCCTTTTTTATTTCTAATTTCCCCTTCATTATCACCCTTTTCCAGTAGCATAGCTAACTTCCTTTCTCTTCTTTAGGATATACTGTATATGAAAAAAGTGATTCAGGTTTTTGTTTTCTCTGAAGAAGAGCTGTGAAATACACTGACTTGGGTTCTATTCTATAGGAGAAATCCAAGAATACAGTGACTCAGGTGTTGTGTGTTTATATGTGAGGCAGCTGGAATCTGCTGCAGGCAAGTGGGTGAGCGGGAGGGAAGCCAAGAGTATACAAGAAGCAGAAGAGGTCTTTCTGCATAACTTTCAGTTCCCTCATTGTGTATTTGGCAAATTAATGTATTCCTCTCCCACTGTTTTCTGTTTTTAATAGTCTGCTCTGTAGTCATCATCAACAAGTGAAAATCTTGGCAGGCTATAAACATGTGCCGTTAATTGTAAGTCGCATGCAATTTCCATCAAGTGAATAAAAAAAAAAAATCAATTATAGCTCTTCATTGGGTAAATTAGTATGTAAAACAAAACCAATTTGGTAGTTAACCAAATACTTACAGAGGGACATTTTAATATTCATTAAATGTGGAATTTACAAGGATAAAAATAAAACAAAAAGCAAAAAAAAAGTTGTCTATTTTTAGATGTCAAAAATTGAAAATATGATTTTTGTAAAGAAAAAGAAAATAAAACGTCACAATTACAGGTTAAGACAGTATCAGTTAGTATTGTCATGGATAGCCCATGCAATCATTATTTTACTAAAGAACACTATTTTAATATATACCAATGGCTTCCTGATGATGTGTTATCATCTTAGCTCAAATGATCATAAGTTGCTACCTTGGGTACGATGAAGACATGAAGACCAAGATACATGAGGTACAGCTTGGGAGAATGGAGGAAATTTGTCCTCAGAGGTATATTCAATATTTCCCAAATGATGAATGAGAATACTCCAAAATACATTGTTTGCCATTTGACCTCTCTGCAGCCTTGTATTCTACACTCTGTATTCCCACCATAATACAATTTGATTTCCCTCCTCTACAGTATTCTCTTCATTCTACCATACCCTTTGATTGGCAATTTCTTATGTGATGACATAAAGCTGGCTTACAACAGAAAAGAGAACCACTCTGAAGGATGAAAAGAAGCTGTTTTTTTTTAGTGATGTATTGCAGCCAAATGTGATGGTCGGAAACACACTTTCTGTAGTATAGAAACCATCTAATTTTTTAACCCCTCCCCCAAGATTAAGGGGTTGGTTTACAAATAGAATGTACACTTTGTAAGTGCAGTTGCATTCATTTTACTCAGAGCTTAGTAAATATGTAAAGCTTCACTTTGTAAAGAATACCCATTTAGGTGCAAGGAAAAAAAAAAAAAAAAAAACGTAATTTTTACTTACATATGCTTGGATGGTGGAAATCAGCAGAACTATACCACATTTACTAAGCGCTGAGGAAAAGAAGTGCAACTGCACTTGCAAAGTGCACAGTCTATTTGCATTTAGTGAATCAACCCCTAAAAGTTTTGTTTATACAGGCATAATGGCATTCTTGTTGATATGGGCATAATGACATTCTTAACTAGAAAAGTGATATGGAAGCAAATGCTACAGGTTTTTTACTTCTGTCTAACACTGAATAATACAGTTACTTAAGAGGAAGCATTGCACACTAATTTTATCAGCAAGGGAAGACTGGAATTCATAAGATCATTGAGATTGCCACCCAGTTCTTTATTTCTTTCAGTGCTTTTTTACATTGTTCATGGTATTCCTACTTGACCTTTCTGCAGCAATCAGTTCAGTAGGTGTTGCACAGTTGCTATGTTTGGCTCAAGTCGACTATACCAATTAGACCATCCCAAAAAGGATCTGAGCTGTCTTACACCTTTGGACAGTGGTGCTTCTTACACTGCATGATTTTTATAAGATTTCTTTAGACCATTTTTTTTTTTCAATAACATATCCACAATATTGTGTTTTGTGTTAAGTTCTTATGCACACTGGTTCATTGTTAGAAATCATGGGGCCCCAAAGCCTGGACCTCTTTAGACATTATTCGGCTAAATAGACTGATTTCCTCCACATCCTTCCTCACCTTTCCTACCCTCTGCGATACCTATAAGCTACCACACTCCAAACTGTTTAGATACCTTCAAATTAAAAATTTCTATTCACCTTTGGTAAGCACAAATACCTCCATGTCCCAAAATCACAAATTTTGAATCAGCATGCCTAAAAGACCCCCCACTCAAGAGGTATGATTTCTTCCATATATTCACAAATTTCACAAATTTCAACGAATCCTGGCCTTGAAAAACCACCTTATGCCTGGAAATGGGAGGAAGACTTGGAAAAATCGTTGGATATGGCTGATTGGTCTAAAATCTGGACTGCAACTGAATCTTCTTCACCAAACATTCTGGTGGTAGAAATTAACTATAAGGTTCTAACTCGTTGGTACCTTGTACCCTCCAGGCTGGCCAAATTTTCGCCAACCCAAGCAGCTCAATGCTTTCGGGGCTGTTCAGATCCAGGCACTCATATGAATATATGGTGGTCCTGTCCAACGGTACAAACATTTTGGGGAAAAATATTTGAAATTGCCTCCAGAATGTTTGAACTAAAACTGCAACCAGATCCTGTCATAGCCTTACTCAACTTAAAACCAGATTGTCTCACACATAATCAATTTAAACTCTTTACTCAACTCCTCACTGCTGCAAAACAGACCATTGCAAAGGCATGGAGGTCTGCCAACTTAGAAATACCCGAGACCAAACACAGACTAAACACTTTCATGTCACATGCCAAAATGCAGGCAATAGAAAGAGACCAAATTCCTATGTTTGAAAAAACTTGGAACCCTTGGATTAAGTATCATTTATCGACAATATTTGATAATTCAATTCTTAAACCGTGGTAGCTAAGGAAACTCTTCACCCCATTATTATGATAATATAGCGTTCTTAATATCAACAAAATCACGCCATGTTACCTGGATTAATCCTGTGGACTCTTTCTCTTCTATTTCTATCTTTCCTACTATTCTTTCCTTTCCTCTTTCTTACATCTTAAACTCATTTTTACTATATTTTACCTATGTAATGATTTAATAAAACAATATCTCCAAAGCTCTGGTCTAACAAATAAGACAATTTATTTTAACATAAAATCTCCTTCATTCCCTTGGCCAGACAGTAACCAAATGTTAAATGGAAGATATTGTACTGATTACCTGGTTGTGATGAATTAATAAGCCAATGAGTTGTACCATTTATCATTTCTGTTATATTTTATTATTAGTACTTATTGTACCTAATTGTATTAAACTTTTATGCTCAACTAATAAAAACCTTTTTGACAAGGAAATCGTGGGGCCCTGTACAGCCTACCTGACGGGGCCCCCTTGAACCACGCTTTTGACCCCACCCCTAACCCCGGCTTGAAACGAAATGCAGGTTTGTTGCCATTTACATATGCATTCGGAGCCAATGCATGCGTTTGCAGGTAATAAACACGATGGAGCGGGGGCAGTTTAAATGTATTTTAAATTGTATTTTATTACAAGTTAAAAAAAAACTTATACTGTATCTTTACATTTTTATTTCGCTTTTGCTTTCACAAGGCATGAGCAACATCCCTTGTGATAGCATGGGCCATGACAGGTCCTGTTTATGGAGAGATCTGGGGGTCTCTTGGACCCCATATCTGTCCTCTGGCCTCCAAAGCATCTGATCAAACCTAGATCAGTTTGATCAAATGCTTGTTCAAGCTGGCAATGGCTTCTTTACATGAGCCCAAAACCGGAAGTGATAAAATCCTTGTCACTTCCGGATTCTGACATCACACGGTGGGAGGAACGACATCCATCCCTCATAGAAATCAGGGGGAGGGACTTTGGACTTTTTAGGCACAGTAACACAAAATAGATTACAAAAGAATTTTTTTTATTTATTGAAAAAACATATAAAATGCAATTATTAAAAACCACAAAGCAATCTAGATGCATAAATATTTAATAAAGTTGCTACTGTACAGAGCCATACAAATATATATACAGAACCCGGAAATCTGGACATCAATCCAAGGTATGTAGAGATCCGAGGGTATGGCTGGACAGTGAACATACAATAAATATTTCAACTAGAAACTGTGCTCAACATGTTGCGCGTGCCTTCACGCTTCTTCAGGAGCAAAGATTATTGTGGCTGAACAAAAATAGATAAAAGCATACAATTAATATACAATGATCTAGTGAACAAAAAAGATATATCATCAGTCACAACAGCTATGAAGCCCACAAAAGCCAGACTGTATCAGCACAAAATGAGAGAGATAGGGGGGGCAGAACAAACGGTCACCAAGGGGGCGTACAAAACATTATCAAACAGTGTAAGATAATTAAAAAGGATTTTTAGGGGTAGATAACCAGATATGTTAGTATCCCATAATAATTACAGTGCATATAAAATTTAATTTTTTTTAATTGTATGCTTGAATTGTATGCACGTGAAGGCACACGCAACATGTTGAGCAAAGTTTCTAGTTGAAATATTTATCGTATGTCCACTGTCCAGCCATACCCTCGGATCTCTACATACCTTGGATTGATGTCCAGATTTCCGGGTTCTGTATATATTTGTATGGCTCTGTACAGTAGCAACTTTATTGAATATTTATGCATCTAGATTGCTTTGTGGTTTTTAATAATTGCATTTTATATGTTTTTTCAATAAATAAAAAAATTATTTTGTAATCTATTTTGTGTTACTGTGCCTAAAAAGTCCAAAGTCCCTCCCCTTGATTTCTATGTACTATTTCTAGAACGTGGCACTTCTCTACTGGTAATGTATCCACAGTACCACTCTATGCTTTGATACATCCTTATGTTCAGACATCCATCCCTCTCACTGTGGCCCAGTAACCGGATGCTACTGGTCACATCTTAAAAGCAGTAAAGGTGGTGGTGGGACCCCCTTCCACCTGCCTGTAAAAGTAATCCAGTGTCTTCTTAGCCACTAGTATTACTTTTACTTTGTGCAGAACCGCTGGGGCTAAAAAAATGATATGTTGATCATTGCTGTAGTGAAGACCGAGATATCACCCTTCCAATCCAGAGACATACTGGTACGTCACTAGATGGGAAGCAGTTAAATGGGATTGGTTTGAGGGCCAATAAAAATGCAGCTCCCCTGCACTTTTACTGCCCCTCCAAATGAAGTGTAAATTAGCATCTCACTGTTTCTTATGATCATCAGCATTATGATAATCACACAGGCAGCAGAGTAAGCAGGTGCTCTATCATGGCTCTGTTATGACTCTGTCATGGCTCTGTGTCACAATACTTTTGGGTACTGACGTTGTTAACTTATGGCTGTACTGTATGTAACAGACTGTAACACAGCACAGCCATAACAAAGTCAGCACCCAAAAGCAATGTGATCTAGAGCCATGATAGAGCACCTGCTTATTGTGCTGCCTGTGTGATAATTGTAATGCTGATAGCCTGCTGTACTGTGAGACACATAATAGGGCTCAGTGAGTATTTCGTGCTCTATTCCCCACTCACTGTGTCCAGTGCAACCACGCTGTAGTCCTACTCTTTCCTGTCAGCCGCTCAACTTCTTCACATCTCATGAGGACTGCAGCCGGGAACCTAATGGAGAATCACAGTATCACTCTGCCAGTTTGGACTAATAGAATAGAGGGGCAGCGTGATGTACATGCACCCCAAAAGTAAATAGTCCCTCCGCTGCGCTCCCCTCCTGGGCCCCTGTGTTGACTTGATGGGGCACAGGAAAATGATATAACCCCTCTCTGTAAGCAAGTAGGAGCGGGGGAGGAGTTTAGAAGACTATTTTTTTTAAATGCAATAACGAACTGTACTGATGCCAGAGCCCCACTGTATAGCTGATGGGGGGGGGGGGGCGTGCGGTACAACGGAGCTAGTTGTACTCCCCTATCAGCAGCCCTGCAATGGATGTTTTTACAGCTGCTTGCATTTTGTTTCCTGCCTCTAAACGTCCCTATGTTAGTCTATGTGTCCGAGCACACATAGGCTTTAACAGCATTTAGTGGCAGGAGCTTTTAGGCTTTATGTACACTAGCAGCCAATAAAATTGAGTTTATGAGCTTTTGAGTTCTTTTTTGGCAAAGCTCCTAAACTCAACTCCATAAAAGCCTATTTGTCCATTTTTCATGTGTGTGATTTTGCCGTGTTTTGCATTTTCCCACGGCCACAAGAAATGTAGGCCTGGTGTACATGAAGCCTTATGCCCTGTACACACGGTCGGTGTGATAGGACCTTGTTGTTGAAAATTCCGACTGTGTGTAGGCTCCATCACACATTTTCCATCAGAATTTACAACACAAAAAAGTTTGAGAACTTGCTATAAAATTTTCCGACAACAAAATCCGTCGTCTCAAATTCCGATCGTGTGTACACAAATCCGACGCACAAAGTTCCACGCATGCTCAGAATAAATTAGGAGACACAAGCTATTGGCTACTGCCCCGTTTATAGTCCCGACGTACGTGTTTTACGTCACCGCGTTCAGAACGATCGGATTTTCTGACAACTTTGTGTGACCGTGTGTATGCAAGACAAATTTGAGCCAACATCCGTCGGAAAAAATCCATAGATTTTGTTGTTGGAATGTCCGTTCAATGTCCAACCGTGTGTACAGGGCATTAGGCTTCATGTATGCTGGCAGCTCCTGGCAGCTACTTAAGTTTAGGAGCTATTGTTTTTTTTTTTGCCAAGGTTCCTAAACTCAACTTCATAAAAGCCTTTGTGTCCATGTACACATAGGTTTTTAGCAAAGTTTAGGAGTTGCCATGTTTAGGTGAGATTAAACCCCCCTCTCCTGATCATGGAAGAATCACATTCAGGATAGGAATGTTTTAAACACAGGCACGGGAAAATGCAAAACACAGCAAAATCACAGTAAAAAATTGTGGCCAAAACACGATTTGCGTATTTACTGCGTTTTGCATTTTCCCGCATTCAGAAGCTGCCAGTGTACATGAAGCCTGAGAGGCAGAAAAAAAAAACACTGCCAGTGCATCCAGGAGCAGCAGAATTTGGGCAGAAAAAACACTTGATGCTACTAAAAGTTGCTAGAAGATGCTAAAAGCTGCTAAACGCATCTAAAAGCTAGTTAATTCATTTCAAACATTAATTCATTTCAATGGCCAGAATAAATTATTTATTCTGGCCAATTAAATGAAATAACACCAAAGAGCTTGAAACCTGTAAAAGCTCTTAAAATCTTGTAAAAGCTTTAGACACTTGTACACGCGTCAGGCAATTTTTCTGCAAAACCACTGCTTGCTTCTAGAAGAGTTAAAAAATGTCCTGTGTGCATGATGCCTTACATTCAGACACAGACACACTTTCTGTGTTTTGGACTTTCCTGGAGCAGATAGGAATTGATCACAAAATCTGTGCGGGGGGGGGGGGACTAGTTGCTGCTGCTGATTTCTGGAAATGGCTATATTTACATTACATAGTTACATAGTAGGTAAGGTTGAATAAAAACAATAGTCCATCCATTTCAACCTGTGTAGGTGTACGTATGTCAGTGTCGATAATTATTTCCCATATCCCTTTATGTTGTGTTCTTTAAGATGCACGTCCAAGAGTCTTTTAAAATTATCAATACTCCCCGCTGACACCACCAATTGTGGAAGAGAGTTCCACATCCTTATCACCCTGACAATGAAAAACCCACTACTCAGCTTGTCCTCTTACACTCCCTGAGATTGAATAGTTTTTTTCCTACACTGGGATCTCCATTGAGATATTTGTAAATTGCTATCATGTCCCATCTCAAGCGTTGATTCTCCAGTGAGAATACATTTAGTGCTTGTAGTCGTTCCTCGTAATTGAGGGAGAAAGTTTCTGGCATCCTATACATTCATATATTTACAGTCAGTGTGTGCTTGTGTTTGTAAGACTTGGAGTACATAGCGAAAGATCACACTGTGTTTTCAGGGAGAGACATTTTCTGTCTTTTTATATAGTGCCACTGAAAAGTCCTATATTTACAGTCAGTGTGTGTTGGCTAGACTTGGAGTCGATCAGAAAAATAAATCACAGTGTTTACAGGGAAAGATACCTTTTTGTGTGTGTCAGTACTCAGCAACAATTTCAGTTGCTGTTTATTTCATGTTTTTATATATTACTTTTTTACTTTTTGAACTGGAGTCAGTACAACATTTCTGATTCTTTTCTCTTAAATGATATTCTCTAATTGCTGACAATCTACATTTTGTAAAACCATTATTTTATTCATATAACTCCATATTAAAAAGTCAGCTAATAATGACCATTTGTTTAAATATTACATGATAATATAAGATCTAGTATGCCCTCCAATTCAGAGCCAGATTACGAAATTTGTTCTCAACTAATGCATAAGAGTGCCTTTATCACCCGCCATATATTTTATTCACCCTATGTCATACCAAAATAATTAACTCCAAGATGACATTGAATAGACTGTTGGGAAGTGGGTAATACTCTCCTCAATGTGTTTCAAAAACGAAAGTGTTTTCTTCCTCAGGAGATGCAGTAAGTGTGTTTGAAAAACTTATATCAATACCCGTTTGTTAAAATATTACCAGAAAATATGGTATGCCTTGCAATTCAGAGCCAGATTACACAATTTGTACCAGCTCATGCATAAGAGTACCATAGCACCCACCATATGCCTTATTTTCACTATGTCATAAACATACTTAATTCCAGGATGGTATTGAAAAGATATTGAAAAGATTAGTGGGAAGTGGGCAATACTCTGGTACTTAATTCCAGGGTGATATTGAAGAGACTAGTGGGAATAGGGCAATACTCTGGTCAATGTATTTTACAAACTATGTTTACTACCTTTGAGTGTGTTTGAAAAACGTATATCAATAACCAAAATCATTAGTAATAATCCAGTTATAATGTTATGGTACATAAACCATAGCTTTACAATTGACTGTTACTAGCGTTGGGCAAACTGTTCAGCCGAGCAAACATTAGGGCCGAACATCGCCAAACCCCCGAATTTCACCTTCAGGATGTTCACCTGCCGAGCGCACAGTCAATATGTTGTTAAGGAGTGGGGCCAGGAAGCCCGCCCCTGTGTCCTTAACAATGAAAGACTTACTCGCTGACAGCTGAAAGAAAAAAAATGATTGCAATACAAAATCATTTAAAAAAATGTCGTGGCCCCCCAAATCCATATTAGACCCTTATCTGAGCATGAAACCCAGCAGGCCAGGAAAGGGGCGCCCCTCTCCCTCCTGAACTATACCAGGCGACATGCCCTTAACTTGGGAGGTGGGTGCTTTGGGGCAGGGGGGCTCTGCCAGTCAGTGATATTCTGAGGGGGGTGGGGCCACCAGGTGATGTCACCAGGTGGCCCCACCCCTTACCTATTTAAGAACTGTCAGATGGCGGAGGCGGTGTTTGGCAGTCTGCCTTCTTTTTTCGGGTCCAGGGGTGTGGCGGGCATTGCGATTGACAATGGATCCACATTGGGGGACATTTTTTAAAATTCTACTTTTAATATTTTAAATAAAGGACTTGTCAAAAACCCTTGTAGTGTTTTTATTTATTTTTGACAGCTTTTTTGGTGAATGAGTAGGGGTATAATGCACTCATTCACATGGGGGGCGGGATCTTCCAGATTCTGATAAGCCCCCTGCCTGTAGACCTCTACAACCACTGGCCAGGCCAAGCACCCCCCCCCATGTTAAGGGCATTTGGCCTGGTATGGTTCATCCGTTAAACAACCCACTTTCCTGACCTGCTGGGCTGCATGCTCGGATAACACTCTGGTATATATTTTGGGGGCCCACGTGTTTTTTTTTTTACATTTTAGCGTGGGGTTCCTCTTAAAATCCATACCAGATCCAAAGAGCCTGGTAAAGACTGAGGGGGACCGGGAATTGGGAGTCAATTTAAATGTTATTTGACTTGTTTTCTTTAGAAAGTTCATGTTTGCTGCAGCAGGTTCTATACTATGCTACAGATGCACTACTTTACAAGCAGACTAAGGGGACCCCCATGCACTATATTTAAAGGAAT
Source organism: Aquarana catesbeiana (assembly GCF_042186555.1). Lineage (NCBI taxonomy): Eukaryota > Metazoa > Chordata > Amphibia > Anura > Ranidae > Aquarana > Aquarana catesbeiana. The sequence continues at coordinate 255,159,184 of NC_133324.1, read as the reverse complement.
TTTTCATTTTTATTGTATCACTTTAAACATCATTAAAATCACTGCTCCTTTAAAAACAATTGATTTAAAAAAAATTGCATGGATACTATATGTTCCTCAGGGCAGTACTCAGACCCCCATACCCCTTTTATGGGCAATTGCTTGCATATAAGCCTTCAAATTAGGGACTTTTGATTTCACATGTTTGGCTCCCATAGACTTCAATGGAGTCCGCAGTTCAGGGATGAACTTTTCCCCTGTTCGGGAGTTCTGCTTCAAACCGAACAGGGAGGTGTTCAGCCCATCTCTAACTGTTACTATTACTCATGGTATTTGCATCATTTTTTTAGTTACATTCAACACATATCCTGAGGAAACAATGTAGTCTGTTCAATAAAATCCGTGAATTATGTATTTTGTTATGACATATGGTAAATAAGGCATATGATTATAGGGGCACTCTTATGCATGAGTTGAGTTCAAACTGTGTGATCTAGCCTTGAAATGGAGAGCATACCAGATCTTATATTATCTTGTCATATTTTAACAACAGATCATGATTGGTAAACTTTTTAGTATGGCTTTGTACCCATAACATTTATATTTTTACAAAATGTATGTTGTCATTGCTATATCACATAAAAAGCCCCTCTATAATATTACTATGTGTTGTTGCTCCTACAGTACTAGGGATGTGGGAAGTAATTGATCGTTTATAATTTATATTTCTTCTTTGCATGATAAAACTTGCCTTGTCTCTCTCACGTAAATTGCGGCCTAATAAATCTGCTTACATACTGTGTAACTACTGCAAAACATTTTCGACTATTGTTTATAAACTTATAAAGAGTCAAATTAGTGCAGCACAATATATAATTCTATATATAGATGTTGGTACAGGAAAAATCCTTGGCTACACCTGAAGGGCAGGGACACCACATGGAGGACACACAATTAGAACCGCTGTATGGTATAAGTGACTGATCTTTCACCACCAATATCAAGCTCTTACCAGATAAGATGGACCTCTGAGCTAACAGAAGGTCATGTAGGCTTGTATCCACAAAACAGGATAGATGCAATGGGTAGATGCAGTGAACAGAAGTATCAAGTGCAGCTGATGATTCAAGAACCAGTATATGGGATGGAGAAAAAAATGATCTAAGTGTTCTCCGCCAGGTAAGTTTATTTAAAACCACAATAGTATACAAAAAAACTTGTGCTCAAGCAAAAAAACGACAACCGTAAAAGAGATAAAAGCAGCGTGTATAACAACGCCAGTGACAAGGTATAGCACGCTGCTAGAAATGATCGCGGGTGACGTTCGCTAGCTCCTCCCCCGTACACGTTACGTTCTATGGGACTTCGTCAGCAGGGCCCATTTTTTACCATCAATTTTATTTATCAATTTTGCAATGTATATAGATTAGGATTAATAGCTCAAGTAAATGTTTATGGTATCAACCACAAATTTTGCATAGCACAAATCACTTTATGGTTTATTTAAGGTTTTAATAGTAATCACGAAGGTTCTATAACATAGGTAACCTATATAATGATTTAATTTTTCATCTCACATCCAAATAACACTAAGCACTTTAACTACTGGAAAATACCATTCTTTAAGTTTAAATAGCACGTGTCACTTTACATGTTTACATTTATTTATATCTAGATCCTAGTTAGGTAAGTGTCAAGGTGGAGGCAGTAGCCAATATCATTGAATATGTTTTTTACCATCAGCGCGGGACACCCCTCCCCATTAATTCTAACAAGCAGATAGCTGCAGTCATTTAGCCAATACACCACAATGACCGGCAGCTGCAGCTATTCGTGGCTTTTCACACAGTGCGAATGAGTAGATTCCTGCTGTTGGGATTCGTTTTGTGGCTAAATGTCCATGCAAATACAGTGTCATTAACTGTTAGTATTTGTGTTAGGGTGGTTTAATGTCATATAGCTAAAAGAGAAATGATTTAATATGGTCACTTTTATTGTCACTTTTATTGTATCTGTTAATAAAGCTGTGGTCTTTCATTTCCAACTTTAAATGGTATTTCATGTGATGGCTTTTTAGCAAGATCTTTTAATTGTAGAGTATAATCATGGGTGGGATCCTGATCCAGTTTTATCAATGAGCTGCCTTCCTATATATAATAACCATGAATGTATTTTTTTGACAGGGAACAAGAAATCAGGAAAACAGATGTTGGTGCAATACAATAAAGTATACTGCATTTTTAGAAACAACTTTGTCAGCATTCCTATTTGTAGAAGAAACTGGGACCAACGTGTGTATACCGTTTTTATGAATTTATAGTGTAATAAGATACATATGCTTGTGTATCCACACATGCATACAACAATTCAGCCGCTGACACTGTTCACAGTCCCATGTGTGCAAAAATAAATATTTAACAATAAAGTGTCGCGCTAAGCAATCAATATCCAATATCCATGCATAAAGTGTCAATATAAATATTATAAATGCATATCCGTGTATAAAGTGTCAATATGAATATTATAAATGCATATGTATAAAGAAACTTCATGCCATATATCTACAATAAAGATTTTTGTTTTTAAATATAGTAATTTAAAGCGTTATTGCACTATCCGGTTTGTTTTTCTTTTCATTATCACAAAGCTACAACTCGATGAGGATCCAGGACATCTGAGAAGTTATTTCCACAGAGCCCAGGGGAGGCTCATCAGTGTGTTTAGACCAAACTTAGTTGTGCGGTCACACGCTTTGAGGTTAGGATAACCACAAAGTGGGAGTGCTGGCACGTATTTCTAAGTTTGGAGCACTTTTCACAAGGATCTTTACTTTATATCGACATATTGTTCAATATGGACTTTCACTAAAAAAGGATGTTTGTACACAGAATGTTGTTAAATATTTCAACACTGCAGCACTTTATTGTAGATATATTTCATGAAGTTTCTTTATACATATGCATTTATAATATTCATATTGGCACTTTATACACGGATATGCATTTATAATATTTATATTGGCACTTTATATATGGATATTGATTGCTTAGACCGACACTTTATTGTTAAGTGTGTATACTGTTAACTATAAGGTCACCAATATTCTTATTCTATGACATCAGAGTTCCATTTGCCTTTTTATGCCTGAAAACAGAAAATGCAGCAACGCGGCACTTAAGTCATTTCACTCTATGCATCTCTAGAAGCTATATGGAAATAAGCCAACATCAATGATGCAGAAAAAAATAAAATTCTATGAGTATAGAGCGTTCCCTCGACTTCTACAAATATGTGTATGGTAATGAAGCATGACTTCCTCTAAGAGCTGGTAAACAAACCTTTCCAAAAAAGATATACAGTCACTAATATTTTTATTCCCCGTTTGAATTCTGGAAATTTTTGTGGTAGCCATGTACTTAAATAGACCACATAATTAGGATTACACTGAACAAATACTTGTGTCTTTAGTTAAGACTTTCCTTTAATCAGAAGCATTGTTTGTGAAACCACTGATGGAAAACTACAATGGTATTAACCATTCAGAATCACTTAGTAAATTACAAAATCAATCTTAGATCACATAAATAAAAAATGTACTTTTACTTTAAGTTCCAAGTTTTGTCATGCACGAAAACACCACTAAAGCTGAAGGTTGGAAGAGGATATATTACAGTACTTTGTGTTGTCACCTCAAATCTGTCACACTTGCGGGAAGGTGCCATGACGTTACAGCTGGTTGACACATTGCAAAATCTGTTTTTACATTTTAGATTTCGGCTACCCTTGCTAAGTTATCAGCAGTGGAAAATCTGATTTGGAACAGTTTATTTAAATACACTCCTCTGTGTTTGCAAAGAATTATTCAAAAAGGCATTTGACTGTATAGTGTATCATTAATCAGGGCTACTTAAGCTGACTATTTGCTTTTGCACACAATTTTGTGCTTCCTTTCTTTCTTTCCTTAAAAAAAAAAAAAAAATCAGTTCCATCTTCTTTAAAAAGATTCTAAAACACACACACGCACACATACAGACACACACACACACACACACACACACACACATACACACATACAATTCACACCTGAACCGGACCCAAAAACGCACAGGACCCTTTTTGAAACTGCACCACGGCCACTCCGGACATGTGCACAGATAGAGCATTCATGTACTTTTTGGCAAAAATATCAAAGCTTTCCATTGAATCTAGAGTCACTTACTTTTCTTGTCCTAATCCATGTTTCCAGGCGTTACCATTAGTACTGTTTTCTTCCTGAACAGACTTTAGGTTATGACACAGGAAGGAGTTGACCAGCTGACTTCATTAGCACACACCCAGCATTATCCACCCTCCCATTCCCAGGTGCACATTTTTTTTAATGAAATGCAATCAATTGGTGATCATCCTTTTCACTAAATATACAATCAGATTGCATAGTGTATGGCCATCTTTATATAAGTACATAGGAGGGAGTGGACAGAAACACTCAGCTGTCATGCCCCGTTCACAACTCTGCATAGTGGGAACTCACATTCCCACGTGCATTTTTTTTTTTTTTTTAGCGAGGGGGGGGGGGTGTTTTGGAGCATTTTCACTCATCACACATAGGGCAGCCCACCCACCTGAAGGGGCCGCCCTACACACAGCAATCGCCCCAAAGAAGCTTCAGAACTTTTTTTTAGAGCGGAGCTTGGTGCGTTTTTACTGCAATTTTTGGTACAGCGCTTTTCTGAAATGCAAGGAAACAAATGCACAGATGTGAATGGAGCCTCATTGTTCTTGTTTTTTGCAACAACTTCACTTTCAGGCCCCATTCACGTCTAGCATAGTGGGAGCACACATTTTGTGTCTCGTTTTTCATCTGACATGCATAGGGCAGCCTATTGATTTCAATTGGTTGCACTACATGTGGTTAATGGGACATTTTGGCATTTTGTGGGTTGCATGTTTTTTACTGTGCATTTTGCAGAATTTGCCCCTCATTTTTTCACATGGCAAAATGTTTGTTTGCTTCTATGTTTGGTGTGCCATTAAGAATTAATGGCACTGAAAGCGCAGCTAGTCATTTTAAGTGTATAAAAAAGGCCATACACTATGCAATCTGATTTTATATTGTGTATTTAGTGAGAAGGGTGATCACTGATTGATTGCATTTCGTTTAAAAAACGTGCACCTGGGAGAGGGGGGTGGATGATGCAAGGTGTGTGCTAATGAGGTCAGCTGGTCAACTCCTTCCTGTGTCATGATTAGGGATGAGCCCAATGTTCGAGTCGAATGTAAGTTTGACTCGAACATTGGATGTTCACCTGTTCGCCGAACAGCAAACAATATGCGGTGTTCGAGGCAAATTCGAAAGCCGCGGGAACACCATTAAAGTCTATGGGACACTAACATGAAAAATCAAAAGTGCTAATTTTAAAGGCTAATATGCAAGTTATTATCATAAAAAATGTTTGGGGACCCGGGTCCTGCCCCAGGGGACATGTATCAATGCAAAAAAAAGTTTTAAAAACGGTTGTTTTTTCAGGAGCAGTGATTTTAATAATGCTTAAAGTGAAACACTAAAAATTAAATATTGCTTTAAATATTATGCCGGGGGGGGGAATGTCCTTAGTATGCCTGTAAATTGGTGCATCTCTCCCGTTTTTAGAACAGTACCACAGCAAAATGACATTTCTAAAGGAAAAAATGTAATTGAAAACTGCTCGTGGCTGTAATGTATTGTCGGATCTCGGCAATATAGATAAGAATCATTGAAAAAAACGGCATGGGTCCCCCCCCCCCAGTCCATTACCATGCCCTTTATTTTTGGTATGGATATTAAAGGGGTTGTAAAGGTAAATTTTTATTTTTTTTTAAATAACAAACATGTTATACTTACCTTCACTGTGCAGCTCGTTCTGCACAGAGTGGCCCCGAACTTGCTCTTCTGGGGTCCCTCGGCGGCTGTCTCAGCTCCTCCCCGCAATAACTAACCACCTTAATGCGAGCTCTCTCGCATGGTGGTTAGTTATTGCGGGCGCGCTCCCGTGATACAGCCGGCGGCTATAGCCGCTCGCTGTATCACTAGGTCCCGCCCCCGGCGCGCCGCGTCATTGGCTGTGATTGACAGCAGCGCGAGCCAATGGCTGCGCTGCTTTCAATCCATCCACTATAGCCAATCAGCGACCAGGCTGATCGGCTGAATGGAGGTCGGGAGCGACCGGCCGAGTTTCGAGGTAGCAAGTAAGTAAAACGGGGGGGCTGGGGGCGGCGGTATTTTCAAAAGTTTTTTCACCTTAATGCATAGAATGCATTAAGGTGAAAAAATGTATACCTTTACAACCCCTTTAAGGGGAACCCCGCACCAAAATTAAAAACAAATATTGCATGGGGGTCCCCCCAAAATCCATACCAGGCCCTTCAGGTGCATGCTTTGGCCAATCAGCAGCCGTCAATGCACTGCAATCTCGCAGTGCATTGACGGTCTCGCCATTCATTATAGCGCTTTCCGCAGGCACTCAAATTTCCCGCGAACGTCCCATAATGTTCGGCATTTGGCTAACGAGCGAACACTCGATGTTCGAGTTGAACTTACGTTCGAGTTGAACGTCTGGCTCATTCCTATTGATCACCTTTGCGTTTTTTACTTTTTGCGCTATAAACAAAAAAGACTGACAATTTTGAAAAAAAAAAATTTTTTTTACTTTCTGCTGTAAAACCTATCAAATAAAAAAAAATAAAAAAATCTAGTATCCTCGTCAATTTATGCCAATATGTATTCTGCTACATATTTTTTGTACAAAAAAATCCCAGTAAGCGTATATTGATTGGTTCGGGCAAAAGTTATAGCGTCTACAAACAACGGGATATTTTGTTTTACTAGGAATGGCGGTGATCAACGACTTATAGCGGAACTGTGATATTGCGGTGGACATTCTGACACTCACTGACACTTTTTGGGAAACAGTGACACTAATACAGTGATTACTGATAAAAACTGTGCACTTTCACTGTACTAATGACACTGGCTGGGAAGGAGGTTAACATCTGGAGTGATCAAAGGGTTAACTGTGTGCTTAACCAGTGTTTATGCGTACTGTGGGAGGTGCATTTACTAGGGGAAGAGATGGAATTTATTTCCTGCTTTGCAGGGACACAAATTCTATCCCTTCCCTCCTGTCAGAGCAACAATCTGCCTTTTTTACATAGGCAGATTGCTGTTCTGTCTCTTTGCCTGACGATCGGCGGATGCCTGTGAACATCGAGATCGCAGTACCCGATCGGCTTCGCTGCAAGCATGCATGCCCCCTACCCAGAAGAGTCGGATCACATAAATATACATGATCCGGCGCAGAGGTGCCACCCTGTAGCAGTAAAACTGCTATAGGTTGGATCTTAGTGGTTAAAATGAATTCCAGGTTAATATATGAACTAATAACTATGAAAACTGAACTAAAAAATCTCTCAGAATCCCATAGACCTGGCAGTCTAACTATGAGATTCGACAAGATCTCCAATGCAAAGGGCGGGGCACCTTTGCTACCAAGCTTTTAAGTCAGCACCAGCTCACTTCTATACAATACCACCCATACTAAAACAAGAGGTAATGGGGGGATTTCAATAAAGGTCCTGTGCCACTTTTCCAGCATTAATAGCCATTGTTAATGCATTGCGCCAAATTCAATAACCATTTGCTACACTTTTCTTCCTATTTGAAAGCCATGAGCCAAATTCAGCTAGTTCTTATTTGAGGCACTTTATCATTTTGTCGCAATCAATTGCGATAAATTCTAAATAAAATAATGATATTCTCTTGCGAAACTGTAGCTAATTAGGACCAACTCTCTTTTGGTGCACAGAGAGATTGAGGCCAGAATGGATCCACATTCTTCTGCTTCCCTGTGGCCATTGATTCCAGTTCAACTTGTTTTCAGAAAATGCTACCCTACCTGGCTGCCTCCAGCCACAACTGGCTGATCTTTCTTCCAGTCCTCCTGACCGACTTTCTGCCCCAGTCCTGCCCAACTGGCACACATCCATGGAGATTCCCCAGGGCAAGGATGAAGACTAAACCCACTGATGTCTTCAGAGAGCATAGTTGTAGCTGACAGTCTCTCCCCTTGTGGAATCCTTGCTCAGTGCTGATCTCTACTCACTGTCTGTCCTTTGCTCCTAAAGGTATTCCTCCAACTGCCTCCTGTGGTGGGATTCTTCTATGCCAGCTACCCAGAGCCTCCAGCCTGAGGTGTCTCCTCAAGGGCCACCAACAGCCTCTCCTCAGTTCTCAGTTCTCCATCTCCATCTTCCAAGGACCCCCTGGCTGGAATGGCCCATGTCTATTTATGGGGTTGTCTCTGCCCCCCTGCCAGTCCACCTCTGGGGATTGGTTGAGGCCCCATAAATAATCATTACATCTCTTCCTAACTCTTAGCCTCTAATTCTAAAAGGTTCTCCAACCTTTCAGACACCAGGGGGAGGCACCAGAGAGCTGCCAGGATGAGTCTCCCAGCCCTGAACTCTAGTGAACCCTGACCCAATTAAGCCTCACAGGCTTTAACATGAGTCATGTGAATTTTTCTACAGCGCCACTACAAGTAGCACACACTAGAGGATGCTACATAAGCAATTATTTTTATGAATGGCATCCATTCATGTTGCATTGTGTACAATTGTGATAGCTGGAATTGGCCACAGCTATCACATGGTACAGGTGTGCTGTGAAGTGCTGTGTCCTGTCCTTAGCATTTAATCACTGTGGTCAATCACAGAGATCACAATAGTACGCAATGAACGGCTATGAATGAAAGCCATTCACTGTGTACATTTGACATGTGACCAGTGTGATTGGTCACAGTGATCACATTATACCAGGGTCAACCTGACAGAGATCTGACAGTAATTTGTACACCAGTTAGAGCACCATCACTCCAAATGAAAGCGCCAATGCCAGTTCACTTCAGAGGTGTGTATGCCAGTTAGAGCAAATTGTAGAGCCAGTTCTCCTCAGAGATGCATACCTCAGTTAGAACAGCATAGTGCCAAACTGTAAGAGGAGTTTTAGAGCACCAGTTTTTCTCAGAAAGAGGCATGCGACAATCAGACCAGCATAGCGCCAAAGTGCAATAGAAAGATTAGAGTGGAAAAGCTGTGCGACATTTTAAAAGCAATTCGCCAAATACAATAGAAAGCTTAATGTGCTAGTCCCCCTCAGAGGAGATGTGCAACAAATTAAAGTGCATTTGTGCCAAAGTGTGATAAGAGTGGAGCTCCAGATTTACTCAGGTGTGAGACAAATAGTAAAGCACTACGCCAAAATTAGGTATCTGGTACAAACAGGTACATGATTTTGGCACATTCTACGATGCTTTCTCACTGCCTCTGAGACATTTAAATTAATTCTGTCTGTGCCAAGTATGTTAACCTTTCAAGTGGCTGTTGTGCTGAAATGCCACAGTTTTGCTGGCCAGGAACAGGTATTCCAAATATGCAGTGTTTTTTAAGCTATGTACCTTCTTCTTTGCTAAAAAAAATAAATAAAATTCCATTCAAGTTAGCAAAAACTTTTTCTGACAAAGACTCTTTACTGACAGACTAATGCCGCGTACACACGATCGCACATTCCGACAACAAAATCCATGTTGGCTCAAACTTGTCTTGCATACACACGGTCACACAAATCTTGTCGGAAATTCCGACCGACAGGAACGCGGTGACGTACAACACGTACGAGGAGCCGAGAATAATTGAAGTTCAATAGCCAGTGCGGCTCTTCTGCTTGATTCCGAGCATACGTGGAACTTTGTGCGTCGAAATTGTGTACACATGATTGGAATTTAGGGCAACGGATTTTGTTGTCGCAAAATTTGAGATCCAGATCTCAAATTTTGTTTGTCAGAAATTCCAATGCGAAATGTCCGACAGAACCTACACATGGTCAGAATTTTCGACGACAAGCTCCCATCAAACATTTCCTGTCGGAAAAACCTACCATGTGTACGCGGCATAAGAGTATTGCTAATAATAAACTGAACTGCTTTCAAAAGAGAATTTATTTTCCTTCTGCCATAGTACCAACCCTATGTATGTAAATTGCTTTATAACTGCTTGATTTGCTGTCCAAGCAAATAAAATATATATATATAAGTCTGAGTCAAACTGGATAAAACAATACAGAAAATAAGAGGCACATAGAAAGACAGTGGAAAGGAGCTGTAAAGGAAGACTTGCTGTCAGAAAGGAACAAAAGAAAAGATCTATGATATATAGTATATATGATGAGACTGATGTATTTCCAGACTAGGAATAACTCACAGTGGAGTATTTAATCTGTCTAGATTTATAACCTGTTAACATTGTGCCTGGAGCATAGATAAACATTACACACTCATAATAGTCACAAAATCTGTCACCTGGGTGCTATTTAGCTTGGATCAGCGGGTTAGTACTGATCGAAGAATAATAGTATGTGAGTTGCTAAGAGTCTCTCCAAGCCTCTCCATGGAGCATACTCCTTCAGCTCTAATAGAAAACACAAGTTGACACCGAGCCAATGAGCATCTGAAGGTAAGCCAGGAGTTCTGCAATATAATGGAATGCCTTTATGTGCTATAAGCTCTGAAATGCTTTATATCTAACTCGCTACAGAAAACAGGAAAGACATGAAGCTGCACTCTATCCCAAACATTACAGCAAGACATTCAATAAAAAAATGTAATAATTAGAGGTCATGTGTTGGACAGTTGTGTAGAATGATAGCATATTTTTTAGAAACATTGAAAAGCTGTTAAATAAAACTTAAAAGCCAAACCCCGGTCAACAAATAAATCATAGGTGCCCTCCCAAGACGGTTATGGTTAAATGCTCCTTTAGTCTTGGGGGTGTACATCAGAAAAATACTTACCTTTTTCCTCATGCTTACAGAGTTTTGCACCGCCAATTTCATGACGGATGAATAGTCCATCAAAGCTGCCCATTTTTTTTGGTCCTGCAGGTGCTTTCTTGTAACTTTGAAGGGACTGGAGCACAGCAAACAGCTCTGGTAGTGGGGGTGGGGGGGGGGGCAAAAATAATGTATGTATTCCTCTACTTTACACCCCCAGACTAAACAAAAATGTAACCCTTACTATTCTGGGGGGACACCCAAAAGTTCATCTTAAAGGCTGACCAAAATGCAGCTTTAGGTTTTGTAGTGTATATATGCACTGTACAAAAGAATTAAAGAATAAATACACACACTAACAAAAAGTACTGCAAATACTGTAAAACATGGCTGCTGGCTCCCATCCTTCTCACAACGGACATCTGAAAATCAAGTCCTATTTAACAATAATGCATTTGTAAATGATACGTTTTAGACTAATCGCAATGTATTACCACAAGGTTTATGCGGGAAACCATATACTTTTACATACGCCTTTGCAAATTCCTGCAGATTATTATGCATAAAATATCAAAATGGCAATCTTCCAATATGTGTGTGCATGACTTTAGTAGGCACATTATGGCCCGTACACAGATCAGAAATTCATACAAAAAATACCGCTTTCAAAGCGATCATACAATAATCTGATCATTAGTACACAGCTTTCGAGAACCGATCATGACAATTCATGTGAAATTATCCGATGGGACGAGCAAGAAAATATTTCTGTACAATACCAGGTCGTATGATTTTCGTTGTACAGCTTTCGTTCAAAATACAATACAAATACACTAAAACACATTACATCACTTCCGAATTTTTATTCTGTCGTATGAGTATTTTCACAACTTTAGTAAACTCTTAATTTAAAATTTTTGATATGAAGACTAGCAGGCGAAAAAAAAAAAAAGAGAGACGACCATTCGCCTGATAATCTTATCGTGGGTACCATGCATTAGTTTAGTGGCGGCCTGCCCCCTCTCTCCTCTCCACCCCCTATATGTAGTGGATCTATCCACGGCTGCCGCCCCCTATTCATGTGTCTAGCCCCTTTCGTGTCTCCGGGCACATGAATTACAGCGGCTGGGGGGGTTTGAAGCACCTGATTAGGCTCTAATAGGCTTCAAAATAGCGTGGGCTCAGTTCGCAGAGCATGTGTCCTGAGCCCACCCAGGTGTGTTGCAATAGGGAATTAATATTCAATGTTGCAACACTGATCCTCCTCCCAGCCAATCGGGAAGCGGGTCTGGTATCTGTCACATGATTGGCTGACAGTACAGGCGATCCTATTGAACACCTTGCAAGGAGGAGAGAAGCGTCTCTATGAGAGGAAACAGAGCTGCTCCCGGGACACATCTTGCTGCCATTCACCCGCTGCCTGACCTGCCACTAGGATCAGGTAAGTGTCGGGCAGACATCGGGGGTGGTTTATAATTGGTTGCCACAGTTATTATTAGGTTTCCCCTGGCTGAGTCCGCACCGTTGGCTGCGCGTGGGGTGGGTGGGTGGGGGGTGTCGCTGGATAAATCTGCTGGCGGGGGGGTTGGTTGATTGCCGCCCCCCCCCAAAAAAAATGAGCTGCCACTGCATTAGATTGTATGATTGTAGATTGTATGTTCTTAACAATGGATGGGGAGATGGATAGGAATGGTTCTATGTTCTCTGATTTAAGTTTTTCTAACAGCTGATCAAACTGTTCAAAATTTTCTTTTGTTTCTGGTTTGGGATTGTAGCAGTTCTTTCACAAGTTTCTTTTAACAGAAAGGAAAAAAATGCCCATATTTATGATCAGTTCTAAACAAATGTAACACACTAAACTTGACTGCATTCCATGCATTGGCTAGTGGATGTGGAGCTAGGAATGTTTACATACTCTAAATGGTCAATGAGACCTTCAATCAACTGTAGTTTTTAGATAACAGGTAAGCGGTGCAAAAAATCTTTTCACTGGAGTCAGGGGGTAGACCTCTACCATTTTTATAAACATAAATAAACAACTAAACCAAAATTGCTCAAATTAGGCAGAAAACATGGTTTTATTAAAAATAAAAATTTGATTAAAAACTAAATTCCCCCAAAAACATTTAGCTATGCATTAGAATTATATTACCAGGGGTTGTGGCGCTTCCTGTAGGGTAATAAATGGGAGGGGTGGTTACCCAGATGGTTTCCTTCAGTAGATCCCAATGGAGGTAACTAGACCTACCAGGGAGAAAAAAACTTTAGTTACCGTGAGGGTATGTGTGTCTGCACCTACACACACATATCCCCATGCACCCGTGTGTATCAGCAGATAAATAAATAGATGAGTAATGTTTTCAAAAAGGTCTGGTCTGAGGCCCCTAATAGTGTGGTAACTTTACACCATATGCCACCACTAGGTGAAAAAATCAATACCATATATGCATACTACTGATCTAAAATAACCCATCAAAATAACCCTTTGCTCATCGTGCAAGGAAAACACATGTAAGTATGAGTAAAAAAGTAAAAGACATTACATAATATCAAAAATAGTCCCAATAAACGTAATAAAATCAATTAAGTCCAAAGAAACAATTTTGCAGTGATTAAATTCCTTAAAGTGAAAAAACTTATGTGAAAAAACTTTTTAGTGAAACAGTTTTTTGTTCAAATCCAACGTTTCAGCAATTCCGTGACTTGAGTGCTCTCGAAAAATTCCTGTGACTTTTGTGCACCCCCTTTCGGGTCCCCACTCACCAGATCCAACGGCCCCACAAGGGGCGACCAGCATAAGATGTCTCAATCACGGTCTCCTTTCCACGGTAGTTGTACGGGCTCCCCAAGGTGGTTTCCGTGCCTCTGATTTTCCCAATGGATTCCTCCAATCTCAGATGGAGCAGGCTGCAAGGGGAGTTGCGGTCCAAATATTCTCTCCCCCACCTTCCTACCGAGCATCCAAATAGTTTCCCACTATTGGTTTCAATGTTCGCAATGGCTCCCTCATAGAAAGAAAAAATAGGAAGCTCCCATGGTGTAGTATATATAAAACGCTTTAATTCAAAAGAACTCCATCAGCTTACAGCGGAGTAAAAAATATTAAAATAAAATAAAATAATTATACCATATATTTAGCTAAATAAACAACCAGTGAATAAAAACAAAATAGCTCACTCAGAGATACCCTGAGGACAGGCCCATAGCGGTAAAGAAAGTTGAAAAAACGTGCCGCTATTTGGAGCTGTTTGCGCTCCACCTGCGTTCCAGCTAGGGCCCGTACCCGGAAGTGACGACGCCACGCACGCTACGTCACTTCCGGGTACGGGCCCTAGCTGGAACGCAGGTGGAGCGCAAACAGCTCCAAATAGCGGCACGTTTTTTCAACTTTCTTTACCGCTATGGGCCTGTCCTCAGGGTATCTCTGAGTGAGCTATTTTGTTTTTATTCACTGGTTGTTTATTTAGCTAAATATATGGTATAATTATTTTATTTTATTTTAATATTTTTTACTCCGCTGTAAGCTGATGGAGTTCTTTTGAATTAAAGCGTTTTATATATACTACACCATGGGAGCTTCCTATTTTTTCTTTCTATGAGGGAGCCATTGCGAACATTGAAACCAATAGTGGGAAACTATTTGGATGCTCGGTAGGAAGGTGGGGGAGAGAATATTTGGACCGCAACTCCCCTTGCAGCCTGCTCCATCTGAGATTGGAGGAATCCATTGGGAAAATCAGAGGCACGGAAACCACCTTGGGGAGCCCGTACAACTACCGTGGAAAGGAGACCGTGATTGAGACATCTTATGCTGGTCGCCCCTTGTGGGGCTGTTGGATCTGGTGAGTGGGGACCCGAAAGGGGGTGCACAAAAGTCACAGGAATTTTTCGAGAGCACTCAAGTCACGGAATTGCTGAAACGTTGGATTTGAACAAAAAACTGTTTCACTAAAAAGTTTTTTCACATAAGTTTTTTCACTTTAAGGAATTTAATCACTGCAAAATTGTTTCTTTGGACTTAATTGATTTTATTACGTTTATTGGGACTATTTTTGATATTATGTAATGTCTTTTACTTTTTTACTCATACTTACATGTGTTTTCCTTGCACGATGAGCAAAGGGTTATTTTGATGGGTTATTTTAGATCAGTAGTATGCATATATGGTATTGATTTTTTCACCTAGTGGTGGCATATGGTGTAAAGTTACCACACTATTAGGGGCCTCAGACCAGACCTTTTTGAAAACATTACTCATCTATTTATTTATCTGCTGATACACACGGGTGCATGGGGATATGTGTGTGTAGGTGCAGACACACATACCCTCACGGTAACTAAAGTTTTTTTCTCCCTGGTAGGTCTAGTTACCTCCATTGGGATCTACTGAAGGAAACCATCTGGGTAACCACCCCTCCCATTTATTACCCTACAGGAAGCGCCACAACCCCTGGTAATATAATTCTAGTTAGTAGAGAATCCCTAGGGAAGCTCTTTTAAGGGAGGCAGCACACCTAAACTATTGTCCTAAGCGCAGCTCTTTGCATTCAACTCTATTTAGCTATGCATTATCTTCAACAAAAGAACTTCAAGGGATGGGTACTGAAAATGTCAAATCTTAATCCATTATGATCCAGAATAATCAACGTTTTATTGTAATTAATGAGTGGAGTGGACATAATGCATTAGCCCTCTACTCTAGCCCCCTTTTTTTTAAGTTGTCATTTTTTCCCACAATTCTTTGCAAAATGAAGATTTTATTTATTTATTTATTTTACAAAATTGTCATATTATCAGGTTATTTCTCACACACAGCATAAGCATACAACAAATTACACCCCAAAATACATTCTGCTACTCTTCCCGAGTATGGCGATACCACATGTGTGAGACTTTTACACAGCCTGGCCACATACAGAGGCCCAACATTGAAGTAGCACCTTCAGGCGTTCTACGAGCATAAATGACACATCTCATTTCTCAACTACCTATTACACTTTTGAAGGCCCTGGAGCACCAGGACAATTGAATTGCCCATAAAATGACCCCATTTTGGAAAGCAAACACCCCAACGTATAATCTATGAGGCATAGTGAGTCTTTTGAACGGTTCATTTTTTCCAGAAGTTTTTGGAAAATGTGGAAAAAAAATGAAAACGCATTTTTTTTTACACAAAGTTGTCAATTTATAAGATATTTCTAACACATAGCATGTATATGGCAAAAATTACACTCCAAAATACATTCTGCTACTCTTCTCGAGTATGGCAATACCACATGTGAGATTTTTCCACAGCCTGGCCAAATACAGAGCTCCAACATTGAAGTAGTATCTTCAGGTGTTCTAGGAGCATAAATTACACATCTCATTTCATTCCAACCTATCACACTTTTGAAGGTCCTGGAGCACCAGAACAGTGGAATTACCCACAAAATTACCCCATTTTGGAAAGCAAACACCCCAACGTATATTCTATGAGGCATGGACTGCAAATAGGTACTCGGGTACTCTGATGGGCTGCAGATAGGTACTTGGGTACTCTGATGGGCTGGAGACAGGTACTCGGTTACTCTGATGGGCTGGTGACAGGTACTTGGGTACTCTGATGGGCTGGTGACAGGTACTCGGGTACTCTGATGGGCTGGTGACAGGTACTCGGATACTCTGATGGCCTGGTGACAGGTACTTGGGTACTCTGATGGCCTGGTGACAGGTACTCGGGTACTCTGATGGGCTACAGATAGGTACTCGGGTACTCTGATGGGCTGGTGACTGGTATTCAGGTACTCTGAAGGGCGGTGATGGGTACTCAGGTACTCTGTACTCATATGGACTGTGACAGGTACTCAGGTACTCATATGGACTGTGACAGGTACTCAGGTACTTGGGTACTCATATGGACTGTGACAGATACTCAGGTACTCATATGGACTGTGACAGGTACTCGGGTACTCAGATGAACTGTGACAGGTACTCAGGTACTCCTATGGACTGTGACAGGTACTCAGGTACCCGGGTACTCAGATAAACTGTGACAGGTACTCGGATACTCAGATGGACTGTGACAGGTACTCGGGTACTCTGATGGACTGTGACAGGTACTCGGGTACTCAGATGGACTGTGACAGGTATGCGGGTACTCTGATGGACTGTGACAGGTACTCGGGTACTCTGATGGACTGTGACAGGTACTCATATAGACTGACAGGTACTCATATGGACTGACAGGTACTCAGATGAACTGTGACAGGTACTATGATGGGTGATGACAGGTCCTCTTTATTGGGGCAGGCAATCGGTGTGTGAGAAGGAGAACCCGGTAACATCTCATTACCGCGGTTTGTTGACATTTAGTGATCGGCTGTGAAAGGATCACAGCCGATCACGTGGTAAACAGCCGCCGGCCAATGGCTGTTTACTAGCGTCGGTGACGAGCAGTGTTCCCGGAAACCCGCAATCGCGCGCATGCGCCATGCGCCATGCACAGTGGGGAGGAATCATCTGTGATCGCCCGTGACTTCATCGCGGCCGATCACATGGTAAACACTCCATGACCAATGGCTGTTCACCCCCCTCGGTGGCGAGCGGTGTCTCTGTGACATGCCGCCACCGAAGGAACAGGGATGCGCGTGCATGATAACGCGCATTCCCTGTTTAAATGGAGGGCCGTCATATGACGCCCAACCAGAACAAGAGCCGTGCCGCCTGGTCATCATATGACGGACGGCGGGCGGGAAGCGGTTAAACAGTATCCAGTTAATTTTGCTTCCTTTGTGTGAAATCCCTGGTGTTCCTGCCAGTCTCTTTGCTTTCCTATTAAAAAAATTGACCACACTAAGCAGGAGAACACACCATAGTCAGTTTTCTAGCTATGTTGGGAACTCAGCCTGCTCTCCTCCAATGATCAGACTCCGGACATGCCCCCCCTTCCACAAAGCCATTTACTGGGAAGATCAAAGTGCTGTTACTTCTCCTCCACCAGCTTTTCTGCAGCTAAGAACAGAGGAAATGTTATAAAAAAGGGGAAAAAAAATTGTAAACTGAATGGGTTGTTTTACAAGGTCATTTTACAGTCACTTTAAGAGCCTGATATACACAGCTCAATGTTTGTAACAGACTACAGTACAGGATCACTGGTCTCCACTCC
The DNA here is from genome assembly GCF_042186555.1 of Aquarana catesbeiana. Classification (NCBI taxonomy): domain Eukaryota; kingdom Metazoa; phylum Chordata; class Amphibia; order Anura; family Ranidae; genus Aquarana; species Aquarana catesbeiana. The sequence goes on along the minus strand of NC_133324.1, from coordinate 255,141,197 downwards.
TGGGAAGAGGCGCCACTGAGGGACAAGTAATGCCAGACTTAGATGAGTAAAAACAGTATTTTTTTTATTTTTTTATGAATATACTATAGAGTTAGAGTGGGGTAGGAGGAAGGGGTGGATGAGGAGGTTGATATTTGCCTAGAGATGAGCTTTATATTTTCATATGACATTTACAGATACCGGGGATCATTTGTTATGATATTGTAAAGTATAACTGCCTGACCCAGAAATGAAGAATTGTAATGTTTCCACAGTAAACACACATTGCAGCAGATTCATGCGGTGCATAAAATCTGTCTATTCTTAAAGCCTATAACAATCAACTATAGCAGGCCAGGTCATCTGAACACAGATAATAGATCAAAAATGTGGCAATAATACACCTATTTTATGAAACAGAAATATTCAAAGGAGACTGAAGGTTGTATACAGCTTAGAAACACTATTCTGACAGCAAATTATGGTCAGAAGTATAAACAACAATGCTATATACACCAGTGCCCATGACATTTATGCCATGTATTCTGCTTCCAGAAATACTTAACCCACAAATACATAACACATTGTACAGTTACAGCCAAGTACATTGCTTTGCCTATGCCAGATACACAAATAAGAAGCACATTGTGCAAGCTTTTTTCTGCTAATCATTGGCAAAAATGCTTGGATTCATACATACAGAGTGCTGCTGGAGTGGTGTTTTTCTGCAACCTTCAGATTGCAGCTACCATTTTTCTAGTGCAGATAAGAGAATGAAAGCTAATGCCTGATTCATTGCTACTGTTGTAAATGCAACTTTAGTTTTACATCATTTTTGTACATAAGCCATAACACTGCTATAAAGTGTGCCTACCATTGCCATATATCATTTATTAACCAGGTTTTAGGATACTGTTTTAAAATACATCTTAATATGGAGGTATCAAGTCCTTATACTTTCATAAGTGTTTTCAAAGTCTTATTATAGTCTTACTATATTGATTGAGAGACAGATACCTACATCATCAAACACTCTTATTGTTTGTTTCTATGATATACTGTATGTCAGCTTTGCCACAATAGGTTTAATTAATGACAAGGCAGTTTGTACAGATCCGTTCTACTGGTGAGCCACTGAATCCATTCTTGTCATGTTTTGCGAAGAAGACCTCCACCCACAATTACCATCACTGGCTATTAGGAGATTATGTTGTGGCTGTGCCATGCCATCATAACAAAACTGCAGACTTAATAAACCACTGAATCTTTGTTTGCCTTCAGTCCTATATGTTCATGCAAAATTGTATGGGACAATGTCAGCAGGGAACGTAAGGAATCACTTCCTAAGAGTTCTCTGTACCTTCTAAAGCCTAGCTAGGATCTACAAACTTCTCAGCTACTACAACCCCTAGCAAAAATTATGGAATCACAAGTCCCTGAGGATGTTCCTTCAGTTGTTTATTGTTGTAGAAAAAAAGCAGATCACAGACATGGCCAAAAACTAAAGGCATTTCAAATGGCAACTTTCTGGCTTTAAGAAACACTAAAAGAAATCAAGAAAAATAATTGTGGTGGCCAGTAACAGTTAGATTTATAGAACAAGCACAGGGAATAAATTATGGAATCACTCAATTCTGAGGAAAAAATTATGGAATCACCCTGTAAATTTTCATTACAAACACTAACACCTGCATCAGATTAAATCTGCTTGTTAGTATGTAGGTAAAAAGGAGTGATCACACCTTGGAGAGCTGTTGCAACAAGTGGACTGACATGAAGCATGGCTCCAACACCAGAGATGTCAATTGAAAAAAAGGAGAGGATTATCAAACCCCTTAAAGAGGGTAAATCATCACGCAGTGTTGCACAAGATGTTGGTTGTTCACAGTCGGCTGTGTCTAAAACATGGACCAAATACAAACAACATGGGAAGGTGGTTAAAGGCAAGCATACTGGTAGACCAAGGGAGACATCAAAGCGTCAAGACAGAAAACAGAAAATGTACAACAAAACAAATGAGGATTAAATGGGAGGAAACTGGAGTCAACATCTGTGACCGAACTGTAAGAAACCTCCTAAAGGAAATGGGATTTACATACAGAAAAGCTAAAAGAAAGTCATCTCTAACACCTAAACTCAAAAAAACAAGGTTACAATGGGCTAAGGAAAGGCAATCGTGGACTGTGGATGATTGGATTTCTGTCTTGACGCTTTGATGTCTTCCTTGGTCTACCAATATGCTTGCCTTTAACCACCTTCCCATGTTGTTTGTATTTGGTCCATGTTTTAGACACAGCCGACTGTGAACAACCAACATCTTGTGCAACACTGCGTGATGATTTACCCTCTTTAAGGAGTTTGATAATCCTCTCCTTTTTTTCAATTTACATCTCTGGTGTTGGAGCCATGCTTCATGTCAGTCCACTTGTTGCAACAGCTCTCCAAGATGTGATCACTCCTTTTTACCTACATACTAACAAGCAAATTTAATCTGATGCAGGTGTTAGTGTTTGTAATGAAAATTTACAGGGTGATTGCATAATTTTTTCCTCAGAATTGAGTGATTCCATAATTTATTCCCTGTGCTTGTTCTATAAATCTAACTGTTACTGGCCACCACAATTATTTTTCTTGATTTCTTTTAGTGTTTCTTAAAGTCAGAAAGTTGCCATTTGAAATGCCTTTAGTTTTTGGCCATGTCTGTGATCTGCTTTTTTTTCTACAACAATAAACAACTGAAAGAACATCCTCAGGGACTGGTGATTCCATATTTTTTGCCAGGGGTTGTAATCTCTAGATGAAGGAACCCTGAGCTCTCTTTTCTTTCAACCCAAAGGAGGAGGAAACCCAGATTGGGGTGTAGAAAAAAAAAGGATACAGTGTTAGATCTGCTACAATTAGACACTAGGAAGCAGATTGGTCCAAAAGCTTGCATCTTCAATATTTTATGCTGCAAACAAAAGGTATTACTGAAACGCCAAAATGCCTGAATGAATTAATGGCCAACTTAGTTCAAGGCTCTACTAGAGTTAGGCTAATACATTTAACAATAATAGCTTTTCTTTTCACATTTTGTTCAGCCAGTAAAGGGGTAAAGGATCAGGACCCTTTTCCCGGATAAGTAGGGCGAAGAAGTTGTCAGGGTGCACTCCCTGTGCTGACATTCATTAAGATTCTGCTTTATCATTTTTTAGCTTGTTTCCTCATGCCTGGCTATGATCAACATGTAGAATTCCATTCTTTCTAAATGACTTCGTTCACACTTGTACACTCAGTCATCCTATGATCTACACCCTACACTCAAAAAAGCAAATGAGATTTTTTTTTAACCCCTTGGTGCCACCGCCTCCTGGCCCTTTAAGTAGTTTAGGATGCAGGGAGGCGGGATAGGATTTATGATCGTGTGACCGTCGTGATTGGCTGTCATGGTGGTCGCATGATCGGAAAACTCCTGATCGTAAGCACTGATTAGGAGCTTTCTGTTAGCCACCAGTAACTGTGATGGTAGCGTGCAAGGTAGGCACTCTTGGCACAGCTGTTTTTGCAATACTGCACGCAAATATGAGGCCGTTTGGTGCCAAGGCCCACCCACTGAGAGGTTGTATATTTGTGTGTGGCCAGTGCCAATAGGTTATTGTATTCAGGCGTTTTTAGCCCCTATATACATTAAAAGGTCTTTTTGCACCCAAAAAACACTTCCCCTCCTCTATAATTGCTCTTCTTCCCTTGCCCTGTCCAGGGAAAAATGTCTGAAGCTTGACATAAGTGCAAAAGCATTTGCAGAAACACGTAGGAGAAAGGTTAAAAATCACTAGAAATACACTGTGAATGCAGGCTAATGGGTTTCCTTTTTGCAAGATGCCTCCGAAAGCACCCCAAAAAGTTGAAAAATATATCAGCTAGAATCAGCTTGAATGGCTAGGAGAATACCAGCTTGTCTGTTTGCTAATGCCTGTTAAAAAGAGTGTGTTTATAATGTCTGAAACTTTTACATCTTAAATAACTCATGCAACATTTTTTCCCATGATATCTTTACTTGGTGAACAAAGCCAGCAATGGCTTAAGCTGCTAAGGTGTCCTTTTATGAAACTGAGATCAGCGGCGATCCCGAGTCTCACCGTTGATCTCAGGTCATTACCACTGTATGAAACTGAGGTAATCAGCAGAGAACATGTTCTCCACTGATTATCGCAGCACAGTGAGAATCTGTAACTGACTGTCACAGAAACGGCCAGTTTATGAAGGTGCGATCTCGGCACCTCACTGGCAATCGGTGACAGAATTCTCACTTTCTGATTCACCATTTCAGAGGTGGAGAATCAAAGAGAGAAGCACGAAGCTGGCTGAGTATTCTGGAGGAAGCAAGAAGTCTTTTAACTTCTTTCTTTCACCGAACAGTCAGATCACATCTTCCCCACCATGACACACCCCAAAACCAGCAGGATAGGAATTTATAGTGTATATATATATATATATATATATATATATATATATATATATATATATATGTGTGTGTGTGTGTGTGTTTATTTCAATGTGTATGTATACATACATATATATATATATATATATATATATATATATATATATATATATATATATATATATGTTAGAAGGCCAGTGTGCTGGCCTGAATTTATGGGAGGAGCCCGGAGGGTATTTAAGCTGACCACTTCCCCTTCCTCTTTGTCAGTTTCAGTGCACGATACTACATGTCACTGTGCTGACTCTTCCCAGCTTACCTTGTGTTCATAAGTCTGTGCGTTCGATTACAAGTGGGTTGCGGCGTCTTCGTCGGCGGTTCTCGCTTGCTGTTGCAGGTAGGGTTCAAACCTTTTTGTTCATATGCAATGTTACCATTGGATATGTTTCCTATACCTGCAAACTTAGATTTGCAGGCTCGCTCTGCCTTGCTTGTCATCCTATCCACAAACATACGATTCGTTCGTAGATCCAAGCCTCTGAGCCATTGTCGGTTGTTCTCTGATATCACTCGATACAGGCTTCATTTTCTCATAGGAATCACTGTCTATGGGGTTGTCGTCTCATCCATTTGGAGATCAGCATGTATTATTTGCATGGGTTTTGTGTCTGATTGAGGTGGTAATTAGACCCACATGGGGCCTTGTCTGCACTTTGATTAGCCTGGGGGGCTGGGTGGTTGGTATGTGTTCAGTTTTAGAAGTAAGGTGTGGTATACACGCTGCAACCGATTTGTATTGGATTCACTTCATACATCTTACAACCGATTTGTATCAGTGCCATCTCTTTACAACCGATTCATATTGCATACCTGCTACAATCCGATTCGAACCTAGTCGCATCGGCAGCACAACGGTTCGCATTGGATGCATCCCGCTCACTGATTCTTATTAGTCCCTGTTGTACCCCACAAATGGTTCATTTTTTTTTAATGTAATTTTCTACTGACTGTTTCGTATTGCTTTCATGTCATACGAATCACAGTCGGATTCAAGCCTAGTCGCCTCGGCGGCACAACGGTTTGCATCGGTCTTATCCTGCACACCAATTTGTAGTGGTTCTTACCCTACGATTCATTATTTATTTTTTGTCCGATTCACATCACCTCAGCAGCTACATGCATCACAGTCCACTCCGAACCTAGTCGCACAAGCGGCACAACGGTTGGCGTCACGAGTATCCCACACACCAATACGCAACAGTCCCTATAACAAATCTATGATTCGTTACGTATGCCACTTCGCAGTTCCTTCCTACATATACAATGTCTGCTATCCTTTTCTTTTTCGCCTATCAGTAGGTGACCTTTCTTGCAATCGCTGCAAGCTACGCATCTCATCATAACTCCTTGCAATCACTGCAAAACACGCATCTCAGCATATACCCATTTGCAATCGCTGCAACATGCATCTCAGTATAAACTCCTTGCAATCGCTGTAAGAACACGCCTCTCAACATTTACCCATTTGCAATAGCTGCAAAAACATGCATCTCAGTATAATCTCCTTGCAATCATTGCAAGATCACGCATCTCAACATTTACCCATTTTGCAATCTCTGCAAAACATACATCTCAGTACAAACTCCTTGCGATTGCTGCAAATACATGCATCTCAGCATATACCCATTTTGCAATCACTGCAAGAACACGCATCTCATCATAGATGTTTGCAATCGCTGCAAGATACGCATCTCATCATAACTCCTTGCAATCGCTGCAAGACACGCATCTCATCATAACTCCTTGCAATCGCTGCAAGACACGCATCTCATCATAACTCCTTGCAATCGCTGCAAGACACGCATCTCATCATAACTCCTTGCAATCGCTGCAAGACACGCATCTCATCATAACTCCTTGCAATCGCTGCAAGACACGCATCTCATCATAACTCCTTGCAATCGCTGCAAGATACGCATCTCATCATAACTCCTTGCAATCGCTGCAAGACACGCATCTCATCATAACTCCTTGCATTTGCTGCAAAAAACACGCATCTCGGCATATACCCATTTTGCAATCTCTGTAAAATATGCATCTCAGTACAAACTCCTTGCAATTGCTACAAATACACGCATCTTACCATTTACCCGTATACAATCACTGCAAAACATGCATCTCAGCATAAACTCCTTGCAATTGCTGCAAATACACGCATCTTAGTGATTACCCACTTGCAATCGCTGCAAAACATGCATCTCAGTATTTACCCATTTTTGCAATCACTGCAAAACACGCATCTAAGTATAAACTCCTTGCAATCGCTGCAAAAACACGCATCTCAGCATATACCCATTTGCAATCGCTGCAAACATGCATCTCAACATATACTCCTTGCAATCGCTGCAAGCACACTCAGTGGTGCTCATACAGCCCACTTCATTTTTTAGTGGCACTTAATCAGTCACTCGTCTCCAGTGGCATTCATACGAGCCACTCATCGTTTTCGTCTGTCTTTTCTCCCTCAGGTCAGTCGAGTTCAGGTTCCATCCAGTACCAGGTTGGACGTTATTTCCCAGGTAAAAAGAAACGCTATGTTTGCATCTTCACCAGGGCCAGTCGCATACAAGGGGGACACATAAAAAAGAAAAAAAAAAAAAAGTAAAATCTTGTTGCACTCATGTCACCCCTACTGCAGGTGTTCCCGGTCGACCGAGTTTCGATCATAACCAGGACCTCGCTACTAGAGCGTCAGTCAGGGCCTAGTTCATGGGCTTTTCTATCACATCATTCTGCAGCACCCTTTCACTATACCGTTACTTCACATACATCATTGGACGTGATCTCCAGGCGTTAGTTCTGTCACATATGTCTATACATGACACTCTGTTTTCGAAGGGCGACCCTTCACCTCGCAGACAAGGTCGCTTAACAGTAGACTTGCTGGCAGTGCAAGTGTTAGCAGGCCGAGCACACGTCACCCCCTACAGACCGCAACATTCCTACGTAGGCCGTACCAGACTTCTACTTCTCGCCCCAGTACGCCCTGGGGTTCTGGTCTTCAGGTTTGTGCTTGCCACAAACAGGCACCCGAGCTATCGGTTATCTGGTCAGTCACCTCCTGGCCCACCTCGGTCGCCATGCACTCTTCTGAGTTTTCTAAATTTCCACTCAACATAAGTTCTGCACAACAGAACTCTGTCAGCTCCTGTCTATGCCTATCATTCCTTTTTTCTGTACTTCTTCCTTTTTCCTCTGCTCTGAGTTTTCTCTTTACCACTCCGCTCTCTATCCTATGGCTATGACTCCTCTTAAATATGAGCACCCAGCCCCCTTTTTGTCTTCTGGCAGCGAGGACTTCACACCCGCCCCTCTGTTCCCCCCCCCCCAAGCGGTTCAGAGCGCGGCTGCCTGCAGTCCCTCAGAGGACGGAACATCCCCAAACTCATAGCTGTGTCGCAGGGATATTCCCTTTCCTGCTAACGGCCAGGAAGGCAAAGCTTTTCAGGCTCCTCTTCCCGCCTCCAGCTTCAGCTGGGTCCAACAGGCATCCCTACAATCCATCCACGGGGCCCAGCTGCACTCTTTGGTCTCCCCCTTAGCCGCAACAGTTTGGACGTCCAGACCAGAGTCACACCTTTGAAAGTTCGCCCATCCATGGCCCTCCCGGACCTGGTCATGGTCCTGATGACAGCTTCTCCTTCTGCAGGTACACCAGGCTCTGCACCAATCGTCCTCCCCGTTCATCTTGTCCCGACCAGCATCAGGGAGGATATATTGGAGGGCAAAGATGTCAATTGGCATCCCTGCTCATCTCAGTCCATGACTTAGCTGACAACAAATCATACGCCTGGGGGGATGTCTCAGTGGTTGTCAAGTCGAGAGACCCCAGCCTCAGTCGTAAGCTGTCAGCCACTGAGTTCGCCCTGGCCTTCGGGATGTTCAGAGATGTACTTTGTTCAGCCACCCTCAGCAGGAGGGAGGAGCAGGACTTATACCTTCATGCAGTGACCGATCTTGCTTACAAATATGGAGGTTTTGCCTTCTATGACCATCGGTCATTTTCAGCCAAAGCAGCAGCGAGACTTGCCCAGTTCCAGATAAGCTCTGACTGGAGCCTCACAGACACGGAACTCTTTTGTCGCCACTTCGCCCACAAAGCTGACGGTTTCGCCCAATCCCTCACTTGAACCTGTCACACCAGGCCCAGTGTCACAGGGTTATCCATTATCCTGCTTATCGAACACCTAGACATACCCCACCCGGTAGATCTAGACAAGCTAAGAGAGGTCTTCAACAATCTCAATGAACACATAGTGGAAGGCCCAACACATTTCATAAGTTTCTCAGGCATCGTCCTGGATACGCACGCCATGCAGCCTAGCCTGCCTTCTGACAAATTAGCTTGTGTTAGGTTGGTCATTCAGGAGTTTACCCGGTCACAGGAATGTACTAAAAGACAGCTGCAGTCCTTGATAGGCATGCTCAATTTCGCTATGAGAACAATTCCTCAGGGGCGGTCGTTCATCTCAAGGCTCTTAGTCTTTCTTGCCCGAGTGCAGGACCCGACCAAGTCCTCAGACTAGACCCAACAACAATAGCAGACTTGGCTATGTGGGACGAGTTTCTCTTCAACTGGAACGACATATCAATGTTTTTCCCTCAGTATCAGCTCAGTCGCCCCAGGTAGTCACAGATGCTGCAGCCTCCACTGGCTTTGCTGCAATTTTTGGCCATCACTGGTTTGCCAGACCTTGGCCCCCGGAAATCTGCCTGATTCCTGGTTTCCCTCGATCTTCGTCATTGTTCGAGCTGTACCCCATTGTGGCAGCAGCCCAAGTCTGGGGCCACACGTGGACAGATCAGACAGAGCTCTTCACCACAGACAACCAGGTTACAGCTGACATCATTAATAAGGGTAGATCCAAGTCCCTCCCCGTCATGTCCTTCCTGCGCAGGCTGCTGCAATTGTCACTACATCACCAAATTTAACAGTTACTGTAAGCATATCCCTGGCAAGTGCAATACCGCAGCCGATGCACTGTCCCGCTCCAATTTTGTCTCATTCTTCCAGCAGGGACCCGGAGCCGACCCATCATCCACTCCTATCCCACCTTGGTCTCAACTAACAATGGATTGAAGCCACACCTTGCCAATGCAACCTGGCTCATCAACTACTCACTGTCTAGCAACACACTAAAGGCTTATCCCACGGCCTGGAACACCTACCGTAGGTTCCTTGCCACTTGTCCCGGAACCACAGTAGATGACATCACTCATGTCCTAGCCTTTATATCTTATTGCCACACACAGCTGGCTCTCCCTCATACCCCTATCAGGCTGTACCTGGCCGGTATCCAAGCCACTATGTCCTTTATCTTACGGTCTCCAAAACGCAACAAACTGGACCCGGAGTGGATATAAACTTCTTTCGAACCAGCAACGCCTGGTGCCCAGCAACGATCTTTTGACCGTCTGCTCTTTCAACTACCCAGCCAGCCAGTCTCCAGCCTGTTACTGCCTTTTCAGGTCAACCCCCTGAGTGGAAATCAGTTTATTAAACATGTTTGGGTCCTACTGGTCAACTTAGGCATAGACCCCGGGCGGTATTCCTGGATATTCCTTTGGATAGGCGCAGCCTCAGCCACATCTCAGCACGGAGTACCAGACCATGTGACCAAGAAGCTAGGCAGGTGAAAGTCTGCCTGCTTTACCAGATATATATTCCCTCAAGATGGCCCTTTCTCCAAGCTCACTCAATGAGGTTAGAGGCAATAAAGATACTTCCCTACCTGGTTATTTTTGGCACCTTTTCTTGCCATACCTACCAGACGACCAAAAGCCACACCTCAGGTCTATTTATGTTGTGAGTCTTGTCACGTGTTTATGTGATCCACATTTGTCTCGGTCTTAGGGCCACGACCATAAGTTAGAAGGCCAGTGTGCTGGCCTGAATTTATGGGAGGAGCCCGGAGGGTATTTAAGCTGACCACTTCCCCTTCCTCTTTGTCAGTTTCAGTGCACGATACCCTCCCTCCCATTCCCCTTTTTACAGCACTTCTCAGCAAATTCTCCTCCACAATCATCCATTACTTATCTTGGGTATGGCCCCTTTTCTTGCCATACCTACCAGACGACCAAAAGCCACACCTCAGGTCTATTTATGTTGTGAGTCTTGTCACGTGTTTATGTGATCCACATTTGTCTCGGTCTTAGGGCCACGACCATAAAAATATATATATATATATATATATATATATATATATATATATATATATATATATATATATTTTAGATGTTCATGTCTCTGGCTGAGTTCACACTTGTGCGATGCGTGAACCAGCGTGATTCCTGTGGGGGTTTCCACATCGCACCTGCATTGACATCTGCGCACCACTGCGGGTGTCAATGTAAAGTTAATAACACCCCCAGATCATTTCACAGATCGCAGTGCGAACCATGTAATGGTGCAGGAATTGGATCGCATGGGTGTTCCCACCCATGCGATCCGATTCCAGTGCGGACCAAATAAAGGGTCCTATACCATGTTGGTGCAAATGCAATATGATTTAAATTTGCATCGCACAAACATTGCATGTGATATGCACAGCAATGCATCACATACAATATCTGTGATTGCACAATTGTGATGCCAGCATCTTTCTCTCTCTCTCTATCTATTTACAGTATTTTACAAAAGTGAGTACACCCCTCACATTTTTGTAAATATTTTATTATATCTTTTCATGTGACAACACTGAAGAAATGACACTTTGCTATGATGTCAAATAGTTAGTGTACAGCTTGTATAACAGTGTAAATTTGCTGTCCCCTAAAAATAACTCAGCACACAGCCATTCATGTTTTAACCGCTGGCAACAAAAGTGAGTACACCCCTAAGTGAAAATGTCCAAATTGGGCCCAATTAGCCATTTTCTCTCCCCGGCGTCATGTGACTAGTTGGTGTTACAAGGTCTCAGGTGTGAATGGGAAGCAGGTGTGTTAAATTTGATGTTATCGCTCTCTCTCATACTGGTCACCAGAAGTTCAACATTGCACCTCATGGCAACGAACTTTCTGAGGATGTGAAAAAAAGGAATTGTTTTTCTACATAAAGAGAGCCTAGGCTATAAGAAGATTGCCAAGACCCTTAAACTCAGCAGCAGCACAGTGGCCAAGAACATACAGCGGTTAAACAGGACAGGTTTCAATCAGAGCAGGCCTTGCTATGGTCGACCAAAGAAGTTGAGTGCACATGCTCAGCATCATATCCAGAGGTTGTCTTTGGGAAATAGACGTATGAGTGCTGCCAGCATTTCTGCAGAGGTTGAAGGGGTGGGGGATCAGCTTGTCAGTGCTCAGACCATACGCTGCACACTGCATCAAATTGGTCTGCATGGCTGTCATCCCAGAAGGAAGCCTCTTCTAAGGATGATGCACAAGAAAGCCTGCAAACAGTTTACTGAAGGCAAGCAGACTAAGGACATGGATTAATGGAACCATGTCCTGTGGTCACGGTGAGACCAAGATAAACTTATTTGGTTCAGATGGTGTCAAGCGTGTGTGGCGGCAACCAGGTGAGGTGTACAAAGACAAGTATGTCTTGCCTACAGTCAATTATGGTGGTGGGAGTGTCATGGGCTGAGGCTTCGTGAGTGCTCCCGGCACTGGGGAGCTACAGTTCATTGAGACAACCATGAATGCCAACACGTACTGTGACATGATCCCCTCCTTTCAGAGACTGGGCCGCAGGGCAGTATTCCAACATGATAATGACCCCAAACTCTCCTCCAACACGACCTCTGTCTTGCTAAAGAATCTGAGGGTAAAGGTAATTGACTGGCCAAGCATGTCTCCAGACCTAAACCCTATTGAGCATCTGTGGGGTATCCTCAAACAGAAGGTGAAGGAGCGCAAGGTCTCTAACATCCACCAGCTCCGTGATGTCGTCATGGAGGAGTGGAAGAGGACTCCAGTGGCAACCTGTGAAGCTCTGGTGAACTCCATGCCCAAGAGGGTTAAGGCAGTGCTGGAAAATAATGGTGGCCACACAAAATATTGACACTTTGGGCCCAATTTGGACATTTTTACTTAGGGGTCTACTCACTTTTGTTGCCAGCGGTTTAGACATTAATGGCTGTGTGTTGAGGTATTTTGAGGGGACAGCAAATTTTCACTGTTATACAAGCTGTACACTCACTACTTTACATTGTAGCGTGTCATTTATTCAGTGTTGTCACGTGAAAAGATATGATAAAATATTTTCAAAAATGTGAGATATAGGGGGGTTTGTTTGACATAACATATATATTTATTGTAAATAACTGTTAACGATTCTTTATATATACATATATATAAATATATACATGTATATACATTATTCTACCTGCATTTAAATGCTATTATTAATATCATTTTTATATAATTTTTAATTTATTAGTAAATAAAATTTTGTAAACCCTGAAATATGGTTTTACCCAATAATTAGGTTAATGTATATTGTGTAGGGGAATTTAACTTTATTATTTTATTAATATGTTGGGGAATAATGTGTGCTGATTCGTGTTCAACTTTTGTATTTTACACTTCCTCATATTGTAATCCCGCTACATCACACAAGATTACAGTGAGAGGAGCCATTCTCAGGAGTTCCCAGCGTTTGTAAATCGCTTCTCAACTCAACATGAGAAGTGAGCTACAGACCTTCATAAACAGGCACTCAGAGGAGTGCGATCTCCTCTGAGAATGCCTGAGAACTGAATAGCGGTATTTTACCACAGTTTCATAAAAGGACACCTAAATGTTGCCTCACATGTCCCTTTAGAGCTACTGTTTTATCACCATTCAGTACTAATCACCTGAGGTTATTTATATGAAGACAGTTTACCATTAAAGTATTTATATATCTTTGTTGTAGTACATTTCTATTTCTTGATATTAAATGTAATTTACATACGGGGACAATATTCTTACAAAAACAGATAAAAAAATGTAAAAAAAAGGCAGAAAATGTGTTTTTTTGAGCTTTGCTATTCAAAAATTACTGTGAATACTGAATGGAGTTTGCAAGTATAAGCAGGCATACCCAATGCATGCTCAAAGGTTAGAAATTGTGTGCCAATAGGCTTCTTTTAGCCCTAAAGTCTGACTAAGAGGAAAATGCACATCACAGAGGGAACAGGGTAATTGCAGTTCACTTCTGAGCATACCACATCTGCGAGTTCCCTCCAAATACATTTTTGTAGGCATCTGCTTTTTTTCCTTTTGCTAGTATCAATAACTTATGCATAGGACATATGACTTTAACCTCCCTAGCGGTATGATTATTTCAGATTTTCGATGCTCAAAGCGGTACAATTTTTTGCATGGAAAGTAGGCGTTTTATATTGTAGGCCTGTAATTCTTAGAAATAACACACCTAAATCTGTCCAAACAAGAGTCTAGTAGATAGCCCGGGTATGATAAAGTTTGAAACACGAAATCATAAATTATAATATAATAAATAACTATAAATAATTCTAAAAAATAATATTAATAAAAATTATTCAATAATGTAATCAAAAACACTGATTTGCTGAAATTTGCTCAGTTGCAGAATTGTTGCTGTCATTACTTTCAGTGTTTACATACATAGTTACTTACATAGCTAGTAAGGTTGAATAAATACACCAGTCCATCCAGTTCAACCTGAGTGAGTGTCTACAATCATCCCTATTTTTTTTATTTAAGGTACCCATATAGCACCGCCAATTCACGCAGCACTCCGCACATACAAACCCACACAGGCACAGGGAGAACATGCAAACTCCAGGCAGGTAGTGTCGTGGTTGGGATTTGAACCAGCGACCCTTTTTATTGCTAGGCGAGAGTGCTAACCACCTGATGTAAAAGGACACTTTTTGGTTGCTATGGACAATCTCCAGTTTTCAGGCAGAAAGAACAGTATAAACTATATAATATAAAACTGCATGCAGGGCACTGGACAAACCACTAGGGACAAAAGGGATGTGAAATAATGTGATACTGTGAACTGTATGTGTAATGTGTTTTTAACTTTTTGAATTTGGCGCCGTGCTCCGTCCCCGTGCGTTGCAACGTTCACAAGGAACAGAGCTCGTCACTGTGATAGATCGAGCGGAGACACGGCTCGCACACAGCAGGGAGACATCGCAGGGCCCTGGGGACAAGGTAAGTAACTTTGCCTAGATCCTGCAATGTGATCCCGAGTGTGGCTCGGGGTTACCGCTTTCGGTAGTGAAAATTCACCCCGAGCCACACTCAGGAATACCGCTAAGAAGGTTAAGGTTGCAAATAAGTGCAATAAAGGGGCAGTGTTTCTGATGCCCACCCAAGTCTATATCTGCATATCCTGCGTATAATTTCAGAGTGCTGTCCAAACTTTACATGCTGTTTGCAGGTAGCACTAGTCTTTTAGATACACTAGTTTTTTCATGAGAATATTGCGGGGTGCAGGTAAGTAAACATGGGCACTAAAATCAGTTACATATCTGGCACACAAATGTAAGAGCCAGTCTGTTAAGACCACTTTAATGCCCTGGGCTGTTCTATTAGCCACTTGACCACTGGGCACTTAAACCCCTTCCTAACCAGACCAATTTTCAGCTTTCGGTGCTCTCACAATTTGAATGACAATTACTCAGTCATGCAACACTGTACCCATATGAAATTTTTGTCCTTTTTTCCCACAAATAGAGCTTCCTTTGGTGGTATTTAATCACCTCTGTTTTTTTTTTTAAAAAGACTGAAAATTCTGTAAAAAAATGCATTTTTCTTTGTTTCCGTTATAAAATTTTGCAAATTAGTAATTTTTCTTCATAAATTTTGACCAAAATTTATGCTGCTACATATCTTTGGTAAAAATAACCCAAATTGGTGTATATTATTTGGTCTTTGTGAAAGTTATAGAGTCCACAAGCTATGGTGCCAATCTCTGAAAATTTATCACACCTGAAGTACTGACGGCCTATCTAATTTCTTGAGACCCTAACATGCCAGGAAAGTACAAATACCCCCCAAATGACCCCTTTTTGGAAAGTAGACATTCCAAGGTATTTAGTAAGAGCCATGATGAGTTTTTTGAAGTTGTAGTTTTTTCCCACAATTCTTTGCAAAATCAGGTTTTTTTTTTTTCGTTTTTTTTTTCCACAAAATTGTCATATTAGCAGGTTATTTCTCACACACAGCATATACATACCACAAATTACACCACAAAATACATTCTGCTATTACTCCCGAATATGGCAATACCACATGTGTGGGACTTTTACACAGCATGGCCACATACAGAGGCCCAACATGCAGGGAGCACCTTCAGGCGTTCTGGAGCATAAATTACACATCCAATTTCCTGACTACCTACTACACTTTTGAAGGCCCTGGAGCACCAGGACAATGGAAACGCCCCAAAAATGAACCCATTTTGGAAAGAAAACACCCCAACATTTAATCTATGAGGCATAATGAGTCTTTTGAACATGTGATTTTTTTCTAAACGTTTTTGGAAAATGTGGAAAGAAAATGAAAACGCATTTTTTTTACACAAAGTTGTCCATTCACACAATATTTCTAACTCATAGCATGTACATAGCAAAAATGACACCCCTAAATAGATTTGCCTACTTCTCCTGAGTATGGTGATACCACACGTGGGAGACTTCCACAGCCTGGCCACATGCAGAGGTTGTATACGGCTGGGTACTGCAGAGTATGGCTGGGTACTGCTGAGTACGGCTGGGTACTGCTAGGTACGGTTGGATATGGCTGGGTACGGCTGGGTATTGCTGAGTATGGCTAGGTATGGCTGGGTACACACGAGCATGGCTGGGTATGGCTGAGTATGGCTGGGTATCACCGAGTATGACCAGGTATGGCTGGGTATCACCGATTGTGGCTGGGTATGGCTGAGTATGGCTGGGTATCACCGAGTATGACTGAGTATCACCGAGTATGGCTGGGTATTACCAAGTATGGCTGGGTATCGCCGAGTATGGCTGGGTATGGTGGTTGAGTATGGCTGGGGATGGATGGGATGGATGGTGGAGGGATGGCAGAGTATGGTGGAGGGATGGCAGGATGGCAGAGGGATGGCAGGATGATAGAGTATGGTGGAGGGATGGCAGGATGGCAGAGTGTGGTGGAGGGATGGCAGGATGGCAGAGGGATGGCAGGATGCAGAGTATGGTGGAGGGATGGCAGAGTATGGTGGAGGGATGGCAGGATGGCAGAGTATGTAGGAGGGATGGCAAGATGGCATTAGTATGGCAGGATGCAGAGTATGGTGAAGGGATGGCAGGATGCAGAGTATGGTGGAGGGATGGCAGGAGGATGGCAGGATGCAGAGTATGGTGGAGGGATGACAGAGGCTGCAGTTGTCAGTGTCACTGAGCATCGCTGTGGACACTACACATCCAGCCCATAGTGTTGCTGCAACCGATCTCTCCCCTCTCTGCTCACAGGGGAGAAAGGAACTGCATATCACGCCGGTTTGTTTACATGTGATCGCTCCATCATTTGAAGGAGCGATCAAGTGGTAAACAGCCGCTATGATCCGTGATGCGCCAGGTCATGGACGCTCCCGTGTGCGCGCCCCAGGGGGCATGCAGGAGTGCGATTCTGGGAGGACGTCAATGTATGCCCTCCCAGAGTTATTGAACCGCCCCGGAAGCCATCATTGGGCTATGGGCCGGTTGTCAAGTGGTTAAATAAGACTGCAAATATTGGTCTAGCTAAAAAAAAAACTGAGCAGCAATATGATTTCAAAAGACCTCATATTTCAATTGTTTCACTGGATGAAATATACACTAACCCAGGATTCCATTTTTATTACGGTAACAGCAGACACAAAAGAAGAATTTCTTCCATAGTGAGGGAATAGTATGAGAAGGAAGTCTCATACCTACAGCCAACACAGGAAAAATCAATATTCTCACTGCTGCATATCTAACAGTGGGATACCATTCTTCAAAATAATATTATATTCCCACTGGCAGCATGCTCTTATCCTCTTTGTTTATTAAATCCAAAGCCTCTAAAATGCCAGAGCCTGAATGCTGATAAGCAGCTGAAATTGAAAACAGCAAAAAACACATTTGTTTTAAATGTCTTTAAGTAAGTTTTCAGTTACAAGTCACTGTCTAGTTTGGAGTCAGGTGGAGGAAAGGATGTACAAAATGATGAATATGTACTGTAGATCAGGCTGCGTATTGAAAAAGTACTCTAAATTATATCAGTGTTTGCTGTGGAATACAGAAATAACCATGAATAAAGGAGAAATGAAAGTGAAACTCTATCCTTTTTTGGGGGCAGCACGAGGAAACAGTTAGGTTTCTTCTGCCCACAGGGGGAGTGCAACAGAGGTTATGGCTTTTTCATAAGACAACAGATGCAATGAAAATGGAGCATATCCACTACCTCAGTGCAAGGGCTGAATGAGCTGGTTGTGCATTCAAAGTGAGAATGGTACGGAGTCTATCAGAAGAAAGATACAGAAGAGGTATAAGCGTATGAATGTCAAAACTCAGATGAGGTAAATGAGGGGCGAAACATCAGGGCTTTTTTTCAGCGGGAATATGGGGAAACGCAGTTCCGGCACCTTCAGCACTGAATGTATGTAACAGCATGGGGTGTGGGGTGTGCTGGAGGGTCTATTGATGTTGGCTGCTGGGGGATCTATTGTCACTGGTGGGGATCTGATTTTGTGTGAGGGTCTATTGTTGCTGATGGGGAATCTATTGTTGCTGGGGGGTCTTATGTTGCTGGAAGGGATCTACTGTTGAGGGAGAGGTCTATTTTTACTAGCTGCTGGATGATCTATTGATGCTGACTGCTGGTAGATCTGTTGTTGCTGCTGGGGGTCTAATGTTGCTTGGGTAGATATTTTGTTACTGGGTGTGATATTTTGTTGTGTGTAGTTTACTGTTGCTGCAGGGAATCTTTTGTTGTTGGGGTGGAGTCCATTGTCGCTGGGGGAGTCTATTGTTGTGTGGGGATCTATTGCTGGGATTCTATTCCTGGCTGCAGGGGATCTATTTTACTGCTTTTCTTTTTATCATTAACATGTTCCATACAAATGATTTAGCACCACAAAATGATACTTGGTTCTGTATTCTCTAAAAG
Organism: Aquarana catesbeiana; assembly: GCF_042186555.1. Lineage (NCBI taxonomy): Eukaryota > Metazoa > Chordata > Amphibia > Anura > Ranidae > Aquarana > Aquarana catesbeiana. The sequence continues at coordinate 255,122,659 of NC_133324.1, read as the reverse complement.
GGGCAGTACTGGTAGGTGGGTAGGAGGTGGAATCAAGGGACGGTGGTCACAGGTGGGTAGAGGGAGAGACAAGGGGTGACTCAGACGGGGGGGAGTTCCTGCACCTATTCTCCGAGAAAAAAAGCCCTGCGGAACACTGATTTACTGTTAAGCAATATCTATTCAAATTCACCCCCACCTTTACCACTGCTAGGTTTTTATTGCTGCCTTTATGTGTGTGTTCATTTATTTATTGTGGTAGTAGATTAGTGGACGGCTAGAAATTCTGTCATTTTTTGTATTGCTTCTCTCCCAGGGACTATGTAGTCACCTGGGCAGGAAGAAAGGAGAAATCTCTCAAAAACGAGCCTCAGACAGCAATAAAATGCTTGGCTTAATGTTTTATAACTCTAATGCCCCGTACACACGGTCGGATTTTCCGATGGAAAATGTCCGATCGGAGCGTGTTGTCGGAAATTCCGACCGTGTGTGGGCTCCATTGGACATTTTCCATCGGATTTTCCGACACACAAAGTTTGAGAGCAGGCTATAAAATTTTCCGACAACAAAATCCGTTGTCAGAAATTCCGATCGTGTGTACACAAATCCGACGGACAAAGTGCCACGCATGCTCAGAATAAATAAAGAGATGAAAGCTATTGGCTACTGCCCCGTTTATAGTCCCGACGTACGAGTTTTACGTCACCGCGTTCAGAATGATCGGATTTTCCGACAACTTTGTGTGACCGTGTGTATGCAAGACAAGTTTGAGCCAACATCTGTCGGAAAAAATCCTAGGATTTTGTTGTCGGAATGTCCGAACAAAGTCCGACCGTGTGTACGGGGCATAAGACTCAAAAAAATTAGTTTGATAAAGTAACACTATGAATACTTATGTACATGTGATTTTTTTTTATTCTTTAATAAATTTGCAAAGATTTCAAACAAACTTCTTTCATGTTATCATTATGGGCTATTGTTTGCAGAATTTTTAGTAAAATATTGAATTGAATCCATTTTGGAATAAGGCTGTAACATAACAAGATGTGGAAAAAGTGAATCGTTGTGAATACTTTCGGGATGCACTGTACATGCGGCACACTGTGGACTGCACAAAACCTTTAGCCTTCCTAGCACTCATTATACCAGTTACAATAATATTACTAACAGGAAATTTCTGATGTTACTTACAGGTTAGAAGACACTAAAGTGGCAATTAACACTCCCTTTAGGATCTGTGCTCAACATTTACAAACTGCACCTGAATGGAACTTTAAAAGCTTCAACAAAGGTTGCCGAAAGCTCTGCAAATGTTTTGTCAAAGCTTGCTGTTCACACTGCTCTAATACAAGTTGAAACCCGTGTGAAACAGGCCTAAAGCCCATTTGATTGCATAAGCATATCTGGATGTAAACAAATAACATTTGTGACAGTTTTACACTATGTGCAGATCCTTTCTTTTGTTTATGCCGCTTTCTGGGTGAGGAGGGATTCGGAGCTGCTTGAGGAGCTTGTGACGTTAATCATCAACAGCTGCTATGGGAAGCACCTGTATTTGAATATATGCACATTATGACCATTCGTAACTAAATGGTCATGGTATTCTGGTAAGCGGCTTTTGATCTCTTTCCTGCACTGTGGTGGAGACATACCGAGGCCCCTTTGGTTTCCAGCTTGGGATACACGCTCTGTTTCCTTCTTACTTGGACTTGTATTATCTTTTTGCATTGGCACATTCTGAGTATATGGACATTAATTTTATGTTATATGCACATTTCACACTCGACTGCAGTATTTGACATAGCGCTGTCTATGTTCATTTATCACTTGAATTAATTGTACATTTGATGTATCAACTTATGCACATATTGCACTTTAAGTACAATCTTTTCTTACATGAATTATAGATTGCTTACTATAGCTATTTAAAATTTTTGCACATTGCAACATTTTTTGCACATTGTTATTGGATAAGCATCCTTGAATTCACCGCTAGCTTACATTTGAGGTCTTTGTTTTATAGGGACATTAGAGTAGCAGCGGATTCTTATTGTTATTATTCTTATGTCCCCTTTTTTTGCTGGTAAGCGTGGTCTTGTTCTTATATTTTTATAATTGAGTTCAGTTGAGTATAGATCTGCTTCAAAATGATTGTAATGGAAATTAAAAAAACAAAAAAAAACAACAAACAACTCTATACTTACCTGCACTCTGCAATGGATTCGCCCTGAACCTCCTCTTTTCGGGTCCCCCGCTGACTCTCCTGGCTCCTCCTGTCTGTCCAGTGCCCCCAAGGGAAGCTTCTTCTCATGGGGGCACTTGTCTGTGCTTGCTCCCGAGCCCTGCTGCTCCGCCCATTGACACAGATAGCAGGATTAGGCTCCACCCCCTGATCCCTCGTCACTGGCTTTGATTGACAGCACTGGGAGCCAATGGTCCCAGCAAAGCCAGTGAGACACTGAAGTGAGGGGAGAGAAGAGCTGCAGATGTGCACAGCGCTAGATTGAATGAGGGCTCAGGTAAGTATATGGGGGGAGGGTTGAGGGGCTAAATTCGATGCCTAAACATTTTTTACATTAATGCATTAAGATAAAAAATGTTTAGGCTTTAGAACCACTTTAAGTAAACAGACTCTTAAAATTCAACCCCGCTATCTAAAGATCATGTGAATGCACAAACTCCGTACTGTTAGACTGAGTATAGGAAATCTTTCAAGTAAAATGTACACACATATTTCCTCCGCTGATATCATTCCTATAAGAATGTGTAGGTTTGTATCATGTTTTTATTCTATCAGAGCCTAATAAATTTCAGAACATTTGTTGTCTGAGGTTGTTCAGAAAAAATGATAAATCTACTGTCTCTATGCTGTCTGGACATTTGATATAGAAGACAGTATGAATCATTTGATTCCTTTCATGATAACATTCCTAAGAAATGCTGTATAGTGTAATCTAGGGAAGGTTTGGTTTCAATTTCTCCTTGTTACTTCAATACCATAAAAGTGATCATATTTTAAAAGCATTTTTGGATCATTAGGTGAATTAGCTGCCAAGTTCCTATGCACAGAACAAACGGGTCCTATAATTTTCCTCCTGTGATTTTCCTTTTAAATACAGGATTTTTTTTTGTATCAGCAAAAATGTCTGCAGAAGAAAAGGTCAACAGTTTAAAGGGAAATATGTTCATTTTAAAAATGCATTGATTACGGAGAGCGTGATGAAGTACCACATATTAGCTTTGCTAAAAAAATAAGGTGGCTGTGGATGGTATGGTGGTTAACAGCACTGTTGACTTGTTGGGACACTGGGGCTGATTTACTAAAACCAGAGCGTGCAAGATCGTGTGCAGCTGTGCAATGTAGCCAAACAGCTTCCCACTTCATTGTCCTGGATTCACCTGGAAAACTGCAGGAGCTTGTATCCCAATATTATGTGGATTTCTTCCTGGGGTCCAGATTCTGAAATTGTATGTAAACCTAACAATAAACTTCTCTTATTCACTAGCTTTTCATTAACCATTGGGAGTGTTTTGTTATATCTGCTCAAAAGGTACAAAAAGTACATGTTGATCATGTCAGAAAATCAGTCTTGAGTCTTGTGTTACTGTTTTATTCCAAGGGACGTAATTATTCCTCTTACTTCTTGTCTTGGACTACAAAAAAAAATAAATGTCTATGTTGTAGAGGTGGAAATGTTTAAGTACTTGAGCAAATAAAAACTGGACAGGACCGACACTACTTAGCTTACAAAATTGCTGTTTGTTGTCAGTCCAGACTAGAAGTCAGATCAAACGGTATTTTTATATACTTGCATGGTCTTTAAAAGGACAAAACAAATAGAAATGTAATATGTAAAAATGCCTGGTGCAGAGCTCTTCACCATTAGCCATCACTTTTTTGGGAAAGCTTTATGTGCTTACATTGTACTGTTATGCCCAAAAATGTTCTAGACTGATAATTTCCATAGTGTATGAGATCTGCGTAACACAATAGACAAGAGCTTCAAACACAGACTAGATAAGTGGGAATGTGCCTTTAACAACTTTCGTTGATCTATTTAAGACTAACATCCCTTTCAATAACACCTTTGACTTGGCAACAATTTAAGTTGAAATAGTCATAATAAGCTCAGAAGGATAATAGTTTTGGATTTTTCCATAGCTGTTCAAACATGCACTGTAACGGAAGGGAAATGTTGAACACCAGAGCCCTGCACATCTACTCCCCTAAGCTGTACCCTGACAAAATACTGTAAAATCATGATGAATCAATATTTCATGTAGCCAAGTTTTTGATGAGCCACAAAACAGTATGTGAACTTTCTTTCTTCAAGGTGATCAGCCAGAGCTGTTACCAGCTGTAGTCATTACTCCACATTTATGGTGTCCTTCTGCACAGGGGCGTAGATAAGGGAGGGTTAGGGGGGTCGAAACAGTGTCAAAACTGTCAATGTCAGACTGTACACCGCAATATCGCAGTCCCGCTATAAGTCGCTGGTCGCCGACATTACTAGTAAAAAAGTAAATAAATAAAAATATCCTATAGTTTGTAGGTTTGTAGATGCTATAACTTTTGGGCAAACCAATCAATATACGCTTAATGAAAATATTTTACCAAAAATATGTAGCAGAATACATATTGGCTAAAATTTATGAAAACATTTGATTTATTTTTTTCATTTTTTTATTGGATATCTTTTATAGCAGAAAGTAAAAAAAATATTGTTTTTTTTTTGTCTGACTTTTTTTGTTTATAGTGCAAAAAATAAATACCGCAGAGGTGATCAAATACCACCAAAATAAGCTCTATTTGTAAGAAAAAAAGGACATACATTTTATTTGGGTACAGCGTTGCCAATAACATCACATAATATTTAGCAAACTAGGATGATATGATAGTTAAAGGCAGGTTTAATCAAAGTATTATGACAAAACATAATGTAAATTACATGGTAAAAAAAGAGAGCTCATTACATACATGATGAAGTTTGCTTTCTTATTGCTGACCATATTTTTTCACTCAATATTTATTTGTAAAGATGGGCTCCAGGGCATGTAATTAAATCTGCTAAGCTTTATAGGCTTTGAAATTCTCTTTAATTGCTAAAGCAATAATTATTGCTTAGAACATCTGAAAGGTCATTGCCAACATTAGCCACAAAATCATTGGTAGGTATGAAAGCAACATGTGTCAGTAGTAAAAGTTTCCAATTTGTGCAAGGTTTGTGAATTGTTCAGCATCAATGACATAAACTGATATTACGTGACCAAGTTTTGCTTCCTTTCTTATTTTTTTTTTCAGGAAATGTACTTGTTAGATTCAACAGGCTAAATGTTTCCCCCTTTGAAGTCAGAAAAATAATCAATTTGGGATAACACATTCTCATTCTCAGCATAAACCAGGCACAGAATATGCCTTCAGCAAATTAACTTATCATTCCCTGTGATACTGAAGTGAATAAACAAATATCTGTTTCCCTGCTAGAAAAAAGGTGGTTGAATATGAATAATATCATTCTAGAATGAACAGCCAACAAAATAGATGATTATTTCATTATGAAAAAACTAAACTAAAAAATAGTGTGTGTATGTGTGTTTTTAAAATGACATGGGCTTATATTTACTGTGCTTCAGTTTTTCCTTTTGTACCACTTTATATATATATTCTTTAATAGAAAATAAATTTAGGACTTGTAATGAATAAAGAAATGTCTGTTTCCCTGCAAGAAAAAAGGTGATTGAATATGAATAATATCATTCTGGAATGAACAGTCAACAAAATAGATGATTATTACATTTGTGAAAAAATGAAACTAAAAAATAGTGTGTGTATGTGTGTTTTTAAAATTACATGGGCTTATATTTACTATGCTTCAGTTTTTTCCTTTTGTACCACTTTATATGTACTCTTTAAAGCGGAGGTTCACACAAAAATTGAACCTCTGCTTTTTGGAACCCTCCCCCCCTCCGGTGTCACATTTGGCACCTTTCGGGGGGAGGGGGGTGCAGATACCTGTCTAAGACAGGTATTTGCATCCACTTCTGGGCATAGACTCCCACGGGAGTCTATGCCTCTTCCTGTCCCGCCGCGCTGTCTGCTGAGACACACACGGGTCCCAGAGACAGCACGGACCATTCAGATTGCGCTGCACGACTCGTGCATGCGCAGTAGGAAACCGGGAAGTGAAGCCGCAAGGCTTCATTTCCTGATTCCCATACCGAAGATGGCAGCGGCAGCATCCGAGGACCGAGGGACGATTCGGCCTCGGGTACCGACATCGCTGGACCCTGTGACAGGTAAGCGTCCTTATTTTAAAAGTCAGCAGCTGCAGTATTTGTAGCTGCTGACTTTAAAAAAAAAAAATTTCAGAGGACTCCCTCTTTAATAGAAAATACATTTAGGACTTGTAAAATAATAATAACAATGTGGGTGTTCTGTCTTACTTTTCATGAAGCGTAAGTCCTGTTTTGAAAAAAAAAAATTTGGGTGTACTGATTTAGACAATTGAAAGCATATTTTAAAATAAAAACAATTACAATTTTGTGTGGATGCTTGTTTTTTTTATTTGCTTTAGAAATATGAACATTTATAGAACCTTTGTGAATACAAATAAAAAAATGTGAAACACTGTTTTAAAAAATATGTATTTATTTATGATATGCATATTTATTTTTAGAAAATTCTCCAGTATATCTCTAGTAGAAAAAGACCAAGTGATCTATCAAGTCTGCCCCTTTTTTTGTTATATTTTTGTCCAAGTATGGATTTATGTTGTTCCCAAGCATGTTTTAATGCACTTATGCCGCGTACACACGATCGGAAATTCCGCCAGCAAAAGTCCGATGTGAGCTTTTGGTTGGAAATTGTGACCATGTGTAAGCTCCATGAGAGCAGATTCTCTAAAAAGTTTCTATCGGAAATGCTGTTCATCGGTATGCAATTCCACCGCGCAAAAAAAACGCATGCTCAGAATCAAGTACAAGACAGAATCGCTCAGTCTAGTAAAACTAGCTAATGGTGATAGCACATTCGTCACACTGCAAACTATTGGATCTTTTAATGCAGCGCATTTATAATGCTAGAATAATGAATTTGTTTCGCTGCAGATATTCACACAGAGTTCTGACAAACTGATTTCTTTATTATTTCTCGTGATCTCCTGAATAATCGTTTTTGTTTTTAAAGCCAGATCTCCATAATAATGTTTAGAATTATTTTTTATAGTCATCTTTTTTTTTCTTTTTTTTAAATCAAGAGCTCCTGTTTTTTTGATTATTTTTAAATTATTTTCTAGTGATCTCCATATTTTTCTTTTTTTTGTGTCAAATTTCCACAACAACATTATTATCTTGTATTTTTAAAGCTCAAGGAGGTTGGTTGGTGTCCTGTGTTAATTTGACATTGTATTTTTGAAATGTACCTGCCTACTCACAAACAAACTGTCCTATTTGAAGAAAAACACATAGGCAAGTATTTTCATATATAAAAAATCTCCATTTATTCTGGCTCATAACAAAATAAAGAGGAAGGCAACACTGGAGAAACTGCTTGAATGTGCAAAGCCTTTGTACCCCAGGGCACACATCAACTCTTTGTAAATAAAAATTGGTAGCCTGAGAAGTCCATATAATAAGGAGCACAATATGGTCCAGGACTCCCAGAGTTCAGGAACAGCAGCAGATGACATATATGTCCCCAGGCTGTGGTACTACACAGCCTGCATCTTCTGTCAGACCAGACTGAACCCAGGCCATCACTTTCATGTCTTCCCTGCAGCCTTCCCTCCACGCTTTGCTGTAGCCTTCCCTGCAGCCTTCCCTGCAGCCTTCCTTGGAGGCTGTGGCTCTGGAGGTGGACTTGTGACAGGAGGAGGAGGGTGGGCGAGCGCACATAAGTGCATGTTATCAGTTATTTGGCTCCTCAACCCCTTATGAAGGGCCTGAAAAATAATCTTCTTACTGATAAGGTGTTGGCCCTCCTCCATTTGCTGCAATTTTGCAGCTACACAGCAGCCATAGGCCTATTCAGCATCGGGGGGTGTTTTCAGGGCTACATTAGCCTCCTTAATGAGGCCCAGTGCTGCCTCCTCCATGTTACTCCCCTTCCTGGCCCTTTTTGTTGTAAGGCGGGGGGGAGGCACCTGGGATTGGGTGAGGCTACTGGGCCTGGCCAACTCCTAGCTGACACTTACCCCCACCTCCTGGCTGACACTTACTCCCGCCTCCTCCTGTCTGCCACATTCCAGAGCCTCGTCCTGGCTGCGGTCTTCTGGTGCATGAAAAAGGGACATAGTTTTAGTTTTTGGTTTACCAATCACACACAATTTTCAGCTTGACTGTTGCAAATTGAATGTTAATAAATAGAAAAGACTATCATTCTAAGCCCAGCATTTTTCATTCTTGTCACAATTATTTTTATCCCCTACTGTCTATTGATATGTAAAACATTTTTTGTTAAATAATTAATTTGTTATCAATAATAACATCCAGATAAGCAACAATAATTTTCTGACAATAAATATGTTAAAAAATACTATACCTCCAGCTGGGCTCCTCAACTTCTTCCAGGATGGAAGGCCCAGGATGGTCCTCGGAAGCCTCAGCTTGGGTTAAGGGAAGGGTGGATGGAAGTGTAGAAAGTGATCCACTGGCTTCAATCTGGTCTTCCAGAAACCGCATCCTGTTGTAGTACCACAGACTGGATACATACACATCCTTTGCTGCTGCTCCTGATTTCATGGAAGCCTGGACCTTATTAAACTCGATGTCTGCGTCGAGGACCTGCGTCTTCACAAATTACAGCAGTTTCTCCAGCGATGCCTTCCTAGCTGGTTTATTTCGATATAAGGGGTTTTAAACCTCCCACAAATTTCTCATATCCCTGTATCTGTCTATGAACTGGCCCATTAATTCAGGGTCTTTGAATTGTTTCATATTTGCTGCAAGACAAAACACAAGACAAACACTAATATCAGGCTAAACTCTCCTAATCTTATCCCAATATAGGCCTCAATCTCGAATCAGTATAGGCCACTGATGTCCCATTTTAAAATGTTATTGTTAGAATGTTTGACGCTTCCGGTCCTCCTTCCTCCGCACACAGAACGTAGGTACGACACATGCGTGTTAGCTTTATATACACTGCACATGAGTGAAACTTCGCCCGCGTCGCCCGCCCCTGGCGTTCTTTCAAGAATATTGCCCTGCCCTTTCTCTTTCGTTGTAGTGGGAGAGGAACATGGTGGAGACACAGCAGGTGCGTAATAGCAGTAACGAGGAGGAAAGCCCGGAGCCAGAAACATTCTGATCCTGAAGTAAATTTAAGGCCTCAAATATGTCCTTTGTAGAGATAGTGGAGATGGTGGACATCTTGAAGAGGGCCGACTATGATGGGAAGTATGGACCTAACCCAAGCCCAAATGTGAGAAAGGCCAAGATCATGTCTAAGTAGTGAGAAGTCTGCACAGGAATTTTGGTGTACGACGATCCAAGGATCAATTGAGGAAACGCTGGTCAGACCTGAAATTGAGGGAGCACGATCAGTACAGAAGGATCAAGAAACTGCTTCTAAAAAGTAAGTATTTGTCGTGTGTCCCTATTATTATTTTTACTTCAATGCTGCTCCATGTGCTTTTCTTTACTGTTGTACAATTTTAAATGGCTACTTTACAGGGTTAACTAAATGTGGTCATGCTCATTTGTATTAAAAGAAGTTTAGGACATTGTTGTCTAGATGTGTTTGAAACTAGAATGAATTGCAAACTTGATTCAGTGTAATGTAAGGAGAGGACACTCAGCAGTTGTTTACACTTCTGGACTCAGGAGCACTAGTGTGGAACACCAGAACAAACTTTTTAGGGTATCCCACACAGGTACTCCAGTGGATACTTGGGGTGTCTCCATGTGTGAAACTTGTCCAAAAAAGGTAAGTATTCCAGCTTTGGTAAGGGAAAAAATCATGTCTTCACCTTGGAACTCTACCAAAACAGACAATTGTACTCCACTTCCAAGCAGTGTTTCATATTCCTATTTCTGGCCTCAAATATCGGTGTGCTAAGTATACTTTTTGTTTCATTCTCATAGGGGAGAAAAGACTTGGGACATCTGAGGACACCAGGAACCCCCCACCTCCTGAAGAAGGGGAACAGAGGACACCACAACCTCAGGATGTGGAGGGAGGAGAGGTGGAAGAAGTGGTTGAAATTGTGACTACAACAGGTCAGTGTCTGACACCATAGATTCAGGTAATAGAGGTATGCCTGCATATTTATAATACATGGTGTGTATTTTTTCTTTTAGGTGATGTGCATGCTGTGGAAGAACAAGCTCCTCATTTCACCAGTGCAAGTGCACAAATACTAATCCAGGAGATAATGGTGTGTAGTCGGGATTTAGACATCATATAGCAAAAAAACAATGAGGTTGAACAAAAACTGCAGAACATGATTGATGTATTAGGGAGAATCTAAATAACAACAAAATGCCACCATTTTAGATTTTTTTTGGACCAATTTTGAAAAATTTTGGTCTCATTTTAAAAGCCAAATTTTGAAGATGCACACATTGTGTCAACATGTGCTATCTGTCATCAGGGGATATCAATGTATGCGTGGGTGCAACCCCTTCCTCGCAACTCAAGTAGGTGAGAGGAAGTGGTTGCATCTTCAAAACACATCCATTGATCCCCCATGATGGGAGATAGCATATGTTGACATTAGGCATGGGATCAGGGGGGAAATCCCCAGTTTGACTCCCAATTTGTGTGCATCTTCGAAATTTGGCCTTTACAGGGGTGACATCACCCCATCTGATGAAGACAAGATCAACACATTTTTCACACTATAATGTCTGATATTGCCTTCAGTTTTTCAATGTTGAACTTTGTAAGTTCCTGAGTTGTGTATGTTATGTTTTGAAACATGCCTGTTTATGTACTAAAAAAAATGTTTTAAGGTAAAACTTTATAAAACCAAGATGTTGTTTTTTTACCCCAAAATTTTTTATAACACACATGTGCACGGAGTAGAAGGTTTTATACTCAACAATGTGTGGCTTCTTTCAATGCTCAATACCAGTTTTTGTATTAAGTTGGTGTTTACAGTGACAATTTTTTTTCAAATAGAAAATATTTACAAATTTGCTGGCATAGCAATGACCCCCTACCTGTAAAATAATCAACATATTTTTGCCTCACTTCACAGGCGCTTTGGGGGGGCAAGCCAGGATGGCCAGCTTCCAGGGCCGTCAGTGTATTTTCAGGAAGTCCGGCCTCAGGCCCAACTGAGGCAACATAATTAGGAGCATTTCTCTTTAAAAAGTTGTGAAGTATGCAGCATGCTAGAACTATGTGGTTCAGTTTGTACTCCACCATATTAATTGCTGTAAGAAATAGGCGGAACCGACTGGCCATTATCCCAAAGGCATTCTACACGACTCTTCTGGCTCAGGCCAGCTGGTAATTAAAAACCCTCTTCTCCGGGGTGAGAGTCCTCTGGGGGAATGGCCTCATCATGTGATCACCCAGACCAAATGCTTCATCGGCAATAAAAACAAATGGGAGTCCTTCAACGTTCTCTTCAGCAGGTGGCAATCCCAAGCTACCATTCTGGAGACATTGGTAGAACTCGGTCTGGGCAAAGACTCCTCCATCCGTCATCCAGCCATTCTGCTCCACGTCCACATGTAAAAATTAATATGTCACCGACACCACCGTCATCAACACGATACTATTGAAGCCCTTATAATTAAAATTGTATGACCCCGAGTGGGGTGGTGGTACGATGTGGACATGTTTACCATCGATTGCCCCTCCGCAGTTAGGAAAGTCCCACTGCTGGGCAAGCTGGGAGGCCACAGTCTGCCATTCCTGTGGCGTTGAAGGAAACTGTGGAGTCAAAAAAGAAAAAAAAATATTAGTACTTTTGCACATAACATTGCAAGCAGATTAGACACAAATATTCTTGGCCAACATCAGTATAACATTTATTTTAAGGAGTATTTAAAGACAAAAATATAAGGTCCACTTATCAGATTCCTCACCTCTGATGGCCCACTGAAAAAAATTTAGGGGGGGTTATAAATGAGTTTGGGACTGCCTGTCCAACAATACAACAATAACATTTGGACATATTTTAGGGGGTGTTTAGGGTAAAGCACTACAATGGAGCTGACAAGATACATTGTTAAGTGACTAGGCTAGGTGTGTATGGGCCCAGGATAGCATGCTGTCAGAGGTTAGTGAAGGCAAATATGCATGTAGGCCAAAAAAGGAGCATTAAAAGCTTACAGCATGCATGGGCACAAAGGGCACATTCACAACATATTACAATCATGGTAATTATGGAATGATGAAAGAAATAATACATTAGCATACAATAAATACATAGAATGTGATGTTAAAGGAGAAAACTTACCCTAATATAGTCCTTCTGCAGGACCTGAATGATGGCAGAACAGGTCTCTGGAATAATGATCCGCAGAGCCTGGGGGGAGATGCCTGTCGAGAACTTGATGTCCTGCAGACTTCTCCCTGTCGCCAAGTACCGCAATGTGGTGACCAGCCTCTGCTCGGGAGTGATGGCTTGCCGCATGCAGGTGTCCTGCTTCTTAATATAAGGGGACAGTAAAGCCAACAGACGGTGAAAAACAGGGTCCGTCATCCAGAGAAAATTCCTGAAATTGTCAGGGTTATTCTCCTGGATCTCCCGCAGCAAAGGCATATGAGAGAATTGGTCACGCTGGAGTAACCAATTCTTCGTCCATGAACTCCTCCCCGCCTTGTTCATGGACTGGGTTTGGGTCAAAGCAAGAACCCCAACACCAAGCCCCTGCACAGCCCGAACTCTCCGATGAGTACATAACTGCAACATGGCCTCAAAATGGTCGGCTAGTCAGAACGAACTAACAGAACGCACTGAAGAACAGAAAGGCCTGTGAAGAGCGAGCTGAAAATCAGAAATGAGCGGACAAGAACGCACTGAAAAACAGATATGAACTGACTACACGCACTGAAAACCAGATACAAACCCACAAGAACAAACTGAAGAGCAGTAACGATCTGAAAAGCACGAGGCTGAAAAGTGCGAATCGTCTCTCACCAAACTTCTACTAACATGAGATAAACATGAGATTAGCAGAAGGAGCCCAAAGGGTATTGAACTTGCCTTTTATAGTGCCGTTGTACGTGTTGTACGTCACTGCGTTCTTGACAGTCAGAATTTGGTGTGACTGTGTGTATGCAAGACAAGCTTGAGCATAATTCCATCGGAAAAACCATCCAAGACTTTTCCGACAAAAATTCTGATCGTGTGTATGCGGCATTACTGTTGACTAAAGCTGGGTATACATAAGTTTTTTTTTTGAACCAGCAGGTTGAATGGAAAAATAACTTAGATCCCCACATCCACACAAGTGATGTGGATGCAGAAATCTCTTCAGCTGCACTGTTGTGCTCTGACAGCAGGGACTAACCCCCCTGTCAGAATACACAAATCAGCGCCGCAGCCATTGGATGCATGTGCTGACTGAATGCTGGTTTTCCAGCAGGACCATTCGACAGAGCAAAATTCAACTAGTTCCTGCTGAACCAGATGACTTTCCGTCCATGTATAGCCAGCTTAATTCCCAATCTCTGCTGGAAGTCTGCTCCAAATATCAACTATTCTTTCTGTAAAATAATACTTTCAAAGGTAAGTTTTGAAAATTTTTACTGCTAGTTTAGAGTCATGAGTGTTCTTGATCTTAACTTCATATTGAAAATACTGCCTTCTTGAACCTTATTGAAATGTATTTAAAGGATTTAGACATGTCTCCTCTTCCCTTTCTTTCCAAACTTTGGTACTTAAAAATCTCTATAGGCGAAGATTTAAATATTTTTACAGGTTACCTGTTTAGAGTTACTGAGGAGGTCTTAGGCTAGAATTGTTGCTCTCACTCTAACGTTCGTGCCGATGCCTCACATGTGTGGTTTGAACACCGTTTACATATGTGCACATGCCGTTTATATGCGTTTGCTTCTGTGTGCAAGCATGCAGGGACGGGGGCGCTTTAAAATGATTTTTTTTGGACACTGATTTTGTTTGCACTAAACACACAACATATGGGATTATAGAGGGTCACTTGAGTATATGGTATGGGATAATACTGGTATGAATGGGCAGGAGGGTGAGGTAATAAATTCATATTTAGGAGAGTGATACTATTGGGTATGGTAAGGATGTTTTTTTTTTATGGGTTTTATTTATTTATTTTTATTTTATTTATTTATTTTCCCACTATGGTTTATCTAAATTGAGATCAAGAGATTAACAGAGGGTCATATTTAATACACTATGCACAATAGGCAAGGAGAAGATCGGATAGCGGGTAGGGACGTGGAGGGGTGAGGGGGTCCCCCTTTTTTTCTTTTTTCCCCTCCTTCCCCCCACCCATATCTAGAACTGGAGTCAGACATAATCATTCTGAGATATATAAGAGAGGAATTAAAACAATCACACTTTGTCCCTGATTTCAGGTTAAAGTTATTTCTCTGAATAGAACGTTAAATCTCTTATATTATATTAGATGATAAGTATAATATTTTTTTATTTTTGGATTTTCATGCTAGATGATAAGTTGATTTGATTGATAGATTTAAAGTAGATATTTAAAGGCATTGCCGCTGTCTTCATTTTTGTTTTCTCTTGGAGGGGCTGGAGAAGACAGCCAGGGACTCCCTCCTCTTAGTCATGCTTAATCACTTCCCTCAATTAGGCCAGCACTCATACAGTACAAAGGCAATGGGTTGAGTGCATAAAGTAAATTGCTTTGATATCCCTTGGAGAGCCTGCAATATAACACCCACTCCAAGAGGCTATTGTTAGTTGTTGTTGGAATTGTAGTGTGATGTTTATAGGGGAGTTTTGCCCCCCTATATTTTGGTTGGTTGTCTGCTCTCCTCTCCCCCAGCCCCCCCCCCCCCCCCCCCCCAGTGGCGGTGAAATAAGACTGGATTTGGATATCCTATCTATATCTTAATGTTAGAAGACTGAATACACCTGAGAAGCAACGTATACTACTTTAGGATCTGAAAAGGTCACCAGTGGTTTTAGCATTCTTATAGGAAACACACTTTAGAGACAATAACCTCTCCCTGCTTAAGGACTTTCCGCTGGCTTATCATGCCACCAAGTCGAGGGGGGGTATCTATTTTTATTTCTAGTAAGATCCCATGGTCTTACACAGACTGTCTTGTAGTCGCTGGGGGCCAATATTTATTTCTTAAAGGTAGGATTGGTGGGATGGGGGTAACTGTGGCATCTTTCTATGCCCCTAATGTACAACAGGATTTTTTCTTTAGAAAAATCTTGGTTAAACTAGAGGAGTTCAGGGAGGGCCAGTTGATCTTGGGGGGAGATCTTAATATGCCCTTGATACCTCAGGAAGACACTTCCATAGGTACCTCGTCAGTTCTGCCAGGTTCACAGAAACGGATCTATCGGGCACTTCAAGTTGCAAGACTGGTAGATGCATGGTGCCTTTTACATTCTGGGGAAAGAGATTATTCCTATTATTCACCATCGCATAAGTCATATTCCCGTATTGACTTTTTTTTATTCCTCATTGCCAATTATATTTAGTGGCAGAAGCCACTATTGGGGCAATCACCTGGTTGGACCATGCACCAATTCTCCTGAAGTATAATATGTCAGGGAGCCGAGGCCCTGGCTCAGCGATATGGAGACTTAATGAAAGTCTGTTACAAGACCCCGTTGCGACGGAAGATGTTCTTGAGGAGGTGACATGTTATTTTCAGGCCAACGATACTCCAGAATGTGCTCCCGGAGTGATCTGGGAAGCCCATAAAGCAGTGATTCGGGGAGTACTGACAAAACATGGCGCTAGGATTAAATGAGAGAGGGAGGCAAAGTTAACATCCTTGCTAAGAGATGTACAGCGATTAGAATTGCTTCATAAACATGCTCCTTCCTCAGACATGGAACGGGACCTTTTGATTGCTCGTAGACAAGTTACTGGCTTACTCATGTTTAAAGCTAAAAGGGCAATACAGATTGGACGTAAACACGTTTATGAGTCTGGCAACAAATGTGGCAAATTACTTACTAAAACCCTGGAGGAACAACAATCGATGACCTACGTACCAGTGATTACAGGGGCTGAAGGTAAAAAGTTCACATTAACTAGACAAAGATTTGGGGATTACTATTCTTCTCTTTATAATTTACAGTCAGACCCCCCCCCCCACACAGTCAGGGATAGATGATTATTTAGCATAATCTGTAATGCCCGGCCTGACGTATATAGCATAACAGGAATTGGAAGTACCAATTACTTTAGGGGAGGTGCATAGGGCTAAAACAGGTAAAGTACTTGGCCCAGATGGTTTTACAGTTCAATATTACAAACACTTCCTGCCTATACCGGGACCTTATCTTGTAAAGATGTTTAATGGTCTGGGCAACCGGAGTCTTCTCCATATGGAAGAAGGAAAAGATCCCATGCAATGTGGAAGCTATAGGCCAATATCCCTTCTAAATGCAGATCTGAAAGTTTTTGCTAAAATTCTTGTGACCCGGCTTCAGAGACAACTGCCTTCTCTGATTCATCTGGACCAAACAGGGTTTGTCCTGACGTGGGAAGCAAGGGACAAAACTATTAATGCATTGAATTTAATACATGTAGCTAATCTATCCAAGATCCCATGTGTGTTTCTTGGGACGGATGCAGAGAAGGCTTTTGATTGGGTCAATTGGCAGTTTATTTTTTGGATACTGTGACATGTAGGGGTGGGAGTGGGAGACAATATGCTTCAATGGATTCTAAGCATTTATACTTTGCCAAGTGCTCAGGTCAAGGTAAATGGAGTTCTGTCTTACTCCTTCAGGATCACCAATGGGACTAGGCCGGGTTGCCTACTATCGCCCCTTCTTTTTGCTCTTTCTTTGGAAACTTTCCTTTGTAGGATTCGATCAAACCCAGACATTCAGGGATTGACAGTTGAAAGAACTCAGCATAAGATTTCGGCCTATGCTCATGATATGCTCTTTTCACTGACTAACCCAATGATATCCCTTCCTAATATCTATCTTGAAATGGAGAGATATGGCTCTTTATCGTACTTTAAGATCAACCTATCTAAGTCAGAGGCCATGGGAATCGCAATACCTAAAGAAATTTTGAGATTATTGAAATCCAGCTATAAATTTAAATGGGCTGATTGAGCTCTGAATTATTTAGGTACCCGTATCCCAGCAGACCCTCTCATATACATTCGAGCTTAATTTCCCACCACGTTTCAAAAGGTACGGCGCCTCCTGGAGAGGTGGCATAGGGGTTCCACTACTGGTTTGAAAGAGGTAATATAGTCAGAATGAATATTTTGCCAAAGTTCCTATATTTATTCCAGGCATTACCCATTACTAACCCTAGGCATTATTTTAAACAGATTGACACACTCCTCACTGGATTCATCTGGGCACAGAAACACCCAAGGATTAGAAGATCTTTGTTGACCCTTCCTAAACAATACGGTGGACTGGCAATATTTGATTTGTATAAATACTATCAAGCAGCCCTATTGAGTCGTACAATTGACTGGTGTCGAGATGGGGACCTAAAGATCTGGCCGAGCTTGGAGCAAGCACAGAGTAGTGCCCTATTGCATAGAGCACCCTGGTGCTTCAGGGAGCTCCCATCTACGGTTAAGACACACCCATTGATAGGTCCTACGATAAGTATGTGTTACAGACTTATTTCCAAAGGAAAGCTTTCATTATTAGAGTCCCCATTATTCCCCATTTTGGGGAACCCACAATTTGTGCCAGGCTTGCGGAAGGAGGCCTTGGGGCGTTACTGAAACAGGGGCTATCACTCACCAGATCCTTATGCCTCACAATTTAAAATGATCGGCATAGATTGCTTTTTAGATTAATCGCTTCCTCCATATGCACTTTCTCTCCATCCCAATCCAATCCATCTAATCAATCCATGCAAAAGTTAGGCAAGTTAGACAAAAAAAAAGTCCGATAGTGTATTATCATAAATCTATTTAAAACGTATTTAACCTCATTAAAAATAATCACAAACATGAATAAAGAGTATGCCCAACAAATTACATATCCATAGACAACTCAATGTGAAAGTCAGCACCGCCACCAGTCAGCATGTCGGTTCCCTGGCGTTTCACACGGCTCCTCTGTGTAAGCTGTTACTTCCAGGATGGCGTATGACTTTACTTCTGGTTGTCATACAGTGAAGGGATTAGCCCTTCGAAGAAGTTGGTACAACGAAACAGGCCAGGACGCAGCCGCACCGCAGTGTAATTTTTTACTCCTAGTGCGCATGAGGCCAAAAGTGTCAAGTTAAATCTAAACATTAGGCAGTCAGCTAAATACATTTCAAATACCTAAATATGAATTATCTCAACTGTCAAAGGTTTTTTGGATTTCTTTTTAACCATTGTATCTGATCAGGTACCCCTTTCAGACAGCAGACTTGACAATGAAAGAGGGCAAACATACTCATAAGCTATAAGAACACTCACTCTGCCCTCTCCTCCTGTCAGCAAGTCCTTTCAGCATAATTGCTGTGGAGACAAGGAAGGTCACCAACCTGACTATGCTATCTGACAGGGATCCCACTGATTACGACCAGTCAAACTGAATTTCATATATTTTTGTCAGATAAGACAGTTCAGATACATGTATTCAGCTGTTTACAGGAGTTCTTTTTTAGTATGTTTTATAAGTGGGTTTATAAGCAGTTTGAATGTTTCTTGGAAAGTCTGCTAGAGTATACTACCAGAGCATTTTTAACAGCATACTGTAAGTGTTAGCCATATTTTTATATTATGTCTTCAGTCTCTTCTAGATTTCCTTACTTTGTCTGCAAAAAATGCAAATTGTTTAGGGAGAGTCTGATTGAGGGCATTACAGTAACAGAATAAATTATTTTCTAGCAACAATTTCCTTCTGTTACCTGCAGACCATGTAACAACACTCGCTACCCTCTCTTCCCCATCTGGTATCGCACAGCTTCCGTCCGTAACTGAATGCTCACATGCTTAACAATTACTGAAATCTTCTGCATGACAGAACCTCAGGTAGAGACCAACCTTTGAGACATGGACCCCGATCCAACCATCCAAGTGAGATAAATTTGGCTGTAATAGGGGAGAACAGAACAATTTTGCAGACATCCATGATTTTACAGTAAGGGCTTATGGAGTTTATAATGGATAACTCATAGAAAATAGGATTACAGCTAGACTTTTGCCTTAACCACAATTTCAATGTTTGCCTAAAGCCTTTTTATGTTAGAATGTTTATATTAGTATTATACTTTCCTTGCAATACCCATTAGCTGATGTGTTATGGTTATACACAAATAAGTCATAAATGCTTTCTTTTATATTGCAGAACGATCAAATTCACAGTAAAAGGAACTGCGGCTCTGAGAATTTATACAGGTTAATAACTGGCAGAATAGATGATTGTTATCTGTGGTGTTTATATCCTAATTTCATTGAAAATGTGTAAGTCTTTGAAGATCCAACACCGTGCCCAACATGTATTTTACCCATCTGCAAAGTGATACGTATGCAGAATGAGTTGGCTGTTAAGAAGCTGTGAGGACTGCAGGGTGACCGGGCTGTGTGAAGTCAATTATGCCATATACAATAGACTGAGCAAATCACCAGCGGCAAAATCCATTCTGGTTGCTTATTATTAGTGTGCAAGGTAATCATGGGACAATAATCCCACCAGTTCGGAGACTGTTTGAAGGTACCATTGCAAACAACAGAGGCAGGAAACAAAGTTTTAGAAAGATCCAGTGTACTTGTGTACTAGGACTAATTGGCACTTTAGTAGGAGCCCTGCAGCAACACACATGTTAAACTATAACATTCAGAAAGGCAAGAAAATGGATCAGGTAGAAGTATTATGGGCTTAGCAATTATTAAATTAAGGTTGCCATTTGAGTTAAACTTCATTAAAATTCACTTTGGGTTTCTTTTTTTCCATCTCAAAGAGTGAATGGAAACCTTTTTGTTTCACTTTGATGCTGAGACCTGTCTCAAAGCATTATCAGATGTGTCATTTGTGGGTGATAGAACCATTCAGCTTAAGCTGACCAGATTTGTCATTCAAACTGAGAGATGTGGCATCTCCTGTAATCATAAAAGACAGCTCTGTGCTCCCATTATTATAAATAACACAGATTCTCAAAATGAAAGTCAAAATTGGTAGATAACATTTGCCTTTTCTGTACTGCTGGAAACCTTATCATTTGCAGAATGGCATGATGACATAGCCAGCAAGCATTTTAAAAAAATAGGTCCCGTAATGACAGTCCATATGAGGTATACACTTGTGGTATCAGATGTTATGCCCTTTAAAGTAATACTGAAGTTTCTATTTTTTTTTTGTTAAAAATAACAAACATATCATACTTACCTGCTCTGTGCGATGGTTTTGCACAGAGCAGCCCAGATCCTCCTCTTGTCTGGTCCCTCATCAGCCCTTCTGGCCCCTCCCTCCTGTTGAATGCCCCCACAGCAAGTAGCTCACTATGGGGGCACTGGAGCCGAACCGCAGATCCCTGTGTCCGGGCCCAGCCCAGTCCCATATCATTTCTCTCCTCATTGGCTCACTGACTGATTGACAGCAGCAGGAGTCAATGGCGCCATGCTGCTATCTTAGCCAATGAGGAGGGGAGTCCCAAACAGCCGAGTCTCTCGTGCAACATTGCTGGATCTAGATGGACCTTAGGTAAGTATTAGGCGGGGCTGCTGCACACAGAAGACTTTTTATCTTGCATTAAGATAAAAAACCCCTACAACCACTTTTAGTTTAAGGCTGGATTCCCACTATCTTTGCATATGGTTCACAGCATGGGTCTGGTGCATCCCCATTCACCTTTTCAGACCTCATTTCAGCCTGAATTTTTGGCTGAATTTGGACCTGAAACGGACCAAAAGACGCACATTCGCACCGGAGCCGCAGAGGAGATATGTGAACCGGCTTCATAGAGAGCTGGTCAAAATCTCCTGCTATTGCGGGGAAACCCGCAGCCAATTCACAATAGTGTGAACCCAGCTTTAAGGAACACATGCGTGCTATTACTTGGTGGTTTTACACCAAACAAGAGCATTGAGGCAGCTGCTAACTTTATGACCTAATATGATGCAACCACACAACGTAAACTGGTCTTATGACACTAGACAGGTTTAAGTCAAAATAACATTATCTAAATACACACTTAAAGTATAGCTAAAGTCAAAACTTTTTATTTTGTTTTGGACAGAGTGGAGATGGATTAGAACACCTACCTTATTAGGTTTTCATTGCTGCCTGTGCCTCTGTTAGGCAGATTTACCCTATTTGTCCTATTATCATTAAAAGAGGAAGTAAAGAAAACCCCAAATTTTGGGTTGTCCACAGAAAAGTAATAGAGGGGAAATGTTCCAATAGAGACAATAGTTCTGGTGACCTGGGGGTCCCCAAGGAATTCCCTTAATGTGTGGGTATTATCTCTCACTTCCTGTTTTGGGACAGAAAGTCATGGTAAATCTCCCCAATGGGACACAGAAGGCAAAAAATAAACTGACAGGGGTCATAACCCCCTCCCCTTACTCTATCCCATTAGAGTGTATTAGTTGCTTATACTGCAGATACTCAGATACTGTATGTATTATAGAAGCCCCCTCTGCAGTATGACGTAGAGGGCTGGCTGTACAAATGAGCTTAAAAAATTTGTGGATATCATATTATTTACTTTAATACTCAATGAACTCCAAAAAGTATAAAGTTTACAGGAAGACATTTATACCACCTGCTTTTGGTAAAAATTCTTCAAGCTCACACAGATTTTGGTGCAAATTAGCACAAATTAGCACACCAGCTACCGTGTTTCCCTGAAAATAAGACCGGGTCTTATGTTAATTTTACCTACAAAAAACACACTAGGGCTTATTTTCAGGGGATGACTTATTTATTTACGGTATGTACAATAATCTACATTTATTCAAATCCAGTCCTCTTCTTCTGGAACATTGTCATAACTCTCCAAACCCCGAATGCTGGCCTGAAGTTCTTGCATCTCCATTGCCTTTTGAACCATTGGGCTTATGTACAGCAATAGAATTCTCCTTAACCATTTCAGCCCCGGAAGACTTGGCTGCTGAATGACCAGGCCATTTTTTGCGATTCAGCACTGCATCGCTTTAACTGACAATTGCGCGGTCATGCGATGCTGCACCCAAACAAAATTGACGTCCTTTTTTTCCACAAATAGAGCTTTCTTTTGGTAGTATTTGATCGCCTCTGCGGTTTTTATTTTTTGCGCTATAAACAAAAAAAGAGCGAGAATTTTGGAATAAACACAATATTTTGTACATTTTGCTATATTAAATATCCCCATTTTTTTTTTAAAAAGCAAGTTTTTTCTCAGTTTAGGCCGATATGTATTCTTCTACATATTTTTGGTAAATCTGTGATTTTTATCTTGACTGCGACATTATGGCGGACACATCGGACAATTTTGACACATTTTTGGGACCATTGGCATTTATACAGCGATCAGTGCTATAAAAATGCATTGATTACTATAAAAATGTCACTGGCAGTGAAGGGGTTAACACTAGGGGGCGATCAAGGGGTTAACTGTGTTCCCTGGGAGGTGATTCTAACTGAAGGGGGAGGGGACTGACTAGAGGAAGTGACGGATCGTGGTTCCTAGCTAATAGGAACACACAATCTGTCACTCCTCTCAGAACAGAACAGGGCAGTGTGTGTTTGCACACACTCGTCCCTGTTCTGTGTCTCCTGCTCACGATTGCTCGTGGCCAGCGGTCATCGTGACTGTTGGCCACGAGCATCAGCACCCCCACTGTGCATGCCTGCTATCCCGATCCTGCGAGCCGACGTATAGCTATGATGGTTCGCGGGATCGTGCCGACCTGCCACAGTAAAATGACTGCTGCTGGTCGGCAAGCGGTTAAACAAATACTTCTTGTCCAAGTACTGTAGCCTGCTCATAGCGCTTTAGCCTGCGGCCGGCGATTTTATCCCATGAATTTTTCACCAATGTCATCACGTCTTGCAGGCTAGGCTTCACAAAGTTTCCCTGCTGATTTCTCTCCAATCTATTTTCAGTGTATTCATTGATTTCCATGTGCAAATGGTCCTTGAATGGCTTGTTTATTGCAATATCAAGAGTCTGGAGATAAGCAGTCATTCCTGTGGGAATCATTACTTGATCTATTCTTCTCTCTGCAAGTAAAATCTTCCTGTCTTTTGCACACTGTGTGCTGGCTGAATCTCAGACTAGCAGACCTCTTTGGCCACCTCTCAAAACAAGTGGCATCATTAAATCAACCCACTTCCTTATAACTGCTTGTGTGCACCGGGCTTTCTCAGTTTCAAGAACATAAATGCCTGAAACACATTCAAGCTTATTGTCCTTTGCAATGATTAGAGTTGTGGCTGTCTTTCCATCCAGGTGAATTGCCAAAATACAGGTAACAGCTGCACTTTCATAACCAGTAGATTGATAAGGCTCCCCTCTGATCAATTGTCGTTTGAGATCCTTGGCCCATAAACACTGCAGTTTCATCCATAGCAATAATGTTGGAGAGTGATATTTAGAAAAGTCGATACCATCAACAAAGAACTTGAATGCAATTGCACGTTTAACAACTTTAGTATCTTCCAGCTTGAACAGTGTTGTCGATCTTCTTAGGGACAGTTCATTTCACTGAAGGAAGCCATCCAGCCAGCGGTGTGATGCTTTAAATTCTTCTGGGGATATTTCTGTGGTGCCATTGCAAGGGCAAAGACTTGAATATCAGCCCTGTGTACAACCAAAGCCCTCAGCAATCCATTCACAGATGATGTCTTCCAGCTCAAGAAATAATGGCTGCCGACCTGATCCATTGGCCATTGGCTCCCGCTGCTGTCAACCAAAGCCAATGAGGAGGGAAAGGTGGGGCCAGGTTGCGGCTCAGTGTGCTGCTTGCTATGTGGGCACTCAATAGGAGGGAGGGGCCAGGAGCGCCAAAGAGGGACCTGAGAAGAGGAGGATCTGGGCTGCTCTGTGCAAAACCATTACACAGAGCAGGTAAGTATAACATGTTTGTTATTTTTATACAAAAAACACTTTAGTATTACTTTAACAGGTGCAACACTTTTTTTAAATTCGTTTTACTTTGTCTTCATATTCCAGTCACTGGCACTTGGTCAAGAAGCAAAGTGATCTCCCCAAGGGGTATAGATAACAGTAAAAATTTGACAAATGTTATAAACACTTCCCATAGTATCCAAAGACTAAACTTCATCTTAGCTGGAGTAGGGATATCAAGACCTAATCACAAGCTTGTCAAAATATGTACATGCTGCATACTTTACATGCACTATTACTTATGTCATAGACACATGTTCTTTTATAATTTTAACCACTTCAGCCCTGGAAGGATTTACCCCCTTAATGACCAGGCCATTTTTTGTGATACGGCACTGCGTTGTTTTAACCGACAATTGCGCGGTTGTGCAACGTTGTACACAAACAAAATTGATGTCCTTTTTTTCCCACAAATAGAGATTTTTTTTGGTGGTATTTGATCACCTCTGGGATTTTTATTTTTTGTGCTATAAACAAAAAAAGAGCGACAATTTTGAAAAAAAAAATATTTTTTACTTTTTGCTATAATAAATATCCCTCCCCCCCCCCCCCAAAAAAAAAAAAACAAGCCTATATTGATTGGTTTGCGCAAAAATCATAGCATGATAGGTTTATGGCATTTTTATTATAAATTTTGTTTGTAACTAGTAATGGTGGCAATTAGTGATTTTTAGCGGGACTGCGACACTGCGGCAGACAGATCGGACACTTTTTTGGGACCAGTGACATTTTTACAGCGATCAGTGCTAAAAATAGCCACTGATTACTGTATAAATGGCACTATCAGGGAAGGGGTTAACACTAGGGGGCGATCAAAGGGAGGTGTTTCTAACTGTGGGGGGAGTTTACTGACAGGGAATAGAGAGAGATCGCTGTTCCTAATCACTAGGAACAGCAGATCTCTCTCTCCTCCCCTGTCAGAACAGGGATTTGTTTGTTTACATTGACAGATCCTCGTTCTGGCTCTCTGTGGAGTGATCACAGATGGCCGGCGGACATCACGGTCCTGGCCACGCGCATAGCCCCAGGCGACATGCTGTGGGCACCTCCTCTTGCTCTTAAAGTGGCCGACGTACAGCTACGGCGATATGCGCAGCCGTGCCAACCTGCCACAGTATAATGACGGCGGCTGGTCGGCAAGCGGTTAAACACTATAAAATCCTTACCAGGCATGGCTCTGGATCAAGTTTGCCTGATGCAAAGGTACTGGTGTGTACTATTGACAGTAGAGAGACCCAATTCTGATTATAGGTAATTATATCAGCTATTTTATTATGTGCTTGAGTTAGCCTGAAGTCAAGTAAAGAGGGGGGGGGGGCATTTTTATAAAGAAGATTTTAGGTCCACTTTAGTATTAAGGTCATAAATAAGCCAAAACAAATGCAATATCAAAGGATAAAAGTATCCAATATCTTTTTATTTATCATATAACTTTGCTGAAAAATTGTTCCATGCAATTTTGATTATACATAGTTTCATAGAATGGAAAAATATTTTCTTCTTGTTTAGAAAACTCTGAAAAATTTGTTTTCAATAATACAGCGCAACATTAGAGTTCCGATGGCAGAGGCATTGGTGGCAGGCTGCCAACCACTTACTGGAGGCAAGTATTTAGGCTCATTTCTCTATATTGTTTTATATTAAAGAATATTGCATGACTACATTAAATACAAAGTGAACTTAGCTGGTTCTCTATTAAATCAGCAGGTGCTGTAAGCCCAATATGAAAGAAAATCGGCCATTCATTCATAGTAAATTCAATTGGGCTGTTAGATAAAAACTAAACATTACAAAGGGAAAAAGATAAATAGCTATAGATATTTGACAGTGCAAGGAAACAGCTCCATGTGTAAAGGAATCATTCCCTATTATGTTTGCTAGATGACTGCAATTGTTTTAAAGCAGAACTCCAGCTTTTCCTTCCCAAAATATCAGATGCATTCTACATGTAAATGAATGACAACCCCACTGTCAGATTGTGTGTAACTTACCTACTTTAGATGTATACAGCAAGTTTCTGTGTCTGTGATGTCACGCCTCCTCCTGGCTGAATTTCAAAGTTCTCTGACTTCCTGTTTCCTTCCTTTACCAGTCCTGATACTACATGTCCCATGATCCTTTGAGCCTCTGTAGTTTCAGGGCAGGTGTTCCGTCAGAATTGGCGACCCATCAGATTAGGTAATGGAAGTGACGTTCCGTCACCTGCGCATCCGCTACCAGGGTTGCTCAACTGACAGAACACATGCAGTCAGAAAAAGGCAGCGGACATCTTAGTACACTCAGCTACGTCTTGAATTTCACAATAATGTTAGCAATTAAGTAAGCGTATATAAATAAATATAGTGTATTGACATCTGTGATGCTGTTTGAGCAGTGCGGGGTGTCCCAACATGACCTCCGCCACCTTCCTACTGCTAGCATCCATCTTCTTTCAAAATGTAACATGAAAACAACATCACAGATGTCAACATACTATATTTATTTATATACGCTCATTTTATTGCCAAAATTACTCTGAAATGCAAGACGTAGCTGGGTGTAGTAAGGTGTCAGCTGCAGCTTCATCTGTTAGATGAGCAAACCTGGTAGCAGGGGAAAGCATGCGCAGGTGACAAAATGTCACTTCCATTACCTAATCTGATGGGTTGCCGATTCTGGAGTCATAAAAGACAAAAGAGCAGCTCCAATCTGAGTGTAGTAACTTTAAGAACACATTTTATTCACAAATAGTTTGCACTCAGGTAGACTGCCTGAGGAAGGAGCACGCATACTCCGAACGCGTGCATCACCTTGTAACCTCCCTACAGCAAACCACCTGACACAGTGACGTTCAGCTGACGATTCTCCTCTGCACCATCCATATCAAGCCTGGGACACCAGAAACCACCGGTGCCGCCAAGCTCGACAGTACAGCGCTTCACTAAGATTCCCTGGACTCCTGTGACACTACCTGGTTGCTATTTTAATGATGTGTCTACAAACAACTGCTATCTAGTGAGTGCAAACTATTTGTGAATAAAATGTGTTACTACATTCAGATTGGTTCTGCTCTTTTGTCTTTTATGTTCCTTACCAGAGTAACTTATGCTCCGCAGCCAGCTGCCTTTCTATTGTGGTTCTCAAGACTCTCACTAACCCTGAGGTTATTACTCAGGACTAATGGACTTTTAATTTCAATTTTAACTTTGGGTTACCCACATTTACTAACTACTTTGTCATCTTTTAATGTTTCTTAGAAACAATTTTAACTGCCCTCACCATTATTATTTCCTTTACTATACATTTGTGTTAGATCAGAAGGCTGACCTGCCTTACCATATCCCAGCTTGTGTCTGGGAGTGTCCTGGCGCGATAAATATTGTTATGATTCTGCAGTCACTTGTAGCAGCTGTGGGAGTTGATGTGGGTGTAACACTGTCTACGGTACCAGTCAACATTTTGTTCTATTTAAAGTAATGTATAGAAGGTAGGGCCCGAAAGTGACTCAAGCCCAGGGGCCCCCACCACCGTAAGCCCTGCCCTGTGTACAGCACTCTGTTAGAGAGAAATGGAGTGTGGGCGGGGATAACACAGTTCCATTCCTCTCTTTTTACCACCCACATGAAGGCCCAGAAACACAGTAATCTTAAACCCACCCACATCAACTCCCACAGCTGCTACAAATGACTGCAGAATCATAACAATATTTATCGCGCCAGGACACTCCCAGACACAAGCTGGGATATGGTAAGGCAGGCCAGCCTTCTGATCTAACACAAATGTATAGTAAAGGAAATAATAATAGTGAGGGCAGTTAAAATTGTTTCTAAGAAACATTAAAAGATGACAAAGTAGTTAGTAAATGTGGGTAACCCAAAGTTAAAATTGAAATTAAAAGTCCATTAAAACTCAAGCCCAGGGGCCCCCACCACCGTAAGCCCTGCCCTGTGTACAGCACTCTGGGCCTTCATGTGGGTGGTAAAAAGAGAGGAATGGAACTGTGTTATCCCCGCCCACACTCCATTTCTCTCTAACAGAGTGCTGTACACAGGGCAGGGCTTACGGTGGTGGGGGCCCCTGGGCTTGAGTTTTAATGGACTTTTAATTTCAATTTTAACTTTGGGTTACCCACATTTACTAACTACTTTGTCATCTTTTAATGTTTCTTAGAAACAATTTTAACTGCCCTCACCATTATTATTTCCTTTACTATACATTTGTGTTAGATCAGAAGGCTGACCTGCCTTACCATATCCCAGCTTGTGTCTGGGAGTGTCCTGGCGCGATAAATATTGTTATGATTCTACAGTCACTTGTAGCAGCTGTGGGAGTTGATGTGGGTGGGTTTAAGATTACTGTGTTTCTGGGCCTTCATGTGGGTGGTAAAAAGAGAGGAATGGAACTGTGTTATCCCCGCCCACACTCCATTTCTCTCTAACAGAGTGCTGTACACAGGGCAGGGCTTACGGTGGTGGGGGCCCCTGGGCTTGAGTCACTTTCGGGCCCTACCTTCTATACATTACTTTAAATAGAACAAAATGTTGACTGGTACCGTAGACAGTGTTACATGTTAAAAAAATGTAATAATCTATTTATATGACCACTGATTGAAGCTTGAAAAACTTTTTTTTCTAATAAATAAATAATGATTAAAAAAGTTCAAAGTGATCATGTGTTTATTGCAATGCACAAATGTCTTGGTCAGAATGAGAATAAAACACTTATTTACCTGGAAAACATATTGAAAAACTTAGGCAGGCTCCTCCGCTCCAGGCAGCTCCTGTCACGGTCACGTCGGCTCTGAGTCTGAGACTCCAAGTCCGACATGACTGACTCAAAGACGTCACTCGTTGCTAGATGCCAGGCGGCCCAGGCACTAGCAACAAATGCAGGGTTGCCAAGCCAACAGCGCAGCTCCACCCACCTCCAGGCTCCTCCTGGTCCATCCTGCGTAATTACACATTACAGTCTCTCTCTCTGCCCTGCTGATGGGCTGATGAGCCAGTGTGAGTCACCGCTGTTTCATCCGATCTAGCTGAAGATATATAAAGGTATTTAAAATGTAAATGGGCGGGGCCCATGGGCTTGAGCCCAGTCAAGCCCAATGGTAAGTCCGGCCCTGGCTGTACAGCAGGAGGTGTAACCTTACAAACCATCTCTTGGATAAGAAATGTGCTATTCTAGCTATAAAGGGCACACAGATATAAGACTGATCCCATGATCGTGTTTTTTTTTTTAAACTGATCTCATTCTTTTTAACAGAAAAAGCAAATCGTCTTTGTTGAAGGCATAATGAGTAATGTGTATTAGGGTTGTTGAAAATAATTGGTGCATCGATGCATCACAATTCAGTCTTCGATGCATTGAGATGCAGAGACCAGCTGAATCGCAATTGCACAATGAGCCATCTTTGCTCTTCTCCTTCCCAGTGGTGCGCTTTAACACCTCCCTCACATTTGTCAGTGAGGGGTGTGTGTAGCCGGCTGTGTGCTCTGTACTGCTGTCGCCAGTGGTGCGAGTAGATAAGGAGCGGGCACTGTGGAGAGGATAAGGAGTAGAGGAGTGGAGGAGGAGGCAGTGCTAGGAAAGCTGCCGGCAGCCAGTCTCCGGCGATGACACAATGGCACACACAGTTCCACTGCTTTCAGCGCTCCAGCATCAGCAAGATCATATACTTTGCCCGGTCAGTATTTTAATAGTCCTGTTCTGTCCTAACCTCTGCCTGTCCACCTTAGAAATAGACCCGCCCATCACTGGGCTGGATCTTAGGGAGACCGCGATCCACACCTGACACTACACTGCACAATACACTGACAACCAGGCGGAGGGAGGAGGAGTGATCGGGTGCTTCCTATGGGACCTGCACAGAGGTATGGAGGAGGAAGAAGGGCTCAGACATTCAGCGGGCAAACGGGTAATACATTCATTTCTGGGCATTCTAATCCCATCAGGGAGGTAGGGGAGAGGAGACAGATCGCCTCCGTGTATACTGTACAGACCACAGGAGAGCCCACAGATCCTACCATACACTCATCTACATGGGATGGAGGAGGAGGACATGGGATAAAGGACATAGGATGGAGGAGGAGGAAGACATAGGATGGAGGAGGAGGACATGGGATGGCAGCAGAGGATATGGTATGCAGGACATGGGATGAGGAGGAGGTCATGAGATGCAGAACATGGAATGGAGGAGGAGGAGGACATGGGATGGAGGAGGAGGACATGGAATGCAGGACATGGGTTGGAGGAGGAGAACATGGGATCGAGCAGGAAGACATTGGATGCAGGATATGGGATGGAGGAGGACATAGCATGCAGGACATGAGCTGGAGGAGGAGGACATGGAATGCAGACATGGGATGGAGGAGGAGGACATGGGATGCAGCACATAGGATAGAGGAGGAGGACGCTGGATGCTGGACATGAGATGGAGGAGGAGGACATGGGATGGAGGAGGAGGAGGACATGGGATGCAGGGCATGGGATGGAGGAGGAGGAAATGAGATGGAGGAGCAGAACATGGGATGGAGGAGGAGGACATGGGATGCAGGACATGAGATAGAGGAGGAGGCTATGGGATGAGGACATGGGATGAGGAGGACATGAGATGGAGGAGCATGACATGGGATGGAGGAGGACATGAGATGGAGGAGCAGGACAAGAGATAGAGGAGGAGGATATGGGATGAGGACATGGAATGGAGCAGGAGGACATGGGATGCAGGATATGGGATGGAGGAGGAGGAATAGGATGCAGGACATTAGATGGAGGAGGAGGACATGGGATGCAGGACATGGGATGGAGGAGGAGGCCATGGAATGCAGAGCATGGGATGGAGGAGGAGAACATGGGATGGAGGAACAGGACATGAGATGGAGGAGGAGGACATGGGATGCAGGACATGGAATGGAGCAGGAGGACATGGGATGCAGGATATGGGATGGAGGAGGAGGAAATGGGCTGCAGGACATTAGATGGAGGAGGAGGAGAACATGGGATGCAGGACATGGGATAGAGAAGGACGAGGGATGCAGGACATGGGATGGGGATGGAGGAGGAGGACATGGAATGCAGGACATGGGATGCAGGAGGAGAACATGGGATGCAGGGCATAGGGTAGAGGAGGACAAAGGATGCAGGACATGGTATGGAGGAGGAGGAGGACATGGGATGGAGAAGAAGGAGGAGGACATGTGATGGAGGAGGAGGACATGGGATGCAGGACATGGGATGAGGAAAAAGACATGGAATGCAGGACATAGGATGGAGGAGGAGGAGGAAGACATGGGATGCAGGACATGGGATGGAGGAGGAGGACACGGGATGCAGGGCATTTGATGGAGGAGGAGGAAATGGGATGCAGGACGTTAGTTGGAGGAGGAGGACATGGGATGCAGGACATGGGATGCAGGACATGGGATGAAGGAGGAGAACATGGGATGCAGGACATGGGATAGAGGAGGACGAGGGATGCAGGACATGGGATGGGGATGGAGGAGGAGGACATGGAATGCAGGACACGGGATGGAGGAGGAGAACATGGGATGCAGAGCATAGGATAGAGGAGGAGGAGGACAAAGGATGCAGGACATGGGATGGAGGAGGAGGAGGACATGGGATGGAGAAGGAGGAGGAGGACATGGGATGGAGGAGGAAGACGTGGGATGCAGGACACGGGATGAGGAAAAAGACATGGAATGCAGGACATAGGATGGAGGAGGAGGAGGAAGACATGGGATGCAGGACACGGGATGGAGGAGGAGGACATGGGATGCAGGGCATTTGATGAAGGAGGAGGAGGACAAGGAATGCAGGACATAGGATGGAGCAGGATGACAAGGGATGCAGGGCATGTTATGAAGGAGCAGGACATGGGATGGAGGAGGAGGACATGGGGTGCAGGACATGGGATGCAAGAGGAGGAGGAGGACATGGGATGCCGGACATGAAATGGAGGAGGACATGGGATGCAGGACATGGGATGGAGAAGAAGGAGGAGGACATGGGATACAGGGCATGGGATGGAGGTTGAGGGGGAGGACATGGGATGCAGGGCATGGGATGGAGGCGGAGGAGGACATGGGATGGAGGAAGAGGACATTGGATGGAGGAGGAGGACATGAGATGCAGGGCATATGATGGAGGTGAAGGACATGGGATGCAGGACATGGGATGGAGGAGGAGGACATTGGATGTAGGACATGGGATGGAGGAGAAGGACATTGGATGGAGGAGGAGGACATTGGATGGAGGAGGAGGACATGGAATGCAGGGCATAGGATGGAGGTGAAGGACATGGGATGAAGGACATGGGATGCAGGACATGGTATGGAGGAGGACATGGGATGGAGAATGAGGGGGAGGACATGAGATGCAGGGCATGGGATGGAGGAGGAGGGGGAGGACATGGGATGCAGGGCATGGGATGGAGGAGGTGGAGGACATGGGATGCAGGGCATATGATAGAGGTGAAGGACATGGGATGTAGGACATGGGATGGAGGAGGAGGACATGGGATGTAGGACATGGGATGGAGGAGGAGGACATGGGATGCAGGGCATGGGATGGAGGATAGGGACATGGGATGCAGGACATTGGATGGATCAGAAGGACATGGGATGCAGGACATGGGATGGAGGACATGGGATGCAGGACATGGGATGCAGAACATGGGATGGAGGAGGAGGAGGGCAGGGAATGCAGGACATCAGATGGAGGGGGAGGAGGACATGGGATGCAGGACATGGAATGTAGAAGGAGGACATGGGATGGTGGAGAAGGACTTGGGATGGAGGAGGAGGACATGGGATGCAGGACATAGGATGGAGGAGGAGAAGCACATGGGATGGAGGAGAAGGACATGGGATGCAGGACATGGGATGGAGAAGGAGCACCAGCACCATGGCCCACCTAATTGGTTACCACAAGGGACCCAAGGACTACCCACACACCAGGACTTACCTTCCTACTGCACAAGGCATGGGGGGAACAGGTGACATCCTCCTCTCTAGCAACACATGTATACATGACAGAATTTCCCCTCTCTACACAGGTGACATTCTCCCCTCTATCTATACATGACATAGTGTTCCCGCTACAAAGGTGACATCCTCCCCTCTGTCTATACATGTATGCATGACATAGTGTCCCTCTACACAGGCCACAATCAGTCTATGTACTAAATAAATACTGTTGTTGTCTGCTGTGTTTAAACTTTGCTACATGCAGGGAGTGTCCTTTTTTTTTCAAGAGTAGATAGAATAAAAAAAATTAGCTCTTCTGACTGCTTGAAATTTTTTGCAGTAATCGTGATGCATCATGATGCATCGCAGGATCAAACTGAATCGAATCGTTGACAGGATAATCGCAATCGAATCGTGAGACTAGTGAAGATGTGCACCACTAATGTGTATACAGTATTTGCACACACAGCACACACAAAACTCTATT
The DNA here is from genome assembly GCF_042186555.1 of Aquarana catesbeiana. NCBI lineage: Eukaryota > Metazoa > Chordata > Amphibia > Anura > Ranidae > Aquarana > Aquarana catesbeiana. The sequence continues at coordinate 255,089,071 of NC_133324.1, read as the reverse complement.
TAGTCTCACACAAATCTTTAGTTGTTGTAACGTGTATGTGTAGTCACCAGGAATGGGGCCTTAGATGCAAGGGGTCACTACCATTCTAGAATCATTGCAGTCTTAGTGCTTGTTTTAATTCATGGTGTAAAAATGCAGCATAACCACAAGGTTTTACCACCCCCAACTTCTCCCCCTTTAGCTGAAGGGGCAGTGGCTGGGGGTGCACCCATGCCATTACTGTGATATTCTGCTTCATGGCTGTGTTGGGAACTATAACTCCTGTTGTGCTTGGTGGGCACTACTGCCTGCCAGACACAACCAATTCTAGTGAATGGAGCCACACTGCAATTGCGCACAATGTGCATGTTTGCAGTGCAGTATTGCAGCATTTAGGGGGTTTAAATAGGTGATGAGGAGGCAATACAACTCTCTTTTTTCTCATCACCTTTCAAATGCTCTCTGAAGAGTGATTGCAGATCACTCATTAGTCTGCAAAGCAGGTGTAAATGTGTCATTCCTGTCTTGCAGGATGCCCAAGAATAATGGCTTACTGCAAGACTAAAGAGGAAGAGCTATGGGAGGATATTATGAAGGTGTTTTCTTTATATATAAATTAACCACTTCACAGAGAGAAGAGATCTGGGAGGGCGGGGTCTGAGGGGTGGGACTCTCCCTGGTCACACTGGTCGACATATTTAACTTGGCAGGATTGTAGTATAATTGTGATCCATTCCATCCTGCCCAGCAGCAGCACAGCTAGCTTTCAGAACAGGCTGTGTATATGAAGGGTTTCCATTTGATTTTGAATAATGCTGTGATCTGTGAGGCAGGACTGGGAGGTTTGGACTCTTCCTGTAGGTGTGACTGGGCAGGATTAAATGCTAATTAGGATGTATTCCACCCCATCCACCATCAGAGCTGTGAAGGAAGTTACATCATTTGCAGAGTATGAAAGACTACAAAGGGGTGTGTCTTATGCTAGAGATGCAGCAGGAAGTGGTTTAGAAGAGTTTACAACAGACTACACAGAGTGTCACATGGTATAAAGCCACAACTAAACCCGGAATATCAGGGGATCAGCAAACAATAGAGCAACATGGTAAAGAGGTATGATCTATGCTGGGTGGGACTGATCATTCCATTCAGTTCTAGTGAAAAGAAAGTTGGAGTTCAGCTTTATACACTGACCATAATAGATACATGCTGTAGTCATTCATAAATTTACAGAGAAACTATAATGGTTTGGGTCAATATTATTATCAAGTTTGTAATGCCGCGTACACATGAGCGGTTTTGCCGTCAGAATAAACTCTAAAGGTTTCTCCGACGGAATTCCGCTCGTACAATTTTGCATACACACGGTCACGCCAAAGTCCGACCGTCAAGAACGCGGTGACGTACAACACGTACAACGAGACAACACGTACGACGTCTCGTACTTGCTTCAGAGCATGCCTCGTTTTTGGTACGCCGGAACAGCATACAAACGAGCGGGTTTCCCGATAGTAATTAGTTCCGTCAGAAAAATTTAGAACATGTTTTCTATCTAAGTCCACCTGAATTTTCAACAGAAAAAGTCAGATGGGGCATACACACAGTCAGAATATACAATGAAAAGCTTTTTCTGACGGACATTCCACTCGTGCGTACGCGGCATTAGTCTACAAACTGATGTTTTGTGTCTTTTTACACACACATGAACATACAAAGGATGCCTACATGACAAGAGATCTATAGAGCACTATGGCCTCTCTCAGAAGAGTGGTTCACTTTCAAACACCCTGGGGCACATTTATAAAGCATTGGCATGGTCTTACTGCGGCCATTACCAGTTGCTTTAAAACAGTTAAAAAAAAGCAATGGTTATTTATTTAAAGCAGTACTCCAACCGAAGCAAAGACCTATTAATTTAAAAAGTGGTTGTAAATCCAAAAAAATATATAATAATTACATTTGTCCAACAATTTGTGCCCTTTACTTCATTATAAAATGCCTGTTGCTCATGCCAGTTGTATTCACTTTTAGGTGATCCACAATGTGCATACTTCTGTTTCTTATATAAAAAAAAATGTACCATGTGTCCTGTTTCAGGGGATGTTCAGATCTGGGCAATATGATGGACATGCCCCAAGGCTAAACAGCTGTGTATTCAAGTGTATACTTTGTTCAATACAATCTTTCATTACAATATACGCAAAGACCTGAGGAAAGCCCTACTTCATAAGCCTATAATGGAACTAATGAAAGGAGAAAGTATACTGGCAACGCACATCTTTATGGCCACTAAACAAACCATTGCGAAGGCATGGAAAACACCTCTTCTCTCCTTGGAGGAGGTGACGTGGCAAGTGCATGGGGCGTTGGTGAAACGAGAAGCTCATGGCGATATTCGCAAACACTCGGGATACATTTCTTGGCATTTGGCAACCCTGGTTGGACCAGTTTCCAGCAATGAGTTTGCTTACCCACTTTTTAAACCTGTATCATTTCTGTCTAGTCTACCTGTGATGGCTTTGGATAACCTGGGGTGGGGCTTACCTTCTCTTTTATAGGCCCTCCACCCCCGTTTTCCTTTTTCTCTTTTTTTCCTCCTCCTTACCCTGTTTTTTTTTTCCCCCTTTTTTATTATTCACCACCAGTAGCCAGCATACTGAACCTGTGTATTGCCCTCTGGTTCTACTTCTGGTGTCAATTTTTTGCTTGTATTGTTTTATGGTGCTAGGATAGAATCACTGACCTACCAAACATCTGGAAGCAGGGATCATTTTTTTTTTTGGTCCCTGAGCAGGCTCTCAGGCCCTTTCTCTCTCTCTTTATTCCTATTCTTATTGTTTATGTGTAGCTCACTCTCTAGGCCTTGATCATCGAGAGGTATACTGATCATTACTTTCCAAATGCACCGTATTAGTATCGAGGCACTTTCATCTAGTTACCTTTTGCCTTTTTATCTGTTGTTATTGTTTATAAAATATGAAAGGCCTATTGGAATGTGGTATGTACTCTTCCATTTTAAAATTACTTTCAGTTGCTGGCCTTGGAATCTGTTCACTGTATGTTTGCCTTTTTTATTCAATTAAAACTTTGTAAAAAAAAAAAAAAAATGTAAGGGGACTGTTGTTGGCAGGTCACAGGCAGCAAAACCTGCAAGGGGACTGTTCAGTGTACATCATTGACAGCATTTTCTCACTTTGTTCTGCACAACCACAGGAGGTGGACGGGCTGTTCACTGACCCTGGATGTAGAGAGTAGATAAGAAGAGAAGCAAAGAGGTCACAATACTACACTAATTAAATTAAAAAATACATTATATTTCAGAATTGGATGAACAGATACATTGATTGTTGGTGGTGTGCCCTATCTAAAAACCTGGAGAGAGCTTCTGGGTTTGCACCCAAGCTAAATAAATAGGAAACTATATATACACATAAAAAAAGTGCCTGGGAGAGGGACATGACCCGTCAAAGTCACGTGAGTGATCTCTACTCCAATTACAGATATTCACAGAACACTTTATGGGTCACCGAAGGATCCATGCTACTGGCTGCATTTTCTTATTGGAAAGTAAAGTGTGTGACTGTGTGTAGTCAATGCTGTGGTGTTCATCGGAGACTGAAGAGTGATATCTGCCCTCCTTTTAAAATGGTCCCTCTGTCTAGGTTTGAAACTTTGCACAAAGCCAGCTGAAAGGAGGATAAAGAACCACTGCTCCGACTTGGTGTACAAATTTTAGCTTGAACTGCTGGAATCTGTAAACAACAGGCACCTTTGTATTTCACTTGTCAGAAATTAGCCATCCAGATCTATACAACGTCATGGCAAAGGTCCCATTGTTACCTACAGACTGGATGTGGAAGAAAATAACCCTTTTATGTCTAACAGAAATGTTGGAAGCAGCTGTAATATTGCATTCACGTTGTAGAAACCAGATAGTGAAAGCTGCTTAAATTCAACGTCATCCTTAAAGGCTAGTTCACACCAGCCCCTTTGGACAGCATTGCCCAGTTCTATCCCAATGCAAAGACAAGGCAAAAATCCTTTCTTTGTATAGGGCCTGTTAATACCAACAATACATTTTATCGCAATGCACGGCTGCACTTAGAGTTAAATGAATTGTAAATACAGTAAAATAAAACACAAAAAAAGACACAAAACAACACATATGCAAAGTACACACCAGTGCACATTATCACACAACCCTGCTGGTGTGAACGGGCCCTTAATGAGTTTTATCGCAATGTTTTATTTACATGTCACTAACATCTTACACTAAAAAATTATTGATGATACACACGGATCCCTAGAGCTCCATTTCCATAGAATTTCTTTAAAAAGCAATTTTGTTGTATTCTTATGTTGACGAAGGAAAGAATATGTCAATCCACTGTATATTCTTTGGCAACACAATTAACATTTTCCACTGCAGAGCTTGTTAAAAGGACATGCTTCTTATATTTTGCTGAAGTGTGGAAGTAAAATGTTACAGTAGTTAAGCACAAGGCAAACGTCATTGAAGAACTTTCTGTCACACAGTCTTAAGTGGGGTACACACTATAAGAAAAACGGGCGAACGTTTTTCTCGATGTTTCACAGCAAATCGGAACTGATGAAAGAAAATTGGAATGAAAATTCGTACGAATATTCTCGTACGACAAAGGCTTTTTTTGTTGTTTATTGTTTCTGACCATGCGCAGTCAGTTTTAGGATTTTTTTTGTACGAAAATCGTACGAAAACGGTACACATTAAATGAAAATCATTTGTTCTGTTCCTGTACGAGAAAAACTTTGGAGTTTGTCCCTTTGGGAATTTTCATTAGAAAATTTGGAATCGGCTGTCGAAAGTTGTGTACACACTATACGAAAATCGTATGAAAATTCTTTGACTGAAAATGTTCGCCCGATTTTCTTATAGTGTGTATGAGCCCTTAGCCTACACACACGTATTTTCATTTACAGTACACTGTAGGCAAATAAGGAAGCGCTCTGAGAAATATTGATGTGCATGGCATATTAACTCATAAAATCCAATTAATAATCACAATCAGCAAAACCAAAATCTGATCAATATTGTGGGTAATAAACAAGAATAAATTACAACCATATGCCACTAGGAATGAGTGGACTGAGCAAAGTTTGATTCATAAGACATTCAATTAATCCAGCAGAAATATACAGCACCTGTACCTGTGCACTGCTGCTACTCACAGAGCGCCAGAGGCTTCAAAGACAGCAGCCAAACATCCTGGTGATGTCAGGACCAGGAGGGAGAGAACAGTAAGAGCTGTCTGGCACAGGAAGCCTTTGACACTCCCGGAAGTGTCAGAGCTTGATGAAAACTACACACTAAAAAAAACGCACACTAAATTGCTATGGCATGGGCAGCATCAGTGCTGATTTGAATTTATGAAGGGGCAGCTTGGAAAGTGTTTAGGGTACCAGTGTGAAGGTATATCTTCTGCAAAAATAAACATTATTTTATGTTAAATAATGTTAGGGTTACTTTCAAAAATAGTTTGACAGAAAAAAGGGCAAATTCCTCCAGCTGACAACTGGTTAAAGAAGAGTTGATTTGTGCAATTTTCTCTGAGAGATATCCATAGGAAAAGCTTTTAGAGGTGCCGGAACAAAAAATGGAAGCAATAAAATGGAAGTTTATAACTGCTGGCTACATGTTCTTAACAGATCAAAGGCAATATTGATATTTGTTTGCTGGAGACTTTACTATAGCTCTAGAAATGGATGGGTGGAGATTGGAGAAATGAAACTACAAAACATATTGAAATGTTGGTGCATATTGCTTCAAGAGTGTATCCTCGGGAGTAACTGCTAATGCAACGTACACATGATCAGACTTTCCGACAACAAAACCGTGGATTTTTGTTCTAAGGATGTTGGCTCCAACTTGTCTTGCATGCACACGGTCACACAAATGTTGGCCAACAATTACAAACGTAGTGACGTATAAGACGTACGTGATGTCTCCATTACGTTTGCTAGTTTTACAAGACCGAGCGCTTCCGGCTCGAACTTGATTTCGAGCATGCGTGAACTTTTGTGTAACGGACTTGTGTACACACGATCAGAAAGTCTGACAACAAAGTTTTGTTGGCGGAAAATTTCAGAACCTGCTAGCCAACATTTGTTGGCAGAAAGTCCGACAACAAATGTTCGATGGAGCAAACACACGGTCGGACTTTCAGCCAACAAGCTCACATCCAACATTTGTTGTCGGAAAATCGTGTGTACGGGGCATAAGAGTAGATATTGTCTGAAAGAGAAACCTATATAGATATGACATAGACAGCAGATAATCTCACTTTGGATAGCGTGGGGAATGGATTAGGACCCTTTACTATGGAGGATATTTACTCTAACCAACTGTCCCAGAAAGACAAATCAGGAAGTTAACTAATGTCTCTTGAACGTGAAATAATAGCTTCTTAGACTGTTGTCACCAGAACAAGTTTCTTGACTAAAAAAATTCCCCTCAATACCTGTTTCAGTGACAACCATACAATATTGGATAAAGAATGGAAGGGAGGAAACCAAATACAAACACCACATCCCAATTTATCAAGTGGAAAAACAGTAAGGGACTAGAGGTAACTAACCCCGGGACTTTAGAGGTGTTGTATAAGTAATTTACGAATATGAATTCATCAAAAGTTTTAGATAAAAGAATTAAATCGTATTACAAAATATTTAAAAAACACGAGACAGGACTAGAATACAAAAATTCATAAAATTCACTGAGACATGATGCATGAGTAATACCACTTTCTCAACATGTTTCGCTCAGCGTAGCTTCTTCAGGAGACTTGGAGTGTGGCATCATATTATGCTATAAATCATAAAGAAATCTCATGTTTAAATGTAGTAGGTCAAAAGAACATTATACACATAGCTTATTTGAGCATAGCACAATATCACAGTAGATCAATAATTGTCACATTATGGGGCATAGACAAAGATAAATGTATATCAATAATGACTGTGAGGCCACTAAAATAAATGAATCTTACCCAAAAATGTCTCAGAAATATATGTGACTCTAGTTGGGAGTCAGGAGACATACATCTTATTGGTGCATCCCCCAAATTTGCCTCTTAAAATTTGGGAATCTCAAATAGTTTGCAGCGAAGGACAAAGGTTGTCTAAAGAGGGGTCTTTTCTGTGAGGAAAAAACAACACAGAGAATTGTGTGTTGAACTCCGGAGCTAGCCGGAGACCGCAATGGACGCCTCATAGCAGAGCTCCGGCACCAGCGGGGATATAGCGACTGATAGCAACCCATCCGAACAGCACACAGGCACCAAAATATGGTGTTTTGCCTCCTCAGGCCAGCGGCTGCAGACACCAACATGCCCAGGCACAAAAAGAAGGGAAACGTCCCCACAAGCTGATGGAGTTCTTTCCTCCAGAGCCCAGACAAAATGGTGCCGGTGCCTCATCCACGCCAGCATCAGGATCATGACCCCAGCCAGCCCAGCAGGGGAAATGTCACAAAAGGAGCAACCCTCCTAAATCCCCCAACTCTTCACCACCCACACCTTCATCTGGGAGCCCTGAGGTGAGCTCTTTTCATAACTCAGGGTATGATACCAGGGAGGACACCAGGGAGCTGCCAGACTCCATTGATATGTTCCCCACCAACAATCAGCCAATCTTAGATACAGTCTTAAAAGAGATGCTAGTCTACCTGAGAAGTTCTACACCGAAACGGATACTGCCATCCCTTAAAGAGGCTCTAAGATCATATAATTTGTATGACTCCTGGAGATGTTTCAGCGCCAATGAGAGGGACTATTCTTTTTTTTTAACAACCACAGATCTTACAGCAGGATTGATTTATTCTTAGTGGATAAGTGGTTATTTACAATGTGTTGAGTATAAATAGACATAAGAAGCCGGCCGGCTACACACGAACACCCGTCCTACAGACGGTGAGTACGGCACGTCAGCACGTCAGCACGCCCCGAGGGCGTGCTGACGTGCCGTACTCACCGTCTGTAGGACGGGTGTTCGTGTGTAGCCGGACGGCTTCTTATGTCTATTTATACTCAACACATTGTAAGTGTACTTTTAATTTTTTAAATAAATATCCATCCAGGATTACGCTATGTTGCTCTTCCTCTTTCTTTTTTGGGGCAATATCTGTGAGAACAACTCCTAGATAGGAGTTTAGCATCTCCCGCATCCAGGTTCCTTTTTATGGAGGCTACTGGTCCAGTCACGGTCTAAGGAGCGGTTTAGTGGTGTCTCCATCTCAAGAAAGGCCCCGACCGGGTTAAGGTCACAAGCTTTCTTAAGCTTGCCAGTTGGTAAGCGCGTATTTTACTCATATCACAGTGGTGCGGTGAAGGTTATCCAGTCTCATTTGTCAATTAATTCTGGAAGAGACCCAAGCTGGGGTTCCTCATCCGTTTCACCTTGAAGATTGTCACTGTTAGAACTGTACTGATTTGATTGATCACATTATGGACTTTATGCATTATTTATCACTATTGTGACATTTATTTATCACATTTTGGTTTACAGCGCTGCTTCTTTTATTTATTTATTGTTTAGCGTTTGTATCTCACCTTTAAGCGGCTGCTTTTTCTTCTTCTTTTTTATTGTATGTCATTTATTACTTAATTGTGCTAATTGTTTAAGGGTATACAGCGCGGTGCCTTTTCTTCTTGATAAGTGGTTATTGTTTAATTGCAAAGGGGCTAAAATCAATAATATCACTTGATCGGATCCTGCCTCGATCACATTAATAGTTGGAGAATCTACTAGCCACAACCCTACCTACATCTGGAGAACCAATCCCACACTTTTCCAGGATGCTCCGACCAAGTCTAGAATTGATAATCAGATAAGGGAACTTTTTTAACTCAATTGTCATTCAGTGTCTGATCCTTTTGTAGTATGGAACGCCCATAAGGCATTTGCAAGAGGGATCCAGAAACAACAGGGAGCAAGGAACAAGAGGAGGAGGCAGCAACATATGACACAATTAATATCTATTATAGCGACACTCGAAAAACAAAATATGGCTACCCCATCCTTACAACTCACAACCCATCTGACACAACTCCGCACTGTTTTGAGGCTACTGTTTCTGGAGGACTTTGAAAAGGCCTCCAGAAGACTTAAGTTAACGTATTACCCGAGTAGTAATAGAGCAGGGAAACTGTTAGCCAATAAACTCAGAGGACAAAGACACAAGACCCAAATCCCATACATAATACATCCCAGCACACAAACCAAACAATATTTCAGTCAGTACTATGGTTCGCTATACAACCTCTATACCACAACCACTGCACTCATAGAATCATTCCTACAAAAATTGATCTTCCTAAGCTCTCCCCTGAGCACCTCGAAGACCTAAATTCTCCCATCTTTGATACTGAAGTGAGACAAATTATACAACCTACCTAACAACAAATCGCCGGGGCAGGATAGTTTCATGGGAGAATTTTCTTTAAACATTCCAAGACACACTAGTCCCACACTAAGTCGACATCTTGAACTCAGCTGCTGCCTTGTCCTCTTTTCCCCCAGAGATGCTAAGGGCCATGATAGTGGCATTACCGAAACCAGGTAAAGACCCGGACACACCTCAAAATTTCAGGCCTATTTCTTTTCTTAATAATGATATCACGATATATGCAAATTTATTGGCTTCCAGACTGGTGGATGTTCTACTTTCATTGATAGATATGGACCAGTCCGGTTTCACTAAAGGACGTCAGACGTCGGATCAGTGGCGGCTGGTGAAGTTTTAGGATGGGGGGCGCCAGACCCCGCCCTTCCTTTTTTACCCCTCCCACTTGGTGATAATGGGAGTGGTTTCAGCGAAATAGTGGGCGTGGCTCTAAGGTGGAGTGGTTAGCGTCTGAGATGAACGAGGGATGGAGGGAGAGGGAGAGAGGGACAGCAGGCCTAGATCCTACACAACAATAGAAATGTGTATTCTACAAAATTTAACAATCAGCAGATAAAGATACTCCAAACACCTGGTGTTAGCGCTTCAATCCTCCCAGCACCATGGTTGTTATGGTGTCAGGATGATTGAAGCGCATTATTACTATTATTACATTGTAATATAAAATGAAATCGTTCAACTCACCATAATGCAGAATCAGTGGGAGCCCCGAGTGTGTCACTAGCCACGTCGCCTACAACCAGATGCCATCAGGTGTCCCCAGCAGTCCCTCCTTACATGTAGCCCGTGTCACATAAAATGCAGCCTCTGTCACATAAAATGCAGCCTCTGTCCCCCCAAATGCAGCCTCTGTCCCCCCAAATGCAGCCTCTGTCTCCCCCCCAAATGCAGCCTCTGTCCCCACCCCAAATGCAGCCTCTGCCCCCCCCCCAATGCAGCCTCTGTCCCCCCCCCAAATGCAGCATGCCTGTGTCCCATTACATGCAGCATGCCTGTGTCCCATTAAATGCAGCCTCTGTTCCCATTAAATGTAGCCTCTGTTCCCATTAAATGCAGCCTCTGTTCTCCAAAATGCAGCCTCTGTTCTCCAAAATGCAGCCTCTGTTCTCCAAAATGCAGCCTCTGTCCCCCCCAAATGCAGCATGCCTGTGTCCCATTAAATGCAGCCTCTGTTCCCCCAAATGCAGCATGCCTGTGTTCCCCCCCCAAATGAAGCCTCTGTCCCCCCCCCCCAAATGCAGCCTCTGCCCCCCCCAAATGCAGCCTCTGCCCCCCCCCACATGCAGCATGCCTGTGTCCCATTAAATGCAGCCTCTGTTCCCCAAAATGCAGCCTCTGCCCCCCCCAAAATGCAGCCTCTGTCCCCTCCAAAAATGCAGCCTCTGCCCCCCCCCAAATACAGCCTCTGCCCCCCCCAAATACAGCCTCTGCCCCCTTACATCAGAGTTGCCATCAGTGTCCCCCCACAGCACGTGTCCCCATCAGAGCCCCCCACAGCTGGGTGTCTCCATCAGAGTCCCCCCACAGCAGGTGTCCCCATCAGAGTCCCCCCACAGCAGGTGTCCCCATCAGAGTCCCCCCACAGCAGGTGTCCCCCATCAGAGTCCCCCCACAGCAGGTGTCCCCCATCAGAGTCCCCCATCAGAGCCCCCCACCAGAGCCCCCCACAGCAGGTGTCCCCTATCAAAGCCCCCCACAGCAGGTGTCCCCCATCAGAGTCCCCCCACAGCAGGTGTCCCCCATCAGAGTCCCCCCACAGCAGGTGTCCCCCATCAGAGTCCCCCCACAGCAGGTGTCCCCCATCAGAGCCCCCTACAGCAGGTGTCCCCATCAGAGCCCCCCCACAGCAGGTGTCCCCATCAAAGCCCCCCAACAGCAGGTGTCCCCATCAGAGCCCCCCAACAGCAGGTGTCCCCATCAGAGTCCCCCCACAGCAGGTGTCCCCATCAGAGCCCCCCACAGCAGGTGTCCACCATCAGAGCCCCCAACAGCAGGTGTCCCCCACAGCAGGGTGTCTCCATCAGAGTCCCCCCACAGCAGGTGTCCCCATCAGAGTCCCCCCACAGCAGGTGTCCCCATCAAAGTCCCCCCACAGCAGGTGTCCCCCATCAGAGTCCCCCATCAGAGCCCCCCACAGCAGGTGTCCCCTATTAAAGCCCCCCACAGCAGGTGTCCCCCATCAGAGCCCCCCACAGCAGGTGTCCCCCATCAGAGTCCCCCCACAGCAGGTGTCCCCCATCAGAGCCCCCTACAGCAGGTGTTCCCCATCAGAGCCCCCCACAGCAGGTGTCCCCCACAGCAGGTGTCTCAATCAGAGTCCCCCCACAGCAGGTGTCCCCATCAGAGTCCCTCCAAAACAGGAGTCGCCCATCAGAGCCCCCCACAGCAGGTGTCCCCCATCAGAGCCCCCCAACAGCAGGTGTCCCCATCAGAGTCCCCCCACAGCAGGTGTCCCCATCAGAGTCCCCCCACAGCAGGTGTCCCCATCAGAGCTCCCCCACAGCAGGTGTCTCCATCAGAGCTCCCCCATAGCAGGTGTCCCCATCACAGCTCCCCCACAGCAGGTGTCCCCATCAGAGCTCCCCCACAGCAGGTGTCCCCATCAGAGCTCCCCCACAGCAGGTGTCCCCCATCAGAGCCCCCCCACAGCAGGTGTCCCCCATCAGAGCCCGCCCCACAGCAGGTGTCCCCATTAGAGCCCCCCCACAGCAGGTGTCCCCATCAGAGCCCCCCCACAGCAGGTGTCCCCCATCAGAGCCCCCCCACCGCAGGTGTCCCCCATCAGAGCCCCCCATAGCAGGTGTCCCCCATCAGAGCCCCCCCACAGCAGGTGTCCCCCATCAGAGCTCCCCCACAGCAGGTGTCCCCCATCAGAGCCCCCCACAGCAGGTGTTCCCCATCAGAGCCCCCCCACAGCAGGTGTCCCCCATTAGAGCCCCCCACAGCAGGTGTCCCCATCAGAGCCCCCCCACAGCAGGTGTCCCCATCAGAGCCCCCCCACAGCAGGTGTCCCCATCAGAGCCCCCCACAGCAGTGGTTCCCCATCAGAGCCCCCCACAGCAGGTGTCCCCCACAGCAGGTGTCTCAATCAGAGTCCCCCCACAGAAGGTGTCCCCCATCAGAGCCCCCCAAACAGCAGGTGTCCCCATCAGAGTCCCCCCACAGCAGGTGTCCCCATCAGAACCCCCCACAGCAGGTGTCCCCATCAGAACCCCCCACAGCAGGTGTCCCCATCAGAGCTCCCCCACAGCAGGTGTCCCCATCAGAGCTCCCCACAGCAGGTGTCCCCCATCAGAGCCCCCCCACAGCAGGTGTCCCCCATCAGAGTCCACCCACAGCAGGTGTCCCCATCAGAGTCCCCCCACAGCAGGTGTCCCCATCAGAGCTCCCCCACAGCAGGTGTCCCCATCAGAGCTCCCCCACAGCAGGTGTCCCCATCAGAGCTCCCCCACAGCAGGTGTCCCCCATCAGAGCCCCCCCACAGCAGGTGTCCCCCATCAGAGCCCACCCCACAGCAGGTGTCCCCATCAGAGCCCCCCCACAGCAGGTGTCCCCATCAGAGCCCCCCCACAGCAGGTGTCCCCCATCAGAGCCCCCCCACCGCAGGTGTCCCCCATCAGAGCCCCCCCACAGCAGGTGTCCCCCATCAGAGCCCCCCCACAGCAGGTGTCCCCCATCAGAGCCCCCCACAGCAGGTGTCCCCCATCAGAGCCCCCCCACAGCAGGTGTCCCCCATCAGAGCCCCCCCACAGCAGGTGTCCCCATCAGAGCCCCCCCACAGCAGGTGTCCCCATCAGAGCCCCCTGCAGCAGGTGTTCCCCATCAGAGCCCCCCACAGCAGGTGTCCCCCACAGCAGGTGTCTCAATCAGAGTCCCCCCACAGCAGGTGTCCCCCATCAGAGCCCCCCAACAGCAGGTGTCCCCATCAGAGTCCCCCCCAGCAGGTGTCCCCATCAGAACCCCCCACAGCAGGTGTCCCCATCAGAACCCCCCACAGCAGGTGTCCCCATCAGAGCTCCCCCACAGCAGGTGTCCCCATCAGAGCTCCCCCACAGCAGGTGTCCCCATCAGAGCTCCCCCACAGCAGGTGTCCCCCATCAGAGCCCCCCCACAGCAGGTGTCCCCCATCGGAGCCCCCCCACAGCAGGTGTCCCCCATCAGAGCCCCCCACAGCAGGTGTCCCCCATCAAAGCCCCCCCACAGCAGGTGTCCCCCATCAGAGCCCCCCCTACAGCAGGTGTCCCCCATCAGAGCCCCCCCACAGCAGGTGTCCCCCATCAGAGCCCCCCACAGCAGGTGTCCCCCATCAGAGCCCCCCACAGCATATGTCCCCCATCAGAGCCCCCCCCACAGCAGTTGTCCCCATCAGAGTCCCCCCACAGCAGTTGTCCCCATCAGAGCCCCCCAAAAGCAGGTGTCCCCCCCATTCTCCACACAGCGGTACTTACCTTGGGTGAGTCTCCTGCGGTGTCCTCCTCACACTGGCACCAGCATTCTTCCTGTTTCCTCTCTCGGGCGCAATGAGAGAGAGAACCAGGAAGTGACATCTGACTCAGGGCAGATGTCAATCAAATCTGAAGTGCCAAGTAGCTTCCGCCCGGCGTCTGTAGTATGTATTGCTATGGCCGGGCGGAAGCTACTCGGCGCATCAGAAAACGCCACAAGGCGGGCTAAATGCCCGCAAATGCAGCGCCACGTCTGCAATCTCGTGATTGCATAGACGTGGCGTTTCCTATAAGTGCACTGTGTCTGGCGTCGCACTGTGTCCGGCATCCAAACACAGTGCACTTAAGGACCTTTTTTTTCCTTTTTTTTTTTTTTAAAGGGCCAGTATTAAAAATTTTTTTTTTTTTTTACTTTTTTTTTTTTTTTGCTGCCTGGAGGGGGGGGGGGGGGCGGCGCCCAGGCGCCCTCTATGGACGTGCCACCACTGCGTCGGATGCTACTCGTCACCTGATCAATGTGATTCACTAATAAAAGTAATAAAGCTAATAAAAGTAAAACGCCTTCTCTGCTGTTAGTACTAGACGCAGAGAAGCCATTTGATAGGATTCACTGGCAGTTTCTATCCCAGGTTCTAGGCAAGTTCTGTTTTATAGCACCCATCTATTCAGCCATAATGGCACTTTATACTCTCCCTTCAGCACACGTCTATATATCAGGAGCATTATCTACCCCATTTGAAACAACTAGGGATCAGCTTTATGTTTGGGTCGAACATGAGTTCAGCTCGAACATTGACTGTTCGCCTGTTCGATGAATAGCGAACAATTTGGGGTGTTCGCGGCACATTCAAAAGCCGCGGAACACCCTTTAAAAGTCTATGGGAGAAATCAAAAGTGCTCATTTTAAAGGTTAATATGCAAGTTATTATCATAAAAAGTGTTTGGGGACCTGGGTCCTGCCCCAGGGGACATGTCTCAATGCAAAAATAAAAGTTTTAAAAACGGCCGTTTTTTCGGGAGCAGTGATTTTAATAATGCTTAAAGAGAAACAATAAAACAATAATATTCCTTTAAATTTTGTACCTGGGCGGTGTCTATAGTATGCCTGTAAAGTGGCGCAATGTTTCCTATGTTTAGAACAGTCTGACAGCAAAATGACATATCTAAAGGAAAAAAGGTAATTTAAAACTACTCGCGGTTATAATGAATTGTCAGTCCTGGCAATACACATAAGTTAATTGATAAAAACGGCATGGGATTTCCCCACAGGGGAACCCCGAACCAAGATTTTAAAAAAAAATGCGTGGGGGTCCCCCCAAATTCCATACTAGGCCCTTCAGGTCTGGTATGGATATTAAGGGGAACCCCGCGCCAAAATTAAAAAAAAATGGCTTGGGGGTCCCCCTCAAAATCCATACCAGACCCTTCAGGTCTGGTACAGATTTTAAGGGGAACCCCATGCCAAAATGTTTTAAAAAATGGCGTGGGGTCTCCCCAAAAATCCATACCAGACCCTTATCCGAGCACGTAACCTGGCAGGCCACAGGAAAAGAGGGGGGATGAGAGAGCGCCCCCCCTCCTGAAACGTACCAGGCCACATGCCCTCAACATTGGGAGGGTACAAGGGGACCCCCATATCCCACCCCCCCCGTGTGAATTGGTAATGGGGTACAAATGTACCCCTACCATTTCACAAAAAAATTGCCAAAAATGTTAAAAAAAGTATAGCAGAAAATGCGATTTGCAGCGATGATGCTCCACCAATAGACAGTAAATGCTTATAAGGGGTACTTGGGACGGAGTATTGCTAGAGCTTTAAATATAGGCTGCATAGCGGGCGGATGATATCCAAAAGTCCCTGGTTCAATGTGTCCTGTGGTTATAGGGGTCCTGTGTACAGCATCCCTCCTCCGTGTCAATGCCTGCATGAAGTCCCCGTGTGACCCCGCCATCCGTTATATAAGAGCTGTCACCTGAACAGAAGCGTCACACACTAGGAGACTCCCATGGAGGCGGATCGTCCGGAGGACGAAGCGGAGAAGAAGAAGCCGGAGGAAGATGCTGGACGAGAAGACCGGAGGAAGATAGAGGAAGAACCGGGGATAGAACAAGATGGAGGAAGAAGAAGAACACCAAAGGAAGACCAGAAGAGGATGGAAGAAGAAGCGGGCAAAGAAGAAGATATTAACCACTTCAGCCCCGGAAGGATTTACCCCCTTCCTGACCAGAGCACTTTTTACAATTTGGCACTGCGTCGCTTTAACTGCTAATTGCGTGGTCATGCAATGCTGTAACCAAACGAAATTTGCGTCCTTTTCTTCCCACAAATAGAGCTTTCTTTTGATGGTATTTGATCACCTCTGCCATTTTTATTTTTTGCGCTATACACGGAAAAAGACCGAAAATTTTGAAAAAAAATGATATTTTCTACTTTTTGTTCTAAAAAAAATCCAATAAACTCAATTTTAGTCATACATTTAGGCCAAAATGTATTTGGCCACATGTCTTTGGTAAAAAAAATGTCAATAAGTGTATATTTATTGGTTTGCGCAAAAGTTATAGCGCCTACAAACTAGGGTACATTTTCTGGAATTTACACAGTCTTTAATTTATGACTGCCTATGTCATTTCTTGAGGTGCTAAAATGACAGGGCAGTACAAAACCCCCACAAATGACCCCATTTTGGAAAGTAGACACCCCAAGGAAATTGCTGAGAGGCATGTTGAGCCCATTGAATATTCATTTTTTTTGTCCCAAGTGATTGAATAATGAAAAAAAAAAAAAAAAAAAAAAAAATACAAAAAGTTGTCACTAAATAATATATTGCTCACACAGGCCATGGGCATATGTGGAATTGCACCCCAAAATACATTTAGCTGCTTCTCCTGAGTATGGGGATACCACATGTGTGGGACTTTTTGGGAGCCTAGCCGCATACGGGGCCCCGAAAACCAATCACTGCCTTCAGGATTTCTAAGGGCGTACATTTTTGATTTTACTCCTCACTACCTATCACAGTTTTGAAGGCCATAAAATGCCCAGATGGCACAACCCCCCCCCAAATGACCCCATTTTGGAAAGTAGACACCCCAAGCTATTTGCTGAGAGGCATGTTGAGTCCATGGAATATTTTATATTTTGACACAAGTTGCGGGAAAGTGACAATTTATTTATTTATTTATTTTTTTTTTGCACAAAGTTGTCACTAAATGATATATTGCTCACACAGGTCATGGGCATATGTGGAATTGCACCCCAAAATACATTCTGCTGCTTCTCTTGAGTACGGGGATACCACATGTGTGGGACTTTTTAGGAGCCTAGCCGCGTACGGGACCCCGAAAACCAATCACCGCCTTCAGGATTTCTAAGGGTGTACATTTTTGATTTCACTCTTCACTGCCTATCACAGTTTCGGAGGCCATGGAATGCCCAGGTGGCACAAACCCCCCCCCAAATGACCCCATTTTGGAAAGTAGACACCCCAAGCTATTTGCTGAGAGGCATGGTGAGTATTTTGCAGCTCTCATTTGTTTTTGAAAATGAAGAAAGACAAAAAAAAAAATTTTTTTTTTCTTTTTTTAATTTTCAAAACTTTGTGACAAAAAGTGAGGTCTGCAAAATACTCACTATACCTCTCAGCAAATAGCTTGGGGTGTCTACTTTCCAAAATGGGGTCATTTGGGGGGGGTTTGTGCCACCTGGGCATTCCATGGCCTCCGAGACTGTGATAGGCAGTGAAGAGTGAAATCAAAAATTTACGCCCTTAGAAAGCCTGAAGGCGGTGCTTGGTTTTCGGGGTCCCATACGTGGCTAGGCTCCCAAAAAGTCTCACACATGTGGTATCCCCGTACTCAGGAGAAGCAACAGAATGTATTTTGGGGTGTAATTTCACATATTCCCATGGCATGTTTGAGCAATATATCATTTAGTGACAACTTTGTGCAAAAAAAAAAAAAAAATAATAATAATTTGTCTCTTTCCCGCAACTTGTGTCACAATATAAAATATTCCATGGACTCGACATGCCTCTCAACAAATAGCTTGGGGTGTCTACTTTCCAAAATGGGGTCATTTGGGGGGGTTTTGAACTGTCCTGGCATTTTATGCACAACATTTAGAAGCTTATGTCACACATCACCCACTCTTCTAACCACTTGAAGACAAAGCCCTTTCTGACACTTTTTGATTACATGAAAAAATTATTTTTTTTTGCAAGAAAATTACTTTGAACCCCCACACATTATATATTTTTTTAAAGCAAATGCCCTACAGATTAAAATGGTGGGTGTTTAATTTTTTTTTTTCACACAGTATTTGCGCAGCGATTTTTCAAACGCATTTTTTGGGGAAAAAACACACTTTTTTACATTTTAATGCACTAAAACACACTATATTGCCCAAATGTTTGATGAAATAAAAAAGATGATCTTAGGCCGAGTACATGGATACCAAACATGACATGCTTTACAATTGCGCACAAACGTGCAGTGACAACAAAATAAATACATTTTTAAAAGCCTTTAAAAGCCTTTACAGGTTACCACTTTAGATTTACAGAGGAGGTCTACTGCTAAAATTACTGCCCTCGATCTGACCGTCGCGGTGATACCTCACATGCATGGTGCAATTGCTGTTTACATTTGACGCCAGACCGACGCTTGCGTTCGCCTTAGCGCGAGAGCAGGGGGGACAGGGGTGCTTTTTTTTTTTTTTTTTTTTTTCTTTATTATTTTTTTGCTTTTTTATCTTATTTTAAAACTGTTCCTTTCATTTTTTTTTTTTTAATCATTTTTATTGTTATCTCAGGGAATGTAAATATCCCCTATGATAGCAATAGGTAGTGACAGGTACTCTTTTTTGAAAAAATTGGGGTCTATTAGACACTAGATTTCTCCTCTGCCCTCAAAGCATCTGACCACACCAAGATCGGTATGATAAAATGCTTTCCCAATTTCCCAATGGCGCTATTTACATCCGGCGAAATCTAAGTCATAAAATGCTCGTAGCTTCTGGTTTCTTAGGCCATAGAGATGTTTGGAGCCACTCTGGTCTCTGATCAGCTCTATGGTCAGCTGGCTGAATCACCGGCTGCATTCTCAGGTTCCCTGTTGAGACAGGAGAGCCAGAGAAAAACACGGAAGACGGTGGGGGGGGGCATTCTCTCCCACTGCTTGTAAAAGCAGTCTAGAGGCTAATTAGCCGCTAGGATTGCTTTTACATGAAAGCCGACCGCTGGCTGAAAAGAATGATACAAAGATGATACCTAAACCTGCAAGCATCATTCTGGTATAACCACTCAAAGTCGTGAATGCTGTACCTGAAGACAAAAATATGGTTAACAATAAAGCACAGTAAACGGTAAAGTATAAAAAATTGCATACCTGAAAAGCAAACATGATAAAACATAATAACAATAAAACATTGCAGAATAGAATACAGTAAAAAAGAGCAGAACAATAGAGAGAATAGAGAGAGAGAGAATAGAGAGAGAACAATAAAACGACAACTATTATTTTTTATTTTATATTTTTGTTTGTGTTTTTTTTTTTACACTTTTTTTGTAACTGTAACTTTTATAACTGTAACCGGTTCCAGGTTCGGGTCTCTCAAAATGCGATGGCATCTTGGGAGACCCTGTGAAAGTGTGTCCTAGTCTGTGCAATGCTGTACCCTACGCTAATACTCAACTAGTGAATGGTAGCGTTCAAAACATTCACCAATGCAAAGACCAGGATTGTCAGGACAGGAGGGAAAATAATAGCGGGTGTCACGCCTATATCCGTGCTTGCTGCAGACACAACATCTTTTTTGGGGGGGTTTGTTGGGTAGGGGTACTCGGGAGGACATAAAAATGCCTCTCATGCAGCCGACTGCATTTGGTTGGGGATGTGAATGGGGGAAGTACGGGCGCTGCAGAAGTGGTGGGTTCCCAATTAGGATTGGCGAATGCAGCAGGAAGGGCACTATGGGCATGACGGGCCTGTGTTTGTCTTCTTGGTGGCAGCGGGACACTATTTGTGCTTGCCACCTCACCAGCTTGAACTGCACTTATGGGACTCGCCACGTCACCAAGTGTTACTGCAGTGCTGGTTTGACTACGACCGGGGTGTACTAGGCCGCTGGCGCTTGCCAGTTCACCAAAACGCTACTAAAAAAACTGTTAACGATCGCAGGGATCAGGCCTGACTCTGCGAACGCTGCAGTTATGCATTTAGTGTTTTGTAAGTGACAGTGATCGATCGATATTGCACTTGGGTGGGCTGGGCTGGGCCGGGCGGAGGGGCAAAACGCAGGTGCTAGCAGGTATCTGGGCTGATCCCGCTAACACTGCGTTTTTGGGAACCCTAAACTGCTGGGGACGCCAGTATAGATCTGATCGGATCAGATATTGATCAGTTCAGATACTATACCACTAAGGGAGGTGTACGGTGCGTGCGTGGGTGTTAGCGCTACTGGCACTAACCTGACGCTGCCTGGGGCTGGTGCTTGCCAGTTCACCAAAACGCTACAAAAAAAACTGTTAGCGATCGCAGGGATCAGGCCTGACTCTGCGAACGCTGCAGTTATGCGTTTAGTGTTTTGTAAGTGACAGTGATCGATCGATACTGCACTTGGGTGGGCTGGGCCGAGCTGGGCGGAGGGGCAAAATGCAGGTGCTAGCAGGTATCTGGGCTGATCCCGCTAACACTGTGTTTTTGGGAACCCTAAACTGCTGGGGACGCTAGTATAGATCTGATCGGATCAGATATTGATCTGTACAGATACTATACCACTAAGGGAGGCGTATGCTGCGTGCGTGGGTGTTAGCGGTACTGGCGCTAATCTGACGCTGCCTGGGGCGACGCATATCACCGTCGGGTGATCAGGGGGCTAAATCTTTATTCGGTAATAAACGGCGGGTGCCCTGACACTATAAAAAATAAACAAACTAACCAGCGTCACCCGTAACGGTTATACAGTGATCAGTGGTGAAAGGGTTAACTAGGGGGCAATCAAGGGGTTAAAACATTTATTAGGTAGTATATGGGGGTCCCTGTCGCTATAAAACGCTGACGGCGAACCTAAATATTTACGTCCCTAACTAGCGTCACCAGCGACACTAATACAGCGATCAGAAAAATGATCGCTTAGCGACACTGGTGACAGGGGGTGATCAAGGGGTTAAAACTTTATTAGGGGGGGTTAGGGGGGTACCCTAGACCTACAGGGGGCCTAACACTCACTGCCCTGACACTGTAACTGTCACAAACTGACACCAATACAGTAATCAGAAAAAAAAAAAACCTGCTTGGTGTCAGTTTGTGACGGGGGGGGTGATTGGGGGGGGATCGGGGGGCGATCGGGGGGGGGATCGGGGTGTTTAGTGTGCCTGGCATGTTCTACTGTGTGTAGTGTGTTGGTGCACTTACATTGCAGTCTTCTCTCCTCGGCCCGGAACGGAAAATACCGAGCCGAGGAGAGATGACATCATTTCCTCTGCCTCTGTGTACAATACAGAGGCAGGGAAATGATCCCATTGGCTGAGAGCGATCGCAAGGGGGGGGCCACGAATGGATGGCCTCCCCCTCACCTCCGATCGCCGGGGGAGATTTGCCGACCGCCGCAGGCACCGGGGGGGGGTCCGATCGGACCCCCCACCCGCGGGCAGGCAAGGACGTACATATACGTCCTTTTGCCTGCCCGTGCCGCTCTGTCGACGTATATAGTCGTGCGGCGGTCGGCAAATGGTTAATAAAGGGATTGTCAAAAACCGTCTATTGTCTTTTTTTAACATTTTTTACACTTTTTTGTGAAATGATAGGGGTACATTTGTGGGATCTGGGGTTCCCCTTGTTAAAGGGGCTTCCAGATTCCAATAAGCCCCCCGCCCGCAGACCCCTACAACCACCAGGCAAGGGTTGTGGAGATGAGGCCCTTCTCCCCATTAACATGGGGACAAGGTGCTTTGGGGGGCTACCCCAAAGCACCCTCCCAATGTTGAGGGCATGTGGCCTGGTACTGTTCAGGGGGGAGCTCTCTCATCCCCCCTCTTTTCCTGCTGCCTGCCAGGTTGCGTGTTCGGATAAGGGTCTGGTATGGATTTTTGGGGGGACCCCACGCCATTTTTTAAAAAATTTTGGCGCGGGGTTCCCCTTAAAATCCATACCAGACCCTTCAGGTCTGGTATGGATTTTTAGGGGGACCCCCATGCCATTTAAAATAAAAAATTTGGCACAGGGTTCCCCTTAATATCCATACTAGACCTGAAGGGCCTAGTATGGAATTTGGGAGGACCCTCACGCATTTTTTTTTTAAATTTTGGTTTGGGGTTCCCCTGTGGGGGAATCCCATGCTGTTTTTATCAATGAACTTTTATGTGTATTGCCGGACAATTCATTATAGCCGCAAGTACTTTTAAATAACTTTTTTCCTTTAGAAATGTCATTTAGCTGTCAGACTGTTCTAAACATGAGAAACATGCGCCACTTTACAGGCATAGTATAGACACCCCCAAGGTACGAAATTTAAAGGAATATTACACTTTTATTGTTTCACTTTAAGCATTATTAAAATCACTGTTACCGAAAAAACGGCCGTTTTTAAAAAATTTTTTTGCATTGATACATGTCCCCTGGGGCAGAACCTAGGTCCCCAAACACTTTTTAAGACAATACCATGCATATAAGCCTTTAAAATTAGCACTTTTAATTTTTCATGTTTGTGTCCCATAGACTTTAACTTGGGTTCAAACACATTTTTTGCCTGTTCGAATGTTCTGGTGCGAACCGAACGGGGGGTGTTCGGCCCATCCCTAGAAATAACAAATGGGACAAGACAGGGGTGCCCCCTTTCCCCATTAATTTCCAATTTATTGATGGAACCTTTGGCCTTCTACTTATGCTCACATCCCAACATAACTGGTATATTAGTGGGGAAAAAACATCACGTCATCAGCCTATTCGCTGACGACATTATTCTAACGCTATCAAAAACAGACACTTCTCTCCCAGCAGTCCACCATGCACTACAAACATTCAACGCAGTATCATACTACAAAGTAAATAAACTAAATCTTACATACTAAACCTAGGTATCCCAGAAATAACAGAACACAAACTTAAGCAAAAGTTCCCGTATACATGGAAAAAAGATGCTATGAAGTATCTGGGCATTACCTTGACTTCTAAATTAGAAGACCTCCTACAGGCCAATTATACACCTTTCCTAGACACACTAGGAAGCAAATTATCCAAACTCGCTCTAACTGAATTGTCCTGGCTAGGCAGATTAGCAGTCTTCAAGATGCAGTTGCTACCGCAAATACTGTACCTCTTTAGTACATTGCCGATCACAATACCAAACTCCTATTTCAATTCCATACAATCCTTGCTGAATAAATATCTATGGCAAGGTAAGAGGGCCAGATGCGCATTCAGCAAGCTTATTAAACACAGGAAAGCGGGTGGAATAGGACATGTACACCTACAAGACTATAATTTTGCAACTACACTGGCTCAGTTGAAACATTGGGTATCACCACATTCCAATCCTTTGTGGAAAGAATTGGAACTAGCCCAAATCCCAAAGGGGAATCTACAAGACTTCTTAATGACGGCTCCCTCTAACACGTCACTGAACACCAAACTAGCACCCCCTATTCTAGCACTGATAAGAGCATGGATACACCTCAGGAAGAACCAAAAAGGGGTTAGCAAAATATCTCTCATGAAACTCCCTCTTACTGCGATAAATCTCCTGATACCGACATCAACACCAATATATGGGCAGATAAAGGAATCAGATACCTAGAGGGTATACTAAAAGGAAGGCAACTTAAACCATTTAAAACTTTACAACTTGCACACCAACTACCTCTTAAGGTGCAATATACACACATGCAGATAGGTCATCTACTAAAAAAGAATCCACAGATACTCACATTCCTACCAGAAAAAGTAACACGATATTACCAAAGTACTACAAACTCAGAGAAAGGCATATCTGTCATCTGCACCAGTTTACAAGACAAAAACACATGTGATAAATCCCAATCTATAAGAGTGTGGGAACAGGACATAATTGTAGAATACAAGACCCAACATTGGGAAAAAGCATTTCACCTCATTTACACCTCCACTAAATGCACAAATCTATGGGAAATGCAACAAAAAATAACACTCCAATGGTATCTCACACCATATCGGATTTCCGAAATCTACCCAGAGGCCTCTCCACAATGCTGGAGGTTATGCGGTGGCACAGGCACATTGTACCACATTTTGTGGTCATGCCCCCAGCTCCGCCTACTATGGTCCCAAGTTGAAAGGCTGTTATCTATTATCACAGGCACCCAACAATTGTTAACTCCGGGTATGGCACTACTGTCACTTGACATCACCTACATAATATACCACAGCCCTACAGAACCGTAACCTCTCACATCATATTAGTTACGCGTCTTATTATTCTAAGACAGTGGAAAACATCAACGACACCCAACATCACGGAGGTCATAAGCACCGTCCGTACACATGGCACTTATGAGGTACTACACTCCTCAACAACAGGGAAATATGAAATAACCTTGCAAGACTGGAGCCCATGGCTAGACTGGTACCTTAAGGGAGCAATATTGTAACATAAGCAATTTAAATTCTCAATATCCTATGTGGAATTCTGGGAAAAGTATTACTTTAGCTAGCAAATTGTCAGCTTCACAAACTTTATTCTGACTAAATTGAGATGTTTTCTACAGTTTAGTTTTTCATTGTTAATGCTTACAAAGGTTAAAATACCATTAAGGACATAAACTATGGCTTGCAATACCATATAGACAGATAAATCTGCACTACCAAAGTACATCCACTGCGACCGTACAGAGAGATCGCATGGGGTGGAACCTAGAGTACAGGCCCAAATTCGGGTCATTAATAAATCTCTCCTGATGATGATAAAATATGTAATTAAATGACAAAGAAACATGTGTAATGCATTCTTTGAGTTTGTTTATGTATAACTTGTACAATTCAATAAAAACTATTGAAACAAACACACAAAAAAAACAGGTGACATTCGGCATATGTCTGTCTGTCCAACAGACCTTCTGTCAGACGTGCAAACCAGCACCCAAACGACTCCCGATTAGCACTCTAAGCCAGTGCTGATCAGAGTGTTCTGGTGGGGGGGCATCCCCCTGTCAGAACACAACAGCTTAGTGGGGGAGATAGCACTAATGTCAGATCATTGGACAGTGTACCCGACTTAAGTCCTTCCAGCAGAGCAAGTAATGACTTTTTTTCTGCAGTTAGTGTCCTGCCACCCTACATAACAAAAGTTAGGGATTGATTGAAAACAATGTGAGTTGACTTGCAGTGAACTGGACCTATATTTGTATTTCTTCCATTGTCAATAAGCATAGGTCCTGTTGTTGCTGACAAACAAGTCCTCATGAAGGGTTTCTTGGACCCCCAAAACATGTTGGATACTTTCACTGTCCCTCTGACTTTTATTGAAATAAATTAATATCTGTACCTTTTAGAAGTTGTGTGGTACTGCTATTTATGTTATAGGTATAATTAGACTACAAGCCAAGAAGACTGTGGGAATCCTCTGGGATGTAGAAACTGCCTGCCCAGAAACCAGACTACATACTGTATATATATCAGACCAAAATGAGGGACAAATTAGGAGGAAACAGGACAGGGACAGAGGGACAGATGCTCCAAATCAGGGACAGTTCCTCGAAACCAGGGACAGTTGGGAGCTATGACCTAGTCAGAGAAGAATGGATCCCTTCTGCTTGTTTTTTTAGCAGACTGGATCAGATTGGAGGTAGGCAGGTGTATACTGACACAAGTCCGTTTTCATCCACTAGCCCATAGGGGTGAATGGACAGTCCAGTCAAGTCCACCTGAAAAACTGACAGGGGGGCCTGATTGGACTCCTCATATGAAAGAAGCCATAGTCAGCCTGAAAGCCAGATGTAATATGATGCTACATACAGATATTTCAAATTTCATTTATATTATGAGTCACTGCAGACAGATTTACAAACATCTGTAAATCAAATTAAAGAATTTGTGTAAAGCCCCTTTCACATTTGTGCAACCTGAAAGTCGTGCGATTTTACCGCAATTTTTTTGACTCAATTTTGATGTGATTTGAAGCAATGCCTGTGTAATGTTGAGGTCTATGGACCTCAAGTCGCATCAAAGTCAGACCAAAATAGTACAGGGACTACTTTGCAGTTGCTGCCACTTGAAGTCGCACAGATATGAATGGTACGAGTTGTCATGCGACTTTGCAGTCCCAAGTCGCAGGATAAGTTGCACAAGTGTGAAAGGGGCCTAACCAGTTGCAGTCATGGACATTTCATTTCAACAGTCCCTCGCCTCTTTTGCAAGCAAAACAAAAAGCCCAATGTCCAATAAAGATTTCTACTGATCCTGGAAAGTAGTGTAGCTATGCTGGTCTGTGGTCTCACATAACTTGCTGAATACTGATAACTAGTGCTGGGCGAACGGTTCAGCCTGAGCATGAGTTTGGGCCAAACATTGGCTGTTCGTCCCATTCGGGGAACACCCGAATTTGCAGGACTTCTGGCCGTTGTTTGCCCCCCGAACGCCCTGCAACACAGTGCGCGCTGCACAGTGCATTCTGAGCCCTATATGGGCAAAGCTTTGTAAAGCTTCCGGCTTTGTAAAGTCGGATATTAAGGAGCGTGGCCGGGAAGCCGGCCATGTCGTCGTTAATAACAACCGATGATTAATCAGCTAATAATGGGCTTCCCCACTGACAGCTGAATAAAAAAGAAAAACATTTGCCAGCAGAAATAATAAAAAAAAACATCATGGGGGTCCCCCCAATCCAGTTCGGCCCATCTCTACTGATAACTAGAAAGTAATACCCAAACATTGGTTACAGTCTGACTGTAAGACAGACAGGAAGTTTCACAAATCTGTTTTTTCTGACACTAACCCAGCTTGTTCTACAAAATATTTAAGGACTTCACCTTTTTTTTTTCCTTGTCAAAAGAAGTTTATTGAGTATACAATGTTATAAAGATACATAAAGTAAGTTTACAAGGATCTATAAAGTAAGCTCATTGTTTTACAGTAGGGTTTATATAGGTAAATATCATGAAATTTCAAATATTAAACATTGGGTTCATGTAAACCTAAATTAAAGATATATATCATTTCCTTAGTTACTTTTGTAGGTATTTAAATGATTTATACCTACTATACATATTGTTTACAAGTAGAGTGTATATAGGTCAAATAAATTCTGATAATGAGCTTTAATCGTAAGGTGGAGAAAAGGAAAGAGAAAGAAGAAAAAGGGTTGAAAGGTAGAGGTATGGTCCACAAGGTTGTCCCGCTCGTCAGTTTATTATTCTTTTTAGTTCTCTTTGAAGCCTTAGATTGGGTGTCTCTGTAAGTCATTTAATCTGTTACCATGGCAACAGGACAGAGTCATTGAAGTTTGACAGGAACTGTTGTTTTATCCAAGGATGCCAAAGTTTTTCAAATTTTGGAATTTGGTTTTGATCGATGGCTACCATCTTAGCATGGGACATTGTATTATTCATTCTGTGAATTGTTTCTGCTAGTACCAATGTAGGAGATTTCCATGCCTTGGCCACTGTTTGTTTTGCAGCCGTTATTAGTTGGATCATAAGTTTGAATTGAGAGAGTGTTAACCATTCCGGTTTTAGATTAAGTAAAGTTAAATATGGATCTGGTTGTATTATTTTTTTAAATATTTTAGATGCAATCACGAAGACTTCCTTCCAGAAGGTTTGGATTACTGGGCACGTCCACCATATGTGTAAATATGTGCCTATTTCTGGGCATCCTCGAAAACAAAGAGCTGAGGTATTAGGTGAATATTTTGCCACTCTAGCGGGTACAAGGTACCAGCGAGTTAGGACTTTATAATTTGTCTCCAGTGCTAAGATGTTGGGTGAAGATGACTTAGATGTGAGCCATATGTTAGACCAGTCCGTGTCTTCTAAAGTTCGTCCCAGGTCCTCCTCCCACCTCTGAACGTAAGAGGGTCTATTAAGATTTGCTACTCCATATAATTGATTATAAAGTGATGAAATTGTACCTTTAGCAAATGGATTTTTTGTACAGATTGATTCAAAAATGGATAATTGGGATAATGGTGTATCCCCCTTTAGGAATGGTGTATAGAAATTTTTGATTTGGAGATATCTAAATATCTCAGAGTTGGTAGATCATATTTTTCTCTAAGCAATGGGAATGAAAGGAATGATTTAGATGCTATGAAGTCATTTAGTGTCTGAATGTCTGATGTTGTCCAAGCTTTAAAAGAATTTGGGTAGATCCATGCCGGATAAAAGGCCGGATTTCTGATAAAAGAAAGGAGAGGATTGTGTGGAGATTGTAACTGATATTTGGTTTTTAGTTTATCCCAGAGAGATAAGAAGTGTTTAGTTATGGGATTATGAATTTTAAAGCGGTCTTTAGGATCAAGCCATAATAAATTTGATATTAATAGAGGGTCATTTTCTGAAGCCTCTATAAATACCCATAATGGGATTTCCTGTTTTGCATGGTATTTGGACAGACTGGCCAAATGTGCTGCTCTGTAGTAGTTAGTAAAATTAGGGTATCCCAGGCCTCCTTTATTTTTGGGAAGATGTAGTGTGTGTATAGGTATACGTGGTTTAGAAGAGCCCCATATAAACGAAGTTGCTCTTTTTTGTACTATTCTCAAAAAATAGGAAGGAATTGGAATAGGGAGGACTCTGAATAGATAAAGCAATTTGGGTAGAATAGTCATTTTGATTGCATTAATCTTCCCTATCCAGGATAAAGGAAGTTGCGACCATTGTTTTATTAGATTTGTGATCTGTCTTAATACAGGAGGATAATTGGTTGAGAATAAGTCAGAATGAGATGCTGTTAAATGAATTCCAAGATATGGGATTGATTTTTCTGCCCATGTGAATGGGAGTGCAGCCCTAGCCGGGATCAATTCCATGTTTGTGAGTGAAATATTAAGCACTAGGCATTTCTTAGGATTAATCATAAGGCCGGATAGGGCTGCAAATCCATCAAGAGCTGGTATTAAGTTAGGACCAGAGACCTGTGGTGATGATAGAAAAAGTAATATATCGTCTGCAAATATACATAATTTGTGTGTAATACCTCCTACTTCAATGCCAGTTATAGTTTGGTTTGTTCTGATGTATTGGGCCATGGGTTCGAGTATAAGGGCAAATAATAAGGGAGATAATGGGCAACCCTGTCGGGTACCTCTTTCGATATTAAAGGCTTCAGATTTGAATCCAGCATATTTTATATAGGCTTTGGGTTTATTATATAATGCTTTGATCCATGTTAAAAAGTGGGGTCCAAAACCCCATTTTTGTAATGAATATTGCATATATTGCCAGGATACTGTGTCAAATGCCCTCTTAATATCGAGAGATAGAAAACATAAAGGGATTTTCCGTTTTTTAGCAATATGTGCCAATAACACTGCCCTGCGTATATTATCGCCTGCCTGTCTATTTGGCATGAAGCCTACTTGATCTCTATGTATTAATTTTCCTATAATGCTATTGAGGCGTTTTGCTATTATTTTTGCTAATAATTTAATATTGAGGTTTAACAGAGAGATAGGCCGATAATTCACACAGGAAGTATCATCAGAAAGGGGTTTTGGGATCATACAAACAATTGCCATTAGTGTTTCTTGCCGAAAAGAATGTCCATCTAGAAGTTTGTTAAAAGTTTCAGTGAGAATGGGAGAGAGCATTTCTGAGAATGTTTTATAGTATAAAGCCGAGTAGCCGTCTGGGCCTGGTCTTTTGTTAAGTTTTAGGTCTTTTATGGCGTTAGCAACTTCATCTATAGTTATAGGCTCATCCAAACTGCTTTTTTGATTCTGAGATAACTCAGGTAAGGTTATTTTTGAGAAGAAGGATTCAGCCTCTGTAGGATTAAATTCATTGTTTGTCTTGTATAAAGTTGAGAGATGTGAGTGAAATTTATGGACTATTTTAACTGGATTACAAGTGTAAACATTTTTTGATAATTTCAAACGTATTGGTTTGAAAGATTTGTTAGTTGAATTTAATGCCCGAGCCAAATATGTACCTGGTTTGTTTGTATTCATGTAGAAATTGTGTTTGGAGCGTTTGAGGGATTTATCAACTGACTCAGTGAGAAATAGATCGTAGTCCAATCTAGATTTTTCCAGATGAGATTTTGTACTCTGAGATGGATTATCTTGAAATGATATGTAGGCTGCATTAAAATTGAGTTCTAGTTTTTTTGCTAGATTTTTGCGTTCCCGTTTAAATAGTGCCATTTGTCTTTGTATTGTACCACGCAAGACAGTCTTATGAGCTTCCCACAGTGTTATTGGGGAGATGTCTGTTGTATTATTAATTGATATGTATTCCTTTAAAGCTTGTTCAATGGCCATCTGATGTAGTGGGTGTTTGAGCATTATGTCCGGTAAGTACCACGTTGGGTCATGCGCTTTTGGTATGGCTGAGGCTATAGTAGTGTATACTGCATTATGGTCAGACCACGGAATCGGAATTATATCTGATGCAATAATTTCTGGTATCATTCCTATTGTTAGAAAAATATGATCTATTCTGGTGAAGGTTTGATGAGGGTGCGAGAAATAAGTGAATTTCTTTTTCATTGGGTTACTTTCTCTCCACGCATCTACCAGATTGTATTTGGAAAGAAGTTGAGAAAAAGGTAATCTAGAGGTTATTTTGGATGGTGTAAAAGGTGATTTATCTAGAAATGGGAGGAGGACCTGGTTCGAATCCCCACACATTATCACTGTTCCTATTTTGTGTGTATTAATCACTTGTAATATATGTGAGAGGAATGGTGTAGGTTGTTTGTTAGGAGCATAGTAGGAAATCACCGTGATTGCTGTATCCATTATATAACCCATGAGTATCAGGTATCTACCTTCTGGGTCTTTCATTTCTGATGATAAGGTGAATGGTGTGGATCGGTGAAATGCAATTAGAGTTCCCCTTTGCTTGGTACAGGCAGAAGCCATGTAAATTTGTTGATAAAAAGGAGAAATATATTTTGGAGTAGAATCTTTGGCGAAGTGTGTTTCTTGGAGGCATACTATGTGAGCCTTCTTGTTATGGAAAGTACGGAAGGCTTTGGTCCTTTTTTGAGGGACATTTATTCCCTGAACATTCAGGGAAAGTATATTTAGTGGTGCCATGGCAATAGATCAAATAGTTTTGACTTACTTTTTGTTATGCAGAGCTGACTGCGCAGATCAACCTGTGTGGACTGAAGAGATGAATAGATAGAAAAGAAACCAGTGAATTCTGGAGTAAAGAGTAAACAAAAAACATACGAGATTAGATGATACATTGTATAAATTATTTTTTGCAAGTAATCACAATTTACCCGTGAAAGAGAATAAATATCTCTCTCAGGGGAATAAGTGCCTTCGTCACACTCCCACATAATATGGTTGGGAGAATGAGGAGGGCTAATGGGGGTACACGGATCTTCCGCTTACAGGAGAGAAGTGCTATGTCAAAAGACATCAAAATGATGTTTCATTAATTGGAGTGCAGAATATAGTTTTTGTTGAAATTATTTATTCCAGGGTGGTTGTATATGGTTAGTCTTGCCCTAGGCAATAATTCAGTTAGAAAGGTACTGTTAATAACATTGGTATTGATGAAGATAGTTTGAATTATTTTGGGATTTTAACCCTTTTAGAGTAAACAATTACATATTTTATTCATACGTAACTGTTTAGATATGTTAACTCATAAAATTGAGGTTGTATTGCTTCAGATTAGAATAAACAAAAACATAATTCTAGGAACTAGTTAGGTAATAATATATTTGTTTTAAGAAAAGAAAGATAAAGCTTCCATTACTTCTGGATTATTGAACATATTTGTCCTAAAAAGTAATAAATCTATTGTTATTACCTGATAATATATAACTGAACAAGAATTTCCTTATTTCACTTATATATTCTAAGGCTATATGAATCAGAAGTAATAAGAAATATAACTGGAATGTAACATGATCCCACACAGTGTGTGACTATCAGAATGCAGTTACATTCAGTTATAAATACAGGTTTTTTATAGAGAACCATCTCTTAGTATAATAAATGAAGAGATATCAGGAATTAGGATGTCAGTCCATTGAATCTTCTTGGTCCATGGATGATGTGGCATAACGGCCTCTTTTGTGAGAATGATGATTCCCATTTTGTGCTGGAATTTTCTGGGTGCTGCCTGAAGGTGAAGATGATGCCATTCTTCTGCGTGTGGGAGTGTTGCTGCTTGTGGGTTCTGTCAGATTTAATTTTAAGAGGGTTTGTTGTAGTTCATCTGCTGATCTGCTTCTGTAAATTGTACCTTGGTAGTTAAATCTGACTGAAAAGGGGAAGCCCCATTGATACATAATGTTGTGGCGTTGCAGTTCCATTAGTTGGGGTTTCATGGATCGTCTTTTAGTAATAGTAAGTTGGGATAGGTCAGCAAAAATGTGATAATTGTGTCCTTGAAAATTAAGTTCCTTTTTTTCTCTTGCAGCAATTAGTATTTGTTCTTTCGTTCTGTAATAATGAAATTTTGTGATTATATCACGTGGGGGTCCATCTTTCTTTTTGGCTGTGAGGGCTCTGTGTACTCTGTCCAGTTCTAAACGTTCAATAGGGATATCTGGCTTTAGTTCTTGTAATAGAGCAGTAATAGTAGATTGCAGGTCTGTCACAGTTTCAGGTATTCCCCTTATGCGCAAGTTTGAACGTCTGGCTCTATTTTCGTAATCTTTGAGCTTAGTTTGAAGTATTAAATTCTCTTTTTTTAATTGTTCCAATTCTGTTATATTTTCTTGGGTTGTAATTTCAATTTCATCCATTTTTATTTCTAAGGCTGCGGTGCGGTTTCCCAGCTCTCTTATTTCTTTGGTTAGGCTTTTTGTTATTTGGTCTGAGGTTTGTTTTAAAGCCTTATGAAGCATCTTTTCAAATTGTAATAATATTACTGGGGATACTGAGGAGGCTTGTGGAGAAGTTTGTGAGAGGATTTGTTCTGTATCTGACTCAAATGGAGAGTCTTGCTGTGACATTTTCTGTCTGTGAGAGCGCCCTGATGCTGTATCTTGTGAGGTGACTGGAGCTGCTTCAGCTGCAGTGAGTGCCTGTGAGCTCTTTGTGAGGTGATTTTTATTTCTGCCACGGTTTCCTCCCAGTACCATATTTCCTTCCCAAACTTTCACAGTTTGTTCCCTGGGGCAAAAAGGTTCAAATGGATACCTTTTGAGCCTGCAGGCTCCGCTTTGTCCTTCTCTTCTCTCCTCAGCGGTGTGGAGCTCTAACAATGCATGTCTGCTCCCCCACCTTTTTTTTTTCAATAGACTTTATTGAAAGAGTTAAACAATACAAGACATGGTAAGCGTGACAGGACAATGTCCCCTGTCACCTGCGTTGAACATTTTCAAAAAAAGGCACCTGAGTCTGGAAATATAGATCAAGAGCAAATTACGGTTTGATACCCTTTAATTTAATGAGAGAGAGAAGATCTTAAGGGGTGTGTTCCTTGTCATAAAGCATTTGGAGACCCCTGTGGTAGGAGAATGAGCTGTCAAAGTGTCTATTTCTTCCTGAGGCAATACAGAATACATGAAGGCCTTCCATCTCAGATAGAAGTGTTTCCTGGAAGTATTGTGGTTCAGGTCTGTGGTGATTTTTTTCCCTGTGTAGTAGCAACAGTAATTCCCGTTTAATCTGTGAGACTTTCAGTTGAGAGGAAGAAGTCCAGTTTTTTAAAATGGCTCTCCTGGCCACTAAGAGGCAAATTAGACTCCAGTCCTTGTGTCGTTTGTGGATATTTGAGGACCATGTTAGGAGTTGTTTGTCCCAATAGCCAAAAATTAGAAGGAAGGGGTCCTTTGGAAGTTGAAGTAGGGTGACCCCATTAACGTTGGATATGACTTGGTTCCAGAAGGTAGATATATATTTGCAAGTCCAAAAGTGATGGGTTAAGAAAATTTTGGCTGGTGACAGAGAAGGCAGGAGGCGGCCTGTGGGTTGTTTTTTTCTGATAAAAAGGGTATGTAAGCTTGATGAAGTAGTTTCATTTGTGATTATCTCCAAGATTCACTGGGGATCAGCTGAAGGACTTTGTTGTAGCCTTTGCAGTAGTAGCATCCGGAAAGTCTCTGCCCTAGTTTGTTACTGAAGTGGAAGCTAGGGGAGGAGTAGCCTCAAGGATCAAAGGTATATATATGTCTGAGATAGTATACAAACCATTTGTAAGTAGACGGTCTAGTAGAGTTATTCAGAATCTATGACTTCCTGTCCCACATGAGGCACCGATGAAGCTGGTACATTGCCAGTAATAGAAAATATGGGAGTTAAGTAAGGAGAATTTGTTGGCTATATCAGCAAAGGAGTGAGGCGTTCCGGACTCCAGGTCACACAGGGACAAGAACTCAGTGAGACCCTTGTGTTGCCATAGGGAGAAGATTTTGTTGTCTATCCCCGAGGGGAACATAGGGTTGCCTTGAATTGGTAGATATCTGGAAATTAAGTGGCTATGGCTGTATCTCTTAAAAGGTACATAGAGGAAAAAAAAACGCGCTGAAAAAATGTGTCATTGAATACACCAATAGAAAAGCAGCAGCAGGCAGTGCGATAACACAAAAAGTCCAAAATATAATAAAAAAGCTGTGCTAAAAGAGATAGAAGTATGTCCAAAAGATTATGAACATCCAATAGAAGCACTTAAAATCTTGCAGACACCACAGTGTGCACACATAAAAAGGTCAAGTGCCCGACCACCGTAGCTGTAGATAGGGCTTATCAGACAGCAAGAATTAAAAGCGGATGGCTTACAACCCAGCCGGGGCCTCTAGTCCTTACAAATAATCACGATAGGTATGGTGATTTGGATGGTTGAAATCCCTCACTTACTCCGGCTACGGTATTCGTTCCCTCAGTATATAACCCAAAAGAGAAGAAAACTGGCCATAGTGTAATATATCAAAGGTAATCGTTAATAAAACATGGTAATGCACTTACAGTTAAGAATTATTGGTATCACATATGTAAAAAGCCAGCTGGCATAAACAAACACAGAACGGAGCCCGTCCTCCTCTCCAGATCGCGTGGTGGCGTCACTACGTGCCTCGCCAGACGCGTTTCATCATCAACGGACATTCTCAATGTATCTCTTAAAAAAAAGGTTGTGTTGCAGGTCTGGGTGAACAGATTTCCATTTGCAGTGCAGTAGAGCTGCTAGAGAATATGGGTGGACCATAATTTCTTCGATAGGATACTTAGAGTAGCGGGAGGCCTTAGAGATCCAGTCTAGACCTATTCATTCCATCTTAAATAGGTGACATCTCCCCAGAAGCGAAAGAGGCAGATCCATCCAGTTCTCCAGTTCTTGTGTGATTTTTTTTATTACAGAGGGATAGTTTAGAGTGTATAGAGTGGACAGAGTTTTGCCTATGTTGATGCCTAGATAGGTTATGTGTGACTTAGCTACGGTGAAGGGCGAGTGGTGAATCCAGGGAGGATTTGGTAAGGGGCCTAGGGGGAGAATTGCCCTCTTGTTATAATTGATGTGAAGGCCGGAGCAGAGTTTGAATTTATCAAAGATTTCCTTAATGGTAGTCATGTCAGAAGCAGGGTTTGCAGAGAATATGAGCACATTGTCTCCGAATAAGGCAGTACGCAATTCTCAGTCACCTATACGTATCCCGTGTAGGGGGGCCCCTTCAGTCAGGTATCTGGAGAGGGGTTCTAGGGCTAAATTAAAGAGCAAGGTCGAGAGGGGGCACCCCCTGTCTACTTACTTTGTAGAGGCAGAATTCATTGGTGAGGAGACCTGCCACCACTAGTTTGGCTGCGGGAGAAGCATACATGGAATTCCCAAGATGGTTAAAGGGACCTGTAAAGCCCATTTTTGATAAGACCATTGAGAGCCAGTCAAAGCTTACATTATCGAAGGCTTTCTCCGCGTCCAGAGTGACAATGGCAAAGTCCCCTCCTGGGTTAATTTTGGCCTGTTCTAGAACCATCATGACCTGCCTGATATTTAGGGTGGCTGTTCTCCCCTTTACAAAGCCTGACTGAGCAAGGTGTATCAGGGATGGAATAATGTTGGCGAGTCTAGAAGCAGCAATTTTTTAAAGAAATTTGACATCTAGATTTAAGAGTGATATAGGCCTGTAAGAGCCCGATTCAAGGGGGTCTTTTCCTTTCTTAGAGAGTAACTTGATGATGGCTTGGTTCCCTGTAGAAAAGTAAGCGCCTCCCGTCCATATGCCGTTATATAGTGTTATATAGTGTGGGCACAACTGTGTCTCGAAGGGTCCTATAGAATTCACCTGTGAACCCTTCGGGGCCGGGTGCCTTGTTGGGAGCTAGGTGTCTGATTGTAAAGGAGAGTTCCAGCATGGTTATTAGAGCGTTTTGAGTTTCGAGTTGGGAAGGAGATATCATTGGCAAGTGGAGCTCATCTAGGAATTTTTGTGCTATATTTTTCTCAGTGGGATCAGAGGGATATAGGGAGGAATAGAATTGTAGCATAACTTTGTTGACCTTTTGAGGTGTGGTTTTGACGGTGCCCAAGGTGTCTCGTAGAGAAGTGATGTATGTGGGGAGATGAGGACTACTGCAAAGCCTCACTAGAAGCTTACCCATTTTGTTACCATATTTATTTAACATGGCATCCATATGTGCTTGTTTGGTCAGTTCTAGAGTGTCTGCCCAAGAGTCAAAGGCTTGTTTGGCTGTTTGCCATTCAGTTCTATTTGCAGGAGAGTTTGGGGTGGAGAGGGAGCACTGAGCAAGCTGGAGGCGGGAGCTTGCTTCCCTATAGCTTGCTAAAACATGTTTCTTAAATGAGGCCGCATATGAAATGACCTTGCCCCGAAGATAGGCCTTGATTGCTTCCCAAAATAAATTGGGGTTGTCTATATGACTTGAGTTGACAGAGGAAAATTCCTTCCAGGCCGTATCCATACATGTGTGAAAGTCAGTATTATTATGTAAGTATGAAGGAAAGTGCCATAGGTGGGGGACCAGATGGAGAGTCTGAGATTTCCAGTGACACTGATATTGGGGCATGATCTGATATGGCGATATCATGAATTTCTGCCCCTGATATAGTCTGGATAAGACTTTCAGTGCAAGCCAGTGAATACATTATGGGGGGATGAGTAGGATGTGAATTCTCTATCTGTTGGGTGAAATAGCCGCCATAGATCAGTAAGATGGAGTAAGTTCATTGCAGAGGCAAAATGGGTCGGGTCGGGGTCTCTCGTTGTTTTGTGCTGGCGTTTAGGAACAGATCTATCATCTGTCGGGTGCAGGATAGAATTAAAATCCCCACCTATTGTGTGGGGAGAAACAGTAGGTGGTGACTTTAGCAGTCTGGTTGTAAGATCCCTAAAGAAATGTTTCCCAGGGCTGTTGGGTGCGTACACATTTGAGATTATAAGGTCTCTTGAACCGAGGCAAATAGGTGCAGTGAGAAAACATCCCTGGCCATCTGATTCTACTGATTGGATTTCACAGGGGAGATTCTTCTGGATCAAGATGAGCACCCCCGGCCTTATGGCCGACTGCGTCGGAACCTAACACAGTGCTCGCCCAGAGTTTCTTCATACAATGGAAGTCTAGAAATGTCAAGTAGGAGGGCAATGTTGGTTTTGAAGTCCTTTCACATTCCATGAAGTAACTCTCATGTGAGGGTGTCATGCAGAAGGGTATGAGCAGACTTTAAAGCTGTATAGGAGCTATTTTGTGTGAGGAAGGTTATTCTGTTGGACAGTAGTGAAACATAAAGAAAAATAACATAACTAAATCATACTGGAAAGCATCCGTGGGACTTTGCTTTTTTCCACATGGGTGACTGTATGAACCAGCTCCCCTTAACTGACCCGATGTAAGGTGCATAAGTACGCCCGTTTGTTATGCCCCGTACACACGGTCGGACTTTGTTCGGACATTCCGACAACAAAATCCTAGGATTTTTTCCGACGGATGTTGGCTCAAACTTGTCTTGCATACACACGGTCACACAAAGTTGTCTGAAAATCCAATCGTTCTAAACGCGGTGACGTAAAACACGTACGTCGGGACTATAAACGGGCAGTGGCCAATAGCTTTCATCTCTTTATTTATTCTGAGCATGCGTGGCACTTTGTCCATCGGATTTGTGTACACACGATCGGAATTTCCGACAACGGATTTTGTTGTCGGAAAATTTTATCTCCTGCTCTCCAACTTTGTGTGTCGGAAAATCCGATGGAAAATGTCTGATGGAGCCCACACACGGTCGGAATTTCCGACAACACGCTCCGATCGGACATTTTCCGTGTGTACGGGGCATTAGGGATATCTGTATAGACGGACTGCAGTCATAAGTGCCACTACAGTGTCCTATTAGTGCTCATTAGTGCCACTACAGTGCTCATCAGTGCTACTACAGTGCCATATTAGT
Source organism: Aquarana catesbeiana (assembly GCF_042186555.1). Lineage (NCBI taxonomy): Eukaryota > Metazoa > Chordata > Amphibia > Anura > Ranidae > Aquarana > Aquarana catesbeiana. The sequence continues at coordinate 255,050,714 of NC_133324.1, read as the reverse complement.
GCTCATCAATGCTCAATAGTGCATATCAGTGCCCATCAGTGGATCCTCATCAGTGCCGTAAAAATGTGTAAAAAATGCGTTTTAATTTTCTTTCCACATTTTCCAAAAACTTGTGGAAAAAAATTACATTTTCAAAAGACTCATTATGTCTCATAGAATATACGTTAGGGTGTTAGCTTGCCAAACTTGGGTCATTTTGTGGGTGTTTGCATTGTTCTGTTGCTCCAGGGCCTTCAAAAGTGTAATAGGTAGTCAGGAAATTAGATGTGTAATTAATCTCTCTCCTTGACTATTGCAACTCCCTTCTGATTGGCCTGCCTCCCCATAGGCTATCCCCTCTTCAGTCTATCTTGAATGCTGCTGCCAGGCTTATTCACCCTATTCAGCGTCTGCCAACCCTCTCCTCCAATCACTACACTGGCTCCCAATTGCCCAGCGAATTGAATTCAAAATACTAACCACAACATACAAAGCCATTTACAACTCTGCCCCGAGCTACATCACCAATCTTGTCTCCAAATATCACCCAAACCGTCCTCTCTGCTGATACCAAGACCTCCTACTCTCAAGCTCTCTCATCTCCTCCTCTCATGCTCGTCTCCAGAATTTCTCCAGGGCCTCTCCCATCCTCTGGAACTCACTACCTCAACCTGTCCAGCTATCCCCTACTCTTGCTACCTTCAGGCGATCCCTGAAAACTCATCTCTTCAGGGAAGCCTATCACGCCTCCAACTAATCTTTTACCACTTCCATCAGCTCATTCCCCACAGTTACAACCTTTTGTACCACCTGCCCCACCCTATTAGATTGTAAGCTCTTCTAAACAGGGCCCTCTTAATCCTCTTGTATTTTTTTTTATTATAGCTGTATTGTCTCCCTTTTATATTGTAAAGTGCTGCGTAAACTGTTGTTGCTATATAAATCCTGTATAAAAATAATAATATTAATGATCCTAGAACACCTGATGATGCTCCCTGCATGTTGGGCCTCTCTCTGTGGCCAAGTTGTGGAAAAGTCTCACACATGTGGTATCGCCATAACCAAGACGAGTAGCAAAATGTGTTTTGGGGTGTAGTTGCAAGTATACATATGCTATGTAAGAAAAATAACCTGGTAATATGACAATTTTGTGAAAAAAAAAATCTACAACTTTGCAAAGAATTGTGGGAAAAAAATTGCAACTTCAAAAAATTCATTATGCCTCTTACTAAAAACCTTTGAATGTCTACTTTCCAAAAAGGGGTAATTTGGGGAGTAGTGATAGTTGTAGACTCTATAACCTTCACAAAGACCAAATAATATACACTGATTTTGGTTATTTTTATCAAAGATATGTAGCAGTATAACTTTGGGCCACAATTTATGAAGAAAAAATACTAATTTGCAAAATGTTATAACAGAAACAAAAAAAAATGAATTTTTTTACAACATTTTCGGTCTTTTTTTATTTATAGCGCAAAAAATGAAAAACCCAGTGGTGATTAAATACCACCAAAAGAAAGTTCTATCTGTGTGAAAAAAAGGACAAACATTTCATATGGGTACAGTGTTGCAAGACTAATTGTCATTCAAAGTGTGAGAGCACTGAAAGCTGAAAATTGGCCTGGTTAGGAAGGGGGCATACGTGCCCAGTAGGGAAGTGGCTAAAGAGTTCTCTCCAATGTAAAAAATAAAAAAATCTTTAATTTCAACAGTTACATCATTCCCCTTATTTTGGTATAATGGAACATATCCCCTAACAATTGCTAAACAGTCTCCTGCAGTATCACCAAATTCTATATGTACTCTAAATATTAAGTTAATAGCATGTGCACTGTATTGTTTGGCAGACATTTGGCAGACATTTGACACTTTAAAAAGGCAGCAAATGCATGGCAGATGTTAACCTGGAAAACATGCATAGGGCCTCATATTTTATGTGTGCTCTACCAAAGTTGTTACTAAACTTTAGGACTCTGGAAATATGGAATACAAAGCTGAGAGAAACAATGGTGTTTATAAGCTACCGTAATAAAAAATAATAGCAGATATAAAAGCTGTAAGAAATGTACCTGAACTTAGACCCCTTTCACACTGGGGCCCTTTTCAGGCCTTTTTAGCACAAAAAATAGCACCTAAAAAGCGCCTCTCATGCCTCCCCAGTGTGAAAGCCCGAGAGCACTTGCAGGATGGGAAAAAAAGTCCTGCAAGCAGCATTTTTGGGGTGGTGCCCATTGAAATGAATGGTCAGCGCTGCCAAAGCGCCTGCAAAGCAATTTAGCAGCGCCACAACACAGGCATTTTTAACCCTTTTTTCGGCTGCTAGCAGGGGTTAAAAGCACCCTGCTAGCGGCCGAAAACCGTTGCTTTACCGCTAATGCCGCCACTGCCCCAGTGTGAAAGTAGCCTCAGTCCTATGGACTGAGCAAGAGGCCTGGCACCAAACACTGGGAAAACTGGACGTTTTAGACCCCTTTCACACTGGGGCACTTTTCAGGCATTGCAGCGCTAAAAATAGTGCCTGAAAAGCACCTCTCATGGCTCCCCAGTGTGAAAGCTCAAGTTGTTAAAGATGAAATCATATGCTTCATCATCCTGTAAATACTGAAAATACTGTAAATACCAAAAAACATAAATTAAAATACAAAATGTAATACAGAATGTACTGATTTTGCTGATTTTTTCTGGGCCTTCCCTTCTATGACCCCCCGATTGCTTAAAGTATCACATGATCTTGTTTTTTATCAAGCATTTTGTTAAACTTTTTGTTTTTAACATACAAAAGAAACATAGAATATAACTCTATAGTTTGTTCAGGTACCGCCACAAGAAGGCAATCTTACAAAATGTACATAGTAGCTTGGTATAATTAATTACAGCAAATTGAAATTAGAAGAGGAATTGTAAGTGCAACTAAGGAGACCACAATTTATAGAATTTGATATGTCAGCTTTTCTCTATCAAGAGTATATTGGACTACTTGTTTCCATTGGTGGAATGATGGAGGGGTAGGTAAAAGCCATCTCTGAGCCACTAGTTTGTGGGCCAGAAAGAGCAAATGTGTAATCAAAAATATGAGTGTTTGAGATGTTGAGCCCTCTGGGATGATGTTTAAGAGTGCAATTTTAGGGCCCATCAGGAGAATTATCTCACAGAGGTTGTTATTTGCTTGAATTATAGAGGTCCATGCCAGAATAATTTAGGACACCTCCGAAGTATGTGCAGTAAGGTGCCAGTGTCCATTGGGACCTGAGCCGGCACAAGGGGTGGACAGGAGGGGTGGCTGCCCTGGGCACTGTGGTATCATGTGAGGTGGGGGGGCAACACAAGGAGATTGGGGGGAGGAGATTTGTGTTGAGAATGGGAATTTGGGGGGCGTCAGGGGATAAGAATTGTTCTTGGAGGGCAAATTTGGGGAGGTGTGCTAGGAGTGGTGATTTGGGGGGATTGGTGTTGGAAAGGGAGATGGGGAAGAGGATTTGTGCTAGGAGGAAGGATTTGGGGGGTTTGTGCTATAAAAGTAATATGGCAGAGGGGAAATATATATATATATTTTTTTTTTTGGGGGGGGGGATTTGGGCTAGAAGGGATAAATGGGAGGAATTTGTCCTGGAAGGGGGGGATTTGGAGTGAGGAGATAGGATTTGTGCTTGGAGTGAAAATTTGAGGGATAGAGGATTTATGCTAGGAGGGTTTTTTTGGTTTTGTTTTGGGGGGAGAGAGAGAGGATGCAAGCGGGGGGGGGGCAAAGATTTGTGCTGGGAGGGGGATTTTAGCAGGGGGGCAGATTTGTACTGGGAGAAAGGGAAATTTATGCTTGGTTGGGCATGCCGATTAGTACTAAATTTTTAGGGGGGGACGGGATTTTCGCTGACACAATGCATACATCTTGGGAAGGTGGGCACAATTTGGCATGTTTGCCCTGGGCTCTAGGTGACCTTGTCCCGGCACTGTCTGAGACAATTGTGAGATGCTGCTTTTATCCAGGAATACAGCTCCTGCGGGATGTAATAAGTGCAATGGACTATGAACAGTTGAGTGAGTTTTTGGGTGGGGGATAAGGAGACCAGAGGAATGGCTTCCAAGGCTTCAGACCATTGATCCTCATATATGGGACCTAGGTTCTGTCACTATCCCTCTTTATACCACAGATGAACCTTAACACTATAGGCAGTCAGCAGAACACCTATGAGCCCCTTTTTGGTTTATTTTGCAGATTCCACCAATCTTAATAATCAAGATGAGTTTTGGACTAAGGGAGTAATACAGATTTGTATCTGAAGACCATGACGGAGTTAGAGAGTGTGAACAAAATTAGTGTTTGGGCAAGTGATATTGCTCAAATAGAGTTTGGAATGATGATGGCAATTAATATGGTATAATTGGTGAATAACGAGGATGCAAGCTTGTTTCCAAGTATCAAACCCCACTAATTTGACTAATTCAGGAAAGGATGAGTTGTTCCATAGTGGGGCTTATTGAATGAACCTAGTGTGTTCAGTAATTGTCTGTGTAGCCTTCCACCTTTTATAAATTAGGGATTGTGTGGGGAATTGCTGCTGCAAGTGAAGTTGACCAGCTTCTAGAAGGGATATAAGAGGGTAGTGTGGGAGAAAGGCGGTAAGCAATCATTAAGTAAGGTCTTCATTTAAAGTGCCCCACCCACCAAGATGTTGAAGTTGGGCCGCAATGAAATATAATCTGGCATTTAGGATCGCAAGACTGTACCATTCTATTCGTGGTTGTAAGGAACTGAAGAGATAAGGGAATGTAATTTGGTAAATACTCATTGTGGGATCAAAAGTGGGGAGTGGGGAGTGGGGATAAAATATACAACTGTGGCATCCAGAAATATTTTGACTAAATTTGATCTTCCCACTGCTGATAAAGTTTTACAAGCTTTTTTGAACTTCAGCAGAAGAGGCTCTACATTTATGACATACTGTAGTTTTCCAGGTTTGCAGAAAACTGTATGCCCAGTATCTAAATGTTTCTAAACAATCTAGTTGGCCTCCATCAGCTAGTGGCTCTAAGACCAATGCAAACAGTAGGGGCAAGAGAATATACCCTGTCTTGTCTCTATAAAAAGAGGGAAGGGGTCTAACATGCACTCATTGACCTAATCTCTAGCTACAAGGACAGAGTACAATATTTGGAGCCATCTAATAAAATAGTATTTTCCACAGACACATCCATTCTATAGTATTGAAGGCCTTTGCCTGTTAATTAAGATTGACCAGGGTATACAAAAGTATCGATGGTAGTAGATAGTCTGGTTGCTATTACTGTGGTTAAGAGCTTACCATTGGAGTTTAAAAGAGAAAGAAACTAAAATGAGTCAGGCAACAGAGGGTCCTTTCCTTGTTTTAAAAGGAAAATTATGAGAGCCTCATTCATTGATTGTGGTAGTGTTATCTCTTTAAAGGCTGTATTAAAAACCGTTAATAACTCTGAGAGCAGAACCTCCTCATAGATTTTATATATTTCTGCCAGGTGGCTGATAAAGCCTTCTGAAGTTCTTTCAAGGAGTTATATTCCAGCATAAATTGGTACTGTTCAGATAGAGAGGGAAGAGTAATGGAATCCAAATCATTACTCAGGTCAGGTCAAATCTATGAAGAAATTTTTAAAAGCATGAGCAATCTCAGAGGAGAGACCCTGTATGTCCCATGCCATCGGTCGGTTAATTTATATATGCTGATCGCTTTTGTGACTTTGCTTTGGTGGCCAGTAGTTACCATGTGCATTCTCCCTCCCAAAACAAGGCTGACTCAGGACGAATCTTTTATTCTCTATTTTAATTAATGATAGGGATTTAGAGGACTGCTGGTGGCCTGACCAAAGGGATTGGCTATCACATGATCTTTAATGAAGTTCTGTGGACAGTGCCATTTTAGACTTCCAACATCAATTGCTTAAGAAGGAACTGCAGTCTGCTCACATAATTTGTAATAAAAACATCTTTGCCATTCTGAAGCTTCCCTCCAGCCACTTTGCATATTATTTGATATATACTGTGATTCTGTACTTGCTAAATAAGTTGCAGATAATATCTCCCTCCACTGAGTCTGGCTGCATTCATTTTAACTGTGGGCAGCTAAAGCTGCTGCCTGTTCACTTGCTGGATATATACAGACACACAGAGGCACACCTCCAGCTTTGCAGCTCTCATTGGCCCTCTAATAACTTATCCCCCATCCCTTCCTGGCAAACGCTCACAAGAGTGAGAGAGAGAGAGCTGTGCATGATGTCATAAGCCTAGGCTTTTCACCAGACAAGGAAGAGGAAGTGGGCTGTATAAGGTATTTACTTGCAGAAAAAAAATGTTTTACTATCCAAAGTTAAAACAACAAGGGCAGATGATTTAATAGATGGAAAGTTTAAAAAATGACTGAAGTTTTAAGGATGATAGTGCTGAGCACCACATGAGTGACTTCACTAATGTTAAAAAGGTGACCCTCTACATGCCGAGTTGGAAAAAGTATTTTGCTTGTCAGAACACTATTTACTGGAGGTACTCAAATGTATTTGTAATGTTGAAAAAAAAATAGTTAACTTAAACTAATTCATATTGAATTATTGCTTATTGCATGACATTCAGTGAAAATCCCATTTGCATGTAGTTGCAGAGGACACAGTGTAATAAATTAGTATGAGTCCAATGAACCCCTTTACTATTTATAGTGTATATGTGCTATAGATTATTGTACATATCCACATGATGTGAATTTCAGATCCAGCTTTACAAAAACACTTGCAGTATAATAGTAGCAGGGGTAGAGGGTATGTATACCTCAAGTACAGTCCGAGAGTATTGTAGTATATTTCTCCTTATACAGCAAGTCAAGCAAATAAGCAAAAGATCTGGGATAATGAATGGTTAACTTTATAAATCAAATCACAGTTAAAAATGTGCTTGCATAAAATCTTATCTATTCTTTCTTAAAAGTTTATTTTTTAAGAGGAGCATTGGAAGTACATGCAGTTCAATGAAGGAAGAATGTTAAATACAAAGATGCACTTGATTAACAAGTACACCCCTTCTCAGTTAAACAGATTGTACTAATGAATCACATTTTGGTAGTTTGTTGTCAGAGTGGGTCTAAGATACTTGACAATCAGAAGAAATATGGAATCCTGTTGATAACGAGCTGCATGAATTAATAATCAGGATATGGTGTACCATTGTATATTTGCCTTTATAAAACAAAGATTTATATATACAGTATCTCACAAAAGTGAGTACACCCCTCACATTTTTGTATATATTTTATTATATATCTTTTCATGTGACAACACTGAAGAAATGACATTTTGCTACAATGTAAAGTAGTGAGTGTACAGCTTGTATAATAGTGTAAATTTGCTGTCTAATATCTAAACCGCTGGCAACAAAAGTGAGTAAAAGGTAAAGTATCCAAATTGGGCCCAAAGTGTCAAAATTTTGTACAACCATCATTATTTTCCAGCGCTGCCTTAACCCTCTTCGGCATGGAGTTCACCAGAGCTTCACAGGTTGCCACTGGAGTCCTCTTCCACTCCTCCATGACGACATCACAGAGCTGGTGGATGTTAGAGACCTTGCGCTCCTCCACTTTCTGTTTGAGGATGCCCCACAGATGCTCAATAGGGTTTAGGTCTGGAGACATGCTTGACCAGTCCATCACCTTTACCCCCAGATTCTTTAGCAAGGCAGTGGTCGTCTTGGAGGTGTGTTTGGGGTCATTATCATGTTGGAATACTGTCTTGTGGCCCAGTCTCCAAAGAGATGGGATCGTGCTCTGCTTCAGTATGTCAAAGTACTTGTTGGCATTCATGGTTCCCTCAATCAACTGTAGCTCCCCAGTGTCGGCAGCACTCATGCAGCTCAGACCATGACACTCCCACCACCATGCTTGACTGTAGGTAAGACACACTTGTCTTTGTACTCCTCACCTGGTTGCCGCCACACACGCTTGACACCATCTGAACCAAATAAGTTTATCTTGGTCTCATCAGACCACAGGACATGGTTCCAGTAATCCATGTCCTAGTCTGCTTGTCTTCAACAAAATGTGGCTTTCCTGTACATCTTTAATTTGATGCAGTGCGTGGCGTATGGTCTGAGCACTTACAGGCTGACCCCCCACCCCTTCAACCTCTGCAGCAATGCTGGCAGCACTCATACGTCTATTTCCCAAAGACAACCTCTGGATATGATGCTGAGCACGTGCACTCAACTTCTTTGGTCGACCATGGTGAGGCCTGTTCTGAGTGGAACCTGTCCTGTTAAACCATTGTATGGTCTTGGCCACCGTGCTGCAGCTCAGTTTCAGGGTCATGGCAATCTTCTTATAGCCTAGGCCATCTTTATGTAGAGCAACAATTCTTTTTTTTTCAGATCCTCAGAGAGTTCTTTGCCATGAAGTGCCATGTTGAACTTCCAGTGACCAGTATGAGAGAATGAGAGTGATGACACCAAATTTAACACACCTGCTCCCCATTCACACCTGAGACCTTGTAACACTAATGAGACACATGACACTGGGGAGGGAAAATGGCTAATTGGGCCCAAGTTGGACATTTTCATTTAGGGGTGTACTCACTTTTGTTGCCAGCGGTTTAGACATTAATGGCTGTGTGTTGAGTTATTTTGAGGGGACAGCAAATTCACACTGTTATACAAGCTGTACACTCACTACTTTACGTTGTAGCAAAGTGTCATTTCTTCAGTGTTGTCACGTGAAAAGATATAATAAAATATATTTACAAAAATGTGAGGGGTGTACTCACTTTTGTGAGATACTGTGTATATATATATATATATATATATATATATATATATTTATATATACACATACACATACGTACAGGTGGTGCTTAGTTGTTTTTACCCAGGGGATGGTTTCTCAGACCCCTTTCACACTGGGGCACTTTGCAGGCGCTACAGCGCTAAAAATAGTGCCTTCAAAGCGCCCTGAAACAGCCGCTGCTGTGTCTCCAGTGTGAAAGCCGATGGCTTTCACACTGGAGCTGTGCATTTGCAGGACGGGAAAAAAACTCCTGCAAGCAGCATCTTTGGAGCGGTGAAGGAGCAGTGTATACACCGCTCCTTCACCGCCCTTGCCCATTGAAATCAATGGGGCAGCACGGCTATACCGCCGGCAAAGCGGCGTTGCAGCACCGCTTTTGCGGTTTTAACCTTTTTTCGGCCGCTAGAGGCGGTTAAAACCGCCACGCTAGCGGCCGCATAGTGCCACTAAAACGACGCTAAAGCAGCACTAAAAATAGTGCTGTTTTACCGCCGACGCCGCTCCATCCCCACTGTTAAAGGGGCCATAGAGAAATAGGGAATGAGCACAGAAATCTTACCAGAGTTTACCCCAAAAAATAAAAACCCTAGGCACATTAGCTTACTTTTTTAGTTAGAATCATGGAACAAAAGTGAAATAGTGTGTGCCGAGTTCTGCTGGTTACCATGTAAAAAGAAAATGCCTCACTTAAAGAAATAGGTTTATAGTCACTGATAATCAGCCAAGCTTGTATTTGGTCGCAGTATTTTATCCCCTCTTTACATGGCACAGTTATGGGCTATGAGCTGTTGATTACCTTTACTACTGATTTTCTCTTGAGAAAGACACTAATCAGTCTCAGAGTCAGACTACAAAAAGCTACTTTGCTCACCACTACTAGGAACCCACTTCAAGTGTTCTTCTGAACCATCCTTTTCTTGCTCCACATTGCATAAAGAAAGCATAGCATAGCGAAAGAAGGCTATGAAGAAATGTTTTGCCTTTCTTTTCTATTTTAAACTGAATGGGTTGTTTTACAAAGTGAGGGTTTACAATCACTTTAAGATATTACTCGGGTATCGTTTGGGAAGTATCAGTATCCACTTCAGATGAGCAAACTGACCTACATGGATTAAAGTTGGGAATATATCAAGGCACTTTTCTCAAGGTGCATGCTAGTTTATAATGAGTGACTCGTGGTACTGCTGCTTATGTTTTTTTTTCCACCATGTGTGTATTGGTTGGCTTGCTGGCTACATCTACCAGTAAGCAGGGCTGAAATGGATGGGCATTCCTTTCATAGAAAAATATCAGTAAGTAAAAGCACGTTTATTAAATTTGTATGGGAGAGGGTTGCGGAATATAATAGGTAGGAGCTGCGTACAATCTGTTTGAATGTTCAAAATGTACCACAAGCAAATAGTTAAAAACGTTGTGCACCAAGCATATATTCTAAACATTACACATACATGTCTCATTCTCAAAGCACTAAGCCCAAAAACAAAGTATAATTACATTTTATATACATTCAGTATATCTGTATTTATGATGCATATTAAAATATATTAACGAAACAAAAGAGTTGCATACATGCTTGATTTTTTTCTATACTCGTTTGCATTTTATATTGTGTTTTTGAACAACGCATTTTTAATAATAATACAATGCTGAACATTTAAATGCTGTGTGTCTTTAGAATAATTATACCACAGCAGGCTTTATCCAAAATCTAAAATATAAATATACTTTAGATATACATGTTTACATACCAAAATACATAGATACAAAAGGAGTGTGTTGCCATAGTTGTATAGCAGTACCTGCTGCAGTGTTTTCAACATTTTGAGGTTAGTATTATTCTGTTAGTAGTGCTTTTTCTTCTGGTTTTCTCAGGCATATTTCACCTGCACAGACCAGGCAAAATCAATTACTTTCTATGGGGTTTGTGAGAAGCCATTACTTTCAAAGGGCCATTTGCTTTCAATGGAACATTCAGAATCAATGTCACCTTAAATTATGCAGCATTTATGCCATTTTATTTTTATTGTACCACTACAGATAACTCATGATAGACATCAATCTGAGTTTTACCCCTCTTCTTTTTTCTTCTTCTATTCCTGTGATTTTTTTCCTATTGCCAAAATGGTCTCTATCAAACTGCAAATGGATCTAATTTTTCCAGATAGCCACATATTATAGAAATATTCTTACACTTTACATTTTAGTGAAGAGCTTTATATACATCCTACATTCAAACATGCATTTACTGTTAAAGAGCGTTTAGCATAAAAAATATATTGAAGCCCAATTGAACTTTGAGTTTAAATCAATTAAAAAATATACATAATATATACACCGATCAGTCATAACATTATGACCACTGACAGGTAAAGGGAATATCTCATTGCAATGGCATCTGAAAAGTGGTGGGATATATTAGGCAGCAAGTGAACATGTTGTGTTGATGTGGTGAATCAGAAAAAAATGGGCATCTCAGTTTGTTGTGTATGGGGCTGTGAAGCTCATGGTGACCCATGTCCACAGCCAAAAGCTTCTACAATGGTCACAAGAACAGCAGAACTGGACTACAGAGCAATGGAAGCAGGTGGCCTGGTCTGATGAATCACGTTTTCCTTTACATCATGTGGCTAGCCGGGTGTATGTGCGTCACTTACCTGGGGAAGAGATGGCACCAGGATGCGGTATAAGAAGGCAAGTTGGCAGAGGCAGTGTGAGGCTTTGGGAAATGTTCTGCTGGGAAACCTTGGGTCCTGCCATTCATGTGGATGCTACTTTGGTGTCCATGCCTCAATGGGTCAGGGCTGTTTTAGCAAAAGGGGGCCATACTCAATATTAGGTGGGTGGTCATAATGGTATGGTAGATCGGTGTATAGCGCCAACAGTTTGTGCAGGGAATTACTAAATAAAGGGACACAGTACAGTTACAATACAATTCAAGACAATAGGGTTAGGAGGACCCTCCTCTAAAGAAAAGGGAAAGTAATACAAAGGGTATTAGCTGTGAGGGGATGAGTTGATGGAAAAAAGTAGTTGGTAGTTAGAGGCAGGACGGGCTTGACTGAAGAGACAATTTTTCAGGGATAGCCTAAAAGCAGACTGAGTAGGAGATAACCATACAATTTGGGGTGTTTGGGGCTCCAAAGAATGGTAGAGATTCTGCAGAAGTGTCAGCAACCATGAATCAGATGGAGAGAAAAAAATGCAGTAAAAATCACACCTTTTAATATAGTGGTAAAAATGGAACAAATATTAACCGTAGTCAAAACATACCCAGGGTTTGGTAATCAAAGCGGGTAGTCAGTGCAAGCCAGTAAATCAGGAAGCTAGAGATCAGCGTAGTCGGAGACAGCAAACAGGATAAGGAACCAGAAAGGACGTCAGCCAGGCAAGTCTTTAACAGGAACACAGCAGAGACAAATGAACAAGGCAGTTTAAATAGCCAGAAGGGGCTGGCTGACAAGCAGGAAATGATCACTAGGTGAGGCACTGTGGAATGATGAGTGCTGGCAATTAACCGACAGCTGAACACTGAGAAGGGAGGGCTGAGCCAAGTCCTGACAAGAAGTCCTGGAAATGACCATGAGAGGAGGTGATGTGGGAGTTATAAAAGAGGAGGAGGTATTGGGAGAGAACATGTACAATTTAGATATTTTGAGATGAGTTTGGTGATGTAGTTGTGGACAGATTTGTGGATAGCTTTGTAAGTTGTTGTTAATATGTCATCAATACAAAAGACATTCACAATTCTCAGAGTTATTTTTTTTTAAATGTAGCTACAGTCTAAGAAGAAAAGCCTGTCCCCTGAAGGCATGGTGAAAAAAAAAGACCCTTGCTCTCTGTGGAAAAGCAGTAGTCTCTCTGCTACGTTCTGACCCCCCCGGCTGAATCAGACCTATAACTCTGCAATAAGCAACTGATGCTGATAAGTGGAACACTATAGCTTGAACATGGCAGAGGGTATATCTGCATTCCACAATGACCACTGCATCCACACAAAGAAAAAGGTATCTCTGAAGCATGCTGGCAGAGGGCAGGCTTTTCTACTCAGACTTTCAGCTGAGTGCATGTTATTAGACTCTAAGCTGACCTAATGCTTCATTTTCCATGCATAGGTTTCTATGTTGAACACCAAAAGCTGACTGTATTTGGGTATGTGCACAACATCAGTTATACTAGTAGTATCAATACTACCAGTAATAAGATAATTATAAAAATGATGTCACCCTCTGCACCCTCCACTTTCCTTCTGGCTTCAAGTGTTTTCTCCCACCCACTTCTGTTCTTTTCCATTCATCTCTCTAGTATATTCCCCTTACAAATATACATTATCTGTACACTCTAAATGGCAAGTGGACTGATTTTCAAAGACCCCTTGATAACGTTGGCAGGTAACTAATTCCTTTTACTAGTTGATTGAAGTTGCCCTTTACGTTTCTTTACAGAAAAATCTACAAACAATAAAGACCTGGGAAAAAATAGATAAAATAGTGGGCTAACTCAGGGCAAGTTCTCTTTACTTGGTGCAGAAAATATAAATCTAAATAAAGAGAAAAGTGCAAATATCCACTGTTAAAACATAAAGAGCAAAAGAAAAAAAAGACGAATGACCCTACTTTTATTTCCAGTGACAAATAACCTTAAATCACAATCCATATTCTTTGGTGTAAAGTATATTAAAATAGGATTGCTCTCTCAAGCTGAAAACTGCTGTGAGACAACAATGTATGGGGCATAAGAGCACAGCATAGTTTAAGACATAAAAGTTTTACAGTCATGTTTGAATGGCCTCATACCAAGCTTCTCCTTTTAGCACCCTTTTTAAATTCCTAACTCAGTGATGCTGGGAAACACATCAATTTTCCTTTTTTACTTAGAAAGTCTTCCATTTTACATATCTCCTAAGGTAAGGAAGCTTTCTATCATTCCCTGTCAGCTTATAAAATGTTTAAAATAACAATATTATCTGCACTTTGCAAATATCTGTGATCGCTTTGATCATTCACTCCTGGTCCACTTTAATTATTATTTAACCATAACACTTTAACAATTTTAAGTACCAGCAAAGTGTGTCCATTATAGTGGAGGAAAGCAACTGTCTTAGCAGGCAGTATATGCGGGAGAGGTGTGCATAAGTTATAACAGAGGGAAGTATGTGCAGGAGAGCAGCGCAGAAGGTATAACTGGAGGCAGCATTTGCAGGAGAGGAGTGAAGAAGGTATGACAGGAGGCAAGATGTGCAGGAGAGAAGTGTATAAGGCATGACATTGGCCAGTATGTGCAGGAGAAGACTGCAAAACTGAGTACTGAGGAGTTAAAGTATACTTAAAGGCACATTTTTTTAAAGTTGTGGATAAAGTGAAGAGCGATTACAAACTCTGTAGGGGTTTTATTAAATGTTTCAAGAAAAATTACACACAGGGCTTAGTATTAGTATGTATGTCTGCCAGTAAACAAAAAGTACAGTATAACGATATATAGTACTCAGTAATACGGTGAAAAAAATAAGCTAGAACAATAAAGAGAAAAGAAGATCCAGCCATTAAAGACTTGTCAGAGAAGGAGATTCTTCCTAAAACATTCCCAAGAGCGGCTTTAGCATACCATTCAGAGTATTAAAAAATAGTAATTAATGTACTTATTCAAAGTTTTTTCCATAAATGCTCGCCACCTGACAAAGGAACGCTTAGTTGGAGTGAAGAGTTATAACACCGTGTCCAGTTTTATTTCTATACATTACAATTTTTCAGTTCTTTTTTTCAGAGCAGCTATAGCTAGAACAGTTGGGGATGTCCACTGTTTGAGGATCAGCTTCCAAGTTGTCATCTGGGAGAGATAGAACCATTGAGAGTAATGGAAAGACCCACAAATCTGGTTGGTGTCTTTACTGGTTGGAGCAATGTCATGGCTGAACAGCAATAATAGTGGATCTTTATGTATAGTTTCCTTTTTGACTCCAGATATGTACTAGATAACTTGATCCCAGAAAATTTAGATTTTGGGGCATGACCAAAAACGGTGTAGGAGAGAAGGTCAATGGGAATCACAGAGAGGACAGTGAAAAGCTTGAGCATTATCCTTGTGTAAAAGAATTGGAATGAAGACCCTGTGGATAAGCATAAAGCAAGATTCTTGCCAACATTCATTTACAATCTCTGGATTTTAAGGTATCCTGCCAGGATTTTGTCCACAAGAGAATCATCCGAGAAGTCCTTGGTCTCATTGGGCATACTGGTCAAGCGGTTGTTATATACTGTGTCCGATATTGAATAGACGCAATTATGTAAGAGGGAGACAGTGGGGTTTATTTACTAAAGGCAAATCCACTTTGCACTACAAGTGCACTTGAGAGTGCAGTCGCTGTAGATCTGAGGGGAAGATCTGAAATGAGGGGAAGCTCTGCTGATTTTATCATCCAATCATGTGCAAGCTAAAATGCTGTTTTTTATCTTCCTTATATGTCCTCCTCAGATCTACAGCGACTGCACTTCAAAGTGCACTTGTAGTGCAAAGTGGATTTGCCTTTAGTAAATAAATCTCAGTGTCAGGGAGACAGCAGGATCTAACATAGTCCACAACTTGATTATAGCAGGAGAGGTGGTGTCCTGGTAAATGGTTTTAGCAGCAATTTCCTCAAAAGAATTTGACTTGTTGAGTTTTGATTGCTGCCTGTGCCCTCATTATAGAGGTAGTAAACTTCCTCTGCAGATATTTACCTATAGGTAAGCCTACAATAAGGCTTACCTATAGGTAGTGAAAATATGTCCTAAACTTATACCGTTTAGGAGATATTTACATTGCATGCAGCCAGTTACATCACTGGCGCATGCTCTCTGAAGGAACGGCCGTGGGTGCATAGTCTTCTATAGGTCCAACAGTTTGTGAAAAATAGCAGGTCCTTGACACTAGAATGAGAAGGACCTTCTGCCAATATATAAGTATCTGGGAGATGCTTCATGAATTACTGATAGATAGTTTTACTTTTAATTTGCTCTTAACAAGTTATTTATTCGTGTACTCTCTGGTTACATTGTGTATGTTTGCATGAAGACACAGACATGAGTGTCTTTACTAGCTCCCTATAATCACTGATATCCTGCAAATGTGCAGTCATGTAAGTTACATGTTTCCAGCACTACCTTCTCTTTAGACACACACTGGACCTCATGACCGGATCTAGGGGGGTGCTGGCGTGGGCTGTGCCCCCCCCCAGATTTCAGTCATGCCCCCCCTCAAGACATTGTGCCCATGCCTGCTGAGCTCCTCTACCTATACCTGCACTCAAAGATGGGACAGGGAGAGCAGATGGCGCAGTGAAATAAAGTAAACCGTAAACTCCAGTCAGGAGAAGTAGCAGTGGTTCTGGTTAATCTGTGCTCTCTCTCTCTTCTGTCATAACAGCGATCCTTCATACAGCAGATGACACTGGATCGCTCTAACATTGGACTATGCACTGTATGATTACCCACCCTCTACCCACATTTCCTGCTGCCAGGAGAACAGTAGTCCTTGGAGGAGATGGGGACGGTTAATCATATAGTGCATAGTACAATGTTAGAGTGATCCAGTGTCATCTGCTGTATGAAGGATCGCTGTTCTGACAGAGAGAGCACAGCTCTACCTGAACCACCTCGCTACTTCAGTATTTTCTGGCTGTAAGATTCAAGAGTGAGGGGGTGGGAAATTGTACTGGGGACACAATGGGGGAGAGGGGTAAACAATAATTTGTGCTTTTATTGAGAAGTATGTGGGGGGGGGGTTGTGCTAGGAAGTGTAATTTGTTGGGGGATTTGTGTTGGAAGGAGGAAATGGAGGAAGGGGGAAGATATATGTGTGAGGCAGGGGTTGTGCTAGTGGGGATTTGGGGGAAACAGGATGTGTGCTAGGAGAGGTGATGTTTTTTGGGTGGGGTTGGAATTGGCAGGGTTTAGAGCAGGAAGGTGGGATGGGGGGGGATTTTGTGCTGGGAGGACGATTTGAACTGGGAGGAGGGGGATTTTTTGCATTTTTGTTTTGGGAGAATTTTGACTTGCAGAGGGAATTTATGCTTAGGGGATGAGCTTGTTGATTAGTGCCATTTTTTTGGGGGGGGGTCACTTCTGCTGAGACATGATGCTTACACATGTAGTGGTTTCTAGACAGCATTTTCAGTTAAATGACTGGAGTTTACTTGTTATCTGGAGTAGTTGTCTAATGAATTAGCGTGTTTCTTTATACAAATAATAACAATTTTAATGTTGCCATCCATTTTGATACAGTGTTTGAACCATGGTATTATTTTATGTGAGCAACCTAAAAAAAATTACTTGGAGGATGCTCTAAGAAGTACAATTTTGTTTACTTTTCTTACTTTTTTCTTGAAAAAGAGACCATCCAGCAAATCCATTCTTGCATGAAATTAAATAGAAAATGTTTATATACACAATGTGAATAGCACATTTGACTTTTTTGGAAACCATTTGCAAATATTTTATTTTTTCTTCTTTAAAATATAAAGCTCAAAACAAACAAATAGAGCCTTGAAAAGCTAATCTGACGGTGCTCTTTCTGCACACACTGAATGTGCTGAAAGCTCGTGGGTTGCTAGGTTGCAAAATTTCAATATAATGATGAATTTATACTGTAATTTACATATTAAAAAGCAAGCCATCAAGCACAAGGTGTGAGGTGAAAATTACCATATAAATATGTAAGGTTTATTAAGTAAAATAATCTACGCCTTTTTCTGAGATATAATGGACTTTTATCTATATGTTTCATTCTGCTTTTGGGTCTACAATCCTCCACTGCTCTCTCTGACTGTGAAAACTAGTATACTGAATAGACCAACGAAATAGTCAAAAGATGAAGATAATTATGCAAAACTCTGTAAAGTGATATTATTACAGTTAAAAAGATTGTAACCCAAAAAAAAAGAAAGTAAATAATCCCTAATATTTTTTCCAATGTATCTGTGCCCTTTATTTTTTAAGTAAAGTTTTCTTTTTGACGAATTTACCTATTAATCCTGCCAGTCACTCTGGCGTCCTAGTTCTTGGTGGTAATGATCTTCTGGCTCATTCAGTCTCTGCAATGTCACCACCACAGTGCCCATGCTCCCAGTCTTCTCACAGTTCAGCCACATCTACTGGATTTCTATGGGGCTTGATTCTCCAAATCACAGGCAGCAAAGCTTGTGGTGCAGATCCCTTGCAGAGGAGATTACAAGGTCTATTAATAAATGTTTACGCACAAAATTCACACAAATTTCACCCAGGATTCACTGAATTCAATTGGAAAAATGTAAATCCTGTGAAAAATTTGTAGGAATCTTGCATGAAAACAACTGCCTGAAGGGGAAAGGAAAAGGCACAGTGTCTAGAAGCCATGTTTATAAGAAGGGACAAGTAAATGGATGAAACCCAGGTGTTGTTAAAGCAGTAGTAAGCCCTGCAAGACAATGTCATAATGTGCTAGTATGCACATTATGGGAGACTTACCTTAAAACGTTAGTGGCCGGGGGTGTGATGAAGTCACCAGCTGCATGCACTCTGACTATCTCCTAAACAGTGCAAGTTTAGGAGATATTCATACATTACCATAATACCTACAGGTAAGCCTTATTTCAGTGTTTACTACCAATTAGAGTTCATCATCAAAATGTTGAGTAGTGATTCAAGCACCTTATCCACAAACCCATTACTATAACTTTTGCTGGGTATCTTGGGCGGCATGTAAATGCTGAGAAAAAAATTAAGGCATCTGAAAAACTTAATTTATATCTGATATTCCTCCTGAAAAATAGCAATGCACTTCCTTGTATGTACGTGTGTTAGGTATTCCCCTGTCCTCCTCTCCGCCTTTCTTGCCCTCATTCTATATAAAAACATCTCTTAGCATGATGCCCGATGCTGAGGAATGATAAATAAACCATATCCCTGCTAGCAGTCAACAATCAGAGTGGTTCTCCAACATATGATCACTATGTCAGCTATGACAAGCTAAATCCTTCATTCATTGAATAGGTGACAGTGGACTCAATTCACAGAACCAGATTGCATGCTGTATATACAGCATCTCACAAAAGTGAGTACACCCCTGACATTTTGCTACAATTTAAAGTAGTAAGTGTACAGCTTGTATAACAATGTAAATTTGCTGCCCCCTCAAAATAACTCAAAACACAGCCATTAATGTCTAAACCACTGGCAACAAAAGTGAGTACACCCCCAAGTGAAAATGTCCAAATTGGGCTCAAAGTGTCAATATTTTGTGTGGCCACCGTTATTTTCCAGCGCTGCCTTAACCCTCTTGGGTATGGAATTTACCAGAGATTCACAAGTTGCCACTGGGGTCCTCTTCCACTCCTCCATGATGACATCACGGAGCTGGTGAATGTTTTAGACCTTGCGCTCCTCCACCTTCCGTTTGAGGATGCCCCACAGATGCTCAATAGGGTTTAGGTCCGGAGACATGCTTGGCCAGTCCATCACCTTTACCCTCAGCTTCTTTAGCAAGGTAGTGGTCGTCTTGGAGGTGTGTTTGGTGTTGTTATCATGTTGGAATACTGCCCTGTGGCCCAGTCTCCGAAGGGAGGGGATCATGCTCTGATTCAGCATGTCACATTACATGTTGGCATTCATGGTTCCCTCAATGAACTGTAGCTCCCCAGTGCAGACAGCACTCATGCAGCCCCAGATCATGACCCCTCTACCACCATGCTTGACTGTAGGCAAGACACACTTGTCTTTGTAATCCTCACCTGGTTGCCTCCACACACGCTTGACACCATCTGAACCAAATAAGTTTATCTTGATCTCATCAGACCACAGGGCATGGGGTTCCAGTAATCTATGTCCTTAGTCTGCTTGTCTTCAGCAAATATTTTGTGGGCTTTCTTGTGCTTCATCTTTAGAAGAGGCTTTCTTCTGGGACGACAGCCATGCAAACCAATTTGATGCAGTGTGCAGTGTATGGTCTGAGCACTGACAGGCTGACCCCCACCCCTTCAACCTTTGTAGCAATGCTGGCAGCACTCATACGTCTATTTCCCAAAAACAATCTCTGGATATGACGCTGAGCACATGCACTCAACTTCTTTGGTTGAACATGGCGAGGCCTGTTCTGAGTGGAATCTGTCCTGTTAAACCTCTGTATCGTCTTGGCCACTGTGCTGCAGCTCAGTTACAGGGTCTTGGCAATCTTCTAATAGCCTAGGTCATCTTTATGTAGAGCAACGATTCTTTTTTTCAGATCCTCAGAGAGTTTTTTGCCATGAGGAGCCATGTTGAACTTCCAGTGACCAATATGAGAGAGTAAGAGTGATGATACCAAATTTAACACACCTGCTCCCCATTCACACCTGAGACCTTGTAGCACGAGTCACATGGCACCGGTGAGGGAAAATGGCTGAGTTTGACTCGAACATCGGGTATTCGCCCGAACAGCGAATATTATGGGGCATTTGCACCAAATTCAAGCACCAAGGCACACCCATAATGCACTGCAAGATCGCAGTGCATTGATATCTGATGATTGGGCAAAGCATGCACCTGACCTGCATGCTTTGGCCAATCACAGTGTGCTCTACTGCGAGCGCCATAATGACGTAACCGGGTGACGCCGCCCCCTTCTGGCATCACGTGACAACAGAGGGGGCCTTCCATTTACATCACTGTGTTGCCCCACCCTTGCCTATATAACAGCTGTCAAAGCCAAGAGACATCAGTCGGCGGGACGCATCCCATCGAGGCGGAGCTTTTTTTTCTATTTTTCGGGCGCCATGAGTGATTGAAGATGGATGGACATCATGGGACACTTTTTTTTAATAAAGGATTTGGCAAAAACTGTCTCCTGTTGTTTTTACTTTTTTGACACTTTTTTGGGTGAATGGGTTAGGGGTACAATGTACCCGATATCCATTCACATAAGGGGGCGTGGGATCTGGGGGCCCCCTTGTTAAAGGGGGGTTTCCAGATTCTGATAAGCCCCCACCCTCAGACCCCCACAACCACCGGCAAGGATTGTGGGAATGAGGTCCTTGTCCCCATCAACATAGGGACAAGGTGCTTTGGGAGGTACCCCAAAGCACTCTCCCCATGTTGAGGGCAAGTGGCCTGGTATGGTTCAGGAGGCCTTCAGGAGGCTTTTCCTGGCCTGCCATGGCTGCTTGCTCGGATAAGGGTTTGGTATGGATTTTGGGGGGGACCCCACATCTTTTTATTTTTACATTTTGAAGTTGAGTTCCCCTTAAAATCCATACCAGACCTGAAGGTATCCGGCAATACATTACAGCCGCGAGCAATTTTAAATAAAAATTTTTCCTTTGGAAATGTCATTTTGCTGTGGCACAGTAGAACACACGAGAAAGATGCGCCACTTTACAGGCAGACTAAGGGGCCCCCCAGACACAATATTTAAAGGAATATTTCATTTTTATTGTTTCACTTTAAGCATTAAAAAACGGCCGTTTTAAAAACTTTCTTTTGCATTGATACCTGGGGCAGTACCCGGGTCCCCAAACACTTTTTATGGCAATAACTTGCATATAAGCCTTTAAAATGAACATATTTGATTTTTCACGTTCGTGTCCTATAGACTTTAACGGTGTTCGCATGTTCACACAAATTTTTTGTCTGTTCGCATGTTCTGGTGCGAACCGAACTGGGGGGTGTTTGTCTCATCCCTACTCACTACTTTACATTATAGCAAAGTGTAATTTCTTCAGTGTTGTCACATGAAATGATATAATAAAATATTTACAAAAATGTGAAGGGTATATTCACTTTTGTGAGATACTATAGGTATCCGGACACATTTTCCCTAAATATCGCACGCGCCGGCCGTGGGAAAATATATTTTGTATTTACCTAATTTAACTTAGTTGTTTTTGATACACCATGTGTGTCCTGTGAAAACAGCTTCCCTTTGACTGGTAATCTAGTCACCTTTTATTCGTTTGTATTAATACATATGCTGCAGGGACCACACAGACTTAGTGAGTTGGCATATTTCTACGGTTTAAACCTTTTTACCTCTTTATTAGCAATAAAAAGTGACAGGAGTTCTAACTCTTCTCCACTATATCCATTCCATTAAATTTCACATTGTGATAAAATAACGCATGGTTTCATGCGATAAATACCACATATTTCGATGAAATACCACATGTAGTATTTTAGTAGTGTTTTTTTTAATTGCTACATTTTTTTTTAAACGCTATATAAGATCTTTTACCACAAATTTTAAAGAGGAAAATACCACTTTGTGAATGGAGCCTAGTGTGCCTCTGTTTAATGCTGTAATTGTCTGATACAATTATAACATTAAAAATGTTAAGCTAATGTAAAAAAATAACACACACACATACATAGTAAAATCCACATATATATTGTTTTGTAAATTTCCTGTATAATAATTTGCTAAAGCATTATTGCCCATCTTTGCAAGTCATATAGCTGGTGGTAACCTAGTATAAAAAATATTATGAGTCATTACATTACAGAGGTCATGGTCATTAGAGCAGAAGAAAAGGCTCAACTGCTGTATTTGTTCATGAACTGCACACGGGGATAATAATATAGAAAACTCTGTGGTGTCTGTATTGTTCACTAGACCCAACGTGAAGACTGTTGTAACTAAGCAAATACATTTTTTCAAAAAGCAGTCTCTGTAAACTTATTATGACAGTTGCAGTTTTAGGTCATGTTCCCACTTCATTCATGACCTGTGCTCAAACATATAAGATGTTATAAATATAATAGTGTTTTTTATCATGGATGAACTGTGTGAATGTTTTACATCTCTAAGGTCTCATTTGCTCCAAATCATTGCCCATTAGTTTAATTCTCAGTGCGCCGAGTTATAAACACTTTAACTGCAGTAATCCTCTGGGACATGTCTTGCAGAAGAGAAGGAGAAATCTTTTAACTAATGCAGCTCCCTCTAGATTTACACTCTGCAGTAGATACACCCTATTTACATTTCTCAGAACTTACAAGTTGTGTGATGAAATCTCATTAAGACTTTAAGACGTTAACAAGATATTCTCTCACAGCAAAAAAAGTCAAACTACTACCACCTAATTAAATGGCGTAGCTGGCACTGATCCGAGCACAAGCATTATAATTAAAATATGCTGTACAATTGTGCTTTTCCATTTCTTTTAAATATACAGTATTTTAGCTGGGCGAATAGGAAAATTAATGAACTTTTTCTCATAGTCAGAATTGCTGGCAGAAATTGCAGATGTAAAACATAGTATGGGGTAGCATATTTTTTTCAATTCAAATCTATGCACAAATTATCATTCTTTGTTGCTAAAAATGCATCTTTTTTTGGCCATCTGGCCAGTATCCCACGTTAAGTGATAATGTCAAAAAGCGATGTACAAAAGAAACCAAACAGTTGGATGACTGAAAAAAGTGGCAAAAATGATTCCTCCTTATGAATGTACTTTCCAGCTTGTACGCAACAAAAATAGGGAAGCACACCAGGGATGAAATAGTGAAAATATATCTAGGGTGTTTATTTATAAAGCTGGACCATATGCAAAAGCATTGGAGCATTAATCTTCCAGAAATCTTCTAGAACTCCTAAAACTTATCTCTGTACCAATACCACCCCCCCCCCCTATTAAACAGTACTCCTACTACTATATTCACGTGAAACACTGGTTATAGAGTCTTTTTCTTCTGGATTATAGTGGGAAAGTCCTTCTGCCTGGGCACTTTCCATTGGCTATCCATCAGAAGAGTGTATGTGGGTTCTGATGACCCCAGCTGCAGCATGACAGCATGATCATGTCATGCTAAGGGACAACAACAAGACCAATTGGCAGCAGGCTTAAACTGCATTGATGGAGCAATGGTCACCATTCCAGGAAAGGGTGCCACAGAAGGTCGAGTGGTGACAGATTCAGGTAAATAAAACATGTAGTTGTAGGGTTTTTTAAATTTTTTTAATGTTGTAAATACAGTATCTCACAAAAGTGAGTACACCCCTCACATTTTTGTAAATATTTTATTATATCTTTTCATGTGACAAGAATGAAGAAATGATACTTTGCTACAATGTAAAGTAGTGAGTGTACAGCTTATGTATAACTGTGTAAATTTGCTGTCCCCTCAAAATAACTCAACACACAGCCAATAATGTCTAAACCGCTGGAAACAAAAGTGAATACACCCCTAAGTGAAAATGTCCAAATTGGGCCCAATTAGCCATTTTCCTTCCCCGGTGTTATGTGACTCGTTATTGTTACAAGGTGCCAGGTGTGAATGGGGAGCAGGTGTGTTAAATTTGGTGTTATCACTCTCACTCTCTCATACTGGTCACTGGAAGTTCAACATGGCAAAGAACTCTCTGAGGATCTGAAAAAAAGAATTGTTGCTTTACATGAAGATGGCCTAGGCTATAAGAAGATTGCCAAGACCCTGAAACTGAGCTGCAGCATAGTGGCCAAGACAATACAGAGGTTTAACAGGACAGGTTCCACTCAGAAAATACTTTGCCATGGTCGACCAAAGAAGTTGATTGCACGTGCTCAGCATCATATCCAGAGATTGTTTTTTGGAAATAGACATATGAGTGCTGCCAGCATTACTGCAAAGGTTGAAGGGGTGGGGGGGTCAGCCTGTCAGTGCTCAGACCATACGCCGCACACTGCATCAAATTGGTTTGGCTGTCATCCCAAAAGGAAGCCTCTTTTGAGGACAAGAAAGCCCGCAAACTATTTGCTGAAGACAAGCAGACTAAGGACATGGATTACTGGAACCATGTCTTGTGGTCTGATGAGACCAAGATAAACTTATTTGGTTCAGATGGTATCAAGCGTATGTGTGTGGTGGCAACCAGGTGAGGAGTACAAAGACAAGTGTGTCTTGCCTACATTCAAGCATGGTGGTGGGAGTGTCATGGTCTGCAGCTGCATGAGTGCTGCTGGCAATAGGGAGCTACAGTTTATCGAGCAAACCATGAATGCCAACATGAACTGTGACATACTGAATCAGAGCATGATCCCCTCCCTTCAGAGACTGGGCCGCAGGGCAGTATTCCAACATGATAATGACCCCAAACACACCTCCAATACGACCACTGACTTGCTAAAGAAACTGAGGGTAAAGGTGAAGGACTGACCAAGCATGTCTCCAGACCTAAACCCTATTGAGCATCTGTGGGGCATCCTCAAATGGAAGGTGGAGGAGAGCAAGTTCTCTAACATCCAGCAGCTCTGTGATGGACGAAGACTCCAGGGGCAACATGTGACGCTCTGGTGAGCTCCATGCCCAAGAGGGTTAAGGCAATGCTGGAAAATAATGGTGGCCACACAAAATATTGACACTTTGGGCCCAATTTGGACATTTTCACTTAGGGGTGTGCTCACTTTTGTTGACAGCGGTTTAAACATTAATGGCTGTGTGTTGAGTCATTTTGAGGGGACAGCAAATTTACACTGTTATACAAGCTGTACACTCAATACTTTAAATTGTAGCGAAGTGTAATTTCTTCAGTGTTGTCACATGAAAAGATATAATAAAATAAAAAAATGTGAGGGGTGTACTCACTTTTGTGAGATACTGTAGGTAGGAAGAGAAAGAAGGGGGATTCATTTGCTGAGAGATGGGCTTTAACTTATAGGCAGGAGAATATTTTACCAGTAAATGCTTATCAAATGTAATGTAAGTGATTGTGTGAGTGTAAATATCTATTGCAACTACTGATTTTATGAAAATGTATATACCGTATTTATTGGCTTATATAACGCACTTTTTTCCCCTTAAAATCAGGGGAAAATCATGGGTGTGTGTTATACACTGATCCCTGCTGTTTTTGAGGGAAGAGGAGAAGCGAGCGCTGCTAAATTACATAGAGCCGCGATCTCCTGTGTACCTGGTGCTCCGTTACTCACAGCCACGCCTCCTGGCCCCGCATTGGGCCCCTGTTCTGTCAAGCATATGAGCAGGGCCAGTAGGTGTGGGTGTGAGTGACGGAGCGGTGGGTACACAGGAGATCGCGGCTCTGTGAAATTCAGCGGCGGTCGCTCCTCCTCTTCCCTCGGAGATGGGGGGATAATCCAACACAGGCTGCATGGTTGGTCAATTTAATAGCTGCAGATGGGCACTGAGCAGGGTGCATTGATGGGCAATTTAGAGGCTGTGGATGGGCACTGAGCAGGGTGCATTGATGAGCTGTGACCCTAATTTTGCTTCAAAGTTTTTTATTTAAAATGTAAGGTTTTTTTTCCTTAAACTTCCCTCTTAAAATTTGGGTGCGTGTTATACGCCTGTGCATGTTATACACAGACAAATACGGTATATCCGGTGGGAGGATTTCCTTTGAAATTAAAGGATTTGTGAGGTCAGAGTAGGTGAACAAAAACATGCAAACTACAACAAATGAGAGTTGGGGAGCTAAGTTTATTGATAATGCAAGTGGCAGTTGGGGGAAAAGCATCAAACCAATAGGTGATAAAACCATTATATAATACATTTATCTGCCCTTTAAAACAGGCCTGATTATTTAAAAAAAAAGCAAGAAAAAAAATGTAAAATCTACCTACTTAAAAGATGTTGACAGTATACTTTGCTAAAATCAAAAAGTGGTAAAAAATGGTGGTGAAATTTTGACAACATTTTTTAAGAGGTGTACGAAAAAGTCAGAAAAAATCTCCTGGAGAACCATAGCCCAACACTACCCATATCTTAGTAGTACCAACCTAACTATAGGCATAAAATATCATGCCTCAGATGACGTCCTATGACGAAACACATAGGCTGGGGCTTTGGTACACGTGAACATCATTTCCGGTTCCCTGGTTACAGTCTGTGGAGCGCACGCTGCCCAGACCTAGGAACTTGTCCATACACTTTGTATTTTATTGGGGCAATTTAAGCCTTTTATCTTCTATGCTTCTGGAAAGATGTTTTTTAATCTTTATTCGAGTAAAAAAAAAGGTTTTTCGGACTTACACTATTGCCCCGACGGAAAATGTGTGATAGGACCTTGTTGTCGGAAATTCCGACCGTGTGTAGGCTCCATCACACATTTTCCATCGGATTTTCCAACACACAAAGTTTGAGAGCAGGATATAAAATTTTCCAACAACAAAATCAGTCGGAAATTCCGATCGTGTTTACACAAATCCGACGGACAAAGTGCCATGCATGCTCAGAATAAATAAAGAGATGAAAGCTATTGGCCACTGCCCCGTTTATAGTCCCGACGTATGTGTTTTACGTCACCGCGTTTAGAACGATTGGATTTTCCGACAACTTTGTGTGACCGTGTGTATGCAAGACAAGTTTGAGGCAACATCCGTCGGAAAAAATCCATGGATTTTGTTGTCGGAATGTCCGAACAAAGTCCGACCGTGTGTAAGGGGCATTTGGATGCCTGTTTCTGATTTTTATGTGGATACCGCATTATATGCACCCTGTTCTGGAGCGAGAGAACATATCAGTTCCAGGGACACCAGGACTGGAGATTTCATTTACTACGTGCTCTTTACCCCTGCAGGGGTGAGGGCTTCTAGTGAGTACATATACCTAAGGGGGAGCATGAGAAGTCACCTTGTTTGTCACAAAGAAGTTGAGATAAAGTCACATCACTTGAAAACCAGCACAAGTCACTTTATTGGGAATATGGATATTTAATATTAAGAGACTTTTTTTCTTGTTCTTATATATACTATTTCATTTATGGATTGAGTATTTATCACATTTATTTTTACACACATATTTGTGCTTTTTACTTGCTGTGCTTGCATATAAGTTTTTTTTTTGTCACACAGTTTTTTCAATTCATCAATTGAATTGTCACTCTTATTATTTATTTGTTCCATATACCTTCTTGTTTTTGATTCATTTTGTATTAGTTGGTCACTCTGCTATGTATATACATATTTTTATATAGCAATTAGGACATGCTATTAGCCATCAATCTTATGGTGGATACTTACACTTCCCAGGTGTAAATAAGGTTTTTATTTCCTTTCTGATTTTATTGGTTTTTGCATATGATTTATCACACTACATAGGGACTTACCTTCACATATTTTCCACTGTCCCATGTAGAGCTCATACGGTCACATATCAATTTACAAATTTACAAAGGTGACCCTGTCTCTCTATTAAGCTCTCCTCCACTCTGTAAACATGCACTCTCTACCACTGCTTCTGACACTGGTGTCCTCTCTCCTCAAACTCTCTTACCTTCACCCCCCTCTCCACCCGCCTGCTTATACATATCACCCTGCCTTCTGTCCTCTCCTTACTACTGCTCCTACCATTGCTCATTCTACATCCATATACTGATAAAACCTCCAGTACTCTGAGACATGCCCCTTCATATAAATCACATTCCCACATTACCTCCCTCACCCTCCTGCTTCTCCTAATCTCTGGTGACATATCCCCAAACCCTGGGCCACCATCATCTGTCTTTGCCCAATGCTCCCATCCCCCTACACCCTCTTTATCACAAATTCCTTTAACCTACTTGCCATTACTGAAACCTGGCTTCATGAATCAGATACTACTTCTGCTTCCCTCTCCCATGAGGGCCTTCTCTGGACTCACTCCCCCAGACCAAGTGGACGGAAGGGAGGTGGAGTGGGAATCCTTCTAGCCCCATGCAGCACCTATCAGGTACTTCATCCACCTCCCTCTTTGACACTCTCCTCATTTGAGGCACATTGCATTCATCTATTCTCTCCCATTTCTCTAAGAATTGCTGTCATCTACTGGCCCCCTGGACCAGTATCAGCCTTCCTTGATGACTTCTCTGCCTGGCTACCCTACTTTCTCTCTTCTGAAATCCCCACAATTATTCTCGGTGACTTCAACATCACTGTTAAGACTAACACTACTATTACTTCCAAACTTCTCAGTCTAACCTCATCTATTGACCTGAAGCAATGGATACAGGCTCCTACCCACTCCAACGACAACACCCTTGACCTTGTCTTCTCCTATCTGTGCACTCCGTGCAACCTTTCCACAATCCTCTCCCACTCTCTGATCACCACCTTATTAGTTTTGCTCTCTCCCTGTCTTCCACCTCCTCTCCCTCCAAACACCTAACAGTTACACGTAGAAACCTTCACCACCTCAACCCTTCTCTTCTCTGCTACTGATCACCTCTATGACAAAATCTCACCTCTGTCCTGCCCCAACCTAGCCACTTTCATCTACAACAGCTCACTGTCTTCCTCCCTAGACAAGCTTGCCCCCCTCACTACACGCAGAATTAGGCACCGACTGCTACAACCCTGGCAAACAGATGACACCAGAAGTCTCAGAAAACGTAGCCGCGCTCTTGAGCGCCTGTGGCATAAGACTAAGATCCAGGAAGACTTCACACAATATAAATCTACCCTCCTAAAATACTATTCCTGCATTCACACTGCCAAACAGACCTACTTTATCACACTCATTAACACCTTCTCATCCAGTCCACGTCAACGCTTCTCTACCTTCAACACTCTACTCTGTCCTCCACTGCCTCCACCCACCAACTCACTCAATGCCCAGGAGATTGCCAATCACTTCAAAACTAAGATTGATACAATTCATGAGGAGATCGCCAATGCGCAAAAACATCCCCCATGCAACACCCCATGTCCACAGATACAATCATTACTTCCCTCATTCAACCCTGCTACTATTACTGAGGTTGCTAAACTTTTATCCAACACTCATCTAACCACCTGCCCCCTGGATCCTGCTCCCTCGCAAATGCTACGCTCACCCTCTGACTCGATTCTACACTCTCTAATTCACATTTTCAACCTCTCCCTCTCTTGTGGCATCTTCCCAAACTCTCTAAAACATGCGCTAGTCACCCCCATACTTAAATAGCCCTCACTGGACCCCACCAATCTCAACAACTTACGTCCCATCTCCTTACTCACCTTCTCCTCCAAACTTCTTGAAAGACTGGTCTACAACCGACTAAGCGATCATCTGACCATGAATAAACTTCTTGATCCCCTTCAATCCGGTTTTTGCCCTCAACACTCCACAGAAACTGCTCTCCTTAAACTCTCAAATGACCTACTAACGGCTAAAACCAGTGGACACTATTCTGTACTACTTCTCCTGGATCTCTCTGCTGCCTTTGACACAGTGGACCACCCCCTCCTCCTCAATAAACTCCACTCCTTTGGTCTCTGTGACTGTACTCTTCGCTGGTTCTCATCCTACCTATCCCACCTCTCCTTCAGTGTCACTTACAACTCTACTTCCTCCTCTCCTCTTCCTTTCTCCGTTGGGGTCCCCCAAGGTTCTGTTCTTGGACCTCTCCTTTTCTCATTCTACACCACTTCCTTGGGTCAGTTGATTGCCTCCCACGGCTTTAAATATCTCTACGCTAATGACACCCAAACCTATCTCTCCACCCCCCAGCTCTCTCCATCTGTCTCCTCACGCATTATCAACTTACTAGCAGACATAGAAAAACACAAAATTCCTGTGCTTAGGACGGGACCGGTATGCAGCCTCCCATGGATCATACCTCCTGAAAGAAGGGTGACATATGATAACCGTAAAAATAGGGATAGGGGTAAGTGGCGCTCCCTATGACGGGGTATCCTGTAGGGTGTGTGTGCTATACACCTATAGGGTGTATTTTTACAGTTACTAGCAGACATATCAGCCTGGATGTCACATCACTTCCTCAAACACAACCTATCCAAAACCAAGCTCATGATATTTCCTCCCTCAAGTGCCACTTCCCCTGATTTCTCTGTCAATATCAACGGCTCAACTATCAACCCATCTCCCCACGCCAAGGTCCTAGGTGTAATCCTGGACCCTGAACTAACCTTTCGACCCCACATTCTATCACTATCCAAAATTTGCCGCCTCAATCTCCGCAACATCTCCAAGATACGCCCCTTCCTAACCACTCCCTGGTCATCTCCCGCCTCGACTACTGCAACTCCCTCCTCATTGTTTTACCTCGAAATAGGCTATCCCCACTTTAGTGCATCATGAACGCTGCTTCCAGGCTCATCCACCTCACAAACCGCACAGCGTCTGCTACACCCCTTTGCCAATCCCTCCATTGGCTGCCACTCAGTCACAGAATTACATTCAAGATACTGACTATAATTACAAAGCCATCCACAACCTGGTCCCCAGCTACATCTCTAACCTAGTCACAAAATACCAACCTAATCGTTCTCTTCACTCCTCCCAAGACCTCTTGCTCTCAAACTCCCTTGTCACCTCATCCCATGCTCGCCTTCAGGACTTCTCTAGAGCCTCTCCCATCCTCTGGAATGCTCTACCCCAATCCATCCGATTTTCTCCTACTTTATCCACTTTCAGACGATCCCTGAAAACTCATCTCTTCAGAGAAGCCTATCTGGCCCCCACCTAACAACTGTACATTTATCTTCTCAATCAGCACATCACCCACAGTTATTACCTCTTGACCTTCCCTCTTAGATTGTAAGCTCTAAGGAGCAGGGCCCTCTGATTCCTACTGTATTAAAGTGTATTGTATTTGTACTGTCTACCCTCAAGTTGTAAAGCGCTACGTAAACTGTTGGCGCTATATAAATCCTGTATAATAATAATAATAATTAGGTGACACATATGCAATTTACCACAATTTTTTAGCAGCGCCATTCCCCTTTTTGTAATTATTTGTTTTTTGGACACTACTTTGTGGTGTTTTTATTTGGGGAGGGTGCAGCTATACCCTTACCTAAGCATGGATTCCTGTGTTTAATAAAATATAAATCAATCTTAAAGAAGACCTGTACAGTGAAAGATGTAATTAATTTAAAAACGCAAGTTACAAACAATAGATTAGTCACCAGTATTACCCCTTGGCTCCATACTTCTTTCTTACTTGCTTCTTACTAATGTATCATGCTTTGTTTAACATTGTGTATCTGTGTAGAAATGACAATCTTGGTAGAAGAGCAGGGATTTGCTTCTTGATTTCAGAGCTCCCCCTGATGGTTAGTGATCTGATGTCTTGTGGGATAATGAAGATGAGGTAACAGCAGGGCCCGCCCAAGACATTGTGCTGCCTGGGCCCAAGAATGAAATGCCCCCCCCCCCCAAAAAAAAAATCACGCCCACCAAAAGGCCCCTACATTCATTACTTTATATCATGATAACTAAAATTCAATTTTATCAGAAAATCAGATTAAAAATGCCATAAATATATTCCCTAAGACGCTATAACTTTTACACAAACCAATCAATATATGCTTATTGCGATTTTTTTAACCAAAAATACGTAGTAGAATACATATTGGCCTAAACTTATGAAGACACTTTTTTATAGCCAATATCTATAGGAGGGGTTTCCACTATCCCTGCTAAGTTTCATTTTATACAGTATGTCTTATTTTCAGTTTGATGTGTATTATATGTGAAGTTGCGTATCAGAGACCAGTATTGTCGTAATATTGAAGCCCATTGAAATTTCCATAGATTAGAGGATTCCACCATTATTGTTAAGTTATTGATCAGTAAGTTAGCACTGCACTTTTTTTTTGTGGTTTGGGAACACATAACATTGCTTAACGACAGGCCTTTTACTGACACTTTTTTATTTTACCTCTAGTAGTTTATTGTAAATAGTAGTGTGGTGATTTATTATACTAAAGATTGGCATGTGGAATTAATAAACATCAATTGATGTCAGTTGTGCCGCACCAGGCCGGCCCCCCTTGGACAATGTGCCTGGCTGCTGAGTTCATCACCCCATCCCTGCACTCAGTGCACTGATTGGCAGCACTGACAGGCAGCAATGATTGGCACTGATAGGTGGCACGGATTGACACTAATAGAAAACACTGATTGGCACTGATAGGCAGCACTGATGGGCCCTGATTGGCACTGATAGGTGGCACTGATTGGCAGCACTAATGTCACTGATAGGCTACACTGATTGGCACTAATAGGCAGCACTGATCGGCACTGATAGGCAGCACTGATTGGCACTTATAGGCAGCACTGATTGGCAGCATTTAGTGGCACTGATTGACAGCACTGATGAGCTCTAATTGGAAGCACTGATGGGCATCAATAGGCAGCACTGATAGTCAGCACTGATGAGCGCTGATAGGTGGCACTCATGGGCATTGATTAGCAGCACTGATGGGCACTGATAGGTGGTACTGATTGGTGGCACTGATTGGAAACACTGGCACTGATAGGTGGCATTGGTTGGCACTGATATTAGGCGGCACTGATTGGCACTGACAGGTGGTACTGGTTGGCACTGATATTAGGTGACACTGGCACTGACAGGTGGGACTGATTGGCACTGGCAGGTGGCACTGATTGGAAACACTGATTGGCACTGACAGGTGACACTGATTGGCACTGACAGAGGAGAGGAAGTTTCACACTCAGCCGATATTGACGCTTAGTGAAACTGTGTGCAACACTTTCATGTAATGTTACTGCATGCAGAGAGAGTCCAGCTGTCAAAATTCAGCGGTGATGTGGGGAGTGGGCGGGACACAGCAGCTATCAAACACCAGCCAATGATTGGGCTGCTTAAGAAAGGGGGCGGGGCCACAGACATGTAGCGGCCCGCCCAGACCCCATCCCCTTGGCTGGTGTTTGATAGCTGCTGGGTCCTGCCCACCCCCGACATCAATGCTTAATTTTCACAGCTGGTCTCTCTCTGCATTCAGTTACATTACATGACTGTGTCACACACTGAGCAGCTCTGTCAGCATCAATATCAGCTCAGTGTGATACTGTCTCACAGGCAGCATGGCAGCACATTCATTGGGTGCAACATTTCACATCAGCCCAGGCAGATCTTGGGAGACAGCCGGTACGGGTAACCGTGCCGCCCCTCTTAAAATGCCTGGGACCATGGACCCACTGGGTCCTATGGTAGGGCCGGCCCTGAGTAGCAGTTTAATGAACAAAACTTGTGTTATTTAGGTAAATCATAAACAAACCAGTCAGGGGATCCTGGGTGATGTCATTGACAAATATGGTGACAATGATTTTTGTTTAGCGTGGTGGTAACCATATTTGGACAGTGATGTCACTCGGGAACTCCTGGCTGATTTATTCACAAACACCAATCGGGGACACTGTACAGATTCACAGCATGAAGCTTTCTGTTGTTCTTTGGCATTGTTATCCTCTTTGGACTTGCCACTGATGCTGTGCCCAGTACTTGCTGCAGTGATTGACGGTCGCCACTCCTAGAAAGGATGCCACAGACAGTCAAGTGGTGACAGACTCAGATAAATAAAAAAGGTAGTTGGAAGGGTTTTTTTAAATGTTTTTAATGTTGTAAATAGGTGGGAGAGAAGGAGGGGGGCTCAGAGATGGGCTTAAACATATCCCTTTCGTGACAGCCCTCTAGGCAGCCTCCAATGTGCTGACCACCTTGCTGTCCAGGACAGAACTTTGCTAAGGCATAGAGGCTGCACATTATATCCCAGGACCATTGTATCCCCCTTTAGGTCTAGGATGTTTCATCATTCTCTTTATGTACATTGAGCTCTCCCATATGCTGGTCGAGTAACACCTTTAACCACTTCCCGCCCAGTCAATTGCATATTGACATGCGGGAAGTGGTTCTGTTATTCTGACTGGGCGTCATATGATGTCCAGCAGGATAACATACTGGCGCATGACGATCACGAGTGCGGTGTGTCAGTCTGACATGCCACATTTCTGATCATGATAAGAAGCCTCTGTCAGAGGCTTCTTACCACGTGATCAGCTTTGACCAATCACAGCTGATCATCGCGTGAACCAGGAAGTGGCAGTAAGTGGCATTCCTCGGTTCACGCTGATAGGGAAAGCCGATCAGCGTCTCTCCCTGTCAGAGGAGGCGGGTCTGTGATGATAATTAGCACATTGATTATCAGCACAGCCCCCTCAGATGTGCCAATCACATGCCAATAAGTGCCCAGCAGTGTCCCCATAATAAAAGACTGCCAGTGCCCACCAAAGTGCCAATCAGTGCCCACCACAGTGCCAATCAGAGCCCACCACAGTGTCAATCAGTGCCCAGCAGTAACACCTGTCAGTAACACATCAGTACCTCATCATCAGTGCTGCCCATCAGTGCCACCTGTCAGTGCCAATCAGTACCACCTATCAGTCCCAATCAGTGCCGCCTGTCAGTGCCCATCAGTGCCACCTGTCAGTGCCCATCAGTGCCACCTAACAGTGCCGCCCATCAGTGCTGCATATCAGTGCCGCCTATTGGTGCCCATCAGTGCTGCATATCAGTGCCGCCTATCAGTACCCATCAATTCTACATATCAGTGCCTCTTCATCAGTGCCCATCAGTGCCGCCTCATCAGTGCCCATCAGTGCCACCTCATCAGTGCCCATCGGTGTCAGCTCATCAGTGCCCATCAGTGTCGGCTCATTAGTGCCCATCAGTGAAGGGGAAAACAAAATGTTATGACAAAAACCGAGAAAAACTTTTTTTTTCAAAAATGTTGGTATTTTTTAGTTTGTTTAGCAAAAAATAAAAACCCCAGAGGTGATCACATACCACCAAAAGAAATCTGTATTTGTGGGAAGAAAATGATAAAAATTTAGTTTGGGTACAGTGTTGCATGACTGCGCAATTGTCAATCAAAGTGCGACAGCGCTGAAAGCTGAAAATTGTCCTGGGGCAGGAAGGGGCGAAAGTGCATGGTATTGAAGTGGTTAAACAAAGTATCCAACTTTTTATTACATAGAAAGATAAAAATGTGTAAAAGGTGGTTCACGCAGGATTGTATTTCCTGTCCTACTGACAACATTTTACCACAAAGTGAGGGTAAATCCCTCTAATAGAGCCCCGGATATCAGTAAAACCTGAAAGATCTTTCCCCTATATCCAAAGCTAGAAAATAAAAAGTTTTGGGACTGACATATACTATAAGCAACCAATCAGAGAAAGAAAAACAACTGGTGTCAATAGCCATTTGCTCTCCCATATCAGTTATCGTTTTCAGTGGAAAAATTCAATATTAGGAATAGAGAAGAAGCATTTTATTTTTCTAAAGGCATTGCCAATCACTGTCTATACGTAAGAAACTGTAACTAAATATGTCACATGCATATATAAGAAAATTGAAACGTTGGGGTTGATTTACTAAAGGCAAATAAACTGTTCACTTTGCAAGGAAAGTTGCGGTTTGCAAGGGTATTTTCCCTAGAGATTAGGGAATGAGGTGAAGTTCTTCTGATTTTCATCATCCGATCATGTTCAAGGAAAAATGCTTTTGCTTATCATAAAAGCCTTGGATGTCACCTTAATTGAAATGGCAGCAAAAAGTGTCCTTAAAAAACATGTAAATGCTTACCCTTTTCTGTTGCCTGCACAGCTGAATGCTAATGTGATGGAGAGTAGTTCCCCAAAAGTCTCTTTGGTAATGTTTAGTGTCTGCCTTTTGTGTCTGCCGCTCAGTGGTTCCTCTTGCCAACACCCATACCACAGAATAAAGCAATGCGGGGGGGGGGGGGTTAGTGGGAGGAACCACTAAGCACAGCAGGGGGACAAATCAAAAACTACTGGAAATGTTGATTATTTGAGAAAATTCCTCTTCATCAGCGTGGCTTTCGGTGGCACAGGCAGCAGGAGAGGTTAGTATTCACTTGCTTCTTTGCAGGTGACCACACTAAATTAAAGGTTAATTACAGCCAAACCAATAAATACAGAACATTTTTGAAAAATATTGTATATACTCTACTCTGTTACTTCGGAGCTGGTTTGACCACATAGCACCGGAAGGGTGATCTCCTTTTTAAGAGACTTCAGTTCTGCAGAATCTGTATCACTGTTCAGCCTGTTGCATGGGACTGCACAAAGGAGCCCACTTATAAACATTATAAATAATAACACAACATACACAAGTATTTATTTCAACGATTTTCTTGGATTATTTTTTTGGCCATGGTGTTATTCAAGGGGTAACCCTAAATAAATACCTAATAACAAACCAAATGAAAATTCAGCCATCCTGGCATAACATGAAAACATCAAATCCAATAAAGTCACAATGTCCATCCAGATATACTGGCTGACTAAACTGTCACTAAATAAACACCATGATGAAAACTTTGATAAGAAAAGGGGAGGGTGTTCTGTTCTGGTTCCTGGAGACTGAGGGAACCCGTGTAGCAGCAGGCTTTAAATAGCCCCAATTTAAACCAATTTGGGCCTGTTGCTAGGGGAGAAAATCTCCCTCTAACCAATAGCCAATATCAAACCTAGGCCCTTTGTACTGTCTCACAGAGTCCCGCCTAATGCTAGGGACCCTTGCATTGTCTTTCATCTGCTAATCAGCATAAACATGAAAACCATTTTGTTAACTGACCTATGCACTCATCTGCACATACATCATCTAAGACTAGGCACTTCCTAATTTTTGCTGACATGTTCAAATTCAATTCAAAGTTTAATATCAGGTAATTACATTACTCATTTGAAAAATCTTAATATGTCTTGTGAAGGAAGTGGAACTTTACTCTCTTAATCAACATTGATTATTTTTAATCCTTATGTTACTAGCATTAGTAAATAAATAGGAAAGTATATAATATCTACTTGTTTTAAACTTTTTTTTACATCTCTACAGTTACTTCCTGGTTTCCAGGTCTAGTCAAATGATGTCATACATCCCATGAGTTTTCAGGAGGGGAGCAGGGGTTTTCCCAGCTAAACACAGCTATGGTTTCAGGAAGTAAGTGCTACATGAATCAGCTGCCCTTGCTCAAGATGGCCAAGGCCAAAAATGCTACGGCGGTGTTTTTAGAAGTAATTTCTCATCAGAATACATCATAGACACGATGGTGTCTGGTGGATGGAGGGGTGTGTTTGCTTTAAATATTAAACATGAATTAAACAGCATTTCTGGTTTGTGGTGCTCAGATGCAGTGTAGTTACGCTTTTGGTAAACTAAAGGGCAATTCCCTATGTTTGTCAGGAGTTTTTAATTGAAATCTTGCCTTGCAAATTGGAAACCTAAGATGCTCATTTCCTGTGTATCTCTTTGCAATTTCCAGCTAACATGGGAGACAACAAAACAAGGTTTGGATTTACTCTTTCTTAATGCAAATTTTTGTCTGAGAAGCACCTTAGCAATATTTCCTTCCAGTGATGTGTTGAGTGTCTACCTCTGCTTTGTCTTTTGTTTAATTGCTTGTTTGACCTTCATTGCATTATTAAGCAATTCAAGGAAATATGGAAAGCAAGGGAATTATTGTTTCTCATAATTATCAGATTTTTGCCAATGCAAACATTTTTATCATGTGATTGCAAATGCGTAGTTTCAATGCAGCACAAAAAGTACTGTCTAGGGACATTTCTCTGTTAAACTAGTTTATCAAAGAATAATATGTACTAAACCTTGGTATATCAAACACATTGTTAAGGTATGTGCGGTGATTAATAATTTAATTATTCCGTAATTTTAAATGGTTTTCAGAGTGATGTGGACATAAGAGTGAGAGGACGTGTGTAGGACGTGCTCTGTCCCTTCCATTCCTTACTGGCTAACTCCCTGAATGACAAGCCTTGATTGCCTGGATAACAGACATCGGCTGTGTTTGAATAAGTCGCATTAAAAATAAAAAAAAGGGATTTCTCAAGACTTTCTCACTGCTTGCTGTTTTTTGGTCCTCTCTGTTCAAGGAAAACTGTATCTCTGAATTTCCCTTTACTTCAAAAGAGACTTCTTTTCTTTAACAAAAGCTGTATACATGCCAATACCACAGCAGAGCTCCTACCTACTGTGTCAATGCTGTGCCTGGCCTGGGGCTGGGGCCTCAGAGGTGTCCGGAGGTGCTGCTCAGAGTCACTGAAGTCCAGTTTTTGGCTGCGGCCGTCTCCTCTCCCCCTCCTCGGTCTCTGTCTGTTGCAGTGGAGGAGTTAGAGGGTCTCGGTCCTTGGAGCTGGCTGAGTCCTTCGTAATCTGTGGGAGTGCTTGGGAGCGTCTCCACTCCAGAAGCCTTTGGACTGACACAAGGAGAGAGAGATCGGTGCCGGCACTGGCACCTGACTCCTGCTCAGGGACCGAGCGGAGAATCGTCAGTCATTATTAAAAATCAGAATCCGGAAGAACCCGACTGCAGGAGCAGGTAAACTTGAAATAGTAAGAACTGTAATTAAAAACTGTAATTTAAAATCAATAATTAAAAAAAATGGTGATATAGGGAAGAAGCAAACAAAGAAGAAAAAAAAAGGAAACAAGAAAAGGAAAGGAAGAAAGAAAAGGAGAAAGACAGAAAAAGGAGAAGGAAGGGAAGGGAAAGGAAAAAAAGACAAAGACAAAATATATAAAAAAACAAAAAAGAAGAAAGACAGATATCTATATCTATCTATCTATCTATCTATCTATCTATCTATCTATCTATCTATCTATCTATCTGTCTGTCTGTCTGTCTGTCTGTCTGTCTGTCTGTCTGTCTGTCTGTCTGTCTGTCTGTCTATCTATCTATCTATCTATCTATCTATCTATCTATCTATCTATCTATCTATCTATCTATGTAGATAGATAGATAGATAGATAGATATACAGTGGGGACAGAAAGTATTCAGACCCCCTTAAATTTTTCACTCTGTTATATTGCAGCCATTTGCTAAAATCATTTAAGTTAATTTTTTTTCCTCATTAATGTACACACAGCACCCCATATTGACAGGAAAACACAGAATTGTTGACATTTTTGCAGATTTATTAAAAAAGAAAAACTGAAATATCACACGGTCCTAAGTATTCAGACCCTTTGCTCAGTATTTAGTAGAAGCACCCTTTTGATCTAATACAGCCATGAGTCTTTTTGGGAAAGATGCAACAAGTTTTTCACACCTGGATTTGGGGATCCTCTGACATTCCTCCTTGCAGATCCTCTCCACTTCTGTCAGGTTGGATGGTAAACGTTGGTGGACAGCCATTTTTAGGTCTCTCCAGAGATGCTCAATTGGGTTAAAGTCGGGGCTCTGGCTGGACCATTCAAGAACAGTCACGGAGCTGTTGTGAAGCCACTCCTTCGTTATTTTAGCTGTGTGCTTAGGGTCATTGTCTTGTTGGAAGGTAAACCTTCAGCCCAGTCTGAGGTCCTGAGCACTCTGGAGAAGGTTTTCATCCAGGATATCCCTGTACTTGGCCTAATTTATCTTTCCCTCGATTTAAACCAGTCGTCCTGTCCCTGCAGCTGAAAAACACCCCCACAGCATGATGCTGCCACCACCATGCTTCACTGTTGGGACTGTATTGGACAGGTGATGAGCAGTGCCTGGTTTTCTCCACACATACCGCTTAGAATGAAGGCCAAAAAGTTCTATCTTGGTCTCATCAGACCAGCGAATCTTATTTCTCACCATCTTGGAGTCCTTCAGGTGTTTTTTTTAGCAAACTCCATGTGGGCTTTCATGTGTCTTGCACTGAGGAGAGGCTTCCGTTGGGCCACTCTGCCATAAAGCCCTGACTGGTGGAGGGCTGCAGTGATGGTTGACTTTCTACAACTTTTTCAAATCTCCCGACTGCATCCCTGGAGCTCAGCCACAGTGATCTTTGGGTTCTTCTTTACCTCTCTCACCAAGGCTCTTCTCTCCCGATAGCTCAGTTTGGCCGGACGGCCAGCTCTAGGAAGGGTTCTGGTCGCCCCAAATGTCTTCCATTTAAGGATTATGGAGGCCACTGTGCTCTTAGGAACCTTAAGTGCAGCATACATTTTTTTGTAACCTTGGCCAGATCTGTGCCTTGCCACAATTCTGTCTCTGAGCTGTTCAGGCAGTTCCTTTGACCTCATGATTTTCATTTGCTCTGACATGCACTGTGAGCTGTAAAGTCTTATATTGACAGGTGTGTGGCTTTCCTAATCAAGTCCAATCAGTATAATCAAACACAGCTGGACTCAAATGAAGGTGTAGAACCTTCTCAAGGATGATCAGAAGAAATGGACAGCACCTGAGTTAAATATATGAGTGTCACAGCAAAGGGTCTGAATACTTAGGACCATGTGATATTTCAGTTTTTCTTTTTAAATAAATCTGCAAAAATGTCAACAATTCTGTGTTTTTCTGTCAATATGAGGTGCTGTGTGTACATTAATGAGGAAAAAAAATGAACTTAAATGATTTTAGCAAATGGCTGCAATATAACAGAGTGAAAAATTTAAGGGGGTCTGAATCTGAATACTTTCCGCCCCCACTGTATCTATCTATATATATATATTTTTTTATATATATATATATATGTAGGAAGGCCGTATGGTGGCCTGAATTTATGGGAGGAGCCCGAGGGGTATTTAAGCAGCCCGCTCACCTGTGGTGCTTGTCGGTTTCCTGTGCGCGATATACGTCACTAGGCCGACTATTCGAATACCAGCGTCCGCAAGTTCTTGTCTCGCAAGTTCCCGCATTCGCAATTCCGTGCTCGAGAGTTTCGAAGTCCGTGTTACCGATTCGTAGTTCGTACCACGCGTCTGGCTCAGCTGTCGCAGGTAGGGTCCCATCGGACTTTTGTATTCACGCATTGTTAGATATCATGTCACTAAACCGTGATATCAAACTTACGAATCACTCGCAATTTCACAAACGTAACCGCAATGCATACTACTCGCACCATCGCTATGTTACCATTTCTCGTTATTTGAAAAACCACAGTGACGTAGACGTCGTTTCATTTCAGGCATGGCTAAATTGTTACCACGCAAGTAGACAACCGTTATAATTCACAATGTTGCAATTTCTTGTCGACGTCAGTTCGATACCAAGTATTTCTCATTTCTGAACATTTCTAAGCATTTCTAACATTTCAACCATTGCGAATCATTTCATTCATTTCAGTCACGTACATTTCAGTCACTGGATTCCAACGTTCCGATTCGAATCCAGACACATCCAAAAGATGCACCGATTCATTCCGGTGTGCCCCAGTAGTTACGGCCTCATTTCAGTACATGCTCCAGAGTCATGTTCATTATCAGTCGCTCGTTACGACTCACCGATTCGTACCTCTGTCATGGTATCATTTCACTGCCACATATCATGCTCCGATATGAATTTCAGTCGCATGGAAATGCACCGATTCGTCACGGCATGCTCTAGGTATTTGCCACATTTCAGTACATGCTCCAGAGTCCGATTCGCAGTCAGTCGCAATAGCGGCATGATCGATTCGCGCCTCTGTCATGGCAACAAACTGTTACACCTGCACTTACCGCGCTCCGGTTCGAATCTAGTCGCATCCCCGATACACCGATTCGTTACGGCGTGCCCCAGGGCTTGGCCTCATTTCTGAAACATGCTCCAGAGTCCGGATCGTAGCTAGTCGCAGATATCGGGCGACCGATCCGCATCTCTGTCATGGGAACTATTACCATTCATTTCACTCCCACATGGCATCACCGTTTTCGAAACCAGTCGCATCCGAGATGCACTGATTCATTACGGAATGCCCCAGTTATTTCAGCCGTATCCATACCTATACCAGAGCTCGGTTCGTTGCCAGTCGCAAATGCGGCACAACCAATTCGAGCCTCGGTCAAGGTGAAAACATTTCTGTCATTTCGTTGTTTCATACTGCGCTCCGATTCGAATCCAGATGCATCAAACATGCACTGATTCGTCCCGGTGTGCACCAATGGTTTTTTCAATTGCCTCATTTCAGTACATGCTCCAGAGCCCGGTTCGCGGTCGGTCGCAGTCACGGCACGACCGAGCAGGATCTCTGTCATGGCAAGAGATTTCACTCATTTCATAATCAAGGCAAACATTTCAAATCATTTCATTGTCACTAAGATTGCAAATCACCATACAAGTTACTGCTTCAAGTTAGCCAGCAAACCCTTCACGAATTATCACCTTTCATTTTCCTCCAGGTCAGTCAAAGCTCAGTAGGTCCACCCTGCACCAGGTTGGACGATATCCCTCCAGGTTACAGTCAACCAAAACACGATCTGAAGGACAGGATATCTTTACCAGATCAACCATGTCCCAGGCCGGCAGCGAAGACCTCACGGCCCCCCTGTCACCTTCTCCGGTCTCAGAAAGCGGCAGCGTGCAGTCCCTCAGAGGATGGACTATCCCCAAATTGATGGCAGAGCTAAGACGCAGAGGCGTGCCCTTCCCCGCTACAGCCAGGAAAGGTGAGCTGTTCAAGCTCCTCTTCCCCCCACCAGCTGCAGCAGGACCCAGTACCCAGCAGGCATCTCTCCAGTCGATATCATCGGCCATCTCACAACTTCATACTATGGTGTCGTCCCTCTCTACCTCGGTCACGGACGTACAAACCAGAGTGGCACTCCTGGAGACTCGGCCGGCCGCGGCTATTCCCGACCCAACCATAACCCAACCTTTAACACCCTTTCCTGCAGGTACCACAGGCTGGAGCCCCATTGTCTACCCCTCCCATTTGGTGCCAACCAGCATCAGGAAGGACATCTTGGACAGCAGGGACGTCAACCTGGCCTCTCTCCTGATTTCTGTCCATGATCTGGCAGAAAATAAGGCCTATACCTGGGGTGACATATCGGTGGTCCTTAAAGCCAAAGACCCCAGACTGAACCGGAAATTATCTGTCCCAGAGTTCACCCTGGCCTTTGGCATACTG
Organism: Aquarana catesbeiana; assembly: GCF_042186555.1. Lineage (NCBI taxonomy): Eukaryota > Metazoa > Chordata > Amphibia > Anura > Ranidae > Aquarana > Aquarana catesbeiana. The sequence continues at coordinate 255,007,406 of NC_133324.1, read as the reverse complement.
AGAGATGTCCTGTGTTCAGCCGCTCCCAGCAGAAGGGAAGAGCTGGACTTATACCTCCATACGGTAGTAGACTGGGGCTACAAGTATGGAGGATTTTCTTTTTACGACTACCACCGTTCCTTTTCCGCAAAGGCGGCAGCCAGGCTCACACAATTTCAAACAACAACAAACTGGAGTCTCATGGACACAGAGCTGTTCTGCCGCCATTTTGCCGGCTTACGCTCACCCCTGTGTGCGATTTGCCAGTCCTCCACTCACACTGCCAACTGGTGCGCCAATGCAACAATCAGACGTCCCTTCGAATTTCCCTCCACCTCCGGTGCACTTCAGGGTCAGTCGGCCCCTGAACAAACACCTCAGGTGGACAAATTCGGACGCCCAGTCCGAACCGTGGGAGGAGCAGACATCTGCAATAATTACAACTATGGGTCCTGCAACTTCAGTCAGTGCCGCCTACTCCACATCTGCACCTTATGCCAAAGAGCGCACCCAAGAAACTTGTGCGAAGTTAAACAACAAAAGAGGGCATGACTAAGCCGGATCAATGTCTGGTGGCTAGGACTCTACCTCACTTCACACCCCACCCCATCCCTGGCCTCATTTCTTTACCCCACAGTACCTACGAATGTGGGAATCTTCGTTCAGCGGCCATTGACGAACAAGCCATAGATCGGCTCTTACAGGCATAAGTAGACAGAGAGTTCGTTATAGGCCCCTTCACTCAGCCCCCTTTCAGCACTTGGAGAGTCAGCCCTATTGGGCTTGTCAAGGGCAAGTTCACAAATAAATTACGCTTGGTGTACGACCTGTCTGCGCCTCATTCTTCCCACATTCCCAGTCTCAATTCTCTGATCCCCTCTGAAGAATTCTCCCTAAAATATTTCTCCGTGGACATGGCAATCCAAGCAGTCATCAAAGCAGGTACAGGTGCCTGGCTCTCCAAAGCCGACATCTTGGATGCCTTCAAGCTCCTGCCTATCCACCCATCCCTTTGGTGCTGGCATGGCATCAAGTGGAAGGAGGCATACTATTTTGCCACAAAACTGACGTTTGGTTCGAAGAGTAGCCCTTGGCTCTTCGACACATTTGCTCAGTCCCTCGCTTGGATACTCTTACACAAGGCTCAGTGCCAAGAAGTCATCCATTACCTGGATGACTTCCTACTAATAGAACCACCCAGCAGGCCTCCAGGAGACCTCAACAAACTGTGGTATTCGGAAATCTCAATGTTCCCATCGCTGAGCACAAAGTCGACGGCCCAGCACACAACATCACCTTTCTCTGGGTCAACTTAGACACCTGCACTATGCAGGCCAGTCTCCCCCTCGACAAACTAACCCGCATTAGGGCAGTCCTTCATGAATTCACCCACACCAAGGGGTGTACCAAAAAGCAATTGCAATCTCTCCTAGGAATGCTTAATTTCGCCATGCGAATTATTCCACAAGGCCGCACCTTCGTGTCACGTCTGCTGAGATTCCTGTCAGAAACACAAGAGCCCGATCAGATCCTGAATCTAGACTCCGCAGCAATAGCGGACCTATCTATGTGGGAGGAATTCCTGTCCACCTTGAATGGCATATCCCTATTTATACCCATGGTTTCGGCCCTTTCACCCCAGGTGGTGACAGACGCCGCAGCTTCCACAGGTTTTGCGGCAATTTTTGGCCACCAATGGTTTTCAGGACCCTGGCCTCAACAGATACTTTTGATACCCGGCTTTACCCAAACATCTTCCCTCTTCGAACTCTATCCCATAGTGGCAGCCGCACAGCTCTGGGGTCATCATTGGACAGGGCAAACTGTGGTCTTCACCACCGACAATCAGGCCACGGCAGACATTATCAACAAAGGCAGGTCCAAGTCCCTAGCAGTCATGTCCTTCCTGCGCAGATTGGTACAACTGTCTTTACAGCATCAGTTTAACATCCACTGTTCATTTATTCCAGGCAGATACAATTTAGCTGCTGATGCACTGTCACGTTTTAATTACACCTCCTTTTTCAAACAGGTTCCCGGAGCCGATCCAGTGTCGGCCCCTATCCCTGTCTGGTCACAACTGACCCTGGACTAGTTCAACATTTACAAGGAGCAACGCAGCTCATCAATCACTCACTCTCCCATAACACACTCAAAGCCTACCAGACAGCTTGGAAGGCGTTCAGTAAATTCCTGACACCCTGCTGCAAAGGACCAACAGATGTCAAACAGGTACTGGCCTTCATTTCATACTGCCACACTCAGCTGGCCTTATCTTACAATACCATTCGGCTATACCTAGCCGGCATACAACATTTCTTGACTCTTGAAGACCCCGCAAAATCTTCACTGTTCTCATCACACGCTATACGAGCCATCCTAAGGGGCATTCAGAAACAACAACCAGTGATTAGCACCAAGCGCTTACCCATTACGGGGCCCATCTTCAGGGATATGTCGACCATCCTGGCTACTTCTCCATTCGGTCTTCTCCCCAGCACGGTCCTACAAGCAGCCATATATTTGGCTTACTACGGGTTCTTGCGACCGGGCAAGTTCACCCGTAACAACCCCGCAGACCAAGTACTATGCAGACGGCACTTGGTTCGCTACCAAGACCATTTTGTCCTTCACCTCGAGGTTTCTAAAACCCAGCAAACAGGCTCTGGAGTGGACATTCACCTCTACAAAACCAATAACAGCTGGTGTCCAGTCACCATACTCAACAGTCTCCTGTCACTCCTGCCTGAACAACCGGACACCAGTCCTCTTCTACCATTCCCAGTTAAACCCTTAAGCGCCTGTCAGTTTGTGAAACACATAAGGATACTTCTCCGCAATCTTCACCTTAACCCGAGTCAGTACACCGGACACTCCCTACCTATCAGAGCAGCCTCCGCAGCATCCCGCCACGGGGTCCCAGACCACGTCATCAAAAGTCTAGGCAGGTGGAAATCAGCCTGCTTCGCCCGGTATATCCCCAATCCTCAAGTAGAGATGGCACAGGCATTTTCCAAATTGGCTCAATGAATAACTGAAAACCAATAAAATATTATACCCCTACCTGAATGTTTTTGCCCCCTTATTTTGGCATACCGGCCATTAGACCAAGGCACACTTTCAGGTCCATTTCATAGGGTAAGTCCACACTTCCAGGTCTGTTTCCGATAGTAAGTCTTATGTTAACTATAAATGTTATCTATGTCCATATCGGACATAGGGCTCCAACCATAAGTAGGAAGGCCAGTATGGTGGCCTGAATTTATGGGAGGAGCCCGGGGGGTATTTAAGCAGCCCGCTCACCTGTGGTGCTTGTCGGTTTCCTGTGCGCGATACCCACCCGCCCATCCCCATTTCACAGCATTTCTCAACTATTCATTTCTCTTTACAGAATAATCATTTCTTAAACCAGGGTATACCCCCTTATTTTGGCATACCGGCCATTAGACCAAGGCACACTTTCAGGTCCATTTCATAGGGTAAGTCTTATGTTAACTATAAATGTTATCTATGTCCATATCGGACATAGGGCTTCAACCATAAATATATATATATATATATATATATGTATATATATATATATATATATATATATATATATATATATATATATATATATATTATAACACAAACCAAGGAAAAAAAATTAACCAAGAAGCGGATAACTGGAAGAAAGAGGAGGAATGGAAAAAAAGGGTGGTAATAGAATATGGAAAGAGGGGCAGGGGGCTTTTAATACTGATGCCTCCATGCAAGAGGATGGCGGTATCCCCCAACAAACACAAAGTGGAAAACCCACAAAAGAAAAGGTATAAGAAGCCACAGCCGCAGCTGCAGCAACAAAACTTGCAAAATATGCATTGCTGTTAAAAGACGGGGAAAATAAAGCATCACGATACATGGCTGAGGAAGAAACAGAAGCTTCTTCCACTGACGTAGCTAAAATCCCTGAACATTCAGAATATTCAGCTCAAAAGGCTAGTGAAGTGGAAGAGAAGGAGGAAAGTGGTAAAACACATATTACAGCTTCCTGGCCAACCGCCGCAGTTATACTGCGGCAGGTTGGCTCCCCTGCGCGAGCCGTCGTAGCTATACATCAATTCGTGGGGACAGGATAGCAGACGCACGCGCACCCGCTGCACAGTGGGTTGCCGATGCTCATGGCCGATGGTCGCGATGACCACCGGCCATGAGCGATTGTGACCAGGAGACACAGAACAGGAACGAGTGTAAACACACACTTCCCTGTTCTGTTCTGACAGGAGTAACAGATCATGTGTTCCTATCAGCTAGGAACCACGATATGTCACTTCCTCTAGTCAGGCCCCTCCCCCTTCAGTTAGAATCACCTCCCAGGGAGCACAGTTAATCCCTAGATCACCCCCTAGTGTTAACCCCTTCACTGCCAGTGACATTTTTACAGTAATCAATGCATTTTTATAGCATTGATCGCTGTATTAATGCCAATGGTCCCAAAAATGTGTCAAAATTGTCTGATGTGTCTGCCATATTGTCGCAGTCACAATAAAAATCGCAGATCACCGCCATTACTAGTAAAAAAAAAAAAATAATAAAAATGCTATAAATCTATACCCTATTTTGTAGACTATATATATCTATCTCTATATCTATCTATCTATATATATATAGATAGATATATATATATATATATATATATCTATCTATATATATATCTATATATATTTATAATAAGATTTTTTTTTACCAAAAATATGTAGAAGAATACATATCAGCCTAAACTGAGAAAAAAATAGATTAAAAAAAAAAAAAATGGGGGTATTTATTATAGCAAAAAGTACAAAATGATGCGTTTTTTTCAAAATTGTTGCACTTTTTTTGTTTATAGCGCAAAAGAAAGCTCTATTTGTGGGAAAAAAAGGACATCAATTTTATTTGGGTACAGTGCTGCACGACTGCGCAATTGTCAGTTAAATCTACGCAGTGCCGAATCACAAAAAGTGCTCTGGTCAGGGGTAAATTCTTCCAGGGCTGAAGTGGTTAATAAACAGCCAAATGATATGCAAATAACAACAACATCAATAACACCAATATAGCCTACATTACTAGATGTGTTAAAGGTAATACAATGCCAGAGCTCCATAGGTAATCTGACTGGTCAAGTAAAGGAGCTCAAAGAAGAATTTAGTCTCTTGCTTCACGACGTACAGAAAATAAGGGAGAGAACCTCTGTACTGCAAAACAGGGTCAAAGAATTTGAGGATTCAACGCAGCCATTTGGCAAGGCTGTTAAAGAAGCAATGAAAAAATCTGATGCTAATGCCCATAAGTTGGAAGATCTCGAAAATCGTTTTCGACGTAACAACATAAGGCTGATGGATCTCCCAGAGAAATCTGAGGGAGCAAACCCAAACGAATTTGCAAAAACAGGGATTTGGGAGATGATTGGAAAATAATTTCTTTTGATGTCTTTCTCGGTTGAAAGAGTACATCGAGTACCAAGTAAGCCATTACCTGCAGGAGCCCCCCTCATTCCTAATATGACTTCTTAACCAACGAGATAGAGATCACATTCTTAGAAGAGCTAGAAATTTGAAGGAAGTCATGTTTAACGAAATAAAAATGATTTTCTTCCCAGACTTTTCTCCTGAAGTTCAAAAACAGCGGACTAAATTCCAAGCTGTAAAAAAGAGACTGCAGTCTCTGAACTTGTCTTACTCAATGCAATATCCTGCTAAATTAACAATAGAGGCAAAAGATGCAGTATATTTTTTTGACAACCCACAGGCAGCTATTGAATGGCTGGATAGGCACTATGGATAGTACAGTGGGTGGGTGTAGTATGGGGTGGGGGGGAGAGGTGAGGGAAATCTCTTTTTTTTTCTTCTCTCTTCCTCCACTCCCTCCCTCCCCCAGCCCCCTCACCTTACCTTTTATTTCTATTTTTAGCAAAAGAAAATCCTCTATGGTGGACTTTAAAGGCACACTAAGTTAAAATTGAAAAGTATTGAGAGTATTAGAGGACACAAATTATTTATTCATAATTAAACATAGTAGCTAAAATATATATATGAATGGGGGCGTGGCCTGGACCGGCATGGTGTGAGGAGTGCTGATCGGGAGCTCCGCTTGTACAAACTCTGTTACCGAAAATCCTGGGGCTAATATTGCTTTCCATACCCCACAAACACAGCCTCCCCCTTCTCACAACCTCGGCGACCATGTTGCCACCTAAAAAGTGACGGACATGATCCCAAAGTTGAACAAATATCGACTCAAAGAGAAAGGGGCCTCAGGTGAAAATGGCGCCGACACACCTCCGCATGTGGACTCGGCCGCCGAGGACACTGCACGAGTGCTGAAGGCGATATCAGACTGCAAAAGCACCTTAATGTGCAAAATTGAGGAGGTTAAAATCAATGTGTCACTGATCTGCCAAGACCTACAGAAACTCAGAGACTGGGTCACAGAGACAGAAACCCGCATTAGCCGCGTGGAGGATGAGGTACCACCATTGCAGATTGCATCTGAACGGCTCCAACACCAGCTCAACACGGTATTAGCCAAGCAAGACAACATGGAAAACAGGCTTCGCAGGTGTAACGTGCGGTTTGTGGGGCTGCCTGAGGGAGCGGAGTGTACCGACCACCCCTCGTTTCTGGAAAGTCTGCTCATTTCCACATTTGGAAGATCTGAGTTCTCCACATCGTTCGTTGTGGAGAGAGCCCACAGACTAGCTGCCAGACCCACTCCACAAGGTGCATCCCCCCGGACCTTTATTGCAAAGCTATTGATTTTCTGAGACCGGGATGCAGTCCTCCACCTCACCAGAGTGAAAGGCAACATCCCCTTCAAAAATGGCGAGATCAGGGTTTTCCCTGACTTTTCCACTGAGGTTCAAAAGAAGAGGGCGCACTTTACTGAAGCCAAGCGACAACATCGGATCCGGCACTACTCATACGCCATGCTCTTCCCCGCGAGACTCCACTTCGTAGGAGAAGGCTGGGTGCACTTTTTTGATACACCAGAAGCTGGCTGGAAGACAGAGCTGCACCCAATCAAGCGCCCGCGTAAGACACAACTAACCTGCATCATTACATGTCTGGACCTTGCCATGATGGATGACACGGTGGACACCCAATCTATCCGGATGCTACTGTCTACCTCTAACAAGGCACTGTGCCTCTTACCCCATGCCCAATGCCACCCATGACTCCACATGCTAGCTGTTCTTCTCTAGAATATCCACAGTATGTCAGATTCACCCTGGCCATACCCGCTGCTCACTATACCCGTTTATCCCCCTCCCTCCCCCTCCTCTGGACCCCTTGAGGGTAGGAAGTGATCAAAGCCACATACATTTGTTTTTCACAAGCTACCACCCGTTGTGATGCCCAGGACATGGATCCATACCGTCATATCCTTTTGTTTCCCCCTTGCATACTATCCTGGAGGCCCTGTACCAGGAGTCTCACACGTTCTTCAGCAGATAATCATCCCCCTAGTTACGGGAGTCCTAACAGACCCCGCTGTTTTAATTACCAACTGTAATGTTTGTTATGCAACTCAAGCACTGTTTCCCTGGCCTGTCCAGTCACAGCAGTTAGCCCCTGGAATACACCCGGGGCGATGCCTGTCCGGACATGCCGGAGCGTTAGTTCAAGTTTTCTTAGAGTTTTATTGTTGGTTCACCATTTTGCAACTGATTGATGTGAAGAAGAGTTCTAATTGTCGGTATTTGATGAATAACACCACACACAAGCGATGCACTGGGGCCCCATTTGCCGATGTGCCCCTTGGGCCCCAGTGGATCGTATACCAATATCCTGTCCTTGCTGCACCGAGCCCCGCGGATGACACCTTGCGCCCTCTCGTTTGCAGGATGGGCCTGTGCCGCTGGGTGCTATCTTGGGCCAGCGCGGACACCGATTTTCGCTCTGCTGTGATATGCCTAATTTGAAATGTATTACCTGGAATGTGCGTGGCATTAGAGCCAAGCCAAAAAGAAACGCAGCACTATCATATCTCAAGGCACAACATGCTGAGGTCATGGTGCTGGTGGAAACCCATCTCAAGGGCCAGCTAATGTTAACGCTCAAGAAACCCTGGGTGGAATGGCTCTACCAGGCCCCTTACACCACTAACTCCAAAGGGGTTGCAATCTTAGTGGCCAAAACTCAGATCTGACCCCCAGGGCAGGTTCCTATTTTTACATGCTAGAATCAATGGACTTGAGCTCCTAATATTGGCAATGTATATACCACCTCCCTTCCAATTTAATGTATTGATAGAAGGCTTGACATTTATCTCCCAATTCCTGACTGTTCCGGCAATTTGGATGGGTGATTTTAACAATGTTGTCGACAGGGAGCTGGACAGACTGACGTTGACGCCCACCGATAATCCCACCCACTCCCACACAAGATTTGGCAAACTCCTGAACTCGCCCTGGTAGACACCTAGAGTCACTGCCACCCCCAAGACAAGGTGTTTTCTTGCTTCTCAGCAACGCATAACTTTACGTCACAAAAAGACTTTATATTAATATCTCGTTCTCTTTTCTCGCTCCGTGGCGATGTGGGTTTTAGCCCACGCATCCTTTCTGACCATGCCCCCTACTGGACTGAGCTTCGACTCGACTCACCCCCACAACATATGTGTGGAAACTTAACCCCTTTTGGTTATCGGTGGTTCCTGACATAGAGGGGGCCGGAGACGAGTGGGAATTCTTTTTTCGAACCAATAAGGACTCAGCCTTGATGTAGTTTGGGATACCTTTAAATCTCATGCCTGTATGATACTCTCGCAGCTCATATCCAGATATAGGAAGATTTCCTCACAGGTGGTCAGGCAGGCAGAGCAAAACCTGGCAGATGTAGAGAAAATTTTCTATAACAACCCCTCACCAGCCACGGCCGACCAGCTGAAATTACAGGCCAGGGTGGTAAATAGCCTCCACTTTGAAAAGGCAAAGAGAGAAATATCTTTTATAGTAAACAGAGAATGTATGGGTGTGGGGAACGGGTGGGACATCTCTTAGCCTACCTAGCACATCTGGAACACAGGCCACCTACTGTGGTCTCCCTACGAAATGCTACTGATGTATTGATCAGTGACCCTGACAAGGTAGCTGGGGAGTTCCGCTCCTTTTTCAGATCCCTATACACCTCTACTACCAACAACCCCAAGGAGGAGGTGGAGGCACTCTTAGCTAGCATTGACCTGCCCACACTAGCCCAATCCTAGACTGAGATGTTGGAAGCTCCCATTTCTAAGAGGGACATACAGGCGATGTCCCACCTTAACCCATCGAAGGCTCCTGGCTCAGGTGGCCTCCCCCTTAAAATTTTACACAACCTACAGTGAAACCCTAGTTCCCAGACTGCCCGAACTATATAAATATATTTGAATCCAGTTCCTTACCTAAATCAATGTGTGAAGCCTTTATAGTACTCATACCAAAACCAGGCAAAAATTTAGAACTCCCCGAATCGTATCATCCAATATCCCTTCTGCAACTAGACATCAAGATCTTGGCCAAGGTCCTGGCACTACGACTGAACAAGGGGATCCCCACCCTGGTTCATCCGGACCAGACTGGGTTTATGCCAGCAAAAAACACGGCATTTAACCTATGCAGGTTATACATGAGTCTGAAGGCCAGACAAGACCAGATAGGATCCAGAGTCGTAGTGTCTCTAGATGCCACGAAAGCATTCGACTCAGTAGAGTGGGACTACCTCTGGGAGTGTCTGGCACGGTTTGGATTCGGACCCAACTTTATCAAGTGGATCCAACTCCTCTACCAAAATCCTGGTGCCAGGGTGTTGGTTAATGGGAGGATCTCTGACGCCTTCCCCTTCTCCAGGGGCACGTGTCAGGGATGTCCCCTGTCCCCCCTGTTATATGCCCTAGCGGTGGAACCCCTGGCATCCTATGATCACACCCAGGAATTAAGGGTCTGCAATGTGGGCACTTGATAGAGACAGTAAGTCTATATGCAGACGACATGTTACTATACTTGGAAGAGGCTGGCCCCTCCCTAACGACAGCCCTCGAAGTAATACAAACATTCGGAAAATACTCAGGTCTGAAAATAAATTGGGACAAATCCCAGGTCCTTCCCCTAGACATCAGTGCCCCTACAGAAACCCGGGCCTCCTCCCCCTTATTCGTGATAGCTCCATGAAATATCTAGGTATAACAGTCACCCGCTCCCTGGAAGAGTATGTCAAGCTGAACATAGATCCCTTGTTTGCATCCCTGAAAACCAAGACACAGACGTAGGCCAGACTGCCCCTGGGCGTAATGGGCCGCATAAACTTAATCAAAATGGTCCTACTCCCCAAGTTCCTATATGTACTGTGGCATGCTCCGGTTTACTTACCCCTTAGAATTTTCAAATCCATAGAAACCATTCTAAATTTCTTTGTGTGGGGCAAGACCCGACACAAACTGTCCTGGCAAGTGCTGAAGAACCCCACTGATTTAGGGGGCACAGCACTACCAGATTTTAATTTGTATTACTTAGCAGCGCAATTGTCCCACTCTTTCTACCTAGATAAAAATGACAAAGAACGTTATCTGGCTCTCGTATGCTCCCCATACACCTGTATACATACCCACCCCTTCCAAATTCTCTTTAGAGACCCAGGGGATCACTGAGTGTTGGGAAACCGAAGGGGACTACTGTACAATCACTGTAAAATCTGGAAAGTGATGAGACGCAGACTAAACCCCCCCATGCACTCTCAGACACCCCTTTGGGACAACCCAGGCCTAAAAGAAATACTAACGATACCAGACTACAATCTTTGGATTAACCAGGGTGTGATGAGCCTCACAGATGTATTTTGTGGTGATACACTAAAGTAATTTTGTAACTTATAATATAATATTAACTGGCCGGACTCCTCAAAACTTATTTCAATATTTTACAACTCTCTTCTCTGCCCAACTGCTACAACACTCGCCTATCAATTGAAAGATCGATGGGCTGGGGACGTGGGGGAGATGAAGGATGACGAATGGGAAGACGCGTTAGATACCTGTAAAAAGGTCTCTACCAAGCTCTCAGACTGCCTTACACAACTATATATCATACACAGATCCTATCTGACCCCCCTTTGCCTGACCAAATACAGACCCGACAAGATGGGGTCCTCCCTAACATAATGCCCCAAACAATGTCTACTGGGAATGTTCCCAGACTCGGATAAATTTCACGTTATATTCTTACAGGAAACACTATTTACAGCTAGATTGCTCATAGCACGTAAATGGCTCGGGGCAGTGCCACCACCACTCCAAGAATGGATATCTGCAGTTGACAGTGTTTTACCCTACAAAAAAGAATTCTATGCCCACAGGGGCTGCCCGGCCAAATATGGGAAGATTTGGGACACTTGGTTAGATACTGCATCCACATGCAATGAGATAGCCGAATGACCCATCTTAATTTGTGCACACCGTATGTTGACCAACTTCCCCTTACAATGTACCCAGGGAGTTGAAAAACCCATGATTATAGATTAGATGATTGTGCTTGTGTAATGCAAATAGAACTTTATGAGCTCTCCAGTGTATGTTATTTTTTTTCCCGTTTTATTTTGCTTATTGATTGTAATACCAATGTCAATACTCTGTAAACATGTACTCTTCTCAAATAAAAACCAAGTTATTTGTAAAAAAAAAATATATATATATGCATATGAATATAGAAAGTATAAACAGTCCATAACATTGTCACCATATTCTGAAAAGATACATTTGAAATCCTACTGCACCCAACGCGTTTCAGAGTAGTTTTCTCCTTCTTCAGGCGTATGAAGAGAAAAATATATCTATAACATAGTTGAAAAACAATAAATGTCTGACGATATAAAGTTGCAATGAAAATAACGGTTGTGAAAACAATTAACAAGTACACTTACATATGTTTTTTGGTGACAGGGTGAATTCAACATTCTATCATATTACGTTTAAAAACAGGAAAGATACATATATCAGTAAGAATTGTGTTTGTTGACACTCTACTTCAATAGCATAGGCATCAGAAGAGATTTTTTTAAGACTATATGGTGTTTCAAATCACCCAGGGAGCCGACTACCCGCTCCCTCCACATCCCACAGAGGGGGAGTGGCCAGGAGGACTCGCTGGGGCCGGAAGTGGAAGGATCCTGCAATAAATGGCATAAATCATTTGGGGGTATAATACTAGTCAGGGACAAAAGGTATATTGGTATATATATATATACTATATATATATATATATATATAGTATATATAATATTAAAATAGCCCATATTTCATTACGTTAATCTATTGCAGATAATATACACTATGATATAGTTATGGGTGACCATATGCCATATGTAGTTAAATAGATTGATTATAAGTAATATATATTAACCCATAAATAAATAAAGGCTGTATAAATCAGCCTGGGTATATATTCATAAGGTATAGGTAAAGGTGTAGATTAACTCCAAAAAAGAGATCAGATGGTCACAATAAGATTCAAAGGGATAAAGCTTAGTCAAGCATCTTTACCTTAAAGCAGAGTCTTAAAAACAAACAGCCACACGTCCTGACATCCAGCAGATGACTGATGGATCTAGGAAGCACTGGTGGTTCCTAAATACCTCTCCCTTTCCAATCAGCTGGCGCAGGTAATTGCAACAGCTGATGTTCCTGTAGAGAGAGGGAGGGAGCAGGTCTCTCCCCCTGGGTGATGTGCACGCAGCCCCATCCCCAGCGCGCACGAGCAAAGCTTTGCGTATTGGGGATGGGGCTGCGTGCACACCGTCTATATAACTACATATGGTCACCCATAACTATATCATAGTGTATATTATCTACAATAGATTAAGGTAATGAAATATGGGCTATTTTAATATTATATAGAATTAAATATATTATCTTTTACCCTCATTATACTCCCTAACATTTTATTGTTGTTGTATTACTCCTAGATAGAGTTGAACATTTGATTAATTCATTTTCAACGTATTATATATATCTTTCTAGTTGATATCACCTCTTCTACAATAGAACCTCTTCTTCTGCTTTGTTTGAGTGTCATCAGCAATACTCAGGTACACGATAATATTTAAAAATAAGAGGGGGGATAAATATACAAACAACTACACCAATATACCTTTTGTCCCTGTCTAGTATTATACCCCAGAATGATTTATGCCTTATATTGCAGGATCCCTCCACTTCGGGCCCCAGCTAGTCCTCCTGGCCACTCCCCCTCTGTGGAATGTGGAGGGAGTGGGGAGTCGGCTCCCTGGGTGATTTGAAAGTCTTTAGTCTTAAAAAACCTCTTCTGATGCCTATGCTATTGAAGTAGAGAGTCAACAAACACAGTTCTTATTGATATATGTATCTTTCCTGTTTTTAAATGCAATATGATGGAATGTTGATTTCACCTTGTCACCAAAAAACATATGTAAGTGTACTCGTTAATTATTTTCACAACTGTTATTTTCATTGCAATTTTATATTGTCAGACATTTATTGTTTTTCAACTATGTTATAGATATATTTTCCTCTTCATATACCCCTGAAGAAGGAGAAAACTGTACTCCGAAAGGCGTTGGGTGCAAGAGGATTTCATATGTGTCTTTTCAGAGTATGGTGACAATGTTATGAACTGTTTATACATTCTATATTCATATGCATATTTTAGCTACTATGATTAACTATGAATAAATAGTTTTTCTACTATAATACTCTCAATACTTTTCAATTTTAACTTAGTGTGCCTTTAAAGTACACCATAGGGGATTTTCTTTTGCTTCTAATAACTGCATAGCATTACCGTCCTGTTCTCTTCTTTTTTATTTCTATTTTTGAGAGTTGGCCAGGCCTTTTTTTTTTTTGGAGGGCGGAGGAGAGAGTCCAGTGTTAACCACTGAATGCTCTGGAATCTCTCGTAAAAAAGCAGAGCAGAAACGTTTTTTTCTTCAGGAACCCTATTTTGAGGATGGGGAAAATACGGGTCATCTCTTATCTACAATCGTAAAATCCCAAAAACCAATGTCACAAATAGTGGAATTGAAAATTTCTCCTACTGAAACTGTGCGAACAACTTTGTAGATCTCAACTTTTGTTGATTTCTATAAAAACTTGTATAGCAGTAAAGTATCCTATATGGAGACTGATCTGAAACTTTTCCTGAATTCCATTACTTTAGCAGAATTATCAGAGAGTGATAGAGAGATGTTGGATCAACCCCTGTCATTAGAACTCCAAAAAGCTTCAGCTAATTTGCATAATAATAAAGCCCCAGGTGCAGATGGGTTACCAGGGGAGGTCTACAAGGTTTTTGGAGAAGACTTGCTGCCGGAATTGTTGGAGGTCCTTAATACCGCATTTGAGAGTGGCCATCTGCCATCTTCTATGAATGAAGCAATTATTGTAGTGTTGTTAAAACCCGATAAAATCCCTAGTAATCTGGAATCATATCAACCAATTTCATTACTTACCTCAGACGTGAAACTATTGGCAATAGTCACTAGGTTGACAAAAATAATTTCCAAGATGTGGTTTTGGATCCCAGTTTATAAGATGGATACAACTATTTTATACTGCCCCAGTGGCACGGGTGCAGGTAAATGGACATATAGCACCTTTTTCATTGCAACGAGGAACAAGACAAGGATGCCTATTATCACCTTTGTTTTTTGCCTTAGTTTTAGAACCACTGGCTGCTTCTATTCGCCAATCAAAGAATATTACTGGGTTTTGTAGATCTATGGGAGAGGACAAAATCGAAATATACGCTGATGATATACTTTTATTCCTGGAAGATACTTCGTCCTCATTGGAGGCAGTAATGTCTTTAATTAAAACATATGGCTCTTATTCTGGCTTTAAGATAAATTGGGACAAATCAGTACTCCTACTGATGTAGTTTCAACATTTAAATATTTAGGGGTACATATAACATCACAAGTGAGTACATATGTGGAGAGGAATCTGTCCCCACTACTTAAGCGGCTTGGGCAAGTGGGAAAAATCTAGAGTAAATTACCTTTGACAATAATAAGTATAGCCAATTTAATAAAGATGATTTGGATTCCACAATTATTATATCTGCTCCATAATTGCATCATTTGGTTACCACGGAAATTCTTTAAACAAATAGATGCTCTGTTTAGAGATCTTATATGGAGGTTTGACTGTCCTTAATGCCAGACTTTATTATCTGGCATCTCAATTTCAGCAATTAAATGGATGGAACACTATAGATTGTGAGGATCCTATACAACAAATACATTTTTCCCAAATGCCAATAAATCCATTAGTGCAGTTAATAGTTTCCTATCAATTTTTTAACAAACACAGATACCCTACATTCTACTTGGTACATAGGACTTGGACCACTGTTACAGCTACGGCATGCCCTACAGTCTCAAGCAAAGACATTTATATTAAAATATAATCCTTCATTAATCTTAACAATAGCAGTTACTACTAGACATGCTAAACAGGGACTAATGGGAAAGATATACTCTTCTTTTAAAATGATAACAAGAATCAACTAACAAGAAGTTAGCTATGGACGGTGGCAAAGAGACATAGAGGCACTTAGTGATGAGGAATAGGGGCAAGCCTTGAAAAATGTATTTAAGGTATCCTTATCCTTTGCACAATGTATGACTCAATTATTCATTATTCACTGAGTTTACTATACTCTGGTAAAACTGTATTCTTGGGGTAAAGCAACTACATTTAATTGCCCAAGATGTATAAATGGTACTGGTACACTCATACACATGCTGTGGCGATGCTCCAAATTGCACCGCTACTGGGAATCCATATTTGATATTTTGAATTCCATGTGCTCTACACAGGTGAAGCCCGATTCAAAAGTAGCATTGTTAGGGATTATGCCGGTAGATACTTCCCCAGAGGAGGTACAAGTGATGTGGCTGAGAACTATGTACATGGCACGGAAACTTATATTGCAAAAACTGGATATCAAACTCCCCACCAAAGACAGATCATTAGATTAAAGCAATTAATCTTAATTCAAGATGAGATGAACTTGCCTATAAACATAGGCGATGCCCTAAGAAATTTAAAAAAGATCTGGCATTGGTAGTTAGTGTCTGATTTGGTTAAGAAATCCGATGAGCATATCAATAAGGGCCATTAGGTAAGAAAGCTACACAGAAGCAAAATTAATATAAATAAAACTGTTATTAAATAGGAATATTGTGAAGGTGGGAAGTGTAAAAGGAACTGACGAACACAGATAAAGAGGGAAAAACATTTTTTTTCATCAATTAATCCATAATTTTGAACAAAAACATTTTTTAGAGACAAATACCAGTAAAAAAAAATGTAAAGCCATCTCCAGTGGGACTTTCCAGGTTTCACTATGGGCAAATGGAGACCGATTGTATAGGTTTATGATAGAAAAAATGTTTAAACCATGTTTATAAATCCTTCATTCCACACAAAGGGCCTATGCTCAAACTGTGACCAACCCAATTACTGGCCATGTACTTAATATTTATTTATGAATGCATATATATATATGCCACCAAATAAATAACTATATCTGTTATAATACCAATAATTATTACAATAAAAGTATTAGCATAACTTTATCTGTGTGTTTTGGAAAAATCAGATTCTGTTATCATCGTACACATATACAATACATGTAATTCCGCTATTGTAAGCAATTGTAATCAATGCTATTATATCAGAAAATGCAATGTGATGATGGAGGAAAAGCTGAACTCTACTGAGACCCAATTCAAAATATGGTCCAAAACCTCATGATATCTCATTAAGAATAATAATAGCTAGCAAACACACATTTCTCTTACCTTATACTATGAAAGAACAATGATCATTCCCTATGTCCTAATTAGAGCAAGCAAGTTTTCTGCTTTCATGGAATTTTCTACTTTTCTACTTTCATGAACAACAGAAAAACCTCCAAAAAGCCTCCTGCGCTTCACATTGGCTCTGTATGAGCGAAAAAGATGATTCTAAACTAGATGAACAGATTTTCATGAATTCTGAATCTGTATGCTACCACCACCTATTTTTTAAAAAATTGTTTTGTTTCATATATATTTGTTATATTACTAATTTTGCTTTATTGATCGTTTCGGAATTCATTTAGTTTAGTTTTGTTTAATTTCTTTTAGTTTTTTAATTTGCTAGTGAATTCCAAATTTTCAGAATGATTCGAATTTGGAAGAGTCGGAAAATGATCGACCGATTAGAATTCCGTGTGAACACGTCCTTAACTCATCAGCTGTCAGCGGGCTTCTCCGCTGAGAGCTGAAATGTAATACTGGCAATAGAAGAAATCAGGAAAAAAACAGCGTGGGCACCCCCAAACTCGAAGAGCCTGGTATGGATTTTAATGGGAACCCCACACCAATTTTTTTTTTAAATGGCATGAGGCCCCCCTATAATCCATACCAGACCCTTTTTTGAGCATGCAGCCCAGCAAAGGGGGGGACAAGCGAGCATCCCCCCCTCCTAAACCATACCAGGCCACATGCCCTCATCATGCACCCCAAAGCACCTTGTCACCATGATGATGGGGACAAAGGTCTCTTGCCCACAACCCGTAGCGGTGGTTGTGGGGGTCTGTGGGCGGGGGCTTATCAGAATCTGGAAGCCCCCTTTAACAAGGGGCCCCCAGATCCCGACCCCACCCCTTATGTAAATGAGAATGACCTACACATTCACCAAAAAAGTGTAAAAAGTGAATAAAGACACAACACAAATGTTTTCCTTTTTTTCAGGTCCAGCAGTGGAGGCAGGTGGTGTGACTGATGATGGATCTACACGGGGGACACTTTATTTTTTAATAAAGGAATTGTCAAAAACTTGTGCTGTGTCTTTATTCAAATTTTACACTTTTTTTGGTGAATGGATAGGAGTACTATGTACCCCATACTCATTCACATGGGGGGCAGGATCTGGGGGCCCTACGCCCCCTGATTCCGATAAGCTCCCCACCTGCAGACCCCTACAGCCACCGCCAAGGTTTGCAGGGAAGATGCCCTTGGCCGATCGAAATACAAATCAATCCAAAATTTTGGAATTTGTTAGAAAACTAAATTCGGATACATCCGAATTTCCCAATAACCAAAAATGTGTCTGAATTTACATTCGGACCCAAAGGAATTGCATGTCTAGTATAGGATAATATTGATGGATGTCAGTAGTTGCATGGCACTGTATGAACATTTCCACCAAACAGATTTGTGTTTTATATATTAATAGAAATTATAGATACTATACCTTAATGTAAACTGATCCAGTGTTGAATTGTTAGCAACTGTGATGTATACATGTAAGATTTCCCCTTGTTTAGTAGGCTTTGATGGTAGCCAGAGAGCAACATTGCTGTCCAATCTGAGCTCTGTAAGCTGAGAATTTTCTGGATTACGATATATTGTTATAGTGGTAATCCTCTGTAGGTGGGAAAGGGAGTCTTCCCCTTGGTCTCTACCAGGGCGGATGGAATTTCCTTTCCTTGCTTCCTCAGCTGTGCACTCTGCTTCTTCTGAATGTATGCTATAGTAAAGTTCCACAGGAATACCATCAGGCTGCTCTTGGTTTCTCTTACGACCTGTAACAACAGGGGTTGAGGTAAACCAGGAGGGCTGGAAATCAAGTTCTGCTACACACAATCCAAGAATTCCTTGCAACCTGCAGCTCCCCTTTGCCTCTCTGGTTTCTCGAAAAGCAAACAATTTTAGACATGGAAGCCTTTCTGTGTCACTATAATCATCCCAGTCTCTGCCAGCAATATAGAATAGAACTTGGACTTTTGGTTTGTTGGGATATACTTTATCATTGATTAGATAAGTTTTTAGCTTCCAGTTAAAGGTAAACTTGTTGGATGCAAATACCTGAGAGGACAACAGAAGGTCTTCTGAAATATCCCGCTCAGCAAAGAAGGGTCCATAGCTAGCATTCAGTATTGGAGTTCTTCGAGATTTATGAATGAAGAAAGTCTCTACCCTTGATTGCAAGCTAGAATTCCTCATAAAATCCTGGTTGTTTTCTTTCATGAGAAAGGCAGTTTCTGCTGTAGTTATTCGATAGTTTACAGGTAGATATGTTGATGGTGCTGAAAACCTCTGGAAGTTGTCAAGGGCCCCTCTAGACTGTGTAACTATGAAAAACAGAAAACAAAATTAAAACTAAAAGGAAAATAATAAACAAAGCAGCAGAACATATACAAAGTGCTAAAAGAATGACATTTACAAATTACTATTGCACAAGTACATCCTTATGGAGCATTTTATTAATGTCATAAATAAATATGCATTTAGCAGAGCCTCAGTCTCCCATCATATCAGTTGACCAGTACTCTGATAAAGCAAATAATATAGTTACATAGTTACATAGTTACATAGTAGGTGAGGTTGAAAAAAGACACAAGTCCATCAAGTCCAACCTATGTGTGTGATTATGTGTCAGTATTACATTACATATCCCTGTATATTGCGGTCATTCAGGTGATTATCTAATAGTTTCTTGAAGCTATCAATGCTCCCCGCTGAGACCACCGCCTGTGGAAGGGAATTCCACATCCTTGCCGCTCTTACAGTAAAGAACCCTCTACGTAGTTTAAGGTTAAACCTCTTTTCTTCTAATTGTAATGAGTGGCCACGAGTCTTATTAAACTCTCTTCTGCGAAAAAGTTTTATCCCTATTGTGGGGTCACCAGTACAGTATTTGTAAATTGAAATCATATCCCCTCTCAAGCGTCTCTTCTCCAGAGAAAATAAGTTCAGTGCTCGCAACCTTTCCTCATAACTAAGATCCTCCAGACCCTTTATTAGCTTTGTTGCCCTTCTTTGTACTCGCTCCATTTCCAGTACGTCCCTCCTGAGGACTGGTGCCCAGAACTGGACAGCATACTCCAGGTGCGGGCGGACCAGAGTCTTGTAGAGCGGGAGAATTATCGTTTTATCTCTGCAGTTGATCCCCCTTTTAATGCATGCCAATATTCTGTTTGCTTTATTAGCAGCAGCTTGGCATTGCATGCCATTGCTGAGCCTATCATCCACTAGGACCCCCAGGTCCTTTTCCATCCTAGATTCCCCCAGAGGTTCTCCCCCCAGTGTATAGATTGCATTCATATTTTTGCCACCCAAATGCATTATTTTACATTTTTCTACATTGATCCTCATTTGCCATGTAGTCGCCCACCCCATTAATTTGTTCAGGTCTTTTTGCAAGATTTCCACATCCTGCGGAGAAGTTATTGCCCTGCTTAGCTTAGTATCGTCTGCAAATACAGAGATTGAACTGTTTATCCCATAATCTGTTTTGAATATTACTTTAACCACTTCAATACCCGGCCATAGTCAAATGACGTCCACAGATGGGATCTCCCATCCTGGGTGGACGTCATATGACGGCCTCGGCTTTCCGCTGCTACTGCGGGCCCCCGGGGGCCCGCAGAGCGGCGATCGGGGTACCGTTGTGTCCCTCGGGACACAGCCGTTCCCCGATGGGGGTATTGAAGTGGCGGCGGCGGGCGGTGGAGCGGCGACCTGTCAGACTGCAGAGCGGCATTGGGAAGCGGCGTGTATCGTCTCTCCTAGTGCCTCCGGTGGCACGCAGAGCGGTGATCGGGGCTGAGGCTTTTTCCCTGGATACAGTTCAGCCCCGATCACTGTAGCCAATGACATAGCTCTTCACTACATGACCGGCTGTGTCCAATCACAGCTGGTCACTAATGTAAACACAAACACTGTGAGTAACTGCTGTTGCTGGGCTCTTCTCCTCACACACCGATCCAGTGTGAGGAGAAGAGATCAGCTAACAGTGAGTTACCTATTACATATGTACTACTGTGCCCAGATTGCCCCCCTAAATAAAGAGTACCTGTCATCAGGAGTACCTGTCATCTAGAGTGCCTGTCATCTAGAGTACCTGTCCATCAGGAGTACCTGTCCATCAGGAGTACCCGCCACCTCACCACCTGCCACCAGAGTACCCGCCACCTTATCCCCTGCCACCAGAGTAGCCGCCACCTCATCCCCTGCCACCAGAGTACCCGCCACCTCATCATCTGCCACCAGAGTACCCGCCACCTCATCACCTGCCACCAGAGTACCCGCCACCTCATCATCTGCCACCAGAGTACCCGCCACCTCACCACCAGAGTACTTGCCACCAGAGTACCTGCCACCTCACCACTGGCCACCAGAGTACCTGCCACTAGAGTACCTGCCACCTCACCACCTGCCACCTCATCAGAGTACCCGCCACCTCACCACCTGCCACCAGAGTACCCACCACCTCACCACCTGCCATCAGAGTACCTGCCACCAGAGTACATACAGCCAGTCAGCCACTATGTCCAGAAAGGTGTACACCCCAGAAGAGGCATACCAAATACTGAGTCTGACCGATGAAAGCAACAAGGAGCGCTCACCGCTCAGTTCAGATTCTGGTTCTGGTTTGGAATATGAGCCCCCCGAAGGCAGCACATCAGGATCTGAATCAGAGGAGGAAGCAGTCCGTCCAAAAAGACGACGATCTGAATACCAGGCAGCTACCAGCAGTGCCAGCGGTGGTAGACCCCAGGAGGAGGGGCCCAGTACAAGCGCTGCTAGACCCCAGGAGGAAAGGCCCAGCACAAGTGCACGCCAAAGAAGTAGGGCCCAAACCCATCTTCCAGATTCCTTGGCAAACCCATTGTGGCTGCCTTCTACCACAGGGTCAGCCACGATCCCCCCTTTTACAGCACAGCCAGGTGTGCAGGTCAACACTGCAGGTTTTTTACAAATGGATTTTTTTAATTTATTTTTCCCTGGCGAATTCATTCAAGGAATCGTGGACCAAACTAATCTCTTTGCCCAACAATTCATTGCAACCAACCCCAGCTCCAGCTATGCCCGCCCTTTTGAATGGAGACCCCTAACAGTAGTGGAGCTAAAATTGTTTTTAGGCCTAACCCTCAACATGGGGATTACAAGAAAAATGAAATTCATAAGTATTGGTCGACCAAACCCATCCACCATATGCCAGTTTTTTCATCAGCCATATCCAGGTCCCGATATGAAATCATAATGCGCTTCTTGCATTTCAGTGACAACTCACAGTGCCCCCCCCCCTTCAGAAAACCAGTTTTTGATTTTCTGTGTTCGCATAACAGGGTCTGGTTGCCCTGAGGCTTCAAAGCGATTTGGGTGGGAGAAGCCTCTACCCCTGTCCCCATTCTTTCCTGACCGATGCCCTAAGCTTGATGGTACTGCCTGCTCCCTGGACAAATACTCTGGCTGTGCTGACCATACCTCTGCCTGCTGCATGTACTAACTATGGACAGTATTCCTGCCTGCTGCATGGACCATCCTTTGATCCTTTTGCTGCTGCTGACCACATCCCTGCCTGCTATCTGGACTAATGCTTTGGCTGTGCTGACATCTCTACCTGTACTGACTATTCCTGCCTGCTGCCTGTTTTGCTGTCGCTGTCCACGTTCCTGCCTGCTGCCTGGACCGATGCTCTTCTCTGTGGACCACTGCACTAGTAAAACCGCAGGTAATCTTTTCTTTACCCTTTACTCAGCAGAATGTATTTTGGTTTGTAATTGGTATGTACAGTACGTGCTATGTGTTAGAAATATGAAGGGCCTTCAACAATGTGATAGGTTGGCAGGAATTTGTGTTTAATATATGCTCCTAGAACAACTGACAGTGCTACTTGGATGTTGGGCCTCTGTATGTGGCCAGACTATGTAAAAGTCTCACACATGTGGTATCGCCATACTCAGGAGGAGTAGCAGAATGTATTTTGGGGTGTCCTTTTTGCTATGTACATGCTGTGTGTTGGACATATCTTATAAATGGACAACTTTGTATAAAAAAAATGCGTTTTCATTTTTTTTCCACATATTCCAAAAACTTCGGGAAAAAAATGAACCATTCAAAAGACTAACTATGCCTCATAGATTATACGTTGGGGTGTTAGCTTTCCAAAATGGGGTCATTTTGTGGGCGTTTCCATTGTCCTGGTGCTCCAGGGCCTTCAAAATTGTAATAGGTGGTTGAGAAATGAGATGTGTAATTTATGCTCCTAGAATGCCTGAAGCTGCTATTTCAATGTTGGGCCTCTGTATGTGGCCAGGCTGTGTAAAAGTCTCATAAATTTGGTATCGCCATACTCAGGAGGAGTAGCAGAATGTATTTTGGGGTGTCATTTTTGCTATGTACATGCTATGTGTTGGAGATATCTTATGAATGGACAACTTTGTGTAAAAAAAAAAGCGTTTTCATTTTTTTTCCAGTTTCCAAAAACTTCTGGAAAAAAATGAACCGTTCAAAAGACTCATTATGCCTCATAGATTATACATTGGGGTATTAGCTTTCCAAAATGGGGTCATTTTTTGGGCGTTTCCATTGTCCTGATGCTCCAGAGTCTTCAAAACTGTAATAGGTGGTTGAGAAACGCCTGACAGTGCTACTTCAATGTTGGGCCTCTGTATGTGGCCAGGCTGTGTAAAAGTCTCACACATGTGGTATCACCATACTCGGGAGGAGAAGCAGAATGTATTTTGGGGTGTCAGTTTTGCTATGTACATGCTATGTGTTGGAAATATCTTATAAATGGACAACTTTGTATTAAAAAAATGCATTTACATTTTTTACCCACATATTCCAAAAACTACTGGAAAAAAATGAACCGTTCAAAAGACTCATTATGCCTCATAGATTATACGTTGGGGTGTTATCTTTCCAAAATGGGGTCATTTTGAGGGCGTGTCCATTGACCTGGTGCTCCAGGGCCTTCAAAAGTGTGATAGGTTGTCATCAAATGAGATGTGCAATTTATGCTTGTAAAACGCCTGACGGTGCTAGTTGGATGTTAGACCTCTGTATGTGGCCAGGCTGTGTAAAAGTCTCACACGTGTGGTATCACTATACTCAGGAGGAGTAGCAGAATGTATTTTGGGGTGTCATTGCAAGTATGCATGTGCTGTGTGAGAGAAATAACTTGTTATTATGACAATTTTGTGCAAAAAAAAAAAATAAAAAATTCCAAGAATTGTGGGAAAAAATTACAACTTCAAAAAACTCACCATGCCTCTTACTAAATACCTTGGAATGTCTGCTTTCCAAAAAGGGGTAATTTGGGGGATATTTGCACTTTCCTGGCTTGTTAGGGCCTCAAAAAATGAGATAGGCCTTCAGTACATCAGGTGTGATCAGATGTGATCATTTTTCAATGATTTGCACCATAGCTTGTAGATTCTATAACTTTCACAGAGACCAAATAATATACACTAATTTAGGTTATTTTTACTAAAGATATGTAGCAGTATACATTTTGGCCCAAATTTATGAAGAAAAATTACTTATTTGCAAAATTTTACAATAGAAACTAAAAAAAAAGTGTTTTTTTTCAAAAATGTCTCTCTTTTTTCGCTTATATTGCAGAAATAAAAAAAAACAGCAGTAATTAATTACCACCAAAAGAAAGCTATGTTTGTGAGAAAAAAATGATAAAAATTTGGTTTGGGTACAGTGTAGCATAACTGAGTAATTGTCATTCAAAGTGTGAGAGCGCTGAAAGCTAAAAATTGGTCTGGGAAGGAAGGGTGTATAAAAGCCCTGTATTGAAGTGGTTAAATACAAGGTGCTGTGGCTGGGATGTCTAACTACTAGGTTTCTGATGTCTCTTTTTGGCCCAATCCAAACGAAGTATTTAGGGTCATACAACAACCAATAGTCATCCAATATCTAGTACCAGATTCTTTAAAATAAAAGTTTTAAAAACAAAATGATTATCATAATTACCAATACTAAATGAAATATGAGTTTTTGTTCTGAGATGTGTATCGCTTTGTTATTTTACAACTGTAATTTATGCGGATAGTAAAGGAGTTCATGTCTGTAGACATTGGTGCTGAAACCCATCAACATACATAGTCAATGAAGACAACATATATAGCCATTAAACTCTGGTTGAATTTTTTTTCTTCCCTGCAAAGGCATCATGTGCTAGTATGCATCACATACTAGCACATTATGTGATACTTATCTGCAAATGAAGCCCGCGTCGTCCCCACTGGAAGCCGCATCCATCTTCGTCCGTCTTCCTTCCTGGGCTGCGGACTCCGGCTGTGTGTCTGGCCGAAGCCGTGTGACGTCACTCCCGTGCATGCGCACGGGAGCCACCGGTCATGGCACACGTTTCTGAAGAAACACCACGGGCGCCCATTTTCTTCGGGCGCATGCGTTGATGACATCATTGGTGCAGTATACAGTAAATATCTCAATAAACGACGCATGTTTAGGTGCTATTTACAGTACCTATAGGTAATGCAGCCGTTCACTGCTATAGCAAACAATTACCAATATTGCACTTCCTGGCCTCTGAACTATGGTAAGGTGGCTTAGAAGGGCCAATAATGTGAGGTTTCTTAAGTTCTAGCTCCCTCCCTATAAAAGTCAGTGTTCTCAGCAGCATTTTCTCAGTGTGTGTTGAGGAGACCTACAGTAAATAGCACCACAGAGTGTCTGCAGGGAGAGTTAGTTGCTGCTATACTATACAGTGTTGCTAAAAAGTGCTGTAATTATAGTCAGTCATATACACAGTGTGCATTGGAGAGACTTGGAGCAAATAGGAAGAACTAAAAGAGTGTTTGCAGTGAGAGATAGTTGCAGCTATACTATACAGTGCTGTTGAAAATTGCTATACCCAGTTCTGTATTATGGTCAGAAAATAGGGTTAAAAGAGGAATCAGAGCAAGGACCTCTCCAGTAACGTCCTGCCTCTTTTAATGAAAGAAAACGGACTGTTGCGGTACCATGAAGAAAAGACATTAATTTAAAAAGCATACATTTATTTCAAAACATAGTAAAAAGTCCTACAAGGGACATCAATTGAACATATTCATGATTTAGAAATACATTAACAATGATAATTGTTTTACAGCGTTGTTGATACTGGGTTGGTATAGCTAATGCCCACACAGATGCATGGACAAAAATTATATGGTGTAATACTTGCAGACGTGACCTCTACGTTTCGCGGTCACAGCCGCTTCTTCAGGAGGCGTCTGATAGTATATAATCTATGAAGATGAGAAACAATACAGTATCAACATGACAAAGTACATATATGATTTTGCAAAGAGATATACATGATTAATATTGGAGAACATATTTAAAATTTGAGATTTAGAATTTGCACTCACCAAACTATACCCATAAAGGTTCTCTGGAGCGATATTGTGAGACGCCCTTACGAGGCCTTCCCCCGGGGGCGAGCCAGGGAGGCACGTTAGGATAGTACTATTGTAAAGAATTCAAATAGGATATGGTTCTTTTAGAATCAATCAATTAGTGTGTCAAATTAAGAGGTCACCCAGGAGTGTCAAGGTGGGGGTGTGGTGACAAGGATGGTGACTGGAGGGGAAAAGAAAGGAGGGGGAAGGGGGGAAAAAAGGGGGGAAGGGGAGAAGAAAGGGGAGGAGGGAAGGGAGGGGGGGGGGAGGGGGGAAGAGGGGGGGAAAAAAGGGGGGAAAAAAATTGGATAAGGGGGGAGGGAAAAGGCAACAAGGAAGGAAAAGAAGGGAGTGGAGGGGAAAAGGAGGGAGGGGAGGGAATAGGAAAAGGGGGGGAAAAAAGGGGGGGAAAAGGAGAGAAAACCGGGGAGAGGTATAAGAAGTGAGGAAAGAAAGAAGAAATGAAAAGAAGAAAAAGGAGGAAAGGAAAAGGGGAAGGGGGAAGGAGAGGGAAAGTGCAGGAAAACGCAAAAAGGGAGGGGAGGGGGAAAAAAGAGAAAGGAGGGGGGAAAAAAAGGGAAAAAAGTGAGGGGAGAGGGGGGAAAAAAAAAGGGGGAGAGAGGGAGAGAAAGAGGGGGAAAAAAGGATGGGATGGAAAAGGAATGAGGACAAGAAATGGAAAAAGAACAAGGTAGAGGGGAAAGGGTGTTAAGTACAGCAGGTATCCCTGTAAACCTAGTGAAAGAGTTGAGAAACACACAAGACTGACAAAGAGGAAGTTAATGGTGGTAAGAAAATTTTTTACCTGTCATTGTTTTTAATAAAGCCCAGATCCAAAAGCTGCTGGCACCCAGAATAGTGTGACTGGTATAGTCAGTGGTCAAAACACCACGTCCCTCCGTCACAGGGAAACACTATGGGGAGTAATACAGCCATAAAGGAAAATTTTAAAAGCTATAACATCAGGTGGTAAAGTGTTTTATATCTAGCAGGAGGGGGGGGATACCACACAGAAGTAGTGGACATCCCCAACCTGCCTGGGGAATGTAAACTCGGTACTCACAGAGGTTTGAGGTGGTAACAGTGCGGTGCTGGGTGTCCGTCCGGAACAGTGGGCAGCTGGATCTGGGCATCTTAAATGCCTCCAACCCGGAAGTTCAACGGCGAAGAAGGTCGCCGCATATGCTTCCGGGTCCGATCCTCCACTGTTGCGCAGGCGCGGGCAGTCCGCCCAGCGCAGGCGCACAGCTCAACATCGGCCAGTGCCTAAGCATTGGTCGAAACGAAGCGGCAGCTGAGCTCAAAATAGCCCAGCTCACCGCCGGAGGAGCGCAAGCCCGCCACAAGGGGAGAATAAACTCCTCACATCCCCACAGAGTGGAATGGCGGTGTGCAATAGGGTAATAAGTAAAATACATAGAGTATTACAAAAGGATGAACCGGGAGGGGAAAAAACGATGCATAGTCTCCAGCGGCGGGGGCACCCGTGGCTGCAGAGACATGCATCGCTACCCCATCCGGGCAGATAAACAGAAGTTGCCATCTAAATATACATGGCTTTAATTAATAAAGCAAATGGTCTACTGGAATATTAGAGTCAGCCACAAAAGAAGAAGGAAAAAGAAAAAGGAAAAAAGCATTAAATGATATTGAATTTATTAATATAGTGACAGTACTATATGTAAAGAGTCCACTAGTATATAGTCCTAGGAAGAACCTGAAGTCTAATAAAATCCAAAAAGTTTTACTGAGTATGATATTTAGAATATTGTTGGTTTTTATTATTTTTATTTATTATTTTTGAATTTTTGAATTTTGTTGAGATCATTTATGTATAAATGTATAGTTGTTAGATCATGGCAGGGAATGGGGGACCAAACCTGGCATAATTATTCCAGAAAGTATTTGTATGAATGTGTCTCATTTATACCCGGAGGGACACATGCATTAAGTCGCTCAATCCACAAGGATTCACGTCTTAAGATTTCGCGGTCCCAATTGCCCCCGCGAGGGTCTTGAGGGACAACATCTAATACAATAAACCGGATATAATCCAGATTAAAGCGGTGATAAATGCCAATATGGCGACCCACGGTGGTAAGTTTACCATTCGTGGATGCGTAAAGGTGATCCCCCAGTCTCTGCCGTAGCTCTCTAATTGTCTTCCCCACATAGAAAGCGCTGCACGCGCAAGTCATGAGATAAATGACTCCACGTGTACCACAATGGGCCGAATGTTTGGGGAAAAACATTTCGCCATTGGGAAGTAGAAAATGTTGTCCCTCTTGAATCCAGGGGCAATGTGGACAGTTGCCACATTTATATGTGCCCCTGGGTTCTGACGGACCAGGGGAAGGAATCCTGTAATGGCTATGTGTTAATCTATCCCTTAGGTCACGTCTGCAAGTATTACACCATATAATTTTTGTCCATGCATCTGTGTGGGCATTAGCTATACCAACCCAGTATCAACAACGCTGTAAAACAATTATCATTGTTAATGTATTTCTAAATCATGAATATGTTCAATTGATGTCCCTTGTAGGACTTTTTACTATGTTTTGAAATAAATGTATGCTTTTTAAATTAATGTCTTTTCTTCATGGTACCGCAACAGTCCGTTTTCTTTCATTAAAAGAGGCAGGACGTTACTGGAGAGGTCCTTGCTCTGATTCCTCTTTTAACCCTATTTTCTGACCGTATTCACATTCAGGATGATGGTACCTACTAATATACGTTTACTCCCCTGTGTAAATTATGTGGCATACTTGTAAACTCTAAAATAGTGGGTGGACAACACACCCGGATCTTTGGATCCACATTTTTTCCCCTACTGGCCCTATGGCCCTTCCCTCCCTTATGCCACTTATTTAAATTGACTCTATGCCTCTAATTTATAGTTACTTCTGGTTTTGTAGCAGCCGCTTTTCTATTTTTTGTGTTTTGAGTCTCTCTTGTCTATGGTCCAGGTTCTTCTCTGTTGGTTTGTACATTCTTGGTTATGGATGTTTTGGGCACTGCCTGGGGGGATTTTATGTCCTCCATACAGGCTGGGTGTTTAGCCAATCAACAGCTAGAGGACGAAACCAAAACGTTCCTAGACAGACTGTTTAATCTCCTCAAGAAAAAATCCCATCTACACTGGCACATCCAGTATTTTGAACTATACATCACTGAAAAAGTTTGTCCCCTCGGACTCCGCATCCAACTATTTCCTACTATTAAAGATCCCTCTGCGGATTTCAAAAAATCCTGGGAAAATACGTTAACTGATTGTAGCATTGAACTCATGTCAAAGCTGACTACTCAGTACCGCTCTGACATGATTTCCCTTGATGTGGAGATCGACAGACTCCTTAATCAGTTTCCTAATATTCAAGAGTCAGGTTCCTTCACTAATAAATGGAAGGAAATACGAGACAAAATTGAAGGTCTCAATAAAGACATTATCACTAAAAAACAAAGAAAATTTTCCCAGGATAAATTGGCATTTACGGAGGGTTATGCATACAAATGGTCTGGGAAATCATCCTCCTATAAACATAAACGTCAAAATCGACAATCTTCAGCCCCAATAGCAACAGATTATACGGAATCGGATTCATCGATATCTTCTGTATCTTCACAGATCACCACCCGCCCCACTTTATCACGAGCACCAGGTGCCCCTCGCAAGAGGTCTCTCACTGGAGATAACCCAACCACTAAACACCCTAAAAAAGGAAAACCACATGGTAAAGCAATAAAAACACCACAAACACCTAGACCAGGTGGACAGACCTCCTCTATGGGTCCTTTCCACCCTACTTTACACAACATTATCCCTAAACTTTTACAACCGAATATTCAAACACTCCTATCACAGCCCGGTTTTTTAGCACAACCAGGTCCGGAGCCCTTCAAACAAGGGAGTCTGGACATGTTCGTGCAGAGAACCACAACCCCAAGCACGTCTCACGAATAACCACCCTCACCAATGACAATGAATCTCACTTCCTAAATATCATAAATCTTTCATCTTATCGATTGACTCCGGAGGAGGAACAGGTCCTTTATTTGGGCCTAGGTTTTTGTCCCTCGGAGCCAATCGATATTTATGAGACAATCAAAGATCTTTACTTATTTGCCCGTAAATTGACTTTCAATTATATGTTTGACCCGGACCGTAAACGCGCCAACTTGGAAAAGGAACTAGCGGAAAGGACCAAAAATTTCACGATAGCGGAGTCCAGAGCACTAAGAGACCTCATGCTACTTCTTGACGAAGGTGAGGTCGAGTCGGACCCCGTAGATGGTAATTCCGACTCCTCCTCTGCTCGTCAAATGATTAGTACTTCTCAACCCCAACATTCTATTCCCAAAACTCCCCTAACAATAAAGTCCAAAGCTTTTCCTGATTTAATGACCTGCCCTCCTATATGGGCCTTTTTGCATGAATGCATTTCTTCCCTCAAAAAAGCACGATGGCAAACATTACCCTCTAATCTGACCCGACAACAATTTAGAGCAGTTACCAAATTACAAAAAAACACCAATTTAGTCATAAAGCAATCTGATAAAGGTGGCAACCTGGTGTTGATGACTCATCACCAATATCAGACCATGTGCCTTAATATTCTCTCCAACCCTAACTGGTATTTACCTATCGAAAGTCATTTCATTCAACAAACCATTGATGAGTTGAGGGGACTCATCGGTGGGGCCTTCCTTGAGGGCCTCATCGATGATGATACATATAAATTCATTAATGTACAATACCCACGTATTCCTACATTTTATGCTTTACCAAAAACCCATAAAGATCTCTGTGCACCTCCAGGTCGACCTATCGTCTCTGGGAAGGGTTCCTTAACGGAAAATGCCAGCAAATTGGTGGATACCTTCCTTTTACCCCATGTCATGAG
The DNA here is from genome assembly GCF_042186555.1 of Aquarana catesbeiana. Taxonomy (NCBI): domain Eukaryota; kingdom Metazoa; phylum Chordata; class Amphibia; order Anura; family Ranidae; genus Aquarana; species Aquarana catesbeiana. Next base: position 254,976,299 of record NC_133324.1, on the reverse strand, counting down.
ATTACCTTCTTACATCAGGGACACAACTGACCTGTTGAAACACATCGAGGGGATCCAGATCCCTCCGGACGCCCTCCTCGTGGCCATCGATGTGGAGGCTCTATATTCGAGCATCCCCCACGAGCAGGGCGTCCGGATGGCTGGCTCCTTTCTGATGGAACAGGACCACCACACCTGGCCCACCAATACGTTTATTCTAAAACTTCTAGAATTCATTTTGACCAAGAACTATTTTATATATATGGACCAATTGTACCTTCAGATCCAAGGCGTCGCCATGGGCACGTCCTGTGCCCCTTCATACGCGAATTTATACCTTGGTGGCTGGGAACGAATGGTTTTCAGTGACGACCTTTTGGAACCATTCATGGATCACATCCTAGGATGGTATAGATTCATTGATGACCTCTTGGTCATCTGGACGGGCACTGAGCAACTTTTACAGACATTCATTGCAGAGTTAAATGTCAATTCTTTCAATCTCCATTTCACTTTTTCTTATGATAGATTAAGCATTCCATTTCTAGATGTCTTAATTACTAAGGATTCTACTGGTCGTTTAACCACTGACCTTTATCGCAAACCCACTGCTGGCAACACTTTGTTGCATGCTTCCAGTCTCCATCCCCGTCCTCTGGTTCGCAGTATTCCTTTTGCTCAATATCTCAGACTGAGAAGGAACTGCACAGAGGACGGGGATTTCCACAAACAGGCCAATGCTCTCCGCACACGATTGTTGGCGAGAGGCTATAAACGTACCGTGCTGAGAAAGGCTTTCAACAAGGCCCTAGCCTTAGACCGACAAACATTACTATATGGCCCCCCACGTCCTAAACAACCTTACATGACCAAGATTATTACTAAATTTTCTACTCACCACCAACAATTACGAAAAATATTGTCAAACCATTGGCATATTTTAACTGATCACCATATCCTCAAAAAATACATTAAATCTACCCCTGATCTGGTCTTCAAGAGGGCTACTTCCCTAAGGGATAGATTAACACATAGCCATTACAGGATTCCTTCCCCTGGTCCGTCAGAACCCAGGGGCACATATAAATGTGGCAACTGTCCACATTGCCCCTGGATTCAAGAGGGACAACATTTTCTACTTCCCAATGGCGAAATGTTTTTCCCCAAACATTCGGCCCATTGTGGTACACGTGGAGTCATTTATCTCATGACTTGCGCGTGCAGCGCTTTCTATGTGGGGAAGACAATTAGAGAGCTACGGCAGAGACTGGGGGATCACCTTTACGCATCCACGAATGGTAAACTTACCACCGTGGGTCGCCATATTGGCATTTATCACCGCTTTAATCTGGATTATATCCGGTTTATTGTATTAGATGTTGTCCCTCAAGACCCTCGCGGGGGCAATTGGGACCGCGAAATCTTAAGACGTGAATCCTTGTGGATTGAGCGACTTAATGCATGTGTCCCTCCGGGTATAAATGAGACACATTCATACAAATACTTTCTGGAATAATTATGCCAGGTTTGGTCCCCCATTCCCTGCCATGATCTAACAACTATACATTTATACATAAATGATCTCAACAAAATTCAAAAATTCAAAAATAATAAATAAAAATAATAAAAACCAACAATATTCTAAATATCATACTCAGTAAAACTTTTTGGATTTTATTAGACTTCAGGTTCTTCCTAGGACTATATACTAGTGGACTCTTTACATATAGTACTGTCACTATATTAATAAATTCAATATCATTTAATGCTTTTTTCCTTTTTCTTTTTCCTTCTTCTTTTGTGGCTGACTCTAATATTCCAGTAGACCATTTGCTTTATTAATTAAAGCCATGTATAT